>NC_140489.1:105564671-106764671 GCF_964271855.1 Acomys minous | reverse complement strand
GAGACTCCAGGATTTCTCTGTGCTGTCCTGGCTGTCCTGGCTGTAACTTTCTTGAACTCACAGAGATCCTCCTGCCTCTGCCTCCCAGTGCTGCGGTCAAAGGTGTGTGCCACCACTGCCTGGTGAGACTTAAAATTTGACTAATATTGAGGAAAATTAAGGGTAAATGGAAAGCAATGTAGTTTAAAAAGCTATATTTGTATCCTAAAAGCAAATGAGGAAAAATTACAGCTGTGTAATATAAAATTGGTCTGATAACTTGTATCTGTAGTGTTCTGATAGTTTACTTATGTTGAAATAATGTCCTACTATTGGGGAGTTTTCTTTTGTATTGTGCTATTGTTTCTCTAGTCCATAAAGAACTGAGGAATAAGCTGGGCATGGTGGCTCATGCCTTTAATCCCAGCATTCAGGAGGCAGAGGCAGAGAGGCAGAAAGATTTCTGTGAGTTCGAGGCCAGCCTGGTCTACAAAGTGAGTCCAGGACAGCCAGCTACACAGAGAAACCCTGTCTCAAAAACCAAAACAAAAAACCAAAACAAAAAAATCTGAGGAATAGGAAAAATATGTTGACTGTCATTTTGTGTGACAAAATAAGGGTAAAATCACATTGGCGTCAGTTAACTAGCTATTTCAGAAAGAAAAAGTTGCTATACACTTATTACTTCCGCTCCTACATGAGTCTCTGTCTTACATACTCCTTGTTCCATGCTGTTAGATCCACTGACTGACGGTGGGATAAACCCTTTCCCTCAAGGAATGTAGAGGTTATTTGAAGTAAATTATAAATTCAGAGAAGCAATTAAATATCTGTTGAGGTAGTGCGATTACAAGTTCTGAGGAAAGAGGAGTCACGCAGAGGTAGGATTTGAATTGTGCTGCAGACGAAGGCTGTTTAGTCAGGTTTGGAACAGGAGGGAGATAGCACATCTATACTGGGTTAGGTAAGTGTAAGTAAGGAGTTCAATTCAGTAAGAGTGGTCAGTCCTTACAGGGATGCCTGTGAACGTTAGCATCGTAGAGACTTACTTGGCAAGGTGCAGCACTGGAGATTCTAGAGTTGGGTATTAATATGATGTAAGTAACATTTTAGGAAAACTAATCTCATAGGAAAGTTAATCCTCATCCCCTTACCAGCGTGCAACAAGGATCAGCAACCGAACTAAGGCTCACGGCCCAACACCCTGTAAATGTTAAGAATACAAAGGTTGTTAGCTAAATTTTGTTTTTAGGAAGATTAATTATTTTTAATTATCTGTGTATCTGTGTGGGGCTATGTGCATATGAGTGGAGGTGTTCTCTGAAGCTAGAGGGATTCATTCTTTCCCTGGAGCTGGGCTCTGTAATTATAACCTTTATTTATTTATTTGTTTATTTGTTTGTTTTTGTTGTTTTTTGTTTTGTTTGTTTTTTTCCGAGACAGGGTTTCTCTGTGTAGCCTTAACTGTCCTGGACTCACTTTGTAGACCAGGTTGGCCTCGAACTCACAGCGATCCTCCTGCCTCTCTGCCTCCCGAGTGCTGGGATGAAAGGTGTGTGTCACCACGCCTGGCTTATTTGTATATCCTTGGCTGTCCTGGACTCACTTTGTAGACCAGCCTAGCCTTGAACTGACAGTTCCCTCTGCCTTTGCCTCCCTGAGTGTGAGCCACCACACCTGGCTCTTTTTTTTTTTTTTTTTTTTTTTAAACAAGGTCTTGTTGTGTAGCCTTGGCTGGCCTGGTACCCATAGAGATTCTCTTGCCTCTGCCTCACTAGTGCTGGGGTTAAAGGCAACAGTATTTTGTTTGTATAGTTTTCCTTCAGATTACATATAGCTTTTTTGGTTTTTGTTTTTTGAGACAGGATCTCTATGTAGTTCTGGCTATCCTGGAACTTACTATGTAGAATAGGCTGGCCTGGAAATTCAGGTAGATTTTCCTGCTTCTGCCTCTTGAGTGCTAGGATTAAAGGCATGGGTCACAACACCTATCTGGGTGTAGCTTCTGTTGTCTTGTTTGAGGCTCTTATTTCTTGTGTTTGGACAGTTAAGGTTGCCTACTAGCCAGACTTCTTTTTCTAGCCTTATCCCTTTAATTCCACTCTTTATACTGCTTCCTGAATAATCTTTTGAAGGAATCATTTCTTCCCTTATCCTTGTCTTTTGGATAAGGTTGAAGTTGACTACTGTCTTCTTCCCTGTCTTGACAGCTCATCCTACTCTGGTCAAATCTTGGTGTTACTAGCCTCAAGCAACATTGAGCAGCTGTTCATTGTTTCCTGAGATATAGCAAGCTGTGTTTTAGCTCTGTGCCCTTTGCTCAGACTGCTCCCTCTGGGAAAATGCCCTTAACAGGTTAGTTGCTACTCATCCTGTAGGGACTGTTTACACCTCCAAGAGATCTACTTTATACCTTAGCTATACAACTAGAGTGTCTCTCTGTCTCTGTCTCTGTCTCTCTCTCTCCACCCCCCATCTCTGTTTTTTCAAGACAGGGTTTCTCTGTGTAGCTCTGGCTGTCATAGGCTCACTTTGTAGACCAGGCCGGCCTTGAACTCACAGCGATCCACCTGCCTCTGCCTCCTGAGTGCTGGGATTAAAGATGTGCACCACCACCTTCTGGCTGTACTTTTCTCCTATTATTTGTGTATAAGGTATTGACTTCTTGAAGCTAGGAACCAAACTCAAGAGGACAAATTTGGTTCTAAGTGCCTTTTCCTGCTAAGCCATGTTAGTGCCCGGAAGCACAGGCCTTTACATAGATTCTCAGCAAGCCTTCACATAAACGGATGTAAAAGTGTTCGGTGCGTAATACATGAGAGGCTTGGTATTGATTGTCAGTTTGACAGGATGTAGACTCACTGAAGAGACAAACCTCTGGGCATGTCCTTGAAGTGGGAAGACCCACCCTAAATGTGGCCTGCACCTTGCTTGTGCTGGGGTTCTGCATAGCACGAAGAGAAGAAAGTGAGCTGGTGCCTATTTATTGCTCTGTGCTCCTGACTGGCATGTAATGTGACCAGCTGCCCCAAAGCCCTGTCACCAGTTTTCCTTGTTCTGATAGAATATCTAATGCAACTGTGAGCAAAAATGAACCTGTCCTCCTTTAAGTTGCTTCTTGTCAGGTATTTTGTCACAGTAATGAGAAAAGAAACAAATACAGTGGATAAACGAACAAGTAGTGAGTATTGGCAATACATAAATGCATAGAGACATTGATGTTTAAATTCTAAAGATTTATTTATTTATCATATATACACAGTGTTTTGCCTGTATGTACACCAGAAGAGGGCACCAGGTCTCATTATAGATGGTTGCGAGCCACCACGTGGTTGCTGGGAATTGAACTCAGGATCTTTGGAAGAGCAGTCAGTGCTCTTAACCTCTGAGCCATCTCTCCAGCTCCGATTTTTAAATTCTTTTTTTTTTTTTCCCCGAGACAGGGTTTCTCTGTGTAGCCTTGGCTGTCCCGGACTCCCTTTGTAGACCAGGTTGGCCTCGAACTCATAGCGATCTGCCTGCCTCCTGAGTGCTGGGATTACAGGCACATGCCACCACGCCACCCCAATGTTTACGTTCTAAAGAACAGTGAATATGACAGCTGTTTGAGCATAGTAAAGGTGATAGGAAAGAATTAGCAATCTTGATACCAGTTGTGGACCCTTTTAATGTTAAGTGTAAAAAAAGATGGCTGGGCATGGTGCTACACCTCTTTAACCCCAGCATTCTGGGAGACAGAGGCAGGTGGTCTACTTAGGGAGTTCTGTAACTATTGGAGCTATGTAGTAAGATACTCTTCCTCCACCCCCATGACATACAGGAAAAGGAAGAATAGATGTGTGAGCTTTCTGAAAACAGATACACTGTGAATTACATCCAGCACAAGAAACATTAGTTTACCTTACATTCTTATTCTTGTCCCATGTTCATTGAGTTTCTCCTCCTCCTCCTCCTCCTCCTCCTCCTTCTTCTTCTTTTTTTTTTTTCTTCTTTTTAAATTTTATGTCCTGCCAGGGCTCCCTGTGGACCAGAGGGTGAGGCAGAATGCACCGGGCCCATTCTAACAATCTGAAATAGACCCATCTGTTCCATGGTGGCACCAGCTGTTTTGATGGGTTACTTACACTAGACCCATCCGCTCTGTGGTAGCACCAGCTGCTCTGATGGGTTTCTCACACTTTGGATCTAAGGAGTTCTGCCACTACCACAGGACTCCCTGGGCTCGACAAGTGAGGTTCATCTTACCTGTTCTATAGAGGGCCCGTTCTGGGTGTATACGTCATTGACCTTGCAGGACAGGGCCCGGGTCAGGGGCATTGGGGTGTACACTATCCTAGAAGTGCAGCTCTAGCAGACACTAGCAGAGCCTAGCCAGCCCTTTAGTCAGTGGCCAGCAGAGAATGCTTCAAGTCTCTTGGCTCGCAGTACTTCTCAGAACTATCTCATTTTGGGACATAACTACCAGCCAGAAAGCAGCTTCAAATCCAGCTTTGAACACTGCTTGTTCTAGTGGGTCCTTGTCCTCATTGTGCCCTGGGCATGGCAGAAACAGCCCAGTGACAGTGGCAGTTGGTGTTCTAAGGGAGGGAAGGCCTTCCCAGAAAGGCAGTGAGCATGCCACAAGGGTGAGGTCACAAGCCCAGGGAGAGAGGACAAGAAGGCTCTAAGTGGTCAGTGAGTCACAAGCAGACAGCCTCATCTTCAACCTTAACCTCAGTACTTCCAAGGCTTGACCCTTCTTCCAACTCAGGAGGCAACTTTGCCTTTGAGGGTGGGGATAAAGAATCTGGGACCAAAGAGGTGACGGGCCTCCTTGGGAGGAGGGTGGAGGGGCTGGTGGGCTTGGAGCATCTGAAAGCCAGCACCATAGGTTGAGGACTAGACTTAAGTCAGGGTAATGCTCAGGAGAAGGACACAGGGCAGCCAGGTTTCGTGAAGGCTCCAACACTGATGTACTTCATTGAAATTCTTTTTTTTTTTTTTTTTTTTTTTTTGGTTTTTTGAGACAAGGTTTCTCTGTGTAGCCGTGGCTGTCCTAGACTCGCTTTGTAGACCAGGCTGGCCTCGAACTCACAGCGATCCACCTGCCTCTGCCTCCTGAATGCTGGGATTAAAGGCGTGCGCCACCACGCCCGGCCTTTCATTGAAATTCTTTAGCTTAACTTTACACGTGTGAGACAAATTCATTCTCATTGCTGCATTATGTAAATATGCCTTGTTTTACCCATTCTATTACTGATAGACTTTTTATTTTTATTTTTGGTGTTTTGAGGCAAGGTTTCTCTTGTAGTCCTGCCTCTTCTGGACTTTATAGACCAGGCTGTCCTCGAACTCAGAGATCTGCTTGCCTCTGCCTCCCAAGTGCTGGGATTAAAGGCATGCACTGTTATACCCGGCAACTGATGGACATTTTATTTATTTTGTTTTGTTTTTCAAGACAGGGTTTCTCTGTAGCCTTGGCTATCCTGGACTCTCTTTGTAGACCCGGCTGGCTTCAAACTCACAGCGATCTGCCTGTCTGCCTCTGTGTCTCTGAGTAGGATTAAAGGCGTGTGCCACCACTCTCTGAGTAACTGAGAAAAATTGTTAGGCCATGGCATATGTGTATTAAGTTTTAGTAGATACTCAGATTTGTGTTCCTGTCAGTATTGCATGAGAGTTTGTTGTTCTAGATGCTTGTCAACACTAGGTATTTGTGCTCTGGGTAGTTTAATGTCAACTTGACACTGGCTAGACTCATTGGAGGGATGGGAACCTCAATTGAAAAACGCCTACAAAAGGTTTGGTTGTAGGCAGTCTGTAGGACATTTTCTTGATAAGTGATTGATAGAGGAAGGTCCAGCCGTTGTGGGTAGTGCTGTCTCTGGGCTGGTTCTACTGAGTTCTATAAGAAAGCAGGCTGGGCAAGCCATGAGGAACAAGCCAGTAAGCAGCGCTCCTCTACAGCCTCTGGGTAGCTCCTGCCTCTAGGCTCCTTCTCTTTTCGAGTTCCTGCTTTGGCTTCTCTCAGTTTGCTGGGATTCAGGTCCTGGTGTTCTAGCATGGCAACAGTATCCCTAACAAGACAGTATTGTTGATCTTTTATTTTTAGTTATTGTAGAAGGGCGTGTAGTGACTTTGCATTGTAGTTTTCACTGTATATCTGTAGTGATATCAGATTGAATCCATTTTCATGTTAGGGATCCCAACTTGACTGAAAGTCCTATGGATTTCTGATGTTTTCATGTTTGTTTTTTGTCTTTTTTTTTTTTTTTTGAGATAGGGTTTCTCTGTGTAGCCTTGGCTGTCCTGTACTCACTCTGTAGACCAGGCTGCACTCACAGCAATCTGCCTGCCTCTGTCTCCTGAGTGTTGAGATTAAAGGCATGTGCCTTGATATGTTTGTTAAACCCTCCTCCCTTCTTTTTCCTCCTGGGTTTACTTTTTCCCATGTTGGCTTTGTATCTTAATTCTAAATACAAGTCTTTGTGAGTAGCAGTATATATGTTGCAAGTACTTCTGTTGGGCTAGAGGCTGTGAGTGTAGGTAAAATCAGAGTTCTTAAGGTCTGTCTGTCACTGTTGGCTAGTACTTTTTGTTTTTAGTTGACATTTCTACTTCGTCAATGTTACAGGGTTACTCTCTTTTTCTAAGCGCCATTCTGTGTTTCATAATCAGATCTCTATGTGTATGCATGCTGACTATGTGAATCAGCAATGTATTTTATTAAATTTAACATTTTTTTGATGGTGATTTTGATGGGGAAGCCTGAGTTTGGTCCAAATTGGAGCAGTGGTACATACCTGTAATTTCAGCACCTGAAAGGTATAGTCAGGATCAGGATCACCTTCTGTTTTGTTTCCTGAGACAGCCCTGGCTGTCCTAGAACTCAGTCTGTAGAGCAGACTGGCTTTGAACTGAGGAATTGACCTGCCTCTGCCTGCCAGGAGCTGGCATCAAAGGTGTGTGCCACCATACCTGGCTCTTTATCTTTATTTTTATTTTATGTGTATGGGTGTTTTGTCTATACATAGTTTATATACCATCTGTGTGCCCAGTGCCAACAAACTTCCTAAGAGGGCATTGGAGTCCCAGAGACTGGAGTTTCAGATGGTTGTAAGCTACCATGTAAATGCTGGGAATCAAACCCATGTCTTCTAGAAGAGCTTTTAAATGCTGAGTCATCTCTTCAGTCCAAAAGTGAACTCTTTCTATGCTGAATTTAGAGAAAAGCAGGCAAGCAAGAACAAATTTAATAAACAAAACCTTGTTATTGCCTGATTACTGCTAGTTATTTCTCCCTTTCCTAATCCTGTCACATATAGTTTCTAAGTGAATATTGTCATCTACCTCAGTGGTGGTTTGTATCTGCTTCTGCAATTTAATCCATTTGAAGAAGATGTAAATGACAAAACAAAAATACAAATGTCCTTGAGAGGTGAAGAGAGCAATTGATGCTTAACAATATTTGTTGCTTTTTCAGAGGACCTGGATTTGATTCACAGCACCTACATGGAGGTTTATAACCATCTGTAACTTCAGTTCCTGGGATCCATTGTCCTCTTCTGGCCTCTGGCACTAGGTGTGCATATGGTTTACTTAGAGATACATGTAGGTAAAACAACCATACATATAAAATTAAAATAAGCTGGGTGTGGTGGTACACACCTTTAATCCCAACACTCAGGAGGCAGAGGCAGGTGGATCACTGTGAGTTTGGGACCAGCCTGGTCTACAGAGTGAGTCTTGGACAGCCAAGGCTACACAGAGAAACCCTGTCTTGAAAAACAAACAATCAAAAAAATTAAAATAATAGCAATACAGTCGTTGGACCTGGACAGGCGGCTCAGTGGTTAAGTGCACTCACAGCTCTGGCAGAGGACCTTGGCTTGGCGCCTGGCATCCACTTGGAGGCTCACAGCCATTTGTGATTCTAGCTCTGTGGCACCTAACAACCTCTGTGGTCTCTGTAGATATAAGGTGTGTACTTAGCTCACCTCATATATGCAGTCACACACACACAAAATAAAAACAAATAAATCCTTAAAAAGAAGTCTTCATGGGGCTAGAGAGATGGTTCAGCAGTTATGAGCACACACTACTGCCCCTGCCTGCTAAGACTCTAGGTGTGTGCTGCCACCTCTGCCTGGCACTATGTACTGCTGCTCTTGAAGTGGACAGAGTTTGTTCCCATATAGGGTGGCTCACAACCACCTATAACTCATCCGGAAGATTTGACTACTGGTCTTCACAGGAAAATTAAAAATAATAAAATAATTTTTTTTTTAAAGACAGGGTATCTCTGTGTAGCCTTGGCTGTCCTGGACTCTCATTGTAGACCAGGCTGGCCTTGAACTCACAGTGATCCGCCTGCCTCTGCCTCCCGAATGTTGGTATTAAAGGCGTGCGCCACCACGCCTGCCTGATGAAATAATCTTTAAAAAAAAATCCTCTATTAGATTTTTTTTTTTTGCCACAGGTACACATGTGTATAATCTCTAACCTACAAAATTATTCTACCAAGTTGCTATTATTCCCATTTATAGATATGACTCAGAGATTGAGTAATTTAAGGTGTAACAAGTAAGTGGAAGAGCCGGTTTGACTCCAAAAGTGAAATGTAATGTTGGAACCAGCTCGTTGAGCTCCGCTGCCCCAAACACCGGCTTTTCTGTTCCATTTCAAAGATTTCCACAGCACATTGTGGGCACCCAACTTATACTTGTATATCATTATGGCTTATAAAACATGCTTATCTGTTAAACAATTTAACAATAATCGCACTGTTAGGTCTAACAGTTAAGACAGACCAGGCCTTTGATCGTGCCTGTCCTGCGGTTTCATAGCTGAGAAACCAAGACTTGGAAGAGATGTCATTTTATGAGTCACTTATAGAAAAACCTAAGCTTAGAAGTTTGAACTATTTGGAATTAGTAAGCATCTTTACAATGGTAAAGTATTTTTAAAAGTATCTTTAAAATTGTACAGTAAATATGTGGAATTAGAAGTATCAAAGATGGGAGAGGACATAAACGCATACCATACTTGCTGAATGTTATTCAGATAAGTACTGATTAAAAACAAAATCAGCACCGCAGAGAGCGAGTTAAGGTCAGATAACAACTTGAAGTAGGAATTAGTTCCCTCTTTCCACTCTGAGTTCTGGGGTTGAACTTTGCTTGTCAAGTTTGGCAGCAAGCACCTTTGCCCACTGAGCCACCTTTCTGATCCTCCCACTCCCAGCTGCCCCTCTTTTGAGACTGGGTCTCATTTATCCCAGGCTGGCCCTCAACTGACAGTGGAGCTGAGGATGACTGAGCTTCCGACTCTCCCGTGGCCACCCTCTGGGTACAGGAATTACAGGCTTGGACCACCACACTTGTTTATTGATTTTTTTTTTTTTAAGAAGAGTTCTAGATTTTTTCAATTGAGAGTTCCAGACATTTTTATTGTAAAGAAGCAGAGTCTTACATAACTCAGGCTGGTCTCACACTCACTATGTAGCAGAGGATGACCTTGGAATACTGCCCTCCTTCCCATGCTAAGATTATAGGCTTGGACCACTACCTCCAGTTTCCAGTTTATATGGTACTTGGGATCTTGCCCACCTCTTTTTGCTTGCTAGGCAACCAGTCTACCAACTGTTATATCTTCGGCTCCCTGGTTACATTTTGTATGTCTTTTTCTTTTTTCTAATGGGAGGTGGTACTACTAAACACAGCTCCAGATGTGGATATAATTTGAAGGAAGAATTGAGATTGGTTGATATACTTGGAAGAGAATACTCTTGAGTAAAAAAGAGACATGATGGGTTTTCTTTTTCTTTTCAGCTTTTTTTTTTTCTTTTGAGACAGGGTTTCTCTGTGTAGCCTTAGCTGTCCTGGGTTCACTTTGTAGACCAGGCTGGCCTCGAACTCACAGAGATACACTTGCCTCTGCCGGGCAAGTGCTGGAATTAAAGGTGTGCACCACTGCACCTGGCCCATCACTGAGCATTTTCATGATGGAGTTGCTATCATCTCAAGTAGGGAAGACCAATTTAAGAGGCCAAGTTTGGAGAAAGGCTAGGAAGTCCATTTGGTCTGTTTGGGATATTTGCTTTCCAGTCCGGTAGTATGAGTTTGAGTTTAAGGGAAGGTGTACAACTGGGAATTTGATTTTCTCAAGACAGGGTTTCTCTGTGTAGCCCTGGCTGTCCTGGGACTCTCTCTGTAGACCAGGCTGGCCTTGAACTCACAGAGATCCACCTGCCTGGTGCGTGCCACCACTGCCCAGCACAGTTGGGAATTATTGCTGATGAAGTTGTCTGTCTGTATAAGGATAAAGTCACCACTGGAGTGAAGATGATATGAAAAAAAGAGGGCCAGTAACTGAACCTTAGAACATTCTAACAGAGAGAGGCTAAGATGAGGGAACTACTGTAAGGAGACAAATTGTCTCAGGAGAATAAGATACTGTGGTGCCAAGCAAAGAAAATGTCTGTCATCCTAGCCTAGTTCAGGATATAGGTCAGTTGTAGAATGCTAGCTTACCTAGCATGTGTGAGGCCTGGGATTCCATCCTAAGTACCATGAAAATACAAAGCAAGGGGTGGGAACCGTGGTACAGTGGTTAAGAACACTGGCGTCTCCCAGAGGACCTGGTTTCAGTTCCCAGCATTTCCATGGTAGCTCACACTGATTCCAGCCTAGCGGATAGGATGCTTTCTTCTAGTCCACAGGCACTGTAGAAATGTGGTGCACAGGCATACACTGAGGCAAACACTAGTGCAAACAAGCGAAATGTATATATAAAGCTAAAACCAATCAACATAGCTCATGTAGATTTATTTACCTGGGCATTTTTCTTTGGCAGATACATGTAATTCTGGTTTAAGCTATTCTGGTCTTCGTTATTTCTTCCATAGCCGGCAGAGCTTGCCCAGTTTTCATTTTCTTCTTTACATAGACGCAGAGAGATCTTTAAAAAATGTAAATTATCCTGGGTCATAGTGGTGTCCATCTTTAATCACATCACTTGGGAGGCAGAGGCAGATGGATTTCTGAGTTCGCGGCCAGCCTGGTCTGTAGCGCTAGTTCTAGGACAGACATGGGCATACAGAGAAACCCCATCTTGGAAAATAAAACAATCCTCCTCCCCAAAACAGACAAAAACAAAACAAAGAAACAACAAAAGGGAAAATTGCTTTTGTGGGTACCAGGCATGCATATGGTATATATACATACTTTCAGGCAAAGCGCTCATATGTGTAAGAAATACATTAATATAAAATAAATCTTTAAAAAGAAGTAAAATACAAATCAGATAATAGTTTCTTAAAATTACATTAAAACTTCTTACCAAGATGCAATGTCTTCAGTTCTGTGATTTCAGCTTAATTTTGTGATTTTATATCTTAATACTTTTTCTTTTGTGCTGTTTCAGCCATTCTGGCCCGCAAGCTGTTTCTTAAATATGTTAGGCTTGTTCTTGTTTTAGGGCTTTTGCTTGCACTGATGATCAAGGGAGGGAAATTTTTTATTTTTTATTGATTCTTATATTTTGTTATAGATGGAAGAAAAAATAGGAAGAAATGTTAAGAAAATAGCTTTTCTCACAGTGTTTTTTTTTTTTTTTTTGTGGTTTTTCAAGACAGGGTTTCTCTGTGTAGCCTTTGGACTCTCTTTGTAGATCAGGCTGGCCTCGAACTCACAGAGATTGGCCTGCCTCTGCTTCTCGAGTGCTTGGATTACAGGTGAGTGCCAGCACGCCCGGCTCTCATAGTGTTCTGAGAAACAGTAGTAGGCCTTGAGATGCCTTTAGCTTGAAAGATTTATGGTCAGATGAGTTTAGGAAATATTGCATGTGTTTTTCTTTCTTGGGCTCTGACAACTTGCAGTGGACTCATGGGTCATTACATAATCCATTTTCGGTGAGTCTTCCATATTCTTTTGTAAATACTATTTTCTTTAATTGTGGTTGGTTCTCTTTGTAATTAGATAAAGTTGGATTGTTACATTTAAATCTACAATTCTGTTGACTTTCTTTTTATTTTTAACTATTCCTCAAAGCCCTGTTATATTTCCAAGTATAATTGGGAATTGGCTCCTTCTACCCTTTGGTTTCATTTTGTTGTTTTCCTGAGTGTGCTTTCTCCTTACCTTCCAGGCATGCCCCCTTCATAGTTTCTGACATCAGATGGGAGTGGGTGTGCCCAGGGTGCTGTGGCCTGCTAACAGTTCAACTTTCTCAGGGTTAATACTTACATACTTACTCTAAGTTTCTTTCTGTTGCTGTGATAAAACACTTAGACCAGAAGCAGCTTAGGGGAGTTTATTTGGCTTGTATTTCCAGTACAGCACTGAGGCAAGTCAGGACACGAGCTCATAAAGTAACCTGAAGCAAAAACCATGGAGAAATGCTGCTTGCTGGCGTGCTCCTTGGGTTCTCATGCCTAGGTAGTTTTCTTCTAGACTCCAGGACTCCCTGCCTAGGGTTTATTTCATCTCACATTTTCAGGTAACGGTCATCACTGAGCAGAGTGAGGGCAGGGAGGGACTCACGGCATGAACTAAAGCGTTTAAGGAATGCTCCTTTTTGGTTTGCATTCCATTTCTGTCCTTTCCTCTGCTGTGGTGTATGAAGTATTGCCATCCAAGGAAACTTATCTAGATGCTTATTGGAGTTTACTCAGGTAGGTGAGGCTCATCTACATAAAGGAGATAATCCCTCTCAGAGGGTGATCCAGTATTGGCTCAAGATACTTTCAAAATAAAAATGAGTTCACTGTAAATCACATTGATAGTAAAAATTGTCGGTTAAGGCCCTTTGTATAAAAAAGTACTTTCCTTCATCTACTTAAATATATTTTTAACAACTTTATACATGGATAGTGTGCATTTTGGTAATTTTCATCTTCCATTACCTTCTTACCTCTTTCTCACACTGAACCCATTCTTCTCAACAGACACCTCTCTTATTTTCTTTCTTTCTTTTTTTTTTTTTCCTGAGAGTTTTATAGCCCTGGCTGTCCTGGACTCACTTTGTACATCAGGCTGGTCTTGATCTCACAGTGATCTTTCTCCCTAACTGCTGGGATTAAAGGCCTGCGCCACCTCACCTAGCTGCCTCTCTTAATTTTATTTTTGTCATCCACTGAGTTTAATTGGAGTTCCTTGAAAGAGTATGGATGGGAGATTATTTACTTGAGAATGTGCACCGTACTACTTGTGACTGTATTGTTGAAGAAAATGACTTTTTTGCCCACCAATCAGTAATTTCCAGTGAGTCCAGATGGGATGTTGGCTGGTCCCATTGAGTACACTTAATCAGAGTTGTTCTAAGTTTATGAATACAATGGTTACCTCAGATCCAGCACACAGTGTTTCATATCACTTCTGCCATCTTCTGTCTCTTAGTTCTTTCTACTGCAACCCCCTTTTGTGTAGTTCCCCAAGCCTTAGAGGGGTGACTTGGTGTCTTGTTTGGGCTGACCACTCAGCACTTTGACCAGATACGAAATTCTGAATAAACTGCGTGCTGTCCACTGAAAACAGAAGCTTCTCTGACCAAGGCTTAGCGCAACACTAATTCATGACTATAAACATAAATATGTAGGGTACAGTTTGACACCACTTCAGTTAGGCTAAATAACAGTAGTAGGTTCTTTTAAAACTTTTAACCTTCCCAGCCATGAGTGTTTAGCCAATTCCTGCCAGAGTAGCAGGCTGTAAATTCAGTCAAAAAGCAGTTGTTTACTCTCCTATAAGTTGTGTTATTATTGTGCCATCGAGCATATTTTGCCTTGCAAGATTAAATAATTAAAATAAAGATAATAGTTGTTATTAGTGACAAGGTCTTTCATGTAGCCCTGCCTGGCTTGGTACCAATTTGTAGACTAGGCTGGCCTCAAACTCAGAGATCTACATCCAGTGCTGGGGTTAAATGTGTTTGTTTGTTTGTTTTGGTTTTTCGAGACAGGGTTTCTCTGTGTAGCCTTGGCTGTCCTGGACTTGCTTTGTAGACCAGGCTGGCCTCGAACTCACAATGATCCCCCTGCCTCTGCCTCCAGAGTGCTGGGATTAAAGGTGTGCGCCACCACTGCCTGGCTTGTATTTGTTACTCTTAATTAATGTGTGTATGCACGGGTATGGGTTCCTGTACAGGTTAGAGGAAACGGAGCTCCTGGTTAGGGTTAGAAGTGGTGGTTGTGCTGCCTAACTCACATCTTCTGCAAAGGGCATCAAACTCTTCTGTTACACAGTGCTCTCTCCAGGGATACCCCCTACCCCCCGCCCCCCCCATTTGTGTGTACATGATGTCTGGAATATCAGCCTTGGTTCCATTTCTCAGAGGCTGTCTACTTTGTACTTTTGAGAAAGTCTCTCACTGCCTTGGTACTTACTGATTAAGCTAGATGGCTTCATCTCTGTGTGTGCCATGATGCCAGGCTTTTTATGATAGTCCTAGGACCTGGACTCAAGTGTGCAGGCCCTTGTGCAGCAGGCCTTCAGCAGCTGAATCCAGCCCCTTCAATTATTTTTTTTTTATTTCCATATCCTAATAATGCCCTTTAAAAAGATTTATTTATTTATTATGTATGTAGTGTTCTGCCTGCATGCACACCTGCACACCAGAAGAGGGCACCTGATCATATTATAGATGGTTGTGAACCACCATGTGGTTCCTGGGAATTGAACTCAGGACCTTTGGAAGAGCCTTAACCTCTGGGCCATCTCTCCAGTTCCATTCTAATAATGTCTTTTAAATAGTAGCTGTTTGCACGATTTTTCTGTTAATTGTTATCTTTATAACTTCTGAGCTTGGGCATAAATTTTACTCCTGCTTGTGGGTCATGCTTTTCTTTTTTTTTTTTTCACAAGTCATTTTGTTTTCTACTTTTTTTTTTTTTTTTACCATGATGGGGCTTGAATCCAGGGCCCATCACTGAACTAACTGCATCTACATCTACCTTTTTAAAAATTAAGAACATAGGAACAGTTTTATGTATCCCAGACTCATCTACAATTTGTTCTGTGGCTGAGGATGACCTTGATCTGATCATTCTGCCTTCACCTCCCAAATGTTGGGAATTAGGCATGTGCCACCACATTGGCCTTCCTATTTGAGTTTTTGTCCCCTCCCCTCCTTGTTTAATTCTATCAAGTGTTATGTTTTGGGGTTTAAGTATCTCATAATAAGAATGAGGTATTTGAGATAAGTGTCTCACAATATGAGAAAGAAGTTATTTACTCCCATAACATTCATGTTATTCTACCCAGGATAGCAGTAGCTTAAATGATTTATGGCCGCTGAGCAGTGGAAATTATTTTTTTACAGAAGTTATTCTTTGTTTTGTGGAATGTCACACTTAAAAAATTCTTTATGAGTGTTTTGCCTACATGTATATTTGTACACAGTTTGTATGCCTGGTGGCCACTTAGGCCAGAAGAGGCCATTGGATCTTCTAGGACTGGAGTGACAGATGATTGTGACTTACTGTATGGACACTGGACGCGAACATGGGTCCTCTGGAAGAGCCACCAGTGCTCTTAGTCAGAAAGTCTTGTTCTAGCCCCCGGATACCATACTCTGTGCTTGTTTAAGGAAATAATAACTCAAGTGGGAGCTCGCTGTTTATGAATATTTTTGGGAAGAGGTGCTGGGTATTGAATCCAAAACAAGTACATGTGCCTGTGGGGGATAAAGGCGTGGGATCCCCCTGGAGCTGAAATTGCAGGCAGTTGTGAACTGTCTAATGTGTGTGTGCTAGCAACCAAATTTGGGTCCTTTGCAAGAGTTCTTAACTGCTCTTTCAATCTTAAATGCTTAAGCAAGCCAGTGAGTCCAATAATGAAAACATAATTATTGGACAGAGACTATATCTATAAAAACAACTACCTGCACAGAAAGAACACAAAGTATAAACTGAGATGGCGGAGGGAGGTGTGCTGGGAATATGTATGGGTCAGAGGGATGTGCTTATAGTACACCTAAAAGCACCTGTGTTCCAGCCCCAGCACCCATGCGCTAAGCTTGCTGGCAATGCACCTTTTTGTTAGTTTTTCTTTTTTTTTTTAAAGACATGGTTTCTCTGTATAGCCTTGGTTGGCCTGGGCTCACTTTGTAGACCAGGCTGGCCTGGAACTCAGGGAGGCTCCATCTGCCTCTGCCTCCTGAGTGCTGGGATTACAGCCATCGCCCCCGCTTGGCATTGGACTCTGTAATGCTGTAACTGGAGAGAGAAAGACAAGTAGACTCCCAAGGATGACTAATCTGCAATATTGTTTTAATCAGTGAGCACCAGGCCTCAAAATGAGACCCTGGGGCCTGGGGAGGTGTTAAGATAGATCCTAAGGAACAGCAGCTGAAGTGCCCTTTTGACCTACATACACACAAACACACAAAAATCCATACACATACATGCACACACAAAAATAACATGACTTCTCAATGAATACCAAAAAGCTTGTATACATCAATTCATTCAATCTTTTCAATTTAATCTATAAAATAATCCTAAACCAGTATTAAGACATAATCAGAATGCATTTTTCATTAGTTTTCATTTTATTTTATGGGTCTGGTTATGTGCCTAGTGTGTTTTTATGTAACATGTGCATGCCTGGTGCCCACAGAGGGCAAGAGAGAATGTCAGATCCCCCAGAATTGATACTACAGATGCTGTCAATTGTCATGAGGATGCTGGGAATTGAACCTGGGTCCTCTGGAACAGCAGCCACTGCTCATAGCTACAGAGCCAACTCTCCAGCCCCTAGAAAATATTTTGAACTTTTTTTTTTCCAGGTACTGTTTTTTAAAAAATAAATCTTTTTAAAATTAGTTTATTTATTATCATGTATACAGTGTTTGCCTGCACATACAACTGTAGGCCAGAAGAGGGCATCAGATCACATTATAGATGGTTGTAAGCCACCATGTGGTTGCTGGGAATTGAACTCAGAACCTCTGGAAGAGCAGTCAGGGCCCTTAACCTCTGAACCATCTCTCCAGCCCACATTTTCAACTTTTATATCTTATTCTGGTTTCAAAAACACAAACCACAAATTTTCCCCATTTATCAGATATGATGCGGAACACCTATAACATAAGAAAAGGATTAGCCAATCTGGTTCCTAAAGCAAATGGGGAAATATTTTTATTCTGTTTTTGAGCCAGGACCTCATGTATCACAGTCTGATTGGCCTCAAGCTCTATGGCTTAGGAGAAACAGTGATTTTCCAGTTTTCACCTCCAAGCACTGGGCTTGCATGCCTGGTTTTATGTAGTGCTGAGCATCAAACCCCAGTCCTCAAGCATGCTGTGCATGAACTCTAAAGACTGGACCACATTCCTAGCCCCAAGAAAACATTTTAAAGCACATCATAAATCAGTTGTGAAAATCTCAAAACTAGGATACATCAAGCAATTACTGATAAAATAAGAAAAACAGCTGGTGTGGTGGCGCACGCCTCCCAGCCCTTGGGAGGCAGAGGCAGGCAGATCTCTGTGAGTTCGAGGCATGCCTGGTATACAGTGTGAGTCCATGACAGCCAGGGTTACACACAGAGAAACCCTGTCTCGGAAAAAAAGAAAAAAGAAAAGAAAAGAAAAACAGTAGGACCAGAAGTTATTTTATTAATAACTTCCTTTACTTTTCAAAGTTGTACTTAGGACTCAGTGATAGAGAGCACTTGAAGAGCAAGAACCAGGCCGTGTGTCCCAGCCTAAGCACGAAGGAGAGAGTGAGTTACATACTGTTTTGTGCCTTCAGTCACAAAGAACTTAATCTTTGACTACTTCCATTTCAGATGAAGCTTGTGTAATATGAAACTTTCCCATCTTTTTCTCAGAGCAGTAGCTACTAAAATTCTTAAATTACTTCTGTCACCTTTTCTAATAATCAGATGTTAAAGCGTATTTCTTTCCATAATGATTAACATCTCATGCTAACAGTTGTTGCCATATATTTTTTGTAAATAAAGTTTTATTGAAAAGCTGCTACCTATTCATTTACATAATAACTACAACTACTTTCACAATGCAAAGAAAGAACTAAATAGGTACAAAGGCGTACATAATATAGCCTGCAAAACCTAATGTATTAACAATTTGAGCCTTTAGAAAACACTTAGAATTTTTAATTTCAGCTAAAGATGAAAACCCCACTACGGATCTTATCACTACTTAAAGCAGTAGTTCTCAACCTTCCTAATACTGCAACCCTTTAATATAGTTCAGTTCATGTTGTGGAGACTCCAACCATAAAATTATTTTTTTTTAGTATTTTTATTTAATTTTTAAATTTATGCGCATTGGTGTGAGGGTGTCAGATCTTGGAGTTGCAGACAGTTGTGAGCTGCCATGTGGGTGCTGGGAATTGAACCTGGGTCCTTTGGAAGAACAGATGGTGCTCTTAACCACTGGGCCAACTCTCCAGCCCTATGAAATTATTTTTGTTGCTACTTTATAACTGTAATTTTGCTACTTTTATGAATCGTAATGTAAACATCTGTATTTTCTGATGGTCTTAGGCAACACCCCTGTGAAAAGGCAGTTCTAGCCACCCCTGGGTGTCTCGGCCTACGAGTTGAGAACCATGGCTTAGAGTAAGATTTATACCTTGCTTTTCATTGTGGCTAACGCTAAAATTTTATATTATGTTCAAAAATAGAATATAAAAGGGATATTATGGTAATGGCAATAAAGTAGGCTCATATCTCAAATTTCATTATCATAAACTCAAAATGGATAAAAGATAGAATTGTGAGTTAATAAAACAATTAAAAGTAGACACTGGGAAGCAAGCCAGAAGCACAAAATGAGAGCAGTTCACACAGAAGCCATGAAAAAAATATTACTGAACTTCTTAGAGTCGGCCATGTTTGCCTCTGTCTGTCCTAAACCTGAGGAGGCTGAAGCAAGAGCATCACTGCAAGTACGCCAGCCTGTCCTGCACAGTGAGGTCCAGCTAGCTAGCAACACAGTGAGAACTGACAGAGCCCGGGAGGCTGGGAAGAGGGTTCAGCAGTTAAGGCCCTTCCTCCTCTTGCAGATGGACCGGGTTCAATCCCCAGCACTTACATCAGGTGGCTTACAACCCACCAGGGGATCCAGTACCCTCTTCTGCCTTCCTCCAGTCATAAACTCAGGCGCGCGCGCACACACGCACATACACACTCTCTCTCTCTCTCTCTCTCTCTCTCTCTCTCTCTCTCTCTCTCTCTCTCTCTCTCTGGCTTCCTCCAGTCATAAACTCAGGCGCGCGCGCGCGCGCACACACGCACATACTCACTCTCTCTCTCTCTCTCTCTCTCTCTCTCTCTCTCTGGCTTCCTCCAGTAATAAACTCAGGCGCGCGTGCACACACGCACACGCACACGCACATACACACTCTCTCTCTCTCTCTCTCTCTCTCTCTCTCTCTCTCTCTCTCTGGCTTCCTCCAGTAATAAACTCAGGCGCGCGCGCGCACACGCACATACACACTCTCTCTCTCTCTCTCTCTCTCTCTCTCTCTCTCTCTCTCACACACACACACACACACACACACACACACACACACACACATTAAATTTTTATTTGTTTTACATAGGGTTTCTCTTGTAGTCCTGGCTGTCCTGGACTTGCTATCTAAGACCAGTCTGGCCTCGAACCTAGAGAGCTCTGCCTCCCAAGTGTTGGGATTAAAGGTGTGCAGCACCACGCCCAACTAAATAACTAAAAATTGTTAAATTTTAAAAGGAAAAAGAGAGCCAGCTGAAGTGGTACATGCCTGTAACCCTAGTCTCTAAGAGGCAGAAGCAGGGCGGGTAAGGTGACTCACAGATAAAGGCACTAATTGCCAAGTATCTGCCCTGCATTCAACCCTAGGGCCACCATCTCCTCCAAGTTGTCCCCTAAGCACTAGCACACACATGCCACAGCATGTACAATAACAAACAAGGACGTAGACACGGACAGGGGAACACACACACACACACACACACACACACACACACACACACACACACACACACACACACCACACACCACAAATAAATAAATGTAATTTTTAGAAAGACTAAAGCCAGGTGTGACACTGCATTCCTTTAATCCCAATGCGCTCAGAAGGCAGAGGTAAGTGGGTCTCTCTGAGCCAGCCTACATAGTGTGTGAATTCCAGGATAGCCAAGGCTGCATAGTGAGACCCACCCCCCCCCCCCCCACTTTCGCCCCAGGAAAAAAAAGAAACATATTTTCAAGAGACATGGTTAAGAGGACCACTTCAGCCAGCATGGTGCCAAACACCTTCATATCACAGCACTTGGGAGGTAGAGGCAGGTGGATCTGTGTGAATTTAAGGCCAGCCAGGTCTACAAAGCAAGTTCCAGATCACTTATCTGATGAAACTTTATGTCAAAAAAAGATCACTCCAAGATGAAGGCCAGACTGCTCTTTTACATACTGAGTTCCAGTCCAGACAGGGTTACTGAGACCCTAAGTAAAAATAAAATAAAATAGATCTGTGATTACAACACAGGCAAGGGTGTGCTCAAAAGTTAACATGTGCTGGGCTGGGTGTGGTAACATATGCCTTTAATCCCAGCACTCAAGAGGCAGAGGCAGGTGGATCGCTGTGAGTTCAAGGCCAACCTGGTCTACAGAGCGAGTCCAGACAGCCTAGGCTAACACATAGAGACCCTATCTCTAAAAGAAAAACAAAAAAGTTAACGTGTGCTGTCTGGAGGTGCCTCAGCAAGGTCCAAGACAGCCAAGGCTACGCAGTGAAACCTTGTCTCGAAAAACAAAACAAAACAAAAGGTCGGTGTGCCTTTTATTTTGAATAATCTTTTATCTGGCCAGGATTTTATTTAAACACCATGCATTAGTAGTTATTCCTTGAATTATAAGATCTCTCAATTCTTTACACATTTCATTGTTCATTGTCGTAGAATCACTTTTCAAATATCATTATTCTCTTTAGAACATTTTTTGACGTGAGGTGCTGTTAAACCTATAGTGGTAGAAGCAAGTTTGGCAAAATTCAAAAGCCTGAAATGTATAATTTAGCAATAAATATTGTCAGCTGTTCCCTTGATGTGACAGGTTCATTCTTCATTTTCAAGGAAATAACTGCTGAATACCCACGATTAAGTGGCCACCATTTATCAGTTCTGTTCTGTTTGTAAGTGGCTGGTTCCCTTGCAGCTCAGTCACGCGCTCCCCTGACATGGCAGTCTTCTGTTTTAGTGTGTAGGATTTGGAAAGCTGTGCACCAAGGATTGAGATGTATTGTGTAATACTTGGAGCTTTATCAAGGACATTTCCTATATTAAACTTTAGTTGAAGGTGGAGTGTGTGCTACCTTCTAATAGGATATCTGAAGTTCAGATGTTTTCCAAGGTTGTAGAGGAAACATCAGGGCAAATAACAAACCACGGAAGACAGCAAATATGTTTCCGTATTATGAAAGATTTGAAATCTAGTATTATTATGAAAATTGTACTTTTTGAAAGGGTCTTGCGGATTCCTAAGAGAAGTCCTTTGGGAACTTTTAAAAGTCCTCACTACTTACCACCTTGGCAGTTATATGAAAGGGAAGAACGGGTTAGGCCATGCTCTGGTGGGAGAGCACTCACCCAGCCTGAGTAAGACAAGGGGTTGAATCTCCATCATTGCAACAACAACAACAACAACAACAACAACAACAACAAAAGAAACCAATAAGCCAAAACCCAGACCCTTTCTTATTCTTTCTAATCAAGTTTTGCTATGTAATCCAGGCTGGCCTTGAGCCTTGAACTCTTGGTAAGCCTCCTGCCTCAGCTTCTTGAGTGCTGGGATTACAGAAGTGTGTCACTATGCTCAGCATTTTCTTTCTTGACTCCTAAGGATTATTGGATCTAGGGCCTTGTCCATCCTGGGGGTACTAGTTACTTTTTGTTGCCTGTCATGAAACGCCATGAACAAAAGCAGGAATTTATTTTAGCTTATGGGTCCAGAGGGAAAAATTATAGTGGTGGGGTTTGACATTGCAGCAGGAGAAGGAAACTGAAAGATCATATTTTCAACATTAGATATGAAGCAGAGAGAAAGAACAGGAAGTGGGGTGAGGCTGTGTACTCTCAAAACCCACCCCTAGTCACGTGCTTCCTCTAGAACGGCCACAACTTCTAAGAGTCCCATGACCTCTCGAAGCAGCACCATAGCTAGGGACCGAGTGTTTGGATCTTTGAGTCTGTGGGGGACACTCTCATTCAGACCACCACACAGGCTGCCACCTCACCACTGAGCTACAGCCTTCCCCTTTATGACTCTTTT
Organism: Acomys minous; assembly: GCF_964271855.1. Taxonomy (NCBI): domain Eukaryota; kingdom Metazoa; phylum Chordata; class Mammalia; order Rodentia; family Muridae; genus Acomys; species Acomys minous. The sequence continues at coordinate 106,742,432 of NC_140489.1, read as the reverse complement.
ACATGGTTCTGTTTGTCCTGGGACTCACTATGTACTCACATGGAACTCATAGGAGGCTGGTCTCCAGCTCACAGGGATTTGTCTGCCTCTGCTCTCCAAGTGCTGGGATTAAAGGAATTAAAGCACCATTACACTTGGCCAGTGGCTACCAGCTTAAAAAAAATTAGATACTTAATTTTTAAAACTTAATTATGTGTATCTGTATATGGGTATATGCACAGGCTGGTTTCCCTGAGCTGGAGTTAGTGACAGCATTGCTGAGCTGCCTAGTGTTAGTGCTAGGAACCAAACTCTGGAAGGGCATGTTTCTAGCTGCTGAGCTGTCTCTGCAGCCCGTGGTTAGCAGTTTTAATCTTTCTCTACACCTCCATGCTCAGCATGCCCCATGCAAGTTACTATGTTTCCCTTCTATTAATTACAGTGGCTTATTTTGGAATAATTCTCAAGGGAGCTGTGGGGAAGAGTAATTTATGTTTTTGGTTGTGAGCCTAGCCTTTAATGGCTGAGCCATCTCTCCAGCCCAGAGGAGAGTGATTTATGTCACACCTGATTGTGATGTATGTCCTAGCTGCTGCTGCTTTTTTGTTGTTGTTGGTTTTTTGTTTTGTTTTGTTTTTTTTGAGTTTCTCCTGTAGCCTTGCAGTCATTTGTGGGAAAGATTAAACTTTGTCACAGGTGGAAGCAGTCTTGGCGGGCTTTACGCTTGGGGCACCCCATGAATACCTTGTGACAGACTGAGTGGAGCCATCCTGGGCCTGGAATTCAGGAAGCCGACCTGGGAACCCCACCTGGGTTATTGTTTTCCTAACTGACCCTCAATGGGAGAAGGAGATGCCCTTCCCATGTGACTCAGGCAGGTGGGGAGGAGAGAACAACAGGTTCAGCCCGGGTGAGAGCATGTGAGGAGCAGCGAACAGGCCGGACCAGCTCGAGGACCAGAGAGACACCTAAGGACCCGTCCCGTGAAACGGAACCCGGAAGGTTCACTCTTTTGTCCCTTTAACCTTTTTTTCCTTCATGTGTAAGCTAGTTGGGTTGTATAATAAAGTTTAATTGTTAAGAAACAGAGCCAACAGTCATTATTATGTGGTGTACATTTTTAATCCCAGTATTTGGGAGGCAGAGGCAGGCCGATCTCTGTGAGTTGGATGTCGGCCTGGTCTATAGGGTGAGTTGCAGGACAGCCAGGGCTACCCCGAGAAACCCTATTCTAGGAAAACCATTCCCCACGAAAATAAAAAACCTAACAACAACAACAACCAAACAAAAACCTTTACTTTTTGGAAGTAGTATTTTCCCTCTATTGCACACAGGATAGCAATGAGATAAATAGTTGTCCTTTTTAAGTGAAATTTATTTTATATCTTGAGATGACTTAGTATTTACTTGCTGTCTGTCCGTTTTCCTTTAGAATTTACCTGCATGGGAACAGAGACTTGCTTGTCTTGATGACTTACACTTGTATAACTGGAAACAGCACTGGTGTGTCATAGGCATTTGTGACACCTATTCAGCTTGCTAGTGCTTTTCATTAGTGCCTTTCCAGTTTAAGTCTATTTTGGTTGTGTATGTGTGTGTATAAATTTATGTACACATGCATATGGGGATTGTTGAGTTTTTCTTCGGTTGTACTTTTCCTTATGTATTGAGGCAGATGCTCTCAGTGAACCGGGAGCTTGCTGTTTCTGCTCTTCTGCTTAGCCAGTCTGCTCTGGTGATTCTTCTTTCCCTCCTGTGTTCTGGGATTACAGGTGGGCCTCCGCAGCTGCCTTGCTTTCATCTGTTCTGGGATTACAGGTGGGCCTCCGCAGCTGCCTTGCTTTCATCTGTTCTGGGATTAAAGGTGGGCATCCACAGCTGCCTTGCTTTCATCTGTTCTGGGATTACAGGTGGGCCTCCGCAGCTGCCTTGCTTTCATCTGTTCTGAGATTACAGGTGGGCCTCCGCAGCTGCCTTGCTTTCATCTGTTCTGGGATTACAGGTGGGCCTCCGCAGCTGCCTTGCTTTCATCTGTTCTGGGATTACAGGTGGGCCTCCGCAGCTGCCTTACTTTCATCCTTTCTGGGGATCTAGACTCTGGTCCTTGCACTTGCACAGTCAGTATTTTACCCACTAAGCCATTTCCATATATCCTGTATTTAATTTTTTTTTCCCATTTACAGTTTTACTTATTTTTTGAGGTAGGTTATATTATGTAGTGCTGGTTTGCTTGGAACTCAATATGTAGACCAGGCTGGCATCAAACTCAAAATGATTCACCTGCCTCTGGGATTAAAGGCATGTGTCAATGTGTTATTACACTCAGCCTTAAAATTTTTCCATTTTAAAATTTACATTTGAGAGAGAGAGAGACAGAGAGAGAGAGAGAGAGAGAGAGAGAGAGAGAGAGAGAGAGAGAGAGAGACACAGACAGACAGACAGACAGACAGAGACACAGAGAGACAGCGCTCACATATGATGGTCAGATCAACTTGAGGGAGTTGGTTTCCTCCTTCCAAATTGTAGGTCCTGGGGAAATGAACAGGTCATCAGTTTGGTGACAGGAACCTTTAACTTGCTGAGCCATTCATTTCCTTCCCTTGCCCTAAAAGTGTTGAACTGATAATTGTTCTTTCTTTTGCTACATTATCTTTCCCCCAGTGTTCAGTCATGAAGCACTAATTTCAGGAAAAATGCTTGTTGAAGTAATTGAAATTAGCTACAGTAAGAATAGTTGAAAAATCGTTTGACTTCAATTATACATGTGCTTCTACACCCAAAGCTATGTAATGCTTTTTTTAAAAATTAAAATTAAAATTTTTTTATTTGTTTGAGAAAAGGTTTTACTTTATAGCTCTGGCTATCCTGGAATGCTCTACCAGACCAGGGTGATCTCCAACTCACAGAGATCCACCTTCCTCTGCCTCCTAAGTATAAGGATTAAAAGTGAGTGGCGTCATGTCCATCCATGTGTGCAGTTTTCTTTTCTTTTGGGGGGTGGCTGAGACAGGGTTTCTCTGTGTAGCCTTGGCTGTCCTGCACTCATTTTGTAGACCAGGTTGGCCTCGAACTCAAAGTGATCCACCTGCCTCTGCCTCCCGAGTGCTGGGATTAAAGGTGTGTGCCATCACTGTCTGGCCATATTTGTAATTTTTAAATGATACTCCTTTTATTATTTAAGGGAAAATAAAAATGTAGTACTAGAGCAGAGAATCCTTAGAAATTTTATTATGTCAGGACCTGTGTGTGTTACTATGAGCATTTTTTTGTTTTTGTTTGGCAGGCAGCATTATAAACATCAGATTCAGTTGGTTTAATATTTGGCCCAGTAATATCAAAAGACATACTCTGTCTCTATAGATGCTTCATGTTTTTAGGCTTTTGAGATGTTAGATGAAAATAGACACCATGCATTGGCAAATGTTTTGGTTTGTACTTGGAAGCAGTTTTTTTTTTTTTCCTTTTCAAAACAAGAGTTTATTTGTGTAACAGCTCTAGCTGTCCTGGAACTCTCTTTGTAGACCAGGCTGGCCTCGAACTCACAGAGATCCACCTGCCTCTGCCTTTGGATCAAAGGCATGGGCCACCACTCCTGCCTTTGGAAGCAAATTTAAGTCATTAGGGACTGTCGAGTTACTTAGAAGTTCAGGACATTTGCTGCTGCAGCAAAAGGATGCTGTTCAAAGACCGTTCAGTACAGCACTGAAGAGGCAGCTGCTGTCACTACCAAGAGTGCCAGGGGCTGACTAGAAAAGTACAGTTTTTAGCTGGGTAGTGGTGGCACATGCCTTTAATCCCAGGAGGCAGAGGCAGGTTGATCTCTGCTTTGAGGCTAGCCTGCTTACAGATCCAGGAAAGTCAGGGTGACACAGAGAAACCTTGTCTCAAGACGTAACAACAATAAATAATAAATAAAGCAAAACACTCCTAATATGCCGAGTAATAAAGGGCAATCCTAAAAGTTCTCATTCTGTGTGAATTCACTTAGGAATATTCTCCAGACGGCAAAACTATACTGACTGAGAACAGCCTTGGTTGTCAGGCAGGTGATAGTGACTAAGGGGGTGACTGAAACAGGTGTAACTCAGAGGGGCATAATCTAGGCGTCCTGTGGTAGAAGAGTGCTGTCTTACTGAGTGGAGTTACATGTGCATAGATAGTGCGTGTTCCTACAGTCAGTGGACTAACATCAGTTTCCTGTGTTGATGTTGTACTGTATTTATGTAAGATGTTGCCACTGGAGAAACTGGGAAAGGGCATGTGGGACCTTCTTAACTTCTTTGCAACTGCCTATACATTTATTAATATTAAAAATTAAAAATATAAAAAGTAATTCATGTTATAAAAGATTTACAGAATATAGATAAACATGAAGCTAAAACAAGTTACCTATTTTAAACTTTTTTCTGTGCCTTTGCATAAACATGAGATTATTCTCTCTATATAGCTTGGTACCCTGTTTAATTCACTTATTAACAGTGAGTCTAACATGTGCAACTTGCAGTTTAAATATTGCCAGAACGTTTTTTGTGTATTAATATAGTCTTAATAAATGGTTAACTGAATCTAGTAACTTTTCTGATACAAAGGAAAGGCAGTTTTAAAGGAAATTAAATTATCTGCAACATTAATCTAAAATCATAGTATAAATAACTAAACATGTAAATAAGATGGTAAAATCATCAACTCGTTTGATATATATACCCCCTCCCCCAGAATTTCTCTGTGTAGACTTGGCTAGCCTGAACTCACTTTGTAGATCATACTGGCCTGAAACTCACAGAGATATGCCTGCTTCTGCCTCCCTGAGTGCTGGGATTACAGGCATGTGCTCAGCTTTTTTTGTTTGTTTTTACTTTTTTTGTTATAATTTGTTTGCATGCTGTGGCATAAGCGTTTCCTTATAAATAAATAGATGTGAAAAAAGTAGAGCTGGTGAAGATTTTTCTGAATGATATCTTGTTACTTAAATTGCTTGCCTTGCTATGTAGGTCTTAAAATTCTCTGAATCTATCTCTGTAAGATTTCTCTTACTTTGAAGAGGATCAACCTTATTTTATTTTGACCTTCTTGGGCCTCTCACGTTAGAGAGAGCAATTTAAATGTTAATTTCATCAGAAAACATCCTGAGAGTCTTATAATTCTGTCTTTCTGACAGGGTCTCATTATGTAGCCCCCGGCTCTTCTGTAAGTTGCTATGTAAACCATGCTAGCCTTGAACTCTTGCCTCTGCCTCCACCTCCCAATTGTAAGCCCTGGTATTAAAAATTTGTGCTACCATGTCTGGCTGAGAACATTTTTTTTTTATTGTTTTGTGAACTTACACATTGAACATACGATGATTTGTATCATCTTTAAGCAGTTGGAACTTTTAAGTTGGCTCTGAGTTTTTTGGCATGACTAATAATTTTTGTGTGGTGTCTCTCTGCCCCCCGCCCCCCCAACCTGGGTTTCTCTGTGTAGCCCTGGCTGTTCTGGAACTCACTCTGTAGACCAGACTAGCACAAATTCAGAGACCTGCCTCTGCCTCCCTGAGTACTGGTAATTAGGAGTCATTTTATCACTCCTTTAAAACAAACAAACAAACAAACAAAAAACCAAAACACCAGTAGAATTTAGTTTTATCCTAGGTCCCTGGGCTATCTGGAAGACTATTAAATGTTGATCTACCTCTTCAGCCTGACGTTTTGTTTTGTTTTTTGATATAGGGTTTCTCTGTGTAGCCTTGGCAGTCCTGGACTTGTTTTGTAGACCAGGCTGGTCTCGACCTCACAAAGATCCACCTGCCTCTGCCTCCCAAGTGCTGGGATTATAGGCATGTGCCACCATACCTGGCCCAAACTAATATTTTTTTGACAACTTTTTTCTTGAGAGTTGTGTGTGTGTTCTGAGACAGGGTTTCTCTTTGTATCCCTGGCTATCCAAGAACTCATAGAGACCCACCTGCCTCTGCCTCCCACGTGCTGAGATTAAAGCTGCATGCTCCACCACCGTCCTGTTCAAACTGTGATTTTTACTACTTAAGCAAAGTATCACATTATTTGGAAAATCAGTAAATATTCCTTTGTATCTTTTTATTTATTTATTTTATTTATTTATTTTTAATTTGTTTTTTTTTTTTTTTGAGACAGGGTTTCTCTGTGTAGCCTTGGCCATCCTGGACTCACTTTGTAGACCAGGCTGGCCTCGAACTCACAGCGATCCGCCTGCCTCTGCCTCCTGAGTGCTGGGATTAAAGGCGTGCGCCACCACGCCCGGCCCTTTGTATCTTTTTATGATAAAACTATGAAATCAATTTTCAAAGCTTTATCCTAGCATGATTGCTTCATGTTTTTTTTTCTCATGAAAATCATTAGTTTGTCTTAAGTGGTAATGTTATGTATTCTCTCCCTTTAAGCCAGTTCCTCATGCTCTGTGTGTACACCCTGCTAGCTGCCATGTTGGCATTTCTTAGTTTCTAATACAGCTTGAAGGAAGCATGTGTTACCAATTTTGCCTTCAAAATGAGTCCTTTTATTCCTCTCAAAACTGTGGGGTCAGTAACATAACTGGCCATCAATTGCATAAGCAAGTAGATTTTTGTTCTTGACCATGGAGTGGGTGATGAATTTGCAGATCAGTTTTTCTGCCCTTAGAGGTTGAGAGGACATAAATGCTGAGTGAAAAATGAAGACGGGTGATAAGTTGTTAAACAGAAATATTCATTTTTTCCCCCTTGACATTGGAAAATTTCCAGGGTGCAGGTGCCAACTCCTTTCTGTTCTTTTGTCCTCCCCCTCGCCCAGTGGTTGCCCTGCCAATTGTCAGCTGTCATTACAGTGGGTGGCTGTGTATTTTACCATGCAGATGGAATTATAATGAAGTTAGAGGTGGTCTAGCAGTCAGGCTGTCATTCATTTTAGTCTAAGCAGTTGTGACAAGCCTACCTGAAAGAAAACTAACCTACAGGCATTTTGACCTATAAGATAAATAAGATTAGGATGTGGCAAAAATCCAATTAGGTCACCCTAGACAGCTCTCCTAGTCACAGTGACATGGGATTACCTAGAAAAGGTAATATATGCACACAGTTTTCATACTTACAATTTCATATTGATATTGTCTAGAGGTGTGGGATCGGGTTAATTTCTCCACTGGTTGAATTAAAAGGCAGGAATTTTCCCTCTCAAGACAAGATTTCCCTGTTTAGCCTTGGCTGTCTTGGACTCACTTTTCAGGCTGGCCTCGAACTCACAGAGATCGACTTGCCTCTGCCTCCTGAGTGCTGGGATTAAAGGCGTGGATTACCATTCAAAGTGACAGAAGAAAAAAACCTAGTGAAAGAAGAGCATCCCGACCTAGGATCCTGTCTGGGGTGCTAGATGATGCCAAGAAAATCAGGATCCTATCCTTGGATTATTAATCTTATTAATTGAATAACTTCAAATAGTTCCAAATGGAAGCTTAAGGACAGTGTTTGGTCTTTGGAGACAGAGTTTCTCTGTGTAGCCTTGACTGTCCTGCACTAGCTTTGTACACCACACTGGCCTCAAACTTACAGTGATCTGCCTGCCTCTGCCTCCCAGGTGCTGGGATCAACTGTGTGCGCCATCACACCCGCCTAGGGACAGTTTTTTATAAAGAGTTTAAAAGAGAAACACCCGAGAGGTAAGCTAGAACTCTCAGCAGCTGTCTGGAAGAAGATAATGGAGAAAAGGTTATGTAGTGTTTGACCTGCACTCATGGAGGTCACCACACACTGAGGAAGAGGAGCTTAAAGAGAAAGGACACTCACAGTACAAGGGGGGAAAGCATACTAGGGTCTGGCCAGCATCCAAAAGAAAGACAGAATGTTGGGCTGGAAAGATGGCTCAGTAGTTAACAGCACCTGAGGTTCCTGCAGAGGGCTGAGGTTTGGTGCCAGTACCTGCATGATGGCTCACAACTGTTAACTCCGCTTTCCAGGCACTAGACATCCTCTTCGGTAGGCATGGCAAGCACACAGTCCACATACGTACATGCAGGCAAAACACACATTCACCGGGCTGGAGAGATGGCTCAGCGGTTAAGAACACTGTCTGTTCTTTCAGGAGTCCTGAGTTCAATTCCCAGCAACCACATGGTGGCTCACAGCCATCTATAATGAGATCTGGTGTCCTCTTCTGATGTACAGATGTATATGGAGGCAGAACACTGTGTATGTAATAAATAGATAAATAAATATTTAAAAAACACACATACATTCACACCCTACCCACCCACCCACACAGAGTCACAGAGTGGATAGGGAAGGGAGAAGAGTTGAATCTGGAGCTGGGTGTGGTGGCACATCCTGTAATCCCAGCACATTTATTTATTTGTGTGTATATGTGTGGGTACATGCATGCCATGGCGTGTATTTGGAGATCAGAGGACATCTTGTAGGAGTTGGTTCTCTCTTTAATCCTGAGGATTAGACTCAGCTTGTTAGGCTTGGTGAGATGCACCTTTTCCTACTGAGCCATCTCACTGGCCTCCTTTTCCTTAAAAAGAAAAAAAACTCATAGCAGCTATGGTTGCCCACACAAGACTTGTATAATATCAAGCCACTCAAAATGTAGATGGGAAAAGGGCTCACAAAGGCATACCTTTAACAGAGGAGCTATCGGCAGTTGATACCCTTTGGAGAGGAAGAGTCACTTTTCTTCAACAAAGCATTCTAGGGTAGATTGCCCATGCTCCAGTGGGTGGTCCTACACTTCTGTCCATACAGCAGCATTGATTGAATCTAGTGGCAGGGGTGTGGGGTAGTGGTGAAGATGTCTGGACTGGAGACACCATTTAGAGGAGTTATCGGGTGGCTGTGACCGAAGTGATCAACATATATTGTAAATGTGTAAGACTCTCAAAGAATAAATAAAAAGTAAAATATTTTATAAGAAAGTAAGTTGGTCATAGTGTATCAAGTCTCTTCTTGGTAGCCCTCAGTCACAGTCATAAGGGAGGGGAGTAAGGGGAAAATGGAAGGAAAGGAGGATTGGGAGGACACAAGGGACATGATCATCCAGTCTTTCTGCTGCCTCTTCTGCAATGATCCCTGAGCCTTGGTGGGTGGGCTATGATATAGATGTCCCAGTTCTGATGGGGCATTCTATAGACATTTATTCTCTGTAATTTGGCTAGTTGTATGCTTTTGTATTGATCACAACTTACTGCAAAGCGAAGCTCTTCTAATAAGATTTGAGAGTTACATTAGTCTATTGCTATAGGACACATATTTAGAGGACAGTTTGATGTGATGTCCATTTTCTAACTTCAGTTCGTTTAGGGATATGCACAGGAATGATAGAGCTTTCAGGTTTTGGAGTAACCACTATTCTTTTCCATAATGGTTGTAATAATTTACACTCCAGTCAATAACGAATAAAGGATCATGCTTCTGAAAAAAAAAAAAAAAAAAAAAAAAAAAGAAAAAAAAAAAGAAAAAAATGTTTAAAAGGTGGCTCTGGAGATGCTATAAGTGAAATTAGAATCTAAGAAGGTAAAATGTGAGGTCACTAGGGTTGCACAGGGATGTGTGTATTCCTTTGCCTGTAAGCTGGATATCTTGGCATGATTACTAAAAAATGAAGTTTTGTAGCTGAAAAGGGAGAAAGGCCTTACACAATTAATCGTGCTGACAAAGGTGTCAGATCCCTTGGAACTGGAATTACAGACAGTTGTGAGCTGCCATGTGGGTGCTGGGAACCGAACCCAGGTCCTTTGGAAGAACAGGCAGTGCTCTTAACCACCGTGCCATCTCTCCAGCCCCCCTTTCAACACTCTTGAATGTCAGATCTATCTATCTAAATTAATTGGGAAAAAAATACTATGCTTGTTTTTGTAGTTGATACCTTGTTCATCTTATTTGTTTAGCCTACTTATTAGTAGAATTTAAAAATTGGTTCTTTTCTGAAATTTTCTGGATGACAGTTGTTGAAGTTTAAATTGAATAGATTTAAGATAATATTTAGTTTAAATTATGTGTCTGTGTGAGGGCATATGCATGTGAATGCTGGTGCTTGTGTCAGCCAGAAGAGCTCATTGGATCTTCTGTAGCTCCAATTTTTGGTGGTTGTGAACCATCTAACCTGGGTGCTGAGAATCCAGCGCTAGTGCTCTGTAAGAACAAGCACTCTCAACCAACACGCCAGCCCTTTATGTTGAGAAGATTTACTCCCCCACTTCTGTAGTTTTGTAGTCTTGCTGATACCTCGGGTTGGCCTTGAGTTTGGGGCCCTCTGCCTATGTCAGCTCTCAAATACTGATGTTACAAGTTTGAGCCATCACACGCACCTGACTACTTAGTTACGATTGTTATTTAATTGTTGAATTTTGTGGTGTTGGAGGATTGAAGCCACGATCTTGTGTTTGCTGAGCAAGGACATTATCTGCACCACCAGTCTTCCATTCTCATAAGGAGATAGTCACCGGAGCTGGCTGAGGAATGTTTTGCTCTGTCCAAATAGAAGTTATATGTAGGCAAAGGGAAACTCTTCAAACGCTGGTCTCTAAGAAGCTTTTGTTTGTATTGCTGTTTGACATCTGGAAGGTGTGGCAGTAAGCACGTGGAAGCATCAGCAAGAGGTACCCTTTAGGGTTCAAGCTTTCATGTAGACTCTGGGTATTGGAATCCTTAGCCCCGCAACTGTTACAGGCCCTGTGTAGGACTTAGCCCTTCAGCCTGGGCTATGGGGACTTACACCTCTGGAAATCTGGTCACCTGAAATGTGTGTTCTTTAGTTCCAGACACCTTTCCTTTCTTAGGCTTCACTTTCTCTTGTCACTTCCGTCTCTCTCCTGCTTCTTTTCTTTCCTGTCCATTTGAACTGTTCGTTCAGTTGCTTCTTGAGTTTCAGGCAACCGTGTGCTATGGTGAGCCTCCCACCCCGACTCTGGTGCGAGCTGTGCTGTTTGCTTATGAACTCGGTCCTGGTGGTGAGCTGGGCTGTTTGGCGTGAGATACTCAGAAGCTGGGACACTGGAGCCAAGAGCTCACTGCCAGGACTGCCACTGTACAGGACTGCAGTTGCGTCTTCAGCTGCTTTTAGCCTCTTCATCTGTCAGGCTTTCCGTTGTCAGCACCGCAGCCATTCCTGCTTGTGCCCTTAGCTCCCTGCTGCTGCTTCCCCTCTCCCACCTCCCTCTTTGGGGCTAGTTCAGCCATACTACTGCAAACAGGCAGGAAAATACCAGTTAGGAAAGCACTTTATGGAGCCTAATGCTGTAATTTCAGGGGAAGCAGCACAAGAGATTGTCTCCCAGCTAGTTGACTCAGCGTCCTGACTAGCTTTACATAGCCCAGAGTGGGAGCTTGGGCTCGTCTTAGCCATTTGTTTTGGGTCATCACAGCTACTTGTTTAAGCTGGTTTTTAGCATTATCTTTTAGTACCTACTCATCCTCATCGTTGAGATGGACCAGCCACAGCTCACCTCACACAGTCCCTCTGTGATGGGGAAGTGCTTCCCTCTGTGATGGGGAAGTGCTTCCCTCTGTGATGGGGAAGTGCTTCCCTCTGGCCAAAGTGGAAATGATTTCAAGGTCATCTACATTTTATTCAGGATTGTGAAAGGAAAATTTTGGTGCAAACTGTTTCACACAGTTCTGGCTGGGGCTGTGCGTCTAGGAGCCAGGACAATCAGCTGCAGTCTTTGCTTAGTTGTCTCAAGGTGTCCATGGAATGTTCAGGATGGCTGGTGCTAGCAAAAGAGTAGTCCAGCTGGCCGTTAGACGGATAGTCCTTTTTTCCCAAGACAGAGTTGCAAGGGAGGGTACAGCAGCTATTAATTAAGAAGTCCAGTTGTCCATGCTTACTGTCCTTGTTTATTTGCAGGAAATGAACATCTAAAAGTGTTGTCTTTACAGCGTGAAGGTAGGGCTGGGCGGTGATGGCGCATGCCTTTAACCCCAGCACTCAGGTGGTAGAGGCAGGCGAGGAGGCCATCCTGGCCTACAGAGCGAGTGCCAGGGCAGCCAGGGGAACAAACAGACAAAAAGCAAAAAACTCCCAAACCAACCAAAAGGAGAAAATGGAACAAACAACTTTTTTTAGCAGGGCGTGGGGGTGGGGGAGGGGCTTGGGATGGGGTGTGGGGGGAGAGAAGGAGTGGGTCCAAGATAGGGTTTCTCTGTATAGCCCTGGCTGTCCTGGAACTTGTTTGTAGACCAGACTGACCTTGAACTCACAGAGATCCATCTGCCTCTGCCTCCTGAGTGTTGGGATTACCAGCATGGGCCACTGTGCTTGGCATAAGACTTTATTATTAATACTGGTTGATTTTTTTTTTTAAGTTTATTTTACGTGTATGGGTGTTGGCAAGAGCAAACAAGTTCTCAACAATTGAGTCATCTCCAGCCCCGCTGGTAGTGATTTTAACAGTTTTTTAGTGGTGTTTACTAACTGCATAGTACTCAGAGAAAGCTAGGTAAACATCATACAGAATATTACTTAATTATATATGGAGTTTTACAATTTAAATTTATACTTTGTGTGTAATTTTGGAATAGTAGAATCATGTTAGTGCTTGAATACTGTTAATGGTAAATAGTAGGTTAGAAAGGCTATGATTAATATGCTTAAAAGTTGCTTTGATGTCCATAGATGAAACTGTTCTACCAAAACCAAATGCTGTTTTTAATTATATCTCCTTAGCAGGATATACTGGCTTGAGTTCTGTAGCGCTAACTATAGGATTGTTAGCCTGTAATACATACTTAATGTAGAAACAGCTTATCATTAAAAAATGCATTTTCCCCATCTCTAAACATAGACCCATTTGCTCACAAATGAATAGATGAACTGAAATGTTGAGGGTAGACAATCTGGTTTGATCTTAAGATAATAGAATTCATAGATTTTCGGGCTGGAGAGATGGCTCAGTGGTTAAGAGCACTGGGTGCTCTTCCAGAGGTCCTGAGTTCGATTCCCAGAAACCACATGGTGATTCACAATCATCTATAATGAGATCTGGTTCCCTCTTCTGGCCTGTAGGTGTACAGGTAGGCAGAGCACTGTATATATAATAAACAAATAAAATTTAGGTTTTCACTGTTAAAAATAGTGGTAACTATAGATGTCATAGATGTGCTTACCTTACTTGAGATATTTGCGTTTTTCTTCAAAGAATTTTGAATAGAAGTGGACAGTGTATTTTATTAAGTGATTTCCTGCCCCCAAGTATAGCGATGAATGATTATATTTAAAATTTATTTAAACATTTTTATTTCATATTTTGGTGAGCTGGCTTAGCAAGTAAAGACACTTTTGCATAAGCTTGATTACCTGAGTCTAATCCTTGGAACCCACATAAAGAAAGAAGGAGACGACTAGCTCAACAGAAGTGTCTTCTAAACCTCCACACAAACCTTGTGGCACATAATGCCCATCCCTGTATTACACACACACACACACACACACACACACACACACACACACACACACACTATCTCTCTCTTTCTCTCTTTAAAAATTGTGTTATTTGAGAACATTTATATAAGTTAAAACTTTTTTATTCAGATATTTGCTGCTACTAGATAGAAGTAAAAATTATTTTCTATATTTAACATTGCTTTTAAAAATTATATTTATTCATTTTTATTTTTTGCCTGCACATATGCATGTATGTGGACCAAGTGTGTGCTTGGTGCCTGCAGAATCCTAAGAGGGCATCAGATCCTCTGGAACTGTAGTTAAGGATGGCTGTGAGTCACTATGTGGGCTCTAGGCACCAAACTTGGATCCTCTGCAAGAGCAACAGTGTGCTTAACACCTGAACCATCTCTCTAGCCCTATATTTAACGTTGTAACCACAAAAATACAACTTTTTCTCTACACTGAAGGTAATCATGTTGGTACAAAAAATGCAATTTTAGATTTAGGTTACTTGCTGTCTCAATAGATACAGTTTAAGAAACACTAAGTCTCTGAATGTTGGTTTCCCAATGATATTAATAGATAGTTTTCTTTACTGTGAGGTATTAAGGTCAATCTATCCTACCTGAAGTGTTGCAGTCATCAAGTTAGAAGTCTTAAGATAGGCTGAAAAACTCCATTCAGTTCTTTGTTGGTGTGGTTTGCTTTCTTTTTATTTTCTGTCAATTCATTTGTAAATACTTGCACACAGAGCTTTTAATCCAGAAAAGCAGACACTGCCTGGTTAACTGATTTTTCATAACCACAAAATCCACTGATGAGAGATTTTTCTTTCCTGGCTATGATGTTCATGACAGAGTTTTGGATCCTGTTTTTTTGTTTTGTTTTTTTGAGAAGGGGCTTCTTTTTGTAGTCCTGGCTGTCTGGAACTTACTTTGTAGACCTGGCTGGCCTCAAATTCAAGAGATCCCTCTGCCCCTGCCTCTTGAGTGCTGGGATTAAAGGTGTTCTCCAGCACACCTGGCTACTGTTCATGTTTTTGAAGATCTCCTGTTTTTTCTCTCCTTGTACTGTGTTTTTATTTGTCTCTTGAATTACTGCTCTTTATGCCATCTGATAATCCAGCCACACAGTTCTAGAGGAGTTCCCCATCCTTTTGTTCCTGAACAAGTAATTGAACACAGCCACACATTTGTAGCTGAATCAGAGACAGTTAATCAAGATGTATTACACTACTATGTGGGAGGGAGTGTGCCAAACCAAGGATAGGGTTCAGCAGCTCAAAGGGTGCAATGTACAAAGAGTTGGTGTTTTTATGTTAGCTTATGCAGGGCTTTTTGGCTCATTAGTATAGTGCAGGCTTTCCTGTGCATGCTGTTACCTGAGGTTCTGTATATAATGCACATCTCTCTAGCATATTAACTGTACTCAAGGTGTGCGTCAAGGTCACCCTTGGACACACTGGAGTGTCTCTCATCTGTACCATTGGGCAATTCGAGTTGTCCTTTCTGTACGAGGTTGGTTTCCAGCTTGCCTCTTAGCCCACTTGGTTTTTTTCTTTTTTATATGCTAATTTTGTAAGGCTTTTAATGAGGGTTTCTGGACTGACTTTGTTCCACTCAGGACTTCTCCATCTCTTTCCCTCCTTCCTCCTCATCCTACTTCTTTCCTTTCTGCTCCTTTCTGAAGCAGTGTCTCTACGCTGGCTTGAATCCATATTTTTTCTGCTTTAGCCTTCTTGCTGCTAGGATTGCAGACACATGCTAGTGTGCAGCTTCTTGATCTATTTTAACATCTTTGCTGCCATCATTTGTCTATCCACTCTTCTACCATTCTCTTGAACTTACCACCTACCTGAAAGGACTCTCAAATCTATGGTTCATTCTCAATTCCTCTTTCCATCCCAAAGATTCTTCTTATTCTTTACCACCTGAGCATTGTCTAGTATTATGTACTATAATTTATTTTGCCTAAAATCAGTCTTTTTTAAAAATTTACTTTTTGTGTGTATGGCTGTTTTTGCCTTCATGTGTTCCTGTGTACCATTTGAGTTCAGCACCATGGAAACTGGAAGAGTGTTGGATCCTTTGGGACTAGTGTTACAGTCTTTAGCTTCTGTATGGGTAGTAGGAAGCAAGCCTAGGCCCAAGAAAGAGCAGCCAGTTCTCTGAACTGCTGACCCATCTCTCCACTCCCAAAGTCTTCATTTTAAAACAAACTTTGCATAAGTAATATCTACAACATCCTGTGTATAACCAGTCTCTGCCAGCACTCTAAAGGTGGTGGGACCCGGAGAGTGGAGCTGATACATGAGGCGGGCTGGAGTCTTATGCAGTACCCAACTTCATCTAGAACATCAGCCGGTTTATGCTCTGAGGGTTTAGAGGAGTCACGTGAGTAAAGTTCTCATTAGTTCAAGCTAGGTATAGCCAGAAGGACAAGCTGAATATGGCAAAACATGGTTTCCCATAGAGGCACATAAAAGATAGTTTGTGTGAAGTCCTGGGCAAACAGAAGATTGGCTGTTTCCAGCTGATTACTGTCTGCATAAATGAGAATTATAACTGTTTCCCGAAGGGAATGAATAAAGAATGGGGGAGGGGTGACGTTACAGTGAAGCAGGAAAGTCTGTTTCAATTTTGGGTTAAAATGAGACACCAAATTCACTAATGTTATGAGATTTCTCAACATGGGTAGGGATCTGAAATTTTAAGAAAGGCTGAACTTTCTGGTTATAGTTTAAAGGTTTAAGTGTAGCCACACAGCAGTATTAGTATTTATTTATTATGTGGGTATGATTATGCTACAGAGACAGAGAGAGAGAGGGAGGGAAGAGAGAGAGAGAGAGAGAGAGAGAGAGAGAGAGAGAGAGAGAGTATAGGTCAGACCAAACCTTGAGTGAGCCCTCACCTTGTGCCTTGTTTGAGACAAGGTGTTCCTTTTGCTGTTTGCCATTGGGAACCCCGCTCTAGCTGGCCTGTGAACTTCCAGGTATTGTGCTGTCTCTACTACCAGCTTGCAGTGCAGCGTGGGAGCACAGACAAGTTCTGACATGGGTCCTGGGGAATTCCTGCTCAGGCCTTCACACTTGTGTGGCATGCACTTTTCTCTTTAGCTTCATTCAGTTGTTCAGATAGAGATACTGTGTTAAGTGGAAAGTTGACTTTAAACTGTGTTTTGACTGATGCAGTGAGAGAAAAGAAAAAGAACAGTGAGTCCATATAAAAGGCAATGATTGTGATGGGTTTGCACTTAGGTGAGCAAAGAGGATGAAGGATATTGAAGAAGTCTTGCTCTGTTGATGTCAGGAGATTCTTAGACTAGTAAACTAGAGAGATAGGAGGTGAAGAGAGTGAGTTGGTGTAAGCTGAACTTATGGACATAATGGAGTTCTTAATTATTAATTCAATAGTGGAGGAAAGTGGTGGAGTAGATGGGCATGGATCCCTGAGTGTGGGAGTTCTTAACTACGTGATGCCATTTCAATGACCAAGTAAACTCAAAAAATAGTTTACTTAATTATACCTTTCTTGTTTACTTGAGTATTCTGCTTCTTGTTATATTTTGCTTAAATGTCACCCCAAATGTAACTTGTTGATCTGTATGAAGACACTTCTAAGATGTAAATGTATAAGACCAAATTTTATTTTGTCAGGATTCATTCAGCCCTGACATACGGCTGAATGTGTGGTATCTGTAGTACATCGCTTTGCTGACTCTTTGTCTCCTTGTCTCTCCATAGGACCTCAGCTCAATGCCCAGCTAGAAGGCTGGCTTTCGCAAGTACAGTCTACGAAAAGACCTGCTAGAGCCATTATTGCACCGTAAGTAACAGCTTTAACATGTTTATTATTGATAAAAATGAGTGAATATTGGACTAAAAGTTAAAAACCAAATGCTGGGCTTGAGAGATGGTTTGATGTCAGCACTGTTTACTTCGCTTGCGGAGGATCTGAATGTGGCTCTCAGCACCTGTGCTGGGCAGATCACATCTGCATCTGACTCTAGTTCCAGGGGATCCAATGCCCTTTGCTGCCCTTTGTGAGCATACATAAAATAAAATGAACAAGTACATGGGGATTGATTAAGGTAGACGCTTGACCTCTGGCTTCCACATGCATATATGTACATGTACATATAGCATGTACACACAAAGAACTTGGATTAATGTTTGGTTTGTATGTATTCTAATATTGAGCATTTTATATGTTAAATATACTGTGTGATACTACATAATGACTTTCTGTCAGATCCACAATTTAAAAAGTTGTAGCATGCAAGTTTCTTAATCTTTTGAACTTTACTTTATAAAATAGTAATTAATACTTCCTTATAGACATTTTATTTTGTTTCATTTTAAAAAATGTGTTGCTGGGATCAAGCCCATGTTCTTGGAGGTCAGAAGAAGGTATTAGATCCCCTGTCTGTAAGTGGAGTTCCAGGTGATTGTGGGCCACCGTGTGGGTGCAAGGAGCCAGATACCAGGCCTTTATAAAAAAGTTTGAAGTTGGCAAATGAACCTGTGGGTAGGATACAGAGTGATGTTACAGCTTTGAGTGCATGCTGGGTGCAGTGGCACACACCTGTAATCCCAGCACTCAGGGAGCCAGAAGCAGGCGGGTCTTTGTGAGTTCGAGGCCAGCCTGGTCTACAGAGTGAATCCAGGACAGCCATGGCTACACAGAGAAACCCTGTCTTGAGCGCCCCCCCCCCCCCAAATTGAATGCAACATGAGATGATGAAGCCAATCAGTCCATCCATTACTTCAGATGTTTGACGCCTGCTATGGCCACATTGAATATCTAGACTTAAGCGAAGTTGAAACACACGCTATTCCACTGTTGCTCTAGTCATTACATAGCCCTTTGACGGAGGCCGCAGTCCCTTCTGTCACCCTTTCCTCATAGCTGCTGGCTTGTTTCCTTACACAACCTAGGATCCCTCCTGTGGCGATCATTAACAAAGAAACTGCCGCACAGTCATGCTTACAGATGGTTTTGAGGGGTGTTGGTCTCGCTCTCTGTCTGTTTGAGACAGGGTCTCTTTTTAGTTGCTGCTTGTGCTTGAGCAGCTGGTTCTGGAGCTCCTGGGATTCTCCTGTATCTGTCTCCAAACTTGCATGAGGATTGTGTGCGCTGCTGTACCTGGCTTTGTATGGGCTCTCGGGATTGGGATTCAAGGCCTTACAGTTTGACATATGAGCCACCTCCTCTCTTCGTTATTTTTTTCTTTTAAAGTAGAGTATGTCTGTGTATTTGTGTATATTGATTTTCTTTATAGATTCAGCTGTTGATTGACATGTAGATTGATTCCATAACTTTCTTTGGTTTTTGTGAATAGTCCTGCAGTGAAAATGGACATGAAGACATTTGTTGTGGTATATTATTTTTAAGTCTTTCATATAAATCACCAGGTGTGGGACTACTGGATTTGTTCCATTGTTTTGCTCTGGTTGGTTTGATCTTTTTGAGGCAGGATCTCACTGTGTGTCCCAGGATAGCCTGGAATCCACTGCTACCAGGCTGACCTTTAACTCCGAGATCTGTTTGCCTCTGCCTTTGCAGGGCTTCGGCTTCGGCTTCCTGGTGTGTGCCATCACACCTACTCCTGCGTTCTTTATTATTGCAGGCGCAGCTTGTTTATAGGAGTCCAGCAAATAGTATTATAGAACTTAAAATCAGTAGGCCGTATGGAATTTCTGATAAGAATATTGCATATTTTTATTATCATAAATTGTGATACTTTAACATTGTATAAAACCTTACGTACATATGAATGTGTATAGTTTTTATTTCTTTTAGAATCAGTTGTTGAAACATTTACCCTCATGGGCTGTATACTCTCCACCAGTGATGTACCATTATCTAAAAAAGTGAATCTAGACTCAAGTAGCAGGAATGAGTTAAGAAAGAAAAAGGATCAGAGGACAGAGCTGTTGTTTAGATGATAAGAGGATTGACTGACTACTGAAGCCACGATGTGAAGGGGAAGAAGATGAGAGGCATCATACACAGAAACCAGTTTCTTCACTGCAAAGGCAGAGGGGAATACAGCCATGGCAGGGTATTTGGTTTGTTACTGTTATATAATAGACAGCTAATTTCACTACAGAGTAGTATCAGAAATTAGCAACTTAAAGTAAGCCCTGAGTGTCTCCAAATGTTATTCTTTCCAACACCAAACCAAACTAGCTCTTGCTACCTCATTCCGTGCCCCAGTTGCTGCTGGCGATTAAACCCAAGACTTTTAGACCTGTGAAGTAGGTACTCTACCACTGAGCTACATAACCAACACCTTAAAAATATTTTGCAAGTTTGTAATTGGAATGTGGAATAATTATAAGTTATTTATTATCTTCTAGGCATTGCATCATTAATTACATTGCTTTTTAATCTATATGTTCAATTCTTTGTATCATAGTTGTTATAGTTCTTCCTAAAATTTGTATTTTCTTTTAGACTATCTTGATTTTGAACCTGGAGATTAACTTAAAAACTATTTTGTTTGTAGCCATGCAGGATACACGTACTGTGGGTCTTGTGCTGCCCATGCTTACAAACAAGTGGATCCATCTATTACGTAAGTCATGCAATTAATTAGGAACAGTTTGGGAATGTTGTAAAGGTTGCTTTGTCATAGAAATAATATTTCATTATTCTTGTTCTTATCCAGTTTAATTAGAGTGTAGACTTTTTAGGAATTCTGACATACCTTGTACATATTAAGAAATACCTTAGTACTTTTCCTTTGAGTACATTTTACCTTGTCTTTAGTTGTCAAATGTTTGACTTTGAAACAACTACAAAGTTAAATATTTGGTTCTTAGTTCATATTTAAAAACCTAGATATGAACATTTTAAAGAAAAGTGATATTCCATTGCTCTTTTTAGTCATTTTTGGGGTTATTAAAAGCAAAAAGTTTATATCTATAAAGAGAAATTAGCAAGATTTTTATTTGACTTTGGTCTGAAAGTCAGCCACAATCAAGGTTATTTTAAATAATACTTTGTTCTAAACTTTTCTCTGTTTGGTAGACTTTAAAAAAAATTTAAGTAATTTATTCAGATTATATCTCAAGTGTTTGGTAGAATTTTTATTGATGATGTCATATGCTAGAGGCATGCCTCAAAAGTAGTTAGGGATATGCAAATAAGCACAGAGTCTGCTGGATGAAGTGTAAAGTGGGACTTAAGCAAACTGATGGAAGGTCAGAATGAGAGGAGGAAGGAAAGGGTGAGGAAAAAACAGTAAAGGACAATGAGAAGGAAGTTAGGCACTCAGGGTAAAGAGAAGTGCTGACAAGTGGCATATGTGTAGTATCTAATAGTTAAATTTGGATAAATTTGAAAGTATTTAAACAAGCTTATAGTAGATCATATTAGCATTTTAGAAATCAATTAGATCATTTTAATCACCAATATACTAAATAATAATTGAATATTTAATTACTGGCTTGAATTTTAATTAAGTTCTAAGATTATCTTAGTGGGTCCTAAAGTGGAAAAGATAAAGTGCAGTAAGACTGCAGTGTACCATTATGTTTTAATATTCAATGTTCAATAGTGAATGAAATAAATATGATAGCTTAATATAATATTTTATAGATCATGAAAATGAATATTGTCAGGAATGGTGATGCACACCTGTAATCCCAGCAGTGAGGAGGCGGAGTTAGAAGATAACAAGTTTGGGGCCAGCAGGAGCTACATTGGGAGGCCATGTTATTAAGTAAAATAATGAGATATACTACGAGGCATTATAGTGATTTTAGAAAATATAACATATTAGACTAAAAGGAGGATATAAGTTTGTATAAAATTGAGAAGAAAGTATGTACTATATGAAATAAATTTCCATAAAATGTTTTTAAAAACAAGTTTCCTTTAAATTTTTTATTCTTTGATAACTTTATACATGTATATAAAGTCTTTTGATTTTATTCACTCCCCATTATGTACACTTATTGGCTTCCTGCTGTGCCTTTTCTTTTTGTTAACTCATGTAGTTTAACTGGGGCTGCTTGCATAAGCACGAGTATGGTTTACTTCTTGGAATGTGGTAGCTTAACAATGATCATATCACTGAAAATGACTCCCTCACCTCAGGAAACTATTAACTGCTCATAACAACTGGAATATTCCCCTGGATAGTGTGTGTTTGTGTAGTTTTAAAAAAATACAAATAATGGAAAAATTGAGAGAGTAGTGTGTGTGTATGTGTGTCAATATAATCAAGATGGATGAATAAAGAATTTATAGCTGGGCATGGTGGTGCACGCCTTTTAATCCCAGCACTAGGGAGGCAGAGGCAGGTGGATTGCTGTGAGTTCGAGGCCAACCTGGTCTACAAAGAGAATCAGGACAGCCAAGGCTACACAGAGAAACCCTGTCTAAAACAAAAAAAGAAAGAATTTATGAGACATTAAAAATAATGGATGTGACTTTTGTTGTTGTTGTTGTTGTTGTTTTTTTTTTTTTTTTTTGAGACAGGGTTTCTCTGTGTAGCCTTGGCTGTCCTGGACTCACTTTGTAGACCAGGCAGGCCTTGAACTCACAGAGATCCGTATGCCTCTACCTTCCAAGAGTTCTGAGATTAAAGGCGTGGGTCACCACTGCCTGCTGGATATGACATTTTTTTCTTACTGGTCTTATGCCTATTTTGCTTTGATTTCTGTTGGTTTCTTTTTTCTTTTCTTTTCTTTCTTTATTTTTGTTTTTAAGAGAAAAAAACATAAAATTTGGTGGGTAAGGAGGTGAGGAGGATCTTGGAGGGATTAAGGAGAGAAAAGAACATGCTGCATGAAAAAAATTAAGAGATCTTAATGAGCTAGAGTTAAAAATAAACCCTTTACAATTATATTTAATTAAAATAATTCAAATCATTTTTATGGTGAAAAATAAAAGAATTTTCAAGTGCAGAAATAATTGTATGGGCTGGAAAGATGGCTCAGCAGTTAGAGCACTGGCTACTCTTCCAGCAGACCCAGGTTCAATTCCCAGCTCCCACATGGTAGCTCACAACTCTCTGTAGCTCCAGTCTTGAGGCATTTGATGTCCTCCTCTGGCCTCCATTGTCACTAGGCATGCAGGTGGTGAACATGCATACATGCAGGCAAAACACTCAAACACAAAAATATTTTTAAAAAAGCTAAAAAGAATTAGAACAACAACAACAGCAGCAAAGCCCTATTTATCAAAATAATAAAGACATTGGATATTAATGAAAGTGACTTTTTTTTTGTATGATGATGCCCGTGAAATCCAGGGTCTTACACATGCTTAAAAAGCCCTCTAGTGCAGAAGTGTGTCCTTAGTCAATACCATAAACTTGAATGAAATATTAGACGAGAAACAAGTACATTTACTCATATCATAATGAAAGATAGTGGGAAAAGAAGCATTGCTTTTACATTTCTTTTACAAAATATAGCCAGGCTTGGTGGCATGTACCTTTAATCCTAGTACTGGGCAGGCAGAGGCAGGAGCATATCTTTGAGTTCCAGGCCATCCTGGTCTATTTAGTGAGCTCCAGGACAGTCAGAACTTCATAGAGAGACCCTGCCTCAAAAAACAAAACATGTATATAGTTTTATATTACTTACATTGTTTTTAAATATATTGTTATTATTATATAATATATTATAATATACTATTATTTATATGTTTATTATATATCTATAAGTGTTCTTTTATTATTTTTTATTTGTTTTTGGGCAAGAGTCTGGCTTTGTAGCCTAGCCTGGCCTTGATTTGCAGCAATCTCCCTGTCCCAGCTTCTGAAGTGTCAGGGTTACAGGTGTATGCTGTTATGCCAGACTTTGGATTAATGTATAATTTAACTAGAAGATACCTCTGTCCTCATGTCTGCTTCTGCATTCAGTTTGTTATGATTTATTTTTGTGTCTGAGAGATAAGAAGGAAACCCATTCTCAGTCAGGTATGTAGTTTCAAAGGGGAGGAGCAGTACATATCTTCCCATTAAACGAGAAATGTTTCTCTTAAATACTAAACCAGAACTTAATAAAAATAGTTTCTTGAGGGTCAGTACAGATCTTTCAGATGATGTTTTATTATACAATTTCAGAAGTTATGCTTGTTCATACTGTCATCTGACATATATCTGACTTAATTTTCACTTGAAAGCTTCAATTTTATTCTGTACAACAAATATGTCAATTGTTTTGCAGGCTTATTTTGTTTATTTTGTTTGGGAAATTTCTGCCAAATACTATTTGTGTAGTCATTTTCTTGAAGTGAAAGTTGTATTCCATTAAAAAAAATGTGTCTAGTTCAGCCTTCAGCTCATACACAGTTGATTTTTCTCTGAGATAGACTTTCATCTGCAAAAATGCTTCATGAATCTCTCTCCGTGGTTTGAATCTATTTTATCACGCAGTGTTAAAATGTGCTCTCAAGGGTCAAGAATTTTGGTGAAACTGGCCTTTAAAAAACAGTGTAGCAGTGAACAGACTATTGACACATGTTGGTTTCACTGCTCTGAAGGGTGTGCTAACAATTTTACTTTTTCTTATTTCTGCAGTTTATGTGCAGATCAGCAGTGAAGAAAGCAGAGACCTTTCCACTATTCTGAGACTAGTTTGCACTTTGTATAGTCCTTTACAGGGTCTTGAATGCTGTTAGGAATGTGTAAGATCACACTATGACAGCTGATATATAGACCTAAAAGGGTGATTTGATTTCAAACATGGGAAAGGCATTGGGAAAGTGTCACTGAGAAAATCAGGGAATGACAACATGTATAGTTAAACTTGTTAGCTCATCGAGGACCTGTAGAGGCTAGTGCTTCCTTATGTTAACAATCAAGGGGAGGCAAAAGGAGCACAAAAACTTTTGCCAGCTCAGTTGAGACTTGAAAATCCTTTTTAGGGACTTTAAAATCCTTTCTTAGGGCTCAGTGGGTAGTATTTTGCTGCACAGGCATAAAGACTTAAGTTCTGATCCCTAGCACTTATGTAAAATCTTAGTGTGCTGGTGTGCCCCTGAAACCGTAGTGTCGGGAGTTGGGAGGGTGGATGGTGCGGAGACACCTGCTGATAGATAGTCCAGCTGAAATAATGAGCTCTAGTTTCAGCTAGAGACCTTGTCTCCAGGGATAAAGTGGAGAGCTACCGAGAAGACACCTGGTGTCCAAACCCTGGCTTCCACATGCACCCACATACTGCATCTATGCATCGATCCCCCGCCCCCAAGTCATACACACGCAGTAGGGAGAAAACAAAGACAACCTACAAAATATTGCTTATTTTTAAGGGTTTTACTTGATTTCATAATTATGAAAAGCCAGGAAGGGCTTCTTTGTTTGTTTTTTGTTTTTTGAGACAGCGTTTCTCTGAATAGCCCTGGCTGCCCTGGAACTTGCTTTGTAGACCAGGCTGGCCTCAGAATGACAGTGGTCAGCCTGCTTCTGCCTTCTGCCCGCTGAGATAAAAGAGCTGTGCCACCACCTCAGCTCAGGAAGGACCTTTAAACTAAGAGCAGGGGAAAGTGAAGCGATAAGATTTATGTTTCCAAAGATTGTAGGCATAAGGTTCTTGTGTAGTTCCAGAGCTGGTTTCCGCAGCCTGTGTCTGGCTGCAGGCCTCTGCAATGTGGTGTTGACACTGCTCCCCAATGGTCACTGATAGGCCAATAAGGCAGCTTACAGCCAATCAGTGAGCAGGGCAGAGAACAGGGCTGGGCTTCCTGCCAGCTAGGGGAGGGGGAATTAGAGGAGGAAGTAGGGGATTCAGCTGTGGAAGAGTTCCAGGAGACACCAGGAGAGGAGCCGGAGCAGGGCTACAAAGTGCGTGTATCTCTGGGGTATAGGCTGGGAGGAAGCCAAGTTAGCGTAGAGGGTTAAGAATAGAGTAGTAACTGCTAAGATATTGTGTTGTGAAGCTTATTATTAAATAAATATAAAAGAGTCTCCATTATTTGTATGCTAGCTGGGTTAAGAGAGAAACAGAAACAAACACAGATTCATTAAAATAACTTTAACAAAAGATCATTTGGGCTGTTAAAGAACTTAAAAGCAGGACTTTTCACTAAGTCCTTTTTCACATTGACCGTTCTAAAGTCTTTTCTGCCTGCTAACAAAACGAATAACTAAATCTGAAATTGAATAGGCAGTTAGGTAGAAACTTGAATTTAATTTATATTTTTCAAAAAGTTTTGTAGGACAAAAAAAGTAAAGCCCATGACATTGTTAGTTTTTAGTTAAAATATTTTCTCTTCCTGTGAAACACCTTTAAAAAATGACATATGTTCATTAGTTGGAGTAGGTTGTTGAAAAAACTTGAGGACAACTGCTCATAGGCCTCATTCATTATAATAATTTCACAGGTGAAATCTCAGGAGCTGTTGTGTGTGGACTATATTTATTTCTAGGAAAATGTGACTGCCCACCATCCCTGTTGTTTTATATTAAAGGCTTCTTTTACCCATCTAGTAACAGCCAGGATACTAATCCTGAGGTTATTTCTTTGAAGGCAAAACACTTTGCAGTTTCTTAAAGGGAAGGAATATAGCCTTGTCTATTTCCCGCCAACCTATTGCAGTGCCTGTGCTGTTTATGGGGGATACATGAACTTCAGTGTTCTTTTGTTTTTTGTTTTGTGTTTTGGTTAGGACTTTAGCTAACAGACCTATTTTAAGGTCACTATTATCTTAGTATGCCATTTTCTTTAAAAGAAAATATTTATTTATTTATTATGTGTTCAGTATTCTGCCTGCATGTACACCTGAACTCCAGAAGAGGGCACCAGATCTCATTATATATGGTTGTGAGCCACCATGTTGTTGCTGGGAATTGAACTCAGGACCTCTAGAAGACCAGTCGGTGCTCTTAACCACGGAGCCATCTCTCCAGCCCTCTTAATGTGCTATTTTCAACTGTTTTTGTTGTTGTTGCTGTTAGTATGGCATTTTAAAAGATTTTACATTGATGTCACAGTTTTTTGTTTCTGTAAATCAGTTCTGGTTGTGGTGTGTTTTTACAAAACTAGAAGGAATTTATTGAGAAAACATCTGGCCAGTTCAGATTGGTAGAGACTGTTCTGTATAGGTTGGCTTGACCAAAAGGTCAGCTAACAAAGTAGCCAGCTGTCAGTCAGTTGAAGGCCTTGGGCTCCCAGAGACTGTCTTCATTTCACTTCTGGAGCAGTGCTCATTGTTCCTAGGTTAAGATAAGCCCTCGCTGTCCTCGAACTCAGTGTCTAGGCCAGGCTGGCCTGGAACTCAGAAGAGATCTGTTTGCCCCTGCCTCCTGAATGCTGGGATTAAAGGTGTGTGCTGCTACACTTGGCCAGAGACTGACGGTTTTAAAGTATCATTTTAAATTTTAACTATATACCTTAGATTTTGCCAAAAGCATCCTGATGCTAAGTATTATATACTTTTTTCTCATAAAAACTGATTTCTCACCTAGACCCCTCCTTCCCCACCCCCACATTAAAAGTTTTTCCTCTCCTTCCCTTCTCTATCCTTTCTTCCTCTTCTGTTTTCTTTTGTAAATAGGATCTCACTATGTGGCTTGGGCCAGTCTTACGCTCCTGTGCTCAGCTGATACCTTGCTTCAGCCCTCTGAGTATGTAGACTATAGACATGCAGCACTGTGTTTGGCCAAATGTCATTGATGCTTAGTTCATATAATTTCTGGCATTAAATCAAGTGACGTAAACATTCCCATGTTACCATTTTGTACATATTTCACATTAGACATTAATAAAATAACTCATTAATATTTGTACTGCTGTGATAGAACAGAATAGTATCCCTTGTATTTGTTCATCTAATAATCTATGAATTTGGCTCTTCTACTCCATGATACTGATGATACATCTGATGATACAGATGTGTATTACAGTGCTAAAAGATGGAGAAAGAGGGGCTGGGAAGATGGCTTAGTGATTAAAAGTACTAGCTGCTCTCTTCCGGAGGTCCTGAGTTCAATTCCCAGCACCTACTTAGTGACTCACAACCATCTATCATGGAATCCTGTACTCTCTTCTGGTGTGCAGGCATACATGTAGATATAGCACTCAGATATATAAAATATGTATTTAAATCTTAAAAAGATGGAGAAGAGGAGCTGGAGAGATGGCTCAGTGGTTAAGAGCACTGACTGCTCTTCCAGAGGTCATGAGTTCAATTCCCAGCAACCACATGGTGGCTCACAACCACCTATAATGTGATCTGATGTCCTCCTCTGCCTGCAGATGTGCATGAAGTCAGAGCACTGTATACATAATAATAAATAAATAAATTGTAAAAAAAGATGGAGAAGAGAGGTAGAAGAAAAGATTATCTCTGGCCCACATTGGCCTAAGGATAAAATAGTTTCCTGTGAGATTTCTTCCAATTTGAGGACTCAGAGAATAGCTTAATCCAAGACTTCTTTATCTTTCCCATCCATCTCCAGTTTTGAAGTGATATGTCTTTAATTAAAAAAAAAAAAAAAAGAATTATTTTTCTTAGCTTAGTAATAGATTTTGGTTGGTTGGTTGGTTGGTTGGTCCGTTCACTCACTTGCTCACTTGATATAATTGTTCTGCTACGTCTGACATTGCTTTTTAGAGCTAGGGTCTGAATTTTGTAGACCAAGATGACTTTGCATTCCCAATCATCCTAGATCCTTCTGGCTCACCCCAAGTGTTGGAATGTAGGTGAATGCTGCCACACTTGGTACAGTGATACAGTTTGTCAGAGTGTATTGTGACTGCACACATTCCATGTCCTGAAAATCTCTGACCAGGAAGAACCAGGTCATGTTTTGTAGGCACAGACGCCCATTACCTTGTTCCTTTTTTCACAGTTTTACCTTTTTTTTTTCTTCAAATCCTTAACTTATTTATTTTTGTATGTGGTATGGTAAGATTGTTTTATTTGAGTTTCAGAAAACAGAAAGTGCATAGTTTCAGAATTTACATTATAGGGCAAATTTGGATGTTTGATATAAAATAATAGTAAGCAGATTTTACTTCTGGTGTTGAGACAAATGGTTTAATGAAGATAGCGTGTAGCCCAGTTGTTTTCTTTAGGCTATAGCACAAATAACAAATCATAAGGTTTCTTTGTACTTGAGAATGATGTATTTGAATAAGAATAGAGAAAGTTGATTACATAGAATTCTTTTCAATAAGATGTCCTATATCTTTGCTACCACAGAAATAATGCCAAAATAGCTTTATTGAATACTTTTTTGTAATGCTGTTTTACATAGATGCTTATAAGTTTGTAGCAGTATTTATTTTTATTAAAAATTTAGAGTTTAAAAATTTTCATAGCTGAAATATTTAAACTGATATTTAGTTTTAAAACTTGTCTCTATATATAGAAATGATTTTATATATAGCATGTATATTGTAAAGTTTATAGCTAGTATTTTCAATTATTAGACATAAATTCAGATTAAAACTAAGGAGCAAATTCAGTTCTATTGTAATAGAATTCCATGAACTATGGCTTTAGTTCACAGAAGTCTCATTTCCTCACAGTTCTGGAAAACTAGAAGGCCAGTTTTACGGCCTGATAGAGCTGGTTCCTTTGAAGCTCTTTTTTTTTTTTTTTTTTTGGCTGCTAGGCCTCTTACTGCATGACTGTTAGGGATGTCCTTGGAGTTGTGTGTTGTGCTTGTGTCCCGTATGTCTTCCTGCACCTTTCCCCTGTACTATACCCGTCCCAGGGTCATGTTACATAATCCTGGCTGGCTAGAACTCACTATGGCTTCAAACTTGTAACAGTCCTTGCCTCAGGGGTCCCAAGTTCTAGGATTATATGGGACTCCACTCCTGGCTTTGACTTTTTTTTTTTTTTTTAAATAAAAATACATCAGTCACATTAATAAGGGACTCATTTTAACTCCATTAGCTCTTGAAAAATTTATCTCTAGATTGCCCTGCAGTCAGATATGGGAAGTTGGAACTGCAGTATATGAATTTTGGTGAGAACATAATTTAGCTCTTATGTTCACAGAATGTAATAAAAGTAGGTACTCAGCTTAAAAAACAAGTACAATTTAAAGTTACTTTTCCTTTTAAGATTTGTGTAGAAGTACATTTGTTCTGTGTTTCTGTTGTGTATCTCCCAGCCGGAGAATTTTCATCCTTGGGCCTTCCCATCATGTGCCCCTGTCTCGATGTGCACTCTCCAGTGTGGACATATATAGGACTCCACTGTATGACCTTCGTATTGACCAAAAGAGTAAGTATATAGAAATCATACAGCTTTTAAACAGCTAAAGCCCATTTAATAAGGATTGCAATTTAATTTAAACATTTTAAACAGACAGAAATACCATAAATAATATCTCAACTAAATTTTTGTGTTGTTACTAACTTGTATAAACTAGACACAAAAACCAGTGGTATTTTCCTGATAACTACAAAAATCTGTTAAAAGCATTTAGCTCCGTACCATAGTGGTTACATTTATATTTAGAGAAATACTTTGCCTGTGTTATGCCATGAAGCAAGAAATTAGTATACATGCCACCCTGATGAGAGACTCGGCAAGCTAACCTTATTTTGATGTGTATCACTTTTTTCATTTATAATGATGGCAATAATATTTTAACTTCCTCTCATTGCTTTTTTTTAAAATGGGAAAAATGATTCTATACTTTTTTTAGGCTCTGAAAGATAGTAGAGAAGTTTCAAATACATTTTGTTTTTAACATGTGTTATTTATTTGTGTATGTATGCATGTTTGTGGGCTTGCATGTCTGTGGGCATATATTTGTGTATAAAGGTACATGCGTGCTGTGTGGAGGCCTGAGGTTAATGATGGGTGTCTTCCTTGATCATTTCATACCTGATAAATCATTGAGGCAGTGTCTCAGAATTCAGAACTTGCTATTTTGGCTCACCTTGGTATATATATATATCGCTTGACACAAATACATACATAGGAGGGACTTTTGTGCACTGGGCTTGCAGGTGGGCTTGCCATACCTATCCAGCTTTTTTGTTTGTTTGTTTTTGGCCTGTATTAGTCTTTAAAAATTATTTATTTGCTTAACATCCTGATCATAGCCCCCTCCCTCTTCTCCTCCCAATCCCTCCCTCCCTTTTCTTCATCCCTCCTCTCCTGCTCAGAAAAGGGGAGCCCCCCTCTACCAACCATTGCAGCACATCAAATCCTGTCAGGATTGAGCACATCCTCTTCCCCTGTGGCCTGGTGAGGCAGTCCCGCCAGGCAACAGGGCCCCTAGGGGACCCACATGAAGCCTGGGCTGCCCATTGGCTACATTTGTGTAGAAGGTCGAGGTACAGTCCATGCATGGTCCCCGCCGCTCAGTTTAGTTGGTCTTCTTACAGAGTTTCTGTCTCCTCAGAGTTCTTTTATCCTTCCCTCCACTTTCCCACAAGACACCCTATGCTTTGACCAATGTTTGGCTGTGAGTCTCAACATCTGTTTCGTTCCACTGCTGGGTGAAGCCTCGTGGAGGACAGCATAGCTCCTGTCTGCAAGCATAGCAGAGTGTTTTCGATAGTGTCAGGGGTTGGTTCTTTCCCATGGGGTGGGTATCAGGTTGGGCCAGTTCTTGGTTTGCCGTTCCCTCAGTCTCTGCTCTGTCTTTATCTCTGCCCATCTTGTAGGCAGGTTAATTTTTGGCTTGAAGTTTTTATGAGTGGGCTGGCGTTTCCTTCCCTCTCACTAGGAGCCCTGTCTGCTTAGTGCTAGTTCATGAGCTGGTCTGCTAGCCTGCTAGCCGATCATCTGTTGGCCACCAGCAGGTGTATGCCAGAAACACCAGATATAAACGGACCAACTGGCCACCCCCCTTCACTTTGTCTAAGGGATGCCCTGTTTCCCTCTCTCCCACTGTCTGTCTCTCTTTACCCTCATGACCCACTCAGGCCCTGTCTACTCTCCTTTTCCCTTCCCCCAGACAAATCTCTCAATATCATATCTGTAGTGTGGCATCTCATTTTAATTGATAACAGTTAGAGGGTGTCCTCTTCTGTCTCCATGACCTCTGCTCCTAGGAGTCTC
This sequence comes from Acomys minous, assembly GCF_964271855.1. Taxonomy (NCBI): domain Eukaryota; kingdom Metazoa; phylum Chordata; class Mammalia; order Rodentia; family Muridae; genus Acomys; species Acomys minous. The sequence goes on along the minus strand of NC_140489.1, from coordinate 106,711,090 downwards.
ATCTAGAGTCACCCATATCCTCCCAGAAGCCTGCCCTGTGCTAGGCCTCCAGCTCGTCACAGAGACGCCCCTGCGCTTCTCTCTGCAGGCCTCTGTCCTCCCATCCCGGCTCTCCCCAGCTCTGTGCTCTCTCTCCTACCTTGATTCCTCTCTTCAACTCTTTCCCCTGTCTATTCTGTTTCCCCTTCTGAGGGAGGTTGAATTATCCTTCCTTGGATCCTCCTGGTTACTTATTTTCTTTGGGTCTATGCATTATGGTATGTTTGTCCTTCACTATATGGCTAAAATCCACTTATAAGTGAGTACATACCATTATGTCTTTCTGGGTATGGGTTACCTCACTCAGGATATTTTCTAGTTAAGTTTAAAAAATTTTTAAAAATCACTTTACAGTCTTATCTCAGTCCCCTCCCTACTCTCCTCCCAGGCCCGTCCTCATGCTCCCCTCTCCACATTCCCCCCTCTTCTCAGACGGGGGGCGGCCCTAAGGAATACAAACCCACTCTGGTATCTCAGGACACAGCAGGTCTAAGCACACCCTCTCCCACTGAGGCCAGAGAAGGCTGCCCAGCTAGGGGAAAGGGATCCAAAGACAGGCAACAGAGTTAGAGACAGCCTCTGCTCCCATATGACCAAGCTGCATATATATGTAGGGGGTCTTGGTCCAGCCCTTGAATGCTCTACGGTTGTTGCTTCAGTCTCTGTGAACCCCCATGGGTCCAGGTTAGTTGACTCTGTAGGTCTTCTTGTGGTGTCCTCGACCCCTCAGGCTCCCTCAATCTTTTTTTCCCCGCTCTTCTACAAGAGTCCCCTAGCTGGACCTGTTGTTTGGCTGTGGGTCTCTGCATCTGTTTACATCAGCTGCTGGATGAAGCCTCTCAGAAGACAGTTGCTTTTATTAGAGTATTTCATCACAGCAATCATCATTTTCATTCACTTGAAGACATTTTCTAATGTTTTTGTTAACCCATTTTGGGGTATGACATTTAATATATTTGTCAGTTTCCAGAATATTTTTTTGTGCACTGATTGCTAATCTAAGTCATCTCATTGTCAGAGAAAACCCTTTGTATCTGTTCAATCACTTTCTATTTTAAGACTCACTTTATGATGTAGCAGGTAGTCTACAGACTATTTCATGTGCATTGGGAGGATGCATAGTGTGCAGATATCATTGATACCTGTTATGCTGATGGTGTTGCCAATTGTTAGGGAACCCACATAAGGACCAAGCTGCACGTTTGCTACATATGTGTAGGGGTCTAGGTCCAGCCCATGCAAGCTCTCTGGTTGGTGGTTCAGTCTCTGTGAGCCCCAATGGTACAAGGTTAGTTGACTTCGTAGGTCTTCTTGTGGTGTCCTTGACCCATTGAGATCCCTTGACCCTTCTCCTACTCTTCCACAGAACTCCCCGAGCTCAGCCTACTGTTCGGCTGTGGGTCTCTGCATCTGTTTCCATCAGCTGCTGGATGAAGCCTCTCAGAAGACAGTTATGCTAGGCACCTGTCTGTAAACATAGCAGAGTGTCATTAATAGTGACAGGGGTTGGCTCTCTCCCATGGGGTAGGTCTCAAGTTGGGCTAGTCATTAATTGGTTTGCCATTCCCCCAATCTCTGCTCCATCTTCGTCCCTACATTTCCTACAGGCAGGACAGACTTTGGGTCAAAGGTTTTATGGGTGGTTTGGCATTTCCTTCCCTCCACCAGAAGTCCTACCTGGCTACAGGAAGTGGTTACTTCATAGTCCATATCTCCCCCCAAAAAGCCAGGGTCTTAGCCAGGGTCACCACATAGACTCCTGGTGCCTGTCCAGCTTTTTACATGGATTCTCAAGCCCAAATCTAGTCCTTCATTTGTATGGTACATTTTACCTGCTAAGACATCTGTCCAGCTCCCATGTCTGTTGTTTTGGTTTTCCTCCTAGAATTTCAGTGGTTATATTTTGTGTACGTGTGTATTGTGTAGTGTGGTCTCCTGTGAGTGAGCGTACATTGTGTGTGTGCTGTGTCTGTGCTTTCTAGTCTTTTCTTTTGAGACCATGTCTCTCACTGGCCTAGAACTCGCCTTGAATGCTAGGTTGGCTGGCCAAGGAGCCCAGGGACCTGCCTTTTCTTTACTTCCTCACGGGGTCATTACTGTGCATGTTATGTGTGGATTCTGGGATCTTACTCAGGGTCTTGTGCTTTCTTGAGAAGCGCTTTTACGTACTGAGGAAGTCATCTTCCCAGTTCCCCGATGTCATTAAAAATATCTATGTCTTATACAATAAATGTAATATAAAAAATACAAAACAGTATATAGAATAGAATAGTAAATTGATATAATCATTACCCACAGTTTGCTCTGGATTTTTTCTTCTCCTGAAGTGTTGGAATTGTCTCCTTCAGCTAATTAAATTTTATTTCAAGGCTGGTCGTGGTGGCGTACACCTCTAATCTCAGCACTTGGGAGGCAGAGGCAGGCGGATCACTGTGAGTTAGAGGCCAGCCTGGTCTACAAAGTGAGTCCAGGACTGCTAAGGCTACACAGAGGAACCCTGTCTCAATGTCTCCCTCCCAAATCATATGTCATTATTATTTATGCTATTGTTATTCATTCAATATGCTATTATTTCATTAAGATTTACAGTAATCTCCTACATTGAATGAAAGGTGTCATCTGTAAAAGAAATAGCTCTTTTAGGCCTTATTTTTGGCCCTGATTTTTATAATATGAGATTGTTTCATAGAATAGTAGCAATTTGTTACTTGAATAGATCTTATTAATAAAAATAGAATATTGCCTTTCTGTGTCCTTAAGGGACACACTTTTCCTTTATTTATATTTGTTTATTTTATTTTATGGGTATGAGTGTTTTGTTCACATACATGTCTGTGCACCATGTGCCTCCCTAGTACCTGAGGAGGTTGGAAGAGGGTTTTGGATTCCCTGAATCTGGAGCTGTGGATGGTTGTGAGCTGCGATGTGGGTGTTGGGAATTGAACCTTGGTTCTTGGCAAGAACTAACTCCTAACTACTGAGCCATCTCTAAAGCACCCTCTCCCCCCACCTTCCCCCACACACCATTTTTAAGAGTCTTGTTTGGTACAAGCAAAGAAATGGTTAATTTTTTTAAAAGGGTGTTCTGTAGAGATGATGTCTTAACTGCCATTTCTTTTCCTTTTGTCTGTCTGTCTGTCTGTCTGTCTGTCTGTCTGTCTGTCTTGTCCCCCTCCCTTCCTGGTCCTTCTCTGTAGCCCAGGCTGGTCTTGAATTGTGGTCCTTATGCTTTATTTAGCCTCCGAGTAGCTGGGGTTATTAGTGTGTGCCACCAAACCTGACTCTTAGTTATTTCTCTGTTGTGCTTTTACATATTAAATTTCTTGTCTTGCTCTACAATATTCAGTTTTAAGTATAGCTCATCAGAAATATCTGGGTAGCTAAATCATTTTAAGTTGGCGTTAATACTGTGGTGGATTTATGATTTCTGCCATAAGTTAACGTTTGAATTGTAGGAAAAATAGTATTGGAAATAAAAATTTTTATGCTGTTCGTATAGTAGAAACATGAAGTGAAACAATAAAACTACATAATTTATTATAAAAACAAAGCAAAACTTATCTATATTAACCTTATATGTAAATATATTGGTGATTTTTCTCTGTTATAGTAGGATTTCTAATGAACTGTTTTGGCTAGAGCATTTAGATTTAAATCCAAAGAGTGGCCTAGGCCCAGAGTTTATCTTAGAAATATTAAAAGGAATTGATGAAAAATGTACTATGTTACTATCCAAATGGTAAGTCTTTACATGCATTATATCATGTAGCAAAATCAGTCAATCTGTCTTTCACTTATAATAAAAAAATGGAATATGTGGTGCTTTTGTTTCTTGCTATAGCTTATAGTTTTCTGTTGCTGGGTGGAAGTTCATAACATAAATGCCTACATTAATATTTGTTTTAATATATTTTGAAATCTCTTTAGTTTATGGAGAGCTATGGAAGACAGGAATGTTTGAACGCATGTCTCTGCAGACAGATGAAGATGAACACAGTATTGAAATGCATTTGCCTTATACAGCTAAAGCCATGGAAAGGTATATTGATTAATATAAGAAATCCCTGAGAAATGAGTTACTAATTTCTTTGGAATGATTTTAGCTTAGGATAAGGTAATTTTTAAAAGGTAGGAGATTAAAAAGTTTGTGTTTAAATTGAAATAAAAATTGGAGATTGAAATGTCTTTATGAAGTTTAAAGTTGATTTTTAACTAGTTGTCTATTAAGGTTCAGCATGTGAATTGACCTGATTGTTTTTTTAGGTGGAAATTAAAACAACCCATATGTGTGTTTGGGTTGATGTACCTTGGTTTGCTTGGTATAATAGCCAATAAACATTGTGATGTTTTAGAATAATCATTATTTTCTCTTACGATATAGTGCTATAATTTTAAAACTTTAAATTTGGAAATATATTTGGAAGTGTTTTCAGAATTTCATAAAGGTACATAAGATGTAGATTTAACCAATGATGATGATGACATACCCACTAGCAGTCCTCCTGTGGTAAGGGTGCGCCAGGACGATAAGTGGTGGAGAAAGTGGCAGGATCTACTTTGCTCTCTACTGTATATTTCAGTGCCCAGTCGTTTACTCAACACATTGAAATTGATTTATTTAGAAAAATGAAAGATAAACTGTCTGTATAGTTCTCTTTTCATTGCTACATTTGAGTTAAAAAGTCTCCTTTGTAGATCAGTTTCTATTTTTTGTATGCCATTTCTTAAAAACATTATTTTTGGGGGCTGGGTGTGGTGGTGTGTGCTTTTAATCCCAGCACTCGGGAGGCAGAGGCAGGCGGATCGCTGTGAGTTCGAGGCCGGCCTGGTCTACAAAAGCGAGTCCAGGACAGCCAAGGCTACACAGAGAAACCATGTCTCGAAAAACATTGGTGTACATTGGTGTTTAGCTTGCGTGTATATTGGAGCCCCTGAAGTGAGAGCTAATATTGACAGTGGTGAGGCACTCTGTGGCGTGGGGACTTGATCCCACGTGGCCTTGTGGAAGGACAGCCAGTGCTTTTAGTTGCTGGCCCCTCTCTCCAGCCCCTGGGTGTCATTTATTTATAGTTCCGGTAATTCTGAACACATGGTGCTTATTCTTCCTGTACTCTTTTTACTGTGGTTTCTTAATAAACTTACAATGTTTATCATTTAAATGTATTAATAAGCTTTAATATTTTAATGCAGATATGGGTTATTTATTTTTGGCTAGTATACTTATGATTAGCTAAAGACTAAGGCTTTTCATGATGAATTATTTTTTCTTACAATTTTGTGTGCTAGGTTTTTTTTGTTGTTGTTGGTGGTATTTTATTTATCTTTTAGAACTTAAAAAACTTCCTTTATTATTTTGTTTTCTGTGTGTGAGTGTTTTTGCCCGCATGTATATCTATGAAGCACATGTGTGTGCCTGGTGCCTGAGAGGCCAAAAGAAGTCATAGGAGCTCTTGGCACTGGAGTTACAGACCACACAGTCACATGCTGTGAGCCACCGTGGGTGCTCTTAACCAGACCTGGCTTTGTGGGGAAAGAAGTCAGTGCTCTTAACCACTGAGCTCTCTGTCTGGCTGATTTTTCTGAACTAGGGTCTTGTGTAGCCTATGCCAGCCATGAACTTAGGGCAGGCCTTCTACTTTAATTTCTAGCTGCTGAGATTGTAGGTAGAGGTTTAACACCTAGCTTGAATTTTGTGTAGCTGATATCTTAACTAAATCTGAATGATTTCTCAATGATTTTTGTGTAATTTGTTATGGTTGAGTTTATTCCATTACTGTGGTTTTTTTCCTTGTGTATTCAAAGTTTTATTGTTCACATTTCTTCACTCTTAACCATGAAGAAGTATATAAATCTGAAGATGTTTACAAAAATATATGCAATATTAAATTACAATTTTAGGTTCAGTTTTTGTTTGTTTGTTTGTTTGTTTGAGACAGGGTCTACTGTATGTGTCACACTGGCCTAGAGTGCACTTTGTAGTCCAGGCTGGATTTGGGGTCCCTCTGCTTTAGCCTCTTGAGTCCTGGGATTGTGTGCCTAACCAAGTGTCTTTTATTATGTTCTAATTTTTGAGAAAAAAAAATCATTGGGAAAAAAATGTCTTTCTTGATTTGGTGACATAGTTCGAATTCCCCATTCACCGAAGAGAGATTGTTTTTTTGTCATTTGCTGAAAAATTTATATATTTTATCACGCGGATCAATTGATTATAGTATAATATATTCAGTAAACTAACAAGATTCTAAAGGAGGGTTTAAAAAAAACATGTTGTTACTTTGAAAGTGAAGTATGTTAACTGAAGGAAATTTATGAAAATAGAAGTGTGAGACCAACAAAGACAATTTCAATTCATAACTCTCTCTCTTAGTTTCCACTGAACTCTTCCCTTATCCTGTTAGGACCCCTAATATTACTTCTAGAAGAAATCATATGCATGTGTTCATATTTACTGTGTTTTGTCAATTAGTGATCACTGAGTAACGAATTATTACAGAATTGAGTGGCTTAAAAATCACAACTCTTGGAGGCTGGAAACATGGTTTGGTGGTTAAGAGCACAGGTGCTCTTCCAGAGGTCTTGAGTTCAGTTCCCAGCAACCACATAGTGGCTCATAACCATGTATAGTGTGATCTGATACTTTCTTTTGTATAATGTTCTCTTTTGTCATGCAGGCATACACACAGTTAGAGTACGTATGCACATACATGCATGCATGCATACATACATACATACATACATACATACATGTATTGTTCATAGTTTTACATTAAAATTTGGAACAAGGAATACCTTGTCCTAGTACACCTAAAGTGGCTCTTTTTAGTAGATTCTCTCATCTACAGAGAATACAAGATGACCTCACTTGGCAGCTAGAGAGATGGCTCAGCGGTTAAAGAGCACTGATTGCTCCTCCAGAGGTCCTGAGTTCAATTCCCAGAAACCACATGGTGGCTCACAACCATCTGTAATGAGATCTGATTACCTCTTCTGATTTGCATGAAAACAGAGTCATTTTGGTTTTGTTTTGTTTTGTTTTTTTGAGATAGGGTTTCTCTGTGTTATCCAGGCTGTCCTGGACTGGCTCTGTAGACCAGGCCTTGAAGAAAACAGAGTAATTTTGAGTGGTCATATTTGCAGATGATAAAACTGAGTAGCTCTTTGCATGATAGGTTAATAATTCTGTTTTTCTTCCACAGCATAGTTCTTTAGTGTGGTCCCTGCCCGGAGCAACTAAAGTCTGTACTACGTTTCCTGTGCCTATAAGAACTGGCCCAAATAATTTCAGTTAATAGCTAATTTCAATTAGGATAGCTATTAGTTGATTTAAAACTCTTAATTTAAATACAAAATGAAATGCTCTTTTAAAAATGATTTTTTATCATGGAGTATATGTATATTGTTATTCTTTTTATTAGTCCACGTGATTACAAAAGAGTTACTAGTATCCAGTTGTGGATATCTGCCACATGCCTGTGACAATAGCAGTTGGAAGGCTCATGAGTTCTAAGCCTGATGCTTGTGAGTTGTTTTTGACAGGTTACATTGTTGCAGCACAGGATGACTTGGAATTCAGAATGATCCTCCTCAGCTGCTTGCTGGGATTGTAGCTGTGAGCCACCATACCAGGCTTACTTTTTAAATCAGTTTTTTAAACATTTAACTTTACCCCTTCCCCAAGTTTTTATTATTACAAACAAATGTTATATGATTTTAAAGTGACTATTTAATGTATTATTTATACTTTATTTTTCTGTTATTTGTAATTCTGTTATTTAAATTCTTTAGTTCAAAAATGATAATTCATAGAGCTTTTGTTTATTTTACATGTGTAGTGTGTGTGTCTGTACGGGTGTTGTGCAGGTGTTTTCATATTGTATGGAGGCTAGAGGTTAATTCTTGAGTGCTCTTCATCTTACTTTTTAAGACATGGTCTCTTACTAAACTCAGAACTCACTTCTTGGTTAGACTGGTTGGTCACCTGTGAGCTCCCGGATCCTGTCTTTGTCTCTGCAGAACCAAGGGCTACAGATGTGTACCATATGTTTAGCTTTTACATGGGCGCTGGGTATAAAACTCAGGTCGTTGTGCTTTGTATCAGGAACGTTACTGACCAAGGCATCTCCCTAGGCCTCACTGGAGCCTTTTAAAAACACTGGATTGTGCTGCAGCCTAATGACAGAATGCCTGCCCAGTGTGTACAGGTTCCTGGGTTCAACCCCTATAGTGACTTGAAAAGAAATACGGTAAAGAAGAAAGCATACAGGTGACATACCTTAATGCTCAGCTCTGATACTTAACAATAATAACACATGATTTGAAATTGTAAATAGAACTGTGAAGGATAAAACCACAAACGGTGGAAGTGTCTTTGGCCTCATTTAACCTGTTTATAACCAAGGCGATTGTTAAGAATACACTGAATTTTGATTTTTCAAGACAGAGTTTTTCTGTGTAGTCTTGGCTTTCCTGGAACTCTCTCTGTAGACCAGGCTGGCCTCAAAATCAGACATTTTCCTGCCTCTGTCTCCTGAGTGCTGAGATTAAGGCCTGCACCTCCACTGTCTGGTCAAAAATTTCTAATATGATTCAAACCTACACATTTTGTTTTATTCTTTCCCCATTCTTTTATATATGCATTATAATCTTTATTATAAAACATAAGTGATTTTGAGGAAAATTAGATTGTTAGGATATGTAAGAATTATATATTGAAAAAATAAAGATTATTATTGATTCGTAGTTCCTGTTTGTATTTTCCTTAGTTTACTCTGTTTGGTCAATTTTTCCCATAATTTTTCTTTTTTCTTTATTCAGGTTTTTACAGCTTAAAGTGTAAAGTTTTTAATTTAAAAGATCTACAGAAGTAATAATAATAATTTAAAAAGAGCATTGCAAGTGTTTGATTGAAAATGTAGCCAGGCGCAGTGGTGCACTCCTGGAATCAGCAATTGAGAGGCAGAGGCTGGTATATATCCATGAGTTCCAGGACAGCCTGGTCTACAAAGTGAGTTGAGGACAGCCAAGGCTACACAGAGAAACACTGTCTTGAAAAACAAACAAAAGTCAACCAACCAAACAAGAGAGAGAGAGTTGGGGGTGGGTAGGGAGATGGAGAGAGGGGGTTGGGGGAGAAAAGAAGAAGAGAGAGATTGGAGGATTGGCTCATTTGTTGCTCTTTTGGAGGGTCTGGGTTCAGCTGTCAGCATCCACATGGCCTTACACAGTTGAAACTAGTGTTTGGAGATTGAATACCCTCTTCTGGCTCCCTCTTGTACTGCATGCTCATGGTGCACAGACATTCATGCAGGCAAAAACATGCATCATGCACATAAAATAAGAATAATCTTTTAAACAACAACAAACTATTCATAGTTGGTTATGGGGTGGTGTGTGTCTGAAATCCTGGCATTTGGGAAGACAGAGACTAGAAAGCTAACCTGCACTACATACCAGTGCTTGTCTCCAAACAAACCCAAAGGCACAAAAGTCACCAACTGTTCATGTATAAAAGCGTTCTTTTAAAGCATGTGCTAGTTTTGTCATTACTGTTGTTTTGGGCCTGGAAAACTCAGAATGTGCCTAATTCTTTCATCTTCTGTTTTGACTGTCTCTTTCTAGTCTTAAAAGTTCATCATGGCTAAGATTTGATAACTTGGAGAAAGAAACAATTCCTTATAAAAATCCCTAACTTTTGTATGGTCTATTTGTATAATGAAGATTGCCACATAATTCTTATCCCTATAGAATACATTGTGAGTTCCTCAATGGATGTACTATATTTGGATGTCTTAATAAGAAAACAAATACTACTCGTAACTAAGTAGTTTTCCTCAATTGCAGTAGCTTGTTTTAGTATGAGACATATGTGACAGTTGATCAGCAGGTGGGCCCGTCTAGTTCGATGAGTAGGTGAGGTTCTTTTTAAAGATTCTATTCCATCAGATTTATTTGGTTAGTGTTTTGGTTAGTGTTTTCCATGTGATTTAGAACATTTTCAGCAACTATTCTTTCTTCTTTCCTGTGTTTGGGACTGATTCTTGTTTGGGTGCTTGATGTTGTTTTAAATTCTCCAATCTCTTTATATTTCTTTTTTTCCCCTTTATATTTCTTAAGTGATTTTTTTTGTTGTCCAAATTGGATAGTGCTTTAAATTTATCTTTTTCTTTTCCTACCCCCTTAGTATAAGACTAGTTCTCCTAGGTAAGCTGGGCTGGTTTTGCCTTGCAGTCCTCCTGCCTTAGGCTTTTCAGTGCTGGTGCACTACCACACCTGACCTCTTGATTCCATACTTATTTGCAAACATTCATTCTTATTTAAATGCTAATTTTGTTCTTTAATCTAGTTTTGGAAATGTTTTGTTTGGTTCTTGTACTTTTCAGTGGTTCAATATTTTATTTTATTTTGTTGTTGTTGTTGTTGTTGTTATTATTATTATTATTATTATTATTATTATTATTATTATTAGTACTAGTAGTAGTAGCTTTTTTGGAGGGATTTGAGGCAGGGTTTCTCTGTGCAGCCCTGGCTGTCCTGGAACTCACTCTGTAGACTAGGCTGTCCTTGAACTCACAGAGATCTGCCTGCCTCTGCCTCCCCAAGTGCTGGTATTAAAGGTGTGTGCCACTACTGCCCAGCTCAGTGGTTCACTTTTTGAAAAGTGTTGATATTCTTTGTTGTTTTACCTCTCCCTCTCCCCTTCCCCCACCCTCCCCCCATCTCTCACACACACATGCACACATATTTTTAAGAGAGTGTCTTAAATAGGTACCTGTAATTATCTGAATTTATTTCTTATAACAGTTTTGAAGTCTGCTAAATCCAGGTGCTGATCTGATCTTGACATTTACTGACTATTATTTTTCCAGAGTGTCAGTTTACTGTTTGTTTTTTCTTTTTAAAATTTTTTTTAATTAAACAATTATTTTTCTTTTATATATTCACTTTACGTCCCGATTATAGCTCCCTCTCTCCTCTCCTCCTGGTTCTTCCCTCCCACCCTTTTTCCCCATCACCTTTCACTGCTCCTCAGAAAAGGGGAGCCCACCAACCCACCCCAGCACGTCAAGTCCCATCAGGACTGAGCTCATCCTCATCCACTGAGGCCAGGCCAGGCAGCCCTGTTAGGGGAGAGTGATGGAAAGCAGGCAGCAGAGTCCATGTCATAGACAGCACCCACACAACTTACTAGAACCCACATGAAGATCAAACTGCCCATCTGTTACATATGTGTAGGGGGCATAGGTCCAGTCCATGCATGGTCTTTGGTACTTTCATCTTAGTAAGCCCGCATGGGTCTAGGTTACTTCACTCTGTTGGTCTTCTTGTGGCATTCTTGTCCCCTCTGGGTCCTTCTATCCTTTCCCCAACTCTTCCACAGGACTCACCGAGCTCTGCCTAATGCGTAGTTGTGAGTCTGAGCATCTGATTTGATCAGCTGCTGGGTGGGGCTTTTCAGAGGATGGTTTTGCTAGGCCCTGTCTGTAAAACAGAGTATCATCAGTAGTGTCAGGGATTGGCTCTCTTCCCTGGGATTTTGCTGTTTCTTTACATGGATTATATTTCTTTCTTGAACCGTACGTTTTACATAGTCTTATGGTTACTGAATTCTGATTTTATTCATTTTCTCCCTATAGGCCTTATTAGTTAGCATTTTGTGTGTGTTTTAGCTGCAGAGTCTTTTTTCTACTATGTACTTCTGTTGACCAGACTGTTCAGCTTTTGAGAAAATAATATTTTTATGCTTTCTCTGGGCTTTCAAGGATTTCACCAGTGACTGTAGTTTAATATTTAGCAAATAATTGCCTATAGGTTGTACCTAAAACATCCTGAACACAGGATGCTTTCAGAGTCTATAGTGGGAGGTGTGTACTTTGGGGAGCATGTTCAAACAACTCACTGTTTATGTTCCACCTCTGGCTTTTGTTGGGTTGTCTTATGTCTTCCTGGGTGAGCACTCTACAGCTGGGCACCTTTCCCCTTCCAGCCTTGCAGGCTGCAGCATGTGAACTAACTTCACCTTCAGATTTTCAGTTCTTCTCTCGAATACTGAGGTCCTGAAGTTTTAGTGGCCTTGGAATTTTTTTGGGTCAGCCAAGGTTATGTGGAAGATGAAAATTTCTTTCCTTATGATTTCAGAATTTATCAAGTCTGTGGCCCTTTCATTTCTAGGATTTCCTTATAAAATTTGTAGCTAGTTCTTAGGCAAAGGAACATGTAAGATTCTCTATTTTGTACTTGGCAATCTCCAGCATTTCTGCTCTCATCAGTCCTCTCTGCCTGTGAATCTGGCAGGGATGGAGACAGTCTACTGATTTTAACAGAGTTGCCTGTCATGTTAACTGTCTTCAGTTGACTTAAGTGCACAAAAAGTGTTTAAAAGCTTTATGTAGCTTTATAATTGTTTTCTGTAGGCAGATTTTATACTTTACTGGAAACTTCAACTTCAGAACTTGGATTTTAAAATCTAAAAGTATTTATTTTCAAAGCCAAATGCTGTCTTATAATTCATGCTTCATGGAGATAGAGAACAAGTAAAAATTTAAAAGTGGCAAAGAAGGCTGAGGTGATGACTCACTTTGTTTCTGTGGAGGACTGGACTTATTTCTTAGTAGGGATAGATTTATAAGTTCATTGAGGTTATTGGAAGGGTTTGGTGGGTGTGTGGAGAGTGAATTTGTTGTTTCTGCAGAGTAAGTCATCTGTAGTTGACACTTTGTTACTGTATGCTTTATGTGATAATGTTCATCAAATAGGTTTTATAGGCAGGATCCTTAAGGCATTCATCCTTCAAGTATCATATGGTCCTTAAACTCATCTCATTGCCTTTCCCTTGTTCCTTACAATTTGCCTAACAGCCGATTCTCAACCATATCATATATAATTTTTTTTTCTGAGACAGGGTTTCTCCATGTATGTAGTCTTGGCTGTCCTCGAATCACCTCGTAGATTGAACTCAGGAGATCGGTCGGCCTCCAGAGTGCTGGGATTAAAAGCGTGCACCACCTGCCCAGCCTGCCATATCATAATTATTTGCAATCACTTTGATTTTTGTGCATTTTTTGGAGGTTAGAATAATTCATGGCAGTACCCAAATTCTTATTAGAAACCAAAATTATTCTAATTAATAATCAGCCCCATTAAAGAAAAAGCCCCTGTTTGTTCTGTGTAGTTACTTAGCAAACTAGTAAGGATCAAAGAATTAGATGTCCCGTGGCAGCTTCTTCTGCCAGCTTCTTTTTTTTTTTTCTCCCCCCCCCCCCCTTACTCTGTAGATGCAGATTCTACCCAAGAAGCCCCTGCATTGCAGAGGGACTGGAGATCTGTAGGATCAGTTTATTTCGCAGTTGACAAGGGTAAGGGGGCTGCTGTGGGGGAGGTGTTTGGGTGCCCTGAATTAGTGGTATGTAGCTTAGTGAACTTTTATTTTGAGATTACTTGAACTTAGTGTTAAAAAATAAATCTTTTTATGAATTCTGTTTGTCCTGAATCAGTTAAGTATGAGATTAATAACATTAAAAAACAGTTATTATAATGCTGAATTCATAAAGTCCTACTCAAAACAAACATAAGACAAACATAATTCATGTTTCTAAAACTCTTAACTTTAGGACTATTGATACATAAATAATACTGTATATATATAATATATATTATATATATAGTTAAAATTCCATTATAATTTATAATTTTAAATATTTTGTAAAATGAAGCAAATCACAGTTACTTAGATCATAGTTAATTATTGGCTTTGTTTCTTTTCTTAAATTTGTCAGTCTTTAGAGTCAAAAGGAACTGGGTATACCATAAATGTGGTGGGTGGGTAACTAGAAATGGATGTATTTGTTAATTCTTTTCTTACCCTGTATGTCAATGAAATTTGAGTTGTACTGAGGATAGCTTGTATCTGACTGTTAGGGTCTGGCAGGAGCCAAGATCAAGTCTGTAGGTTATGCTTGGCAGGTTTATAGAGTAAGTGCCAGAAATGGTGTATATATACTGGATTAAATTAAAGTAAATAAGGAAGACTTTAATGCTCTGTGAAAATGGCAGGACTAGGTAGGAGATTATAGTCTTTATGAGTAGTCAGTAATGGTCTGATAGACTTACTTGTGGGCATATTTTATACCTGGCAGTACAGTAGCTTTGTTTACTTAAAGTAGTATGCATTTTGGTAACTTAAGTAGATACTTTAATTATTTTTAAATCAGCCTTTTTCAAAATTTGTTTTATAGATTTTAATAATTCAATAAAATATTATGTCTGTTATTATCATTGTAAATAAATGTTCCACTTTTTAGTGCCAACACAATTGGAAAATATTTTTAATCCTAAACAGTTTAAATGACACTTTTATTTTATTTTTTTTTCTGTTTTCTTTAAGCCATAAAGATGAGTTTACCATTATTCCTGTACTGGTTGGAGCTCTGAGTGAGTCAAAAGAACAGGAATTCGGAAAACTCTTCAGTAAATATCTAGCGGATCCTAGTAATCTCTTTGTGGTTTCTTCTGATTTCTGCCATTGGGGTAAGTTTTAGATTTTTAACATATGGTAGATGTTATATATCTGTGGCTAAAGGTTTCTTATTATTCCAAGCTCTGAGTCTCAATTCTTTATCACTCTTTGGAAAGTTGTATATGTAGCAGCCATGTTTAAAAGTGAATTAAGAAGTCATTTAAAAAGCATCAGCCAAGGATATAGGCACATTTCCAAAGGCGACTGGTACAATTGGATTCACACTGTGAGGGCATCCTTGCTTTTGAACACTTCTGTTAGTGGGAGCTAAAATGTGCTAACCTCATATTTGTGTATATATGTATGGTAGCTTCTTTGAGGTCAGCTTTGGTAGAGAGAACAAATTCTTCACCATGTAAAGAGCACTGTGTACTTTACTGGTCCTTTTCTGATTTTCCTTTTTGTAATTGGTCTCTTTTTTTCTTTTGGTGAGTTTTTTGTTTTTGTTTTTTGCCAACAATTGCAGTCAGTTTTTTGAGTTACCCTCTAACAGTAGGACATATAGGCTGTTAGCGCTGTGGTCTTCTCTGGTAATGCTTTATAAAAATAAGGACTCTTAAGTGAGTCTTGTGATTATTGTAAATTAAGAGGAAGGGTATTTTACCATGATCAGATCATAAAGAAGAAATGTATTGTAGATAACCTTCCAGTAAACTGATGCTGCATTTTTTAGTGCTGTTTGCTTTCATTTATCTATAATTGTCTCAGAATATATATTTCTAAGACAGGTTTTCTCTGTGTAGCCCTGGCTGTCCTGGAACTTTCTCTGTAGACCAGGCTGGCCTCAGAACTCACAGAGATCCATCTGCTTCTGCCTCCTGAGTCCTGGGATTAAGGGCGTGCGCCACTACTGTCTGGTTTCAGAATATTTCTTAAGTTCCATTCCTTTTAAGACATCTCTTTGACTCATTTCTTCACTATTTTAAGTCATTTTTATTTGTCCATCTTATCTTGCATTTATAATAAGGAAACATAAAAGCATAATTTTTACGATAAAGCACTAAAATGCTGAAAAACACTCTCAATGAGTTATCTAGGGAGCCTTGCTTTTTTCCTGTGAGAACTTTGTCAGCAGTTTACCTGCCTTGCTTGGGTTCTCTCTCGCATCCTTCTGAGTAGACTTCTTAAGTTGTACTCACAACTCTACTGTCTTCTATGGTATAGATACTACAACATGTACATTATTAACACTGGTTTTCACCAGTTCTCCATGAGTATGGTTTTCCTCTTAAGAAAAGTTTGAAAATCCCTGGAAACCCTTTAGATTTTGAAGGATGACGAGGCTTCTGGTATCAAATGAGTAGACTCCAGGGAAGTTACTAAACATTTTAGAGTGCATAGAACAGTCCCTCCCACCCACCGGAAAAAATTGTCTGTTCCAAAATGTCCCTAGTGCTGAGATTAGAAACCCATCTTTAGGGTGTATGGGTGGCTGAGCTTTCTTCTAAAGACTTTTTCTGGGTTTTTTTTAGCAACTCATTCAACTGTCTAGTTTGTGCTATTCTTTCTGGCAAAAGTAATTTTTTATTTATATAACTATATTACTTATATTTCAGGGCCCAAATAGAGTCTTACAAGGGAATTCTGTCTTAGGAATTAGAAATTAGTCATAGTTGTTCTAATATAAGAAGTACTATTATGATAAAGAGCTGCGTTTCTCAGTTTTGTAAGTTTCCGTCAGTAACACAACATAATCATATTTTGGAAATAAAAATTATGAAGCAATTATTTTTCTTTTAAAATTTTTTTCAAGGCTCTTATGAATTGGTTGATTCTGTTCTCTTGACAATGTTCTCCAGATAGCTCATTCTCTAAGTTGTACATAAACCCACATAAAACACGTTTGGTTAATTTTATTTTTTATGACAAGCTTTTACTATGTTATCCAGGCTAGCCTCAAAATCACAATCCTCCTGCATCTGTCTCCTGGGTGCAGGGATTGCAGGTGTGTGCCGCCATGCCTGTTTAATAGATGTAATATTCCTGTCTTATGTCTGCGTGGGGTTATCCTTTTAACCTCACTAATAAAGAATCCTCCCTTCCCTCCTTTTTCCCCCCGTCTTTAAGACAATGTTTCTTTGTGTAGCCTTGGTTGACCTGGAACTCACTCTGTACACCAGGTTTTCCTTACTCACAGAGATCCACCTGCCTCTGCCTCCCGAGTGCTAGGGTTAAAAGCATATACCACCATTGCCCAGCAAATAAAGACCTCTTGAGAGAGAAAAGAAATTTTTTTTGTAGGTAGCAAAGATTCTTAGAAAGGTACTTAGGCTGTTTTTCCTCAGTTTCTAACAACAGTATTTAAGTTATAATATAGGATTTCCAGGTGATAATTGAAAAAAGGAAAACAAAAAACCCCTCATTTTCTAGGGATGACAAATGCTAGCAGTGAAGCCCATCCAGGCTTGTTTGTGCTTACCCTGGTGGTGAAGTGATGGGGCTTTCCCCAGCCCTCGTTTTTTAGCTGGTACCATCACTAAGTCTCATTAAGTGCTCATTTTACTCCCAGAAGACACCAGTTCTTCCTGAGTAATTTGACTAGCAGTATGGGAAATAGTGTTAGGTTTGACATGGGCAATATTTGAAAATTGACACTACAGTAAATTGTACTTGTCACTTTGTGACGCCTAACACTTTGTTTTGCATGCGTATCAAGCTGAAGCCGTAGTCAGCTACAAGTTAAGCTGTCTTTGAAATCAGATTTCATGTTTTTCAAATTTATGTTCCATGTCAACAATTCAGCCCATCTTGAAGGTTGATGTTTTGTTTTGTTTTTCTTTCTTCTTTCTCTCTTTCTTGGCAGAATCTTCCCATCTCAGGCTGACCTAAAACTTGTATCCTTCTGCCTCAGCCTCCCTACCTGGGATCACAGGCATGTGCCGCTACAGTCTGCTTTTTTTCTACTTGTAAAGATATAGTACATGTTGATTCAAAAAAATAAAAGCAATCATAATGGTGAATTCTTAGTAATTTCAGAGGAATGATAGAGGCCTTAAAAGTTTCATTGCCTTAGGTTCATCATAATTCTAAGTAGCTGGTTTTTGAAGTAAAATACTTGATTATGGTGTAGTTCACAAATTACTCAGATAGAGATGCATACTGGGCCTTTGTTTTTTATTGAATTAGGCTGCTGGTAGTGACTACCTTTTCTTTCTAGTTATTTGGTCTTTTTTGTTGTTTTTGCTTGGGTTTATTGTTGTTTGCTTTTGTTTTTCATCTAGCTTTTGTGGAAATAGCTCGCAGCGGTGCTTGGGGAGCTGACATACAGACTGGAAGTGTGGTTTCCTTGTTGGCCTTATTTTCCAGCTGGTGTCCCACTGTGAAAGTGATTTCTTTTATAAAAATGTATTTTACTTTAGTAGATGTTCATTTTTAGAGAGACTAAAATATTTTGGTATTCTTTGGAGTGGAACAAAGTACGGGAGAGGCAGGAACTTACCTCTGTTATCTTTCTGTTCTTTGTGTCTCCTCACTGGAGTTCTCTAAAATGTAATTTGGCATTTCAGCCTGTGCTTTGCGTCTTGCCAGCATCCTCGGCGTGAGGAGATGCATCGTGACTGTAGTATGGAACAATAGTATTCCCCTCTTCATCTTAGTTGCCAGCTTTTGATTTTTATCTTGGTTAAGTATGTTTTAATACTTAATATACTTACCAAGTCCTACATCCTGGAGGATGAGTCTGTCTAGGAGAAGTTTTCTGGACTTCTTTCAGTTATTCTAATTAGTAAATTTTCATTCGGTTTCCTAAGTTTCAGTTATGATATTCTCTATATAGACTGTATTTGTTTGTTTTATGTCTTCTCAGAAATGTATGTTTTCAGGTTTAGATTATTGGCGGCTTTTATTAGCATTACTTTTAGCAAACTATTAACAAATTTCAAAACAAAATTAGATCTAACTCATTGGAAGTAAAGTAATCTGTTAGTTTGTTTTTATTGTGCAGATCAGTTCTAATCAATTTTCTAAGTGCTTATGATAGTATCATATAATCTATTGTAGTCTCTTCAGCAATTTAAAATATGCTTAGAATTATATCATTCCTTTGTTTTAGAAGCTTGAGCTACTTATTCAAAGTAAACCTTACCTAAAGTGTTAATACAATTTATGCTATGTTCAGATTTCTTCTTTACTGTTTTTTCAGTGATTCATTTATACTCTTTCCCTGTTAGTTTTTTTTTAGTCCAGGGACATTCCTACTTTATAAGTGCTTAAGTTTCAAATGTAATGTTAGCTAATTTCCAAAATGAATCGTATCCGAGCCTGTACCTTTGTCTTCTCAAGTCTTTGCACATCTTGATATCACAAGTTTATGTTTTTGACCTTTTGCAGTGTTGGAATGAGGCTTATACCCTTGTATTGTAACAGACTTCAGGATGAATGGATTATGGTATCTAGTTAGAAAGGATGGTGTTGTTTGACAGCATATCGATAGCATTTCCTTTGTGAAATAGTTTTGTTTTCCTGTGACTTTAGTTATAGGTGTTCCAGGTTGAGAACCTCTTCGTAGAAAGGCCTGCTACTCTCCCTAGTGGATTTCTTTAAGGGTTCAAACATTTGAAAAATGGCTTATCATTAGGAAAGTAATACGCAAATCTACACAGAATAGGTTTTTGTTTCTTTGGGTTTTTTTGTTTTTGTTTTTTGTTTTTTTGGTCATGTATCTGATATTTTGGGGATTTGTAGATTAACATTGTTAGGTCATTGCTTATTTCTAGTGTATAGCTTATTGAGGTATTTAATTTTTTTGTTTGTTTTGAGATACTTAAAACGTAGTGTTGGTTTTTGTACCATTCATTGTTGTTTGTCCTCATTAGTTGGTTGTTGTGTGTTAAACAGACATTCTTGGAGCTTACTCTCCACACTCTGTGAATCCACTCATTAATCACCAGTCACCTTTGGAGATGGGAAAATTACTTACCTGTATTTCTTTTTCTCAGAAAGCGTGCTCTGGAATGGATTCACAAATGAGCTACCCTCCTTCCCTCAAAGAGTAAGGTTTCTGCTTTACAGGATTTTTTTTCCTTGGGTTATTTTTCCTCTCATCTTTTGAATTTGAAAAGAACTGAGGGAAGGCACCTGAAGAAACCACTGACATACTCACTAGGGAGTTCCAGAGCTTGTCCTGCCCCTAGGGCAGTGTCTGTGCTCTTAAAGCTAGAAAGCTCATACTTGAAGTTGAAACAGGGGCTCAAAGAATCCATTTTCCCAGTGTACCTTCTGAAAGGATAAGTTTCAGGTAAGTAATTTTTTCTACTATGTGATATGCTTTATTCATACTTAGAAAAGGGTACACAACTCCTGTCCTCCAGATGTGGAGACAGCTGCATTTGTTCACAGGCAGCTTCTTAATTGCCCTGAAAGCCAGAAATATGAAAATTTAGGGAATAAAATGTATTCACTCATGAGATACATGCAGTCAGAATTTATTTTAAATGAACAACTTAAAACTAAAGGTACATTTTGATCAATGTATTATTCCAGTATTGTAATTTTCTTTATTAAAGAATGAAATCTTGAGAAATTTACTTTTTAATAAGAAAGAAGAAAGTATCTTGACTCAGTTTCCAAGGAGCACTTGACGTCTTAATTCGTATGTATGCACATACATACGTATGCTTGTGTGCATGCATACATACACACATCTAGGCCACTGTTTACTTTAGATGCCTCTCTCCCTCTCTTTCTCTCAACTAGAATGGATTGCACAAATGATTTGAAAATATTTGTGCAACTTTAAAGTTTTATCATGAGGACAGTATGAACTATTATGAGTAGCTAATGTTCGGTAGCTGCATGTACTGAAAATTTAGCTTCTTTATTGATATGAGCGATTCAGCCATTTATACTTAATCTTTACTAAATGTGAGTTGACCACAAAAAAATAACAGCAAAATACTAAACATTTGCTCCTATTGATTTCCTGTGTATACTCTTATTTTTTATTAAATTACACAATGATTTCAGTATTTTAAAGTATTTCAAACATCTATGCCTTTCTTCAGAAATGCTTTAAAACCTAAAGCTATGAGTGATATGACATCACTTAAACACATAATTACACCTTTTGCTTTCCTGGCAAGGTTGTTATTGAAAACAGCTCTTCACTTGAAAGTGAGCAGAAAGGACTTTTGAGTAGCAAATGACTGTCATAAAACACCAAGGAATGGCAGTCTTCATAAAAGACATAGTGCTTACAGGTAGCAACTAAAAGCAGCAGCTGTTTCCAGAAGCAGGGAGAAAAGCATACAGTTGTACAGACTCGAAATAGTCCGGGACCTAAGGGGTCAAGACAGAGTACTTTGATTTCTTCTAGAAATAATATTTTCAGGACAGTGGTAAGGAAGCAAAATTCCTTTGTCTAAGGTGGGCAGTTTTATCAAAAGAACTTTGAAATAGACAAGAATTGAGTTGGTAGGCTAGGCTAGCTGAGTGTAGATTTGACTTTACATAGTCTTCTCACAACTACTTGGCAAGTGGGGAAAATGGGGCCATTTTTACAGTCCTCATGGTTAGACAGTCCTTAGAACTGTGTGAAATACACATTCTCTGAAGAAAAGGAAAGCTATAACTACCTTTCAAAAAATTTGAAAGAAAGATTTGATGGATGATTTAGTATAAAGGTGTTGAGGGGTATCAAGATATCCTTATGAGTAGATGTGCTTGCCACCAAGCCTGAAATCTGAGTGTGATCCTTGGGATCCACAGGGTACATGGAAGAGAGAACTGACATTTTAGTTTGTTCTCTGACCTCCACTTGCACACTGTGGAATGAGTATTAAAGTTCTCTTATAATTGATACCTAAAATTAAGCTGTGAGGATCTGCTCTCGGAATGTAACAACAACGAGAACTTAAATAATAGTTCTATGGGAGGTAAATAGTTACTATATTGAGTGGTATAGGAGGTAATGTAAACAGTTAAAATATGAAAAATAAGGAAATAATGTAGGAAAGTAGACATGAAAAAATGATCAGCACCACCAGATGAAATGCTGAGTTCTGTGCTATGTTTATAAAAGTTTGCCAGCCATTATATGTACGATACTGTTTTCAGTCAAATGAACAAAAAACTTAAAAATATAATAATCCAACCAAATCTGCTTTCTCAGTTGTAAGGCTCGTTGGACTTACTAATAGATAATAGAGCTCTAGACATGAGACCAAATACTGTTAGAAATACATTTTGGCAAAGCTTTGAAAGTTAGGAAAATAGGGGCTGGAGAGATGGCTCAGTTGTTAAGAGCACTGGCTGTTCTTCCAGAGGACCCCAGCTTCAGTTCTCAGCACCCAGTTGGTGGCTTACAGCCAGCTGTCACTCCAGTTCCAGGAGATAGACCACCCTGTTCTGTCCTATATAGGTACCAGTCATGCATGTGGTAAACAGACATATAGACAGGCAAAACACTCACACATATAAAAATAATTAAAAATTTAAAAAAGGAAAAGTATTCTTTATATAAAAGAATAACTTCATTGCTGAAAGCTATATTAGGGTTATCTGAAATATATCATAGTTAAATAATCTGTAATTAGTTATGGGCATTAACTTTTGGATTTCATATTACTACAGTAGGAAGCAACTTATTTTCTGAATCTTTGTTTTTCTTTTTTTCTTTTTTCTTTTGGTTTGTTTGTTTAAACTGCTGTTTAAAGAACACAGCTGAACCTTGACTTTTGTGCTTGTACTCCAACTGGGATTTCATGTCAGTGTAGGTCTGTTCACTCATTCTTTTGTGAATTCTCACATTGCATAAGGCACATGTATCAGTCCTTTTCCTTAAAAAAAAAAAAAGATCATTAAAAATCACACAAGCCACAAGTATCGCTGACTCACACAGTTTGGTTCTATCAGGGAGATCAGCAGTGATAAACTCTCATTGGTTTTTTTTTTTTTTTTTTTTTTTTTTACACTGAAACAGTTTTCTTAAATCAGATTTTCTTTAGTTGTATTTTTTGGGTTTCCTGTCAATTATACACTGAGAGAATGTTTAACAATGCTTCTTCTAACTTTAAGCTCTTTTGTTTCCTTATTCTTGTATTGCTGGTGACTTTAAAGTTTCTGCAACATGAAATAGTTTTTTAACATCTTAAAATTCTGGTGATGTATCATTTCTTTATTACTTTCCCAAATATGCCTCTTAATCTTTATGTGAGGACTCTTGGGAATTGATTCTTGCAGAGGTGTAAGCTGTGCTTTGCCTTTTGTGAGGACTAAAATTACTTGGTAAGCACTTGCTTTCTTTTTAGCTTCTAATTTTTCCCTATTTTATTTTGTACATGATATTTGTTTCAAGGTCAAAGGTTCCGTTACAGTTACTATGATGAATCCCAGGGGGAGATTTATAGATCCATTGAACATCTAGATAAAATGGTAAGTCTTTCAGGTGTGGGGTTTTAATGCTCTAAAATATTTAATTTAGAATTTTCTTTAATTTCTGATTAGTGATTCTAGACTTAACATGTTAAAGTATGCAATGGGCTAATAGTTCTTTTCCTTTCTTGAATTAAGAGTTCAAAATGCAATGTATCCTCGAATGAATTAACTCCTCTAAGATGATTAGTGAGAATATTTAAGAGCAATTGGGTACAGATTTTAATTATATTTTTGGAGAAGTATTTGGTCTTAGGGGCAGCAACATGTTAACGCTATGACTCTATTAGGCCCCATTCCTAGGAGATGATGAGGCACGCTGGCTCTAATTCCTGTCTAATTTGATGGCCATCTGAAGTAACTTATTTTGAGTCTTTCTGAGCTATGTTACTGTTCTTTAACATTTATTAAATAACTTAGTGTTTGATTTTTAGATTTTGTTTCTTAATAGGCCAAACTATTACTTTTGAATGATGCTGATGATTTTATGAACTACTTAATAAAGTATATATAACCTAAAATTGTAAATGTTTGACTGAAACTCCAATTTTTCAGTTAACATCTTTTTCCTTTCGAAAGTTATGACATTATAGTCCTTTAATTTAATTTAATTTTTTTTTTTTTTTTGCTTTGCTATATGTTACACTCAGGACTCTGTACATATAGGACAATGCTCTCCCATTAAGCTGAGCATAATGGCATAAATTTATGATGGTAGGTTTTAGTAATTTAGCACACTTAAATTTTGTCTGCTGTACTGCAAGAATTTTTATAGCCACATCATTTTAATGTTTTAAATTTTTCAGAAATGTGTAGTTAGGAATTACAGTTTTTCAAGCCCTCTTAAAGTGAATGTAACCTTCGTGAACTCAATAATTTAAAGTGTTGTAATTTTGAGTTTTGGTGTATTTCTGTAAAACCTATAAGTCTTATTGTTATATATTGAATCGTATTTTCATTTTTAATCATACTTGAATTTGAAATGTCTATCGTATTTTTAGCCTATGTCTAGTAAGGTAACTATAGAAAGTACCTTAAGAAACCTGGCCTACTTTTTATAAGTGCTAGTGAGTTGTTCTTCTTTCCTTTTGTCCTTTGTTCTTTTTGTAGATATTTGGATTATTATTATTATTTTTTTTGGCCATCAAGTTTTCCACTTGGATTTTATCTTGTTTTTCTAAATGTAAAATTTTAAAATTCAATTACATTCTTTTTTCTTTAAGAACTGTTAGTTGTACTTTAATTTTTTTTTTTATACTTTAAATTTTTAAAAACTCGCATAAGTATTTTGGGGTGTATTTATAAGGAATATCCCGTGTAGCAGGACTGTCACCCATTTGCTCTGTG
The DNA here is from genome assembly GCF_964271855.1 of Acomys minous. NCBI lineage: Eukaryota > Metazoa > Chordata > Mammalia > Rodentia > Muridae > Acomys > Acomys minous. Next base: position 106,686,822 of record NC_140489.1, on the reverse strand, counting down.
ACCTCTAAGGTCAGTTCATTTGTCTAGTTCTCGTTTGTCTTTAGGATGTCTGAGTTAGCATTCGGTTCTATCTATTTACAAGTCTGAGGTTTGTTCATATCAGTTCTATACACTTTAGTAGAAGATCATTTGGTCTCAAGTAACTAATATATTTAAGTAAGGAATCTATCTGGGTTTGAATATACTGTACATGAATTCAATTTTACATAATGGCGCAGGGTTTCACTTTTCCAAATTGATTCATTAGTCACATGTATTTATTGAGTAATGTAGTATGGGTAATGTAACCTGATATGTTGCCAGTATAAAACATACATTGAGCCGGGTGGTGGTGGCGCACGCCTTTAATCCCAGCACTCGGGAGGCAGAGGAAGACGGATCGCTGTGAGTTCAAGGCCAGCCTGGTCTACAAAGTTAGTCCAGGACAGGCAAGGCTACACAGAGAAACCTTGTCTCGAAAAACCAAAACAACAACAACAACAACAAAAACATTGATTCACTTAGAATGAAACAGAAACTTTAATAATGATTATTTTATCTTGATTATCTAATGAAATTAAAATTTAATAGATCAATCTAAAATATTTTGCAATTAGTTTTGTTTTTTTCATTTTATCTTTTTAACATAGCCACTAATTTTTGTTTTTCCTTTTTCGAAACAGGGTTTCTATGTGTAGCCTTGGCTGTCCTGGACTTGCTTTGTGGACCAAACTGGCCTCGAACTCACAGAGATCCACTTGCCTCCCAGAGTGCTGGGATTAAAGGCGTGCGCCACCACACCCAGCAGCAATTAATTTTAAAAAGTTACAAATATGGCCTACATTATATTTTAATTGTGCATTGTTGGTTTAGAGCACAAAGATGTGTGGATGATGATAAGCATTAACATTTTTTTTCCTTTCAAATTATTTTAGGTAGGTCTTACTATGTGGCTTTGTCTGGCTGGAAACTTCCTATGTAACCCAGATTGCCCTCACACTAAAATGAATTCCTTTTGCTCCATCCTCGGAGTACTGGGATTCTAGGCATGAGTTACTATACTTGGCGGCAGATAAATATTTTAAAATCATTGCTGTATGGAAGGCAGATGGAAAGAAAGATGGTCAGTGTCGTTGTCTAGAGAGAATGGAGGGGAAGGAAAGAAAGTTAGGTCAGAGGGACACCCTGGCATAAGTGGTAAGGAAGTAGAGCGACGTTAGAGGAATTCTGCTTGGAAACTACGAATGAGTAATAACACAGACGAGAAAGCTTTTTCCTTTTTAAAAGATTTTTCTATTTATTAAATATACAGTGTTTTGCCTGCGTGTACACCTGCCCACCAGAAGAGGGCACCAGATCTCATTATAGATGGTTGTGAGCCACCATGTGGTTGCTGGGAACTGAACTGGCTGGAAGGGCAGCCAGTGCTCTTAACCGCTGAGCCATCTCTCCAGCCAGCCCCGACAGGAAAGCTTTTAACTAGCAAGGAAGAAGGATACCAAATTAAGAACTTTGTAAAAAGTAGTTTCAGAAAATTGCTTTACTTAAATTAGAAAATAACTTGGCAAGAATGTTCTCTGTCAGTCTGAGTGTTGTCTGGCTTGATGGATGAGCTGATCCACAAGCACAGTCAGAGAAAGGCTTTGTCTTTCCCCTTTTCTTGCTACTCCATATGCTCTACTTGGACAACAGTGTTGACACCCTTTATAAAATAGTGACACAGGAAGTTATCTCCTCTCATACCTGTCTTGGTGTTCTTAAGATGGGAGTTTATATTGATATAGGAATGAATTTCTAGCGTTTGTGGCTTGGTAGCTCAGTAGTACAGCAGTGTGCTTAGCATGCTAGTATGTGCCCTTGCTCTAGGAATTCTTTAAGGAACACTGGCTGTATGTGAAATAAGAACTACTTTTTAGTGGTATGCATGTGAACATGTCCTTTTCATTAAAATTGTCTTCACTTGTTTAACTATAAAGAAAATAATCTTATAGGCCAAGCTGACATGAGACTTGAAATCCTCCTCGCTTTAGCTAGCTTGGATTGTTGGCATGTGCCTGAACACCCTGCCTCAGCATCAGGCTGGACAGGTACTTTACCAGCACAGAATTTCCAAAGCAAGTAGCCGTTCTGTGTGATGTGTGCATACATATAGCAGTTTGTATTTAATTTTATGTGCATGTGTGTGTGTATGTGTGTGTGTGTGTGTAACAATTTATATTTAATTTTTATGAAACTACTTTTTGCACCAAAGCCAGTAAAAGTATCTTGATCCAGGACTATTATTTTAGACTCTTATTTGCCAGGTACTAGATTAGTACTTTGATTGGAAGGGCATACAAACATTTTCAAACTCAACATGGCAACAATGAACACTTCTGATTTTCTTTTGACAAGTGTGTTTTTACAGACTTTTCTAAGTCATATGAAGGGGCCTTATGCTTTCTCAGCTGCTATTGTCGTTTTCAATCTCAAATAGCTGAAAATACAGCCCAGATTTCTTTTTCTTTTTTGTTTGTTTTTGAGACAGGGTTTCTCTGTGTAGCCCTCGCTGTCCTGGACTCACTTTGTAGACCAGGCTGGCCTTGAACTCACAGAGATCCGCCTGCCTCTGCCTCCCGAGTGCTGGGATTACAAGTGTGTGCCACCATGACCAACTCCAAACATATTGTTAGAAACTCAAATCAGATTGTATTTTGGCCCAAAGATTGTGTCTTCTGGCTAAATCTGGGAGTTTACATCAAATGATCTAAGGAACCAACATGATTTGCAGTCCTGCTTCCTTTTTTTCTTTCCCTGTAATTCATTCTACTGTGGACAACTGTTGCTGGATCCTGCCACACCTTTCCAGCTTCTGTCTTTCGATCTTTTTGTACTTAACTATTTCATTTACACACCTCAAGTCTTTGTTTAGATTTTCTTTGTTAAAATAGGGTCCAACTCCGCATCCCTGGCCTCGAGCTCACAGAGATCCTCCTACTTCAGCCTCTGCTTCCTGAGAGCTGGAATTAAAGGCTTGTGATGTCTTGCCTGGCTCCTTGCTTAGCTCGCCATCCTTCTGTCTGCTGGCCACCTTGTGTAGTTCTGTCTTCTGCACTTCACCCTTCCAGCATTTGCTCCCCAACTTCACTGCCTTAGTTTCCTTCACTGTTAACTTGTAAGAACTACATTTTCTGTCAGTCAAGCACTTAAATTTTTTTTTATGCATCCAAAGGGCCTGGAATAGTGATTAGAACATAAAAACTCAAATATTTTTAGATGAATGAGTGAATAAAATAATCTTATATACTACTTAATAGATGACACACTAACATAAAGTGAAATAAAAGGAAAGGAATTTATAATGATGTCTTAAATGTCTGTGTCCAGATACAGCTGTGTTAGAAGGCACAGTGGAGTACTTAGATCCTTGTCTATAACACCAGTGCAGCAGCAGTAAACACAGATTTCTACACAACTCTTGTCTTTGTTACTTAGATTGGTTGTCACATTGCTGGATGACTTCATTTTTTTCCTAAAAAGTGAATAATTCTTCCTAAATAAAACTTTTGAGTAAAAGAAACTATAATATTCCCTCACTTTAGATGATGATTCTACCCCTGGGAAATTCATTTTTTATTAAAATCATGGAAAACTTTTTTTGTTGTTATATGCAGTAGAAGCGGTACAGGTAATTAGGAGTTCTTCCTAAACTACATGTCAAAAGTCATATGGTTGGGGAACAGTTACATGTGTATAGAATTTCCTATATCAGCAACCTTAGATCCTACCAAACCTCAAAACATCTTAGTGTTGGGGACAACCAAAAATATGTGTTTCCTATTTCTTTATCGTCTTTATGTGAGCAGTTGTTTTGTCAGCTTGCCCAGGTTTATTTTTATTTTTGGTACATATTGCTGTGTGACTTACCATTTCTTTCTTGTTTTGTTTGATGGGTAATTTACACTAAGAGTTCATGTGAAGTAGAGAGTGTACTGATGAAATGAGTATCACTTTGTTGGTTGTGCAGAACGCAGATTGTATAAGATCAGATGTCACAAACAGCATGCATTTGGAGTGTTTTATGGAAAAGACGACATCTTAGAGATGGTGGTAGTGGAGTTGGAAAGAAATGGGTCAAACTAAGATACTTTTGTAAGCTAGAGGCAAAACAACTTCACTAACGAGTTGTCTTTACTGCTTTGTAGTTCAGAGAGATGTAAGTTTGGGAAGTCTTGCCATATTGATGGTAAGGCTGCCTGTGTTGGTAATAGTTAAACAGCCCTGTCATTACACTGAAGTCACTGACGTCACTGTCTATACCTGTCCCCTCTGTAGTGTCAGTCTCAGCTGTAGCTCTGTAGGTGAGTTTGCATTAACCTCCCTTGATCTCTTGACTAGAGCATGGTCAGGGCTCTTAGAACTTTTCCTATTTATCTTAGAAAGGAAAGTTTTGTTAATTTGAAGAGTGAGCTGTCTATAGTAGAACCAGTAAGCCCAGGCTGACTTCTGTGTTTGCCCCGATTTCCACTGATGCCAAATTACCGAAACATTGCTCAAAACTTTTATTTACAAAGCATAGGACATAACGCCAAAACAAATCTAGAGCATTTGTTGTATGTTAGTGTACCTGAATATAATATTTGACTTGGAATTGATTTTTGTGGTTCAGTTACTGAGGTATATTCATCTGTAGACTTTGTTTTGTTTTTTTTTTTTTTAAGATTTATTTATTAAGTATACAGTGTTTTGCCTGCATGTATTTCTGCATGAGGGCACCAGATCTCATCATAGATGGTTGTGAGCCACCATGTGGTTGCTGGATCTTGAACTCAGGACCTTTGGAAGAACAGCCAGTGTCCAGCCCCCCTCCCCATATGTAAACTTTGTTTTGTTTAGCTTTGTTTGTTTTTGTTTTTGAGACAGGGTTTCTTTGTGTAGCCTTGGCTATCCTGGCACTTTGTAGACCAGGCTCACCTTGAACTCACAGAGCTACCTGTTTCTGCCTCCCTGAGTGCTGGGATTATAGGTGTGTGCCACTGTAGGCTCATATGTAGACTTTTTAAAAGGCTCATAAATGTCTTTGGTAGCACCCTATTAGTTTGACTAATAAGATAATTCTTAGAATTGAGTATATCAGTAAAAATAGTGTTTAGCTCTCAAACTGAGGTAGCTTTTTAAGCATATAAAAATGTTAGCAATTCTGAATATACTAAAAGTTGAGTATCCATGACCTGAAAATATAAACTCTGAAATGCTCCCAAATCCAAAACTTTTTTGATGTCTGACATGATGCCACAAGTGAAATTTGCATACCTGCACTTACACGACAAGTCACAGTTAAAGTGGAAGTACACCAAAATTATTATTTGTAAAGTTACTACTCAATGAGATGTATAAAGCAAATATGAGGTATTAATAGATTTTGTGTTTAGGACTGCGCTGCCATCTCCATAATGTATTATTTACACATAAATGCTCAAAAGTCTACCAAAAAGAAAAACCCAAAAAACAAAAAGCCCTGAAACACTTCAGTTGTCAAGTATTTTAAACAAATAATGCTCAACCCATAAGAACTATTCATTTTCAAAGTCCAGTAGGCTAAAAAGCCTCTTAATTATAAGGGTTTAGATTATATCTATTCAGAATTAATCAGAGTTAATCAAGTTCTTGTTTAGTTGGAAAAAATATTTCTATTGCTGTTAAAATATTAGAAAGCAAGTTGTTTTTAAGTTACAAAAGAACCTTTAAATGTCTTGGAAACTAATTATGAAATATCATAGAAAGATAAGTGTTTATAGGAAAAATTATGTCCTATAAATGTTATAGTTGGGAAAATATATAGAAGATTAGAATATGAAATTCTTAAATTTTATTGGCTATCTTTTTTTGGTCATAGTATTTTTTAATTTTAGTTTTTATACCAACAAGCAGAATGTGTTTTTTGTTTGTTTGTACTTTTTAAAATTATAATTAATTCAGATTACATCCCGACTGTTATCCCCTCACTTGTGTCTTCCAAGCAGAATGTATTGATCTTGTAAATTTGATTGTTTAAAATATAGGCATATTTATGTGTTTTCAATATATAGTATGTGATATCATTTTTACTATGATAATTTTGGGCATACCTTTTTACTATATGAATTTTGGGGCGGGTTCATTACTAGTATTGCAAGTTATTTGTCAGGGAGAAACTGAAAATACCATTGCAGCCATTCAGTTTTACTATCTTGTTAATCACTTTATTTAATTTGATTATCAGCTACTTTCCTTTTTTCCTACCATTTTGAAAGGAGAAATTGTTACAGTTTACTAAGTCATGTTTCTTCCTCTTGGCTTTATGCCCTATCTTCTTCCCCACCCCCACCCCCATCTTCTTTATTAGGCTTGACAGCAGTCTCTGTAAGAGAGCAACTTACAGTGTCTTTGGCTCCTAGCACTGCTACCTTAGAACAGGTTTTGATTTGTTCTAGATATAGGATTGTTTGTACTGTTAAAATATTGATTTTTCCTCTTCAGGAAATAAGGACATCTTCTTTTCCCTTACGAGTATCTAATCTTCAAATGAATGGACTTAAAGTTCTGATACTTGATGATGTGCTGATTAATTAAGTGGTCATTATTAAAAAACGCACGGTTTTTCTTACTTAAAATACCTATAAAATATATGTTACTCTTATGTGTTGGTTGTTTTAATAAGATTTACTTCTATGTTATAACAATAGCTTTCTTTTTAAACTGTAGGTACATTTTTGTTTTATTTTTAAAATGGGAGGATAGTTACCAGAATTCTGAATTAGCAGCTTTTCATTGTTGCCTGTTCAGTTTCAGATTGACCCTTGGGACTTGGTATCCCAGTTTTTTTCGCCATTGCTTATGGACTCAGTAAATTTAATATATACAGTCGCAAAGTTAGGGACTTACCACGTGTTGTTCAAATTTCTAGCTAAATTATGAAATATTTCCACTCTTGATGGACAGATAGGCTCTGGTGTTTATTATATCTCTTTCTAACTTGAAGCTGTCATAAGTGTTGACTCATTTCATTGTATATTGGTTTTATACAGATAATCAAGTTTTCACGAGGCACTATGAAGCTTTTGTTGCCTGGACTTTAGTTAGACTCACTAATCATAACTCCCATGATTAGGAACAGATAAATTAGCTAGACGCATTCAGGATGCATTTTGTTTTCATCATCTTGGGATTTTGATAATAGTATTAATCTAGTATTTGTCTTCTTGGAATTTTGGAATTAGTAATTTTACACTTATCAACTATATGTGAAGTGTCTGTCAGTATTCTGTACTAGTCAGTGGATGCCCCATTCATAATTTTATCATCATTTTTTAATGTTTTTTTGTAAATTTTCTGGGTTGGAGAGGTTCACTTATGAGCAAAGCCCCATTCCTTCCATCTTCTCTTTATAAGGACATGCATTAAATCATCATGTTTGTCAGAGGTTTGAATGGAATGCAGTTCTTACCTGGTAGGCACTAGTACACTTGAAATGGTTAACAATTTAACACTTCATCTCTTGATTTCCATTTTGTATTTTCTAGTTTATCTTTATAATTTAACCAGTTTAATCTTTATTTTGAGCTCCTTACTTAGTAATGTCCTCTTTACATTTATACTTAACTCTTCATTAAGGTGTTCTTGGCCACATACTTAGAATTCCTTGCTTTAAATGTAATCCATTTTCTTTTTGAATTCATATCCATATATAAGTATGATGCTTGTTCCAAATGTGCTTGGAGATTTTATTACTAAAATGTGTGTTGGAACTTTTCATCCTAGAGCTTATTAATACTAGCCTTCATTGAGGATCAGTGAACTACTCATAATGTGTGCAGTACCCATAGCTTATTGATGCTTGAAGAATCATTAGTGTCCTTCTTGTTATACTGTGGTAAAGCCAAGGATTATTGAGACACAGAACCTAGGATTAGGAACTTTTTGTACTTGATTCATGTGTAGGAAAGTTGTATCTCAACTGTCTGTTTTTCTGGATGAGAGTTTTAATTCCATTTTAGGATTACTACTTACTGGTTTAGTAGTACACTGTTTCTTTGTATCATACTGTGTATTTTAGGTTTAACTTTTAACATTTTTTTAAGCTTGTACCAAGTGTTATTGACCTGAAAAAGTCTCCTGGGTGTCAGGTGAAAGCTGCTATGGCATTAAAAATCAGTTACAGATTAGCTAATTAATGTATAAACAAAGTGATTCTAACTCCTATTTTTGTGTCTTGGGCATATTTTCTAGAATAGGTAATGTTTATGAAATGTTATGTGGGTATTCTAAAAAAGTTTTTTGTATAGTTAAGGTTTTGTAGCATCCACTATAAAACCTACATGTCACTTATTAGTGGCTGCCAATTTTTAGATGGTTTTATTTAGAGACAGTCATCCAGTTACTCCGTGTTTGTTGTACTATTGAACGGTATTTAACAATCACCTAGAATCTGCCAATTAAGTCCATTGAAATGACCATTTCCCCAGGAGATATTAATCTAATGTATTGAACACAAATATCAAAAGGGCTTGATCTAGATAAAATAATGTGTGGATGGGTGAGCAAATTAGATTTACTTGCCTACCTCAGTGTACAAAGCTCTTCTGTTTGAATGGATTACAATGCGTTATACGGTCTGGTAAAATGGCTTAAAAGATGCTTGTAACCAAGCCTGTCCACCTAAGGTCAGTCCCTGGAACCCCACATGGTGGAAGGAGAGAACTGGCTCCCACACAGTGTTCTCTGATCTCTAACTCATGCCATGGCAAGAAAATGGCTGCAGTTTCTTGTGTGCATGTGTGCGCACACACAAAAATAATATCAAACAATTAAAAATATATGAATGTGCTGGAGAGAGGGCTCAGTGGTGAAGAGCACTAGCAGCTCTTCCACAGCTTTAAACAGTTAGAAATCAAATTTAGTTTCAAATATTACTGTGAAAACTTTAACAGATTTACTTTTGTAACTATCCTTTATGTAGGAAACATTGAAATGTGTTGTGAGGTAAATGTCAACTGATAAATGTGGTTTATAACATCCAAACTTTGAAAATAACTTGGAGTTTTTTTTATCAGCAGTTAACTATTATGACATAACATTTCATGAATGATTTTGATATTTTTCCGAGGATTGTTTAAACTATTTTGTCTGTTTTTAATTGAGAAATTATAAATAAATTTAAAATATAATTAAGAAATAATAAATTTTGTTCCTTTCCTTTCTTTTCTTTTCTTTTTTAGGGTATGAGTATTATAGAACAATTAGATCCTGTATCTTTTAGCAATTATTTGAAGAAATATCATAATACTATATGTGGGAGACATCCCATCGGGGTGTTACTAAATGTGAGTATCCTTAGGAAGCCTGACTTTTTAACACCCAATGCTGTCCTGTTTCAAAATATATAAATGGTTATTATTGTGTACACTGTACATCATTGGCTTTGTTTCCATAGCATCAGTTCCTGGTACCTTTTAACATAATTATGGATTTGTATTATTTTGTTTATTTCAATAAATTATCACTGGAATACAGATCAATAATTTCTATTAGCACAGTTATTTAAAAGAATCTTATCCTCTCTTGACTCAGTCAATTTTGATATGCATTTTTTTTCAGAAGATTGATTTTAGGTTTTGTACATATGTGCAGACATGGACGCATATACACGTGAACGGTTTGCTCACTTTAAGAAATTAAATGGATGCTTTTTGTGATTTACTAATGCAAGATAGATTATGTGTATCTTTTTCTCTTTTAAACAATAATGGTAAAATTTACTTTATTTAAAGAATATTAGAAGCCAGGCATAGTGGCTCACATGCCTTTAATCCCAGCAGAGGCAGGAGGATCTCTGTGACTTCCTGGTCTACAGAGTGAGTTCCAGGACAGCCAGAGCTACATAGAGAAACTCTGACTCAAACAAACAAAAACAAAACAAAAGAAGAATGCCAAGAGCCAAACTTTGGTTTAGTTGGGTTTTAGAAAGCTAAATCACATTTGTTTACCTCCTAATAAATAAACATGAATTTTCTTAAAACATAACACTCTTTAAGAAGAATGAGAAAATGTCTTCTTAGGATGTCTCAGTAGGCTCATTTAATTTATTTGGAAAGGTATAAAAAAAAGAGCAGCCAACAGTCAACCAAAGAGCTTGAACGTCATTTTTTTTTTCAATATGATTTGAAAGTCAATGTATTTTCAGGAATTTTTAAAAATCATCTTGTAGAATAGTTCAGATTGATTGAAGGAAAAGCCTGTTGGGGACCTAAATTAATTTCTGGAACTTATATTAGAGTAAGCTGCACTACTTTCTTAAAGTCTGAATAGAATCAAATAGAGTTCTTTTTATGTGTTTTGTTTTAGTGAATAGAAATTATAAGCCAGTAGACAATAAAAGTACAAATCATAGCATATCTTTTATAACTGTGAGTTAAATATACATTTCACACTCACTCTTGAGTCAGATGAATAAAATCCTTCAGGATATTAAGACAGACGTGGTCAAGATCTAGAGAATAGAGAAAAACATACACTAATTATTAAGTAGGTAGGTTAGGACATACTCTTCAAGAGAATGAAATAATGAAAATTTTCTCTATTTGGTATGAGGCAGCAGACATTTAAGAAAAGGTAATACAAGTTGATTGTCAAATACGCAAAGTTAAGCTCCCAAAATTTAGTTTTCAGTTTTTTATATGATGTCTGTCATAATCAACCTTTTCTCCCCCCCGCAGGCTATCACAGAGCTCCAGAAGAATGGAATGAATATGAGCTTTTCCTTTTTGAATTATGCCCAGTCGAGCCAGTGTAGAAGCTGGCAAGACAGCTCAGTGAGTTATGCAGCTGGAGCGCTTACGGTCCACTGAAACTCCGATCCTCAGGGACGCCACTGCACAGACTCGTACTCTGTCCAGGGTCCAGCCTAGCCTTTACCAAGATGTTGGTTCTGGTGTAGGGGGGATTCTGAAACCTCAGACTAATAGAATTCTCTTCTTCTTTTCTAGTAGGTGTAGTCCTTCTTAATTTCAACTCATTTAAAAAAATGCTTTATAGTTTGGGGCAGTGGATGGAAGGCTGGAATCAAAATATTTGTCCAATTGGCACACAGTGACTTGTAAAGCATTTAGCGTAACTGAAATTTGCACTCTTTGCAGACTCATGCACATATATTCCGCTTTCAGAATAGTTTTGCAAATTGTACACAGACAAGGGGTGGAAGCGTTTTAATAAAAGAAATCGCATTTATAAATGATCTGTATTAGAATATAAGAACTCTCCAGTTACAGCCGATTAACTACCCATGTTGTACAACAGATACCTTCTATTTTAGTTGCTAATAAAGGGCTACACAACTCAAAATAGTCTGATTTAAACTTATTGCTTTGTGGTTTAAATGGAAATTGTTTTTTATTAATTCCATCTCAGAATTTTTGTTAAAATGGTAAGCCTCAGCTCCTATGTAAGAATGTTAGAATGTATTTTATTTTTAAATTTATGTGATTTTTTTAAATCACAGAAATTATAGTCATATCATTTTAAAGTTAACTTTCTAAATTATAGTCATTGCCTTTTTATGTATGACATAGCCTCATGTCATTATTATTATTATAGTAGAATATAAATTCAAGGATGCTTTAATAACAAATAGATTTAGTCCTTTACTTCAATTACTCTGATAGTCTGCAAATGAAGAAACATTGAAGAGTGTCATTAGTGTGTTTCTAGTCATTGCAGACCATACACCACTATGTTTTATTTTGTTTTGTTTTGTTTTGTTTTTTACTGCTTTAAGCAATTTAACTCCTTTACTTGAATTTTTAGCAAGAAATCATTAACAATAATAGTAACAAGGCCTATTGGACTACATATAGTCCTGCAAAGAAAAATTTTTTTGTGGGGGGAGCATGATTTTTGGTGCGGCTCTTCCAACTAAAATAATGGTATGGTGTTGTATCTCGTCATCATAGATTTATTCTAGTCATTTTGGCAAAAAAGTGTAACCCATTCAGCCATCGTGCATGTTCTCCATTGTACCTGTCTTAACGTGACACTGGGCGTCGCTGTCACCCTGGAGAGTGTCTGTGTCTTCAGGGTGATACCCAAATAGCACAATTTTTAGATGCCTTGCACCAATTTTCTTTGGAGATTTGCATTTCTTGTTTATTAAGTATCAATTTTCTATATTCAAGAATGAGAGAAAATAATACCTTTTAGATTCAAATTACCTACTTATACATGTAGGAATTACACTCTTATACATCAGTGATTTATTTTCCATTACTTAGATATGCCTTTGAGTACTATAAATACTTATTCCTTGTTTAATACACATTATAAGAATTTCTGAATTGACAATGGTGAATTTTTAAGATAATTTTTCTGAGTATAAAATTTGAAAATACTGAAGAGTCACAAGAAAAAACAATTACCTACAATCTCACTACTCAGAGATAACACTGTTAAATGTTTTTCTGTATTTACTTTTAGTCCTTGTGCTGTTTATGAGTGTGTATGTGTTTGTGTGCGTGCAATAACAGAGCCGAGGTTACAGTGCTCATACAGTTGCGTTACGCCCTGTTATCCTAAGTACCTACTACCTGTGTCTCTGAAAACAAGGTTTTAAAACTGGCTGCCTAATATGTTATACTATAGGAAAACAGTCAGCTCTCTCTTTGGATGTTAGGGTGTTTGTAATCTCCCACATTTTTATAATGAGATGGACGTTCTATGTAAAATTTGAACTCTATATTAGACCCATTCTCTAGGATATAATCATGAAAATGAAATAAATGGTTTACATGATAAAAAATTTCTTGTAAGCCCTTTAGAATATGCCAAATTACATTTCCAATAGATTTTACCAAATTAGCAGCACCCCTTATCAGCATCATATTTTCTAATTTTTGACAGATTATTAAATAATTGGTTTCTTTTTTTTAAAGAATTGCTTTCTAATTAATCATGTCTTTATGTAAATTTAGGATGGTTTTTAAAGAACAACATAAAAGAGATGTCTAGTACTAGGTATGTTTTATACTGCACATTTTTTGTTCATTTGCTTTAAGATATGGTTTGTCCGTGTAGACCATACTGACCTGGAACTTTGTGTAGCCCTAGGTGGCCTCAAACTCATGAATGACCCTCCTGCCTCGGCCTCCCAGGTGCTGGGATTGCAGGCATGCAATACTGTGCCTAGTTTGTGCTGCTCTTTTAAAAACAGAATAGTCTAATATCAGTTTGTCCTTTCTTAGAATATGAACAAATGTTTTATTAAAAATTAGCTGTTTTGGAGTAGAAACTGTTGTAATCTGGTAGTGGTCTTCGGTTCCAGTCCCATCTGTCCCTGCCACTAACTAATTCTCTGAGCTGCTGTTCTCCATCTTGTTTTGAAGCTTCCTCATCTGAACAGTGTGAGATGACTTCTAAGCACTTTTTAGTTTCAGACTACTGGTTTTGCCACTTGAGTTTTTAATAGATTTTGGTGTCACATGTTAACTTGGTATATGAATGATTTAGATATTTTTATTTCAACTCTACCTATGAAAACAAAAGTGAAAACTTTGTTATTTCAGAGAAAGCGGAAATTAGTTTACTTTATTAAATGAAGGTAACATCTAAATTATTGGACTTAGCCTTCCTATTTTAAGTGCCTTTAAAAGTTTTGTATTTCAAATATAAAATGTGAAAGAAATGATCATGTAGTTGTATAATACAGTTTCTTTGTTAAAAGCTTTTGGATTATTTTCAGCAATCTTTTATTTACCTTAGATGGCACAATAAAAGCAGATTCCTGGAGTCCCTACTCTCCCACTAGTCAGTCCTTAAGAAATGTTATTCTAGAGATAAGTGAGCAGGTAAGTGAGCAGCACGCTGTCCTGGGAGCGAGACAGTCCCGTGCCTGTGTTTGCATATTACAGTGTGGGTGTTATTTCCTGAGCTCTAGCTAATGGCAATGACTATCATTGTCATAGTTTGCTTTGTAAGCATGTAGTTCATTCTCCTCGAATAGGGGTTGGGCAAACATTTTCTGTGAGGGACCAGATAATTATTTTGGACTTTTATATGCCACAATGGTCTCTAATCTGAACTCTTCTTCTTTGCCATTGTAATAAAAAAGCAGCCATAGACAACATGTAACCAAACAAATGTGTATATGTTTAATAAAAATTTAATTTATACTAAGATGGAATGCTGGAATTGGCCTGCAGACCATAATTTAACCTTCCTTATTCTAGGTGGTATAATTCATTTGTAGTTCAAAATTGGCTAATAATAATTTAGCAATCGTTTGCAACAGGTAGTTGTACATTTCTGCCATGTGCGCCTTCTTTTCATTTGATGCACTTTCAGTGGCTGGATTTCTTACTGAATGTTCACAAAGGTAAGTGGGAAGTGTAGGGAAAATTAGGAAATCTTGGAGATTAATGTCAAAGCACCTTGTATCTGCTGAGTGAAGCTCATTGTGGGTTTTCTTCTTTTTCTTTCTTTTTTTTTTCTTTAATCAGCAGTGAAAATAATGAGTTGTTTGCCTTGCTTTATAACGAAGGCTGTCCCCAACCTCTTCTGTGTTGGGATGCCAGGTATGCGTCACCAGGCCTGTCACAGTGAATGGTTCTGCATGAGTACTTCAGGACACTAGACAGAGAGGTTAAACGACTGTTGACTCTGAATTTTTGCCATGTAAAGACTTGAAAATGTACCTTTTTCTGTTACTCTCATTTTGTTGAAAGAGGGACCTCTAGTAAACTCAGAATAAAGGAGAGAGGGCTTTTCCTTCCTTCCTTCCTTTTTCTTTCTTTCTCTTTCTTTTCTTTTTTTGAGACAGGGTTTCTCTGTATAAGTGCCCTGGTTGTCTTGGAGTTTGCTTTGTAGACCAGGCTGGCCTCAAAGCCATCTGCCTCTATCTTCTGAATGCTGAGATTAAAGTATCTGCCACCTCCATCCAGCTGTAAAATGTATCCAAATAACTGTAGGTGTACTGCCATTTTGGCATTGGGAATCACAGAATAGCTCGTCAAGTGGTACTGTCAGCCCTATAGACCTAGGCATTTTCAAAATGTTTATAGTACAGTTGCCAAAATAACTGCTGTCATTAGAAACCATACTGAGGAGCCTTAGTAAGCTACATACATGCTGCTGTTTAGACTGGAAATTTTACATCATTGCACTAAATCTGAAAATCTACACAGTAAGAGTAACAGAGAGGCCTGTGTGTGGCATGATGTGGTGGAAGGAGTGGGTAGCATTTATTTTTTGAAGGGAGTATTTTTGAGACTGCCACTGAAGGAGGATAGAAGTGTTCCATAAACCTTCTCCCAGCCCCCCTTTAATCCCAACACATGGTGAGTAGATGCAACCAGATCTCTGAACTAGAAGCCAGTTTGATGTATGTGGCAAGTTCCTGCCAGGGCAATGTAGTGAGCCTATCTTCAAAAAGAAGAAGCATAAGTTTCTGGTCCACATTAAATGTGATAATGTGAATTTTTCTGATGATGAAAATTGGCTCTATTCTTATCACTGGAAAATAAACAAAAACTAGTAATTCTGAAAGTAGCAATGATACCAACTGAAAATGTTTTATGAATAATTGTGTGTTTCTAGATACACTTCAGGGACAAAAGCCAGTGGAATTAGTATATTTAAATGGAACTTTGTTTGTGTGAAGTGTTACTTTCAAAATAAAAGTTTAAACAACATTAACTTTTAATGGATTATGAATTGTTAAAATAATGCTTAGAACCTTAGACTCATTCTTTAAATGTAAAGATGTTAATACAAGGCAAATTTCTACTAGTTCCTAGTTAAAATTGAAGGATTTTTTTTGGTTTGTTTGTTTTTTAAGTGGCTTCTTTCTCAAACAGGCACTTCTTTAGGAAAGTGTACTGAACTTAGGTTGCTCTTTTATATTTACCAATGTCAAAGTATTAGGGGAACTCGCAGCAGTGGACAGATAAAATGTCAAGTCATTTTTCTATTATGGCCAGCATATACCTGTAAGTAGGATCACACTGCATGGCATATTATCTTCAAAGACCGTCCTGTTTTATAAATGCTCCCCCAGCAATGCAGGTACCTGAGACCTTGGTCTCCTTAGAGTTGCCGTGGGTGAATTCTGTTTGTGTAGCCTTATTCTTGAGTTCTTCATGCTGTGTGATGAGGTTCAGTGCTTCCATTACCATTTGCTCCAGGGTTCAGTGGTGATTGTAGACTGGTTTATATCTAGAGTCTATTGTGTTTCTATTTTCCTTTTTTTCCCAGAGCTGCTCCTCCTTTTAATTTTAATCCACAGTTTTGGCTGTTACCTTATAAAATGGGGGGGGGGGCGATTAAAACTAGATCTTGAAAGCTATAATATAGTGAAATTAAGGGTTGTTTTGTTAATGTTACTTTGAAGTGTACATTTTTTAATGCAAAGTTTAGTTTGTAACTTTATTTGATATGATCATGTGTATTACCCTCTTATCCCAAATAGTGAAACCAAAGAGCACATAAATGCCATTATTAGGAAGCAGCTGATACCAACTATATTCAATCATGTAAGCAGGATCTGAGTTGTGATCTTTAAATCTGCCAACATAAAATTCTGAAAAATACTCAAAATTTACTGATATTCTGAGTTCCTAAACTCAATATGATGTATGTTCAAGTAATAAAAACTAACACACAATGAAAGCAAAGTAGAATATGTTGACTGAATTTTGTGTAAAATTAAGTACTTAAAAACTGTAAATCAGTTTTAATAAAGGTATTTTAAACTTAATTTTTATAAATGGAATTCTTTTTGAGAATTTTTTATTTGAAATTTATTTGGATATAGGACAAAATAGACATTCAGTTGGTGTTTGTTCAATTTTAGTGAACTGAAATTTAAAGAATGGAGATGAAAAGAATAAATGTTTCCTGCAGTCAGGGTTGGTATAACCCTTTTTATTATTATTTTTTATTTTTTACATATACATTTATATTATTACACAGATATACATTAAACTACCTACAGCAAGAAGAACCATGAAACAATCAGAAATTATATAAATTTTAAATTCTTAGTGTTCTGGCTACTTGTGTGTGGCATCCTTGAAGAAGACATCTTTCCTATCGTGATGTATCTGTTATAAACCTTTTAATTGGAAGCTTTTTACCATTTTTTGGTTTTAACTGTGGAACTCAAGCTTCTTACTAAAAAGAGGGTAGAATTTATCTTGTTTTGCTTTTAAGCAGTATCCCGTAGTGTTTGTCTTTATCTCATGGTGCCAGGAAAACTTTGTAAGTTAATTAAAATGGCTTTGGCTGCATGGCCGGTGCCACCAGGTGAGTCTGCAGTGGACGGACACTTTGGAGTAGTAGGAGCACTGGGTTGGAATCCATTTCAGCTTTGGTTTCCTGGAGCAAATCACTAGAGGATGAATGTTCTTCCCACACACAGCTAGGACAAGAATTTAGGTCTGGTTCTTTAGTTCTGTACACTTTGAGTACTATACTGTATTCCACATTTTGTTTTTAGTACTGGCTATTTGTTAGAAGCTATCGAATTTAGAAAGTAAGGGGTTTTGTAGATTCAATGAAAATCATTTATAGAAATCCTCTTAGTTTATAAAAGTAGATTTCTTTTTGTGGGCTCAAATACCTTAACTGCATACGCACGCATGTGCACGCTCGCGCGCACACACACACACTCTCTCTCTTATTGGGGGATTATTTTACAATTCTGCTCTAGTGCTTACAACAGTGCCACTTTTGTTTTGTTTTTTTCAAGACAGGGTTTCTCTGTGTAGCCCTGGCTGTTCTGTACTCACTTTGTGGACCAGGCTGGCCTCGAACTCACAGTGAGCTGCCTGCCTCTGCCTCTCAGAGTGGTGGGAGGCAATGCCACTTTTTTCCCCCCAATATGATGACAGGAGTGTATGAGTCTTGCCGGTGGTGAGTTTTGATGGCAGATGCCTAACTCTTAACCATTGTAGTCCTTCCTAACTGTTCTGCAAATACTTGTGACTCTGCGTTGGAATTTCTGAGCTACATCCACAGCATCTTAAAGGTGCTGGGAAAATAATGCCTGGGTAGCAGCTCTTAGCCAGAGGCAGATGGGAATTGGTGGGTGATAATTCCACCAGTCTTTCCATTTTTCAGGATGGTCTAGAAGTATGCTGCATACTGCCTTGTAGAGTTCCTAGAAAAGAACTGGCCCTCATTGTTCATAGCAAGAAACTTTTAAGTGCAGAAACAAACACAAATTTTTATTTTTCCCCCATGACACTTCCATTCCTTTATGGACATTTACTAAGATTACAGACCCAAATAAGCCTCTTATCTTTGAATCCTTATTTCTGAGTCTTATTTTTATCAGACTTACTTGAAATATTCGTATTATATATGGAATATTTTAAAAAGAAAATTATATTGGACAGAAGTCTAGAACACCACCTTAATTGGTTTGTCTCACAATCATATGTTCAATTTAATTTTTTGGTTTTATTTTATAATGAGAAAGACTCAAATTTAGAACTCAAAAATAAAAGATCTTTCTACTTGTGCTTTTTAAAAAGGTATTTTGTGGTTATATAAATGTGGACAAAGTGGATTATTTGGTAGAAATTGAAATAGAACAAGATACTCAGTACAGTCACATTCAGATAGTATGTGACAGTTGGATCTAGGTTTCTCGTCTTCCACTGATGTGTATAGCCAGGGCCCAGGCCTTGCCTTGTGCAGCATTGACCGTGGTGGTCTAACGCCTAAACAGTTTTACAAAGGCTGTTCTGTGGTCTGAGCTAGAATGAGCCTTTCTATGGGCTTATTAAAGATAAGGAAACAAGGAGTTTTAGACGTTTGGTAAGCTATACCTTTAACTTAGGTTATTTAAAGGGCTGTAGAGATGACCTAGAGGAATAGAGACCTGGCTGCTCTCGTAGAGGACCTCGCTCAGTTCCCAGCATCAGTGTGGCAACTCACAGCTGTCTGTAACTCTAGCTCCAGGGACCCAGCGCCCTCTTCTGGCCTCTGTGGACACTAGGCATGCCTGTGGGCGAAATACAGATGTGCAGGCAAAAAAGTAATAAAGTAAAAGTAAATCTTAAAAAAATTTTTTTAAGTTTAAAAAGAAAGGGGTACTGAGTCAATTCTGAATTTTGTATGTACTACTCCACCTGTGTTCTGTTTCTGCCTTTGCCTGTTGCATTGCTTACAGCTTTTTGATAGCATATTTAAGGAAATTAGAATGCTGATTTTTATAATGACTGAAAGAATATGTAAAAAGTTTATATTCATATTTGGTATATAGTTAACAATCTTGACTACATAAAATTTATTATATATATCATATAAACTATAGTTATTTTGTTTTACAGTTAGGACATAGATGACATTTAAGTTAATATTTAGTTTCATTTATAGAACCATCCTGATGAGTATGAACACAAATTTAACCATGAGAACACTGAAAAATATTTTAAAGTTGGTTTTCTTGGTATATTAGAGCTGTTGTATATCCATCTGTCAGTCTCTCATCAGAAATACCAGAAAATACTGAATAGATGCTGTTAATTTGTCCTCTGGCCCTTTGAGATTCTGTCATGTACTTTTGAATATATGACAGGACATTTCTTTTTAAAAAAAGATTTATTTATTATTTATACAGTGTTCTGTCCTCATGTGTGCTGCACACTAGAAGAGGACATCAGATCACATTATAGATGGCTAGGTAATACAGTGTAGGAGAAAACAGTTGAGTTTTAGAGGAAAAAAAGCCCCTTTTCCCCTGGGACATGTCAGGTTTAAAAAAAAAAAACCCTCACACCCACTCTTCAGAATCCCTTATTGACACATTAGAATAAGCCTATAATTTGGTAAAGTTATTGCTTCTTTATACATAAACTTGTGTTAGTAGGAAAAAACAGCTTGTTGCTTTTCAGACATATTATCCAAAAACTACTTTATTTATTACAAAATTCATAATGTTTGAAAAAATCCATTGTTTTATGCCACATTTCTTTTATTCCTCTATTTTTGGGCCCCTCAGTTGATACCACAATTTAGCATTTGTGTATAGTGCTACAATAAACATTGACATGAAACTGTCTTTGTGATATGTGCATTGAGAGTACTTTGGGTACCCCTGGAAGTGGCATAGCTGGATCATACAGTAGATATATTTTTATTTTCTTAAGAATTTACTGATTTCTATAATGGCTGGACTACTTTACATTACACCAGGCACCATGTGAGGATTTATCCCCATCCTTTTGTTGTTTGTTTGTTTCCTTTCTGTGGTTTGTTTTTCTTGTTGTTTTGTTTTGGGCCTTTTCAGGCAGCTTCTTGCTACCTAGCCCTGACTGGCCTGGAGGTTGCTATGTAGAGCAGGTTGATTATAGGCATGGACCCCACTCCAGCTTCTGGCCATTCCTGTGTGATTGCCATTAGGACAGCTGAAGTAGAATCTCAGTGCAGCTTTAATTTTTATCTCTCTGCCAGCTGGCAATGTTCATTGCTCATTTATGTGAGAATTCTTTTGGTTTCAGAAGCATTCCCCATTTTTTTCTCCCTTCTTCCTTCCTTTTGAGGTAAGCTGGCCTCAGATTTTCAGAGATCTGCCTACCTCTGCCTCCTGAGTGCAGGCTTTAAAGGTATGCACCACCATGCCTGCTCAGTAGCCTATTTCTTATGTGCGTGTGTTTGTGCATGGTTACAAGGTTGTGTGTGTGTGTGTGTGTGTGTGTGTGTGTGCGCGTGCGCGTGTGCGTGTGTGCGTGTGCATGTACAGGTGGGGAGCAGTGACCTTGTGTCATTTTTCAGGTGTTGTTTATCTTGTTTTGTTTTGTTTTCTGTTTGAGACAGAGTCTCTCACTGGGCTGGAACCTGTCAGCTAAGCTAGGCTGGCCACTGGGCCCTTAGGGATTTGCATCTCTGCCTCCCTTTGTCCTGGCCTTTGAAAGTGTGGCTTCTGAAGATCCAGCTCAAGTCCTGCTTGCAAAACAACTGCTTTGCCAATTGAGTTATCTCCCTCACCCTCATAACCGTTTACTGATTGGGTTGATATTTTTGTTGTTTGTTTGTGAGTTCTTTGTATATTCTAACCATTACTTCTTTGTCAAGTGTATAGGCAGCCAAGATGATCTTCTGTTCTGTGTGTAATGTCTCTTTGTCAGTTAACTGTTTCCTTTACTGTGCAGAAGCTTTTTGGTGTCATGAGACCCTATTTGTTGTTTTTCATTATTTGCTGAGTAACTGCAGTCATCCTATTGAGGAGCTTCTTGCTTGTGTTTACATTTCTGAGTGTTCCCTCATTGGCCTCAGAGTTTCCAGTCTTACGTGGGGATCCTGGAGATATAACAGTCTCATTTCATTCTACCTTCTGATGCCCATTGTTAAAGATACTGTCTTTTCTCCAGTGTGTATTTTTAGCATCTTTGTAAAAGCTCAGGTGGCTGTAGTTGCACAGGTTATATGTTCTGGGTCTTCTATTTTAGTCCATCGATTATGTATGTCTTTGTGCAGCTACCATGTTGATATGTTACTGTGGCTTTGGAGCATACGTGAAGTGAGGTGTGATGACTATTTCACATCAGGATGATCATTTTTACATAGGATTATTGACTCTCTGGGAACTTTTGTATTTTAGTGTGTGTGTCTTCCTATTTCTGTCAGTGGCATTGTAGTTTTGATGGAAACTGAATCTATAAATTGTTTCGGTAGTGTAGTTATTTTCACAGTAGTTCTTCCAACCTGTGAACATGGGTGGTTTTTTTCATCTTTGAGTTTATCCTTTGGTTTCTTCCTTCAGTGTTTTAAGGTTTTCATTGTAGATTATTTTTCTTCCTTAGGTTTATTTCAAAGTAGTTTTTGCTTTGTTTTGAGGCAATAATAAATAATGTTTGCAGATTTTTCTTTTTAAAAAGATTTATTTATTTATTTATTTATTTATTTATTTATTTATTTATTTATTATGTATACAAAGTTCTGCCTGCACACCAGAAGAGGGCACCAGATCTTATTATAGATGGTTGCTGGGAGTTGAACTCAGGACCTTTGGAAGAGCAGACAGTGCTCTTAACCTCTGAGCCATCTCTCTAGCCGCGTTTGCAGATTTCTTAATGTTTGTTTGTTTTGTATATAAGAAGACTAGTGATTAACAAACACGAAAAATTTAAATTATATTATTTTTAGTTAATTTATTCAGATTACAACGCAGTTGTTATCACATTACTTGTATCATCCCTCCCTCCTGCTTTCACCCTATTCCCCTCCCCTAGGTCTATGACCGAGGGGACCTCCTCCCCCACTTTATGGTCATAGCCTATCAAGTCTCAGTTGCCTGCTTATTCTTTCTTTGAGTGCCACCAGGGCTCCCCATCAAGGGGAGGTCATCAAATACAAACACGAAATTTTAACTAAGCCTTCATATTACTGAAGACTGACATTTGAACCACTTGTTAGTACTAAAATAATTGAGACTGAAATCTAAGTAAGTCATTGTATGTGAGGTTTGTACCTGCATCTAAAGGACAGTATTTGCTTCAATGTAATTGAGGTATTTATATGATAGGTAGGTTTCTCCCTCTTTCTTTCTTTCTTTCTTTCTTTCTTTCTTTCTTTCTTTCTTTCTTCTTTCTTTCTTTCTTCTGTATCCCACTCTGCAAACCCACACTGGCCTCAAATATGTGGTATTCTGCCTTGGCTTCCCCTTGCTAGAGTTACTACTGTGTGCTGAAATGCCCAGATACAATTTTTTTTTAATTTTCAAAATGTGTGCTATTTTTAAGTACATGCTTAATATTTTCAGTTATAGAAATTAAGATAAATATGTAGTATTTAAGCCACTATTAGTTTCTTACTTGAAAGACATTTTGCTTGGTTTAGTGTATAGCTTATATATAGTAAAAGTATATTTCATTTAACTTTTTAACTGAAGAGTCAGCTATACAGAGAAAGATGGTTTAGACGAATACATCTTAACAA
Source organism: Acomys minous (assembly GCF_964271855.1). Classification (NCBI taxonomy): domain Eukaryota; kingdom Metazoa; phylum Chordata; class Mammalia; order Rodentia; family Muridae; genus Acomys; species Acomys minous. The sequence goes on along the minus strand of NC_140489.1, from coordinate 106,663,896 downwards.
AATGTACAGTATTTGCAGTACCTCGAGGTAACAGAAAGCTTATCTTTTTTAAATTGGTAATTCTTTCCCTGCTCCCCAACGTCTGCCTTGTTCTTCCTCACTTCCTCCTTTGTCCTTGCTGTGCTCCCATTTTTTAATTGCTGTCTTGCCGTGTCTGCAGGTTCAGATTGTTGAGCTTTGAAAGTCAAGGGGTTTTGTTTCTTTTTAACAGAGAGTTTTAGTCTTTCTGCCTAAGATGAACTGTACTATAATGAAATATTTTTATTTTCCCCATGGCTGGGCTTACAACAGTGACTAGTGGGGGAAAAGGAACCACCAAGTTGTATACTCATTTGCCGGGTCAGCTTAAGAATACCCTCAACAAGAAGAGAATAGAAACAGAGAAGTTTTTTTTGTTTGTTTGTTTATTTGTGTTTTGTTTTGTTTTAAACAGGATCAATTAAATTATGTATCCTTAGGAAAATAACTGTGTAGTGATTTTAGATTTAATACAGTAAAAATACCTAGATGGATATATGTCTTAGTGCCTCTCTTAAGTTAATTGACAATGGGCGCCACATTACTTAATAACATTTAAAGTTTCTTTTTGCATAAATAACACTATATAAAGATATGAGCAGTGAGCTTTTTACCATTCTCCTCTCTGTTGTCTTTTCCCCTTGGATAAGAAAGACACTGGAAACAACAGCAGCAGTCTGCTTTTATGATTTTGAAGAGGCTGCTTGAGGAAGCTGCATCCTCGCTTGTAAAGCTAGCTCTAAGTCTGATTTCTGAGAGTGAGTAACTCACTCGTTTGGTGTCCTTGGTGATTTACTAGCGTGGACACGGCAGCCCAGAAGATCAGATGCCCCACACATGGCTTTCCCCGGACAGTTTTCCCTGTAGGAGAGATCTAGCGTGCTTGGTGCTCTCCTTTCCCTTTGCCCTCGCACTCTTGTTTCTGTTTCCCCCTTTTCTTTGAAATACAGCGAAGAGAGAAACTCAAGTATGCATGTGAATTTCATGCTCTTGGTACTCATGGATTCAGTTCTTTAGCAGAGCAGCCCTGTCATCGATCATTGCAGTACACGCTCACCTGTGTATGCGTCACTGTCACTTTAAATAGACCAGTCCAACAGAGTACTGGATCTAAAAATGCGATGGAGTCAAGAAATTGTGTGGTTGCTTATCTTTTGTTGGTTTGTTCTGACTTTTCAAGACAGGGTTTTTCTGTGTATCCCTGGGTGTCCTGGAACTCACTCTGTAGATCAGGCTGGCCTTGAACTCAGTTCCTCCTGACTCTGCCTCCCAAGGAAATAATGCTTTTTTGTTTTGTTTTAACCTACTGGGTTTTATTCTTTACAGTAAATCATGTTTTAATGTTTTGTAAAAAATTTCTTAAATAATATTTTTGTAGAAATGTTTATAAACATGTAACTATGTTGTATGCTTCTACAATTACTAATAAAATTATTTTAAAAGTGTGTTTTTGAATGAGATTGCTTTGTGTGTGCTATGACAAGTTTTGCAAATTTTGCAAGCCTAAAATAGTATTTCTATCTGGATTTCTTTTATCACAGATACAACCTCCATTTTGTTTCTGTCTTTCAACTGTGACTTCTTGTTCTTTAAAGAAAAGTGTCTTTATATAAATGTTATTTTTGGATATATTATGTCCTTCAACTGGCTGACAAGGGTATTTGTTAAATCACTGTGGAACTGATGACCAGTTGGTTTTCTCTGCCTGTGATGTAATAGCACTGGTTTTAAATCAGTTCTTAAAAAGAGAATTCCTTTGCAAAGGAACTTTGCTTACCCCCATCCATCCAATGAGCTAATCACCCAGCAGTTTATGTACACTGGGATAATGACCATGCAAATCAGAGTTTTGCAAGGTGTCCCTTCATAGTAGTCAACACCATCTTTACAGTTTTTTGCTTGCTGTAGGATCCCACACATGGGAATGCACAAAAGTTAAGTAAATGACAGGAATTACAATTTGACATAATGAGATTTGGCCCTGGGCCAGCACTGTTCTTTTTTAATGTTTATCTGAAAAAAAAAATTTAAAACTTTACCAGTATATCATCAGAATTGTACTGTATGCAGCCTTTTCAAACTTGACTAAGTGTAATTATATTTGGTAATTTCTTTCTTTAGTGTTGAATAATCCATCCTATGTTTTCAATTATCAAATTATCTACTCACATATTGAGATGTACCTTAGATGCTTCCAGGATTCATATGTGAGTAAAGCTACTATATACATCCATATTTAGAATTTTTTTTGTGTATGTGTTAATTCATTTGGTAAAATACCATGAAAGGAAATTCGTGCACTGTATTTGTGTATGTGCGTCTTGTTTTTGTGTGCAGCTGTGCAGGATGTGGGCTGCTGCTTGTGGATGCCAAAGATCAGCCTTGGGTGTGGGTGTCATTCATCAGGAGCTGCCCACCTCATGTTTTGAATAGTGTCTCTGGAACCTATGGCTTGCCAATGACTTCCAGGGACCTGCCTGTCTCCACATCCCCACCTCTGTCGTTATAAACAAGTGCAGCCATGCCTGGCTTTTCCCATGGGTACCAGGGATAAAACACAGGTTCTCACTCTTACACAGCAAGCACTTCATGAGCTCATTTATTTTCTCCAGCTGTTGTATTATAAGCATATGGTTCGTTTTGTGAGAAAATGCTAATCTACCCTTCAGAATACTACAAGGAGTGAATGAAAGTTCAGATTGCTCTATAGATTCTCTAGCATTTGATAGTGTCATTTTCTCCCTTTTAATCATCATAGTTTTAAATTTGTTTTTAGATAGGATCTTCTTGCCCAAGCTGGTCTTGAATTTCTAGGCTTAGCCTATCAAGTCACTGGGGTCTATAGGTGTTCATTACTGTGCCTAGCTCAGCCTTTGTACTGCTTTTACTTTGCTATTACCCAGTAAGATACATACAATAATAAATATACAATCATTCATGTATTTACTGTTGGGGGAAATACCTTTTGCACATTTAAAAATAGTCCTAACTTTACACACATTCGTAATACTTAAATGAGTCACAGAGTTGGTCATGATGTCAAACACACACCACTAGCCTGGGAAAGGTGAAAGCTTGAAGTAATTCTTTTGAATGCGCATTGCTCCCCACTACTATACAATTAAAAAATAATTGGGAGCTGGAGAGATGGCTCAGCAGTTAGGAACATTTACTGGTCTTTCAGAGGACCTGGGTTTGATTCCCAGCACCCATGCAGCAGTTTACAATTGTTTGTAACTCTTAGTTACAGGAGATTACCCTTTTTTGGCTTTAGTGGGCACCTGGCATGGAGATGGAACATGCAGGCCAAACACCCACACAGATAAAAATAAATGTATAAAAAAAAGTAAAACCACCTTAAATCTGGGTTTATCAGTACTGAACAATAAAGGAGGAAGAAATAAAATTATACACTTTTTAATCAAATGGGACACCTGAAGTTAGAAGACTTTTCTAGATAAATGGAAGATATAACAATATATTGTTGGTAGAGGGATGAAAAGGAAAGAAGAGGGCTGCTGAGATGTCTTGGTAGGCAACATGAGCTTGACCCCAAGAACCCTCATGTTGGGAAGAGCTGACTTCTGCAAGACGCCTTCTGATCTGCACGTGCCTACCTCCAGCCATTTTCCTTTTTTCCCCCCCATTTTTCTTTCTTTTTTTCTTTTTCTTTTTCTTTTTTCTTTTTTTAAAAAGACTTACTTATTATATTAGGCTTTGCCTGCCTGCCTGCCAGAAGAGGGCACTAGACCTCAGTGTTGTCTTTTAGCCACCATGTGGTTGCTGGGAGAACTCAGGACCTTTGGAAGAGGAACCAGTGCTCTCTTAACCTCTGAGCCATCGCTCCAGCCTTAACTGTTTTCTTTCTTAAAAACGGTTTTCCCAACAGGAACTAATGCCTGAAGAAAGTTTAAACCTATACAAAGAAGAATGCTGCAATCATTAAAAATGATTTGGCACAGCATGTGTATTAATAAAATGCCTGAAAATATCACAAAGTTGTGGATGAGACCCTTGTAATGCCCTTATATTGCTTGTGGGGCATGTTTGAAGATTGGCTGCATACTGCAAGTTCTAGGGATTTCTAGGACTACATTTAAAAAAAAAAATTACTTAATTGGGAAATACAGGAAATAAATTGCAATCATTAGAAAGAAAAGTAGTTTAGTAACCCAAAAGAAGTGAGGCGCAGAAAGAAAGGATAGTAGGACTAGCAACTGTGAGGTGAAGATTGAGTTCAACTCCCTCAGTGCTTCCATTATGGAAAATGGCCTGAACATAAAAACCAGGTCATTCTCCAGTTGTTGGATGGACCGGGAGCAGCTACTTCCTTAGTCAAAATGTCTAGTCAGATTTATAACTCTAGACACTTTAGAGCTCTTTACAGAGTGGGTTGAGAGAAAAGTTGGGCGACAGTTTAACCTGTCTTTGTGACCATCTCACCAAGTATAATACACATCGTTTTCAGGTTCACATAGGATGGCCAACCTAGACCATTAAAACAAGTCTCAATAAACCTTAGAAGGTTCAAATCGTACCCCCCGAAAAAAGTTTTCTCTAGCCATAACCAAATTAAAGTTAACAATTATCTAGATAATTTTCAAGTTTTTTGAAAATTAGTCAACATGCCTTCAAATCCCAACCAGCCCAAGGGGGGAATATAGACTGAAAACTGAACAATAGTGTTAGGTCAAAATAATATCCAGAGAAACATTTCTTTTTAGGAAATAAACATTTCAAATTAGCCTTAGTTTCCACTTCTGAAATAGAAAAGGGAGAGAAGTACCGAGATGGAAAGCAAATATAAATCCTGAGTGGAATAAGTGCTGATGTGTAAAAACTGTCAGTGCAGCCTATTTATAGCTCGTCAATAGACCAGATAAAAGCTTTGAGTCCTCTGGAGTGAAGGAATGCTATTAAAGATGCTGTAGTTGATAGTAAAACCAACAAGGACACAGTACAAGTAGTTAATCCCAGTAAGGTTTTCAGTGTAGATAAAGTGGACAAGTTGTTAAGACCATTACCTAAATCTGAAAAGCACAGGTAACAGCAGGGGTCGGGGGCGGGGCTTGCTGATGGTCACCTTCAATTCTAGCCGTGGAGAGGCTCTAAGGAAAATTGATGTCAAAAGCCATCCTGGGCTGCATAGAAAGACCCTGTCTCTTTACGTTCCTATATAATACATTGTAGTCAATGTTTTTTTGATGATGCTGTAAGACAGTTCATGTATACAGATTACAAAGGAAGAGACATTGCCTTTCTTTGTAAATTGCATCATCTGGGAAATCCTGAGAGATCCTGGGGGAAATGTTACTGTCTTAGGGTTTCTATTGCTAAGAAGAAACACTATGACCACAGCAACTCTTACGAAGGAAACCATTTTTTTAAAAAAGATTATGTATACAGTGTTCTGCCTGCAGGCCAGAAGAGGGCACCAGATCCCACCATAGAGGCTTGTGAGCCACCACGTGGTTGGCGGGACCGGAACTCAGGACCTTTGTAAGATGGCCCCTGAGCCATCTCTCCAATTTGGATCTGGCTTATAGTTCAGAGGTCTAGTCCATTATTCTCAGATGAGGATAGCAGCGTGCAGGTAGACTGGTGCTGGAGAAGGATCTGAGTTCTACATCCAGATGGGCAGGTAGTAGAAGGAGTAGAGCATGTTAGACCTTAAAGCCCACCTCCACAGTGACACTTCCTCCAGCAAGACCACACCTAATAGTGCCACTCCCATGCGGTGCCAAGCATTCAAACACATGAGTCTGTGGAGCCTATTCATAGACTACCACAACTACCATGAATTGTTTAGGGAACAAAGTCAACACACAGGGCTCATTTTACAAAATGTGAGTAAAGTTAATGCTGTAAAACCTATGTACCGGAAACAAGGTTTTTTATTTGCAGAAATTCAGAGATGAATACATACTTGAGAATTCATTCTCAATATTCTAGCAATTAGCAGGGTGAGTTAATTGGTTGGTTGGGTGATACTATAGTCATAGGTCTCAAACCCAGGGCCTTGGGCTTTCCAAGCAAGAACTGTATCATCGAGCTACACCAGTAACCCTTCTATTAAAAGTGGAAATTAGAAAAAGAAAAAAAAAGAAAAAGAAAAAAGGTGGAAATTGGCAAGGTGTTTCCACAGCATTGAAACCAAAAGGACAAAGTAGTCAAAGCAATGTTTATGAAAATGATTGTATTCTACCCGATTCCAGACTAGTCAGTGTATTGATAATACAGAGCAATGGGAGAGCAGAGTGAGTTCAGAAATAGACTGCCAAAGTTCACTGAGGGCAGTGACTATCTAATAGTTGTGCATCAATTGAACATTAATGTGCAAAACAGAACCTCTTATCATATGTAGTAAAGATTTTAAGATGATGTTTTCTTGCAGGTAGGTGAATAGGTATGAAGGAACTGGATAAAAGGATGACTAAATTTGTCATGTTGTAGAATAATTTGTATGAAATGCCTTGAGGTAAAAAAAATAAGTGCTAAGGCCAATAATTAAGCCAACTTAGTGGCATATATGAAAAGATGGATTTAAAAAAATCAGAGGCTTAGTAAGTATGATGTGGCCATTTCAAAATTAGTACAGTGGCCTGACACTAGGATACATGACGTTTTGATTCATCGAGGGCTCTTTACTTCTAAATAAAATATTTAGAGATAAATAATAGTATTTCTGAATAGAAGAATCATGTTATATGAAGGCAGAAAGATGAAAGGGAAAATTTTCAACTTGAGAGTTTTAGTTTTATGACATATTTGGTGTATATACAGTGATTGACTAACAAGACCAAGAAAACATGATGCTTTAAAGCCTATTTTGTAACATTGCTATTGAAATTTTGTTGTAGGAAGTTGAAAATCTACAACAGAGAAGTGGATACATTGATACATTAATACAAAATAATGCACACATATAGAGGTTTTGTACATTAGGGAGTGTATGGACGACATACTGAGTAGGAGCAGAGCAGCGCGTAATGTGTGGTTCTGGTTTGCACCCAGCACTGCATTTACATACAAATGGCTAGAGGACAGGTGGAACACACCTTGGTGTTAATAAGACAGGTGGCATTAGGAGCATTTTTAACATTTATTTTTTTTTACTTGTATTTTCTACATAAAAATTATTAAGACAAGTTGGGCATGGTGGTGCACATCTTTAATCCCAGCACTGGGGAGGCAGAGGCAGGTGGATCTCTGAGTTTGAGGCCAGCCTGGTCTACACAGCAAATTCTAGAACTACATAGAGAAACCCTGATGCCACCCCCCCAAAAACAAACAAACAAACAAACCCAAACATTGTGTTCTATACCAGCAGTTTATAAAGGATGAGAAAAAGATGTTGAATCAGACATTCTTTGCATTTTCCCCACTGGATTTAAGGTTATAGGAACAGAGTTAATTCATGGGATGCTATGGACTGTTTAGAGAAAGGACTTATTATTGAAGTCTGAATCTGAGGTTATTAGGTGGAGAAGCATGGGTTAGGGACTTGACAAGCATCCCGAGTTCCTGAATAACACCAGGTAGGCCCACATTTCCCACAACTTTTCACAAAGCTGCCTCTCTATGTAAACTCGAGATTTCCAGGCCCTCTTAGTTAGACATGGTGCCTGGAACATGAACTTTGCACCTCTCCCTGAGACCTCCCTTGGATAGAGCAGTGCTGTGTTAAGGGTTATCTAAAGGCAGGCATGGCTTGTGTGACAGCAGGTGTCCCCATCTGACCCATGCTCTTAGCAATTTTACTTCTAATTTCAGGGTTTTGGGTTTTTGCTATTGTTACTTAAATTTCCAAGCATTTCTCTACTTGAGGAATTTATGAATTAGTTTTTCATAATGCTTCTGGAGCATGTAATAAGAACAGTTATCCTGACCCTAAAATGTCATCTTAATCTTTAAAAGTCATTATGCAATGTCTCTGTCCTAAATTTTGCTCACATAAACCACATAAATAGCCAGGTATGGTGGCTCACACCTATAGTCCCTGCATTAGAGAAGTCAGGCAGGCGATCTCTGAGTTCAAACTACAGAGTTTCAGGATATCCAGGGCAACACAGAGAAACCCTGTCTCAATAATAATAATAATAATAATAATAATAATAATAATAATAATAATAATAATAGTAAAATTGGCCACTATTTCTACAAAGCTTTTGAGGGCATAGCAAACTCTTGGCTGTGTGGCTTGGCCTAAAATATGAGCAAGTCTTTTTTTTTTTTTTTTTTTTTTTTTGAGACAGGGTTTCTCTGTGTAGCCTTGGCTGTCCTGGAACTCACTTTGTAGACCAGGCTGTCCTCAAACTCACAAAGATCCATCTGCCTCTGTCTCCTGAGTGTTGAGAATAAAGGTGTGTACTACCATGCCAGGCTATGTGAGCAAATGTTTTGAATCACAGAACAAAGTGACCAAAATAAAGGTAATGATGTACCTAGGTTTCCTAAATATTTACATTTCTTAACATTTCTAAACTTACTGTTGAGAAATATTTCTCGAATATTTACTTGAATATTATTTATTCAGAAATTTCAGAATGTGGCTCAAGGACCACTTTCAGAATTCCATTTGGTGCTTATGACGGCCATGTGTAATCTGTTTGTTTTGCTTGTTTGTTGTTTTGTTTTTCTAGACAGGGTTTCTCTGTGTAGCACTGAGTGTCCTGAAACTCACTCTGTAGTTCAGGCTGGCTTTGAACTCAGATTTCCATCTGCCTTGGCTCCTCAAGTGCTGGCATTAAAGCTGCACACCACCTCACTAGGCTCAACTGTTACATTTCTAAGCTTAAAAACTACAGGCATTTATACTGTTCTGAAACACTTACCTTTTAGCAAACTTCCTGTATGACTTTCCACGTTAAAGTTTGAGAACTATAGAAGCTGCAAAACGCATGCAATTCGGAGCTGGACAAAATGTCTAAATGGGCAGTTACAGAGTTTACTTCCTTGGGGCAGACTCCAAGTTAATGATGTAAATCAAATCTGATTTTCTGTAACATTTCTTCTGAAAAGACATTTTAGGGGCTGGAGAGATGGGTCAGTGGCTGCCCTTCCAGAGGACTCAGGTTCAATTCCCAGCACCTACATGGCAGCTCACAACTATCTGTAACTCCAGTTTCTGTTGATCATCAGATCACCCTCACACCAATGCACATAAAATAAAATTAAATAAATTATTAACAAAGAGAAGACATTTAAAAATTTTGTGTGTGATGATGTGTGGTGTGTATGTATATGCGCGCGCGTGTGTGTGTGTGTGTGTGTGTGTGTGTGTGTGTGTGTGTATGTGCACATGTGTGCAGATGCTTGCAATGATCAGAAGAAGGTACCAGATGCTGGGGAGCTGGAGTTACAGGCAGTTGTGACTTTCCTGATGTGGGTGCTGGAAATCAAACTCTAGTTTTCTTTCTGTAAGAGCAATGTATGCTCTTAACTGCTGAGCAGTCTCTATACTATAGCCCTTTGCAAATATGGATTCATCCAACTTTTGCAGATACAGAATAGTATTTAAAATCAACTCTGGCCATGTATGGTGGCACATGCCTTTAATCCCAGCATATGGGAGGCGGGTGGACCGCTGTGAGTTCAAGGTCAGCCTGGTCTACAAAGTGAGTCAAGGACCGCCAAGGCTACACAGAGAAACCCTGTTTCAAAAAAAAACTATTCTGAATGTCCTTTACTTTCCATAAAAGTCCATATATTTAAGAAACACAACATTGGTGCATTTTAATGTCATGACCCCTCCACTGGAGTCTGTGTGACAAATGATACTGCACAACCCAAGGTGATGACCCTACCCAAGGAGAGCCTCCTGCCAGGAATAACTGATTGCAGCCCCCTCCTTTATTTTATTTTATTATTATTTTTTAAAACTCATTTGTTTTGGAACATTCTGTCTTTGGTTTGTTTTTTGTTTTTTTTTGTATATATATATATATATATATATATATATATATATATATATATATATATATATATATCAATCAGAACTTTTCAGATAGAACTGTGTTACTAGGAGACACCCTAACTTGGGACTGTAGCCAAGGGTCATTCAGGTGATTTTACCACCAAGTTCCATTCCACTTGTTAATAAAAACATGGCTAAGGATTAATCATAGTTCGTATTATGACTTACAAGTAAAGTGTTTAAGAGAGCTCCAGATAGTGATAAGAAGAGCTAAGAAAAAACTGTTGCGACTCACAGATGTTTGACATAATGAGAGAACGTTGACATTTGATAAAGAGGGCACATGCGTACTGATACCAAGCTAATGACTTAAGAATGATCATTCAAGATTGATGACATTATTACTTTACATCCTGTATTTTTTTATTAATTTATTCTTGTAACATCTCAATGGTTATCCCATCCCATTCTTCCCTCCCTCCCATTTTCCCCTTATTCCCCTCCCCTATGACTGTGACTGAGGGGGACCTCCTCCCCCTGTATATGCTCTCAAGTCTCTTCTCGGTAACCTGCTGTCCTTCCTCTGAGTGCCACCAGGTCTCCTACTCCCGCTCAAACTATGGCACCAGCCAAGGACAATACAGGCCGTAAACTCCAAACCCCTACCCAGATCTAGCCAATGGATAGGACATTCTCCACAGTTGAGTGGAGAGTGGGGTATGACTTTCACACATACTCTGGTGCCTCATATTTGACATCCTGTATTTTGAATTGTATGAAAAAAGTGTAACCATAAAACACTCCCATTTCAAAAAATGTATGTAAAAACCTAGCTTGCTTGCCTACAAAATACACTCAGACTTAAACTTTCCCCTGGGTTGGTCTGTTTGTCACTGGCCTATCTTTGTACACCAACACCAAGGACCTATACCCTACTGAGACGGTCTGCACATTTTAATTTTAATTAGCCTATTGTACAGTTTATGGAGAAGACAGCTATATTGAGGTTAGGGGAGATGTTTGTGTACATACTAAGGCAGTGGCTCTCAACCTTCCTAATGCTGCAATCTTTTAATACAGTTTGTGTTGTGGTGACCTCCCCTACCCCCGAACAATAAAATTATTTTTGTGGCTACTTCATAACTGTAATATTGCTACTGTTATGACTTGTAATGTAAAATTGTTTTGGAGATAGAGGTTTCCAAAGGGGGTCTTGACCCACAGGTTGAAAACAATGCACTAAGGGGCAGTCCTACCTTAGTCCTAAGCACGTGGCTATTAAGAAGACAGTTTCAAACTGCAGTCCAGTCCTGGTGGTCCCTGGGAAAAGTCTTGCTTCTCCAACCCCAAAAAAGTGAAGAAGGCTTCTTTGGGGATTTGGGAATCATATATATAAAGTTGGTTTACAGTCTGGAATAAATGTGAAACCTCACTTTAAATGGACTACTTTTTCTGAGTCTTTCATAGTAGGTTAGATTTATGCTTACTTTGTATTTTGAAAAAAGATGATGTGTGTTCTGTGTGTGGAATTTGCATATGACAAATGCTTAGTGAGTATTGCCTTCTATTTCCTCTAAGGTTAAACCCAATCATTAAGACTGCATTGTATACTACAAACTAGACACGGAAAGCAAACCCTTGAGCATAGAGTCAGAACAGGATAAGGTTTGAGAATCGAATTACAGGATGACCCAAGGAAGTTCAGAGGGGCCTTCAGTAGTTCTCGGCCACTTGGTGACACTAAGAGCATGGTGTGATCTGGGCGCAGTGGAGCACACCAGTCCCAACCCTTAGGGAGCCAGAAGCGGGCAGATCTCTGTGAGTTCGAGACCAGCCTGGTCTACAAAGTGACCCTAGGGCAGCCAAGGCTACACAGAGAAACGCTGTCTTGAAAAAATGAACTGCCCCCCCCCAAAAGAACATGATGTGAACTTGTCCCCTGTACCCTTCTGAGTTTTTGTTTTGTTTTGGGGTTTTTTTTGTTTGTTTGTTTGTTTGTTTGTTTGTTTGTTTTTTGATTTTTTGAGACAGGATTTCTCTTTCTGTCCTGGACTCCCTTTGTAGGCCAGGCTGACCTTGAATTCACAGGGATCTGCCAGCCTCTGCCTCCCTGAGTGCTTGGATTACAGGTATGGGCCACCTCACCAGGCCATTAACCATATCTTAACTAAGACATGTGCTGTGGAAGAAAAGGAAAGCACATGCCTTTTGAAAGAGCTGTTGGGTGGGGTTGGAAGTGTAGCAGGGAGGCATTGTCAAGCCCTAGAGAAGGGCTTGTTTTCTTACAGAGAAAACTAATTAGCCCACTTGGGCATTGAGCACACAGCAGCTGCCTTTCTGCATTAGGTAGTAAACAACTGGATTTAAGCACCAATACAGCTTAATTAAGAGTACAAGGGCAATGCCATAAGAATACAGATGCTCAGCCTGTTCCACTGTACTTCATACATGATTGAGAACCCAATGTATACTAAGATTTTGTCCTAAGTTCTAATCTTCTAGAACATTTAGGGAATCATTGCCTACCCTTCCAAGAACTGCTTTCTGACATATATTACTTACAAATGTTCCCAGAACCTTCCTAGGGACACCTGAGGGAGAATGAGAAGGCAAACAGCCTAGGGAATCTTAAGCCTGCCATTTGTCATAGAGAGGGAAGGGTGGGTGGCTCAGATCTTTGATATTTACCTGAAGCCTAATGACCAACCTTGATGTCTGTAAAAACGCAAACCAAGCTATCCAATAATGAGGCCATACTTGATTGAGTTCTCAGCTCCAAATCAGGTAGATCTGGATTTAAGTTCTAGTTTCCTCCCCAAACTCTGATTAAAATCTTTTAAGACTTCTGTTATTCATAATAAAAGGTGATGTGATCAGTGGTATTCAGAGTTGAAAATAAGGTGATGCCTTTAAAGTGCTATCACAATACTTAGCCTGTACATTCTCCACAAGGGTTTACTATTATTAAACTATACCAGAGGGCCCTTGAAGAACGGGAGGGCTGAGGACAGCAAGGGGGGGGGGGCAGGAAGGAAGAGTGGCAGCAGAAATCAGGAGGGAAGGAAGTCAGTCATTACACTAGGTGTCAGGGTTGTGCTCCAAATGAAGTGCTCTGTGCAGACTCTAGTGTTACTTAGTGGGTATCCAAGATGAGCTAGCTTGGAATAGAAAAGTACTTAAGCAGAGGCAGGAGAATCAGAAACCTAAACCTGCCAAAGGAGAACACAGCTATGTACCAGCTTAGGCCAGTAAGCACCAGTTATTTTTCAAACTGGCTGTCAAAAATGAGCCATCTACCCCTGTTTGCCTCTTGTCTTTAGAATCTTGCTGCTAGTCACAAGCCAATCTGCTAGCCTGCCTATAGGTTGCTTAGTAACCTCTGACATCATCACCTGCCGCTGTCCCAGGATAAAAACCCACCAGCCACCCCAAGGCTTTCTTACCTTTCTCTCTGCCTGTCCCTCTGTCCCTATCCCACTTTGTACGTCTGTCTCTCTCGAGGCTCACTCAGACTGTATCTTCTCTCTCTTGCACTTCTCACAGCAATAAACTTCCTCGTACCACATCTGTTGCATGGCATGTAATTTATATATGATAATACCTGCCATATCAGAAGTTATGCCCAATCTTGGCTTTGTCTGGGCGCCAGTGTTTTTCTGTCTTTAAGTTCTGAGTCTTAGAGTTATTTTTCAGGAAAAGCTTTTGAATCATGTCTTGACTATTTACCAAATAGGTGTTAATACTCATCTTCTCAGAATATCAGTTGAAAAAAATACGCATTTTTAAAAAAAGCCTCACTCAAATAAATGTTATTCCATATATTTGGCAAACATTAAGGAAAAAAAGTAGGGCCTAGGGGGATGGCTCAGCAGTTAAAAAGTGCTTGGTGCACAAGCAGGATGATGAGTTTAAGTCTGCAGCACATATATGTCAGGTAGGCATGGTGTCTCACCTCTAATTTCATCCTGGGAGAGAGCAGGGGCCCCTTTCCCTTCTGCCCTTAGCAAATTAGTTATCTAGGCCAGCTGAATCTGGGGCTTCGGATTTGATTGAGAGACCCTGCCTAAAAGGACAAGGTGGAAGAGCAATTGAGGAAGGCTCCTGACATCAACCTTGGGTCTCCACATGCAAAAGCTCCCACATGGATGCAATACACACACAAACACACACACACACACACACACACACACACACACACACAGACACACACAGACACACACACACACACACACACACACACACACCTGAAAAATAAAGGAGGGAGAAGATTTGACTTAGAGTTTATTTGCTCTGAAAACTTGAACTCACTACATAGTAAGGATTGGGATTAAAGCCTTGTACCACTGCACTCATCTTGAAGTTTCAGCCTTCCACGTGTGTGTATATAGTATGCTGGTACGTGTTTGCAGGTAGGTGTGCCTCAGGAGAGCAGAGGCTGATGGTGAGTGTATTCCTCAGTTACCTTTCCCCTTAGTTTTTAGAACAGGATCTTTTACTGAACCTGGAGCTCAACAACTAGCTAGACCTGCTAGCCAGTGCATCTTAGAGATCCTCTTGTCTCTTCCTCTCCAGTGCTAGGAGTACAGGTGCCCAGCACATGGTTCCCAGAGAATTCAGCTCATATCCTTCTGCTTTGGAAGCAAGACTGTAACTGCCTGAACCCCTTCCTAGCCCCAAGCCTCAACTTTAATTTTTTAAAGAATATGTGATTTATTTTTATTTTGTAATTAAAAATATTAAATATACCAATATTTTACATTCGTTTTACAGTTATGCTGGGCCATGTTGACTTTGCTCATAGCATGTCTTGCTATGGAGAGACTAGTGTCAAGTACAGATACTATCAAGGGCTAAGTCAGGGAGGAGAACATTTCTCTATGTGAACTGGATGTGGAAATGGCCAGCCACAAGTTTCCATACTGAGTGTTATTGTCATTAAAGCTGATACGATTTTAAAATCCTGCTGCTGCCTCTGTGTTGATGACGTCCTGTTAATGGTTAATGGAGTAGGAGCCCAGTGGAGAGTGGCCTTTGAATTCTGTCCTATGTAGTTGGTAGTGCCAAGTGTTGGCTTTAAAAAATAACATTTCCCTTGAATAAAACAAAGTGAGCGGATTGAATTTATTTAAACACTGTTTATGGCCCTACCCCACAAAAGGATTAATCTTCAGTTTAACGAATATAGTCTGAAGCATTTCATGACACGTATGCTGATCTAGAGAGTGATTATGGAAGGAAAAAAAATCACCTTTAAATTCTTGAACGCGGATTGCCAATCATTAATTAAATAATAGCAAGTTGAGTATTTGGCCTCTCTGCAAAGATATTTAGTATAGTATTCTTTTTATGTGGACTCGTGGCTCTCCACTCGCATGTGAAGAAAGCCGACGTATTTATCACAGCCACTGAGGATTCTTATGTCCAAGACACTGGAAAAGGAGCCGCAGTTGGGCCAATTGTGGTGGCTCATGCTTATAGTCCTGGCGTGCAGGGGTCAGAGCAGGCAGAATTCTGACTCTAAGGCCAGTCTGGTCTACATAGTGAGTTCCAGGCCAGCCAGGGCTACACAGTGAGACTCTGGCAGGTTCCTTCATAGGTGGCCTAAGAAGTTAAGTTTATTACATTTTGCTCCCCGAGAAGAGTAGTTGTTGCTTTATAAGTGTATGCTGAGAATGGCAGGGTGTCATGCTGTCTTTTGGGGTTGCATTTATGAAAACCTGTTGGGTAGGAACATGAACTTTATGGACAAGACTTACTCTGCCCTTGTCTAACTTCTCTCCTCATTTAATTGAGGAGCCTTGAGCCTTGAGCTCGTTGGCACCGGAGACTACTTCCTGAACAGACACCAATGGCTCAGGCTCTAAGATCAACAATTAGTAAATGGGATCTCATGAAAAGCTTCTGTAAGGCAGAGGACGCTTCAACAGAACAAAATGACAGCCTACAGACTGGGGGAAGATCTTCACCAACCCCACATCCAATAAAGAGCTAATATCCTACACCCAGCCCTACATCCAACAAAGGGATAATACCCAAAATATATAAAGAACTCAAGAAATTAAACACCACTAAACCAAATACTTCAATTAAAAAGTGGGGTACAGAGCCAAACAGAATTCTCAACAGAGGAAAATCAAATGGCCGAGAAACACTTAAAGAAATGCTCAGCATCCCTAGTCATCAGGGAAATGCGAATCAAATGCATCTGAGATTCTACCTTACACCAGTCAGAATGGCTAAGATCAAAACCTCAAGTGATCTCACTTGCTGGAGAGGATGTGGAGCAAAGGGAACATTCCTCCTTTGCTGGTGGGAGTGCAAACTTGTACAACCACTTTGGAAATCAATCTGGCGCTTTCTCAGGAAATGGGAATAATTCTACCTCAAGACCCAGCCATACCACTCCTGGGTATATACCAGAAAGGTGCTCCAGCATACAACAAAGACATTTGCTCAACTATGTTCATAACAACTTTATTTGTAATAGCCAGAATCTGGAAACAACCTGGATGTCCCTCAACCAAAGAATGGATAAAGAAACTGTGGTACATTTACATAATGAATACTACTCAGCTATCATAAACAAGGAAATCTTGAAATTTTCAGGAAAATGGATAGAACTAGAAATGATCATCCTGAGTGAGGTAACCCAGACCCAGAAAGACAAGCATGGTATACTCACTTATAAGCGGATATTAACCAAATAATACAGGATAACCACACTACAACACACAGATCTAAAGAAACTAAATAACAAGGAGGACCCTAGGGAGGATGCTTAATTCTCATTCAGAAGGGCAAATAGAATAGATGATAGAACCAGTTGAAGAGAAGGAACAGGATGGGAGTCTAATATAGAGGTCCTCTGAAAGATTCTACCCCGTCAGGGATTGAAGCAGATGCTGAGACTCATAGCCAAACTTCAGAGTGGAGCAACGGGGGGGGGGGGGGGGGGGGACAGAAGGACCTGGAGAGGGCAGGTGCTCCACAAGGAGACCAATGGAGCCAACAAATCCAGGGCAGGGGTGGGTGGTGGGTGGGGTGCTGCAGAGACTGATGCACTAACCAGGACCATGCATGGTGAGGCTCTAGACCCTCTGCTCAGATGTAGTAGATAGGCATCTTAGTCTCCTTGTGGGCCTCATAACATGGAGAGTAGGGGCTGCCTCTGACATGGACTCTGGTGCCCATTCCTTGATCACTTCCCCCAGGTAGGGCAGCATTGCCAGCCCACAGAGGAGGAAGATGCAAGCAGTCCCGATGAGACTATCAAGTCTCAGGCTGAGGTCAGAGGGCTCCCCTTTTCTGAGGACTAAGGGAGGGGAGAGGGGCATGAGGAAGGGAGGGTGGGGCTGGGAGGTGAAGAGGGAGGGGGCTACAATGAGGATATAAAATGAAGAAATGAATAAATAAATAAATAAATAAAATGTTTCCCTTCAAAGATCCCATTCGTCAGTCCTTAGCTTTCAGGCTGAGGTAAGTCCTGGCAGCAAGAGGAGCCGGGAACAAGTTCAAGGGCTTCAGTGTCACCATCAGCTCTCTTCTTCTCTTATCCAGAGAGCTCAGAACTTCACAGGAAATGAAAAATATCCCGTTCCAAAAAGGCTCCTTAGGTCATCTAGTCATTCGGCACAACGCCGGAGTCAATAACTAGCTGGAGTAAATCAGGAGGTGGGGTTTAAGATTGTTACGTCACCTAAGAGAAAACGATGATGTTCAGAACTTTCACCCTGTAACTCTCTTAAAGACGAGTCATGATAGAGGTGATTTGCCACTGCGAGAATTAGGTTGGCACGGGATCTGGCTCTTCAAACATTAATCAGGTAAATAACTTTGATCTTAACGAGAAATTCATGCTTTAAAGTTGTTTCTTTGAAAAATTTATTATATTTATATATATTATATATATGTGTGTATGCTATATGTGTAATATACATATATAATATATGCACACATATATTTATGTATATGTCTTGTCTGCAGGCATGTCTGTGCACCAGGTGCAAGCCTGATCCCTGAGGAGGGCAGAAGAGGGCATCAGGAACCCTGGGATTGGAGTTACAGGCAGTTGTAAGCTGTCATTTGGTGCTGGTGATTGAACCCAGGACCTCTGGAAGAGCAACCAGTACTCTGAACTGCTGACCCAGCTCCAGCCCCATACAATATATTTCAGTTATATTCTTTTCCCTCTCCCAAAGATCCTACATATCTTCATGTTCATTTTCTTTCTTAAAAACAAAAACTAGGGCTGGAGAGATGGCTCAGCAGTTAAGAGCACTGACTGTTCTTCCAGAGGTCCTGAGTTCAATTCCCAGCAACCACATGGTGGCTCACAGATAGTGCTCTATTCTGGCCTGTATACATAATAAATAAATCTTTAAAAACAAAACAACAACAACAGAAAACAAAAACTAAACTTTCAACAAGCCAGACAAAACCATAGAGTCTGATTTGAGTTGACCAAGTGCTCCTGATCATGATGTCTGTCTGTCCTGCAGTGTGGTTGACATACTCAGTGTAGCTCCATTGAGGAGACTGAGTTTCCCTTTCCCCGCAGCTTCTTGGCTTAGGTTGGGATTTGTGCGCCTTCTGCTTCTTCCCTGTGCTGGGATGTTGTCTACCTTGAGATTGTGCAGGGCTTGTGCATCTCTGTGGATTTGTTTGTATGTGCATCTGCCCTGCTGTGTCTGGAAGACACTATTTCCTTGACATCATCTACCACCTATGCCTCTTGCCATCTTTCCGCCCTTCTTCTGGGTAGATTTCCAAGCTTTGAGGGGAAGGGTGTGGGGTGTGAGTGCTAGTGTGCACATACATGCCACAAATTTGGGGGTCAAGGGCAAGTTTGTGAAGCTGGTTCTCTCCTCCCTCCTTTCCCTGAGTCGCCTGAGCTTCCATAGCGAGTGCCTTTACACTGAGCCATCTTCACCCGCTTGATAAATTACTAATTCAAGGCTGAGTTATCTTGTGTGTTATTTGTTCTATAGTAGGGGCAAAGACTTTTGAAACATTAATAGTTTGAAGACCTAAAGACCAGCTAATTCCTTTAATTTTTAATTTGTGTTTTTGAGACAGGGTGTGGTCCTGGAACTTGCTGTGTAGACCAGGCTGACCTTGAACTCAGAAATCCACCTGCCTCTGCGTCCTCAGTGCTGGGACTAATGGCATGCTGCCACCAGGCCCAGCTCCAGTTAATTCTTGATCTGAGAAGTTTGAAAATGTTCTAAAATATTTATCATTGTAGGATGGTGTGACTGGTTCTTCATTTCTTTATTTTTTATTTTGTTGAGATGGGATAGCACTGTGAAGGGCACTCAGGATCCTCCTCCCCCAGGCTTCTGAGTGCTGGTATTACGTGCCCAGACTGGCTTTTCATGTCTTAGTCAGTGATTCTATGCTAGGGAGTAAATATGAAAAATACAGGCATTTTTTTCTTGATATTTTGAGTTGGCCTTCTTTATTTAGCTTTGTGAAAATAATGCACCTTCACATAAATTTTGCTTAAAAGTACTATTTGGTTTATGTAGCACTCCACAAAGAGCTTTTGCTCATTTGGTTTTTGTAATCTTACAAACTAGATAGGAAGGTATATATGGATACTCATTAATTTACTGTGTTTATCAACAGACTGTTTTTTGTTTGTTTGTTTGTTTGTTTGAGACGGGGTTTCTTTGTATAGCCCTGGACATCCTGTAGGTTAGAACTGGTTCTGTAGAAGGCTGGCCTTGAATTTGAGATCATCCTGCCTCTGCCTCCCAGTGCGGGGGATTAAAGGTGTGCACCACCATGTTCAGATCAACAAATTTGTAATTTCTTGTTCTAAGACTGAGAATACAGGTCAGACAAACAAATAAACAAACAAATGAGAGACAGAGACAGAGACAGAAACTGTCAGAGACGGAAGCAGAGAGACTGATTTTCATGGTGCTTCTTTCACCTTCGGGGAGAACAGGATGTGAACAAATAACTATAGATACACGTTAATTCTACCCAGAAAAGCCGATAAAGGATGCAGGGACTATGGAGAATGTGTGTGAATGCTACTTCATTCAGAGGAGTTGTGGAGAGGCTCTTTGAGTAGATGACATTCCAGCACAGTCCCTCAAAGGAGGAGAATTTCAGGCGGAAGCCACAGACGCTGCAGAGCTCTGGAGAAGGGCGTGCTTTCTGGTGTGTTCACCAACAGTAGCAGGAGCCACGCAGTGCAGCTGGTGTGGGATGAGCAGGCATGAGACAAGGCAAGGGGACAAGAGGTGGGCAAGTGGGACACGAGTAACATCTACTGAGCTGCTCGTTTGTCATCCAGTAACAGAATTGCGTTATAACCCATGTCCCCTGACTCCAAACCCCTGTCGCCTATTACAATGGCTGCTCTGTAAGTGCTTACTGAGTGAATTCAGAGCTTCTGGGTACCTGAAGAGGGAAACGAAACAGACCATTTTAATTTGCATGCTCCCTGGGTTAGTTACTGCTTTGATGTGATAAATTCCTTGACAAAGGCCCATCGAGGAAGGAAGGGTTTGTTTCATCTCCCAGCTTGAAGTACCATCCTGGTAGAGAATTCAAGGCAGCACAGAGCTGGTTGCTGGAACGGTATCTCCAGTTAGGAAGCTGAGAGTGAGCGGGCCATGGAGGTGGCTCACTGGGTAGAAGCACTCGCTGCACAGGCCTGGGGATCTGAGTTTGATCCCTGGGAACCATGGTGGACAGAGAGAATAAACCCCTGGGAATTGTCCTCTGACCCCCACGTGTGTGCAGGAGCGTGTACGCACCTGCGTTCACACACATATCACACACACTCATACAGATAACGAAAATACAAAAGTAAATAACCAAAGGAAGCAGAGAGCGATGATTGCTTGTGCTCCTCTCACGGTCTCCTTTTGATACAGTCCAGGATCGCAGACCAGACAGTGGTGCCACCCACAGTCTCGCGTGTGTGTGTGTGTGTGTGTGTGTGTGTGTGTGTGTGTGTGTGTGTGTGTGTGTGTGTGTGTCTTCCCGCCTCAGTAACCTCATCAAGATAATCCCCCACAGGCCAGAGGCTCACTTCACCTACGTGGTCCCTCAATTTTATATCTAGAATAGTGGTCCTCTCCCTTCCTAACGCTGCGACCCTTTACTAAAGTTCCTCATGCTGTGCTGACCCCCAGCTATAAAGTCATTTCGTTGCTGCTACTTCATATCCATCATCTTGCTACTGTTGTGCATTGGGATGTAAATGCCTGATGTGCAGGACGGGACCAGAGCAGGCTACTGCCCACTTGCCGTTTAGCATTTCCCTACCCAAAGATTTCATTCAGCTCAACTTTACCTTTACAACACTGAGGAAAGGCACATGGCTGAGATTTGAAACTACATAGAAACCCTGGGCTTTTTCCCTGATGACTACAGATGCAATGTACACATATATGCGTACATACCTGAATATTTTAATAATAATAGTTAGATACATAGGAATCCATTTGTCCTTGTAAATAATGCTGCCTTATTGCTGAACAGGCTTAGACGGAGCACCGAGCTGCCCCCATTCTCATACTTTCAGAAGACCTAGCACTATTTAGTCAGCTGTTACTGAAGTTTCTCAACAACTTTGCTTTGGAGGTTGTCTTATGGTAACTGGCGTGATGGCTTATACGCTTGAGTAGACAGGCGGTGTAGCCCTGACACTCAGCTCCTGTTACCTGTGTAATTGTAGGCAAGCCTCACGTAATTCTCCTCTGCAAGCTGAAGCTGATAATTGCCACAATCTAATAGGATTGTGAAGCTTAGAAACACGAGTTAAAATATATGTAAAGTGCTCAGAACAATATTGATACAGAGTGAAAACTAAAAAAAGACAACCGAGAATTTTTATTAGCATGACAGAGAGGCTGTGTTGGATTTCTTACGGGCTGCCTAATTTAAAAATAGTTCGAGTATGTCCTGACGAATGTGATCATTGTACTACTACAGTGGCTTGAGGTTCAGGGGACTGTTTCTTCTGTCTCACGTGTGTGTGTGTGTCCTCACTATTACCATGACGGGGGGGGGGGGGAGTTCTCCATCTTTTTGTTTTCTCCAGAGGGATAGTTGGGGTGACTGTCTTCCCATGAGGCAGCGGTAGAAGCTTTCATCCTTTACTTAACGATCAGTGTATATATCTGACTTTGATGTTAATCTCCTCTTTTTCTAAGAAGAAAGCCAAAAAAGGAGATCTGGCCTAGGGAGTTCAGTGGTCCTCTCCAGTCATTTAAATCGACAGGCTGTGGTGGGTACTTGAAGTCACGACTTCAAACTGAAATAGAATAGAAAAATGGCAGAGTCCATTATACAAAGGGTTGGTATCTTATGAAGTCCTGCATGTTCATATGTACATAAGTAAACATATCACTTTATATATACATATTAGGGATACCATATGAAAGGACTAAGGGCTAGGACCCTGAGCTACCTGGGCCGTATCCAAGTTCTGGTTTGTCTTTGAACAAGTTATTACACCTCTATACTCATCTATAAAATGGAGATTTTTTTTTAAAGTATCTTTTCTTAGGACTTTTGTAAGTATTAAGTGGAGCTATCAATCTGCTTACCATATACATATTATAAAGTGTGTTCCTACTATGAGTCATATCTAAATACAGAGGGAACAGAAGTGGCTAATACTCTGTCAATCTCTGTGTGACCTGGAGCGTTCCACTTGCTTTCTCTGCCTCATCCTTACCGTTTTGCTCTTAAATGTGTGCGGGTCCTACACTCCCCTAGATACACCCACTGTTGAATTCTGTGCTTTTATTAAACTTTCTAGTGCCTCTTTCTCTCTCGTCTTCTTTCTGGGCAAAATGGAACATTACTTGTTATGGATGCATGACCAAATGAATGACCTCATCGGACTCTCCCTTTGAGGATGGCTGAATTTGAAAAGAGAGACAGTATTAGGAATGCACAGAAATGGCAGAGGAGAAGGGAGTCAGCAGTGTGACTGCAGTGGCATTCAAACCGTTTTACATTCTTTTTATTTAAGTATTTGTTTCTATGTGTGTATACACCACATGTGTGCAGGTCTGGGTGACTCAGCATTATTGACACTTCTTCCCAAGTTGATGTGTAGATTCAATGTTATTGCAATAAGAAGCTCTATGGATGTGGTTTTTGGTTCTTGCTTCTTTTTCAAGGTGAGACGGCATCTTGTGTAGTCTGGACTGGCCTCACACTCACTGTGCAGCTGAGGAGGACTCTGAACTCCCTCACGATTTTCCTACCTCTACCTCCTAAGTGCCACAAGTAGCTGTGAGCCACCACGCCTGGCTCTCACTGACATTTTCTGCTGTTGTTTCAGAAAATGATAAGGTGATTCTAACACAAGAGAGTTTCAAAAAAATTACCCACAATAACTGGAAAGATTCAAAGCAAAACAACTCTAAGAAGTCCTTTTAAAAGAGAGGTATATTGAAAGCTATACTACCTGATTTTAATTATTATTATTAAGCTGTATTTGTAAAAAAAAAAAATGGGACTGGCATGACAAGAGACAGTTACATTAAAGGAACAGATCAGAGAGTTCTGGAATAGATGGGTACATATAAGGACAGTTGGCTTTTTACAGTGCTGCAGAGGCGTTGCAGTGGAGAAAGATAGGCTTCTCAACCGATGGCCATTGATGTAAGATCAACTTAGGAACTAACTCTTATACTCAAATACAAAACTTAGCAGAAACATCAGGAAAAATATCTCAGTGACTTGGAGTTAGGGAATTATTTTATAGATAAGATGTTGGCATTAGGCTGAGCATGGTGGCGCACGCCTTTAATCCCACCACTTGGGAGGCAAAGGCAGGCGGATCGCTGTGAGTTCGAGGCCAGCCTGGTCTACAAAGTGAGTCCAGGACAGCCAAGGCTAACACAGAGAGACCCTGTCTCGAAACCCCCCCCCCAAAAAAAGGAGTTGTTGGTATTACAATCAATAGGAGGCCAAATTGGTAAATTTGAGTTTACCAAAATTTTAAAAATTTGTCTTCAAATACACTAAGTACTAGGATGGGAAGAGCTGAGGTGAGGAGGTGGGTAAAGCACTCACCATCAAGTCTGACAACTTGGGTTCAATCCCTAGAAGCCACATAAAGGTGGAAGGAGAGAACCAACACCATGGAGCTGTCCTCTTCTCCACATTGTGTCTCAGCACGGGTGCTACCCTACTAATGACAGTCTTTTAAAGGAGAGAGAGAGCTGGGCATGGTGGCGCACGCCTTTAATCCCAGCACTCAGGAGGCAGAGGCAGGCAGATTGCTGTGAGTTCAAGGGCAGCCTGGTCTGCAAAGCAAGTCTGGGACAGCCAAGGCTACACAGAGAAACCCTGTCTCGAAAAGCCAAAAAATGAGAGAGAGAGGGAGAGAGAGAGAGAGAGAGAGAGAGAGAGAGAGAGAGAGAGAGAGAGAGAGAGAGATGGCTCAGGGGTTAAGAGCACTGTTCTTCCAGAGGTCCTGAGTTCAATTCCCAGCAACCACATGGTGGCCCACAACCATCTATAATTAGATCCTCTTCTGGCGGTCAGGCACACATGCAGGCAGAACACCGTGTACATAATAAATAAATCTTTAAAGGCAGTGGGCATGGTGGTGCAAGCTTGGAGGCAGTGGTAGAAAGATGAAGACTTCAAGGTCACCACTGATTACCTAGGCAAGTTCCAGGGTATCCTGGATTACATGAGAGCCTGTGTCAAAAGAGCGAACAAAAAACAACTGAGTGGGCAAGTGAGAAAATAAGATTGGTAGATCAATCTTCAGCAAATATATATATATGTGTGTGTGTGTGTATATGTATGTATACATATATATTTATGTATATATATATGTATACACCCACCCACACATATATATGGCTTGGATACAGGGCCCTTGAGGCTCAGCAATAATAAAGGAATGCAGGGCTAGAGACAGCACTCAGAGGTTAAGAGTACAAACTGTCTAGAAAACCCAGGTCAATGGTCTCACATCATCTGTAACTCCATTTCCAGGAAATCTGACACCCTTTTGCTTACTTGGGCTTCTGCACTTGTGTACACATATGCACATTCTGGTGAAACATTCATATGCATAAGTTAAAAAAGAAAGACAAATTAAACAAACAAACAAACCTGGGCAGACATTTTGTTAAAGAAGATAAGTGAAAAACACATGAAAAGATCCCCGATATCATTACTTACCAGGGAAATACAGACTAAAAGCTGGGATGCTAGGCTACCACACGCAGTACACACACACACACACACACACACACACACACACACACACACACACACACATATATATATATATATATATCCAAGAATGAGTCTAACATGCTGAGCAGAAGACGACCACTACACACTGTGTGATTCCATTCACACGATCCTCTGGACAGTGCAAGTCTATCCATATCCACCAAAATCAGATTGATTTGTCTATGAAGGGTGGCAGAGGGCACGGCCCGGGCCAGATCACAGGGAGAGCAGTTCCCATCTGTGGTGGTTCGCAGCTGAAGTCCCAGCACTCAGGAGGCTGAGGTGGAGTCTCAGAGTTCCAAGCCCGCCCGGGATAGCTAGCGAGACCCTAGTTTCAACAAACAAACAAAACCTCCAATAACAAAAACTCTAGAAACAAAACAGAAGTATGAGAGAGCGGCAGCACAAAGGGCAGCAGACACTTGGCAGTGGTCCACTACCTCATTTTTTATCAACGTCGCAAACTGAGCTTTTAAAACAGCACAGCCTTATTGCATTTCAAGAAAACCATGAAAAAAAGGTATAGTTGCCGCTCTTGTTTGAGTATTTTAGGTGTGGATGGATTATTCAGGAGCTAAATTCAGCTTGGGGCTGGAAAAGGGGATTCTGAGACTGGGTTGCAAAGTTGGGGAAAATATTTTAGGAGTAAATTGTCTCTCTTTACCTCTAATATTAATCTCTCGTCTCGTTTCCTCCTTCAGCATACCCACGATGATGGGCACACATGACAGTGCTGGTCCCACCGAGTTGAGAGTTGAAGGTAGATGAAAGACTGGTGACTTGAGTACAGAGAAAAGTTACGGAGCAAAGAAGTACAGTAAACATTTAAAGAATGGTGATGAGTAAGGAACAAGTAATGATCAGAAGAATGATCAATACAAAGAAAAGGAGTGAGTAAAAAATAAATAAAATAAATAAAAAATAAAAAAAGAAAAGGAGTAAGAAATAAAAATAAATAAATAAATAAATAAATAAAAAAGAAAAGAAAAGGAGTGAGTAGAAAGAAATGGCTCGAATCCCCTAAAGACAATTTTAAAAAGACTAGGTGGCTATTGGTGTCTACTGTGACAGAGCTTCATTCGACATCTCAATGCCATCCAGCTCCTGAGACACTTCATTCCAGCCCACCACTCTAATTAACGGAAATGTGTTCACGTAAGCCTGTTCAAGAAAGCAATTCTCTCTGCAAGTGGCTTGTTTATTTGCCAAGTTATCAAAGCCGGAAGGGGGGGAGGGGGAGGGAAATCAATTTAGGGTTTAAAACGAACCTTGACCATTTTAAAGAGCAGATAGCTGCTGCATTACATTTGAAAAGAGAAAACCACAGATACTTCTAGAAATCCTTAGCAGAAGCCTTTGTTCTGCTTCAAGTCAGTATGCCTACTTTAACTTGGCTTTCCTCAAACAAAATTCATCTTCTCGGCAAAACCTTTCTATGGGTCCCAGAGTGCCTCAGCAACCCAGTGAGTCCCAGGGCTTTGTGTTTATAGTTATTTATTTTTTTACACTGGTATTTGAAAACCATCTACAGACATGCAGACGTGTTTGAGGGTGTGTGGAAATGTTGAGTAACTCAACTTTGACAAGCTCTCAGGCTGGTCTTCAGGGAGCAGTTGGCTATCAGTTAAGAAAACATTTGTTATAGCACCAAGAGCAACACAAATTAGCAGCAGGAAAAAATGTGTGGGTCAGTGGTTCTCACCCTTCCTAATGCTGCCATGCTTTAATACAGCTCCTCATGCTGCGGTGACCCCAACCATCAATTTATTTTCATTGCTACTATATAATTATAATTTTGTTGCTGTTATGAATTGTAGTGCCAATGCAAATATCCAATATCTAGGATATATGACATGTGATTCATGTGAAAGAGTAGTTTGAAGAGTTAAGAACCACCGGTCTAGGCAACTCTCTCTTTGGTTGGTTTTTGAGGCAGGGTCTCTCTATTTGGCTTTGGCTGTCCTGGAGCTCTCTGTGTAGACCAGGCTAGCCTTGAACTCACAGAGATCCACCTGGCTCTGCCTCCTGAGCTCTGAGATTAAAGGGATGTCATTCATCATATTCATCTATGAACATCTCCAGAGCTTGAAAGCACTGAAAAATGGGAGAGGGAAACAATAAAACTTGACATTTTTCTTTAGAATCATCTGTTCCTATGAATGCATTTTTAGTAGTGTGCGCATGTGCAGTCAGAGGGTAACTTGGAGGAGTCAGTTCTCTCCTTCCAGGTGGGCTCCAGGAGTTGAACTCAGGTCATCATCCTTTACAGCAAGCATCCTTATCTATTCCGCCATCTTAGCAGCCTCCTACTTTTCCAGGCTTCAAGAACATCTCATCGGGGATAAAACTGCTTTTCTTTGTGCTTTTTGCCACAGGAACTAAGCCAGTGTCCTATTGTTCCTTGCAAATCAATAGATTTTAAAATAAAAATTTAAGATCTAACCCTCAAACTGGTATCTTTGCTTTGAAATCTGTCTTTTTGTTTTCATAATTTAGGCTATATGAAATCCTGAGAGCCTTAAAAGAGATGTGGCAGTCCGAAAATGAATGAAAAATACCCACCTTCAAATGGGTGTGCCTCCTGCAGGTCCTTTGGAGCTCTGTGGCCTTTTCTGATGTTCTGCTTGAGAAGGCCTAGTGATAACTGTTGGGTCTTGGACTCACATATACTTTCAAAGGAGAAATTGATTGTTTTAGAGAAACACCAAGCGCTTGTGGAAAGACCTCAGTGGGGTGCTACGCTGGTTAGCACTTATGGTTTTTTAGCTTGGCACAAGCTATAATGGGAACTTCAGGTGGCAAATGCCTCTGCTAGATTGGCCTGTAGGCAAGTCTATGAGGCATATTCATGATTAGTATGGGAGGGCACAGCTCACCGGAGATGGTGCCACCTCTGGGCAGGTGGTCTTGGGTTGGACTGAAAGCATGCCGAATAAGGCATAGGGAGCAAGCCAGCAAGTAGAGTTCTGCCATACCCTCTACTTTGGTTCCTACCTCTAGGCTCCTGCCTTGAGTTCTTGCCCTGACTTCCTTCATGATGGACTGTGATTGGCATGTGTCAGCCAAATAAACCTTTTCCTCCCCAAGCTGCTTTTGGTCATGGTGTTTTATTACAGCAACAGAAAACAAGCTAAGAAGAAAATTCTATTTTCTTGAATTCTCTAAGTTTCATAAAACAATGAAGGTTATTGGAATCTAAAAACTTTCTGGGAAAGACTTAGTATTAAGAATTGTTAAAGTATTTTAACCAAAGTCTCTTAATGAAAGTGAGCTGGGTTTTATTCCTTGGCTTGTGTTAACAATGCTTATGGAGAATACGTACCGAATAGAAAACAGACTAAATCAAAACCCCAGCTCACACAATGAAAACCACACTTTGCCAACGTATGGCACCCTATTCTTACCACTTGTTAAGATGGAAGATGGAAATGTGTTCCAGTTTGTTTTGACCCTCAGTAGCTCTGTGGGTTTGGGCAGGTTGCTGGTCTCTGTGAGTCTAGGTTCCTCTCTGAAAGAGAGGCTGTAATAATCATTTCACCAGGAGACGTGGTGGGGCCAGAAGTGACTCTGGGGAGAGTGCGGGCCACAAGTGTTCACTTAGTTGTGCCTCTTTTCCACAGAGAACCACCAGGGCACACAGTGGAGGGCAGAGACCTTTCATAGCAGTGGAAAAATCAACTTCAGTGTCCCCTTTTTTGCCTCCTTGGCACTGTACCCTCTCACGGAACATGAGAGAGGCTCTTCTTTTGATGTATGTTGGATAGACGTGTCCAGGACAGTGAATTGTCTGGCTTCTTTTCTGATGTCCTATGTTTGTTCAATGCTGCAACCTCAGTCCTGTGGCCAAATCAAATTCCCCTGGAGTCACCATGGCTGAGAGGTGAGGTTACACAGTGAATTCCAAGCAAGTGTTTCTGTGATTTTTCTGAACTTCTCTGGAGAAGATTCCAGATTTTGTTCAGGCAAATTTCTTTTCCACGACAGACTTCTTGAAATGCCAAGTGGTCTACACACTCTCCGAGGGAGGAGTGGGCTGTTGCTTCTGTACTTATAGACAGAAGAAGGTTGATTCTGCACGGGGGTCCTGGGAGGTGGGGGAGGGGAGCAAGGGAATGATGGCATGTATGTGTCCTGACACCAACAGTGAGGACTGTTTCTAGGGAGGAGGGGGAGCAGTCACAAGGTGGAGGGGAGGACTACAGTATAGTGTGGAGCATGCAAATTAGAGCAGAGCACAATGCTGTGTGTGTCAAATGTCACAGCAGAATCCACTTCTTTGTGTGATGACAACAAAAAATTAAAAATGAAAATAGGTACATTTGAAAAGGAAGACAAAAACTGAAAGGAATTGCTTCTGATTTAGCTTTCAATTTTTATCTTTGTTTGTTTGTTTCTTTACAGTTTTTCAAGACAGGGTTTCCTCTGTGTAGGCCTGGCTGTCCTGGAACTCACTCTGTATGTAGACCGGGCTGGACTCCTGAGTTCTGGTACTAAAGGCATACGCCCCCACCACCCTGCAGCCTTCAGGTTTTAATTTATCATTAATCTTCTGCTTTCCTTTTTTCAGCAGGATTTAAATAAGTCCGTAGCACAAATAACCAAGGCTTATGGCATGTTACAAGCTTGCTGTATGCCACATGCTTTATAGCCACTAACTCACTTGTTATCATCATGGTCCTGCAAGACAGATGAGAGACCGGAAGTGTTCAGTATTGGGGCAAAGTCACAGCACTAGTGAGAGCACTGTAAGATTGGAGTCCAGTCACATTTTACTTAAGGGCTGTTAAACTTTAGTCCTCCATCGAATTTGCCATGTTTCCCTTCATTCTGCCTACATCCAAAGGCATTCTGGTCCAAGGCAGATACTAAAAGGTTTTTATTTCTCATGTAAATTTTGGGACCTGATCTCTTTAGTTGTCTCATCCCTAGGATGTCGTTATACAGACTTTGCCAGCTGGGAAGAGCTGTAGGAGACCCCAATAGCATCAGCGAGTACAACGCGTGCTCATAAAACGGATGCTCTAAAAAACAGCCACGTTTACTGAGGGAATTAAATAACCAAAAGACTGAGGCTAATTTTTGCAATTAAACTAATGGAACTACATTAATTATCTATGAGCCTTATTCTGAAGTTGTCCTCGGTTTTAAAACTCCGAAGGAACCAAGAAGAGCACGGTATGCAATGTTCCCTGAGGCTGACTATGCAGTCTGTCTCCCCCAGGCAGAAGGCCTCACGGAAAGTGCTTTTGAGACTGAGCTGTTTTATGGTTTTCCTCTTTGAAAGCCTCTTCTAAGCCTGCGGAGCAGAACAAGTTGGCCTGTCTGAGAGCACCAGGCTTAGATCAAAAAAGCTCGTCACCTTTAAGGAAATTGTTTTAAGCAAAAAACGAAAAGAACAAAACAAAACAAAAAAAACCCCACCCACACAAACAAGCAATGTTCCCTCTAAAACTGAAAAAGTAAAAGCAGATGAAGGAGTCGCGTGCAACACAGGGGGAAAGGAAGGGCGGCCCAGAACTTGGATACGGGATGAGCGAAGCTCTTTCAGCCCCGATTCCCACTTAAATTCCTCAGCCCAGGTTTCAGCCTACGGGACATTTCCCTTCGTAGTTGTCATTGTTTGGTGCTTTTCTTTCCAATCTGTTGGATGAAGATGCTCAGATGGACACGCGGTGTGCACGAACCCTCTAGCACCACTCAGAAATGAGCTTTGATCACTCTGAAGCGACCGACCGTAAATCCTCTATCACAAACTATGCTGGACCTAAGGTGGCTTTTAAATCTCAAACAGTCTTCAACATGAAAGACTTTTATTGCCTTCAGATGTTTTTGTTGTTCTCAGTGTCCACTGAGTCCACTCTGAGATACACGATCAGTTTTTGTGATGGTAATCAACTCTTGAACCGGTGGAGAAAAAACCGGGACCCATTTTATGAACCCACTTAGCTAGAATTATAGCTTAAGTACACCCTTTTTTTTAAAAAATTGGGGTGCTAAGGACCCCAACTGAGGTCCTCGTGGGAGAGTGAGAAGTAATGTGCAATCTTAAGTCAGCTGTCTTATTTTACTTTTTATTAAAGCTTTATTTGTGTGTGTGTGTGTGTGTGTGTGTGTGTGTGTGTGTGTGTGTACAGGTGCTGGTGGAGTCTAGAAGGGAGTGTTGATTGGCCCGATTGCTTGTAAAAGTGCCTCATCAGCTCAGGTTTCCAAAGGACCCACAGTGTTCAAGAGTTCAGTGAGCCCCATGCTAGATATGAGGTACGTGTGTGGCTTTCGTCTATGTGACTGGAGTACTGACAATCTTTAAAAACAACCTCCCCACATCCTATTGGGACTTTAGGTGAGAGAAGCATGGGAGAATGGGGAAATAGAAGGATCCAGTGGGTCCTAGAAACCTACAAGAAGAACATTATGATGGGTGGATCTGGGCCCAGGCGTCCTGCTCAAACTATGGCGCCAGCCAAGGACAATACATGCAGTACACTTTGAACCCCTACCCAGATCTAGCCAGTGGACAGGACATTCTCCACAGCTGAGTGGAGAGTGGGGTCTGACTTTCACATAAACTCTGGTGCCCCATATTTGACCACGTCCCCTGAGTGGGGAGACCTGGTGGCACTCAGAGGAAGGATAGCAGGCTACCAAGAAGAGACTTGATACCCTATGAGCATATACAGGGGAGGAAGTCCCCTCAGTCACAGACATAGAGGAGGGGAGTAAGGGGAAAATGGGAGGGAGGGAGGAATGGGAGGACACAAAGGATGGGCTAACAATTGAGATATAATATAAATAAATTAATAAAATATTAAAAGAAAACAAACAAACAACCTCCCCGAACCAAAAACAACTATTCAGACCAAAATCTGCATTAAGTATAGAAAATGAGGAAATCACCTGATGTGGGTGCAAGGAACAAGACTCAGGGCTTATCACCCATCATCTGCTGACCCACCTCGCCAGCTCATTGTTCACTGGGACAGGGTCTCTCAGTTGAACCCAGAGCTTATGGATAAGGCTAGTCTAGATTGCTGCAAGGATCCCTTGTCTCGCTCTTCTGAGCCCTGGAATTACAGATGTGCTCCTAAGATTCAAACTCCAGTCCTCATGTTCGTGTCTTTAAATTTGCTCAAGCCGTCTCCCCAGCCCTAGAGAATCCTAGAATTCTCCCTGTCTGTCTGTCTGTCTGGACACACTGCATTCATTTGTTAACCTGGGAGCAAGGCTTTCCTAAATTTTATGCTATTGAATAGTTTGCTACTAACATATCTTTGTGTGTGTGTGTGTGTGTGTGTGTGTGTGTGTGTGTGTGTGTGTGTGATTTTTAATAAATATTTTTATTAATTTACTCATATTACATCTCAATTGTTAGCCCATCCCTTATATCCTCCCATTCCTCCCTCCCTCCTGCTTTTACCCTATTCCCCTCCCCTATGACTGTGACTGAGGGGGACCTCTTCTCCCTGTATATGCTCATAGGGTATCAAGTCTCTTCTTGGTAGCCTGCTTTCCTTCCTCTGAGTGCCACCGGGCCTCCCCATCCAGGGGACGTGGTCAAATATGGGGCACCAGAGTTCATGTGAAAGTCAGACCCCACTCTCCACTCAACTGTGAAGAATGTCCCGTGCATCGGTTAGATCTGGGTAGGGGTTCGAAGTTTACTGCCCATATTGTCGTTGGCTGGTGTCATAGTTTGAGCAGGACCCCTGGGTAACTAACATATCTTATTACACTAGGGTTCCATGTATGGTAGAGATCAATGCTCTCAAATTCACTTCTGCTGCTCCTGGTGCTGCTGCCATGCTCCTTCAGTGGAGACCTGGTGCGTCCTTTGTGATGCGGCATAGACTCATGTGACCGACGAGAAACCCATGGAAAGAGTCAAGACCGAGAAGAGCGATCATACTAGTTTGAATGAGGTGGTGCAGTTTGAGACCGAGAGGCAGGCACCACTCAGTGAGCTAATGAAAGGCCCTACGGTGAAGGCCAGAGTTCGTCAGTGAGGGAGATGAGATTCTGATGAGATTCTGGTTTGATGGACAGCCAAGCGACGGGACAGACAAGCTGCTGCACAGTAGAAGGCGGACGATGAAGATGTGATGAATGGAGTGTTCCAGCAGCCTACAGGGTCTATCACAAAGGGAACCTGCTATGTCACTCCAGAATTTTGTTACAGACTGAGAATAAAGTCTCAATTAGAAAGCTGAAATGTTGTTTCAGGCCATATTGATGACTACAGTGTAATTTTCTGTAGTCTTTCATTTCCCCTTCCCCTGCGACTTTTTTCTTTCTTAATTAAATGGCTAGTGTTCTGCTTTGGCTGATAATCAAGCAGAGAAGGTCTCAGGGAGGTGCTGGTTCTATGACAACATCCCCTTCCCCGTGAGTGGCCAGCGAGCTCAGCTCTTACCTTCCCTTCCCACTCCCCTTCATATTTTCAAGACAGAGTTTCTCTCTGTAGCCCTGGCTGTCCTGGAACTCACTCTGTAGACAAGATGTGGCCTCCTCAGAGGTTTGACTCACAGGCCACCACTGCCCAGCCCTAGCTCTTATTTTTATATTCCAGTAAGTTAATTTGCTCTTTTCCTTCCTTCTTTCTTTCTTTCTTTCTTTCTTTCTTTCTTTCTTTCTTTCTTTCTTTCCAAGACAGGCTTTTTCTGTCCTGGAACTTGCTTTGTACACCAGGCTGGCCTCAAACTCACAGAGATCCGCCTGCCTCTGCCTCCTCAGTGCTGTGATTAAAGGTGTGAGCCACCACCTCCTGATGCTCTCGTTATTTTAGCAAAAGGACTCAACAATGTAAAACTACTTGTATACCTTGTCTGATTGGAGATTTTAATGTTTTTTTTCCCCCTTAATGTAAAACCAATGACAATTTTATGATTTTCTTTATACATAGCTGTTACATGGTGGGCCTTTATGTCTTTAAGTCGGGGTAAATTATTCTTGAAAAAAAAATTCCTAGATAGTTTTTCCTTCAACTCAAGCATCTCGTGGTTTAAATAAGCTTATTTAAAATGAAAACAAAAAGGTCCCAAATTTATTTTTTTCTTTCTAGATCCACTGAAAAGCTCCATCTTATAGGGCTGTTGTCACAGTGGGGCAGAATGACTAACTTGACAATGGAGTGTGAGCAGGTATGTTGTCTCTAGACTGAGGTAGCTAGGGCAGTGAACCTTCTCCCTCTAGTTTTTTGTTTTTTTGTTTTTTTGTTTTTAACCACAGAGTTGTCACACAGGTATCACATATTGAAAGGGTAATCAACATTGGAAGAGAAGCCCGAGGTCATTAAAGGAGAACCTTGTGACACCTGGTGGACAGTCACAGGAATTCAAATAATCTTACTGTACCAACTCACAGAGGTCCAGGGTTTAATTTTACCATGGTCTGCGATCAACTATGGAAGTTAAAGGCGTACTGCTGTAACGGAGCCCCTGGACAGGTGTGACGGGCCTCCCAGTTGAGTGCTAGACAGAGTGGAAACTTATTAAAAGAATGGCAATATTGATGCTGGAAGATGGTTCAGTGCTTGAGAGCTCTTGCTGTTCTTGCAGAAGACCTGGGTTTGATTCCCAGCACATACATGGTGGCTCACAACCAACAGAGACTCAAGTTCCAGTGGCTCTGATGTCCTCACAGGAAGTGACACATATACTTGCAGGCAAAACACATACTCATAAAAATATTTATTCATACACATAAAAATAAATGAATCTGGGGCTGGGCGTGGTGGCACACACCTTTAACCCCAGCACTCAGGAGGCAGAGGTAGGCAGATTGCTGTGAGTTCAAGGCCAGCTTGGTCTATAAAGTGAGTGTAGGACAGCCAAGGATACACAGAGAAACCCTGTCTCGATGGGGCTGGAGAGATAGCTCAAAGGTTAAGAGCACTAGGATCTCTTCCAGAGGTCCTGAGTTCAATTCCCAGCAATCACATGGTGGCTCACAACCATCTATAATGAGATCTGGTGCCCTCTTCTGGGGGGCAAGCACACATGCAGGCAGCGTGTTGTGTACATAATAAAAAAAAAATCTTAAAAAAAAAGAATCTTAGAAGAAGAATGGTAATAAGCAAAAATGCTTCCTATAATTACTTGGGCACAGACCATAATATCTACTAAACCAGCATTTCCCAAAGAAATAATTACAATTCAATGTTATTAGTTTGCCAATATTTGTTATTTGGGAGCTGGTATATGAGAAGAAACTGAGCCAAGTGTGGTGGTAAATGCTTGTAAGTCCAGCACATGGGAGGCTGAGGCAGGAGGTTAGAGGCCAGCCAACGCTGCCCAGTGAGACCTTGACTCAAAATTTTAAAAATTGAGATCAGGAGATCATTAGCTGATATAGCCAGAAATAAAAAGACTAAAGAGACACTAGAAAATTGGGGCACTGAAGTTAGGGGAAAATCCACCGCGTCTAGACTCACTAAGAAATAATGAGAAAATGTAAACTTTTGATATTTATTTATTATTATATTTATGGATATTGTACCTTATATATGTGTATATACTGTGTACATGTAGTGCCCATGGAGGCCATTAGAGTCTCTAGAACTGAGTTACAGAGGGTTGTTAGCTGCCGTGTGGGTGCTGGGAATCCAATCCAGGTCCTCTGAAAAAAAAAACAGTCAGTGCTCTTTTTTTTTTGAAGATTTATTTATTTATTTATTTATTTATTTATTTATTATATATACAGTGCTCTGCCTGCATGTACGCCTGCAGGCCAGAAGAGGGATAGTCAGTGCTCTTAATCCTGAGCCATCTCTCCAGCTCCCAAGAAAGCCTTTGAGTGATAACTTCTACTGATAAAGTTGAGGACACAAGCACTGCACTCAAGACTGAGAGCCTCAAAGTAATTATTTATTCAGGAGGGAACTCAGGCAAGGGAGTGAAAAAGCAAGGCAGCTGTAGGAAGTATAGTTATGGAAGCATGCTGGGTCCCTAATGACGCAAGACACGGAGGGATTGGAAATACACTGGTGTTTGAGACAATGATACTGCCATAGAACCCAGCCTTTCAACGTTTGAGACCTAAAAGAACTCAGGGAGCAGGATGTGGAGTTGGCGAAGCCGGTGAAGTACTTCCTATACAAGGGATGAGGACCGCCATTCAATCCCCACCAGGCACGTACAAAAGCCAGGTCTGGCAATGCACATCCCCCCCAATGGGGAGGCTGAGACAGGAGGATCTTGGGACTTGCTGGACCAGATAGTGGGCCAAACAGACTGAGTGAGAGACTCCGTCTCAAATACTAAACGAGGAGAGCTAATGAGAGAGATGCTCACCCTCAGCCTCTGCCTCCACTCGTGCTCTTGGGCTCTGAACGGTCTACACGAAGCAGACACAGTTTGTAGAAGTTGCTTGTTCTTCAGAAAGAGAAAGATGATCCTCCTGCCTCAGTCTCTAGAGTGCTGGGATTACAGGTGTGCGCTCCTGTGGCCATCTTACTTTTAGTTTTCTGAGAGTCTTCATACAGTTTTACACAATGGCTGAATTACGTTCTCACTAACGATGACCTGGTTCCCTTTCCCCACACCCTCAGCCAATACTTAGCTTTTATCTAAAAATAAATTTAGTTTTTACTGCATATCTGCATGTGAGTGCAGGTGCCGGCAATGTGTGCTCTTAACCACTGAGTTCTTTTGTTTTTTTTCCCCCCACAGCCCAAGCCTTGACTTTTATTACTTAAAAAAATTGCATATTTATTTTGCTTTTTGACTCTGAGCTTGTGCCTTCAACACTTTCAAAACGATTTTCTGCTCCTCAATAAGGAAAGCCCGCTTGATCCTGTCACGGACACGCTTGGCACGCATGGAACCTCCGTAGGGCCTGCTGACGTAGCTTCTCTGTCTTAGACAGTGTCACAAGAACTTCCGGCCTTACAGTCGGCCTGGGCACGCACCGCATGCCGATTTAGGCGCTTTCCCAACCCTCTCTGTGCACAGGTAAACAATCGTGTTACCAGGGCTTCGAGACAATCTAGTTTTGTTAGAGGCTGTATTGTAGGGGAGCCTACGATGGTATGTCAGCCGCTGGACCAGTCTGAGTGCCGCTAAGCCCCGCTGAGTTCTTAGTGCAAGTCCAGCTTTCATGCTTTTGAGAGTAGATAGCTATCCTAACAGGTGTTAACGCGTGGTTCAATTTTCATTTCCTGATACTTACTGAGTTGAACACTTTTTTCCATGTACCTGTTAGCTGTTTGTATGTCTTTTTGAGGAATGTTTATTTGGGTCCTTTATTTTTATATCAGGCCATTTTCTTGTGGATGAGACACTGGAGTTCCTTAGGTGTTAAGGATTTTAACTCCTAATCAGATGCGTGTGCTGTTTGCAAATATTCTTCCCGCATTATGCAAATTGTCTCTCTGTGGATTCCTTTGTGGTACAGAATCTTTTTGGTTTGAAGGAATCTCACCAAATGGAATTGTTAAGGAAACAAGTTTTCTTGCTGGGTTTGGCAGCTCACACTTGTAATCTCAGCCCTCATGATGCTGAGGCAGGAGGATGCCATAAATTTAAGGCTAGGCAGGGCTTTATAGTGAGCTCTAGGCCAGCTAGAGTTGTATGTCAAGTCTTTCTCAAAAACCCAGGGGGAGAAAAGATTTTTCTTGAAATACTTTTTTATTTACAAAAGAAGCCTAAGGCAGCACAAACAATTCCGTCACAGCATTTCTCCTACTAATGTTTTACACAACGAGGTATAAAATTTATTAAAATTAAAGAATTCATTTTAGTATAGTACAACCAATTTCTGATGCAAATAAGTTGGGAATGGCAGGCTGTAAGTCAGACAAAATAAGCAAAATGATCCAAAGTCCATACATCAGAGCTGTATGCAATCCTTATGGTGTTATTAGATTTTCCTGAATCTCTTACTATAATTACTGACTCTCAGTATGCAGAAAGAGTTCTTTTGCATATAGAAACTGCTGAATTTGTTCCTGATAATTCAGAATTAACTTTGCTGTTTATGCATCTACAACAGGAAATCAGAAATAGAAGCTATCCATTGTATATCATCCATATTCAGTCTCATACAGGTTTGCCAGGCCCATTGGCACAAGAAAATGAAGAAATTGACCAATTATTAATGGGAAATGTTAGAAGCCTCAAAATGTAATGAAAAACACCATGTCAACAGTAAAAGTTTAAAGATAAACTTTCTATCACTTGGCAACAAGCTGAAGAAATTATTTTAAAATGTCCTACTTGTTCTTTGTATTACCAAATTCCATTATCTGCCAGAAGTTACCCTAAGGTATGAAAAGAAATGAAATCTGGCAAATGGGTGTGTTTCATTTTGCAGAATTTGGAAAATGAAACTGTGTGCACCATACCATTGATACATATTCAGGGTTTCAATGGGCAACTTCTGTCAATTCTGAAAAAGATGATTCTTTAATTTGCGGTTAGCTCCAGACTGTGGTTGGGATCTGGGTGTTTCCGGGTTTGTTTGTTTGTTGGTCTCTTATTCAAATAAAGAAGAGGGGCTTGGCTGCCAAGGGGTGCAGTGTTGGTGGTTCTGTTTTGCCTGAGAAGTTTGGATAATGTAAGCCCTTACTCACTGCCTGTGCCTTTTGATTTTTATCATGTGCATGTCCAACTGTGCATAGGCTTAATATGGCAAATGGGGGGTTTCCCATTGAAAGTTCACTCAGAAGACATGGCTTGGCTTACTGTGTATGCATCGAAAGCCAGCGGGGGCAGGATTGGTCACTCTATCATCGTACATAGAATCTGAATCAGTAAGTAGAAACTGTCCATGCTTCATAGGAGGAGAAATGTGCACACAGCTCCACGAAGGTGAGGAGGCTCCTAGGCTGTTAACGGGTTGCTAAGTGCATTGTGCAGAGCATGTGTGCATAGTTTGTGCAAATGAAGGCTGCTAATTGCATTAGTTAGAAGAAAGGTGTGTTCACTGCGCAAACTAAGTGAAGTCCCAGGTTACCAAGCTATTCCCTACCTATGCTTGCCTTCTCAGAAGTAGAGATAACTGTTAACCAACCAACAGGGGTCTAGACCGGCAGCAAGAGAGAACAGCTGGTCTGACAGACATGATGAAGGTATGTTAAAGAGAGGGACAAAAGTGTCGCTTTAGAATCAGGTTATTAAAAGAATGGAGCCCAAGAAATGCAAAGTTTCCCAGGAGTCCCCAAGAGATGGAGGGAGGCAGCAGTCAGAGGGGAACTTTGTCTCCCAGAAAGAGATCGACAACTTGTCAGACCACCTCAGAGGATGAGACTGAAGCCCAAGGAATGGCGGGGTAGTGGTGGGCAGGACCACATTTTGCCTGGCACTGCTTAGATGTGCATATTTTTGGCCCATTATTTAAATTCCAATTTCACACCAGAACTCCTGGATTGGAGGGAGGTCACTGTATCTCTTTGTCCCTTACCCCAATGTGGCTACACTGATAGGTTTCTTTTTCCTATTAATCTGCACATTCTTTTTTTTTTTTTTTTTGATTCAGAGCCATCTTTTATTTAAACGTGTTCTTCATGCTACAATACAATCTTTCAGAGGCAAATACATGTCGATAGGTTTCCTCAAACTTACAGGTACACAACTCTAAACTTCTATAAGGCAGCTTCAGTATCCAAAAGAGCACAACACAGTAATTGTGGGATTAAATCTTTTTATGTAAAAGAATGTTAACAACAACCAAAAATCAGTGACATCATTATTTAGTATATATATTTCTCAACTCTCTAAACTTCCCTCTCAACATTGGGGGGGGGTGTGGTTCGAGGCAGGGTTTCTCTGTGGATTATAGGCGTTATCTGCACATTCTAATGGGCTTCTTGAGCATGTGTGGCTGAGCTGACATCTTGGGGTACAGTTCAGTAAAAAGAGGGCGTGTCCTGTTGCAGATCTGCCAGTGGCTGTTGTCCACTGGGCTCCATGAAAGGCAAACCCAATCATACCTAGCCCAAACACAGAAGAGGGGGCTTCTTAGCTGGAAAAGGAACCTCCCGGGATCTCACAGCTTACCACAATCCGAATGTGCAAGACACAAGGGGAAGGAAAGAAGAGAACAGTCAGAAACAGACAGAACACATGTGGCAAGAAAAGAGAAGAGAGGCTCTGCTGTGTGAATAGCCTTGTAGGTGAGTAGAGAGAAATAGGGCTGACGATGGAGCTCTTCCTCCTCCCTCTCCTCTCTCTCGCCATTGCCTCCTCACTATAAGATGCTACACCCGGTTTGAAGTAAATACTCATTAGCTCAGAGTTGTCTTAGAACTTCCCTATCTGTTACTTCTAAAAGTTGCTGGTTTAATAATTTACATTGTTCAATACATGGAGCCATAAAAAGGGAACAAGCATACGACATGTGCTACACAGAAAAAAGAAATGAGGGAAGAAGAAAAAGAGCAGACAAAGAGCCTTATCCAAGAAAAATGTCACCATTGAAACGTTAACCAGATTAAAAAATAGTGACTGAACTTACCATCAAGACTTCAAAAAAAATTCACTCACAATACTGAGGGAAAATATGAGAATTTAAGAGAAGTTAGATAGAATTTTAAGATGACAGAATTGATATAGCAGAGGGAAGAGAAGGTAGCT
The DNA here is from genome assembly GCF_964271855.1 of Acomys minous. Taxonomy (NCBI): domain Eukaryota; kingdom Metazoa; phylum Chordata; class Mammalia; order Rodentia; family Muridae; genus Acomys; species Acomys minous. The sequence goes on along the minus strand of NC_140489.1, from coordinate 106,623,159 downwards.
GGTACTGCAGATATAATAGTTCCCTAATCTTTTATATATAATAATAAATAATAATACTCATTATTATTGTTTTATGTATCCTAGACATGAAACAGCTTTGGCCACCAAGCCCAGCACCAAGCAAAGATGAACAAAGGACTGTCTCAGACTGATATAAAAACACTGCCACCAGCAAGGTGTGTCTTTGCTCATTGCCAGGGGTTGGCTCGCTAATCTTTTAGATATCAGAAGATTTATTTAGGGGACAGGAGATTTAGCTCAGTTGGTAAAGCACCTGCTTTGCATGTACAAGGTCCCCAGTTTTATTTCTAGCACATTAAAAAGAAAAAAAATATACTTAAGTCCAGTTGAAGCAGTTTACATGAAGGCATTTATAGAAGAAACTACTTCTATGTAATTTACCACACATATGTATATATGCATATATATATATATATATATATATATATATATATATATATATATGATGTAGAAACTTTAACAGTCATTATTGTTTGTCGTGAAGAAATGAGTTGATAGGACCATTTGGTAGGTCTGGATAGACTTTCTTAGTCTATTCCGATAGTCAGCTGAATAGTTGGTTGTAGGGTGGATTATCCAGGATGGTCTTGGCTGCCATTACTCAGTTAAGCCTACCTCACTCCTCCAGCCGCTAGCCATGTGTACTGGACAGTTTTATGTCAACTTGATACAAGCTAACGTCATCTCAGAAGAGGGAGCCTCAGTTAAGAAAATGCCTCCACATGGGGGGTGGGGGGGGTGGGGGGTGGGGGAGGGGGGGAGGGGTTGTGTGTTGCACAAACTGAGGCTCCAGTCAAGAACAATGCGTGCAGAGAACCAAGACCCCTTTCTCAGATGTAGCCAATGAGCTGCAGATTCTCCATATGAGGAAAGTGGGCGCTGCTGCTGAATCTCTGACATGCAGTAGGGGGGCCCAATACTTGGTAGGATGGCCTAGTGGGCACACAGTAGAAGGGGATGCAGACTGCCCTGAGGATAGGCTGTTCCCAGAGGGCTAGGGGAGGGGAATAAACAGAAGAGGGAGGGAGGGTGGCAAAGGGAAGTTAAAAGGGAGGGAATAATAATCTAACAATCAGAAGGTAAAGTGAATAAATTATAATAAATAAAATATACACTTAAAAATGTGGATGGAGGAGGGGGTTGCTGCAGAGACTGATGCACCAGCCAAGGACCATGCATGGTGAGGAACTAGACACTCAGCCCAGTTGTAGTACACAGGCAGCACAGTCTCCTTGTGGGTCCCACAACACGGGGAGTAGGGACTACTTCTGACATCCCCCAATGTGGATCACTTCCCCCTGGCCTGGTGGACTTGCCAAACCGCAGAGAGAGAAAATGTCTCCATAAGATCAGGCTATAGGCAAGCCTGAAGGGCATTTTCTTAATTAGTGACTGATAGGAGAGGGCCCAGCCCATTGCGGGTGGTGCCATCCCTGAGTTCTATAATAAAATTCAGACGGGCGTAGTGGTGCACACCTATAATCCCAGCACTCAGGAGGCAGAGGCAGGTGGATTGCTGTGAGTTCGAGGCCAGCCTGGTCTACAAAGCGGGTCCAGGACAGCCAAGGCTACACAGAGAAACCCTGTCTCGAAAAACAAACAAACAAACAAACAAACAAACCAAAAAAAAAAAGAAAGAAAGAAAAAGAAAAAGAAAATAGGCTGAGCAAGCCAGTAAGCAGCACCCCTCCATGGCCTCTCCATCAGCTCCTGCCTTCAGTTCCTGTCCTGTTTGAGTTCCTGCCCTCACTGCTTTTGATGAACTGTTCAATGGAACTGTAAGTGAAATAAACCATTTTCTCTCCCAACTTGCTTTTGGTCATGGTGTTTCATCACAGCAGTAGTAATCCTAACTGAGACACCTGGTCATGGTTTTATTTGTTTGAGACAGGGTCTTTTTTTTTTTTTTTTTTTTTTTTTTTTGTAGTTTTGATCTTTGGAGCTGTCTTGGGACCTGTCCTGTTCTGATGGAGAACAACAGACCAGGTTGGCCTTCAACTCATAGAGATCCTCCCGACACTATATCTTTAGCAAAAAGATGAAAGGCATGTGCCATCACACCTGGCCTCTTTTACTTAAATAAATAATTATGTATTGTTTATTTTCTTTTTCTTTTTCTTTTATTAATTTAAAAAACTTACATATACATTTATTATTACACATATATATTATTTTAGTTTTCATATGAGTAAATAATTTTCCTGTAGGCATGTCTGTGCACTTTGTGCAAGCCTGGTGTCAGCAGAGGCCAGAAGAGGTGTCAACTGAAGTTACAGACAGTTTTGGGGTGCTGTGTGGGTGCTGGTCATCAAACCTAGGTCCTCTAGAAGAGCAGCCAGTGCTCTTAACCACGGAGCCATCTCTCTAGCCCCTTGGTCATGTTCTTGAAGCAAATGAAGTAATTGAGAGAGTAGAGGAATACTGTTAACATTTTATGATTTATCTATTTTTAATGAAAATTACTTTGTTACCTTGTGTGTTTGGGTGTTTTGCCCACATGTGTGTCTGTGCCCTATGTGCACACAGGCTCTCTTGTTAGGTGGGAGGAGTTTCACAGTCCCAGGTCCAAGGAAAGTGACTGCAGAGAAAGGAAGAATCAGAGTCACCAGTGCAATCAATTGGCCACATTATAAAAGTCAGCACCAGACCACTATAGCAGAAACGATCTAATCTACAGAAGTTTGGTGGTAGAGACAGTGAAGGGAAGGACGTAAGAGAGAATAGAATTTGGAGAGAGATTAAAATGTTATTTTCTCCTTGTGCGGGGACAAAAGAAGGCTCACTTCATTTAGGAAGTAGCAAACAATAAATCTCTCTTAAACTTAACAAGATGAAGAAAGTGTATAAACAAAGCCCTTGCATATTTTGCTTGCTTGTTTGTTTGTTTTTGACATGGTTTCTCTGGCTGTCCTGTAACTCACTCTGTAGACTAGGCTGAACTTCAAGAGATCTGCCTGCCTCTTCTGCCTCCTGAGTGCTGGGATTACAGGCATTCATCATCACACCCAGTGTGGGATTTTTCTTTTCTGAGGGCAAAGGAATAATAATAATAATAATAATAATAATAATAATAATAATGATGATGATGATGATGATGATGATGATGATGATGATGATGATAATGATAATTATTATTAATAGCCTTATGGAGACTCAAGGCCATCTGAGCATCTGTCCACTCTGTTGCTACTCCACAAATAAGCTTGGCAGCCCATGAGATGAGAGCTGCTTTTTCAGTGAGAACCCGCAGCCACAGCAAGATTTACACACTGAGAATTTAGCTATGGGCTGGAGAAACTGCCCAGCAGTTAAGAGCGCTTACTGCTCCTGCAGAGGACCCAGGTTCAGTTCCCTGCATGACTGCCTGTAACTCCATTTCCAGAAGATTCAAGCCCTTTTTGGGTTCCTACACACATGTGGTATGCAATTCATGCAGCTACATTAAAAAAAAAAACACCTTAAAGTCGGTTGTGTTTTCTATGTTCTATTTATTAAAGCCGAGAAGCATAGAAAAAGATTCCCCCAGCAAGAATTCATGTTAGTGTCACAGGCACTACCTTTCCTGGTTGCATTTGTTTGCTAGTGTAATTTGGGCTATCTCTACCCCACTCCTGCAGCTGGCAACCGGGACAGTGTAGAAAATGACAACCATGTGCTCTTGGGTGACTTGAGAACATAATGTCAACAAATGAAAACAAGCATTTTCTTAGTCACTGTCCAATCTCTAGCTGCAGCCTTCCAGTCACCGCCCGCCCCCTTTCTCCTATTCCCCCAGTCCTGCTTTCCCTCCCATTACTCTCCCCTCCTGTACTCTTCCGCTACTGGGTGCTGTAGCTTTCATCATGGATCACCCAATTTCCTGCGTTTACTTTATGTTTGACATTCAAACGTCCCTTTTTAAGAGTGATGCGGAAGGGCATGATTATACCTGTCATGTGGATTTACGCTGCTAGCTAGGCATTGGCCAGCACAGTTTACATGTTTAAGTGCTTTTAATTAATTAATTAAATCTAGCAACCTGTGATTTGGGAAATGATTATTAAGTGGTCAAATTTGATAAATAAGGAGCGATCAAGTTGCTAATCCGAAGCCTTATAGTCAGTAGGGATGGAGCTGGGACACAAATACAAGACAAGGACTTGAAATGCTTTGTCCTTTCCTTATCATATGCTGTGCTTTACCAGTGGGTCTCAGTCTGTGAGTCGAGACCCCCTAGCATCACACATCAGATCTCCTGCGTATCAGATATTTGCATTACAATTCATAACAGTGGCAAAATTACGGTTATGAGGTAGCAACAAAATGATTTTATGGTTGGGGGTCACCACAGCATGAGGAACTGTATCAAAGGGCTGCAGCGTTAGGAATGCCGAGAACCACTGCTTTAGGCCAACAGGGAGATCTTTCCTCCCCATACTGTTCACACTGACCTTGCTTGTCTCAGTTGGCTAGGACGGTGCAGACCCCGAAGAGAAACATGACCGTTCTGCTTGGCTTCAGCCAATTCTAAGTTATACTTCTGGACCTGGAAGAAAAAGTCCAATTTCCCTGAAGCAGAAACTACAATAAATACTCAGAAATAAACTTAGCAAGACATGCAGAAGCCTCATAAAAGGAAACATTTTTAAGTGGAAGGGAGAGGTACAAAGGAAGCCTTGCAGAAATGGAAAGGGGTATTTTGTTCCTGGACATAAAGACTCAATTTCACGAAGATATAAATTTTGTAAGTGAATCTATAAATTTAATGTAACTTCAATGGAAATGCCAAAAGAGCTTTTAAAAGCCAGACAAACTCCTTTCCCTTCCCAGTGTCTAGATGGGGAAAGAGATGTGGGAAAACAGCCAGAAAGAGTCTAAAGTTTGTAAAGCGCCCTTTTCTATAGGAGGGGCGGTGCGCCATGCTGGGAGTCAACCCCTGCGCCACACGGCACAGCTACATGACCACGAAAGTCATTGTCTTTGTTGCTCTTTATTTTCTGTAATCTAGAATGAAATGGCTCAAAGACACTGAAGGTTGAGATAGACTGATGAGCGAGGTGCACATCACCTACAACAAAACCACCTTTCCCCCTCCACTTCTAAACTTTCAAGATTTTTTTTCTTCTAGCATTTTCTTCTCACCTGCAGGTAGTGATCTGATCTCCAGATGGAGCGATGACAAATGCTGAAGACGAACTTTGGCTACAAATTCAACCTGGCTCATTAAATTTGTCTTGATTACTCATTACAGGTGAATTTCTATAAATGTCTCCTTAAATTTGCTTTGTGAAGTCAGAGGCCATATAATATTGAATAGCTGCAAGCTTAATTTAGTTTTTAAAAAATTATTTACTTAAAATTATTTTCCTCTGTTTTTATTTTACGTGTATGGGTGTTTCCCCTGCATACATATTTGTATACTATGTGGATGAAGTACCTGTGAGAGCCAGAAGAGGGCATCAGAGCCTCTGGGACCGGAGTTAGAGATGTGAGCCTTGATATGGGTGCTCAGAATCAGCCAATGCTCTTAGCTGCTGAGCTATGTCTTCAGCTCCTGTAGTTGTTTTTAAAAGGAGTCTCAAATCTGACATATTTTATTTAAAATTTTTTAAAGAAAAAAAAAAACAAAAAACGAGAGAAGGAAATAAAAAGAATTAAAAAGTGGGAAAACGTCGTTTATATTAGGCATATGGAAGCAACTATTTCATAAACTTCACTCACATATTCATACTCATCAGCAAGTACAATTGGAGTTACCCTACACAGGAGATAATGCTTATCCAGGACGCTATAGACTATTAAATAAAAAGTCCAGTGCCAGGTGTGGGATATCTTCCTCATTGTTTGTCAGGGGTGCCTTGGAGGACCCCCCAAAACAGTATAGGCTATTGCCGTTTTTTTTCTTGGTTGTCTGCCAGAACTTGCTGGTAAAATCCTATTGCTGAAAACACAGCCTTTGCTCACAGGATATGGAGAAAGCAAGCTGATGGTGACCGGGAAGCTTCCTCTCTGCTGACTTGCTTTCATAGAACCAGAAAGTACGATGCAGCCTGCTGTGGGGTAGAGAGGGAAGTCATCAACAGTGCTACCCGGCTGTGATCCGTGTGAGCTACAATAACAGCCAGCTTGGCGAGATGTGCCAAGTGCAACATGGCATGAACTTTATGTAACCAACCACTTTCTGATTGGATCTAAGGCCTGATCCAAAGGAGGAAGTGCATGCTGGCATTGTAAATCCTGGCCAAGAAGCCATTTCTAGGGAGCTCATAGAGCCCAGGGGGGAATCTATTACTATTACTTTGCTAAGTACATGTGATATCAAACTGTTCTCTAAATTTTTATCTCTCTGCCCATAGATTAGTACAGCTCTCAGATTTCATCAGTGAAGTGTCTGTTTAGTGGATGGTAGTTTGTTGCAGTTATTTTCATATAATTGTGTTGGTTTCTATTAGTTTCTCTCTTCTTAACTCGGCTATCACATAAATGATTGAGACTCTTTTATATTTGTAAATAAGGCTATACAACTGAATCCAGCTGAATCTTCTTCATCTCTCCCGCACCTCTGCCTGTGGCCAAATCCCTTGGCCAAATCCCCACCTTCCTCTTTTAACTTGTCCTCCCCTACCTGGCAGGAAGTCCAGCCCTCTTCTCTCCCCTGCTCAGCCATTGTCTTTAAGCTGCTTTCCTGGCATACAAGGGAATAATTAAGGAGCAGAGTTTACACAACATTAGGCAGGAGAGTCTCAGAACAAGGCTTGTAACTGGATATGGGGGGGGATACAGAAATTAGCATTTGAATTACACAATAGCCTTATGCCAACAGGAAGTTAAAGCAGAAACTGGCAACTTGTCAAACTGCAGAGAATAAGTTGTGTGCTTATCTATAAGTGGAACTGTTATATCACGCCCCTACCTCAGGTTTCAGAGACCTTCCCAGCAGAGGGGGAAGAAAGATTATATGAGGCACATTGTGTGGGGCCACAGCCTGGAAAGAACAGTATCCTGTGCACATGACAAGCCTGCTGCACCCATGAACTCCCAGCAGCTGTGGTTGCTTGCGTATGGCCTGCACAAGATCAAGCCAGTCAGCCTTGCAGCATGGAGGGGGCCATGTTCATAAACCCTCTACCCCTAGCTGAGGAGCTATTGACAGCTCACGGTGCCTGGGGAGGGGGAGACAGTTTTCTTTAAGGGTATGGCCTCTTGCAGGTCAACAGTGCTACAGCTGACCCCGCGTTCGTGCATATATGGGCAGCACAAATGAGACTCAGGTTATTTTGAAAAAGCAGACCTGAGGCTGGGAATAGGTGGGTAGGGTAGATCTGGGAGAAGCGGAGTGTAATATCAAATTACATTGTACTCATGCATATAATTCTCAAAGTATTAGTAAAATTATTAATAGATTATGTGTGTATGTGTGTATGTGTGTGTGTGTGTGAGTGTGTGTGTGTGTGTTTATCCTTGGATTTTGAGCAAGTCCTCCAAAGTCTTGGGAACTAACTCAACAGATGGCCAAATGCATAGGTATTCTCTGAAAGGCACCAAAGGAGCTATTGCTTCTAATGTACACTAAATAAAGGACAAACGACTGAACTCACCCATTACTGATGCATCTCTTGACCAAGTAGGTCTGACTTAATGTAGAAAGCCTAGGTTGTGGGAGAAATATAATTGATGATTAATTTGAAGCCCCATTCCAATTCTGTTTATGATATTACTTTTGTGAGTGAGTTCAGAACAAGTGCTTTCCACAGGTACAAGAAAAACTGACCGACATTGGGAGTGGAAGATGTGAATTGGACAAATACAGACTACAGTAAAATAAATAAGAGGTATTTGTTCTATGGCTAATACATGCAAGACATTGTGATAACTTGTTTGTACAATATTTCTACCATCTGTCTCTGTCTCTCTGTCTCTCTCTCTCTGTTATCTACTTATGTATCTACCTGTCAATATATATATGTTTATTTGTTATCTATATAAAAATTGGCTCTGTGTGTGTGTGTATCTGTCATCTATGTCTGTGTGTATATTTGCATGTGTATTTGGCTAGTTTGGTGAGTCAACTTTACATAAGCTACATTCATCAGAGAGGAAGGCATCTCAGTTGTGGAAATACAGCCATAAGATACAGCTGTAAGGCATTTTTTCAATTAGTGATCAGTGGGGGAGGGCTCAGCCCATTGTGGGTGGTGCCAGGCCCGGACTGTGGTCCTGGGTTCTATAAGAAAGCAGGTTGAGCAAGCCAGTAAGCAGCACCCCTCTATGGCCTCTGCATCAGCTCCTGCCTCCGGAATTCTGCCTGTTTGAGTTCCTGTCCGGACTTCCTTCAGTGATAAACAGCAACATGGAAGTGTAAGCCAAATTAACCCTTTCCTTCCCAACTTGCTTGTTAATCGTTGTGTTTTGTCACAGCAATAGAAACATAACTAAGTCATAAGTGTGTGTGTGTGTGGCCTATCTACCTACCTTTATGTCTAAAATAACACTAAAAGCTGTTATTATTATCATCTCAATTTTATAAATGAGAGAATTGAGTTGGAGGAAACAGCCACTTGCCAAAGTCATCCAGAGCTAGGAAGCAAACCTAAATGTGTCCAGCCTATTTATTTGTTGGCTTTGTTGAGACAGGATCCCTCTACCTTACCCTGGCTATCCCGGAATTCACTAGTAAACCAGCCTGGGTTTGAAGTTAAGTAGATCTGTCTGCTTCTTCCAGGTGCGGGGATTAAAGGCATGCACCACCATGCCTGGCCTCCATCCTAAATCCCATAATTTTCTTTTTTACCTCCCTGAAGTACTGAGCAGATTGTCCTGAACCAGGAGCTCTCCTAGTAGATCCAAGGGGGAAAACGTAGCTATCCTAGGCCATAGCATCAAGCATTATTGCTTCCAGTGACAGCTCTAAACTATGTTACAAGTGAATGGCCAGAGACTTATAAGGTTCGTGGAAGAAAATACAGTGTGACTGTGTATCTGATACCCCACCCCCCACCCCCATCCCGGCTTCTCTTTGAGAGGGAAAGAAGCTAGATTTACATCCGCTGGCTCCCACCTGGCACTCCCACACATGCACAGCACCTGATAGGGGAGTGACGCAGAAGCAGCTAAAAAGCACCCCTGCTAAGGGTGCTGTAGGGGCACTGTGAAACTCTTAGGCACGTGTTGGTCTCAAGTCTCCTCCCATTTGGTTCCTGGGGTCTCTGAGCAGAGCTGGGGGAACATTTATACCTGCGTGTAAAATGGACAGAGGTCAGATGCCACTGGATCATAGCTGCCCCTTGCTCAGCTGTATGGTCCTGGGCAAATCACTCAGAATCCTCCAGCTTCAGTGCTCCTGTCTGTGAAATGGGGTTGCATCATATGTAGACTGATTTCACGGCCTCTTCAATGGGCTTATAGTAGAATTAGATGTAATTGCTAGTTTAGGGGATTTGCTAACAAGAAAGACCTTTCGTAGTGGTGGTGGTGGTATCTGTGTGTGTGTGTGTGTGTGTGTGTGTGTGTGTGTGTGTGTGTGTTTTTCATGCATGTGAGTGTGCTGGCCAGGTGTCTTCTTCTATCACTTTCCATCTTTTCTATTAGAGAAAGAATCACACACTGGGCTGGATGGCAAGGGAGCTCTGGGGGATTCACCGGTCTCCACCCCACAGTGCTGGGGTTGCAGCATGCCTGCCTGGCTTTTTATGTGGCTGCTGAGGATTTGAACTCAGATTCTCATGCTGTAGAGCAAGTGCCTTTATACAGTGAGCTCTCTCCCCACCATCTTGGTGGTCTTAGGAGACAGCATCCCAACAGTGTGTACCAGATGTCCTCTCCTAAATGTCCTCCATCTCTTCTGTGTACACACACACACACACACACACACACACACACACACACACACACAGAGAAAGAGAGAGAGAGAGAGAGAGAGAGAGAGAGAGAGAGAGAGACAGAGAGACAGAGAGAGAGACAGAGAGAGAGACAGAGAGAGAGACAGAGAGAGAGACAGAGAGACAGAGAGAGAGAGACACAGAGAGAGAGAGAGAGACAGAGACAGAGAGAGACAGAGACAGAGAGAGACAGAGAGAAAGAGACAGAGAGAGACACAGAGAGAGAGACACAGAGAGAGAGACAGAGAGAGAGACACAGAGAGAGAGAGACACAGAGAGAGAGAGAGACACAGAGAGAGAGAGAGAGAGAGAGAGACAGAGAGAGAGACACAGAGAGAGAGAGACAGAGAGAGAGACAGAGAGAGAGAGACAGAGAGAGAGAGAAAGAAAGAGAGAGAGAGACAGATAGACAGACATTCTCACCAACCCTTTCACCCACTCCACTGAGCCTCTGCTTGCCCATTGCTCAAACATGCCACTCTTCAACAAACATCAGGGAACATTTGCAGCAGTTGAAAGCTCTGGCAGGGCTAGTCCCATTTTTGGTCCGATGTTGGTAGGATATTTGAGAATGAGTTCTGAAAGCCATTACTTTTCACCCTAAATGGAGCTTTTCCTGGAAGGCCATAAAAATAGAAGAGATTAAATTTTTTTTTTAACTAGGTTGATCAGGTTACACATATCCCCTGGCTTGATACATCACAAACAAGAAAATAATAAAAAACATTTATACCAAGTCATTTCGCCAGGAGTGTCCCCGACACATCATAAAGCATTAGGACCTGACAAGTGAGAGATTAGAATCGTCTGTGCCTATAAACTTGCTCTCACTCACAGCTGGTGCACCAGGGAAGGAGACAGCTTGAGGGGCACCGGGGAGTTGAAGGATGGGCCTTGGGAACTTCTGAGAATGCTTTCAGGACCCCAGGCTCGCTCTCTGACTGCCTGCACCAGACTTTCCTACCAAGAGAAATTCTACTCTTTTTATGTTTACTCTGACCGGCAGCAGGGAGCCCATCTGTAGCGTGGTACTGAGGACGTCTGAAAGGCTGGGGAATCACATTTCATCCAGAGCTCCCCTCCCCCCACCCAACATACAGTCATTGAGAAGGAAGGACGATGTTATTTATATAAATGATAAACTCCTTTGGAAGACTGAGAACATTTGTGAAACTGTTTCAGACGGCACTTGAAGTCCTTGGCTCTTACTAACCGTCCCTCTTTGGTGACAGAGCACAGAACCAGGGACAGAGAGGTACTCTGTATCCACTCACGCCAACACTGTGCATGCACCGTCATGGTGTTTGCCTCTGACTTGTCTTTACTGTTGTTAAGCTGGAGGGTAAATTCAGTGAGTGCCTGATAGAGTGTGCTTCAACCAGGGCCTTACCTTTAAGTATTAGGCCTGTCTAGGTTCATCACTTTCCCTAGGTTTAAAAATCATGCTTTCACAGATGGAGTTGTGCCTCAAATTATGTGATCTCTACTTGATATAGTCATAAATTTCTCATCAGAATCCCAAAGTCAAATACAAAAACAAAACAAAACAAAACCAACCAACAAACAAAAAAACTGTCGATGGGTGTCTTGTTCACTACCACGCAGTCTGGCACCGCATTGCTGTGTCTGTGTCGTCTTCATAGTGGCACCATTGCTGCTCATGGCTGCTCAGGTATCAGTGTGGAAAACCCAGAGTCACCTTTTTATTGTCCCCTTTCTCCAACTCACACATTCAGTTCGCTGTAAAACCCATGTTCAAAACATGCTTCAGATTCCCCTGCGCTGTTCCAATTCCTCAGTTCCTGCCATTGCCACCTGGCACCTGCCTCTTTTCTAAATGTCTGTTCCTCACAGATCCAAGCTTTTTGTCTACGCCTATTAAGTCTTTGTTTCTTCTTAGCCACCTCCTCCTTCCTCTGTTTTAAGCAAACCCTAGATACCAAACCTCTCTATCTGCAACTATACTTTGTGTGTATGTGTGCAGCTAGTGTGATATTATATAATGTATAGGCACATTGTACGCACCTATGTACCTGTTGTGGTACGTATTCCTTCTGACCTTTGACCAGTTGCGAGTTTCTGTGTTAACCACCATTCACAAAGGAGCTTCTGTGGTGAGGTTTGAGAGCTGCAGTAATCTACAGGCAGAGCAATTCCCATTCTGAGGGCAATTTGATAGCATGTCCATTGGCAGAATAATAGAAGCAGGTTTACTCCTGAGGCCTATCTATGAGCTCCCGAGCCATAGGCTCTTGGCTAGATTTACAGTATCAGGGATGTGTTTCCTCATGAGTGGGCCTTAAGTCCTATCTGAAAGTGGTTTGTTATCTCCATGACACTGGTGCCATTGTTGCATTGATGTGCATATCCTGCTTGCTTGTCATTATTGCGGTTCATAGGGTTCACAGCTGGGCAAGACCGTTGCTAATTTTTCTCCCCCAGAAGACTGCATAGCATCTTCTGGTACTGTGACAGCTAAGCTAGCAGTGAGAAGCTTACCAGTCAGTACAAGTTTAAATTCTCTACATTCTGTGATGACCAGTGTGTGTGGTGTTTTTAATAGTATGCGTTGCCATCATGTTCTGGTGGGTAATCAAGAGCAATGGTAACAGTTTTGAAGGTCTCTAGGATACCTGATCAGCAACTCGATGGGATGTATCCAATCCCTCACAACAGGCATCTGTGAACCATCATGTGGGTACTGGGAATGGAGCCCAGGCCCTGTGAAAGAGCACCAAGCACACTCTTAACCACTCTTTGATCCATCTCTCTAGCCCCAAAGACAATTTATTAAACATCGTGATAGCATGAGTTTTACTGCCTGATTTTAAATTAGAAGAAAGATTTAATAGAAAATTGGAAGGAAGGCAGGGTCAAACAGATATTTTACTATATTATTTTTGCATGTGGATATGTGACTGTGGTATGCATGTGTGTGCATATGTACATTTGCATGTACATGAATATAAGTTTGCATGTGTGAGAGTATAGTGACTGTTCTGGGCTAGTGGAAGGGGCAGACAGAAGTTTAGTCAAAGGCTACAAAGTTTAAGTTATAACAAATGAAAGTTATAATAAGATCATGCACGTAGCACAGGACCTGCGCTAAACAATATTGTATTGTGTTTTAAGATTTCTAAGTGAACAACTCTTATTTATGTTTACAGAAAGAAAATAAATAAATATGGTGGAAAGACCCCTAGGGAGGGGAAGATACGTCTGTGGCATGGATTGTGATGGGGTCTATACTTACCTCTGAACTCATCTAGTTGGATTTCTTAAGTAAGTAAGTAAGTACATCTTTTTAAAAATATTAATTGCAACTCAACCAAGTCACAAGAAAATGATGCTATTTGCTTAACTAAAGAAACATGTCTTCATGCCAGGGCATGGTGATGCATGCCTATAATCCCAGTTCTGTGCCCAGATTGCAAGATCCCTAAAAGACCACTAATACCACCAGGACTTGATACTGATGTAATACACACCGGGTCCTTTATTAAAGGCTTGAGCTTGGACCACAAGTCTTCCTGACACATCAGGATAGGAGAGTGGTACAGAGCTTCAAGGGTAATGAGTTTATAAAGGGAAAACCTGCAAGGTGGGGGGGGGGTAGTTTCTAAGCCTTGGTGTTTTGTAATTGGTTTGTGGGTCACAGGAATGTTGGTTTTTAGGCAGGTGGGTGGAGGCTAAATCGTGAGGGGAAATTTTCTTCTCAGAGGAACTTTGGGTACTGATTATATCTAATGGCTCAGGGGTGAGTTTCTGGAGACTGCTGGCAGGTGCAGTTTATGGCAGTACACGGTCATTCCTGGAATGCAGGAAGAAGTAGGGGTCACCTAGGGGACAAGTTCTCACAGACCATACAGACCACGGCATTAGTTTGGCCCTTGCACCAGCACCAAGGGAGGCAGAGGCAGGTGAATTTCTGTGAGTTTGAGGCCAGCATGGTCTACATAGTGAGTCCAGGACAGCCAAGGATACACAGAGAAACCCTGTCTCAAAACAAAAACAAAAACAAAACAAAACAACAACAAAAAGAAACATGTCTTCTTTTGCAATATACTAAAGAGAATGCCTCCAGATTGCTGAGACATGTTTGTTTAAACCTTGTTTTCATGTGAAAGAGTAGTTAGTGACTTATGTAGAGCATGTTGTGCTTGGCAGATGTCTGTCAGGTGTCTTGCTGGTGACCCATGCTGTGTTACAAGGCACTCCCATCTTGAAACTCACTTCCTTTCTATTCTGTCCTCTGCTGTCTTTTCTTATCTGAATTAATTCGACCATTCTTCATTTGCAGTCTCATTGCTGAGGCTGTGTCTGTGGTGCAAACTTGTTCTTCTCACACTCCTGCTTACTGCCCTCCTCCCCCAGCAATTCCCTATCACCCTTTAATCCTAGCACCCAGGAGGCAGAGGCAGGAAAAAAAAATCTCTATAAGTTTGAGATCAGCCTGGTCTACAGAGAGAGAGAGAGTTCCAGGACAGCCATGGCTACACAGACAAACCCTGTCTTGAAAAACCAATAAAAGTAAATAAACAAAAATATAGTTCAAGCCAATTATAAGGCCACAGAGCCCTCCAAGGGCTGGCTCTTCCCTATCTCCTGCCTCCTCCCCTCCCACAGCTCCCCTCATGCTTTCCTTTCTTCTCCGCATCCCTTGCAGCTCTCGGCACTTTCCTGCTTGTGGAGTTCTTTGCTCCATTGACTTTTGTCTGAACCCTTCTAATTTGCCAACCCTCCCCCCTGCCCCCCCCCCCCCCCGCAGACTTACTACATCATTTCCAGCTCATTTCCACCTTCAGCTTCTCCACGAGGCCAGGCTAAGCTTGACTCCTCCTTAGTGTTCTCACTTAACCGCGCCTACCACTTTAAAACACTTTTTTGTATTTTCTGCAATTGTAGCCCCCTCCCTCTTCTCCTCCCAGTCCCACTCTCCCCCTCTCTTTCCCCATCCTCCCTCCCCTACTCCTAAGAAAGCACTTACTATTTTAAAATGCTGGCTTTATGCATGTTTCCTACAACAGCTGATGTGGGCTTCTCGTTTGAGATGACCTCATGAATTAGTGTGTCACGTGGTACAGCTGCCATGATGTTCATGAGAAGAACCCAAGTCTAGAGCCCAGACGCTTTGACTTTTTCAGACAGCATTCTAAGAAACTTCCTGAGCTCTGACCACTACAAGATGATACATATAAATCCTTTGAAGTGAATGGAACGAAGAGAAAGCCACGGCTGACTTGTTCAGTCTTACATGGAATAGCTTCTCAGTGCTTGTGGTGATTTGAAAGAAAATGGCGCCCATGGGCTCACAGAGAGTGGCTCTATTAGGGGGTGTGGCCTCCTAGGAGGAAATGTGTCACTAGAAGGCAGGCTTTGAGGTCTCAGGTCTAGTGTGACGTTCAGTTCCTGTGGCTTGCCTATCTGGATATAGAACTCTCAGCTCCTCTGCCTGCAGGCTGCCATGCTTCCTGCCATGATGGTAATGAACGGTAAGCCAGCCCCAATTAACTGTTCTTCATTATAAGTGTTGCTGCGGTCATGGTATCTCTTCACAGAAGTCAAACTCTAACTAAGACAGTTCTTATCAGAGGGTGCTTATGTTAATTACTCCTCTATTGCTGTCATAAAACACCATAACCAAAGAAACTTATGGAAGGAAGAGCTTGCTTGGGCTTATGGTATCAGAGGTTTAGAGTTCATGATAGCAAAGCAGAGGCAGCAGGCAGCAGGCAGCAGGCAGTGGGCAGTGGGCAGCAGGCATTGGGCAGCAGGCAGTAGACAGTAGGCAGCAGGCAGGAGTAGAAAGCCAAGGGCACATATCTTGAGCCACAGATGCAAAGCAGAAAGAGCTAACTAGAAATGGCTTAGGTATTTAAACTCTCAAACATTGTTCCCAGTGACTTACTTCCTCCAGCAAGGCCACACTTCCTAAGCCTATCCAAACAGTTTCACCAACAGCGGACCAAGTATTCAAATTCCAGACTATGGGGGACATTTATCCTTCAAACCACCACAGTGCCTTTCTCCATGTGGCAGTCATATGATTGCTGTCATCATAGGCTGATGGATTAAATCTAGAACTTTTGCTTCAGCCCTGCTCTCTCTCCTAAGCTTTGTACTCTCTTTCTCCATCTACCTGTGACTTGTGTCAAAGCTACATTGACACTAATAGGTCCCTCAGTCCGCATCTTCTCCTCTATAGGCCCATGAATGGCACCATCTGCTCTCAATGTTAGACATATCGTTAGCTCTGTTTTCGTTAATGTGGCATCATGGAGCTGGAAAAACGGGAGACATAGAGATAGGGGGCAAATCCCTCAGTGAGGCAATGTGAAAAGGGAAGCAGGGGTGTACCGAGAAGTGAGAAAAGGTAGGCTGAGCCAGGCGTCAGGGGAACATGAAAGTCATGCTGGGGAACATGCCTTAGGGTGACCATGGTAGCAACCCAACATAGTCTTGTAGAGTGCTGTGTGGAGAGTGAGTGCTTGAGATCGTGGTGCTGTAGAATGCATTGTAAGAGCTTAAATTTAAGTCAGGGACAGGGCTGAGATCTCGATGCAGATTGGGAAAAGATGTGATGCCTCAGGAGACAGCTGGAAACAAAGGCAGGGTGTGGGCAAGAAGACGGTATGGAACTCCAAGGTGCCCAGAGACCTGCCTGAAGGGCCAACTTCTTTCTCAGAAGGGATTCACTGAAGGATACCAATAGAAGGCTGTGGGAGTGTGAGATCAGCCAGGTCTGGCTCCCTGACCCACTGCCCTCACCATGGCCGCAGCTGACTTCGCCTGCTGTGACTGTGAGACCAAAATAATTGGGAGACGATGTATGGAAATGCTTTTTGCATCAGCTGTAAGGAGTGACTTTAGGAACCGAAAAGAAAGGGAGGCTTACTTCCTTAGAAACAGTTTTTGATTACAAAATCTTAGTATCTCTCTTGGGCAAATGGATCCATTTCAATTTCCATGTGCAGTTCAGGACCTCGATTATGCTAATGATACTCCCAAAGGAGATGCAGGAAAATAGTAGGCTGTAAAATGTGACTCACTCCCCAAAGATATGGGATTCTTCCAAAGAGGTAATGTTTCTCAGTTCAGGGTGCTCTGCTTATGCATGGCAAAGGAGATACTGCAAAGTCAGGACAGAGGAATTACCTCAGATCTGCGCTCCCTAAGGGACTTGGGACTAGACCAATCAGGCAATGCGCACGGGTTTCATTAAAAAATAACTAGAATAAAGGAAGGAATAGGAGTGAATTTCTTTTAAAATGTGATCTTGGGGCCCATAAGGAGAATGGCATCATGGGTCCATTTTCATTAGACTCTTTTATGTTTGAGAAAATACTGCCATGCTGTGAAGTTAGGCTACTGGGGAAAGCCTAGATGATTCTGGCAGTACAGGGGAAAGTTTCCTATTAGCTCAACTAACAACCGTAAGTCCTTTTTTCAAAAGTCATTGTAAATGACGGTACCTAGAGGTCGAAACGTAGCAATGTTTTGTCTCATTAAAGAGAATTTAATATGAGGCTGGAGAGATGGCTAAGCAGACAACAGCACTTGCTGTGCAATCATGAGTGCTAGAGTTCCTAGCCCAGTGCTCATGAAAGCAGCCAGGCATCTCATAAACACCAGGCATCTGTAGTTCCAAGGGATGTGATACACACACACACACACACACACACACACACACACCACACCACACACAAATAAATCTTGCAAAATAATATAATGAAGACTGTTGGCTCCGATTCCTTAACAATTCTACTTAATGATGGATTTATTAAAGGCGTGTGCCTCCCTTACAACACGACTGCCCTAAATAGGAGGGAAAGGAGATTAAGGAGAACAAGAACAAAACCTTCTGGTTATCAGTTCCATGGGACAATTCCCCTGGCATAATTCTCAGGAGTCGTACAGATCATCTATCCAACAAAAGAAGCCGCACCATCTGAGGACGGCACTTGGAGGTCTCCTTCGAGACTGCCGCCTCCTGGTGCTGCGGGCAGGAACCTCCGATCTCCTCTCTCATTGGTTCCCCAATCTTTTTTTTTTTTTTGGTTCCCCAATCATCTTTGTCTCCTCTCTCTCTACCCCACTTCCTCCTCACAATCCATGTTGTTTTTTTTTTTTGCAATACAGTACCTCAGCTGGAATTGCACTTCCCTGTCTTTTGTCTTGGGCTAATCCTTCCTCTTCTCCATCTATACTAAGATGTTTATCAGTTGGCAGAGACAAAATCTTAGTGGGGTCAAGCATCCCAAGACTGTTTTCACCTTGGGCCTAGGCTAAGGCAAGATTACATTCTCTTCACAGAAGACATACTTCTAAATTTTACAAACTCACATATGATTCTTGTTGGTAAACACCCAGATGTTTGCAGAGCTTCATGAATCGGCCTCAGAGACAATGGCTTCTTATTTCTCCATTTTTTTTTTTTTTTTTTTGCTGGTACAGCACAAAGAGTGCATCCCAAGTCTTGATTAAGTCATTTCAGCATCTGGAAACCTGCTGCCTAAACCCAGCGCATAGACACGTCTAAAGCTTGGCAGTTATCATTGTGTATGTGATGCTTTGACGCAGAACTAGTCTTCACGTTACGCAGCTAACTTGCTGGTTATCCAAGTGCCCTCCACAGGCACAGTTAGGCATGCACACAAATGTTTCCCACAAATCATTGCCAGATGCTACATGGTTAAAAGGAACACAAAGCTTTCCTAAGAGGCAAGTGATGGTGGCTATAGCAAAGTACCAAAGTGATGGCGGCTATAGCAAAGCATCAAAGAAAGATAGAATATCACAAAAGCCGTGACCTTGACATCTCAGGAAGGTACATCACAATATAAGCCAAGAGTCATTTTATTAATGCTGTTGGTGTGGACGAAGTGTCCCAAATATATCACCGTGAAGAACGGCAAGGATCTAAATAGTAATGATTTTACATCTGAAATTCAGTTAAAAATCAATGACTTTCACCCATTTTGGGAGAGTGGCTTTCCAATGTGTCTTCTTTTTAGACTCTAGGTTCTGCTTTTGGGCAGTTTCAATGCTGTCTCATCCAGACATCATAATTGCCTCTCATACATTTATTTTGCTCTAACTCCCAATTTATTAGTCAGTGATACATTCCCTGGCTGTAATTTTTTCTGACATATGATGACTGTATATTTTTATGGGGGTACACTGTGACAAATCTACATATATATCATCTAGTTCAGTGATCAAATCAAGGCCACTAGGCATTTACCATTCTTTAAACGCATGTTATTTCCTTCTGTTGGGCAGTTTTACTTTCCTTTATCCCAGTTCTTCATAAAATTTATAATATTCATATATAATAAATTTTAAAATCAAATTAAATGTAAAATTTGAAAACAACATATAACATTGTAAGCTACTGTCACTGCACCGTGCTTACTAATGTTCTCTTATCTAGCTATAGATGCATACAGCCAGCCCTCTCCCTGTCACCTTCATCTGTTGTTGTTCCTCTCTGTCCGGGCATTCTAAGATCAATGAGAAAGATCAACCATCCAACCAACCAAAAACAAAAGAAAAAAACTATAGCTGGTAAGATGGTACCAGTAGGTACCAGCTGGTAAACTATAGCTGGTAGGATGGTACCAGTAGGTTCCAGCTGGTAAACTATAGCTGGTAAGATGGTACCAGTAAGTACCAGCTGGTAAACTATAGCTGGTAAGATGGCTCAGTAGACAAACGGCCACCAAGCTTGACAATCTGATTTTGATCCCTAGGACTGACATGGTCAAGAGAATTGACTTCTGCAAGTTGTCATCTGACCATATGTATACCTCTATGCACAAATTAATAGATGCAAAAAAAAGCCAAAAAAAAAAGAGAGGCTCATGCATTCACATATCTAGTTAAAATATATAATTTTTCTGAAATGAGAGTGTGATGATTTTTTGCCCTAAGAAATTGCATGTTGTCTGAATAAAAGAAGTAGTCTTTAACAGCTGGCCCTTACTTTTAGAGCCTGTCAGGACTCTGAGGAAGCCAGAGAAATGGTAAGAAGTTAGAGTGACTTAATTATAATTTATGGACTATTCCTGTAAAAATGAAAGAAAAAAAAAAAGCCAAAACCCACTGATGGTTCCAGTATAAAGAAAAAAGACGTACAGTGCCCTTGGGCGCTGCGGTGGCTTCCACTAGTTGAAGCAGTGAGTGTCAGAGTTGGAGCCCATTGTTCCAGAGGCTTTGAGTGCGGCCCCCCAGATTGTGCCCTTATGTCAGATGTGTGGAAGTCTTCTGATCACTGCTTCTCAGTTGCCGTCATATCAAGGGAGGGAAGCCATGCTTATTCTGTGATGTTTATGATGCCAGAACTCTGAAGCGACGTTCATTTGTCCAAATTAGGTAGCTGGCAAGGCTTTTGTTCTTCGCAGGCTCCTGAGATCTGTGCTCTTATCCTTTCCATCTCTGACTATCACTGTTTACCTTCCTTGGCTAATGGTCTCTTTCTTCATCTTCAGAGTCCGAAGAGTAGCATCCTCAAATTTCTCTCTCGCTCTAATCCACTGTCACACAGTCATCTCTTTTGTTTAGTAAATACATGCTTGCTTGTGGTGTGTGTGTGTGTGTGTGTGTGTGTGTGTGTGTGTGTGTGTGTGTGTGTTCATGTGGAGGACATAGGAAGAAGTTGAGAGTGCTTCTCTACCATTCTTCATCTTGTTTCTTTAAGATAGGGTCTCTCCTCAAACCCAGAACTCCTGCCTTTTCTTCTTTTAATATTAAAAATAATTAAAACATTTTAAATTTAAAAACTTGAATTGCAAGCCCCAGAAAACTTCCTGTCTCTGCTCCTGACAGCACTGGGCCTATAATTATTAGGGAAACCACGCCCAGCTTGTTACATGGCTGCTCATGTTTGAACTCAGGGCTTCATGGATACACATTAAGTCTCTTAGCCACGAAGCATCTTTCCAGGCTCATGTGTAGTAAAGTATCTAACTATGTCCTATGAAGATATATAATAACATTTAAGATCCACCTGAACATTCCTAATTTAATTCCAAGATCCTACTTTCACTCATGCACTGTCCTGGCACTCACTCTATAGACTAGGCTGGCCTCTAACTTAAAGAGACCTGCCTGTCTCTGCCTCCAAGTGCTGGGACTACAGGTGTGTACTACCATGCCTGGCTGCATTTTTTTTGGTCAATTATTGGTGTAGAAGGGCCAAGCCTATTGGTGCCACTATTGCGGTGAAAAAAGTAAGATGAACAACTCATTAGGAGCAAGCCAGTAAATAGCCTTCCTCCATGGCTCTGTTTCAGTTACCATCTCCAGATTCCTGCCTTGAGCTTCTGCCCTGACTACCCTTCATATTAGACTGTAAAGCATAATATGAAATAAACCTTTTCCTCTCCACATTACTTTTGGTCAGTGTCTTATCATAGCAACAGAAACAAATCAGGACATACATATATAATATCTGTGTATCACTGTCCAATTTGATGGCTTTAAATTTTCCTTTTTAAAGCTTTTTATTGGTTCTTTGCACATGTCACATTATGCACCCCAATCCTACTCATCTTCCCATCCCCCTTGTACCTGCCCAATGCCCTTGCAACCTCCCCCAACAGAGAAAAAATATCCCGTTGTGGAAGCTGTAGTGTGTCACAGTCTGCCCCACACTATTCCCTTTTGTCTACACTTCTTTGCTTGTTGGTCTGGTATGAGACCTCTGGCTTCTGCTACTCTATCCATACTAGAACCTCACTGGGACTCCTCTTGGACATCCTGCTGTTGCCCTGTGTCATGGAGATCCTGTAATTTTGGATCTGTAGGACTGGCTTATTCGTGCACTCCAGCAGTTCATTGATGGGATAGATGTTGGGGTGACCCTATTCAAAGCCCCGGATCTGGGCCTGAGAGGTATCTGAGCTGCTCTCTGGCTCTCCTCCTGTCATACCCTCAGGGCTGGCTTACTTGCAACCCCCCACATCCAGGGCCAGCTCTACCCTGTTGTCCAAGGCAGGTGTAGGGATGGCTCTCCCAAATGTAGCTAGTGAGGGAGATGGCCAGTTCTCCCACTCTCGTGAGACCAGCACCAGCTCTCCTGCCTGCCATAGATGGCAAGGGACGGGGGGTGGGGGGGGGGGAAGGAGAGTATCTTTCCCTTGTCTGTGCCACTGCCAAACAGACAAGAGACAGGGCTGGCTTCACACATTCATGTCCTTAGGGCTGGCTCACTTGCAACCCACCACATCCAGGGCCAGCTCTACTGTGCTGCCAGGCAAGGTTCAGGGTGCCCTGCTCTCCAGAGTCCTGCAGCAAGTGAGAAGCAGGGCCTGCTCTCCTGCTCTGATGACCTCAGGACCAGCTCTTCTGCCTGCTATAAGTGGCAAGGGGTGAGTGTTTGTGGGGGACTCATATCTCACTTGCCCATATTGTAATGCCAAAGTTGTGAAACCCCCAAAGACCACCAGGAATCAGCCAGATGCAGATTACACAGCATCCTGTTTATTAGTCAAGCTCAGAGCCTAGACTGTCAGCCTCCACATGAGGAGGGAAGATGGTGGTCCCTAGTGCTAGGGACAGGCTTTTCAAAGATAAAAACCTGGAGGGGTGTGTGTGTGTGGGTAGGTGTTTCTAAGCTGGTTCCAAGCCTTGTTATTACATAATAGGTTAGAGGGTTACGGGAAAGTTGCCCTTTAAGCTGATTATCTATGAGACCAGGCCTAAATGAGGGACCAGGGCCAGACTGCAGGGAAGAATTTTTTTCTTTGTTCTGGTCACTGTGACCTATAGCCCTGATTGGTTGGCCCCAGGTGCAAGCTCCTAAGACCGGTGGCTAGCTGAATGTTTGTTGCTCTCCCTGGAAACTCTGTGTATGTGTGTGTGTGTGTGTGTGTGTGTGTGTGTGTGTGTGAAGTTCTCAGGCCCTGAACACAAAATGGCATTGATTTGGTCTCTACAAGATCACTGGACAGTAGGCAAGTGGTGGGATCAGCTTTCCCATGTTCACGCCCTTGCGTCCAGCTTGCTCATGCTTCTAGCACCAGAGTCAGCTCTACTGTGCTGCCCAGGTGAGGGACAGGGCCTGCTCTCCTAAATGCTGCAGCTGGTGAGGGGCAGGGACAGCTCTCCTGCTCTCATGACTCCAGGGCCAAGTCTTCTGCCACAAGTGGTGAAGGGCTAGGGGGGAGGAGGGTATCTCTCCTTCAGCCACATGAATGGTAGGGCCAGATCTCCTACATTTGTATTTTTGGAGGCTGGTTCACCTGCAATGGCTTTACATTTCTAATGGTGTTTATTTTAATGCAAGCTCATACTTCCTATGAACTTTCAGACACATGCAAACTTTATTATCTATTTACCAGTTTGATTAAAATCAAGTTCTTGTGCCAGCAGCTAATTCCACACTTTATTGTAGGATACAACATTCACATTTTCTCTCTTTGTACTGAGTATTGAACCCAGGGCTTTGTGTATTCCAGGCAAATTTGTTAGTTATTTGTTTTAAGCCTGAGATGGACTATAATACACTATGTCGATGTGCAAAGATGGTTACACACACAATCCAGTAATTATAACACATTAAATAAACAGATAAATGTGTGACATTTCCTTGAGAGCCATGAACAAATGTCTAAGCATCCCAGATACAGCACTGATAACAGATCAAAAACCCAATTCAGCCGGGCTGGCTTAGCGAACCACTGACTTTATTGGGATTACTTACAAGACTATGGGCGCAGGAACATGGATCACCAAAAAGCCAACCCTAGCATGGGTGACCACTCATAATAACTACATCCTGGAGATTTTTTTCCACAACTTGCAGACACTTAGCTGATTGTAGAGTCTCCCCAGCAACTGTTACTGCTCAAACAACTTTGGGGAGGAGCCTTATGAATCCCATGTGATTCAGGAACTTCCTGAGACTTGCAACTTTTTACTACTTGAGACTTAATCCTTTTACCTTCAGGAGGGAATGTTTCAAAATGGAGGAAATAGCTATACAAAAGAAAGGAATCACATGACCATCACAATAGAGGAAGAAAAGCAGCAGGAGACTGGATTCCACCCTGGGCATGGCTTGACCATAGGAGACCTCAAAACCCGCCCCCACAGTGACACACTTACCCCAACAAGGCCACACCTACCCCAACAAGGCCACACCTCCTAATAGTGCCCCTCCCTATGGGCCAAGCATTCAAACACAGGAGTCTGTGGGGGCATTACTTATTCAAACCACCACAATATCACGACATAACAAAGGTTATATTCATCAAACCCACAGATAACATTATGCTAATTGGGGAAACGTGGAAACATTTCAAGATGGAGAGGAGGGCACTCATTCTTTATATCATTCAGTATTGTGTCCTAAGTCATAAGTACACTGACAAGAAAGAAAAGGAAATGAAAGGTATACACATAAGAAAGGAAGAAGTTAAGTCATTCCTGTTTGTAGGTGACATGAGTTTCTATTTAAGATACCTAATGGTGGGATGGTGAGATGGCTCAGCTGCCCTAGACAGGACTCCTGGCATGGGCAGTATGGCCTGGCCAGGCACCACCCATCAGTCACCTCTGCAACACTTCACAGGGAAGAATGACCCCACACTGTTTGGAGCTGCTCACACTGCCCTGTCCCAGGTTACCCTGAAGAGGACAAAGTCAATGCCTGAGGCTGACTAACTCTCTGGCAGACATCCTTAGAACTCCCAGATGAAGACTTTCATGACTGGGTCACAGGGAAAAACAAGCTGGGCTCAGAAAGCCTTATCCAGGAGGTAGTAGCAGAAAAAACGGATCTTACCCTGGCTGCCTTTCCTTCCCTTCCCTTCCTGTGCATGTGTACATGTGTTTGCTTGTGTGTGCGTGCACAAGCCTATGTACAGGTTCATGTATGGAGACCTGACGTTGACGTCAGGTGTCTTCTTCAGTTGTGCTTCTTTTTTGTTTGAGTCATGGTCTCTGGCTGTACCTGGAGCTCACTGAGTGCTACAAATCTAGCTAGGCAGCTTTCTTCTGGGGTCCCTGTCTCTGCCTCCCATGTGCCAGGCTTACAGACAGCCACCATGCCTGCTTGGCTCTTACACGGCCAAACCCGGATCCCCATGCATGCAGGGCAAACGCTTTATCCACTCTCCCTGACTACACCCATGTTTTTAAGTTTCACCCTAATGTGCATTGCTGTCCATTGGATATGTTTATGAGATAAGAGGTGGCCTGAAGGCAGCACTGCCAGTCAGTGCTGACGAAACAGAGACCTCTGGATAGGATGGTTATATCAGGTCCTGTCAGATTGGTTTGGAGCCTCTTACTGGATGGTTTAGGCATTTGTTGGCATTTAGAGCACTTTATTTATTTATTTTTCCAATTCTACACACGTTTCTATTTTATTATGGCAAAGGTGAAAATACTACCTTCTCCACAACAGCAACCAGTAAAATTTATCCCAAAAATAACTCAGTACAAAACAGGTCTGTTTCAGAAAAACAAAAAACAAACAACAACAACAAAAAAAAAAAAAGGAAGGAAAAAGCCTTTACATGAGTTTTTAGATCCTATTTTAAAAGGGGGGGGGAGGGGAAGAAAAAGAAACAAATCCACCATTGTCTGCACAGTCCAGTTGCCAAGCCTCTCTCTAGGGATCACGGCCGAAGCTTCTGGGTCCTGTTACGTGCGTGGATTTACTCGGCTGTTTAGCTGGTGTCCATCCTTGCGTTATAAGCATCCATCTGTGCGTCCAGCTCCTTAGCAGAAAGCTGCTGCTTGGAGTTCCTGCCTGTGCCTCTACCTCTTCCCTGGCTGCCTCCACGTGATCCTCTCCTGGTGCCACCACCTCCAAAACCCCCAGACCCACGGTTTCTTGTCATGCCACCTCTGTTTATGCTTTGTGCAGGTCTCGCTGTTTATCGATCTGTGATGTGACAAGCTGGATGTTCATAGGACGGCCATCCAGAGGGACGCCCTTGTACTGTTTCATAGCCTTCAGGGCATCGGCCTTTCGTTCAAAGTACACCTCTGCTGTCCCTAAACTTTGTCCAGAGCGATCGTAGTGCACCGCTGCTTTCTTCAACGTTCCAATTCAGCAAAGTCCAGGTTTGACACCAGTAGCTTCCCACCGGTCTCCACGCCGGCTCCACCCCCGGAAGCCGCTATCGACCCCTGGAAGCCACTATCGAACAGGCCATGTTGCCACTTGTCGGGGAGCTGTTTCTGTCTGCTGTAGGGTGTCAATTGGTTTCCTGCGCCGCCGCGAGCAATGGCGGGCGGGTTCCTCATGGTCCCGTCGCCTCAGTTCACCCGCGAGGCCGCCTGCACTGCTCTGCCATGGCCACCTAGGAGCCAGCCCTGCCGCGACCCCGGCCCCCGCCGCAGCCGCCTCGCTGGCTCCGGTTCAGCTTAACGATGTCGCTCAAAGACATATCCATTTTGTGGGCCAAGGCGGGCACGGAGTCTTAAAAGTGTAGCCCAAGCTGTCCTGGAACTCCAGACCCACCTGCCTCTGCCTCCTTCAGCAAATCCTTCCGGCCTGCGCCACCAGAACCAGCTTAGAGCACTTTAAAGACCAATTTATTTTTGAGTGTCATGGTATATATTTTTCTTTCTTTTTCTCATCTATCTATCTATCTATCTATCTATCTATCTATCTATCTATCTATCTATCATCATCTATCTACCTACCTATTTACTTACCATCGATCTATTCTCTCATACAATGCATTCTGCCTGCAGCCTCCCCTCCCTCCACTCCTCCTCGCTCCCTCCCCCCCCCCCTGCCACCCCCATCCACTCTCCCTGGGATCCACTGCTGCGTTCTTTGCATTTAGAAAAGAGCAGCCGGGCGTGGTGGCGCACGCCTTTAATCCCAGCACTCAGGAGGCAGAGGCCGGCGGGTCGCTGTGAGTTCGAGGCCAGCCTGGTCTACAAAGTGAGTCCAGGACAGCCAAGGCTACACAGAGAAACCCTGTCTCGAAAAACCAAAAAAAAAAAAAAAAAAAAAAAAAAATTAGAAAAGAGTAAGCCTCCTAAGGATATCAACAGAATACGGCACCACAAGACGACGTATGACACAAACCATCAAGGCAGCCTAGGAGGAGGAAAAGGGTCTGGGTGTATATTTTGTGTCCTCAAGTTGAACTGCCTGAAAACTCCTTCTGTGATATAAGCACATTCCAAGGAAGCTGTCACAGTTTGCTCTTCTTGTACAGTGTCCCTGGCCTAAGGCTAAGTGCGCAAAAGAACAACTTGTGAGCTTCTAGAGTGATTTTCCTAATAAAGACACTTGGGAAAAAAAAACACACCCAAGTGACCTTTCTATACAGAAATAACAAGTTAAAACTTGCCAAGTTAAAAAACACACACACACACACACACACACACACACACACACACACACACACACACACGAGGAATAGGGGCTGGGCGTAGTGGCGCAACCCTTTAGGAATAACCTGACCAAGGATGTGAAGTCCCACTGCAAAGGAATGTCAAAACACAGAAGCGATTGTAGGAGATAGAAACACCCTAGTGAGGTCCAAATTTCACTGACAGGAAAGGAGAAGAGTCATGGAGGCCCAGAGACTGAAGAGTTGGGAGGAATTATGGGGGGAGATAAGACATACTTTAGGAACTCTTGGCAAAGGCTGCCAGCAGGGACCCAGCTATATGCTGCTACATGCTGGCACACACTGGTACACATGGACTGCATACAGGCAGGCATTGACACCCATGCACACAGGCTTCACAGCAGGAAGGGCACAATGGAGGCCGATGAAGGTGAAGGCTAAGGCCTAGTTTGCGATTTCCAGATAATGGCTATGGTGGTTTGAATGACAATGGCCCCCTTAGGCTCATGTGTTTGAATACTTAGGTCCCCAGTTGGTGGAACTATTAGGGAAGGTTAGGAGGTGTGGCCTTGCTGGAGGAGGTGCACCACTGAGGGTGGCCTCTGAGGGTTAAGGTATGCTCTCTGCCTCCTGCTGTGGATCAAGATGTGAGTTCCCAGTGGCTGCTCCAGCTACCTGTCACCATGCCTTTGCTCTGCCATCAGAGACTCTAATTTTCTGGAACCATAAACCTAACTAATTCATTCTTTTATAATTTGCTTTGGTCATAGTTTTTTGGGTTTGTTTTTGTTTTTTGTTTTTTTTGTTTTTTGTTTTTTTATCACAGCAATAGAAACTTAACTAAGACAATGGATCTCAAGGGCACGAGTGTGTGTGTGTGTTTAAAGACTTCTTTTTATTTTCTATGTAACAACATTTCTCCTGCATCTGTTTCTGTGTACCATATAAGACTGACCTATTTACAGAGGTCAAAAGCTGGCTTCAGATCCCCTGGATCTGAAGTTACAGAAGCTGTGAACCACCAAGGATGTGCTGGGGATTGAACCCAGGTCCTCTGGACAATTAACCAATGTTTCTAACCACTGAGAAATCTCTCTAGACACCTCAGGTATTTTTTAAAAAATATTTACTTATTTATTTATTACATATACAGTATTCTGCCTTCATGTATGCGTACACACAGGAAGGGGCTACCAGATCTCATTATAGGTGGTTCTGAGACACCATGTGGTTGCTGGGAATTGAACTCAGGACCTCAGAAAGAGCAAACAGTGCTATTCACTGCTGAGCCATCTCTCTAGCCCCTCTCTCAAGTATTTTTAAGCAGGTTGGTTAGGATCCACTGGTACAGTGAAAGTCTTAGCCCCTTAACCTAGTCAATATGGGCCTGCTACTGAAAATACTTGCTCTGACTCGCTGGTGATTTCCATCTTTGCTATAACCTCATTCCTTGGGTTATCAAGCTGAGAAATTATTTTAAGGGAAATAAAATGTTGTAACTCAAGGGATCCTTTCAAAGGCCAGGAAGGAGACATCAGGTGCCCTTTACTTTCTAGATACTGCATTGAGCATCTCCATGTGTATTAGCTCATGAAGGCAACACAGGAGACTGGGGCTCAAACACAGGTTAAGTAACTTGTCCCAAACCATGTATTAAAAGGCAACATGGTTCAGATTTAATTGAACATATTTTGGTTGACACTGAAGTATTCAACTTCATATTGGCTTTGAGATGAGTGAAGCATATTATTTGGGGGAAGGAGAAAATGGAGGCCCAGAGGCAGGAAGTGACTTTCAAGAAGTTCTATAGAGAGTTATGGTGGGTTGTAGATGGTAAGCCAGGAAAGGAACCCAGGTCATTTTCTGGTGTTCTTAGCTATCCTGGCAATCACCTGACTGGGCTTGGCAACCACAGCTCAGCAAACTCCATGCATGCATGAGTCCATCACAGAACCCCTCCTGCTGGGTGGCTTAAACAGGTCGTAGGCTGACAGAGCAAGGTGTTCTTGGGTCAGTAACAGCTGCACTGCTAGAGCCTGTGTCTCCTGCCAAGATCACAGACTTTTCCCATTTGCCTCTTGCCTCTTGTTTAGCTTTTCTTGACCGTGAGAATGACGAGTCAGATCTTGTAAATGAGTTGGGTTTTTTTTTGTTAGTTGTTTTGTTTTGTGTTTTTGTTTTTCCAGTTTTCCCTTTAAATCATTTTAATAGCTGTCTGCGAGAACTTACCTTGTGCTCATTAATGCACTAAGTGAAGGCAATAGGAAGATGGCCGAGTGACCTCATGTGATAAGTGACTCACCAGGCAGTGGGAACTCAGTGTGGAGTAAGCTGTGTGATCTTCGAGCCAGTGAACAAAGACAGGTATCTTTGGGCCATGATTTGTGCCCAGCAGCCCCAGGACACCAGAGAGAATGTGAATTTGATCGTCTGTCCTCAGCGTTCTGGGAGCATTCATGGACTTCCTTCTTTCCACACTGTCTCCATTACATCCTCTTGCTGGTATCGTGGGATATTTGCTCCCGTTGTGAACTCCAAGATTGTGGACTGTGAAACCTGCTTCTAATCGTGGTGTGGCTCAGTCCTTGATCCTAGAGCTTTCTGTAAGCAAATACTTGAGGTGTCCTCAGCCCTAGCACATGCCTTTAATCCAAGAGCTAAATAAAGTCATAAAGTCAACCATTGGTCAAGAGGTGGAGCAAGCAGCCAGCTGACTGAGTAAACAGAAAGGAGGGACATTGAGATGAGGGTATTTAAGGCAGCATGGAGCTAGAGAAAGGGATTTTGGATTTTTCCTTCTGGGACATGTGCTGAGTAGGAAGATCAGCTGGGTCCTTTCTCTGCCTCTCTGAGCTTGTAGGTCTTCATTCCTGCATCTGGCTCCTGAGTCTTTATTGGTAAAATAAAATGATTGGGGTTTTCTTTCTAATAACAACATGCTAAGGGTGTTCTCCAATTCTATCATTTTTGCTTTAATTGCTTTCTATTCCTTCTCTAAGCCAGATTCAAAGTCTACCTCCTTTGTTTCTCCGTGTGGAGAAGACTGCCCTTCCCAGAGAGGTCCCAGTGCTGTGCTTGCTGTCTATCATAATGCCTGCTAAATGTTTGCTTGTTTCACATTCACCTCCTGTCTCAGCTGCAGGACTGACCATTTCTTAAGGACAGGGACTTTGTCTTTGTCATCTTATCTATCCCTAGTGTTTACTGGTCATCTAGACTCAACTTTGACTTTTAGAGTTAAATAGAGGCTCTCTAAACATGTGGCCCAGAATGAAAAACACTTTGATGGCCTCTGATGATCACTTCTGTCTTGTGTCCTTTCTATCTGAAGAATCATCTGGTCAGTCTTTTCCAAGCTTTCTGCTTCGTTTCTCACTTCTAAGGCTCTGCTTTGGGGGAGATCTTTCACCTTCATAATCAGGGTTTAAAGTGTAGACCATTAACTGAGGAAAGGACATAATAAGGGAGAGGGAGCAGGGAAGGAGAGAGGGAGGGAGAGAGAGAGAACATATCTGCCACTCTTACTGTCCAGTCCTGGAGGATCTAAGGGAGACCAGACTATTTCCCATGTCTCACCTGTTTTGATGTTGTATGAAATTACTGCTCTAGGATTGAGAATCAAGATCTAGGTCTTTGTCAGAGATCTTCCCATGGCTAGACAGAAAGAATACTTTAAAAATGATTGGATTCATTTCTTTCTTTCTTTCATTTTTTTATAGCAGTAGCCAAGAGAACCTATGTCTTAGTTACTTTTCTTTTGCTGAGATGAGATACCATGACCAAAGCAATTTGTAGAAGAAAGAGTTTAGTTGGAGCCTACTTCTTCAGAGGGTGAGTCCGTGATAATCATGGTGGGGAGGATAGCAGCATGCATGCATGGTGTTGGAGCAGTAGCTGAGAGCTTACATCTTGATCTACAAGCATGACGCAGGAAGAGCCAGTTGGTAATTACTCTTTGAACGCTTAAATCCTCTCCCCAGTGACATACCTCAGCAAAAAGAATAGATCTCTGTAAATGTAACTTTTATTTGTCTGATATAATTATTGTCTTGGAGGCTTACCCTCTCTGTCTGCTAACTTAGACCTAGTTCTGGAAGCTTCCTAGAATGTTTTCAGCCTCTGAGACTTATTGCTGAATAAGCTCACCCTTATTTTTTTAGTTCTTTCTGAACTCTGGCTGGCTGGTTCAACTTAGCTCTTTTGACTCAGACTTCTCCAAGCTGACTGATTCAGTCTGGCTTCTCACAGTTTCTCACTGAATTTCTATGCTTGGCCTTAAAACAAACTCTAGCAATCTGTCTGATCTTCTGGCTCCTTCTCATTCTCTGGCTCATTCCGTCTTCATCTGTGTCTAGCTTGTTCTCTCTTCAACCTTTCTCTGTAAAACTCTTGGTAAAACTGCCTCTGAATTCCATCAACTGAACTGCCACGAACTCAACTCCCTTGCACTGCCTATCAACTCACTGTCTCAACTGACCTGCCTGAACAGCACTGACTAGAACCCAGAGATCTGCGTGCCTCTCTCTCCTGAGTGCTGGGATTAAAGATGTGTATTACCATGCCTGGACCTAAGCTTTTCTTTACCTGAAACTTACCCTATACCAGGCTGGCCTTGACTGCAGAGATCTGATAGCCTCTGTCTCCTAGATTAAAGGCATGTCTGTGTTCCAGCCATACTACACAGACTTAGAGGGTCTTTGGATGTGATCTCTTGCCAGAGCAGTCATGTTTTGAATTAAAATTACTCTACACCTCTCCCAATCCTTTCCAAGTAGTTCTACCAACTAGGGACCAATTATTCAAATATATGAGCCCATGGGGCCATTCTCATTCAAATCACTACAACCTAGTACTTGCTTCAGAACCTGTGGTGCTGGAAGGAATCAAATTACAGTCACATTAGTCTCAGGGGCTTTCCATAGGCTACTGGAGAAGAGGGAACCATAGTTGTCCAAGTAAACAGGTGGTGTAGAAACAGGTATTGGGGAGGGTAGCTGGTGGATACAGTTGTTTTATTCACTTGCTGGAATAGAAAAACAAACTCTTGGGATTGGAAAATTTTCAAATTATTTTTTTATTTTATCTGTTTGCACGAGTGTGTGCACATATGTGTGGGTGCCAGAAGAGGAAATAAATTTGCAGTTGTAGGCTGATGTGAGCTTCCCTTAGAAAGCAGCCCAGAGACACCGAAAGCACATGTCTAGGTTGTTTGCAGATGCTACTAAAAGTCAAGCTGGTAACAAAGGTTAACTCTCATAAGTCTACCTTTTCTCAACTTACTCCCCAACTGTATCTTCTTATGTCATGCTTGGTTTCCAGAAGGAGACAGTAACAGCCAGGTAGTTCCACCTAACATGACATAACTATCCCACACCCGAAAAGATTCCCCCAGAATGCATGGTAAAGTCCTTTGCGGGGATACTTACTCTTTTTTCCCCTGGTTTTTCTTTTTTCTTTTTCTTTTTCTTTTTTTTTGGGGGGGGGGTTTTTTTTTTTTAGACAGGGTCTCTCTGTGTTAGCCTTGGCTGTCCTGGACTCACTTTGTAGACCAGGCTGGCCTCGAACTCACAGTGATCCACCTGCCTCTGCCTCCCGAGTGCTGGGATTACAGGCGTGCGCCACCACACCCGGCTTTCCCCTGGATTTTCAAGATAGGGTTTCTCTGTGTAGCCTTGGCTGTTTTGGACTCAATTTGTAGACCAGGCTGGCCTCTAACTCACAGAGATCCGCCTGCCTCTGCCTCCCGAGTGCTGGGATTAAAGGCATGTGCCACCACTGCCACCTGGTCACTTACTCTTTTCAACATCTCATTTTATTTTTTAGATGTACTTTACAAATGTTTATTTAATGAATGGCTAAAGAAAAGATAGCTATCAAGTGAGCCTGTGGAGTGCTTTCATTGCAACAGTTCCTCTTTTATTCCACCAATGCTTCCTATTGTCCGGTGTGTGGTGTCTGATGTTAGCACAACATATTAGAGTTGAGAGTGGATGCTTAAATGGTGCATTCTCCTCCGCCCCCATTTGTTCACTTCTATTCTTCTCTGACCCTGTAGTTAAATAGAAGATAGTTTTTAAAAAATCCAATTTGCCTTCTTTTCTTTGTCTTCAGTTGAAGATATGTATGGGTTTATGTTTACCATTTATCATTTGTTTTTGATCTGTGAAACCTCCCTGTTTTATTTTTTCCACTTTTTTGGACTTATTTTGGATCAATAAATTGAAAAAATCATTTGTATATTTGTTAGGATTCGCTTCAGTCTGCCTACCTGTGATGTCACTGCTTACCTGCCACAGGGGCATGGCTCTGCCCTGGGCCATATAAAAGACACCCTCCATGCGGCTCTCTCTCTCTCTACTTCTCTATCTCTTTCCTCTCTCTGTCTCTTCTCTCTTTCTCTGGGGTATACCTTCCCCTCCCATGCTCATCTAATCAACTCTGTATAACATAATATCTGCCTGGTACCTTTTATTCTAACATTCATCTTTAATTTTTATATATAACAATATTCATGTACTTGTTTGTTAATTATATGTGCTTACATTATTTTTGGATAATAATTACTTGAGAGTTTATGCATATATATTAAGGTTCTCTAAAGAGAAGTGAAGAAGGAGCAGAGGCAGGGGGAGGAAAGGAGGACAGAGGAGGGAAGAGGAGGGAGGATGGAGAGGAGGATGAGGATGAGGAGGAAGGAGGAGGAAAAGGAGGAGGAGGGAGAGGAGGGAAAGGAGGGAGAGGAAGAGGGACATTTGGCTCCACCACACAACAAGGACATATGCTCAACCATGTTCATGGCAGCCTTATTCACAATAGCCAGAACCTGGAAACAACCTAAATGTCCCTCAGTTGAAGAATGGATAAAGAAACTGTGGTACATTTACACTATAGAATACTACTCAGCTATTACAAACAAGGACATTCAGAAATTGATGGGACTAGAAATGATCATAATGAGTGAGTTAACCCAGAAGCAGAAAGACTCACATGGTATATATTCACTTATAATTGAGCACTAACCCAAAAGACATGTCCCACAAAAGGCTTCATTTACCAGGAGACTGGGATAGATGTGAAGACTCCTACTGAGACTCTAGGTAAGAGAAATATAGGAGATGGGGAAATAGAAGGACCCAGAGGGTCCTAGAAACCTACAAGAAGAGCATCATGATGGGTAGATCAGGGCCCAGGAGGTGTCTACTCAAACTATTACACTAACCAAGGACAATACAGTAGTAAACATCGAACCCCTACTCTGATCTACCCAATGGACAGGACATTCTCCACAGTTATGTGGACAGCAGGATCTGACTTTTGACTTGCACTCTGTTGCTCCATATTTGACCAACTCCCCTTGGTAGGGAGGCCTGATGGCACTCAAAGAAAGAATAAACAGGTTACTAAGGTGAGACTTGATAGCCTATGACCATATAGTGGAGGAGGAGGTCCCCCTTGGTCATAAACCTAGGGGAGGGGAATAGGGTGAAAGCGGGAGGGAGGGAGGAATGGGAGGATACAAGTGATGGGCTAACAATTGAGTTGTAATCTAAATAAGTTAATAAAATAAAAAAAAAAGAAGTCAACATTGGATTGTAGAGGTGAACACTAGGATCCAAAGGCTGTTTTGGCAGGCTAGAAAATAAAGAAAATTGACAGCCCACTTCCAAAATCAGACTGGCAGAGTCCCTTCTTCCCCAGCTAAGGTCAGTCTTTGTTCTGTGAGAGCATTCAACTGATTGGATGAAGCTCACATTATGAAGGGTAATCTGCTTTACTCAAAGTTCACCAACTACCTACACAGAAACATCCAGATTAATATTTGACTAAATATCAGGGCACTGTGGACCAGCCAAGTTGGCACATGAAATTAACCATTTTAGTATGCAACTTTGACTTGTAAATTAATACTTTTGCTATTTTCTTCAACAAACTGGCACGCTGGAATTCTAAATTCTGCTAACCCTTTCTGGCCCCTCATGTTGCAGTCCTTTAAGCCTCACAAGTTTAAAACTTGGTAAGAAAGCACACACTGAAATGTGTCTGTCTTTTCCCACCTAACATATGCTGTCAAGAATCGTTGGCTCCTGACACTTAGACCCTTGTACTGCCTGTAAGTCTGCCTCACACAAAGATACTTCTGTCGCCAATTTCTATGCACTAAATATGAACAGACGCAGGTTTCTCTGAGGATAAAATACAAGAGACTAAGGGAGAGCTGGAACCACATAGACAGCAGGGAACTTCAACCAGGTGAGACAGATGTGGACAGAAGTCCACAGGACATGTAATAACTGAAGACTGGGACCCACAGGCAGATCTTGTGGCTGCTTTGGATCTTTTGCCTGCCGCTCCCCCTTCACCTCCCTCCCGGCCCCCCCCCCCCCCCCCCCGCCTCGCTTCACCCCTGTGTGCCTCCATAGGAACCATGTTTTCAAACCAATGATCGTGTTTTGTCTTCCTTTTGTCACTTACTGCTTAGTTTGGGCATTGCAATGGCTTGAATGAGAATGGCCACCGTAGGTTCATATGTCTGAAAGCTTAGTCCCCAGCTGATGGACTGTTTGGAAGGGTTAGGAGGTGTGTCCTCATGGGAGGAGGTGTGTCCTTGTGGGAGGAGGTGTGTCCTTGTGGGTGGAGGTGTGGCCTCGTGGGAGAAGGTGTGTCCTGTGGGAAGAGTGTGGCCTCGTGGGAGGAGGTGTGTCCTGTGGGAGGAGGTGTGGCCCCATGGGAATGAGATGTGTCTTTGTGGGAGGAGGTGTGTCCTCGTGGGAGGAGATGTGTCCTTGTGGAAGGAGGTGTGTTGTGGGTGGGTGGAGTTGCGGGTGGGGGTGGACCTCGAGGCTTCAAAACCCCACTCCAGGTCAAGTGTCTCCCTCTCTTCCTGCTGCCTGAGGATCAGGATGTGGAGCTCTCCGCTACTTCTCCAGCGTTCTCCAGAGTCGTGCCTACTTATAGGCGGCCGTGCTCCCTGCCATGATGATAGCAGTCTAAACTTCTGAAAGGGCGATCAAGCTCCCAGTTAGACGCTTTCTTTTAGAAGAGTTGCCTTGGTCACGGGGTCTTTTCATAGCAACTGAGCGCTTACTACGACTAGTTTTTGTTTTTGTTTTGTTGGCTTTTTGCTCGTATATGGTTTTTGATTTTGTGTTTTTGCAGTATTTTGTTGCATGCTTTTTTAAAAAGAAACATTGAAAAAGAAATGATGTGGAGTTGGAGGGGGAGAGGGGTAAGGAGATGGGGAAGAGCTGGGAGGAGCTAGGAAAACATGTGATCAGACTATATTGTCTGAAAATGATTTTCTAAAGGGAATCCTTAAAAGATTTCTATGAACAATGGAAGGGCAATTTACTGTTATTTATTTTCCTTTCTAGAAGACAGTAGGTTTGTTCAGGAACTAAAATATTTGTGGCTGGTGCTTTCTGAATCAGAGGAAGGGACACTGAGTCCCTATAGAGGGTAGTGAGCAGGTGGCCAGGCCTATTAAGCCGCTCTCATCAGGTCAACTTCTTTGCTTAACTACTTTGGCAGAAGTGAACTTCATCCTGCCAAACTTGCTATTTCTTTCTTTCTTTTTTTCCCCATGATCTCCCCACCCCCAAGTTTATTTATTTATAGCTTGATTTGACTCCTAGGTTATTTTTCCTGCTTTGATCAAGCAATGGTTTTGAGGTGTGTGTGTGTGTGTGTGTGTGTGTGTGTGTGTGTGTCTGTCTGTCTGTCTGTCTGTCTGTGTGTTCATTCCTATGTATGTGCAAGTGTATATGTGAGTATGGATGCCAGAGGACAAATGGTGTTGTTTCTTCTTCCCTCCTTCCTCCCTCCCTCCCTTCT
Source organism: Acomys minous (assembly GCF_964271855.1). Classification (NCBI taxonomy): domain Eukaryota; kingdom Metazoa; phylum Chordata; class Mammalia; order Rodentia; family Muridae; genus Acomys; species Acomys minous. Next base: position 106,586,123 of record NC_140489.1, on the reverse strand, counting down.
TTCCTCTCTCCCTCCCTTCCTTCCTCCCTTCCCCCTCCCTGCCTTCCTTTCTGCCTTCCTCCCTTCCTCCCTCCCTCTCTCCTTTCCTTCCTTCTTCCCTCCCTCCCTTCCTCTCTTCCCCCATCCCCTTTTTCTTTTCCTTTTAAGATAGCTCTCTCACTGAACTGGAACTTTCTGAGTAGGCTAAGCTGGTTGGCCACAGAGCCCCAGGCATCTCCTCATCCTGCCTCCTCAGAACCAGGATTATAATTGTATACCACTACATATGGCTTCTTTAAAAAGAACAAGAAACAAACAACAAACAAAAACCATGCCCTCTTAGAACTGAAAGCTCATCCTTATGTTTACAAAGCAAACTTTTTACCAGCTGAGCTCTCTCTCTCTAAGCCCACCTTTAAAATAACCTTATTTTGTTGTGGAGGTGGAGAAAGGGCAGATGTGTGGAGGTCAGTGAACATTTGTATGGAGTCAGTTCTCTCTTTTTCACCTTCATGTGGGGCTTAAGAAACAATATTCAGTTGCTGGATTTACCCACTGAACACCTTATCAGCCCCAAATAACTCTATATAGATACCATCCATTTCCTTAAACCTTGTTAGTCCAGGGCTTGGTAATTTATTTCAAAGCCCTCACACGTAGCTTCTAGCCAGCCACCAAGCCAATGTGGAAGGCTGCAGGCTGACTTTCTGCAGACACGCAAGCCAGGTCTAGCACTGCAGAAGTGTTTTATTTGGTCAGAAGTTGTTTAGGAAGCTCAGCTTGAGGACAAAATGGTTTGTCCCAGACATTTCTTCACAGCTTCCTCCAACTCTCTGTCTCTGAAGGGCCATTTTGAACAGAAGAGCCCTCACATCACTCATTGCCTTGGCAGGATCTCCTTTTCTCCATAAGACAGAACTGTCCATGAAATGTACATTAAGTGACGTGTCTGGAGCTCTGTCCTTCAGTGTCGGGTGGGTGGCCTAGATTCTGAGTCCAGCAGGCCGGTCCAGGCTCAGCTTGCTTCCAGATGAGAATGGGTAGACCGTGAGATCAAAGGTCGCAACGTCCTGTTTCTTGCTCAGGGTCAGCTTAGAGCACTCATGGTGAGGTCCATGGCCTGAGGGCTAGGCCAGATTCCCAGTCTTACCCAGGGAGGTGGAAAAAATGAGTTTTCCATGGAGTGTTAGTGTTTATTTCTTTTAGAATGAGATGGCTGGTATCAGATGGCAGTGGGGACTCCACAAGCCCGTGCTGATACCCAAAGTGCCACAGCCCTTCCTTCAGCTGCTGTGCTAAGCACAGCAGAGGATGCAGGCTAATGTCTGAAACCCACTGACAGTCAGGTCCAGTGAGACAAAGGCTTGGTCGTGCTTCACTGGGAGTCAGCACCAAACTATTGGCAGCAAAGTGGCTGCCAAGGGAGCTCTGCCATTGCTGCCTGGACTGGCAGCCAAGCCCCTGGCATCCAGTGGTGATTCTTCCCAAGAATAAATGGAGTCTCAGACAGTCATGATGTTAGACTGGTCTGAGCATCTGAGAGAACCCACAAGCACACCAGCCAGCCTTTATTTTATTATCCTATGGATGGGGGAAGAACTTCTAGGTATGATTAAAGGTCATTTGCTCGAGGCTAGGATTTCCTCAGCATAGGGGGTAGGGTACTTCCAAGAACTCCCTGCTGAATGAATCCCTTATCAGGAAAGGGTCAGTCAGTCCTATAATCCTCCTTGAGGGCTATGTGACACTCCCTACAAGACCTGGAGTTACCAAATCAGGTGGAGTGGGAACCCTGCTCGGAAAAAGGAGTCCACCATCACAGACCAAGCACAAATGGCTATTCAGAGATGTCAGACTTCAACCTTATCCAGCAGAGTCCTCCTCTAGAGCCACGTCTTTAACACGGTGGGCTTCTAGGGCTATTCACCCCACCTTTATAGCAAGCTGGGGGCATGAGGACAAGAAGGGACTGGAGTGGAACAAAGCCATAGTATTCTAACATCACTTCACCAGTTGGTGACATTAGACCCCAGAGGTACACGCCAAGAGGCTGGGCATAAGACAGGATTTCTCATGGTTCATTTGTCACCAGGAAAGCAAAGGCAGGGTGCCAAAGCACACCCATATTACAGTGTAGACAGAATTCTAGAGGAGGAGAAATATTCCACAGCAGCCCCACAAACTTGCCTGTCTATTCTCCTCAGTGACTGTGTCTGATCTCTGGACTCTCCAGAGGTGTGTTGAAAGCTCCTTGGCCTGGTTGCCTCCCCAGGAGGAACAAGGAAATGCCCTTGACTAAGATATCACCTCATTGGTGGCTCTTTAGTCACCTTCTTATGTGTCACTACCACCAATCAGTTGGAGAGTTTGAGAAACCCTAAGACCATGTCCCACTATGAGACTATTTCTGCCTTATGTTTGTAATGCACTTCTCTATGGACATGAGCTAGGGTCCACATCTGAGGAGAGGAGAGCCGTGTGTATTGTTTTCCAGAGAAGAACCACTTGATTTCTCCCCTGTTTTGGGCTGCTTCTCAGGGTCATTCTGGCCATGCATATTCAGATTAATACCTTTACTCTGAAGAAACCACGGAGACCCCTCCTGATGATTGAGGTAGCTTGGGTGGTGCTGTGGCCCTGGCCACTCAGCCCAGCACTTGAACTTGGTTCTGGAGCAGAGGTGTTGTATTAATTCATATTAGATTCTTGAAGGCTTTTCTACCCTGGCTAGTTCCCAAATAATTGACACAGAGAGGCCATAATTTATTTTGCAAGCTTAAAGCACTAGCGCTGGGCAGTTATCAACCCTCTAAGCTATTTTGATGTCTCCCAGCTATACAGCCCAAGTTAATTGCCAATAAAGTCATCCTGTCTGGGCTGGATCTGCTCCATCACTCTGTCCTCATGGCCATGTCTCATGGTTCATTCTGCCTCCTTTTCCTCTTGCCTCATGGTCTCTCCTAGACTCCTAAGCCTGGGAACCTAAGTACCACCTACCTCTCTTCTGCCCAGCCCAGGTGGTCAGCAATTTTATTAGCCAATCAGATAACTGGGGAGCAAATTCTCTCCTCTGGGGTATAACCAGATCCTGAGGGTCAGTAATTAGCATTAGAATACCTAGCACCAGCCCAATCCCCAACCCAGAGGTTCTAGATGTCTACTTCTGAGCCATGTCCATCTTGTGGGCTACAAGCTGTTGGCACCAAGCCACCAATTGTTCTCTCTAGAATGGTAAAGACTCTTCCTTATTTTCTGTTTTTTTTTCCTACTTAAAAAAATGTCAAAATAACATTTCTTCCATGAAGACATTATAATGGCAAACAATTGTTTTCTTTCTCTCTCTCTTTCTTTCTTTAACTTGTATCATCTAGCTCTTGGGTCCTCATTATAAAAAAAAATAATAAATTTAGTTGTGAAATTTAAAAAAATCTGTGAACCACTGTTTTTTGGTGTTAAAAGGGACAATTAATCCCAGAGGCCCTGGATTAGGTGTTTTTATTTTATTTATTCTTTTAGTTTGGAAGAGGGGAGGGCAAAGTTTATTGGTTTCTGGAGCTCATTGCTCCTAAAGACTTTTTGCTCCTCATCTCTACATGCTCTGTTCTTTCCTGAGACCTCATCTGGCCCTAGCCTTAACCTAATTTCCTCATTGCGCATCCTGCTTTCTTGTAGAACACAGTGAACTTGGCCCAGGAGAACCAGGGTCTATGTCTACCCCTGTGGCTCACATACTTTGATGTTTGCCCTTCTGCTTGACTAATGTTCATTTCCCAGGACACAGAAGGGGCTGTCTCTTGTTTTTCCTAATGATATTTTTTGGCTGTTGTAATTAGGAGAAGAAAGTATATTTAAAACACCAATGTTTCATGGGCTAGATTCTAATTTGGTAACGTGATTTGAAAGGTCAATGTAAGCCTCAAATAATCTTCCAGAAATATCTGCTACTGTGTCTCAAAGCCTTAGTAATTTTCTAATACTCCTCCAGAAAAAAAAATTAAACTGGTGTCACTTGGAAGTGGTGGAAAATCGGCACAGGTTAATAAAACCTTGTAGCCCATAGTCATGAAAGAATTTATTTAATTGTCTTCTTCTTTTACGTTAACATGTCCTAGGGCCCTGGAGGAATGGGACTGGGCAGGTAGGTTTTCACGAAGGCATGAGACTGTGTGAATATTCATTAGGGCTGTCTTTTCTAACTCCTTAGGTTTCCATTCTGAGTGGAGTAGGTTGCTGGCAAAGTTTAACGTGTATGTGAGTGTTGTCTCTCGAGGGCAAGGCGGCTACAGGATAAGATAGCAGGGGCCAGCGGAAGGTGTTGCATGGAAGTCGGATGCTCTGTTTCAGCGTTTTGTCCAGAGCTAACCAAGGGAGTAGGCATTGGCTCTGCCCAACATCTGGCACCAGATAAGAACCAGGTTGAAGTCCTGATTTCAAATGTTTAGGTATTTAAAAATACTAAATCAAGCCAATAAAATGTGGTCTTTGCTTTTAACTTGATAAATATTTACCAGTCTGCATCACGTGTGGATCCTCTCTGCCTGCAGTTACATCTGACTGCTTGTTTAACTTTACGCATAACTCTGAAACAAGTATGTGCAGCACTGCTGGGTGGAGTGACATATGCCTTTAATCTCAGCACTCCAGAGGCAGAGGCAGAGGCAGAGGCAGAGGCAGAGGCAGAGGCAGAGGCAGAGGCAGAGGCAGGAGGATCACTGTGTGTTCAAGGCCAGTCTGGTCGACAAATCAAGTCCAGGACAGCCAAGTTTGCACAGAGAAACCCTGTCTCAAAAAGAAAAAAAAAAAGTGTGTGCGTGCGCAGCACAAAAGCCCATGGTAACTCATGACCACGGACAGAGTGGTGGAAATTTGAGTTGCCTCAGTGCTTGCTTCCTTCCTAGAGCAACATAGTGTGAACCCTGCCCTCTTGTTTCAGATCCCTTACTGTTGTAGACATGTCCTTCATGTGGTCCTTTAAAAATAATGTGTGTGTGTGTGTGTGTGTGTGTGTGTGTGTGTGTGTGTGTGTATGTATGTGTGTATACCACATGTACATAGGGGCCGGTGGAAGTCAGAAGAAGAGGGCATCAGATCCCCTGGAACTGGAGTTACAGACACTATGGGTCTCTGTATGGATGGACCCCAGGTCCTCTGCAAGAGCAGTTAAATGCTCTGGACTGTGAGCCAACTTTCTGGTGTTTCATGTGTTCTTTTGATGCTATGCTCTCTGTACCTTTTTTTTGTTGTTGTTGGCTTATATCATTGTTGAAAACATCCCTAGAGCCCAGAACCGAAGAGCTGTTGGTGTTTGTTGGTGCAGGAAGGCTATGTGCCTTATGAAGAAACTACTCAGGCATAGGTTACATTGCTACTGGCTCTGAGTTTACTGTTTAACGGATCGGTAAACAAAGGTGTCTTGAAGCAGAAGAACACATCAGACAAGACCATATGTTGAGTAGTTGGAAAAAACCAAAAGTCCACTATTGACCAGCTCATAAAGATGTGGACAATCAAAGACTTGTAGAAACCTAAGCCTGCATTTCTCTTCAGGCAAGGATTCTAGGTCCCCTAATTCCATGTTAAAAGTGGTCACACAGAACATGTGTGTTGCAAGAACTGGCTAAAATTCAAGGTTACTGATTGAAAAAAATACATTGAGCTATAGTTTGTATTTGATTGACACTTATCAAATATCATTGTTCACCAAATATTAATTATTAATACCACTTGATCAGTTCATGCATGCCTACATCAAAGTTTGTGATAGTTAGATAAATAATAAGGACACATGCAATTCATTACTTATTATATACATTAGTTTTCTTTTCAGCAAAGTCACTAATTATAGTCTTGTAGTCAATATTTTTACCTGGTTGTATACTTATCTCCCCATTGTGTTCTATTAAAAAGTGAAGATAAAAATATTTAAAACTATAATCACCCAGAAGTAATATGTTTTTAAAACCCCAATCCTATTGCCTGGTGAAGGATACCTTCCTCTGAGGTTGTTGGCCAGGAGGCCTCCAGAGGCTCACAAAACAATACAGGGTATTGCCACTGCCACTAGTTGTAAACCAGAACTAAACAGTTAAACACCATTACTACACACTTTGTATCCAGGACACAGAGAATTCAGGCTAGGGCTGAGTTGGCAGCTTCCTCTCTGCTCACTCATTCTGGGAAGTGTTACGTCAACCACTGGAGGAGACAAGTCATCCACAGTGTTACCCAGCTCTGGATCTTGCATACCATAATACTGACCTGTCAGGCAAGACATGAGCACTGGTGCAATAGTTGCATGAATCATCTGGGGCTATCTAACTGCTGTTTGATCAGGCCCCCTCCACAGAAAGAATACATGCCTGTTACTGTAAGGCTGGTCAAAAGCTTATGGTAAGGGAGGTCACAGGCCCTAGAAAACTAAGTAGAGCATAATAGATATGTTTAAATACTCCAAAAGTACACAAGATAATTCATAGTGTACAAATAGCAGTAACTCCAGGGAGAAACATGGCTAACTTAGTTTGAAAGATATATAGATTTTGGTGGCTTAAAATGTTTATGTTTCCTTCATTCTTTACATTCACTCAAAACAGTGTTCTTGGTTTTTAAAATTCTAATCCTATGTTACATGCAAATGTTACATTAGCTATGGATGGACAAAAGTGAAGAAAAAAAAAAAGGAAGTCAGATTCTGATCATGATGGCTAATCGTTTTGATACGATCCATGAGAATTCTAGAATGGAATTTACTAGCTATTCTTCTCTCCCAAGGACTGTTGTCCTGCCTATACCCAGCCCATGTAATAAATGATATGTGGCCTCGGATGCACAGATTGTGATGCTGGGCAAACAGGGAGCCCTGAACAAAAGTTCCAAGAAGGAAAGAAGGCACACCTTCAAATGGCCAAGCACACCTTCAAATGACCACTTACTCCTGTAAGGTGGATCAACTGACTAGAGCTTTCATGCCCATGAAGAGACTGGGATGTTAACAGGTGCAGAATCTAATTAAATTTATCTTGGGTTATCTTTAGCTCTCTAAATAGCCACTCCTTCCCCATCTTTGTGTGGACCTAACGTCCTGTGACTAACAGATAGAAACCTTTTTTTTTGGAAGGTATCAGCAAAGCGATGGTTTCCACCAAATGCAAGGTTGAGCGAGCATCATGGATAGTGTTTGAAACCCTACAGCTGTCATTTCCCCCACTTTGATGCAGCCATCTACTTAATGGTTCTGCTAACATGGCTGAAAAGTGGTTTGGCCTTTTTATTTATGTACTTTGTTCAGCTTCCATGTTACAACTACACTACACATGTTTGACACTATATCTCTGTCCCCAGGCTAAGGTCACTCATATTTGGCTCCAGAGTAAATTGAGGTAAGAGTTGTGCTTCTGCACTGACATTATACCTTGTGATAACCATGATCCAGAGTGATTCAGAGAACTTCAGTTTATTTTGGCTTACAGTTCGGGAGGATGAATCCATAGTGGTGGGGGGAGGCATGGCAATGGGAGGCCAGAGAAAGAAGCTGAGTGATCACATCTTCAACCACACGTGGAAATCAGAGTGAAAGGATGGAAAGTGGACTGAGTCTACAACCGCCCCACCCTCCCAGAGCCTGTCTGCAGTTCTCCAAAGAAGGCCGCCATCCATGACCTTCTTAGGCCGGGCCACAAGCTGAGGAACCAACGTTGACACCCACAAGTCTATGGGGGACATTTCTCATTCAAACCACCACACCACATACATGTGAGAGATGTCAGTGTTAAATCTACAACACGGGCACTAAAGACTAGAAGCATTACTGAGTATGGCGGCTCATGCCTGTAATTCCTAGCACTTGGGAGGCGGAGGATCACTGCAAATTTGAGATCACTTGTGCTAACTAGTAAATTCCAGGTCAGCTGGATCCACAGACCCTGTCTCAAAAAAGGTGTGTGTGTGTGTGTGTGTGTGTGTGTGTGTGTGTGTGTGTGTATGTGCATGTGCTTATTTTAGTGTAGTCATTAATGCTCTTAGAACTTTTTATTGAAAAATTATTTTGTCTCATTTATTGAATATTTTTGTTGAATAGAGGAAGAATTCTAGACTAATATTTATTTGTTTATTAAAACATTTATTTTTGGGGGCATGGTGGAGCACACTTTTAATCTTAACACTTGGGAGGCAGAGGCAGACAGATCTCTGTGAGTTCAAGGCCAGCCTGGTCTACAAAGCAAGTCCAGGACAGCCAAGGCTACACAGAGAGACCCTATCTCAAAAACAAAACAAAACAAACAAACAAATGAAAAAACCAAACCCACATAAAAAAAATTAAATGTGTTATGTGTGCCTTCCTTCATGAGCTCATGTAACCCACTTTATGTGCAGGGCCAGAAGAGGACTTCAGATCCCTTGGGACTGGAGTTACAGGCAATTGTGTGCCACCTAGTGAGGGTGCTGGGAACCAACACCCCGCCTCCCTCCCTCCTCAGCAAAAGTAGCCGGTGTTCTAAACCACTAAGCCGTTTCTCCAGCTCTTCCATGAGCATTTTTGAAGCTGTTCTGTTCACTTTTATGATGCATATTTTTTCTTGATAAAAAGTTAGCTATGAATTAGACTGTTGCTCTTCATAGAAGGTATGTTGCTGTTACAGCTTTTGAGATTTTTCTGTTTGGTTCCAGCCTCCCATAAATTACTTGCATTATGCCTTAGTGTGGATTGATTTGTTTTTCTATTTTTTCTGCTATCTACTCGTAAAGAAGCTTGAATTTATAAAAATGCGCACGTTGTGAAACCAGGAAATATTTAAATTGTTATTGCTTTGCTTCACCTCTATTTATACTAATTTCGTGTACACCTGATTGCTTGACTTCATCTAGAGCTGCGGTTCTCAACCTTCCTAGTGCGGTCGGTCACCCTTTAATACAGATCCTCATGTTGTGGTGACCCCATAGCCAAAAAATTATTTTTGCTGCTACTTTATAACTGCAATTTTGCTACTGTTATAAGTCGTCATGTGAATATTTTTGGGAATAGAGGTTTGCCAAGGGGATCCCAGCCCACAGTGATCTAGAAGCACACAGATGCTTGTTCATCTTCCACCAACTTTTTTTTCTTTTGGTAAAAATCCGTCTTCGGGCTGGAGAGCCTGGCTCAGTGGATGAGAACATTGGCTGCTCTTCCAGTGGACCTGAAGTCAGTTCCCAGCACCCACATGGCAGTTCGCAACTGCCTGTAACTCAAGTTCCAACAGATGAGACTTTCTCTCATAGATACACATGCCGGCCAAATACCAGTGCACATAAAAATAAAAAAAATAACTTAAAAGAATAAAAACATCTATTTTAAAGCTAATTTTGCTTTCTTTTTAAAGATGTCTTTGATTTATTGACAACTTTATACACACACACACACACACAAACACACACACATACACATAAACACACACACACTGTTATCTTGATTCTAATTACCAACTACCTCCATACACACCCAGCATTTCCTCCCCACCTGTGCGCCCTCTCCTTCTAAAAATATTTTTTATAACCTGCTGAGTCCAGCTAGTGCTGCCTCCTGGAATACCGACTGTCTTGTTGGCTTGCTCCTGTGCAGGAAACCATAACTACAATGAGTTCTTGATTGCGCTGGCCATGCCACGTCCAAAGCACAGCACCTCACAGTGTCTCTCCCCATCTTCCAACTCTTACATTCTTTTCTCCCTACCTCCTACGATGTCTCCTTACTCTGTGAGGGCTAATACAGATGTTCTATTGAGAGCTGACTACCGACTCGCCTGGAACTCACTTTGTAGACCAGGCCGGATTTGAACGCGCAGAGTTCATGTTTTTCCAATTTTTAACTTTTATTGAGCACTGTGTTCTATGTTTGGTCTTTTTTGGATGGTGAGAATGTGGGTTTCAGGTGTTTTTAAACGACAGATACTTCTGTGTTCTGATGTTGCCGTGAGCCTTTGAGGCTGGGGTATGGGATGCTATGATTTAGTGATGTTTGTGTCAAGTTGAGAAGGCATAAACTTGAGATTAGTTTTCGTTGTTAAGGTAACTGGATTTGGCTGCCATGCAATGTGACCAGCCACCTCATGCCCCTGCCATGGTGCTTTTCCTGCCATAATGGGCTATACCTTAAACTGTGAGATTAAATAAACTGCCCTTCTTTCGTTGCTTTTTTATTTCAGTTGGAATGAATACACTCTCTTAATGCAATGCTGCACACTGAGACTGAACACATCAGAACTATTTGCAACAATGTGGATCACACACACACATACACGCATGCATGCACGCACACACACACGTGCATGCACACATACACATACACATGTACATACACTTGTATGCATACACACATAAACATGCACTCACTCACATGTGTGCGTGCACACATGCACAGGCATGCACACACACACACACACACACACACACACACACACACACACACACACACACACACTGCTAACTATGCCTAGCTGACAAGGTAGGAATTTCCCTTCCCAGGCCAAGATAATTCTCCAAAATTTTAAATGACTATAGGATACCTTTCTTAGGCAAGCCAAATCATCTTTCATTGGGCTTTCAAGTTCTGGGTACTATATGCCAATTTTAGTTAGCCCAGGGTCAAGAGACAGACAAGTAGAATCAGCCCCTGAGCCACTGGACGTAAGGAAGTAATTCCTTATTCTGCCTCACCTGTTTAGTCTTGGTGCTTCCTGGAGGGCCCTGCTGTTCCTTGGGTGGTCTCGTATGGCATGCCGTGTCTCCAGTTTCTAAGGATTTAATAATATTAACTTCCCCCTCGTGACCGTTATTCCAGTGTCTGTGTGTCTTACAATCACTGAGTAAAACAAATTCCAAGTACCATTAAAACACACACGAAAGCAAATACTGTCTGATCCCATTTAAATGAAGTTCAGAAGCGGGCAGAGCTAATTTATGGTGTTTGAAGTTAGGGCAGTGGTTACCGTGTGAGGAGGTGTAAGGAGGTGGGGGAGGGGGGCCTCTAGAATGATGAGAATTTGCCTTTTGACCCAGGTACAGGTTATGAGAACATATTCCTAGTACAAGATCAATCAAGCTTGATATTTGCAATTTGCTCCCCCCCCCCTTTTGGATTCAATTCTCTCCTTATATCTCTTTGCCCTTTCCTGTGTAACTCTGAAACAAGTCTTCAGCTCGTATAATGGGAATGAATCAGTCACGTGATTTTGTTTGGCCAATAGAATGACTAGGAAGCAAGAGTGGGCTAGGTTTTGGCCTGAAAAGATCTTCTGTGTTTCTTGTGTTCTGAAAAGAGCTATTATTATTATTTTTTGACATTATACAGAATAGTGGGTCTACCACACTCATCCCAGGGTGAGCCTGGGCTAAGGCTCTGCTCCTGAGCTAAGTCCTGCCCAAAGTTGTGTTCTGAGGTGCTTCACCAATGACACCAGGCTCAGCTAAGTTGAGCCTGGAGCAGCTACTCCTCGGCCAATCCACAGACATGGGCCCATGCGATTAACTTTAAGTCGCTGTAGGAGTGGGGATGAGAAGAAAAATGACTATTCCGATTCAGCAAAGCTATACAAAAGAAGAGGAGGAAACTGAGACGGAGACATTTCATTCCTTCAAAACTATCCCCACTGAGTCGGTTTGGAATGCTGCACCACTGTTCTGACTATGACACCATGGCATCCATAGCTCCCTGACTCAGCAAGCCTCCTGAGGAGACGATGGCTGCTGAAGGTACAGAAGAGGCACCAACGAAAGCCCAGAGGGTAGAGTGGAGGAAACAAATGGGTCAGATGTGAAACTTTAGAAAGGCATCTAAGTGGAGTTTTCTGGCAGGGAGAGAGTGCCGTCCTGACCCTTGGGTTCTCTGCTGGCAATCTAGATTTGAGCATCTTGGAGGAACAAGTAAGGAACTGAGAAGTTAGGTCTGGACCTACAGAAAGCTGCAGGAATGCTGCTGAGATATCGACACCTGATTAATCCATAGAAAGTGCTCCAGGGAGTCTGAGTGTCCCTGGTCTGATGATTAGTTTCAGACAGTATGATGATATTGTTACTTTACTTTTCATGCAGCAGGGTGACGATGACTAGGTCATCGTCTAGGTCACCGAGACAAGGACGCCCTGCATCACTAGTGGAATCCCCACCTGTCACCTGTCCCAAGGGAGAAGAAACTCCTCTAAGCTGGAGCAGACTAACGTTGCACATTCTTTTAGCTGGAGTGGGTGGGGGAGTGAGCGTGATCCTACAATAGATGAGCTGGAATTAAGGGGAGGTGAGAAAGCTCCAAATAAGTGGGGAGAGAAAAGGAGAAAGCCTGGTAGTGAGTGGTACCCAAAGCAGGAACGAGAGGGGAAAACAGGCCTTAAGTAATCAAAGAAGGGAAGACAAGAAGATGGAAGAGTGAAGGAAATAGCAGCTGGGAGAGAGAGAGAAAGAGAGAGAAAAAGAGAGAGAGAGAGAGAGAGAGAGAGAGAAAGAGAGAGAGAGAAAGAAGAAGAAGAGAGGAGAGAGGGGAGGGGAGAGGAGGGGAGGGGAAAGGAGGAGAGGAGAGGAGAGAAATGGAGAGGAGAGGAGAGGAAGGAAGGGAGGGAGGAGTGGAAGTGGGGTGGGGTGTCTGGAGGTTGAGGGAAGAGCGGGAAAAGAACTGGGTCTGGTATGCGAAGGCTGGACGGTTCAGAGAGCATCATCGTCACCATCCTATGGAACCTAGTACAAGAGTTTCAGAGCAGGGAAAAGGTGTCTCTCTAGAGAAGCTGGAAACTTTAGTCAGGGTTTGAGACAGCTTCAGAGGAACCTAAGGGGGGGGGGAGGGCGGGGCACGGGAAGCGGGGCGCGCGGGGCGCGCGGGGCGCGGGGCGCTGGGTGTAGTGCACGTTCTCAGGACTCCTCAGGGTTAACGGGCGTCTGAGAGGCACACTTCTCACTAAGGCAAGCAACCCTGACATACAGGAGGAGCTGTGACTAGAAACCACCGAGGAATTAGGACATTTACCCTCAAGGCTGGCACCTGCCTGAGGGATGGAGGGGACGGGAGGGTGGTGGTGGTCGTGGTGACACGGAGTGAGAAAGGAGAGGAGGTCCCAGCACAGAGGGAATGGAAGCACCAGAATGGCCAGCCCAGGCTCTGAAGAAGGTCCCGGGGTTGGGTGGAAACTAAGGGGAGGGAAGAAGCACTGACGACTGGAACAGTGGGAAATCCTACTCAGGGCGACTCGTGGTGGGCACTGCCTGGCGACAGTAATAGAGAAGCATCAGTGCGTTGGTTTTGGCTGTTGCTTGGTCCCAGAAGTTGCAGGAGTGGAAGTTGGTGGGTGAGGACTAAGTCATCCTAGGGCCACCTAGGGAGGAGGAGAGCTGATGGCTGACACGGGCACGGGTGGAGAAGGGAGTCCCCAAAACACCATTTAGCGCCACAAAAGCTTCGGTCCTGTGCCCCATCTGCAACCCAAAGAGCCAGAAATGGGCGAAATGGGCATTGCTACTAAGCAGAGCCAGGGCGGGCTGTGCCTAGGTGGGAGGCACGCAGGAGGCGGGGGGAGGGAACCCAGGTCCGAGGGGCGGACACAGGGTGGGTGGTGTCTAGTGCGCATAAAGGGGCCGCGCTCTCTGCCACACCGGCGGGCGGCAGTCACCAGCTGTAAACACAGGCAAGATGCCGAATGTGTGCCATCAGGTCCTGGTGCTGGCAAGTAGCGCTACTTTGGCCACCATGGGGACTCTGATTTTGTGCTCACGGAATCCTTCCAGTTACGGGAAACACAGCAAAAACACAGGTCCCCACCTGCCCGCACGCGTCGCTTGGTTCCTGCAGGAGCTGCCTGCCTTCGTGGTGTCGGTAGGGATGCTCGCTTGGCAGCCCCGCTCCCTCTTCGGACCACCAGGGAATGTGCTGCTGGGTCTCTTCTCCGCACATTATTTCCACAGGTTAGCATTTCTCCCGCAGCGCACAGCTCCCCTGTTTGGCTCCAGAGCTTGGACAAACGTCGAGGAACAGCGCGCACAGTGGGGAGGATCTGAGAATGAGGCGGGTGTAGAACGCTTGGTGGGGACCTGGACTTCAGGCTGGGCTCCCAGGAGTTGAGAGCACTAGACGGACAGGAGCCTTCTTCATCGTCGCTTGGGCGACCCTCGCTTTGCGGTAGCTGCGAGGGGTGGGTGGGGGAAACCCGCCCGGGAACTCAGATTGGATGGGAGCCTTTGGTCAGGGCGCTTTCCTCTCCAAGGCTGCACTTTGGCCTTGCAAGTGCCTGCTCAATCTTAAGACCTCACCTTTCTCTTGCAGAGCCAGGTCAGGCTGGTTCAGGGACTTTGGGAGGTAATATCTCTGGAACTCTCTGAAGTTCTTCTGATCAGTTTGGTCTTTTGTGTGATTGAGAAGGGAGGTGGGCAGAGTCCAACTTGGATGTCATAGCCGAGAACAGGATACAATGGGGAGTCTGCTTAAGACTCCACTCCAAAGAAGCTGAGCTCGCTGCCAATTGATTTACCTAAGTCTTTCAGGACTTAAAACGTGAACTAGTCAAAGCTAACTGAGAGAGCTCAACTGTTCTAGGTGAAAAAAAATTTTTTTTGAGTTTAGAATTTTGCCTTTCTGGTGTGGGAGGAAAGACAGGAAAGCATCGAAGAGAAACTGAGAGGCTAAGGACCATGCAGCTTCCGACAGAGACCCCCACCCAGGAGGAAGTGGGCAGGCTGCAGAAGAGCCTTCTCATTTAGCATCAGCCCGTCCTCCTTGCTTGGCTTCACTGTAAGTGTATGAGATGCCCTTGCTATGCCCACTGTACGGTCGGAGAAACTGAGGCTGAGAAAAGTTATGTAACAGAAGAAAGTGACACACCTGGTGCCTGGCGGTTTTCCTAGCTAAGTCCCAATGAATACCTTCATTTCCAGGCCTCCAGCCTTTAAAAGCAGGTAGGTAGGCACTCCACACAGGTGAATAGTAGGGCAATGGGTGGGGAAAGGTGAGTGAAACCTGGCTGTGTTGTTTGGAGCTTCACTCCGGTCAGAAGATCAAGTCGATTTGGATTTGAAGTTAGATTAAAAAAAAAAAAAAGGCCCATGGGAACCTAAGGCAGATTTTCCTCTCAACTAACATGTCATTTCTAGGAAAGGAAGAGCCAGAAATACAAACTTTAACCGGCCCTTTCTTACCCGCTCCCCCCAGAGGATCTTCTTTATTGGTCAAGCTTTAGAAATCATAAGGTGTTAACGGAATTCTCATTCATTTAAAAAGCTAAGTATTGACAAGTAGTAATATGTTTATGCTTGTCCAATGACCATTTATCAAGAGTCTGTTGTGGACAAGTTCCCAGGGTAATCATTATTTTATTTTATACACATGTACGGAAAGAAGGATGTTAGGTGCAGGAGATAAAAGATAAGCATTTGATTTTGCTTGCTTGGAAATAGGTGTTTGACAAGAAAATATGATTGTACGGACATCTATTCTTATCCTCAAATTTACTACTGTCAGCATTACAGACACATTTGTTTTATTATTTTTTGAGACTGGCCTGGAAGTGACAAAGAATACCTTTCTGTTTCAGCATCTAGAGTGCTGGGATTAAAGGCATATGCCACCACAGTCTGGCTATAAACAGTATTAAAAAAAAAACAATTTCATGTAGAAAAACAACGAATGCTTTCTGAAAATTTATGAAGATTATTTTTAGACCTTTTAAATCCCCAGAGGCATTTTGTGTAGCAAAATATGACCAGTGCCCTTTAAAACAAACGAGGAAGTAATTGCCCATAAAACAAATATGTACACATTGTCCATCATGTTCAGAGGAACTTTTAATGTATTAGAAAAAAGCTTGGGATTGATTCTGTCGAAGACAAATTTGGCGCCCCCCTGAAAACACTACGAGTTACTTGTCGCCATGTCACCAGGATATAAAATTTGTGGACCTTTCCACTCATGTTCCAACTCTTCCTTTGAGGCCCCTGAGCACTTCCTGTGCTGTTGTTTTGAGTGCTTCCCAGATGTTAGACCCTGTGCCAAACCCTCTGCATGACGTGGGTACTAACCCTCACACCAACCGGTTAGGTAGCACTGCGATCCCTCCATTCTGCAGGTGGGAAATTGGAACAGACATAGGCGTGTTCAGTAAGTTGTCCAAGTCACACAGCAGGTTGAAGACTCAGAGTTGAGACCGTGGCTCTTTGGATTTTCTCTTGGGCTCTCACCACAGCACCAGACTTTTCAGACTTGTTCTTGTTTTCTTAAGCCATAGGCTTAGCACTATTCTTGTTTTGGTCATGCAAGATAGTGGATGTTTGCTAAAGTAAAAACTGGAAATGAAAAGAACAGAAATATACTTTTACTATGTAGGTATGTTATTTATGTATCAAAAGATGTTCATCATTCTTTATAGGTGTTAACACTATCTCACATATGCTCCTTCTATTGAACATGTAGTTCGGCCTGATTAATATTTGGAGACTTTCAAAAATTAATCGTGTGTGTAAATGAGTGTGTGTGCGCATGCGTGTATGTGTGTGTGTGTGAGTATGTGTGTGTGTGTGTGCATGTTTCTTGCCACATACACTCTAAGCTAGCTGGGCCAAGAACTTGTGAGCCATTCTGTCTCCACCTCCTCTTAAGGTAGGAGTTCTGAATCACAGAAAGAAAGAAAGAAAAAAAAAAAGGAAAAGCATTCCAGAAGTGATTAGAATTTGGTGAAGAGTCTTTAGGCTGCTGGTACAAATATTCCTGAAAGATTTAGGATTCATTGCTTGGAAACAAGAACGAACTAAGAAGCATAAGGTTGTCTTGCCACAGCAGAGGATAAGACGTGGGGATGTTGATGGGGGAACAACACTAGTTCTTAGGAGGCTGAAAGGCTCATGTTTGGCTCAAGTTCTTTTACAAAGTGTCCCCTGGGGACTGCTCAGGGCAACTGTTCTATGGAGTGGGTGTTAAAGCTCAGTCCACTTCCTTTAGTATAAGGGCATCACATTAGAATAAGTTCCACAAGAACAAGGTGTTTTCTTTTTCCATCATTTCTTTACACACTGAGCTTCTGGAGCAAAGTCGAGTAATTTACTTCTCCTTCCCTGAGGAGGAAAGAGCCAAGGACAGCTGGAGAGAGGAGCATACATTTTTCCCCCTTCGTTTTTGCTTTAACACAGAACACACACACGTTTTCTATCTTAGGAGTTTTGCCAGGATGTGGCACTTGCTTTGGGAACCTGGGACACTCACCAGTCTGCTGTTGGCTCTCTCTGAGTTCAGCGGTGGGGAGCTTCAAGTCCAGACTCACGTTGTTTCAAAAGTTTCTGCTCTCGACCCAGGAGCCTCTAATGATACTCAGCCTGACACAGGAACTCTAAAATTTAAAAACCTCTGACTTGGGGCCAACAGTGCAATTTGTCCTCCATTTGGTCGTGGACGCAGGGAGAACAGGGGAGAGAAGCCAGTATTTATTGGGCTCTGGGTGTTCCGGGCATCATGTTAATGATTTCCCCGGTTGTCTCATGTTGTTCTCGCTTGTATTACTCCTCAGTGAGTCTGTGTGGTGAGGTGGTGGGCTAGCGGGGTGACCATGGGAAGGCACGTGCTTGCGCTGCCCCATAAAGCATGGTTCGTCTCCAGATCGGTGGGTGGAAATGTGATATTCTGTCACCATAGGCGCCCCATCTGGGCCTGTCCTCTATGTACTTGGTCTTGGAATATCTTTCCACTCTTTAACTCTAAATGCTGTCTGTATCTATGACCTACTGGCTGGTCTAAGCGTTAAGTTAGCCTCTTGGGCCATTTTCAAAATTGTTCCATCATATCTAATCCACATTGCCCAGGCTGGGCCTTCACTGCAAAACAGGGTCCTTTGAACAAAATAGAATATTTGTCTTTTCTTCGTCTTGTTGTTCTTCTTCTTTTTCTTTTTCTTCTTCTTGTTCTTGTTCTTCTTGTTCTTGTTCTTGTTCTTCTTCTTCTTGTTCTTCTTTTTCTTTTTCTCCTCCTCCTCCTCCTCCTCCTTCTTCCCATGAAGCATCAGAAGATTCTTTCCAGTGCAGAGCCTCTGATTTTTTGCCTCTCCCCATCTTGCCTTAATGACAACAGGTGACTGTGTTTCTGTGCTTCCAAATTTGCCTGTTCTGTGCCCCCACCTCTCAGGGAAGGCCCTTTACATGCCTAAAGTTACATATTTAATAAACAAATCTAAATAGTAGTATACACAATTGTTTTCTTATTAAACCTTAAGATTATTTACATATTCTAAACAGAAATATTTGCCAGGTAGGCATGTAGCAAGTATTTTTTTTCTCAGCTTGTAGTTTCTCTTCTGTTCTCTCTAACTAGCTTCTGAAAAGCAGGGACATTTAATTTAGCTGCTCTAGCTTTCCCATTTATCTTTAGTGGTCATATGTAAGAAGCCTTTGCCTAACCCTGGGTAACAAGCGTCCTCTCCTGTACTTCCTCCTAGAAGATGTTGGCTTTTGCATTTGGGCCTATATATTCATTTTGAGTGACTGCTCTTTCCAGCATTAGAAGTATGAATCAAAATTCCTTCTGCACAGGGACAGCCAGTTTTTCTGGTGCTACTTAGTGAAAATGTAGCTCTTCTCTAACTGTTGACTTCACACCTTATATTTTTAAAATGGAAAAATTATATAGAGACATATCTTACCTAAGAAAATAGCTGAATGCCACATAATAACATGAAAAGATTCTCATCATGAGATAGATAGAAAACTGGAAATTAAACCATGAGATCATTAGGAACCTACAAACTGAGGTAAAAGAGCATGTATCCGTATATCTCTCTCATACACTGCTGATTGGAATGTGAAATGATAAATACTTATGAAAATATTTTGAAAAAGTTAAACATTGAAAAAGTTGCAAAAAGTAAATGTTTACGTGCTCTTGGGTACTCTGCCACCCCCAACCCCCAGTAAAAGCATATATTCATAGAAAGATTTGTGCAGAAATATTTGCAGTGTCCCTTTTGATGGAAGCTCTAAATTGGAAATGATATAAATGTTGGTCAATAGGTGGAAGTAATAGACCATGGTATAAATAAATAATGAAGCACTACTCAGAAATAAAATGGATGGAATATTGGCACATGTTGCAGTATGGAAAAACGGCAAAGTAATTCTAGGCAAAAGAAACCACCTCAAAGAATGCATGCTTTGTTATTTTATTTCTATCAAGTCCAGATAACATATGTGACATAAGGGACACCCAGTGGTTTGCTGAAGGATATGAGGGATCTCTTGATGGTGAGGGATGGATCTGCGGTGATTCAGTGTCATGGATATGCACCCACCTAAAACATCAGATTGTATGGTTTAATGCATTCCCTCAGTTTCATATTAAATATACCTAAATTGATACTTAAAAATATTTGAAGTCCCATGTCCCTGAAAATTATTCTAGTTTTCTATGAGAATAATCTGCTACTGTTTAATAGGAGCTGAAAAGCAATTCATTTTGGATGAGGGCTTAGAAGGAGCAAGCCTGAAAACTGAACTGAAGACACCCCAAAAGAAAAAAATATTATATGGATACTGGGCTATTAGTTTTTTTTTAAAAATCTGCTCATGCTGGGTGTGGTGACACACACCTTTAATCCTAGCACTCAGGAGGCAGAGACAGGCAGATTGCTGTGAGTTCGAGGTCTACAAAGCAAGTCCATGACAGCCAAGGCTATAGGGAGAAACCCTGTCTCAAAAAACAAAACAAACAAACAAACAAAAATCTGTTCACTTAACTGCTCTACAATCAAGACCAATCATAATTGTGCTATTAGTTCTTGTCAATTTGATTCAAACTAGAGTCACCAGGGAAGAAGCAACTTCAACTGAGGAGATATCTCCATCATGTAGGCCAGTGGAGCCTTTTCTTAATGGTTAACTGATACAAGAGTGCCAGCCCACTGTGGGCAGTGCCATCCCTAGGCAGGATAATCCATAAAACAAGCCAGAGCAAGCAGGCCAGTGCACAGCATCTCTCCATGGTTTTCTGTTTTGGGTCCTCGTCTTGAGTTCTTGCCTTGGCTTCCCTCAGTGGACTGTAAAGTGTAAGCCAAATAGACCTGTTCCTTCTCAACTGTAGTTTTCAACCATAGAAGTTTGCATTTTTTTAAAAAATCGTGTTTTGGCTTAACTTTAAAACACACGGAATATAGTGATAATAGTCATTTTAGTATCATTGTCTGCTATTCTAATACTGATGTCATTTTTAAAAAGTTTTCTTTCTTTTGTCTTTCTCTGTACGTGCACGTGTGTGGAGGTCAGAGAACGATGTGTGGGAGTTGTTCCTCTCCTCCATGATATGGATCCTAGGGATGAGCTCAGGCTCGATGGCAAGTGCCTTAGCTCACCGAGACCCTGGCTGATGCATCTGTGCCACTTCTTTACCACCTTTGATTGGTTATTGTTCCAGCTATAGGCAGCGCTTCCCTGCAATTTTGCATGCATTAGATAGTTCGAAATTGTAGCTCTTTAAAGACAGATGCGATGGTAATTTCCATCAACCTACTACTTGGGAAACTGAGGGAGGAGGATTGTGAGGTTAAGTCAGACTTAGCTACATATGAAGATCCAGGCCAGGATGGACTATATATACAAGACCCAGTCTAAACAAACAAACAAACAAATACAAAAACCTCAATAAAACAACAAAAGAAGAAATTATGGTTTTGAAGGTTAGGAATCTTTACATTCCTATAAATATTATTGAACTTCATTCTAGATGCAGCTAAGTTATTTGTAAATAATTCAGTCCTTTCAGGTGCTGATTGAATGTGTTGTGTGGTTGCGGAAGAGTAGGCTAGGTAGGGTTGATTACCCTTTCTAAAGTAAGGTGAGCATTCCACCAGTCTCACACATTGTGAGTTTTCTATCTGGTTGGTGAGAGTGGACTCTATTCCTGACCAAATGTGAGTACCTGGTACTGTTCTTAATTTTTTGGATGATTCTTTTCTTATACCAATTCGCCACTTAGCATCACTGAATACTTGAAGAAGACCCTCTTCATTAATCTGTATCTCTCTTTTATTCTCTGTAATGAAAGTTATACACCTCATGAATCAAGAATCTTGTAGCTTTAGCTTAGAATCTGCTTGTACTTCAGCCTAGAGATTCTCTCAAAACAGCAATCTGGCTAGTTAGAAGGTTCACATGATTCGTTTTTTGTTTCTCAGAGATCCCCGCATGTGATTGTTTGTGTTCATTGGCAGCTGGGAAAGATGGGCC
The DNA here is from genome assembly GCF_964271855.1 of Acomys minous. Classification (NCBI taxonomy): domain Eukaryota; kingdom Metazoa; phylum Chordata; class Mammalia; order Rodentia; family Muridae; genus Acomys; species Acomys minous. Next base: position 106,564,940 of record NC_140489.1, on the reverse strand, counting down.
TGGGAGATGGGCCTGTGATGATGACAGTGGGGGGCGGGGCTCTCTTGATTATCTTAATTGAAGTGGGAAGACCTGTCTGCCCCTTGTTGGTGACACTATTCCCTAGGCAGTGGACCCTGGACTGTGTAAGTGGAGAAAATGATCTGAGCACTAGCGTGCACACATTTATTGCTGTCTGTCCCTGTGACTTCCCTGCTCCGATTATACCGTGCCCTGGAACCAAAAACACAATAACCCCTTCTCCATTAAGGTGCTGTGAGAGAGTGCTTTATCACCGTAGCAGGAAAATAACCAAAGACACTGTCTTTTATTGTCAAATGCTTGTCGTTTCATATAATTTGTCCTGCTTATTTCCAGTCTGAAAGGATAAATCCAGTTCCTATTGCTTTAAGTTGACTGAATGGGGTTTATAATTCACCTTTGCTTATTGGACCATAGTCAGTACTGGATGACTGGGGAGTTTAAGTGGTTTCTGCTTGTGGTCATGTCACAGCTAAACCCACTGTTTGTATTTCTAAACTGAGTATCAGTTTTCCCAAGGTGTCTGTTTTATTTCTTTGTAATTCTTTTCTTTCTTTAAAAAAATTGTGTGTGTGTGTGTGTGTGTGTGTGTGTGTGTGTGTGTGTGTGTGCATACCACATGTCTGCAGGTGCTCAGAGGAGCCACAAGATGGCAGCAGATCTCCTGGGACTGGAGCTATAGGTAGACATGAGCCACCTGATGAGGGTGCAGGGAACCCATATTGAGCCCTCAGGAAGAGCAGCAAGTGCTCTTAACCACTGAGAAGCCTTTCTAGTCCCTCAACTCTATTTCTTCACCCATTCTCATGCTTGGTGTGCTAGGACTTTTGCATCCCATCTTGTATGTCTCTAAGCTTACGGGAGGCTACAGGTGATGACAGGTTGGTGATTTCCTTTACGTGAGTCCCATGCCTCAGGTAAAGGTGGCAAGGTGAGTACAGGGCCATAGACTGCGGACTGTAGAAAAGGGAGATAGCAGCTCTGCTGACGACAGACAGGCCTGACACTTTCACCCAACAAAGTATGTCACAGAAATGTCACCATACATTTGCTTTGTTGTTGTTCAAGTAAACAGTGGACTGGAGAGAGATATATAAAGGAGCGACACTGGGGTGGATCCATCTTTGAAGGCTGTGCCCACAATGGGCTGGGCCCTCCCCCATCACTCACGAATCAGGGCTGAGCCCTAAGGTAGCATTTCTTCCTTGTAACTTTTATTGTGTGTTCAGTGTGCACATTGACAAGCTTCACCAATGCCTTTCATTAGATTATATCATGTACTTTGAGTTCAGTCTCGCCTTTCCTTTCCTGCCTCTCACCACCGCCTGCTCGTTCTCTTTCTTCCCCACAGTCTATGCTCAACACCATGTATACATGTATGTGTGTGTACACAAACTGTATGCATCCACACAAGATCCAGGATCCACATGTGAGAGAAAACATCTTAATATTTTTATTAACTTCTTCTATTTAATGTGATCATCTCCAATTGTATTCACTTCCTTGCAAGTGACATGATTCCATTTTTCTTTATGGCTGTACAAAACTCCATTGTGTATATAATGTGCCACATTTTTGAAATTCATTCATCATTGACAGACACCAGAACTGGCTCTGCAATGCCTATTGTGAACAATGCTACAACATCTTAAGGTAATAGTATGTGCTATTTTGACTACAATCCCAAGAGTGGTATAGATAGCTAATATTAGAGTTGTATTTTGAATTTTTAAAGGAATTTCCACACTTATTTCTATAGTGGCTTCACCACTTTGAATTCCTATCAACAGTGAAAAAGAGTTCTCCTTTCTCTGCCTCCTTGATAACATATTCTACTGTTTTATTTTCTTTATTTTTTTGTTTTTGGAGACAGGGGTTCTCTGACCTGGATTCCATTTGTAGACCAGTATGGCCTTGAACTCACAAAGATCTGCCTGCCTCTGCCTCCCCAACTGCTGGGATTACAGGCATGTGCCACCATGCCTGGCATGCTCTGTGCTTTATTTACTTAAAATTTTTTTTGTATGTATGAGTGCTTTGCCCACATGTACACCAGTACGCCACTGATGTATGCTGGACCAGAAGAGAGAAACTCACACAGGGCGAGAACCTGGAGGCAGGAGCTGATGCAGAGGCCATGGAGGGGTGCTGCTCACTGGCTTGCTCCTCATGGCTTGCTCATGGCTGGGTTTCTTACAGAACCCAGGACCACCAGCCCAGGGGTGATACCACCTACAATGGGCTGGGCCTTCCCCCATCAATCATGAGTTAAGAAATTGCCCTACAGGCTTGCCTACAGTCTCATCTTATGAAGGTTTTTCCCTTAATTGCAGTTCCTTCCTCTCAGATGAGTCAAGTTGACATAAAACCACCCAGCGCAACCATGGAGCCATTTTCCTGGAAAGATTTACTTTTGAGGTGTGTGTGTGTGTGTGTGTGTGTGTGTGTGTGTGTGTGTGTGTGTACATTCCTGTGTATGAACGAAGCAGATATGCACACGCTAATGGTGCTCATGCAGGAGTCAGAGGACAACCCTGGGTCTGTCCTGGTCTTCTCCCCTTGTTTGAGACGGGGCCTCTGTTGTTTTTCCTCTGTGTGCACCAGGCTTAAATTCTCCCATCTCCCTGTAGGAGCACGAGGATGATAAACGCTGGGGCCACTGTTCTGCTTCCGTTCAGGCTCTGGGGATTTGACTCACGTTTCGTGATTGTGAGGCAAACACTTGTGCCCACTATGCCATCTTCTCAGCCTTAAGAGTTACATAGTAAGGGCTGGGGAGATGGCTCAGTGGTTAAGAGCACTGGCTGCTCTTCCAGAGGACCCGGGTTCAATCCCCAGGATCCACATGGCAGCTCACAGCTGTCTGTAACTGCAGTTCCAAGGGATCTGACACCTACATACCAATGCACAGAAAATAAAACTATTAAAAAAAAAAAAGAGCTACATGTTAGAGTGTACTGACATCCATTCCAAGTTTCTCTTTCAATTTGAGATTTTGCTAGTCCTTGGCATGATGAATGATTTTCAGCTCTGACATACGAGAATTACAAAACTCTGGATCTTGTTCACATCTTCTGTTTTGGTTGGTGTGTGTATGGTTGGTGTGTGTGTGTGTGTGTGTGTGTGTGTGTGTGTGTGTGTGTGTGTGATGTGTGTTGTATGTATGTGTATGTGTGTGGTGTGTGTGTGTGTGTGGTGTGTGTGTGTGGTGTGTGTGTGTGGTGTGTGTGTGTGTGTTGTATGTTGTGTGTGTATGGTGTGTGTGTGTGTGTGTGATGTGTGTTGTATGTATGTATATGTGTATGGTGTGTGTGTGTGTGTGATGTGTGTGTGGTGTGTGTGTGTGTGATGTGTGTTGTATGTATGTGTATGTGTGTGGTGTGTGTGTGTGTGATGTGTGTTGTATGTATGTGTATGTGTATGGTGTGTGTGTGTGTGTGTGTGTGTGATGTGTGTTGTATGTATGTGTATGTGTATGGTGTGTGTGTGTGTGTGATGTGTGTTGTATGTATGTGTATATGTGTGGTGTGTGTGTGTGTGTGTGGTGTGTGTGTGGTGTGTATGTGTGTGTGGCATGTGTGTGTTATATGTTGTGTGTGTTGTGTGTGTATAGTATGTGTGTGGTATTGTGTGTGTGTGTGGTGTGTGTGTGGTGTGTATGTGTGTATGGTGTGCATGTGTGTGTGGCATATGTGTGTGTGGCATATGTGTGTGTGGCATGTGTGTGTGTTGTATGTTGTGTATGTATGGTATGTGTGTTGTGTGTGTGTATAGTATGTGTGTGGTGTTGTGTGTGTGTGTGTGTGTGTGTGTGTGTGTGTGTGTGTGTGTGTGTGTTGGGGGCTGAGCTCAGGGTTTATGCATGCTAAGCCTTGCTCATCCCTTGAACTGTACCTGCAGCCCAAGTCTTCTGTGTCATAAACGTTTGTTCATGTTGCTCTAGCTAAGGATGTGAGAGGACCACCCTATTGCTGCCAGGAGTGGGCTGAGATCCAGATTACCTGAATGTGAGTTTCGCCTTTTTGGGGTTGCAGAGTGTGGGAATCCTGGGCTCACACTTGCCCTGCACTGACATCTGCCTGGCTGGAAACTTGGTGTTTCCTTCCTCTCCCCTAGTTCTATGGAGCAGGAGTGAGCAGCCTTCCCATGGCTGGAAACAGGAACACTTCCTCTCTAACTCAGCCCTGTCTAAATACCACGCAGACCAGGAGGAGGACTGGGGTCAGGATGCACAGACATCCCACAAGACCTCACCCTGCACCGAGGGAATATGGAAAAAACGTCAAGTTCCGGCTCCTTCTTAGTCTTCTCTGACAACTTGACAGGGCTCAAAGTGCTTTTCCCACCTCAGTGGTGGGGTGGGGGAACTTTTTCTGAACTTTGTTGTTGGGTGGGTCCTGGTCTCTGGATGGGGGGGGGGAGGTTGTAGGGAGAGAGGGAGTGGGAGGAATTGAGAGGGGGAGGGAGAGGCTTCCCACTGTGCTCCGTGTCTCCCCTCTTGTTCTATCTCATCCTTGCTAACTCTGTAAACTCTAACTCTAGGAAGAAGGAGGCAAAAAGAAAACCCAAGACGCCCTTCGCTGCTTTGTTTTCTAGCCCCCCAAGCCTTCATCCTGTGCCGTTGCTTGACCACCCCCTTAGGATCCCCTGCACTTATTTTTATGAACAGTGCCCAGAAGCTACTGCGCAAAGCAAGAGGAACAGGAGCTCACTGTCCTGGAGTGAAAGTTAGAATACATGTTCAGGGGGATAAAATTTCAAGATTTACGTACCCCAAATAGCTTCCATGTATAGCAGATGACAGGCTCTCATCCATTCTGCACCAGTTCCAGGCCCACTGTGTGCCAGGCGCAGGATGGATAGTGTCATGTCCCATCCAACAGGACCAGTAATTACGGGGTCACGAGGGGAGCCATACCTGAGGGATGAGATGAGAAAGAGAGAGGCGAGGCATTCCTATCAAGGTCTGTTTACTGAATCAAAAGCAAAAGCTTATATGGGGTGGAGGCAGGAGCCAAGCAGTGGAGGGGGGGGGGGAGAATGCTTCCAGATGATGCCATCAGGGGAACATCCTGTATCTCGGAACACTATCTCTTGGAAAGTCCCGAGCTATCCTGCTGAACAACATCTGCAGGGGGTGAAAGGAGGAAGTTATGCAGAGGCTGAAAGGAGGAAGTTAGCTTTGGAACGGGGCATCAATATTTTTCCTTAGCCAGTAGATTCTTTTAGCCTTGAATGATCCTGGGCTGGCTCCGAACAGTGTCACACTCCTTAGGAATTGTATATGTTTTTAAATTAAAATAATTATTATGCAATATATTCTGATTACAGTTTCCCCTTCCTCATCTCTTCCTAGAGCCTCTTGAACTCCTCACCCTTCAAACTTCATGCCTTCTCTCTCTCTCTCTCTCTTTCTCTTTCAATAAAACAAACAAAAATAGAACAAAGTGAGCAAACAGAAGAAGAGGAAGAAGAAGAAGAAGAAGAAGAAGAAGAAGAAGAAGAAGAAGAAGAAGAGGAGGAGAAACAAAGAGCCAGGCAGTGGTGGCTCACATCTTTAATCCCACAGCATTCATGAGGCACAGGGTAGATCTCTGTGATTCGAGGCCAGCCTGGTCTACAGAGAAAGTTCCAGGACAGCCAGGGCTACACAGAGAATCCTTGTCTTGAAAAACCAACCCCCCAAAAAAGAAGAAACAAAGGAAGAACACTCAACACACACACACACACACACACACACACACACACACACACACACTTGGAATAATATACACAAAAAAGACCAGTAAGAGGGGGGCAAGCAAAGCAACATGAGAAAACAAAAACAAAAAACAAAACCTCCCCCAAACCTCCAAAAATGCCTTTGAGTTTATTTTGTGTTGGGCACGGAGCCTGGCCTTCAGTGTGGTTTATATACCCACGGAGACTCCCTTTGAGAGACTAGATTTTTGGTTGTGGCAGCTATCAGTTGGAGATAGCTTCTTGGTTAGGGTGGGGCACTGTCTACTGCCCATCTCAGCACTGGGATGGTCTGGTTTGGACCTGTGACGTTCCTGTGCATGCATGTGTAAGTCCATATGTCTGTCCGTCCTGTTGTTTCCTTGATATCATCCATCCTCTTAGGCCCCTGCAGTCTTTCAGCCTCTTCTTCCCCAAAGGAACTGTACATTTTTTTTGTGTGTGAAGAGACAACTTATAAGCAACTTAGTAAGTGGTGTTGCTGACTAGCAAAGAGGGCTATTAGAAATGCAAACCGGGTTCATGAGGATAAGGAGGAGGCATTTGAGGTTCCTGTTCTGTACAGGGTGGTCAGGGAGGCCGGCATCTCAGCACACTCAACAACAACAAGCAAAAACCATGGTCGGGATCAGCCCTGTGAATGCCTGGGTGGGAGCTTTCCAAAGCAGTCACGACAGGCCTGAGGCGGCATGTGCTGGTCTTGCTCAGGTAAAGCGGAAACACCAGAGCAGAAAAAGTGGGGGATGAGATTGTAGATGTCATTAGGGCACCCAACACAGTGAATCTTGAAGGGAATCTAAGCCCTCACTTTTCTTTTTAGTCACAGGGGTATGGGGTGGGAGAATCAGAGGGGGTGATGGCATCCAGCTTAGGGCTTAACTCAGCTTGCCACAGGGGAGAAGAGACTACACTGGAAGAAGCGTGGATGCCAAGAGACGAGGGTTTTGTAAACCTGTCAGGAGAATTTTAGTGATTTGAACTAAAAATAGTAGAGTGGGTGAGATAGGGTTGCCTTCTGGAAATGAGGTTCTAAGGTAGAGATGACGGCATTTGTTAATAAATTTACCTGAGGGAGAGAGTGAGAGGGAGGGAGGAAGGGAAAGAGGGAGGGAGAGAGGGGGAAGGAAGAAAGGAGGGAGGGAGGGAGGGAGGAAGAGAGAGAGGAGAAAGAGAGGGGGGGGGGAGAGATCTTTAGAGTGGAAGCGAGAGAATAAACTAGCATTTTCCTGGGGTGAGGAAGCCTTGAGGAGGCACAGGTTTGGGAAGTGTGGGGGATCAGGAGTCTCATTTGGGGTGTGGTAAGACTGAAGTCCTCATGACAGTGGCGTGAGACACCTGGCAGGGGCTGTCTATGAGCCTAGTGATGGATCGGGTGGACAACTGTCTGAGCTAACTTAGTGCTTCTTGGACAGCAGCACACGCTGGGTATTTTGTAGTGAGCGTGGATTTAGCCATCACAGTTCTGAAGGCTGGGGGATTCGATATCAAGGCGTTGGCCTCTCTGGTGAGGGCCTTCTTGTAGTGTTTTCACATGTTGGAACTTGAAAGGCAAGAAGAACAAGCAGTTAGTCCCATAGCCCTTTGGGACCATTCACTAGGGTAGAACCCTGTGACCTAAACACTTCCCCAAACCTCACATTCCAATGCCTTGGGTAGAGCCTGGGAGTGAGGCATAGCTGACCACAGCGGTACTATTTGATATTTGAGGAGGTGTTACCACATAGATAGTAGTGGTTAAATGAGGTCGAAAAAAAAATGTCCTGAGATCTGGGACATGAATATTTGGAGGACAAAGGGCTGAGAACAAATCCACGAAAGCAAATGAGGACAAATCAATGAAGCAGAGAAACGAAGGCAGTGTGGTGTGCTTGCTGGCACCGCTTCCAGGAGAAGGGGGCTAAGAGTCTGCTCGTGGTCTGAAAGTGTGGTACCAGGTGAGACCCTGCTGAGACTCGATTTTTTGTGGGGGGAGGTGGCATGTAGATGAGAAAACGTCACAGAGATGGCAAGCGTGGGCCACTCTTCAGAGGAGTTTTGTTGTAAAAGAAACCAGGGCAGTAGGACAGTGAATGAAAGAAGAGACAGGGTCACTATATAGAACAGGTAAATATATAACACATGGAAGCTTCGTGCGTATTTGCAGAATCTGAATTTATTTTGATTGACAATGAAGTCTGAAATTTCATATAGTGAAGAGCCCTCAGTTGGCATGATAATCTTAGCAATAGCACTTATATTTGAGGAAGACTTAGTTAAATATGAGTTGGTCGATACAAGATGTGTTATTTCTAATTTTTTTCCCCTTTGGGTTTAATTTGGATGTGCAATTTCAGTTAACCCTTTCCAATGAGAGTGTCATCTCCTCCCCCCACTAAGCATTTACTTAGCAGTGACGAAGGCTGTACATTTACAGAATACTTATCAACCTCTATCTGAATGAGCATAAAAGAGTTGAAATTTACTTTAGAAGTAGAAGAAGCAATTAAAGGACGTGGTCCATTACTACGGAATAGGCACAGCGCGCAGGGCGCTGTCTTAGTTTCTTCTTCTCCTGCTGCTGGGATAAAATGACTCAGGCTGGCGAGATGGCTCAGTGACCAAGAGCCCTGGCTGCCCTTCAGAGGGCCTGGCTTCAATTCCCAACATCCACATGGCAGCTCACAACCCACCTATCACTGCAGTTCCAGGGGACCTAAGGCTCTCTTCTGGCCTCTGTGCTCACCAGGCATGCATGTGGTGCGCATATGTACATACATACGCACACGCCCATACACATAAAACAACTAGAACGGTTTTATATAAGATACTATGACAAAAGTAATTGAAGGGAGAAGGGGTTAACTCACTCTGGGTCGTGGTTTTGGGTCCGTCATACTTGGAAAAGTCATGGCGCCGCAGGAGCTTGGTCACAACACAGGCACAGTCAGGAAGTAGAGAAGAGCAAGCGCATGCGCGCTGATGCTCAGATTGCTTTCTCTATTTTCTACAGTCTGGGGTTCCCAGCTCGGGGAAATGGTCCTGACCACAATTAGGATGCGCCTTTTCACATCATTAATGTAGTCAAGGTACTTTCTCACAGGCACGCCGAAGGCCAATCTCCCAGGAGAGTCTGGAGTCTTGTCAGGTTGATAAACTGTGTCCAACTCTCTAGTGTTGATTTGTAGTCTCCTGAGCCAGCTCTTTTCCTCTTCTCTTCATTGCGTGTGTGTGTGTGTGTGTGGTTTTTTTTTTTTCCAAAACAGACTTTCTCTGTGTAGCCTTGACTGTCCTGGACTCATTCTGTAGACCAGGCTGGCCTCAAACTCGCAGCGATCCACCTGCCTGCTGGGATTAAAGGCATGAACTACTACCGCCCAGCTCTTCATTGTTTTTTTTTTTTTTTAAATAATTTTTTTCTACACTGAGCTGTATATTGTTTTGAATTGCTTCCAGCTTCCCAAACATAGTCATTTGTGTCCTAAGCCCCCCTTTTGTTCCCCAGGATTTCTGGATTCCCACCCATTCTCTATATTTACCAACTTTCTTTTCCTTTTCCCACTGGGAAAACTAGTGGTCTACATTTCCGGTCCCCCCTACAGTTGTGTGGGGACAAAGGAATGAGGGTGGAATTACATATGACACTTCTATCCTGAAACTTGGTCCTTAATATCCTTAATAAAACCTAGAGAATCTTCCATATTCTCTTGGGTTTTGCTCATCTACACGCCTAAGTCCCCCTGGAAAAGCCTGGGTCCTGAATGGCTACACATCAAACCATCAGTGTTGTACACAGACTGTGCTGTGACATGAACAACGGAGGAGCTCCCAGCATCTCAGGCTGCTGGCACTTTGTTACTGTAGATAGCCCACTCAGACTTATCCCTTTGCTCAAGAAGCAAGGACTATTGATCTAGGAGGCCGTGGGTTGGGTTGGACAAATGGTTTGCTTTGGAGATATCGTAAACTGAGTATTTGGACTCATTTGGAGAACACTGGTGAAAACGACAAGACTGTTAGGGGGCAAACGACAATTAAAAACAGAATTTATTTAAATTTTATTCTATGTGCATTGGCGTGAGGGTGTCAGATCCCCTGGAACTGGAGTTACAGACAGTTGTGAGCTGCCATGTGGGTGATGGGAATTGAACCCCAGTCCTCTGAAAGATCAGTCAGTGCTCTTGGCTGCTGAGCCATCTCTCCAGCCCCAACTATTGTTTAAAAGGAGTTTCTGTTGACCTTCTAGACCCTTTCCCTCTGGGAATTTAACCTACTTTTAGTTTAATCTAACTCTAGGCCCCTAAAGCTGCCAAGAATGGGAATCCGTAGAGAAATGAGTACTCAGCAAAATCCTGAGTTAATGCTTTTCCTTGTGCCATTGCATTTACTTTTCACGATAACTCCCGTAGTTATAACCAGTGTCAGCTTACAGACACAGATGCTTGGCCAGGATCTCTCACAAAGTAGTAGAATCCATCAGGCCAGAACTTCATCTTCAGGAAGTACTTGGGTTTTTTTTTTTTCTTTTCTGTTTGATCTTCACTCTGCCCAGGAGGAAAGATCCCTGAGACCAGGTGACTCTCAGACAGTCTGGAGTTGGAGCTGAGATCTTTCTTCTTCTTCTTCTTCGGTTTGGAGGACAAGAGAGACAGGGGTGGCGACTTTTACTCATGGAAATAAGTGTGGTCACTGTTGTGATTGAATATATATAGAGAGGGGCTCTGTATGGGGTATGTGGGCCTGCGCCTGAATGTAATGTTGGGGACTAGGGAGTAAGGAGGCAGCCTATAGATTTGAGAGAGGTCATACTGGAAATGGACGATTCTTCCCTCTGCAGCTCTGACCACAGTGCATTCAAGGTTCCTATGATGCAGCATCTGGCCAGGAGAAGGGGCCACTAAGGTGTGACAGTTCATCATGGCCGAGCAGCCTCTGTGCTTCCCCAGGGGGGTGGTGTTTGCCAAGAGAGTGAAGATGTAAAAAGTGTGGGCCTGTGAGACTACCTGACTGTGTAAGTCTATACAATTTGACTTGTATATAAAGCAATACATGCGCACATCTTTTCCTCAATCATGCCCGAGTTCAAATGCTATCTGCATAGATTATTTGCATGGCTTTTGCGGTGCTGGAACTAGAGGCCAATGCCCTGAGCATGCTGGGTAAGTGCAGGACATACCTAGCTGTAGATGATCTAGTTTGACCTCACAGCAATCTTGGGAAGTGACAGGGAAGGAATGAGACTCCATTTCCAGGTAGTACAAAACTGGTCCAAGTTTTCCAACCCAAACCCAATGCTTTTGCTAGGCTTGCTGATGAGATCTAAGAGCAGACTTCCAGGATTTGAAGCTAGAATTCCTTTTCTAAAGTGCAACTGTCGTTTCTGTTATAGTCTCCAGACGTTGACTGCTCTTTATTGCCTGCAAGTAGTCAGACAAATAGTGTGTGTGTGTGTGTGTGTTTGTGTTTATGTGTGTGTGCATGCACGCGTGAATGTGCACACACACCTGCAAGCACAAGTGAATATGAAATTTATAATGTCAAGTTGTCTTAGTTCATTTTCTGTTGCTGTAACAAAATATCTGAGACCAAGTCATGTATAAAAGATAGAGGTTTCTTTAGACTACAGTGCTAGGGCCTGGGGAAGTTCAAGAGTATGGTATTGGTATCTGTATCATGTGTTAAAAACTGGACCCTCAGGTTCACATGTTGGTGGTGTTTGGAGGAGGGTTTTAGTGAAGGCCTCCTTTCTGCGTTATCACACTGCAGAGAAGCATCACTCGGCAAGACAGGACATGCATACCAGAAAGGGTTGCTTTTTACAACAGTCACTCCTTCAGTAGCCTGCTAACCCGCAAGTAGATTAGTTACATCTTAGTCCCACCTCTAAAATACTGTCAACATATGAACCCAAGAGATACAGTTTTCAGCACACAGGATTTGGCTCCAAATGCCTGAGATTTTCAGACATGTTTCTGATTTTTTGATGAGTGTGGTTCATAAGGATATTCTTTTAAGGGAGTCACTATAAGCTTAGGTATCTGGCCACTTGAAGAAGTAAACATGTAATTAGACATTGTTTGACGTTACAGACCTCAGACTTAACTACAGTGACCAGCATGCTGCTCACTCACATGTGACAGTATATATATGTATATTTTGTTTTGTTTTTTAAAACCTACACAGGTTTAGTGTAGGTAACCAACCCTATCAAAATACTTTTATTTGTTTAATTTAATTGGACTTTATTTTGTGTGTATATATATATATATATGCACATATGCATGTAGATATGTACACATGGTGGCCAAAGCCCAATGATTCCTCGATTTCTCATCACCTTATTATTTTTTTATAATTTTATGTTTATTTTATTTTTGTACATGATTGTTGTGCTTGCATATATGTCTGATCTCTTCTGAGAGCAGAAGAGAGCATCAGGTCCCTCGGAACTGGAGCTGTGGATGGCTGAGGGTGCTCGGAAGTGAACTCAGGTCTTCTGAGAGAACAACAAGTGACCTTAACCACTGAGCCATCTCCCAGCCTCTTGCCTTATTTTGTGAGTCAGGGTCTCGATTTGGCTAGAGACCCTGGCCAGTGATCTCCAGAGATCCTCCTGTCCCCAAAGCCACAGCATGAAGGCTTCAGACATGAGCTCTTGTTCCTGGCTTGCACGTAGTGCTGGGGAACTGAACTCAGGCTTTCACACGTGTGTGGCAAGTGCTTAGTGATTCAGCAAGGTCTCAGACCCAGAGAACATAGATCTTGCTGCTATTCTGTCAGTTTGGTCTATAATAATGAGCACATTATTTAGCCTCCTTGGGCTCTAGCTCTCCCACGTATAAAATTTGCTTCTAAAAAAAAAATCTATTGTTCTGTCTCTTTGGCCTTAACCCCAATGATGTCCCACATGTCACTAAATATGTGTTGTGTCCCTAGCTCTATAACTGAGACTTATCTGCTCATCTTCCCAAGCAAATATGTCAAAATTACTGAACTTATACTGCTTCTGTTACATTTCTGGGGCCAGGAAAAAAAGTTAAAATGTAACTGATGGGCTAGAGCAGTGGTTCTCAACCTGGGGGTCATGAGGCCTTTGGGGGGTTTGAAGGAGCCTTTCACAGGGGTCACATATCAGATATCCTGGCATATCATATATTTACATTACAACTCATAACAGTAGCAAAATTGCAGTCATGAAGTAGCAACAAAAATAATTTTATGGTTGGAGGTCAGCACAACACGAGGAACTGTATTAAACAGTCGCAGCATTAGGAAGGTTGAGAGTCACCATTCTAGGGCTTTCTCTACAAAAAGCCTCATGATGACCTTGGTATTTTCAGGCCTGAACTTGTCCTAGGGGAAGGGAGGTGACCTGCCCAAGGTCACACAGGAGCTTGAGAGAACTATGGTTCAAACTCAAGGCCTCTTCTCTGAGACCAGCGTTCTTCCCAAGTAGAATGTTCTGGAGCAAGAGGGAACCTTCTGCTTGCACAAATAATCCCAGGCATGGAGTAAGCAAATGCTGGGAAATTGTAGCTTCCTTTAATGCCTTTACCGGGGTAGAAGTAGGAGCACAGGGAGGGCCATGTGATCCAGGTCACCGTGAGATCCTTGCCTGCATTAGGAAGGTTGCCAACCGCTGGGCTAGAGGGGTGCACGCAATAGCACTGGCTACGAGAGCCTGAAGACCTGATTGGATCTTCAAATCCAGGAAAAGGTGGAAGAAGGAAACTGACTCCACTGTCTTCTACCCTTCATGTATTGTTGTGTCATGCACCTACTCTCCTCCTTCATCATAGACAGACAGACAGACAGACAGACACCCAGGCAGACACACAGACAGACACACAGAATAAACTAAAAACAAAGAGCACTAACGGATGTGGTCCATTTCCTCCCTGCACGTTCCTTCTTCAATTCTAGCCCAAACCCATCTGCTGTTTATTCTAAGTATTGCACCCTTTAACTAGTGAATTTTTCATATCTTATGTTGTCATGTAGTTTCCTTTTAACTGATGTTTCTTGCCTTGAGGAAGACATTTCTCCAGGCATCCTTTGGGGCTCATTTAAAGTTGTTCTGTTGTGGTATTTCCACTTTACCCACTACACATTGCTCCTTATTTACTCAAGGTATTTGCATATTCTATACATGGTTGGTTATTTCTTTGGTGGTTGTCTCCCTCAAGTGTCTAATTATGTTGGCCCAGAATCATTTCTCCTGAGGAATGTATTTGCCATGTGAGCTAGGCTAGGGATAAAGAGCAGCCCTGGGTCGGTGTCCTCCCGTGAACTTAAGACACAGGAGAAACACGACTCCAGGTGACAAGCATCACAAAACACTGTCTCCGGTGCCATCGTCATCCGGGCATCAGCTCTGGGGAGAGAAGACGACAGATTGCGGGATGCTAGCAGTAGGGATGTGGAGGGCTTGGAGAAAGGATGTCCCAGGCTGGCCAGTTAAGGTGTGTCTGTGTTCACAGGGCTGTTTGTTTTTTTTTAACTTATTCTGTAGGTGTGCCACTCTACTGCGGCTCTGGAATATCTCTGTGGAGACCACATAGGTCCCATGTGACTTGAGCTGTTCTGCACACCAGTGGCAGTGCTCACTAGGACTTCTTTTCAAGGAAGAGGGGAAGGGTTACCAAGAGCATCATTTAAAAGTCCCTTGCTGTGTCACATGACTGCTGGCCTCAGGCACTGCCGAGGCTTCTACCCCACCTACCAGGTCATAGCCTCCTGTCCCTGCATGGGTGTCTCATAGATTTTACACATCTGCTATTTCTTCAGGGTTGAACTTAAGAGCAAGGGAAGAAAGCGCCTGTGCTGACTTGCTTTTTATGCATGAGGCCCCTACAATTAAAAAGAAGGGAAAGCGGGCAGTGACCCTCACTCACGATCCTGCCTGAACTGATTTTTTTTTTTTTAATTCTTCTGGACTTAACAACTCTTTAAAAAAAAAAAAAGAAGAAGAAGTCATAGAGATGACTCAGTCTGTGGGTGATTTTGGAATTCCTTGAATGATATCGAATTTCTAATTGTAGCATTTACTTTGTTGCTCTTTTATTGAGGAGAAAACCTGTTGGTCATCAATTGAAGATGACAAGTATAAGGGGGCAGAAGCATGGGATGTGCGGCAAATGCTCAGTTGTCCCTCTAGTTACATTTATCCGAGTAAGGATTTGATGTAATAGTCACCTCTATTTTTAATGGATCAGTATGGCTTCATGGAACTTTACCCAGTGTTCACACTCATCTACAGCTGTTATTCTCTTCCATACTCTGCCTATCACAAGTACGGCTAGCAGAACACTTGGGGTCTATACTTTGGGCATCCTTCTAGCTCCCTTTCATCTTCAATTGTTCTCTTCCTTTCCATAGCAATGGAACATCCCTGACGGACCTTGTACCCTCCCTGCCTTTGATGTGTGATTAGCTATTTCTTCATGATGCCCTGGCTCCCCAGGGGAGTGGTGTTGATGGATGAAGGCCTGGTTGTCTGCTGCTGCTGGCATGTTGTTACTCCGGGACTTGAGAGAATGCAGTCTTTCTGAGCACACCCCATCCACATTGATACTTCTGAATACCACTTTGCCCAGGAATACATCTGAGTGTTGCAAAACTCCCTTGTCCATCTCCTTCCCCTGCCTTTCCTCTTAAGCTTTCTTATGGTTAATCTTTACCCCTCTTGTCATCACCTCAGGGTATGAAGCTAATGGAACACTAAAAGGCATCGTTCTCTAACTCTGGTCAGTGACCTGTCAGGTGGAATGTAGACAAACTCCCTCCAGCAGAGCTCTGCGGGGAGCCCCTAGACAGCTGGAGTAAAGGCTTCTCTTAGGGAAGGAGGCTGTGGGGGAGCCACACCCTCCTACCCCCACCAGCACTTGGAACATAGGCCTTTGGTTTTAAGGCTGCAGAGAGGAGGAACATGACAAATGAGGGGTCTGACTGGGGTAAGCTAATGTCACGGGGTTTGTTACCGTGGGTGAAATTCTTTTCTTCATTAGAGGGATGCAAGGTTTTACTTAATATCCAAACATCTGAAGAAGAGTGGATTCTGACATTACTGTGGAGCCAGTTTTTCCTTTGATTTTTATGGGGTGATAATTCTACTCTTCCCTCTGTTGTCATCGAATGCTGAACGGGGATGGTATCTACCTTTCAAGGGTGTTGGGTAAATAAAATGAAGTACCAAATGGTAGTTTCTGTGCATTTAAAAAAAATCATAAGATGAAAACAAACAAACAAACAACAACAAAAACCCAATCAACCAACCAACCAAAACTAAACCAAACAAAACCAACCAATCAACCAAAAACAAACAAACAAACAAACAAAACAAAACAAAACAAAAAATAGCCCAGCAAAAATCACCTAGAACCAGATAGTAACTGTCCATTCAATGCATGTCTTTGAGTCCCCTTTGCTAGGTTTACAAGTGCTTGCCACGATGGCAGGCTTTTAAAAAAGAAATGGGGGAAAGAAAACAACAACAACAACAACAACAACAACAACAACTTCATGCTTGGCAAGTCAATCACTTTACTGACTGGGCCAAACTGAGCGGGAAGCGTTTGCAACAATGAATTTAATGTGGTTAACTGTTTAGACTATTTTGTGGTTTGACCTCCCCCCCCCCACTCTTTCTTCCTTCAATAATGACCCTTAATCACTTTCTTCTTACACCCTAGGGCATTTATTTATGGTTTGCTCACCAGAGGGAGGCCTTTCCCGGTGTTTGTATTTTTGAAAGCCGCTGCCTTCTGTACAGGGAACGGAGTCCTCCAAGCCTACTACCTACTTTACTGTGCAGAATACTCGGAGTCGTGGTACACGGATGTTCGGTTCAGCTCCGGTGAGTGAATCTCACTGTCGCCCATCCTTTCCCAGCTAGCACCCGTGCCACAGCATCAGTCACCGTTGTCTCTTCTCATCCTGCTACAGTAGCCTCCTTTTCCACTCACACCCTTCCTCTGGCCCGTGTCCTTCCGTAAGGCATCTGGAGAGACTACTTATCTTGCTATTTCCCATCTTAACGTCGTCAATAGATTTCTAGTGCTCCTAACACACAAACAGGCTCCCCTGCCTATGCAACTCAAATGGTCTCTGTCTTTCCAGCTTAGCGGTTTTCCTGCCGCTCTTCCACCCTGTTTTCTGTACTAGCCGGGAAGTCTTGCTGCTAGGTTTCTGTCCCAGCACTTTTGTCCCTGTTCCCAGAATGTTGTGCCTCTCTGAGCTTCGAGGCTTTGCCCTTCTCTCTTGCTTTATTCATCTCTCTACCAATTTGCTCCTCCTTAAAGAGGCTCCCCCCCCCCCCCACCCAACACCTTACCGAAATAATTGAAATCAGTTGTTAAAAGTTCCCCTGTATTTTCCTAGGAAGAGGAGGTGGAAAAAGTGTACACCAGAGGGAATGGAGACACCAAGAAAACAAGGCCCTTTAAATCAATGCGAGCAGAGCTCATGTGAGCTCAGAGACCGGGGCAGAGAGCACAGGGCCTGCACAGGGCGGCGCCAGGTCATCAGGTCATCTGTGTGTATATGATGGCCTCCACTTTAGTGTGATTTTATGGAATTCTTGAGTGTGGCAACATGTGGGCCTCTGACTCTTGTGCCTTCTCTTGGGCTATTTTCTTTCTGTTGGTTTGTCTTGTCCAATTTCAGTGTGATAGTTTTTATTTTTATCTTATTATATTTTATTTTGTCATATTTCATATTTAAAAAGGAGTAAATGACTGAAAACCCAGCCACTAGGGTAAAGTGACACTAGGCATCTCAACTACAGGACAGGCCGGTGAGTGACAGGTGTGACTAACATATAGTGACACACACACACACACACATACACAGACACACACACACACACATACACATACACACACACATACACATACATACACACACACACATACACACACACACACATACACACACACACACATACACATACACACACACACACATACACACACACACATACACACACACACACACATACACATACACACACACATACACACACACACACACACACACACACATATACACATATATTTGGATGCACTTTCATTTGGTTACACCTTGTGTTTCTTTGGGGAGGAGTATTGCTTTCTTGATTTTAAGGGGGTTATATTGGATTTTTTTTTGTTTTTTGTTTTTTGAGAAAGAACTTAAAGTTAGGTGGGTGGAAAGGGGGAGAGGGTCTGAAAGAACGTAGAGGAGGGAAATAATGTAGTTAACATATATTTAAATTTCAAAAGATCATTTTAGCCAGGTGCAGTGGCACATGCCTCTAATCCCATCAACCAGGGATGCAGAAGGAGGAGGCTCTGTGAGAATTCAAGGCCGGAGATGAATTGTGGAAGCGTGGGTGCTGCTCCTCAGGACAGCTGCCTGCATAGTTTGCTGAGACAAAATCTCTCACTGGAGTTGCTTATGTGTCTAGATTGACTGGCCGGGGGTCAGCTTCTCTCTACCCCCTTTGCTGGGCTTACAGATGTGTGCTACCATGCTGGGCTCTTAAAGGATGTGGGCTGTGGAAGTAAACTCAGGCCCTCACTCAAGCCAAACTCTTTACTGACTGAGCATCTCTCTCTCTGGTCCCCTCCCCTCAGGTTTGTAAGAAGAATCAAGGTCCAGGACATTTGAGTTATTTGTATAATATCTTGGCTCATGTAAGAAAAAAATGTCAGTAAAGATCATTCTTAATCCTAATAGCATGTGTCACACCCTGCCTCCTGGCTGTCTTTAGAACCGGTTCCTGCTGGACTCTCCCTAGCTGCTTTATGTCTAGCCTGGATGACTGCAGTCAGCAGTAACCCTGCACTGAGGATCCCGCCTCCATCCTGACCTTCACCCTCTTCCTCAAGCTGCAGTCAGAGAAAACATTCAAAAAAAAAAATCACAAAGGACCAAAGGTTTCACTGTGTAAATACTGTCACACATGTGACAGTCCTGTCCTGTCCACAAAACAAAGAAATGGAACAATCTTCAGAAGGGGTTAAGTAATGATTATGGGCTGGAGAGATTGCTTAGCAGCTAAGAGCACTTGGCCCACTTGCAGAGGATCCAGGTTCAGCTCCCAGGACCTATGTTGGGTGATTGACAACTGCCTGCAACTCTAGATTCAGGGGCTCTGAGCCCTTTTCTGGCCTCTGCACCTGCACACGTGTAACACACATACGGGCGCATGCATGCAGATAGATACACAAAAATAAATCTTACAAAATGAAAAACACAAAACAAACAGGTGCGAACACTTGTATGGTATGGTGTATTTTATGTAAAAATGAGACAGAAAGAAAATGTATGTAAGTGGGGAAAGAGTATTGGAGTTCTAAAACTTCCCAATTGTGCCTCAGAGTAAGGAACTGGGGCTGAGACTTTCCCTCAGTGTAGCGGTCCTTAGGTGATGACACTTCATTACTTAACTAAGAAGGAAATACATTGGTGGCTAGAGAGATGGCTTAGTAATTACGGGTAGTTACTGCGCTTGCAGAGGACTTGCATTTAGTTCCAGCACCTGTGTGGCACCTCAAGGTCAGTCACCTGTGACCTCAGTTACAGACTCCAGTACACATATGCTGCACAGATACTTATATAGATATAACACACACACACACACACACACACACACACACACACACACACACATGTAAAACAAAAAAATGGGAGAAACTGCACTGATGAAAAGTCTCCCAAGTTGGTGCAACCTTATAGAGTTTTGGGTAAGAGTTCAGGCAGCAAACTGTCTCTGTCATTTCGTAATTTTGGAAGCTGCTAACCTGCACTTCCTGTCTATTCAACTAATCCATTTTATTCCTTCTCAAGTCTCTGATGGGGTTGAAGACCAGATAGTTTAGTTTCACAATTAAGCTTGCTTGTTTAGGGGTTAAGATGTTTTTAGATCTGGATAGATGTTTTAAGTTGATAAAGATGAGATATGATAGCTATTGATTTACATTCAGAATTTTAGACTCACCTAGATAGGAAAGATGTTTTCTTCAAGGTTGCCAAATACAAATAGCCAAAACACTATAAATTTAACCTATATATAATTCCTGATTGTTTCATGGTTCTTCTTCTTTTTGCTATAAGTAGTTTATTGTATATATGTATTACACACACACACACACACACACACACACACACACACACACACAAGTCCTTATATAGTAAACTAGTAAAGGAACCACACTTGAAATGATCTTAAGCCATTTCAAAGGAAGTACAGCAGATAGAGCCATGAACAAGTCATCTAGTCACGTCTGGGAATAGAGTCAGTCTGAGGAATGACTGTCTCTTCTTTTCACAGGTAATCTCTTGAATAAAAAAACACTACCACCACCACCACCACCACCACCACCACCACCACCTCTGGGCTAAGTTAAAAAGGCTCTAAAGGATATAATAAGCAGACACTAGCTGTGACTCTACCTGATCTTGGCTTATACAGGCCACCTGTAAGAGGCATTTGGGGGACATCTGAGGGAGCAGGAATATGGTTTGAAAGTTAGCGTGGAAGTGTTAGATCAGGTGAAAACTGAAGGATGTGCACTGAGTGTTCAATGTGGTGATTTGGGGGCATAGGAGTGGGTAATCTGGTTGATGAATTCACACTAATTGTTGCCTAGTATTCTTTCTATACATGTGTAAATTGCCTTTACAATGATATTAAACAGAAAGGAGGCTCTTGTTGGCATATAAGCAGCTGTCTCAAAGTTGCTTAGGAACCTATGACATCATTGTCTGCCACTGGCAGGTGGGCCAGACTATAAAGGGGTGACCCGCCACCTTGTCTCTCTCTTAATCTTGCACATCTCCCTTACACTTTCTCTAAGGGTGCCCCCTCTCTTTCTCTCCCACCGTCTCTCTGTCTCTATACCCTCTTGGCCCACTGAGGCCCTAGCTCCTCTCCCCTTCTCTTCCCTCAGATAAATCTCTCCAGATCAGGTGTGTTGCATGCCGTCTCATTTTTAATGATAACAGCTCTACTTCTTCCAAGCTCAACTCCTACAGATGATCTCCTGTTGCAGGAAAAAGTCTACCCCCCCCCCCGAAGGCTTGTAATTCTTCCACCTGCCAACAGCATTCATTTCATTAAATCATTTCATTGAGGATAATATTTATACATAATTGCAAAGAATAGATTCACTATTTTTTTATTAATAAAGTTTGTTCTTAGACAGTTCCATGCATGTGTGTGATTGCCCTTCAACATTCACAGTGGGGCATGACAAAGAAGAGAGTGGACCTGGCCATTGGATAAGCCAGCCAGTTGGTCACTTGTGAATGAGTCAAGAGCTTGGCTCATTGATTTATTACAATGGTTTATTTAAGTATGCACAGTGCTGCTACTTCCTGCTTGCCTCTCTTTCCCTCCTCACTCTATCACACTTCTCTGTCAGCCCTAACATTTTACCCTGGGTATAGTACAATCTCTCCTCCACAAAAGCTTCAGACCCCATCTGATACCAGTTTTCAATTTAGCAACTAAATGCCCTCCCCTCCTTTATTTTAAGAAAGAAAAAAGCCAGCCAGCGGTGGTGCATGCCTTTCAATCCCAGCACTTGGGAGGCAGAGGCAGGTGGATCTCTGGTTTTGAGGCCAGCTTGGTCTACAGAGTGTTCCTGGACAGCCAAGGCTGCATGCAGAGAGACTCTTGTCCAACAAACCAACTTATCATGTATGAAAAAAATACCAAAATCCAACTGAGTCTTTTGGCCTGTCTCCTCTCTCCTTTGCCCAGGTGTCTTCCTATTTATTCTGGGAATGGGAATCAACATCCACAGTGACTGCATGCTGCGGCAGCTCAGGAAGCCCGGAGAAGTCGTCTATAAGATCCCACAAGGTAATGGCAGAGGCAGGCGGATCGCTGTGAGTTCGAATTCAGCCTGGTCTACAAAGTGAGTCCGGGACAACCAAGGCTACACAGAGAGACCCTGTCTCGAAAAAAACAAAACAAATATTTTTTTTGTCTTCTGTATGCATATATGTGTGTGGGTGCTTGCGCATATCCACAGGAAGGCGACTTTGATGTCAAGTGTCTTCTTCGACTACACTTTCACCTTATTTAGTTGATTCAGTCTCTCACTGACCCTGGCACTCGTCCATTCAGGTAGGCTGGCCGGTCATGGGCCTCCAGGATCCTCCTGGCTCTGCTTTCTCCTCACTGGAAATATAGGCATGTGTCACTGTGTCTGGCTTTTATGTGGGTACTGGGGATTGAACTCAGAACCTCAGGCTTGAATTGTAATGACTGGGCCTGAGCGCTCATATAATGGGCCCCGTGCCAGGCCGACACTGTGATGGCTGTGGTGTTACCAGGTGGCGAATACCCAAGGTCTGCTGTAGGCTGAGTGGCTTGCCGTCATGTGTGCACTCTGCTGTTGACTGACGTACCATGTGCAGCATGTGACTGGGCCACTTTGGAGATCAAGATACAGAAAACTTGCAACTGTAACTGGTCCCGAGAAACTAGGAGCATGGGTCTGACAAATAAGCATGTGGCGATGAATCAGTCCAGGTGGTCAACACATGCACGTGGACAGTGGTTCCTGCCCTTCTGGATCTAAACTTGACCTTATTTGCTGTAAAAATGTTCCGGATTATATGATGTTAGTATAGACTGACAACTGCTGATTAATAATAACAAAGCTATTGTGATTAGTAATACATTTAAATGAGCAACTATTGTCAATTCCTTGGTATT
The DNA here is from genome assembly GCF_964271855.1 of Acomys minous. Classification (NCBI taxonomy): domain Eukaryota; kingdom Metazoa; phylum Chordata; class Mammalia; order Rodentia; family Muridae; genus Acomys; species Acomys minous. Next base: position 106,542,493 of record NC_140489.1, on the reverse strand, counting down.
TAAGAAACTAAATCAGACCATTCATGATGTGCAGAGATAACCCGACCCTTTGCAATAGACAGGCAGTCATCCCTCACAAAGTCATGGGTCTTAGGGCAAGAAGGCAATGACACAGTGTCATCCCTAAGAAACGCAATAGCAAGGAGCTTGCGCCTTGTGACAGCTCTCTCACAGCTGGGACACCATACTGGACAGAGCTTATAGTGTCACAGAGGGGGCAGTTAGATGAGCCAGCCTGTGCTATCAGCAGGGTCCTTGCCATTGGGGGTGGGAACATGGGGTGACTTGCTTACATCTCCATAGCAGCTAGAAAGTGGAGCACTTGGGCAGGAACCAGGCTAGCTAACCCCCTCTATTCTACCCCTAATAGCCTTCCACCTGCCAGCAAGGACCCATGGCCAAACGGCTCTACACCCTTTTGAAAGGGTACCCCAGTTGGTTTACACATGAGTCTGTGGGCAGCACTCTCATTCCAACCATATCAATACTTTAAAACTCTGGCTTAATAATTAAATAAAGATGAATTGATACAGTTTTAAGAACAGTTTTTGAGAAAGCAGATTGCCAAGGTCAGTTTCCAACAGCATTATGAGAATGAGAGAGAGAGAGAGAGAGAACAGCCTAAAAGCACATTTTAATGTAATTAAAGAAGGAGAAAAGCTGTTTTGGTCACAACTTTCCTAGTTTAATGTGGCTCATAAAGTTTGAGTGTGGGTATATTTAATGGCATTAGAAACATTCTGATTTCTAGATGCTTCTGAGAGAGGCAATATCTGGTGGGTTATCTCAACAGCAGCTGAACTTTCTAACCCCAAAAGGACCCATATTCTCTCCTTTCAACATCAACAGTGGATCACACAGAAGCCAGGTAGTGGAGGGTCAAAGGGTCAAAAAGAATTACACAATTTCTCGTATTTTTTTCAGTGTAGTGTGTTGTGTCACTTCACGTGGCTGATATGCACCGGGACGGGTGACCTTGGGACTTACCCAGGAAAAGCTTGGGAAGGTGAGGAGAGACTAAAAATGTCCTTTAATGTAACAAGACAAGAAACAGGGCATCTGAACACTCTTACTTATCTTGTTCGAAGCAGGTGGTCCAACAGGTGGCAAGGAATTTAGGACAAAGCCCGTGTGAGTAAATGAGGCCACTCCTCAGCACCCCAGAGCATTCTCCAGGCAAGGGGCTGCTGCTGTTGCTTTGTTTTCCCTTATGTCTGAGAAGCTTCCTGTGAACTCTGGCTGTGAAGGAGCCGCCCACCTCAAGTTTGTTTACCCATCTTTGTGTACTTTGGAAGGAGGCCCAGGGATGCAGTGTCACAGCAATAAGAGCATCGTCTTCTGGATTCTTCTGCTCACAGGTGGCTTGTTTACCTATGTGTCTGGAGCCAATTTCCTGGGTGAGATCATTGAATGGATGGGCTTTGCCCTGGCCGCTTGGTCTGTTCCAGCCCTCGCCTTTGCATTTTTCTCCCTTTGTTTCCTTGGGATGAGAGCTCTTTACCATCACAGGTAAACTTTTAACTGAGGCTTGTCTTATCTAGTGTTGCTTCCTGTCACTAGGATTAAAACAACAACAACAACAACAACAACAACAACAACAACATCAACAACAAAACCAAAAAAACCAAAACCAACTTAAGGAAGAAAGGGCTTATTTGGCAGGCTCACTATTCCAGGCAATGCACAGCAGGGTGGTAGGAACCTGAAGCTGCTGGTCACATTGCGTTCATAGTCAAAAGTGGAAAGCAAGGTTATTAATGCATACATGCTCAGCTCAGCTTGCCTTCTCTATCTACAGAGCTCAGAGTCCCTCATCAGGGAATGGGCCTGCCCATGGCTAGCAAGGGCCTTCCCACATCACCAGACTTAATCAGGACAACCCATCACAGGCATTTTTTTTCTGAGGCTATCCTTAGTATAAACAGTATAAACTGGAGAGTGACTACACAGAGAAACCTTGTCTCGGAAAACCAAAAACCAACCAACCAAACCAAACCAAAATAACCACCGCCCCCAAAACTAGTTCCTCACAGGTGTGACCAGAGTCCTGCCTAAGGGTCAAGTTGACAGTATTGTCACAAGGTTGTAGCATCCACATGGTGTTCTCTAAATAAGATCTTAGCACATGGAATCATATTTATAAACATGACAATATTTTCATAATGGAAATTTGGTACCATAACCAAATTGTATTATTAAATTCTGACTATTTTTTCCCTTTGGTTTTTCGAGACAGAGTTTCTCTGTGTATTGCTTTGGCTGTCCTGGAACTTTCTTTGTTGACCAGGCTGGCCTCCAACTCACAGAGATCTGCTTGCCCCTGCCTCCCCCGAGTGCTAGGATTAAAGGTGTGTGCTACCATGCCTGGCTCTAAGTTCTGACTTTTAAAGCTTTTACTGAAGCCAGAATTGAGTTGGATAATGGTAGCAGTAAATTTTATTTATTTATTTATTTAATTTAAAAAACTTTACTACTACTACTACTACTACTACTACTACTACTACTACTACTATTATTATTATTATTATTATTATTATTATTATTATTATTATGTTTCAAGACAGGGTTTCTCTGTGTAGCCTTGGCTATTCTGGACTCACTTTGTAGACCAGCCTGGCCTCAAACTCACAGCAGCCTGCTTCTACCTTCCCGAGTGCTGGGATCACAGGTGTGTGCCACCGCACGTGGCTAAATTTGTATTTTTAAAAAATAAGGTTGTGTAGATAGAAACAGCGGAGGTGATGGCTGGGAAGCCGCTGTGTCCACCTTGTTGAGGAGGGTTTCACACTATCCTTCCCTGAGGATGTACTTAACAGTTGATGAGTCGGAGAGGGACATTTTCTTCAGTGATGCAGCCAGTGGGAAGGGGCCCGTGTTCTTGTAACTTCTCACCCGTGTTCCTATGAGCAACCCTAAGGAAACTCGTTGAATCATAAACATACAAAAGCCGTGAAAATAGAAGGGAAATGTTTGCAAAGGGACTAGTGGAAGTGGGAAGGGACCAGAGAGGGTAACAGAAATGGATATGGTCAAAGTATGTTATATACGTGCATGCAAATGTCACAATGGAGGTTGTTATCATGTATAACTAATATATCATTAAAACAAACTAAAAGATGGCTTCCCATAGCGAGTTGCTTGGTTCAGGCTCTTTGCCTGGTGGTTATTATCAGTTGTCTGGAAACTTCAGATAATGGGCTAAGAAGGGAAAGAGATGTCCATGCTTCAGTTCAGTTCTCCACCGTATTTCTCCATCGGTGCTCCAGCGAGCGATGAGAGCACTGCCCGCACAAAGGTATGCAGGGGAGCCCCCACTGCTCCATCTGCTGGTACGTGCTGGAACTGCAGGCATTTCCAATCCTTGGAGGGTTGGTCTAACAGCTCATTAATCCATCAGGGTAGGGTAAAAGAGTTAACTGAAAGTTGTGTTCGGGAGGAAAGGGTGGTGCATTGTTTACGGTCGCCTGCTTACCTTCAAGTAGAAAGAGAAAGCCTAGAGGCCAAAAAGAACACACGGAGTACAGAACGGGGCTAAGCGCTCCTTAAGCTTTTGTCGAGGCTCGCATCTTTGCCTGGCTAATGGTTTTTCTAATAGTATTTAGGATTAAGTGAGGTACAACGTCATTTCTTCTGTGTGGAAACTGAGGCAAGTTTGGAAATAGGCAAATCTGCAGTTTCCTCTGTGACCTATTCCTGTCACCCCCAAATTGAAAGGGACAGGGATTCCAGGGTTCATAGCTTTTGAGGGAGTGCCACAGCCCTCTCGCTGCCCATGAGAGGGACTGAAAGAACGGCAGAGGTCAGGGTATCAGCCGGTGCACAGGATGGTCTCTGAAAAAAACGGAGACAGAGAAGTTCTTGGTCAGTAATTCCAGCAGCAGTTTCCAGCTGGTGCAACATCAAAATCAAATTGAGGCCATCTGGTTCTGTCCCTCTTGGAGGGAGAGCCAGGGGTCTCTCCTTTAATAAAACCAAGGCAAGGGCAGGCATTGGCAGGGGAGCCTGAGCACATAGGGTCTTTTCACATCAGAGCAGGGCTTGCAGACCAGGCACTTCTGGCACACACGACTATTTTTGTCTTCCAGTTCAGACCCAGAGCACTTTAGCAGAGTGTGTTTTGTCTTTGTTATGCCTCGAGGGCCCTTAGCTTCAACTAGTTAAGAGGACAACTCGGTTACACAGAGGAAAGGCATTAATGTCCTTAGGCTGTCCCCAGCTGCCTGGCTTAGAACAAGGGAGCCCTATCTATTCAGAATTCTGGAGACCAGAGGTTTGGCCCAAGCGTACAGGCAAGGCCGTGCTCTCCTTTGGTTTTGTTAGGTTCTGGTGGAGACTCACTATTCTTGGTTTTTCATGGCTGGGGTGGATGCTTCATTCTGATCTCAGCCAGTTGTTCTGTGACCTTTTCATCCTGTGTGTTCCCCCCCCCCCTTCCCCATGTTTCTTTTCTGATCTATGGGATTAAGGGTCCATCCTGCACCAGTAATTACATCTGCAAAGACCGCAGTGCCAAAATAAGATTGCATCTCCACGTGTTGGGAGTTAGGATTTCAACCTACCTTTTAGGGGCCCAAATTAGATCTATAGTAATAGTGGCATTTACAAGCCTCAGGAAGGGATATTAAAAAAAATGCTGCCAATTCCCTGAGATTAACTTTGCCCACAGCCTTTGGTAAATTTTATTTTTATTAGCATGTACATAGTGAGCCTCATGGCATTTTCATACACGTATAATATATTTTACCTATTCACCTTTTTTTAACTCTTTATTCTTTCCCTCCTGCTCTCATGTTTTTAATCATATTTTCAAAGATGTATTTTTATTTTATTCACATGAGTTGTGTGTGTTTGTGTGCACACACGTGTGTGTGTGTGTGTGTGTGTGTGTGTGTGTGTGTGTGTGTGCCCAGAAGAGGGCATCAGATGCTGGAGCTGAGTTTCAGGCCTGGATTTGAGAGCCCTCGACATGGGTGCTGAGACCAAACCAGGTTCTCTAGGAGAGCCATACAAGCTCTTAACTGCTGAGGCCTCTCCCTCTCCCTCTCCCTTTCCCTCCCTCCCTCCCTCCCTCCCTCTCTCTCTCTCTCTCTCTCTCTCTCTCTCTCTCTTTCTCCCTGTTTATTTACTTTTCATGATCAAGTGTGGCTCATTAGAGTCACTTACAGGGTCCTGGGTAATGATCTCTTTACAGGAGCCTCGAATCCTTACTGGTGCCACACCACTGAAGAAAACATCTCTCCCAGTGGGGTGTGGTGGGGCACACCTTTAATCCCAGCACTCAGAGAGGCAGAGGCAGGCGGATCGTTGTGAGTTCAAGCCCAGCCTAGTCTACAAAGGACAGCCAAGGCTACACAGAGAAACCCTGTCTCGAAAAACAAACAAAATCATATCTCTCTCCCCCAGGAACTGTTAACTGCCTCAGGGAGAGGCTGGCCCTATGAACCCCTTACTCCTAGCTATGATTATCTGCCTGTAGGTCCTAGGAGGAGGGTCATGGCCGGATATTGACAACCTCAATCTTGTGCAGGTTTCATGTGGGTAATCCCAACTGCTGTAGACTCAGGAGGGCAGCAGTGAGGCCACACTCTAAAGACAGCACTTTGCCTCATTCCTCTCTTGTCCCAGCTCTCACATTCTTCCTGCCCCATCTTCTGTGAGTCTCCTTGGAGAGGGCGATCCATTCACGGCCCAGCACTCAGCACTTCCTTATTCTTAGTACTGTGACTTATTATGGGTCTTTGTGGCTACTGCTGCTCACAGCAAAAAGGGCCTGCTCTGAGCAAAGCCCACAGCAGTGCTTATCTATGGGTACAGACAAAGTTGTTTAGACAGCACTTTGGTGGGCACGTCTCTGCTTAGCTAGAACAGTTCCATAGCATTCCCACTAGGGCCTATGGTGTCCCCAGCCATGGGCTTTTGCACAGACTTATAGCCTCACATGCAGATCTCCTCCCATGGAGCAGCCTCGGGTCCAATCAGCGACTTGCCCAGTGTTTTTGGGAAGCTCTGACTTCCTGTAGTTTTCAGCAAAGCGAGTCCAAATGAGTCCTTTGCCTACTAAAAATCCGGTGAAACGTACAAATCACAAAATTTACCACTTTAACAATTTTCAAATGTAAAGTTGAGCGATACCAAGCACATTTGTAATATTGCAAAACCATCACTACTACCCTCTGGATATTACTTAGTATTATGTGCACATAGATTACCAGCATTTACAAGGTTCAGCCGGTAGTGAAGGGGTGGGGGATGGGCACATTGTCTCTGGGATGGTCAGATGCTAAATAGCTGGGTTGATTTGTAATGTTTGTGCAAACTCACCCGTTGACCACTGCTCTCTTGCATTTATAATTACTCCTTCCTTTCTTGTCTTTTTAGGTTCTACATCAAGATGTTTAAGGATTATCCCAAATCTAGGAAAGCCCTTATTCCGTTCATCTTTTAAAGAACCCCAATTTTAAGGAGCAAAGCTTCTATGAGGAAACTATCCAGCTGCTGTAAAGGATAACTGAACAATCCTTGCTCACATGTATACATATGGTGATGTATATGTTAATAGGTCTCTTGTTATTCCAAGTTGCTTGAGGCATGCTGAGCAACGCCTACTTAACCTTTACTCCTGTCTGCACAGGGACCTCTAACCTAATTTCTTTTTGGAGCTTCACAGAGGCCATGTTCTCCTTAGCTATCCCTTCTAGAAGCTTCCCCATTTCATTCATATATATATATATATATATATATATATATATATATATATATATTCCATTATATGATCTGAAGACATGACTTTTTCTTACTCTGTGTCAGTTTTGGGAAGTTCTGCAATTAAAATCCTTTGGGCTGACATAATGAAATACGATATCATAACATTTGCAGGAAAGTGGGTGGAATTGGAAATTATTATATTAAGCAACATAACCCCAACTTGGAAAGACAAATACTGCATGTTTGTCTCTTATACAGATCCTAGATTTTAATTTATATAGCTGTATTATATATCTGTTTCTATGTGTGTGCTGGGGACATATAGTTCATTAAATTAGAAGGGAGGTCATGAGAAAGTGAAAAGATCTTGTGGGGAGGAGAAAAAGAGGGAAACAGAACATGTGTGGCATGAAAGCAGAGAGAGGCTACTGCAGGAAGGAAAGAGAGCAGGGGGAAAATGTAGGAGAACATGGGAGGAGAGGAAAGGATGAGGGTGGGCAAAAATAGACTGTGTGAAAATGCCATAATGAAACTCATTACTTTGTATGCTGGTTTTGAAAACCCAAACCAACCAGCCAGCCAACCAACCAACCAACCAACCAACCAACCAGCCAGCCAACCAACCAGCCAGCCAACCAACCAACCAAGAAATAAGATCTGGGCAGTACCTGCAATTAAAAGCAAACATTTTATATGCCCAGAGAGTAGCAAGATTTATATTTCTAAGCAGCATAGACCCAGAGCATGCCTAAATGAAAGCCTAGTCACTTCTTCCTCTTCATTAGGAAGATATGGAAAAGGAGAACTTTAATAATGGAATTCTTTTTTTTTTTTCTCACCCAAGTCCCAGGAGGTTTCACAAATAGAGCTATAGTAGCTTCATCCATAACACTGGTATGAATTTTCTGTATGGTCCCATTTTATTGAAAACAAAGAAAAAGATCCAGCCATGAGTGGCTCCTGAGAGAATAAAGAAAGGTGTGGAGAGCCACCATGTGGTTGCTGGGAATAGAACCCAGGACCGTTGGAAGAGCAGCCAATGCCCTTAACCTTTGAGTCATCTCTCCAGCCCCCAAGAAAGGTGTTGCAGCAGACATTGTAAAGTCTTATTTTGGGGAACTGATGGGGAGATCCAAATATCAGGGACACATTAAGTCTGAGAAGTTCACTTACGTGACACGAGAACACTCCCCTTGAAGACCTCTGCAATGATGGGATGGAATCAGAAGCCTGCAGTGAGTTTCTGTTGGATTTCCTCCTCCTTATGATCCTCAAGACATATTTGAGAAGATACATCACAGCAGTAGCTGAACATCAGCCCTAAGGTCCCAACGACAGAAGCAGCGATCTGCCAGCAGATGCTCATCTGGGCAGAAAAACCCATTTCACTCAGTTCAGACAGGGCTTCATGCATGGCTTTATTTTCATTTTATCTTGCAGTTGAAATGCCAAGTTGTAAAAATCAGGAGTATTTTTTTTATATATATATATAAACTGAAACCTTGGTATGTCTTTAAAACGGTGGTTCTCAACCTTTCTAATGCTGTGGCCCTTATCCATAAAATTATTTTTGTTGCTACTTGATAGCTGTAATTTTGCTATTGCTGTAAATCACAATGTAAATAAATACCTGTGTTTTCTGATGGTCTTACGTGGCCCCTGTGAAAGGGTCATTTGACACCCAAAGGTGTCATGACCCCCACACAGGCTGAGAACCATTGTTTTAAAAGTTGGAAGGAGAGACATAAGAGATGGGAGATGATGAGACGGTGAGTGTGACCAAAGTGCTACACACGTATAAGAAAACGTAATGAGACAATGAATATATATATATACATACATACCAGTGGCTCTCAACCTCCCTAATGCTGCAACCCTTTGATACAGTTCCTCATGCTGTGGTGACCCCCAGCCATAAAGTTATTTTGTTGCTACTTCATAACTGTAATTTTGCTACTGTTTTGAATGGCCATGTAAATATCTGCTATGCAGGCTATCTGATGTATGAACACTAAAAGGGTCAGCTCACTAGGCTGGGAAACACTGCTTATGTTGAGGAGAAACTGGAGGGGCTCAGCATGCCAAGCCTGGTTCCCCGTGTGGGAACTGGGGACCGAGTAGCAAATATGCACTCGAGTGTGCAGCCTCTCATGAAGGGACGGCTCCCCTAAAGAGGCCGAAATGGGGCTTCTGTGAGGAGGGGACTGAGTACCCTGAATCAGAACGGTTGGAAACACGCATATCTCCTCAGGCGCAGGTGTGAGGGCTCGACACCATTAAAAGCATGCTTGAGAACTGAGCACCGGTTTCATCAGTTGGTACAGAAACCGACCTTAAGTTAACACCTGGGTCCCGAGAGCTCTGAAGTAGGATCTGTAATGATGATTTGGATTGTAGTGTCACAAGCAAGTGTTCTTGTCCATGAAATGTCTCTCAATTCACGACCGCCGCCGCCACCACCACTTGAATAAAAAGACGCAGGACTTCTGAGACATTTACAATGTATTTATTGAGGTGTGTGTGTGTGTGTGTGTGTGTGTGTGTGTGTGTGTGTGTGTGTATGGGGTTTCTTTTCCCTTCCTCCCTCTCATTTTTGATATTGCTCTTTTCTTTCTTGTCATCTTTCTTCATTTTGCCAACCTGAGCTTAGGGGCTATGAACAGGAAAGAAAAGTATGCCTGACACTTTCTAAATCACAGCTCAGACTCCTACGAGGTACAGTGGTGGTGTGGGAAGACATGCCGAGATTAGCATTGTCCACAATTCAAGTGACACGGAGGAGGAAAAAAATACACCATGTGTCAAAGAGCTTTCACTAAAACAAAATAACTGGGCTAAATCATAAAGAGAAAAGGTTTAATTTTGGCACATGGTCCTAAATTGTTCAGTCCAATTGCTTTGGGCCTGTGGCAGGCAGCATATAGTGGTGGGGGCATATAGTGGAACATCATGTTCACTTCCGGGTCACAGAGGGAGGGAAGAGGGAGGGAGGGGGGAGGGAGGGAGGGAGGAGACAGACAGAGCCACTAGCCGCTAGAGTTCCACAGCCCTCCTTGGGGAGGGCATGCCTCCCCTTCTCAGTGACACAAAGGCGTCACACTCTGTCCCACCTATTAAAGTTCTCCCACCTCCCAGCAGTGCCAAGATGGGAAGTGACCCCTAAGGCACAGGCCTTTGGGGAAAATTCTCAAGCTTAAACTGTGTAAACTTTCATGGGAGCGGTGAATTCTCCTGAAATAAAAGCTTTCTCGAATGCCTGTGGTTGAAAACCACTTTCCTCATATCCTGTATTTTGGATCTGGAGACGTAGCACAGTAGAGTGCTTGCCTAGTAATTGTGAGGCTCTGGGGTCCCTGTTTAGCACCAACCTGGGGTGTGCCCCAGCCCTTGGGAGGTCCAAGTATGAAGCTCAGAAATGCAACGTCATCATTTCGCTACATAGGGAGTCATTTAGAGGCCAGATTGAAAGACATAAGACTCTGTATTAAAATCATTTTAAATTTGGATTAAAAAAAAATCTTACTGACATGTGAAAAAAAAATCTAGGGCAATCCTTGAAATGTGAAAAATGCTCAGTAAATGACTCACACCATTTGCCTAGTACTCTGGCAAAACTGCCATTCAGCAATTGCATGTTTTTGCCACAAGAGTGCACTATTGAGAACTTTAGTCAGGTGAGTTCTGTTAATTTACCAATGTGTGTTTTTAAATTTTTATTTTTATTTTATGTGTATTGGTAAGCAAATTGCCTGCATGTATGCCTGTGTGAGGGTGTCGGATCTTAGAGCCTCAGACAGTTGTTAGCTGCCTTGTGGATGCTGGGAATTGAACTCGGATCCTCTGCAGTCTGTGCTCTTAACCACAGAACTATCTCTCTATGCCCTTCCAATGTTCTTTTAAAAAAAATCCCACAAAACCCCTTATTGCCATTTCAACTTAGCTGAGTGAGCCACAAACGTTCATTTTTAAAAGACGCTTTAAACTTCGTTATTATTGAGTGTGTGTGAGTGCACTTGCGCAGAGGTCAGGCGACAACTTCTGAGAGGTACTTCTTCCCTTCTGTCATGGGCTCTGGGTTCCGGGTGTGAGCACTGACTATCAAGTTTGTGTGGTAAGTGATTTTACCCACTGAGCTGCCTTGCATCCTGATCACAGACATTCTTAATTTAAATAAGAATTTAATTAATTAAATCAACTAGTTTAAATTTGCATGTAATATGAAATCTTTCCTTGACACCTGAAGGTGTCTCAGCCATCTGAAACCATTGTTTTAAACTTCAGTGTTCTTTGTTGAAGGCTGGGATGGATATATCTATATATCTATATCTATATATCACAATATATTACAATATAATATATAATATACACATACATATATAAATAAATATATAATACAACAAAATTTTTAACATGTCTTTATTCCATATACATATTCTTATTTCTATTTTCCCCAAGACAGAGTGTAAGAAAACTAAGCAATTGGAGTGGAGGCCTCCTCTGAGTGGTTTTTATTAATTCTCCATACTTGTGGCTAACTGCCAGGAAGCATTTTCCTGCCCTTTCCCAAGAAGCTTTCGCAGAGGGAATGTTCCCTAGATTTAAAACGTGCAAAGTGACATTTGGCTAGTCCTGTGCCTTCATGTTATGGGTGGAAAGCTATGGGAATAAAATGCTCCCTAAGAAGCTCAGCTAACCCGAGCATCATTGTGTCCCTTTGAGGATCAGCAGTCTTTTTCACTGCAGGCTTCCACAGGGAGACCCAACAGAACCCTGTAGGTCTGAACCCACCCACGCAGGAGTCACTTATTAAATAGTTACTACACACAAAAAATTAGTAGTGGGTTCTGGACATTGAAGGCAGGCCCCAAGCATGCTAAGTGCACGCTAAGCTCTACCCAGAGCTCTGAGGCTATTGTTGGGTCAGACGTGTCCTCTGGCCTTTAGGGGCAGCCATGTGGGCTTGTGTAGAACTCACATAGGAGACAAGCGTTGACATCCAAATTCTGGGCTCTTTTCGTATGTCTGTGAGTCGTCTTCTTTGCTCACCCCAGGAGGACCAGTGGGGACACTTGTCATGAATCTGTTCACAACAAAAGGGCCTTTCCTGCCTCATAGGGTAGAGATGGGGAGGAAGGTTCTATTCATGAATTCTCATCTCAAGGTGTACCTTCTACGGAACGATGCCCCATTGTCTAAAAGGCAGATTGAGCTCTGATGAGACACTTGCAACCAAACAGCGATGGAGGCGTCTCACACCCTTCCCAACACAGGTAATTAAGCTTTTGGTCTGCAGCTGTCTAGACTTCCCATGGTTACCTCATGACTGTCACCTGATAACCAGGTGAGTGGCTTTAAGGCACAGCCATGGGCCTGACGAGTCATTTCTTCCCTTGTCTGACCTTTGGTTCTCCAACAGCCATGGCCAGGGGCCCAGGCAAGCAAATGAGTTGGGTGCAACAGATGCTGGGAGGGTGTAATGGCCCATTGAGTAGAGTGAGTTTCTGAGGAAGATGTGCTTACTCCACAAGTCCACAGAGCTGTGATCGTATATGATCCTATGTTAATTCTATTGTGTCTCATTTCTTCCTACAAACTTAGTTTGGGATGTGGATGGCTGAAATAAAGGACTGGGGAAGGTGACAGTGTGTAACCGGCTGTGCTTGTCTCTCGTTCTGAGCCTGTTAGGCTCTGGGTTGGTCTTGTCTGAATTCCATCCGCACTTAGATGGAGGTGCCCCTTCTCACCTGGCTGGGAGCAGGGCGGAGGGAGAAAGATGCAGACGGAAACGGAAGCGTGTGGGGAGGAAGTCTGGTAGAAAAACAACGCTAAAGACCGTGGACAGGAGGGCTCCCCTGGTGCAGCGGCCTCCTCCCTTTCCTCAGGTCCAGATTGGAAAGGTTGGATGCCTTCCATATGCTCCCAGGGAAAGAAATTCTCCTGAGGGGTCCAATGAGCCCCTCTCGCAACTCCATTTTCATACCAGGAGAAAGCACGTTTGCTTAAACACAAGCCGTATGGAAGTGTCTCACAAAAGCACTTCAGACATGTTTCTGTCAGCTCACCTTATAAAGGTGTTTTTTGTTTTTTGTTTTAAATCTGAACAGCAAGACTCCCGTGAAGGGAGGTGACGTGTGATTCTGAGACATGTGGTTGCATTCCGTGCCGTGAGGTAGGCAGGGAGAGAGGAACATCCAGTCTATTTGTAGACTTTACTTTTCATTACATGGCCTAGACCAAGCCAAACCAAGCCAAACCAGACCAAACCAAGCCAAACCAGACCAAACAAGACCAAACCAAACCAAACCAAACCACATCAAACCCAACCCAATGAAACTCAACCAAACCAAACCACTGACCTTTTCTTATAGGGGTGCAGAAGCACACACGTTTGAAAACATTTTGAGTCAAGGAACCTCCAAAGATGCCACTGAGTTTGTTTTATGTTTGTCGCTTACTGCTGGGCATGGGGCCTGCACATAAAAATGTTTTGTATCCCTAGTGAGCCTCCGTTAGAGAAAACTAAGTTTTCCTTTGTGAGTGGTTATCAATTGGAGAGAGCTTCTGGGTTAGGGATGAGGGCTTGTGTCCAGTTCTTCTCTCAGTGAGCTGGGACCCTGCCCCCTCAAACCCCCCCCCCCCAATCTGGTGCAGACCTGTATGGCCCTGTGCATGCTGCCACAGTCTCTGTGAGTTCATATGAGCACTGGTCTGCCTGTTTCCTCAGTGTCCTCCATGCCCTCTGATTCTTACACTCTTTCTGCCTCCTCTTCCACAGGGTCCCTGAGCTCTGAGGGGACGAATTTGATGGAGACATCCCATTTAGGACTAACTGTTCCAAGGCTTTTTACTATCTGCACATTGTCTGGCTGAAGGTCAGAACAGGAACTCAAATGGCAGAAACCTGGGGGGCCGGAGTTGATGCAGAGGCCATAGAGGGGTGCCGCTTACTGGTTGGATCCTCATGGTTTGCTTAGCCTGCTTTCTTATAGAACCCAGGACCACCAGCCTAGAGACAGTGACACCTGCAATGGGCTGGGCCCTCCTCTGTCAATCACTAATTAAGAAAGTTCTCTACAGGCCTGCCCACAACCGAATCTTACAGGCGTTTTCTTAATTGAGATCCCCTCCTCTCAGATGACTTTAGCTTAATGTCAAGTTGAAATAAAACTATCTAGCAGAGGATCTTACTCTTACTTTGTGGAAGGCAACCAATAGCCTCAGCAATTGCCTGGGTTGCTTGGGGATTCCCAGGGGACCCTTCGGCCAACAACTTGACTAGGTGCAACTCATTCCTAGCACTTGGGAAACTTCATATATATGGAAGCTTCTACAGTGTTAGGTTTCCATGTGAGCCCTCAAATAGCCCTTAGTTTTAATTATTTGGCACCCGCTACTTTCCTTTCCCTTCCTGTTTGATCGTCTTCCTATTGCAATCTCCCTGCCTTGTCCATTCATAACTATCCCATTTCCTCCTCTTATGGAGTTAGTTCCATCTCTCCCCACTAGTCCCTCACTTTATTTCTGACCTGTGTGGGTGTATGGATTGTAGCTTGCTCATTGAAGACTTAACAGTTAACATCCACATTATTAGTTGAATATATACCATATTTGTCTTTCTGGGTCTGAGTTACTTTACTCGGCATGATTTTTTTTCTTTCTTTCTTTTTTTTTTTTTTTTAGCTCCATCCATTTACCTGCAAATTGTATGATTTCATTCTTTTCTGTTATGTAAATGTACCACATTTTCTTTACCCATTCATCTGGTGATGAACATCTAGGCTGCTTCTAACTTATGACTATTATAAATAGAACAACAATAAATATGGTTGGTCAACTGCCTCTGGAGTACAATTAAGCATCCTTTTGTGTATATGTCCAAAAGTGGTACAGCTGGACCTGGAGGTAGATTGATTTCCATCTTCCTGAGGAACCGTTTTACTGGTTTCCATAGTGGCTGAACAAATTTGTCCTCTCACCAACAATGAGTGTTTCCACATCTTCAAGAACATGAGCTGTAATTTGTTTTATTGATCTTGACTCTGTTGACTGGAAAATCTCAGAGTACTTTGATTTACACTTACCTGATGACTAAGGGTTTTGATTTTGTGTGTGTGTGTGTGTGTGTGTGTGTGTGTGTGTGTGTGTGTGCCATTTCCATTTGTTTTCTCTTTTAAGAAATCTCTGTTTAGATCTGTATTCTGTTTTTTTTTTAATTGGGTTGTTTGTTTTCTTGATGCCCAGGCTTTTGAATTTTAAAATAAATTTTAGATATTAACTATCATATGTATAGTTGGTAAAATATTTTCCTATTCTGTAGGCTTGATGCTTTGTCCAAATGACTGTGTCTTTCGCCGTACAGAAGCTTTTCAGTTTCATGAGGCCCATTTATTAATTGTTGACCTTAGTCTTTCCTGTGTTTATGGCGGGGCATTGCTGGATCGAGGCAGAAGTCTGCTTCCCTTCCAGAAAGCCAGTCTGTCTGCTCTCAGAAAAAGGGGAGTAACTCTCTTCTGACCTCAGCAGAGCATAAGTCTCATTTGGTGAAAAGGGTCGCAGCTCTGGTTCTGCTTTGATAAGATACTTCACAGCTGCCTCCAATGAGTAAGAGGCTCTTTCTGTTCTAGAGACGGGCTCCCAGGATATTTCCTGTAAACAGAAGACAATTCCAGGAACCTCCTCCCATTCCACAACCCCCAGGTCTCCCTTTTTATGACTCCCAGAGCTTAAAAACCCGGGATCACCAAGTAGGGGTGGGTCCTTCCTTTTGTCCTTCCCCTTCACTTTGGTTCCTTTAATCTTTTGGCCTAACTCTGCCTCCCTCTTCTCCCTTGAATGCTCGCGACTTTAGAATGGACATTAAAGTGCAGTCTTTTGGTTTTTGACTGTCTCATTCCGGTTCGTGGTCTGTACTTCCCAAGCTGTGGCTTTCTTCCTCTCTTGGGAGATGCAGTGGGGCCACCTTTCCGCAAAGAGGCCTGAGAACCTGCCTTCTCTCTGCCCCAGAGCACATGAATTTTCCTGCTGGTGAGCGACCACTGCACTTTGTTACAGTTTCACTGTGTTAAAGTACGCTGACTCACATCCCTGTTGGTCCGACGGACAGATCCTCTGTCATAGCAGGCTCTAGGCCAAGGAGCAGCTCCTGTGGAGTGAGGGAGCCTCCCTGAAACTTGGAGGAGTAGAGAAACAAAGACAATCATGTTCAGAGAATTGACACTTATGAGTTCAAGACCAGTTCATACTTTCTCTTCTATCAGATTCAGTTTATTTGACCTTCTGTTGAGGTCTTTCATCCATTTGGAGTTGATTTTTTTGTGCAAGGTGATAAGTGTGGATCTATTTACACTCTTATACACACAAACACCCAGGCTGGCCAGCACCATTTGTTGAAGATGCTGCATTTTTTTCCAGTGTTTTTCCCCCCCTGATTAGGTGTCCATCAGTGTGTGGATTATTGTCAATTTGATTTTCTTGATCAATTGCTTTTTCTTTTTCTTTTCTTTTCTTTTCTTTTTTTTTAAACTGTAGCTTTGTAATATAACTTGAGGTTGGGAATGGTGATACTTCCAGCAATTTTTTTTTTTTTTATCATTCAGGATTGTTTCAATTATCTTGTTTTGTTTTGTACTGTGTATGTGTGTGTGTTACTGAGATGCCAGAAGAACTAAAATTGGATTTCAGGGCTACTGGGGCAAAGGTTAAGAAATAGGCCTACAGGAGATAATCTGTCCAGCTGCAAAGAGCAGCCCCACTAGAGATAGCGTTGCCTAGTGACTGACCCAAAGGGTTCTACCAGAGATAGAGTTGATAAGAGACTCAGTTTTTGGCCACATTCCTGCCTGCCCACTGGAGATAGGGTTAATAAGAAACCAGACACTTCCTTGGACAAGGTAGTGAACAAAGAAAGCTAAGCCATGGCTGGTCTTGGAGCCTTTTTCTGTAGCATGTCACTTTAGACATTAGACCTCTTTATCTTACTCAACCAATAGATGTTTGCCAGGTTGGAACTCCCCGGCTTTGGGGCGCTGGGAGGGATAGGAACCTATAAATTTACCCTCAGCCCAGAGATCAAGGCTCTTTCTGGTTATCACTGTGTTGGTGACTAGTCAGAGCCTGGCTCTGAGTCGATTAAAGGTCCTCATATGTATTGCATCGGTATCGAGTCCTGGTGGTCTTTTGGGGGTCTTGAGATACAGCATTACCATTTGAAGTGGAAGATTGTCCTTTCAAAATCTGTGAAGAACTGTGTTGGAATTTTGCTAGGGATTGCACAGAATCTGTAGATTGCTTTTGGTAGGATGGCCATCTTTACAATACTAACCCTTCTGCTCCATGATCATGAGAGATCTTTCCATCTTCTGTTATCTATCTCAATTTCTTTATTCAATATCTTAATTTTTTTTTTTTATCATCTGAGTCCTATATAGCCTACTCAGCAGCTCCTGCTTCCAGGCTTGAGTTCCTGCCCTGACTCCCTTCAGTGATGGACTGCAGTGTGGAATTATAGGCCAAATAAACCCCTTTCCTCCTCAACTTGCTTTTGTGTGGGGCAAGATAACCTTGGGGAAGCCAGACAAGAGCAAGAGTTGAGATACATCCGAACACCAAAAATCTCCTCTGTGACTGGCAGGGCTAAGGACTGTTCCCCCCTGTTTTGGGCCTGCCAGTGCAGGTAGCATTGAGACCTCTACTTCTGCCACCCATGAAGTAGTTGTGTAGCCAGGTGGCCAGGTTTCAGGTTAAAACTTCCTATTTCTGGGAGGCTGGAGAGATGGCTTAGAGGTTAAGAGCACTGGCTGCTCTTCCAGAAGTCCTGAGTTCAATTCCCAGCAACCACATGGTGGCTCACAACCATCTATAATGAGATCTGGTGCCCTCTTCTGGTGTGCAGGTGTACATGCAGATAGAACATTGTATACATAATAAATAAATCTTTGGAAAAAAAAGCCCTTCCTATTTCCTTATAAGAACATGTCCTACTAGTACCTGGACTTCCTCTTTATGCAAATGAAGCCTTCCCAGCACTGCCTTCCCAGCACCTCAGTCCCAGCCTGTGCTGGTGCTGTACACTCACCCTGAAAATCCTCTACTCACTCCCTCAAGGTTTATGTAGCTCTTATTCACCCCCAATAAAGAGAGCTGTCTCACTAAGAGCCATCCTGGGAAAGGCTGTTTCTCTTGCACTCACTGCTGGCCAAGATCCTGTGTAACCCACCCATCTGGCTAAGCTTCATTCCTTTCAGTCACAAAGGTGTCTGGATAGCCCGAGGGCAGAAGCCAGCCTGGGCCGACATTTTGTTCATGGTGTTTCATCATAGCTAAGACAGGACCGTAGAAAGACTCCACTTGAATTCAATAACAGAGTCATCAAGCTTGCGAAGTCATCATCTGTATTCTCTTGCTCCAACTCATTTGTTTTATCTGGGTTGTTGCTAAATACAACTTCCCCAGGTCATAAGTCATTTTCAATGAAAAAAAAAGTATTTATTTATTTATTTATTGGCATGGGTAATGCCATGGCACGCGTGGGAATTGGCTCTCTCCTGCTACGTGTAGACTCTAGAAATCAAACTCAGGTCATCAGGTGTGGCAGGTTTACTTGCTGAGTCATCTTGCCAGCCCTAGTCACCAGTTTTGCTGTGTCAGCTTTCTATGCCATGAACCTATTCCAATGCAGGAACCGCCTCCTCCTCTCCCCCCCACGCTGTGCCTCCAGGTAGGAAATGGTGCCTGGTTTTGGAAATGCTGCTGAGTATCCCTAGCCCTACAAAACATAACACCAAAGCCACAGGAGCCCAAACAGCCATTTCCTTATGAGCTAGTCAGAAATTCGTATTTTTGAAAACCTCAGACAAGAATGTATTATGTTCCTATGTCAGGAACACATAGTGTGTAGGAAACAACCATCAAATCTAACTCTCATAAATGGCAGAAGGCTGTTTAATCTGCTTCGATTCTCTGGTAACATTTTGCAGATATAGCTAGGGCCCAGTTCTGCTAGAAACACCCCACAAATCTTCCTGCAACCTGTTCAGCTGGTAATCTGCTGGTTGTTATTTATAGTCATATATTTTTCCACATCTAGAGATTTCTAGGAACCTAATATCTTAGACGTCTTTATTTCCGTACAAAAAGTTTGCTGTCTGCTCCCCATGATCTATCATTAAAATGGGCAAGCATGGTATAAGAGTAGATTTCCTGTAGGAGGGTTGCATATAGTATTTTCCCTCCCCCCTAAACTAAGCTATGTTATATAAATAAAGATATAGCATGAGCCAAATACACTTGTATTAGAAAAAAAAAAGGTTTCTTTGTGGCATTGAGATTTAAGTGTCCTATCCTATGAACCCAGTTCCACACTGAATTCTCCTCTCAGAACCTCTATTCTTCAGAGATCTCATTACTCTTGGCCACAGAAGAAATTAGTCATTCACTCATAAATCCAGGCTGGAAAGGTAGGGAAGTAAAACCAGGTCTTCCCTATTCTTGAGAAGCCAAAGACTCAACTTGGCATCAACGGTGCACTTTGCTGTTTCCACTTGAAGGCCTTTGCTCGTGACATACAAAAAGCGGTTTGAAAATACTAAACTGATTGTCTACCTTATTCTGCCAAGCCATCCATTGGCTGACTGAGCACAAAATTGACTATTGATTCCAGAAGAAAGAGACTCTAAAGAAGAAAGGGGGGGGGGCTAAAGAAAAACTGGTGATGGAGTAGGTGAAGGAACAAGAAACCCTCTTGAGACCTGAGAATGGCTAGGATTTTTAAATATTTTGCCACATTTGATGTCATAAAACCCCATTAAGCAGCTTCATGCCCGTATTAGTGACGAAATGTTGGGACTGTGAGAGAGGTGACTGGGCAGGGTGTATTCCAAGTCTGCCCAACTCCAAAACCCATGTTCCTTCTTTCATGTTAGCTGGAAAATAAGGGGAAGAAAGGAGAAACCAATTTAAAGATATATGCTTCCTTTGCTCACTTCTGGAAACTGAAGAAATTGGTGTGAGGGAAGAATGAGGTTCCTGGAGCTGAAGTGAGTGTGCCTAGCAAAAGAGTGTCTGTTTAAGGGGCAAGAGAGGTGGATCAATAAGTAAAGTGCTTACTGTGCAAGGGTAAAGACTTCAGTTTGGTTTCTAGCACTCATGCAAAGAAGGCATCTATGGCAGCATATTGCTGTAATCCCAGCACTGAGGAGCAGAGGAAACAAGGTCTCTGGTGCTTGCTGCCTAACTATCCAGGTGAATCTGTGAAAGACTCTGCCTCAAAAATAAGGGGAGTAATTATTAAGGAAGACATCCCATATTCACACACACACACACACACACACACACACACACACACACACACACACACACGGACAAGAAATATCTGTTTAAAAGGCTGAGAATAAAATGCAAGGTCCAAGGATGTCTGCTAAACTTTGTGAAATCTAGGCTTGTGTTTTTGCTTTTTGTTTATTTATTTATTTATTTTAGCCTTGTGATTGTGATGGTTTCGGAGAAGTTGGAAAAAATTTCTGGTTCCTTAATTGAACCTAATATAAGTGCTGAGTGACAGAGAAGGCAGTATAGTCTCAGGAGATGGGGTGGAGCAGGCAGATGCTAGAGAAAATCTGATTTATGCATCAATAGAATGACTATTCTTGCTGAAGATAGGTGGTCAGAGATCAAATGAAGAACTAAGGAAAAGTTAGTAATACAGGTTGTGATCCAAGTTAAGCAGGGTGGCCATGAGAACTGGGCGATGGCGGTGGAAAGAGGGACAAATGGTTGGATTTATATCATGTGTTCAGATAAAGCTAATGTTGCTGATGGCTTGGACACACTGGGTGAGAGAAAGTAAAAAAACCAAGGATCTTGTGCTGGCAGCGCTGCCCCTGTCACCCACAGGTGACTGGACAACCATTAACCAACTGGTGAGAGGGATGACCAAAGGGGAAAAAGCTTTGCAGGGGAGAAGGGACTATGTTCACTTGGGAACCAAGAAATCGTGTTATATTTAACTCTTCAAGTGAAAATTTTGGCCAATGACATCTGGGTATTCAAGTTGATATCAGATACTAAATGTGATTTGGACATCAGGCCCAGAGGTGAGGTAGAAGCGCGTCCTGTGATTTAGTAAGATTACTGAAGGGCTGGATAGAATCAGACAAGATATACAGGGTCGAGGTTGTGTTGTTTGGTTTTTGTCAACTTGGCACAAACCTGAGTGTGTCTGGAAAGAGGACATCTTACTTGAGCCGTTGCCTTCATGAGATTGGTCTGACGGCAACTCCGTAGGAGGTCTTCCTGATTAAATGGATGGTGTGGGAGGGCCCAGTTCACTGGGGGAGGTGCCACACCTGGGCAGGTAGTCCTGCAGTGTATAACAGCCTACTGAGTGAGCCGGTAAGCAGCACTCCTCCATGGCTTGGCTTCAGTTCCTGCCTCCAGGTTCCTCCTACCTGCCTGCCCTTTGCGACGGGTTGTTAAATGGATGTTTAAGAAGAAATAAACTTTTCCCTTCCTGTGTTACCCTTGGCCAGTGTTTTATCTCAGTAACGGAAACCTAACTAAGACAAAGGGCCGCTGTAACTTCTGTCCTAAGAATTGCCTGAGCTGTCTTAGAGTCTTCTCAATGTCTGTCCTACTGCACGACACACCCAATTTATCAATAAGTCTCCTTCACAGTGATTGCTTCGATTCCAGCCACCACAATCCCACACTTGGATGGTTGCAGTAGTTTATAACTGCCTCAGTATTGACTCCCTATCTCACATTCGCAGAGCAAAATCCAGATTGTTCCTTCTAAAATGTGAGATCATGTCAATATTGGCAGACTCTCCAGTGGCCTCTCTTGTCATTGAGTGGGAAACAAACAAACACAGAAAAATTCTTCACTGCAGTTGTTTTTACATAGAGGTCATGTTTTGGTTAATCTGAGGTATTTAATTTTATGCTATTTTCTCTTTATTAGCAGCATTACCTCCCTCACTCTCAAAGTGTTCTGGCTTATATAATAAATTATATGTCACCAATATTAGACCTGTTGTTTGGTCCCCCAACTATCTTTCTACTTTGCTGTTGTGTCACTGTACTTTGTCCATTTCATGTTTGGAACGATGTTCTCTTGGATTCCTCAAAAGAGGGTTATGGATAGTTTTATGTCAACTTGATACAAGCTAAAGTCATCTGGGAGGAAAGAACCTCAATTAAGAAAATGCCTCCATAAGATCAGGCTGTAGGCGAGGCTGTAGGGCATTTTTAAAATTAGTGATTGATGAGGAAGGCCCAATGCGTTGTGGGTGGTGCCATCCCTGGGTTGGTGGTCCTGGGTTCTATAAGAAGGCAGGCTGAGCAAGTCACGGTTAGCAGCCAGTATGGAGCACCCTTCCATGGCCTCTGCCTCAGTTCCTGCCTCCAGGCGTCAACCCTGATTGAGTTCCCAGACAGTATTCCTTCACTGATGGACTGCAGCATGGAATCGTAAGCCAAACAAACCCTCTCCTCCCCAAGTTGCTTTGGACCATGGAATTTCTTCTTAGCAATAGTGACCCTAAGTAAAACAGGACTTGGAACCAGGATAGTGGGGGTGCTGATATGAGAGACCTGACCATTTGGGAAGGATTGTAGAAGGACTTTGGAACATTGTGAAAAAACAAAAAAACAAAAAAACAAAAAGCATTGAGTGTTCAGTGTTTGGTGAGCTGTTCTGTAGGCGCTTGGAAGAAAAGAATGCTGAGGGCAATGCAGAAGATTGAAGCCTGGCTTGTGAAGTTTCAGAGGGAAGTTTAAAGACTAATTTGTTGTTTCTAGTCAAGATCCTGTGGTTCTTGTAAGCTGGGACTAAAGAGTCAGCTGTGATTTACAAGATGGCAGACCTACTACAGTGAAACCCTTGTTTTGCTTGATGCTGGTCAGCTGGTGCTGAGAAATTAGCAGTGATTAAGAAGGAAGCAGTGGTGAATGAGCGGCCCATTGGCTCTATCTGCACAGGGCGTCTAAGCCAATGGACGGCTCATTCTCTCCACAGGTGTGGGGAGAGCTGCAACTGCCTCTGGCATGACCTCTGATGCCCCCAATTTTGATGCCCCCAATTTGATCACTTCCCCTTGGTGGGGAGGCCCAGCACCACACAGAGGAAGGGAAAACAGGCTATCCGGATGAGACCTGATAAGCTGTGGCCATATAGTGGGGGAGGAGGAGGTCCCCTTCTGTCTGAGGCCTAGGGGAGGGAAATGGGTTGGAAGAGGGAGGGAGAGTGTGAACGGGAAGATACAAATGAGGGGATAACAATCGGGATGTAATCTGAATGAATTATAATACATTAAAATTAAAAAGTTAAAAAAAAGGGACCAGTGTTATTGAGATGGAACTTGGAACGTATTTCCTGAGAGTCAGGACACAGAAGCTGTGCTTTAGAGGTGGGCAAAGCTGTACCTTGTGCTGGCAGCTAGACTTGGTAGTGTAAGAGTCACCAAGGGTGGTCCTAGTTTTGAAGATGTGAAGAGGTCATGGAGGTCAGCTAAGGTTTGGCACTGTGCTGCAGCATTGGAGTCCCTGAAGAGAGCCTATTGATGAAAGTACAGCCCACTTGTAGCAGAAGGTCCCAGCATTTTGGAGATGCTAGCGTGTGCCATAAGATGACCATAAAGATCAGAATCGTCAGTGGAGTGGAGCCATCTGGAGCCTACAAGGCAAGTCTGTGTCTGTGTGTGGAGGCAGAGGGCAGAGCCAGGGAACTGACCCAAGGCATTTAGGGAGCCGAGAAAATTGTGAGTAAATGCCAGACAGTGGACATTGCATTGTTTACATGCTTGGAAGTTTGTTTTTTGCTGATTTGGTTGTGGTTGTGCCCCTTTTCTTCCCTCTTGAAGTAAGACATTATTTAACTTAAGTTTTATTTTGACATGAGCTCACAGTTGAGAAATTTTGAACTTTTAAAAGAGATTTAATTTTTTTTAAAAGACAGAGTTTCTCTGTGTAGCCTTGGTTGTCCTAGACTCACTTTGTAGACTAGGCTAGTCTCGAACTCACAGAGATGTGCCTGCTTCTGCTCCCTTGAGTGCTAGGATTACAGGAGTGTGTCACCAGCTAAGATTTTAAATTTTTAAAAAAGACTGGATATTTTAAAGGGACTAAACTTTTAATGTTTTTGAATTTGTAAATACTGTAGGACTTTTGAAGTTTTTTATATTTTCAATGTGAGATCTTGATGATAAGGGGGAAAGGATTGTGCCTTAATGGTGATGTGTTTGTGTGTCAAGTTGACAAGGGATCAATTGTGCTGGATAGTTTTATGTCAACTTGACACAAGTTAAAGTCATCTGAGACAAAGAATCATCATTCAAGAAAATGCCTCCATAAGATCAGTTTATAGGCAAGCCTGCAGGGCATTTTTTAAATTGGTGTTTGATGTGGGAGGGTCCAGCCCATTATGGGTGGTACCACCTTTGGCTAGTGGTCTACACTACTACTACTGGCTAGGGTTCTATAAGAAAGCAGGCTAGACTACATTGATGGACTACAATGTGGAAGTGTAAGTCAAATTAACTCTTTCTTGCCCAACTTGCTTTTGGTCATGGTGTTTCACCGCAACAATAGTAACCAGGAGTCAAGCTACACTCTATCTCACCACTGTCACCCTGCTCAGACAGTACTTGCTTTGTGATATCTGCATGTCTTTCCTCTATGTTCCTTCAAGTATCTGCTCCAATGCACTAGTTGTTGGTTCTCTGGTGTGTAGATGCCTTCCATGTTTCCCCCCCATGTTTCAGAGCCCAGTTCTGTTACCTGTGGAGACGCAGCTGGTCTGTACTAACAGAGGCACTCACACAGGATGGAGTCAGAAGAAAGAGAGAGGGGATTCTGTTTCTGGTGGTGATGTCATCTCCAGTAGAGCATGCTTGGTTCCAGCATGCCACAGGTGGTGATGACCTCAGCTGTGTGACATAGGACTGTGAACTCTGGGTACCTCATAGACTCCTGTGGCTAGGGCATGGTGGCGGGAAATAGAGGTTCAGGATAGAGATGGATATGCATTCTAGGAGCAGTTACTGGCAGGCAGTGTGCATCTTGAGATGGCAAACGCCTACCACAGGCCCTTGTAGGAGTAGATGAGCTATAATATAGACCATCCCAGCGGGTGGGCTTCCTCATGGGGTGTCACAGCCTTCATTGAGATGCCTAGGTCTTATTGGCCTGTGGGTATCGCTTTAATTGTTAACTGATACGGGAGCGCAGTGCCATTCCCTGGGCCGTAGTCCTGGGCTGTATAAGAAAGTTAGCTTTGCATGAGCCTGAAACCAAGCAGCAAACAGTGTTCCTCTGTGGTTTCTGCTATACCTTTTTTGGTTGTAGGCTAGTTTCCAGTTTGGAGGCGATTCTGCGTGGAATGGAAAGCAGTCTTGCCTTCAGGTTCCTGCCTTGAGTCTCTGTTCAGGCTTCCCTCAGTGATGGTCTGTGACCTGGAAGCATGAGATGGAACAATCCCTTTCTCTTCCTTAGTTGCTCTTGAGTGTTTGGTCACAACAGAGAGAACACTACAACAGGGGTGTGGGCTGGATTTACCTGCTCAAGTGGTGACCCTTAGTACTTCAGAATGTGACTGCATTCAGGGACTTTGGAGACTTTATTTGTTTGTTTATTTATGGTTTTTCAAGACAAGAGTTTCTCTATGTAGCCTTGGCTGTCCTGGATTTGTTTTGTTGACCAGGCTGGCCTCAAACTCACAGAGGTACACCTGTCTCTGTCTCTGTCTCCCTGAGTGCTGGGATTACAGGTGTGGGCCACCGCTCCTGGCTTCACTTTGGGGTTTTTAGAGGGATAGCTACATTAGAATGATGCCACTAAATTGGTCCCTGTGTCTTTGGGACACAGTTGTGGTTGACACAGTCATGTAGAAAGAAGTCTGTGAAGACACAGCAAGTGAATTTACATGTTGGCTCCTCTCAGTTCTAAGGTGCTCAGGTAGCTAGCTGCTTAAACATTATTCTGGGTGTGTCTGTGGCTGAGGTTAACATTCAGACCATCAGGCTAAGGGAAGCTCATCACCGTTCTGCATGTGGGTGGGTCTCATCAAAGCCCCTGGGCAGAATGAAGGATGGGGTGAAGGGGAACTCACTCTCTGCTTATTTTGCCTGGGATGTGAGCTGTCTACCTTTGGACACAGAATAGTCTGGAATATTCACGGTGAAGCTTCATGCTTCTCAAGCCTTTGAAGATGGAGTGGACTGTATTGTCGGTCTTCCTGGGTCGCTAGCTTGCTGACTGTGGATTTTAGGAGTGCCCACCCTGTATAACATCCAGCACCAGCATTATAATATCAATCAAGCAATCAACAATCTACCCATCTATTCATCATATTGGTTCTATTTTTCTGTCGAGTTAGACTTATATAATCACCATTTACCAGTCAAAGGCAAGAGGCCTCAGGAAAAAAATCAGTCCTGCTGACATCTTGCAGGCTTCTAGCCTTCCAGTACTACAAGAAAACAAGCTTATGGCTTCGAACCCTACCCTCAGTCTATGATACTTTGAACCCTACCCTCAGTCTATGATACTTTGCTATAGCCATAGGGAGATGGCTTCTCCTAGAGCCTGACCCTGGGTACCATACCTCTTCTTCCCTCTTCACTTTGGAACTCTTAACATTACAAAACAATAACTGCTGTAGTGTTATTTTTCTTTAAAATATATAAGGTAGCTTACCTTTTCTGACTAAGCCCTGACTGACATAGTGTTTGTTATCAAGAATGTCAGCGGATTATATTAGATCGATGTGGGCCAGATGCCAGGACTTTCAAAATAGATATTATCATGAGACGCTAGCTCAATTACTATCAGTTTGCTTGTTTGGTTAGCTGAAACTTGGAGCTGATAGATTTAATTATTAATTCAGCAAGGTCAATGTTCCATAATGTTTCTGTTACCACGAATAAGAAGGAATCCAAAGACTAAGGAAAAAAAGTTGGGATGGACTTTTTCAGGTACGACGCTACATCCTTCCCACTGGGAAGACAGAGTAGTAAGAGACACACGGATGGAGGAAACAGCCATTATTCAGAGATCCATAGTGTCTGTCTCCTGCCAGCTGCAGGTGAAAGTGACAGATGTCTTCATTACTATGTGCTTTGAGAGTGGCTAAGCCATGGGGCAGCACTTCAGTTCTTAGGACCACATGAAATTGATCAATGGAACAGTTGGCAAGGATGCAGTGGAAAATAAGAATGCTGTGCCCAGTTTGACTATTTGATCAGCACCTTTGGAGTTGCCAGATGTGCAGCCAAGTGAACTGGAACTATAATAGGAAACATTGGGAGCTGAGCAGAGGACAATGGCCACCGTCAACTTGTTAGCCTGGTAAAGAATTGTGTACTTTCACTGTTATCCCAGACACAGGCTTGTCAGGGACTTCATGCCTCTGGAGTAGAGGAAGGAATCTATGATACTGGGGTGTGTGTGTGTGTGTGTGTGTGTGTGTGTGTGTGTGTGTGTGTGTGTGTGCGCGTGCAGATTTTTTGTGGAAAGCATGGAGGTTCTTTTTTTTTAACTGCATCTTTTTTATTTTGCATACTTTTAATTTCAGAACAAAATAAAAGAAACAAACAAAACCCCCACAATATACACTACCCAACCCTTCTATTCTGTAGGAGGGGATTTTCTTGTCTTGAGGCACAAGGACAGGAAAATCCCTTCCCACAGCATGGAGGTTCCTGTGCTAAATACTAGAAGAACCAGGAATTGTTAGACATACAGGGCCGTCTCTTCAAACGGAGAGATGTATACCTGTTTCATGACCAGAAGGCTGGGAGCAGACATGGTTAATAATAGCCTGGTGACCTTTGTCACCACACTGAGACTACACTGGATCTTCCCCAAGACCCTTCTCACGAACTTGTCTAACCCTAGAGCCCATCTATGGGAGATGTCCCATGCCCTTCATAGACTTTTGATATAGTCATGTCTTAAGCTTTATTGTGCCCTTGGGATTGAGTTACTTTTTATTTCTTCACCAAATTGTGCTGTTCTTAACTATGCCTACAACAAACTACTCTCAGTCCGACTCCTGAAGTTTGAACCAGCACCAGCTACTGAGTTGTGTTGAACTGAACCACCTTCTTGCCTCTGTTGGATCATTTCTTTGCTGGCCATGGAGGTTGCTGAGCCCCTTGCACATGTTCATGCATGTGGATGTGGGGTGGTGACAGACACCAAACTTTGCATGTTGTTTCTCAGGCGCAGTCCACCTTGTGGTTTTGGGAGGTTTCTCACTGGGACCTATGGCTTGCCAATAAGGCAGGCCTGTCTGGCCAGTGCGTCCTGGGGAGCTGTCATTCTTTGCTTCCCCAGAGCCAGGATTATATACATATTCTACCTCACCTGTCTTTTTATATGACTACTAGGATTTGAACTCAGGTCCTTATGATTATATAGCAAGCACTTCACCAACTGAGTCATTTCCTTAGCCCCACAACATGAACACAGATCTACAAAGTAAATATCACTCTAAGATTTCCCCAGAGGATGTGTGATTGCATATCTGCACAACAGCAAAGTTAAAGTAGAAATGACAACAATCTTAGGGGCTGCACCTAAGTACTTGGGTACCTCAAAATACACCTTTTCTCTACCAGACTTGTGGCTTAAGGAAGTTGGATGATAAATGGAGGTTTTTTTTTATATAAACGGAGTTTTAAAAATTTTTGTTTATTAAAAAACAACCCCTCCAAATTGTTTGTTTTTAATTCACTTCACATCCCAATTGTAGCCCCATCCCTCATCTCCTGATAAATGGAGTTTTTAGTCTAGGTCCATGTCACAGAAAGACTTTAAATTTATTTCAGGGTTAGAGTCAATGTTTCTGAGCTCACGACTGGAATAGACAGCTAGTAACTGGGGTTGTCCTGTCTTAGTTGCCTGGTGTGTATACTGAGGCCTATCAGGATAGGAAATCTAAGCAGAAAGCCCCTGGAAACTCTTCTCTACCAATAACATCACAGCAGTGGAACATCTGGACGTGCTGTAGATGTTAGCACCACCATCAAAGACTTGAAAGATGAAAGGGCAGCGACTCTTCTGATAGCCTCATACTATTTGCCTGTTGGCTTACATCTGGATCTTGAATAGCGCATTGAAAAAAAAAATTATCATTTGTGACAACAGCAGCAGTAAGATGAGAATAGTGCTAAGGGAGTCTGGAATTACCTGTCATCCAAAATTAAGAGGTTTTGGGGCGATTTCTATTTTATTGTGGTATGCAGCTGTACCTGTCCCAAGGCTGCCAGAGCACTTTAGATAAAACAAAGGCTGTGCCCAATTCTCATGGCCATATATTCAGCCCCCTTTAGGGCTCAACAATACATCAAAGGTTGTCTCAAAGGAGAATAGTTATTTGGAGAGGAGGACGTGGCTTTGCGTGGGGGTGATGTCTAGACTCCCACTATTTGCTAAATACACTATTAGTGTCATTATCTGCCACAGACACAGGAACGTTGCTGGATCTTCTAAATTATAAGGCCCAAGTGGTTGAGCCATTTTCACTAATTGGGCTAATTGTAGTCTTGTCTTACCCTTAGTTTGTACACTTGCCATCTTTCTGGGCTTCTTGCTCAATGAGTCTGAGTAACATACTTACGTGTGGCATAGTACAGCATTGTCTTACATTTGTCCAGGTTACTTCTAGTCAGTTCTACAAGCTACAATATCAACCAAGAAAGAGGTTCTTGCATTTACTCTTATATATAATTTTTTTACTTTCTTGGAATAAAAGGAGTTAGCACTTTTATGGTCATTGAACATAATATCCCCTTGAATAAGACTTGAATTTATGTATCTTTAATAAGGCTGGGCAAAAATGTGTTCTATCTGACAATTTCATACACTGTATATAAGGCACAGTGACAACTCTCGCCCCTTACCATCTCTTACCTCTCTCCTATCCCTACCAAACCCTTGACACCCCCATTTTTACCATTTCCTTTCCCAGATTCATGACATTGGCTTAAGTCTGTGATCCATTTAGTTTAACCAGAGTCATCTATGTTGGGGAACCTTGCAGACTTAGCAGTAGGTTGTGGCCTCTTTTGAATATATGCTCTCAGCACCCATTTCTAATCGGTAATTTGGAACATATCTAATATCTGATGACAAAGTCCAATCCCATTATCACTCTGCGGTCCCATGTCCCATCAGGGACTCTGCACTTTAATGACTTCAAGGAAAAATTGAGAGCATTCTTGTTTTCTGTTTCTACACAACAGAAATGTTTATATGTGAAGAATGTGGTCAATGGCCAACACAAGGCCACCCACTCCTTTCCTGGTTCTGCAATCAAGAGCCTGATGTCTACATTCCAAGCATGTGGTCTTGTGTTTCTATAACAACACCCACTTGCCATTCCCACCAGAGGTTTGCCAAAGTCCAGAGCACAGAACATCTTGGTTAAGAAATTAAATTTAAATATCTAATTTGTTAGTGTTTTTGTTAAGGGCATAGTAGCAATACACAATGCCCCAGCCCATTAAATTCTCAGACAAAATAAAGATATGGAGGTCAGGATGAAGGAAGAAGAAGAGGAGGAGGAGAAGGGGGAGGAGGAGGAGGAGGAGAAGGAAGAGGAGGAGAAGAAGAGGAGGAGGAGGAGGAGGAGGAGGAGGAGGAAAGCTGAGTTGACTAAGTGGGACTCTAAATATGTGCTTAGCTGCTTCAATCTCTTTCTGGTAACAGACTGTACTTGCTTGCCTTAACGGGGCTGTATTGACGAAGGAAGAAGTCCATCAGTGCTTGGTGCTTAGAGCCCATTATTGTGAGGAATATGAATAATGGAAATGAGTCAATAAGATAAGGGTGTGGCTACACAAGTGAGTGCACATTGAAGTCCTCATAGCATCTGCACCTTCTCTTCCCACAGAATTCTTCTGTGCTAACATTTGATACCCTAGGCTGGGATGTGGCTCAGTTGGTAGAGCATGGCTACCATGCTCAAGGTCCTGAGCTGAGGGAGTGTGGGGTGCATTCATTTTTTTTTTTTGTGAGCCTTTGGGTTCCTTGAAGAGAGCATGGGATTTATTAGTATCCTACTGAAACCATCCGCTGCCCAGGAAATACATAAATCCCTTTCACATCCACCTAAATGCTGTAAGAAAAAGCACCCCCATCGCCCGCAGCTTCACTTTACCATCTGTGGCTTTTTTATTATGCTCCTGTCCTGTTGGTCTCTTCACAGTTTCACACATATGAAGTTTCCATCTATCCCCGAGTCTTTTGACACGCCATTCCATTCTCTAGAATTCTCTCCAATTTCCTCTTTGCTAAAACAAGTCTCAGTACCATGCTGTTTTAATTACTATTGCTCTATAGTACAGCTTGAGATCGGGTATGGAGATTCCTCCAGAGGATCTTTTATTGTATAGGATTGTTTTAGCTATTCTGGGTTTTTTGTTTTTCCATATGAAGTTGAGAATTGATCTTTCAATATCTTTAAAAAATTGTGTAGGTATTTTGATAGGAATTGCATTGAATCTGTAAATTGCTTTTGGTAAGTTGGCCATTTTTACTATGTTAATTCTCCTGATCCATGAACAAGGGAGATCCTTCCATCTTCTGATGTCATCTTCAATTTCTTTCTTCAGAGATTTGAAGTTTTTTTCAAACAAGTCCTTCACTTGCTTGGTCAGAGGTACTCCTAGATCTTATATTGCTTGTGGTTATTGTGAAGGGTGTAGTTTTCATAATTTCTTCCTCTGCATGATTGCCATTTGTATATAGGAAGGCTACTGACTTTTTGAATTAATTTTGTATCTAGCCAATTTGCTAAAGGTATTTATCAGCTGTAGGATTTCTCTGGTGGAATTTTGGGGGGTCACTTATATACACTATCATATCATCTGCAAATAGGGATAATTTGACTTCCTCCTTTTCCATTTGGATCCCCTTGATCTCCCTTTGTTGTCTTATTGTTCTGGCTAGAACTTCAAGAACTATATTGAAGAGATATGGAGGAAGCGGGCCGCCTTGTCTGGTCTCTGATTTTAGAGGAATTTCCTTGAGTATCTCTCCATTTAAGTTGATGTTGGCTATTGGCTTGCTGTATATAGCCTTTATTATGTTGAGGAAAGTGCCTTGTATCCCTGATCTCTCCAAAACTTTAAACATGAATGGGTGTTGGATTTTATCAAATGCTTTTTCTGCATCTAAGGAGATGATCATGTGGGTTTTTTTTCCTTCAGTTTGTTTATATGATGGATTACATTGATGGATTTCCATACATTAAACCATCACTGCATGCCTGGAATGAAGCTACCTGGTCATGGTGAATGATATCTTTGATATGTTCTTGTATTCATTTTCCAAGTATTTTATTGAGTATTTTTGTGTCAATGTTCGTAAGAGAAATTGGTTGAAAATTCTCTTTTTTTTGTTGGATCTTTGTGGGGTTTAGGTATCAATGTGACTGTGGCCTCAAAGAATGAATTTGGTAATGCTCCATCCATTTCTATCTTTTGGAGTAGCTTCAAGAGTATTAGCTCTTCTTTGAAGGTCTGGTAGAATTCTGTGCTGAAAACATCTGGCCCTGGGCTTTTTTTTTGGTTGGAAGACTATCAATGATTGGTTCTATTTCTATAGGAGAAATAGGATTATTTAATTTGTTTATCTGATCTTGATTCAATTTTGGCAAGTGGACTCAATCAAGAAAATTGTCCATTTCCCTTCGATTTTCAAATTTTGTGGTATATATGCCTTTAAAGTAGGATCTTATGATTCTTTGTATTTCTTCAGTGTCTGTTGTTATGTCTCCCTTTTCATTTCTGATTTTGTTGATTTGGATAGTGTCTTTCTGCCTTTTAGTTAGTTTGGCTAACAGTTTGTCTATCTTGTTGATTTTCTTATAGAACCAGCTTCTGGTTTTGTTGATTCTTTGAATTGTTCTCTTTGTTTCTAATTTATTTATTTCAGCCCTGACTTTGATTATTTCCAGATGTCTACTCCTCTAGGGTGTTTCTGCTTCTTTTTTTTCCCTAGGGGTTCCAGATGTGTCATTAAGTGGCTTATGTGGGGTGTTTCCAATTTCTTTATAAAGGCACTTAGTGCTATGAATTTTCCTTTTAGCACCGCTTTCAATGTGTCTCACAAATGTCCCATAAAAGTCTTCACTTACCAGGAAATTGGGATAGATGTGAGGACATCCTACTGGGACTCTAGGTAAGAGAAATATAGGAGATGGGGAAATAGAAGGATCCAAAGGGTCCTAGAAACCTACAAGAAGAACATCATGATGCATTGATTGGGGCCCAGGGGGGTCTGCTCAAACTATTGCACTAACCAAGGACCATACAAGTAGTAAGCATTGAACCCCTACTCTGATCTACCCAATGGACAAGACATTCTCCACAGTTATGTGGAGAGTGGGGACGACTCTGACATGAACTCTGATGCCCCATATTTTACCACCCCCCCTTGATGGGGAGGCCTGGTGGCACTCAGAGAAAGAATAAGCAGGCTACCAAGATAAGACTTGATAGCCTATGACCATATAGTGGGGGAGGAGGTCCCCCTTGGTCATAGACCTAGGGGAGGCAAATAGGGTGAAAGCGGGAGGAAGGGAGGAACGGGAGGATACAAGTGATAGGATAACAATTGAGTTGTAATCTGAATAAATTAAATAAAAAAATTAAAAAACAAAAACAAAAACAAAAAACAAGTCTCAGATTAAATGTCCCTCTGGTCAGGATCCAACCTAGATGGGTGCTTTGTACTTTGTACCTTTATTGTTTTCTTAACAGTGTGATTAAAGTACTTATAAGGTGAGTTCTTTAACCCATATCTTTCATAACAGAGACTCCAGAAAAGGCAAGATTATTTCTGTCTTCCCCATGTTGCAACATCCCTGCACATGGTGTTTGGAAAAAGACAAGCAACATTGTCTTAGGAGAATGAATAGAGGGATCTTGACCATGGGAACTCAATGGCAACCAAAGCACATGGCAGAGCTCTTGTCAGTGGCTGTGGGTTTGATGGGGTTGGGGGTCATGAGCAACTCTGAGCTTGCCAGTGGCTGCTGAGCTATTTGCTGTTTGGCTGCAGTGATGTCTTGATAGCTTAGCTCAGCCTTCCCCAGTAGATTAGTGAGTCCAAGGAGTTTCCTGGAATAAGCACTGAACAGGAGGCAGGGGGAGACCTTTGACCTTTGGCCCCACTGCTATGCTGATTGCATGGTAAATAGGGATAGGAGCATAGCCTCATCTCAGGGGTCACCTCGAGGTCAAGTGCCTTGGCTCTATGTAGTGTTTGCAGCTTGGTTGAGTGTTTGTTTGCATGTAGAAAGTGCTGGGATTGAGCCCTGGCACTATATAAACTGGGCATGTATACCCCCCGTGCATGGTGGCAAATGCCTACAATGCTAACACATGGGAGGTGAAGGCCGGAGAATCACAATTCAAGGATATCCTTGGCTACATAACAAACTCAAGGCCAGCATGGGACACATTTAGATACACTGTCTAAAACAAACAAAACAAGAGTGTAGGATCCAGTTTAGCCGCACAAGGCCCCAGTGCCGGAAGCTGTGCCCTCTCACCAGGCATTTTGGTGACCCAGTGTGATATTGTCTTGGTATCGTCAGCCTAATTGCATCTTTAAAGACCCCCGTTTCAAACACTTTATATTTATAGGTTCTTAGAGTTATGATAGAGACATATCATTTGGAGGCAGCTATCTTTCAACCTAACATCCAAATTTCTCACCAGAAGAATTTCTTAGCAGATCTTCATGTTTCTCTTTTTCTATCCCCTTAAACAAATACATGCATGCATGCATGCATGCACACATGTATGTAAAGTCCTGTGGTTTATCCCACACAGCAGCCAGAATGATCTTTTAACATGTGAGATGCTGTGTGATTAACATATATTCTAATGATTTGTCTGTCACATTTAGAATAAAATGCAAACTCCACACCAGATTCTCCAGGACCAGTAGATCTGACCCTTTCCTCTTTCTGACCTTAATTTTCAGATATCCAAGTAGTATTTAAGGTGGCCTTCAGTTGGGGATGAACAGGGGTCAAGTATGTTCTTACAAGGATGGGAGGTCACTAATTCCAAGGTGGACGTGATTAACACAGGTGCAGAGGCTTAGGCTGAAATTAGCTTGTAAGTTCCATGAAAGCCAGAAGGGCCAAGTAGGGGATGCCATGCCTGAGGACACTTTCTAAGGCAGTGGTTTCAACCTGTGGGTCATGAACCCTCTGAGGGGGGTGTTGAACTATCCATTAACAGGGGTTGCCTAAGACCACTGGAAAACACAGATACTTACGTGATGATTCATAACAGCAGCAAAATTACAGTTATGAAGTAGCAATGAAAATAATTTTGTGGCTGGGGGGGGGGTGTCACCAGAGCATGAGGAAGTGTATTAGGTCATGGCATTAGGAAGGTTGAGAACCTCTGTTCTAGGGGATGAGACACAAAAAGGGAGACAGAGTAGAAACCAAGTAGAGAAATCAAAGATAATATACCTGTTGGATTAAGCACATATGAGTGGGTCCATGGAAGAGGCTCAGCATGCTTGGAGCCAAATCCATTTCTCATTTTTTAAAAAATATTTTTGAATCCCACACACGTGTAGTGGCATAGGAAGAAGCGAGACTCCACAGAAGGCTGTAACTGAGCTGCAGCAGTTACCTCAGTTCCAAGGAATAAGGCTTTGTGTGAAAACAACTCACTCACAAATCTCAGAACAACAGAATAAACCATGTATGAGCGGGATGTGCTTTCAAAGGCCCTCTCCTTTTCAAGGTATGGCTTACCTGTCCTCTGAGTCCTGAAGCATTTGTCTGTAAAGTAGGGGTGACAGAATCTCTGCTGGATCCTCTGAGAAGGTCACCCCAATTTCATCTCAGCTTCCTTCTCATTGGGGAGATTGGAATACAAACTACATTTCTCAGGCTCCCCATAGCCCGAGTTGAGGATGTAATTTGGCTTTGACAGTCGTGTGTGTGTGTGTGTGTGTGTGTGTGTGTGTGTGTGTATTTAAAGTTAGAAGTAAATTGAAGGCCATTCCTCCATCCTATCTCCCTGAAAAAAAAAAAATGGTTGTTGAAACACGTGAGAATCCTACAGATAGTTTCAGAGCTCATCTCCATTTTCCTGGAAGCAGAGAAGAATTGACGCTGCCACCAGCTTCTTGCTCTAACTTTGAATCTTATTTACAGACTGCAGTGTCTGCTCTCTGGTTCTCTAGGTGTGGGCGGCAGTTGACAGGGTGGTGGATTTCTGCTTCAAGACCATATATTGTTATGGTCTAGGGGAGTGGTTCTCACAAGGGACCCAGTTTATTTCTCTAGGGATTTTTCAGAATGGCCAATTTGGAACCTGATCCTTAAGCCCTTTTGATGAACTTCAAAAGATCCAATTCTTGGAATTAGATCCCTTCCTGCTTGAGTTTTTAAAGATATTTTCTATTTCCTTGGCCTGAACAATAGGACTTGGGGGAACTGGAGGAGGGGAGTTGTCTGTAAAGGACTAGCTGACTAGTCACAAAAGAGCCTCAATGCCGTGTGGCGTTTACTTTGGTGACTGCCCCAGGCCTTGTTTAGACCCTGGATTAAGGCTGGTGCAGCTGAAGTGCTGACTCATACTAATAAGCCTTTTAAGAAAAGAATTTATGAAACTAAAATGCTAGGTTAATAATTTACAGTGAGGGACGCACTGCCAAGATGACCAAATGCGAGTACCAGCCTGACCAGCACGTCTCTATTTGTGGTCTATCACAGAACTCACATTTTTCATGGCTGTTCAGGGAGTGGGCCACAGGAAACAAAGGAAGGGCCATGGAACTAATGAAGGGTTCCAGGTTGTCATTTTTCCTGAAGAGCACTTGGATGAACTCTCCAACAGTGTCTCTGACTCTCCAAGCTCAATGGTTGCCCGTGGACCAACTTCCTTTCTGATCCAAACCGGAAGAGCAGGAGGGCAGGGGAGGAAGTGTCACATAGCCCTAGATCTCACCCTTTGGAGGCGTCCTGCCAATGAGAGGCTCATCTTGCCGAGTTTATTCTTGCAAAGGACTTTGCCTTGATTTGTGGCTGACTCTCACAATCCTTAAAAAGGGGTGTAGCACCCAAGTGAAGGTTAGAGCTGGGCAGAAAGAGTGGGTTTGGATTTGGTGAGTAAGGATTTTTCTGCCTCTTAGGGAAGGGGAGGCAGCGAAGTATCTCAATGTACTATTTGGTTTTTGACATTAAAGAATGGTCATTGGAGGATTTCTTGGGTTGGCTGGCATCAACTGGAGAAGGCATAATAAAAGCACAGTTTTGATGGGTACTTCCAGAGCGACCAAGGGAAATAGTCTTCTCTACCTCTCTGTCTTCCTTCCATAACCAGAGATATGTCTGAGAGATGACCTAGCAAGACAGAACAGAGAAGTGGAGGCAGGTAAGAACTTCTGTATCCAGTTTTGGAGAGCTTGTCAGGCCTGGAACCTTCTTGTTTAGCATTCTGGGATCTTTGTAAAACCTACCCTTCATACTTGTTTGAGTGAGTGATGCTCTGAGAGCTTAAGGAAGTGACTGGGCTCCAGGTATAAACTAAAGCGAAGCGGAGAGGAAATGAGACTCGGAAGTGAAGATGCTCCACGTACAAGAATCCTGGGAAACGGGGAGGTTTGGATTCATCTATGCCCAGGAAGGACAGAGGTTCCTCATCCTCCAGAAACTAGAGCTGAGGGAGCCAGAGATGCCTGTAAGGCGAAGGATCCAGTTAGGTCTTCCTGTATCTAACTCTGGAAGGCCAAAGCAATGTGGTGGGCTGGAGAGGGCTTGGGAGAAGCAAATTCCATGCAGTCAGAAGTCGGCTTAAGCGAGGCAGAGGAAGCTGTCTGGAGCCAGAGAATGGGATGCAAGCTTTATGTGCCCTATAGAGAGCGAGGTCTCACTGTCTCGGTATTCAGCTTGTCCTCCTTGAAGGTGTCAATAACACCTTTCCGGTGGTGGGGGCTGAGGCTTTTCTTCTGCTCCCTCTCACCTCCTGTGGTTTGACTGGCTGGTGTGATTTCTCCTTCCTAAAAGCATCTGCCTACTCTCCTCACACGAACACAGCTTGAGGTCATGTCAATTCATGCTTCCCTGCCTCTAAGTAAAAGCCAGGTGCCTCCTCTTTGCTCTTAAATCTTGGAGGCATTTTGATGGAGAGCAATAAAACTTCATCCCAGCAAAGGCTGCAATCACAATACTTTAAACACTTGAGGAAAATCGCTTCCCTTTAAGAGGGGAGCTCCCCCCTTTGGGGAGGGGAGAAAGACCCTTAAACTCTGTCACTCTGTTTTCTCCATGGACACCTCCCAAGAGTGTATGTGTATGGATGTTTGAAATTCATTATAGACAGGCAAGCTGAGTGAAAAAGGAGGAATAGACAGCTATGAGTGTTCTCTAGAAGGTTCTGTGCGGCTGCCAGATGCTTGAAAGAGTAAAAAACATAGCTTGTGAAAGACTTTGACACAAGACTTTATAAGGCTTTTGAGTGCCTTAGTCAGAACCAGGAAATTTTAATCAGTAGAAAGCATATTGTGGGGCAGGGAGAAAAAGAAAAAGAAAGAAAGAAAGAAAGAAAAAAAGGAGTTTTGGACTAATTTTTCCCAGGGTCGTGAATAGAAATTTATTATAAACAGTAAATATTTATAGAAATTTATAGCAAATAAAGCATAGTGAATCATAGTAGCCCTTTTTACAACAGGCAAGAGGTGGAAGAAGGCCAGGTACCCACCAACAGATCAGCCCCAATGTGATACATAGGGTAAGAGACACAATTTTACCGTAGGAAAAGAACTCGGATACAAGTTGCATTTCAGGTGGACTGGGAGGACATTATGATAAGGGAAACCAGCCAGGCGTAAAAGATGACAAATACTGTATGAGTCCACTTCTGAGTTACCTGGAGCCATCAGCTTCCTAGAGACAGAAAGGCAGATGATGACTGCAGGGCCCGGAGGAAGGGAGGAATGGAGTCTGTTATTTAAAGGCTGGGGAGTTTCAATTTTTAAGGAGTAAAGAACCCTAGAGACGGATGGCGATGATGGTTGTGTAACTCCTTGAATGCATTTAATGCTATTAAACTGGACTTCTTAACATTTACGTTTTTTTAGTTTTGAAAATTTCATATGTGTACTGTAGTTACCTAATTTATATGCTTCCTGCTTCTCCCAAGTCCTTCCCAGTCCCTCTCAAATTCACAATCTCTCCTATAATTACTAGTGTTACATGTACACTCATATACACGTATATATAGTCTATGGAGCCCATATAGCGTTCATCTTATGTATATGTGTCTAGCACTGACCACTTGGGATTGGATAACATCTGCCAGGAGACTGGTCCCTGAACAAGGCTTCTTCTTCTTCTCCCAGTAGCTATTGATCTCCGATCTGGGGTGGGACCTGATAAAGTTTCCCCTGTCTACCTCAGCTTGTCAACTGGTGTGCTGCATCATACTGGCCTTGTTTAGCCTACCTGATGTGGGGACTTCATGGATGCAGCATCCCTGTCGTCTAGCAGCAGGCATCCTGGTCCTCACACTCTCTTCAACAATGGTCCCTGAGCCTTGGGTGGAGGGGTAGCATTGTAGTTGTGCCAACTGGGACTGGACACGCTATGGTCACTAGAAATGGTATATTAAAAAATGGTTCAAATGGTAGATTTTTAAATGTCATTTGTATCTTAACAGATTCGAAAAGCAGTGAGAGAGATATTGTGTTATCTGCAAATTTTGTTCTCTCTCTCTCTCTCTCTCTCTTTCTCTCTCTCTCTCTCTGTGTGTGTGTGTGTGTGTGTGTGTGTGTGCTATACATGTGTGTTGTACATGTGTGCATGGAAATATGTGGGTGTATATGCTTATGTATGCACAAGCAGAGGCCAGAACAGGCCATTGGGTGTCCTCCTATTGCACTCCACCTTCTTGCCTTGAGACAGGGTCTTTCACTGAGCCGGAAGCTCACCATTTTGGCTAGGCTGGCTGGCCAGTGCTCTCAGGATCTGCTGTGTCCATCCTGAAAGCTGGGGTTATCGAAGATACTCTACTGTTTGGACCAGTTAGGGAATCCTCAACACAATAATTTTTTAAAATCCTTAATTTCATGTGTCTATTTAACCTTAGGACTATTCCCCCACCCCACAGAGACCACGTGATACTTGTTAGAATGGGCTTTCTGCAAAATAACAGTTTAGAAAGCACCGTTTTACACCATGCTGCCATCTATACAGTAGACGTCTGTGACGCAATGGGTAGCTTTCTTCATGAGGTTGAGATGCTCATTGCTTGTAGGCTTGTAGATACTCTTAGTGAACTTTGGATTAACTATGAAAAGTCAATTTTTTCTACTTTGATATAGAGACCATAGATTTAAAAAGCTCTAAATGAGCTGACCCACCAACTCAATAACTGGTTGGGTGGGTTTTTTCAAAAAATGAAGGAGGCACCACATTATTATCCAGGCACTAGCTACCTACACATGATTTGCATGCCTGAACTCATGTGACTTGTTTAAAAAAAGAAAGTCAATCAATTGGCAGCAATTGTAATTACATAATAGGTAATTGGTTTTTCTGTTTTCTTTTTATTGTATGTATGTATGTATGTATGTATGTATGTATGTATGTATGTATGAATGATTAGGTTTTCCTCCACCTTGTCTGAGGTAAGGGAATCTATTGGTTCTGCTTGGAGAAAGAAGCTTATGTAAGGAGCTGTCTTACCCTCACAGCCATATTTCATGTTCACGTTTCCTCTCTGCCTCCATCTATGAATGGCTGCTGAAAAAGGTTCTTTCATGGTATGTCTCATGCCCACAGATCAATATTTGGGCAGATCATGTCTTCTCTCTGGAAACAAGAAACTTAGGTTGGACCACAAAAGTTCTTCCCATCCAGGCCTGGCAACTCAAGTTGGGTCTCTGGGAGAGAACAACTCCCTCAAGTTACTCTCTGACATCCCAGTATATACCACAGCATGCGTATACCTGCATCAATACATGCCTTTCACTCCCATACACATACACATGCATATACACACATATACATACATGTACACACATATACATGCATGTACACATACACGTATACATGCATGTATACACACACATGTATACACACACTATATTTTTAAAAAAAGTTACGAAGTTTCTTCTGGCCTTAAAAAATCACATTTTTTTCAAGTTAAAGCAATTTTTGCTTTTTCTTGGCTCATCAAAATTTCTGTTTTCACCATGAAATTTAGCAGTCTAGACATTTTCCATTTCATAAGTATTTACTGTCTGTATTCACTTTATATCTCTTACCTGCAAACACTTTGCTTTAGAGCAGTTCTCTTTCTTTTGTCACCTTTGTTGCCAAGTATTTGACAGATCGTTCTTAGGAAAGATGAATGTTTAAACATTTTGGCTTATTTAAATGAGAGAAGAATATTTAAAGATGAAACAAAGCAAAGTTTGAAAAAAATTTGTAAATAGTAACATCCAAAGACAGGCATTAAGAATACAGGTCAGCTAGGTGGTGGTGGTACACGCCTTTAATCCCAGCACTCGGGAGGTAGAGGCAGGTGGATCTCTGTGAGTTCAAGGCCAGCCTGGTGTACAAAGCAAGTCCAGGACAGCCAGGGCTACACAGAGAGACCCTGTCTTGAAAACAAACAAGCAAACAAAAGAATACAGTTCAAAAACTTCAAACCAGACAAGAAAAAGAAACAGAATCAGAAACACATAGTGTATACAGATCATTGAACTGAATATGACAAAGAAAGGAGAAAAGGGGATCATAGAAAAATGAAGCACAAAGTAAAATGGTAGGAAAACCCCAAATATTTTAATAATAAATGCAAACAGGGCAAACATGCTAGTTAAAATAGAATGCTTTTGAAAATGGTACCATAAAATTATGTCATGTGCCTTTTTAAAAAAAAAAAAAGAAAGATATGCCTAAAACTTAAAGACTGACAAGGCTAGGTAATAGTAAAATGGATAGAAAGTCATAAAATACACAAAGAAATCTGGCAATGATACAAAATTCAGTTACAATAGATGGTAGAAAGCATCTTTAGTAGCAGTGGTGTCATTATTCAACATTTAAAAAGTTGAAGTCCGTAGAAATAAGCTTGAACATATTTCTAAGGTCGGAAAGTAAAGACCAAGAAACTGTCTAGGATTACTAGGATGAATGGACAGAGCCACTCTCAGGATGGAAATTTGATGAAAACAGTTTTTAATTGTTGAAAGCTTAAACAGTCAAATATTAGGACCATTATGTTACTTGTTTAGGGTTGGCTGAGTGCCTGTTTTGTGGTAGATTTCGGTTAGAGGGCTGACATACAGATATGGCCCTGGAGGTGTGAACCACCTAGTCTGTCTCCGAGAAGATCACTGAGACACTTCTTCAACACAGAATGAAATCTGAAGGCATTTGCTTAAGCTTATGGTTTGAACTTGTGACACATCGGAGCAACATGGCTCAGGCCAATAATTTAACCTTAACTGCCCAGCAAGAGAGCATGATACAATGCCTAGCTCTAACAGCTGCTAGGTAATATAACATCAATAGGTGAGGCCGTTAGCATAAATTCTCAGTAACTGGGAGTGATTATTGTTATCTGTTATT
Source organism: Acomys minous (assembly GCF_964271855.1). Lineage (NCBI taxonomy): Eukaryota > Metazoa > Chordata > Mammalia > Rodentia > Muridae > Acomys > Acomys minous. Next base: position 106,500,171 of record NC_140489.1, on the reverse strand, counting down.
TTGCAAAACGCTTTAAATTGACAGCTACTGAACTCCATGATTGTCTTAATAACATTATCATTGCTAAGTACTGTACATTGTGTATGAGTATTGGAAATAGATGAATCTATTTTTCCCCTCAAAATCTTGCATATTTAGCCTTCACTGCTGTGAACTTGTGTCCTGTCACTGCTTGTAATGGTTCTCTGTGTGCTAGAAACTCAGACTTAGAATAATGTGTTGTGTGTTATTGCGTACCCTGCGCACAATGGCCACTGCTATAGTTTGGATGTGTGCTATCCTTCATGGCTTGTGTGTTTGAGCACTTGCCTCCAAGCTGGTGGCACTGTTTTGCTTGGTTGTGGAACCTTTGGGATATGGAATATAGCTGGGTTACATAGGCCACTGGGGAAAGGGGAAGAGGCACTTGCAAGATGATGCTGGTGACCACAGCCCCAAGCTCTCTGCTTTCTAATTCACCAATGAACCAGGCTGTTCACACGAGCTTCTGTCATGGTAGATGAAGCTCCAGCCACCCTGTCTTCTCCACAGTGATGAACAGTGCCCTTCCTCTTTCCTTTAAGCGGCTTCTGTCAGACCACATCAAAGAGAACTTTCTGGATACGCCTTGTTATTCTACCACAATGTTTACATAAAACTCAGTATATGAAACTACTAACATTTTTAAAGATATTTTTTTCATCAGTGGCTGGCTGCCAGTTTATGAGCTGTCACTTCATTTTTTAGAGCTGATATGTGGCAAAGAATCAAAATAGCAGCCCCAAGGCATTTCTGCTGTCTGCAGCTCACCTAGTAAACACATCAACGAGTATTTATCAAATGTCTCCGAAATGTCAGACTTTTACTGTGTTGAGGATAATGACAAATACATTTGTGAGAAAGTTTTGATTCCTACTCAGAAGTTTTTTTTAATTTTTTTTTTTTTTTACATTTCAGGGGAGAAATAAGAAAGGCCTAAAAATAAGTGTATTCCTTCTATGAACAAGAAGAGAGGCATGACAAGGTCATCTATTCAGGCAATATAAAGCAAACTGACAAAGAGATAAAGGCAAGAGTATCACACATAGATAGCTAACATCTCTTATTCTAAGACGGAAGGTAAAGAACATTGGCATATAGAATTTATATATAGGAATTCGTTTGTAGAACATAAACATTTCCTTATAGTAGCAATGAAGCACTGGGAAATGAAAATATAAAAGTAATGTCAATTTTAACTTCAAAAATAGAAAATGCTTAGCTGTCAATCCTTCCTAAACTGTTCTAAAGAAATGTACTCTCAAACAAATCTCAAGACACTTGCGCTGACATTTATAAGCTGAACTCTAAACACAGACAATATTACAAAAGACCAAGAATAGCTGAAGCAAATTTGGAAAGGGCGATATTAGAAGACATTTGCTTCTGAGCAATAGGCCTTACGAAAGAAGAGTGATTAAGACAGCGGTGCGTGGACACAGGCTGTCAAGTAGACGTAGAATCAGGAGTGTCCAGCCTGCAGCCCACTGGCCACATGCACCCCAGGACAACATTGCAAACTCTTTTTAAAAAAAAAATACTACGAGGTGCTTTGTTGTTGTTTCTTTGTTTTTGCTACTCTGTTGCGTAGTTCTCATACATGAGCTGTGTAGAACATGACTGTTCTAGTTCAGGGTACCACTGCTGTGATGACACAACACGAGAAGAGGACAGGGCTTATTTGGCTTACACTTCCTTATCACTGTTCATCATTGAAAAAAGTCAGGACAGGAACTCAAGCAGGACAGGAACCTGGAGGCAGGAGCTGATAACGCAGAGGCCATGGGGTGGTGCTGCTTACTGGCTTGCTACCCATGACTTGCTCAGCCTGTTTTCTTATAGAACCCAGGACCACCAGCCCAGGGATGGCGCCACCCACCATGAGACGAGACCTTCTCATCAATCACTAATTAAGAAAATGCCCTACAGGCTTGCTTACAGCCCTGTCTTATGCAGGCATTTTCTCAATTGAGGTTCCCTTCTCTCAGATGACTTTAGCTTGTGCCAAGCTGACATAAAACCACCCAGGACATTAACAATGTCAAAAGGCTAGACACGCATGGGAGAATCCAGAAACAGATCCTCACATGGAGAGTCCATTGGCTTTTAAACTAAGTCACCCAAAGAAGCCAGTGCTATCCTAGCTGGGAAAGTTGGTTTAATGGACCAGCCAAGTGACTATGGGTCTCACCCTGCCTCACACCATGCACAAACACCAGTAAGCAGGGTCTCCTTAGCTCAGTCAAGAAGACAAGAATTTCCATGTCAAATGGAGACTTCCGGAAACACGATATAAGCACTGCTAGAGGACCATATGACAATTCCGCAGAAGTTAGCAGCAGCTTGGAGGTCAAAATGAAAGGTGCAAAACACCACAAAGATGTTGTTCTCCGTTAACTTACTAAAACCAACAAGGCTGAAAATGTTAAATGTTGGACAGGATGCGGAGCAGCTAAGACTCTCACAGCATCCATAGTTGGAGTGTAAAAGGTGATGCTCATCTCGGAGGATAACCTAGACATTCCTTATGAAGTTAAGACTGCATCTAACGTATACTAGGATATTATGTGGAGAAAGATGATAGAAAAGATAAATCGATTCGTGCGTTTTCCCAATGAAATGCCGTTGGACAGCTAAAACAAAAAGAATGAATGACTAAGGGCCAGAAACAGCATGGGTGGATTTTGTTAGCCGAGTGAAAGATCCAAGAGAAGATATTCTGATTGATTACGTTGACAGAAATCCTCAGACAACAGTAGTTATTAATCAATAACTATGGGGGATAGGGAGTGACAACTGATTAAAGAGTCATTAGAGAACTTTCGAGAATGACATAAATTGTGGTGGTAGAATAAGTATTTTTTTAAGTACTTTAAGCATTTGTCCAAAATTATGAAGAATACACTCAATTTATGAATTTAATAGTATAAATTAAATTAAAATAAATAAATTTATTTAATTTTTTAATAAATTAAAAAAAATTAAAGAACTCTGTTTGGAGTATCCATTTGCCATTGCCCCAAGTCCTAACCCTGAATTCACGTCTTTTGTTTTCAAATGGCATTCTCCTTGTTTGTGTGAAGCTGCCCATGTTAATGACCACTTCACTTTTTTTTTGTATATATCAACAATTTTGACTTCATGTCTTTTTTTTTATTGAGATTAGAGCTTATGGCCAATTATTTTTATTTAATGTATTTTAATTAAAACATAATTACATTATTTCCCCTCTTTCTTTTTCCACTCTCCAAATCATCCAACGAGTCTCCCGTGTTATTATCACTCCCTTGCAAACAGCTTCAACCCTCTTGTGTCTTTTCTTCTTCCATCCCCTGTTGCAATGTAGTCCTGTGTAAACCTAGGCACACAGATGAGGTGTTCAGTCTCCCCAGCTGGAGAGATCAAATGACATTTCTTTTCTACTACAGCTGCTCTTACTTTAGGCTCATGACTCTCAACGCTAAGCAGGAGGTAGGCCCTGCCAGCTGCCCCCACGGCTGAGGTGAGCTTTTTTGCCCTTCTCAAGAAACAGCCACATATCTCCATTTCTTGGACTTCATTCACGCCACCCCATAATCCTCTCAGCTAATTTCATTGCCCTGAATTCATTGCAAACGAAATACAGCATTCCCTCCCAGACCCAGCATGAGATTGAAACATGTCTTCCCACTACCAAATCTAAACACCCGGTGGCATCACCACCCAGCTCTCCTTCCCTCCCATTCTGGGACGAGTTGTTCCCTCTCCCTCTCCATGAAGCCAAGGTCCTCAGTGATGCTCTGGATCCCGTCTCATCTTTACCTCACAGGTGTTTTGTTCTATTGTTTCCATCTCTACTCTCACTAAGGGACCACCGAACAAACATTCAGACATTTGCCTACCACCCTTGCTACCCTAGTCCCTGTCAGCCATGGTCTCGCTTCTCTGCTTCCCTCAGGCATGCTTCAGGTAATAACCAAGACCTTTGAGGGCTGGTAATTACAGCAGAATCCAACCTATGGGCAAATGATGGTTGAAGTTGCAGGTGGCCTACAACATGTTACCAGAAGAAAATGTGCATCTCACCTAGGCAGGTATCTCTGGGTGTCGGAAGTCAGTGCCCCTGTGTGCAGGTGCAGCAGGCCAGTTAAGAACCAGCAGCGCAGTGCTAAGAGCATTCGATATTTCTGAGTCAGTGGAAAGGGTGTGGTTGCCCATCTCGCCCTCTAAGGGTTCTGACGCTCTGCTGTTATAGGCCACTTAGTTCAACCTCTGCTTGCTTCCCGTCAACCGAAACAAATGGGCGCCATGAACTAACTTGAGCAGGGTGGCCCCAGATAGACCCTGGCAGGAAGAGCCCACACCCCTTCCCAGCTGGGTGGTCACTGGTGTCTCAGCGTGGGATGAGGAGACTTTCTTCTGAGAAATGCCTGGTGAACATCCTTAGTTTGTCATTAGATGCGCACAACCAGTGAGTTCTTGGGAGAGTGACTAAAAACACAATATAATGACTGCCAAGCTTCACTTCTGCTTGGAGAAACATCTCTTGTTCCTGGCATCTGATGGACATCACCTTATAATTCCAGCTAAGGAAAACATTACCATTTCTATTGTGCAGATAGGGATGAGTATGGAGAACAGAGTTCTGGGAGCAGAGTTCATAAGTGGGAAGTAGAATTTGCAAACACTTGAGTTCCATGCTTTCTGCACCCCTCTCTCTACCTTCTCACCCCACACAGGATGCTCATGCCTCTCAGATTGCATTACTCTTCTTTCTAACTCTAATCCTAAGACCCTTTTCTTGTTAGCTCTTCCTATTGGCCTGGTAGTAAGAGGTCACTCCCCACCCCAAGGATCTTGAAAATAGTTTCTTTGTGACCATGAGAGACTCAAGCAAGACACACATGGCTGCAAGAGACATACATCATCCAAGCTACAAGCCACGCCCACAGGACCAAGCCTTGGGCTGATGCAGGAATTCCGGGATGATGCCTTGGCCTGAGATCTTCCTCTTAGGGAGTCTCCGCAGATACCCATAGCCATCACCTAATGTTGGTCTAAATTCTAGGGTGCTTTAGAAGAGGCAAAACAAGCTGAAAGTCCCATCTCACCAGAGCTCTTTCCAGAATTAATCGTGGCTTTCTCAAGTCAGCAGGAATATACTAATTAGGGAGCATGCCAAGGTACTCACTGGCACCCACACACAGATCAGAAAGTCTTCCTGTCCCATATACAACCCTCTCTTCCCTTCCCTCCTCTTCCTTTGCTTTCTCTTCCTATTTCTGACTTCTGTGGATGCTAGCTAAAGGACATAGAGCTCCAGGCCCTGAGCGAAGGAGAGGGAAGGTGCTATGCAGGCGAACACGAGGCTTTATATTATAATGTGCCAGTTACTGCTTCTTGGCAGTGATAGCTGAGTCTCTTACCTTGTTCTTAGGCCCTGGAAAGCTGGACTCACCAGGAGGACTTGAGCATGGATGTACTAACTCATTCTACAAATGTCCAAGGGAGCATTCTGCTTCCCACATAGTGTAAAAATCAGTGACAGATTTCATACCCTCTGTCTGAGGAGGATTAATAATGAGCTTTTGTTTTCATAAAGGAACAAAGGGAAACAGGAGGGTCTTGGGAGGGGGAAGGGACCACTCTGTTACAGGAGCAGCAGCTTCTCCAGGCAGGGAAGTGACAAGTATTACGCTACTTTCTAGGGCTTTCAGTGGAGATGGGTAGACAGGCCCTTGGTCGAAATCATTCCCAATGACCATTTCTTTCCATAAATGACTCACGTGGATTGGTCCAGACTTAAAATAGCATCAGGCAACGAGAGACCACGAGGCCACAGAAGTAGGCAAGGACCTATCTGTTGCCTTCCTCACCATCTATCTGGACCAGTTTCTCTGTTTGTCTCTTTTTCATCTGTGTCCATACTGTATGCACCTGTTTCTAGCCCACCCATTTTTTTTTAGTGATGCTTATTTCCAACCGCCTATAGGAATGTTCCGCCAATCATCACTAGGATGGAGTCATGGTCCCTGACCAACACCCATGGGCCCACCCCTTTCTGGAAAGCTCTGCTCCCTTAAACCAGCACTTCTGGTGACTGAGTTTATTTTTAGTGGAACTCACTTCCGTGTCCCTGGATTCTTGTTGTGGGCAGTGGCTGCTTTGTGTTTGCAGCTCTGAGGGTTTCTTCCTCAATGCTTCCTATTGGCTCAAATCCAGTGTTGCTTGGATCTCTGCGCTGGTTTGTTGCCAGTGTCTCTGTGAGCCACTCAGTTAGAAGAACAAAGTATAATGATGTAATTTGCTTGAAAATATCACAGTGAAGCCCATTTCTTTGTATGAGAGAGAGAGAGAGAGAGAGAGAGAGAGAGAGAGAGAGAGAGAGAGAGAGAGAGAGAGATGAAGAAGAGGAAGAAGAGGAAGAATAGACATCATAGAGACACTTTAAAAGAGAAACTAGACTTTTCAAACAAATAGGGTTCTATCAAGCCCGGGGCTGAAGTCTGGGAAATAATAATACTTATTTTTTCCTTTGATTGTCAAATAGACAATTACAACTCCACCATGACTCTCTGCCTCTTGCCAATTTGATACACAAACACATTACTTTAAGTCATAACCTTTAATTCCCTGTTCATAAGCCTCATGCTTATCTCACAACATAAAATGCCTCCCGACAGTGCATGTTCCCATAGTCTTTAACAGTTTTAACGCTTTAAAAGTTTAAGTTCTCTTGTTGAAAATACTATCAAATAAAGGTAGTTTAATTACTTTCAACATATAATGGCACAGAATAAACACTGTTATCCTAGAAGAAAAGAGCAGGGGGTAGAGAGTGAGCAATCACACCAAACCAAAACCAGAATTCAATAGAGAGAACAAGAAATCTTGGGGCTTTGGTGATCAGCCTCGGGCTCTTACAACAAAATCTCTGGGATCCAAAGGGCCTGGGAAGCCCCACCCTTACAACTCTTCGACCTACAAATTGGGTGGAATTTTCCTTTTAGAGGATCAAGCCAGCTCCACTCCACACCTGTAGTTCTCCTTGGTGGACAGTCCACAGTCTGGCATCTCAAGTATTCTGGGTCTTATTGTAGCTTAATCTTTACAGTCACAGTTTTATGCGGTAGCTTCTGACATTCTCTCCTCGGGGAGTCCAACCCTGTCTCATGGGGCCTTGCCCTCAACGGCTCTTCAGGCACTGCCCTGCCCCACCACCTGAGTCTTTTGTATTTTATGAGTATAAAAACCAATACTAAGTAGATGACTCTTACATTGCTAAGTTCTGCTGTTAGCATGAGGTATCCCAGCCTCCTTGGACCACAGAGACAGTGCTTTCTGTGTGCCGACTCTGAGGAAACACTTCCCTATTACCCCGAGTAATAGAAGGAGGCTTCTCTACAGTGGGGGTGGGAGGGGGAAGATGATTAAAAAAATTTACTAATGGCTCTCACTTTAGTACCAGTCCGAAAGCTCTTCCATCCTGATTTTTTTTCTGCCAAGCAAATTGTTTCATCATCTTTAAATATAGAATTACTCAGATTTTTCAGGGCACAGGCAGAACAAATCCAGGTTCTTGGCCAAAGTACCACACCAATGGCTCCCATGCTAGCTCCCCATTGTCCTCCTGATACCTCACACGCTGGGCCCCCACTGTCTGCATGTCTCTCAGCATTTTTATCTTCCAAATTCCCATTAGAATGGGGCCATTAAGCTGTAAGCTTTTCAAGAGCAAAATTCCAGAGTCTTCCACATTCCTCCTTGCAAAACAATGTCAGGTCTACTGCAGCAGCAGTCTCATTCTTGGTATTTATTTCTGTCCCAGTTGCAATATGCTTCCATGATAAAACATGCTGACAAACAGCAACTTAGGGAAGATAAGTTTATTTTTTGCTTACAATTTCAGGTTATAATCTACCACTGTGTGAACGTCAAGGCAGGAACCTGAAGCAGCTAGTCATATCCACAGTCAAAAAGAGAAGTAAATATATACATGTTCCTTGCTCAGCTGCTTTCCTTAGTGTTATGCAGTCTAGCACCCCAAAGCAAGGATTGACATAGCCTATTTTGGGCCTGGGACGTCTCATATCAGTTAAGGCCATTAAGACAACCCCTTCCCCAGACACGCTGAAAGTCCAACCCAGATAATTTTTCATTGTGACTCTTATTTCTGGGTGACTCCAAGTTGTGTCAGTCAGACAATTAAAACATACCATCACATCAAACACAAGTTGTCAGCCCTCTGTACTCGGGGATTCGATAAACTCTGGACAGAAAATATTTAGAAAAAAATCTGTATTGAACGAATACAGTTTTTCTTATCACCATCTCTTTAGCAAGACATGTAGCTACTCATGTGGCACTTACATTATAATCAGTATTATAAAATAATGTGAAAATGATTTTAAATGTACAGGAGGGTATGAGAAGGTTATGGACCAGTGGTTCTCAGCCTGTGGGTCATGACTCCTTTGAGGGTCATATATCAGATATCCTGCATATAAGATGCTTACATTATGATCTATAACAGTAGTGAAAAAAATTAATTATGAAATAGCAACGAATAATTTTTTATTGGGGGTCACTACAACATGAGGAGCTACTGTAATAAAGGGTCACAGAATTTGGAAAGTTGAGAAACACCATACAGGCAAAGACATGGAAAAGTGGAAATATTCTTTTACACACACACCCACACACCCCCCCCCCCCCACACATACACACACATACACCTCTTCCTTGGAATCGTAGATATGACCGCTGGGCTATGTGATACATTCACAAGGCAGCCAGCACCCAGATTCTTATCACTTCAGTTAATACCATGGGATTCTCAGAATAATGATGATAAAAAGATAGAGATGATGAATGGGGACGTTTTAAGAGAGAGAGAGAGAGAAAATATTGATAGTAATCAGGACTGGGAAATGACAGTTGGCAGAGTGGTAGTGACAGTTAACAATCAGGTCTGGCTACCCAACAGGAGAAAGAAGCTAGCCAAGAGTCCCTAGGGTAGGCAACTTGCTTAGGAGGCCATGGACTGTCCTTGAGGGAACCATAGCTGCCATTCTGTGCTCACCATCTCCCAAACCCACTGCTCTTTCATCATTCCTTCCTGTAGGATGCCAGTCTCCCTCCTTGTCTGCCTCTCTTTTTTTCTTTCAAGAGAGGGTCTCTCTGTGTAGACTTGGCTGCCCTAGACTTGCTTTGTATACCAAGCAGGCCTCAAACTCACAGAGATCCCCCTGCCTCTGCCTCCCCGAGTACTGGGATTACCCTACTGCTTGTCTTCTTTCTTACAGGCCTACTTCCAAGTCTATAATATTCGCTATACTCAGACCCATGGGTGTTGTCCATGGAGGAGAGAGTGTGGCCACTGGTAGGTTTCCCAAGGTCCAGTGAATGACCCCACATCCATGCACAAATAGGAAGCACTAGTTGGACTTAGTTGGCTATCCCAAAAAGGAAGAAAGAATGGACCACGAAGCTGGGTAAGGGATGTATTAGGAGGCATATGGAGGAGAGGAAAATGGAATAGATATGATCATATGACATTGTATATCCATATGAAATTCTCAAGAATTAAAAAAAAACTTTCCTGTCTAAGTTCATGTTCTCTTTATGTTTCTGGAAACTTCCAAGTCCCCAGTGAGAACTACTTTTTAGAACCTCTTGTCTTCATGAGAGAATGAGGAGCAAATCCAAGTGTTGGGCAGATGCCATAAGAATGCTTCTCTTCTGTTCTCTTTGCATATTGTTGGGGGGGGAGGGGGTGGCACCTCTGAGGAAGTGGTAGCAGCTCACAAGTTCTATTCCATCTGCTTCTCCCAGGAGAGCAAACAAGGGATCTTGGTTCTTCTTAAGTATCCTCAAGGAGCTGAGGAGTTACATGAGTGATAGCTAAGGTCATACTGATATCTGCTAAAGGGTTTTCTTTCCTTACAACTTCCTCACATTCTACAAGAATTTCAGAAATCAAAAGTTGTTGAGGTTGTTTTAGTTAACTCTCAGAATTCTGATCACCAGGTAGTCCCATCCACAAAGCACTTTAGAGCGACTGTAGGAGCAGACACAGAAATGAACAATGCTTCTGTTAGGATAGCCCTGAGGGACCACAATACGTGCTGGTGTGTTTTTATTCTACTCTCTACCATCCTCATCTTTATTACCAAGTCAAGCCCTCGCTGTTAGTTTCAGCTCAGTGATCACGTGGCTCTGCCAGTGAGTAGCCTTTCTTCAACCTTTTCACCTGCTAAGGCCAAAAGACATCTTTCAATAGTCTAGCTGGAAAAACTTAGCCTCAGTTCTCTATTGCTGTTGGGAGATTCTAGAAGGGCAGGGCTTGGGTTCAAGTCTTAGCTCCACCTTGCCACCCACATGCCCTTGTGGGGTAGTTTAATCCTCTGAGTATCATTATCTGTACAAGTTAGATTTCTGTCTTAGGGAGTTTTGGGAAGAAAAGTAAGATGCACAAGGAACGCCTACCTTGGGATGGGATACACATTAGCTGCTTCATAAAATGTTGTCTTCTTTAAAATGCCTCTCACTGTGGAGATGATTTGCCTTGACCACAAACAAACCTCAGGGCTTGAGGTCTTCAGCTATAGTATTTGTTATAAGTGCTATATATACCTTGCTAAATATATACTTTGGGGATATTGGTAAATCGGGAAAAGAGATAGATGAATGTACCAGTGTCTAAAGCCTTACCTAATGGCTCAAAACAAAGCTAGAAGCCCAAACTAGTCCCTTGGGACCCCCAGGGCGACAGCTTCTCATTGCTGAGAAGTATATCCATCGCAGAAGCACATGAGAAAAAAATTATACTCCAGAAAAATGGCCAATAAACCTTCAGGATTATTCACGAATAGCTAAAATCCTAACCTACAAGCCCCAAGTGTCAACTAGTTGGTCCTTAAGGCTCTGGCGAAAGGGGCTAATGCCTTTCAAATGGTGATACAGGATGCAAGGAAAACTCTGATTTCTCCTTCCCCCACAACCTGCTGCCTCCACACAGGTTGAGCTAAACGTGAGCAATAGCATCAGTGTGTGCACTGCACACAAGATGATGGGCAAGCCTGCCCAAGCTCTGCTCCATCTCTTGAGTGCTGTGAAGACTGAAGGTTCTTGAATTAATAAATCTGAAGTGGCTAGTTTGCTCTGGGAACAGTGCATTCCCTTGGAGAGGTCTAGAATGAAGACATTCAGAATGGGGATGTCAGGTGATCATTTAGTGCCTTTTGAGCCCTCAGAAACTGCCATTTTATATATATTAATATGTAAATCTGCACTTGGCATTTTTGCCGGGGGAATGGTGATATTTAGAAGACAGGTAGCAAGCTCAGTGTTCAGTTTCTGCCATGTGGGCCAGAGCACCATGGGTACAATAACATGCAATAAGGTACAACAACACACTCCTAAGCCCCTTTAGCACTAGATTTAATGACTACTCAACACAATGACTGACAAAGGATCAAGTCTTTCTCTCTCTCTCTCTCTCTCTCTCTCTTTCTCTCTCTCTCTCTCTCCCTCCCTCCCTCTCTCTCTCTCTCTCTCTCTCTCTCTCTCTCTCTCTCTCTCACACACACACATACATAAATTAAAAAGTATTTAAACATGTACTGCCTCAATTTCTCTAGTTTTCACACGACGGTATTTCCCTCTCTAATATTTCTTAGTTTTAAAAAATATATACATAGAATGCATCCTAATCATATTTGGCCCCCATCCCCAATGTATATCCTTCCTGGCTTCAAGCCCTCTTGTTTGTTTGTTTGTTTGTTTGTTTTTGTTTGTTTATAACCTACTTAATGCTGCCCATATGCACAAAGCTATAGGGTCATTCACAGGGTTGTGGACAACCTGTCAGTGACCACCTTACCAAACAAAAAGGAACCCATTAACACCCAATATCTCTTCAACTGAAAGCCTGCCTGGCTCCATGCTGGACTTTTTCACTAGCTTGATTTATACAGACCTTATGCAGGTAATCACCATTGCTGTGTGTTCGTGCGTGCCACAGCCATGTCATGTCCAGAGGACATTCACAACTCTCCTCCACAATGCCTTTCTTTGTACTTCCCCTTCCGTGGTGCCCTTGAGACAAACGCCATTTAAATTAGTCCTTCGCATATGTCATTAATGCAAAACAGGCCTGCCACTCAGGAAAACAGCAGTCCCCAAGAGGCTGGTACTGAAACTGCCTGCCCTGTCCAGCAGCCCAGAAGAGCTGCTAACTCATAGGGTATTCTCAGCTGAGAAATGAAACTCCTTGAAATTATTTTAGGTGTAGGAGGCTTTAGATCTTCAAATTCCTGCACATTCTTGAATTAATAGTTAATAGTCCATTAAAAAGACAGACATTATACCTCACATTCATATATATTTTGCATTTGATTTCTGGGTTAATTAATGTTATTGTTTTTGTCAAATGTTTTCTTGTGCCCTTAAGCCACAAACTGAACTGTATCAAATGCTATAAAATCGTTGTATTTCAATCATGCCTGTGATTGCCTAATGTTTAATATAGAACTGCCCTCAAAAAGTCTGTCAAGACTATAAAGAAAAATAGGAAGTTTTTTTTACTGAAGTCCCACAATTCCCTGAAGTCTGGGTTTCTTTGTGAAGCTCTGAATTAACTCTGGCATCAAACTCACAGAGATCTGTCTGTCTCTCCCTCCCAAGTGCTAGAATTCAAGGCCTGTGCCACCACCACCAAGTTCACCTATATTTTTAAAGACTACATATGCATTAACATGTTTTTAGTGGCCAACACTTGCTATTTGCTCATTAATCTCCTTATGGCTCCTTCAGAAGAGCATTTGTCTGCCTTACTGAGTGCTGTTGGATGGATCTGGGGAGATAGCTCAGCGAGTAAGAATGCTTGCCAAGCTAGCATGAAGGCCGGAGTTCATGCCATACTAAATGATCTTTTAATGTAATATTAAATGTAAGAGATTTGGGGCAAGCTGTCTAGTGTTTGCTGTGAGTGAGCTTGCTGCTGATGTCTTTGAATCAGCAAGCTTGACACCTCGGCCAGAGGTGGGTGGGCCCGGTACCCAAGTCCATGGGATAGTGATGCTTATTTGATCAGAAGTGGTAATCTTGAAGGCTGAATCTGTGAGTGTGAGTCTGGGGCCTATTTCCACAAAGGCCAGCCTAAAGCTTGAGTCCACAGAGGCTGAGACAGCGTGAGAGTGTAGTCTGAAACCTTAGACTTCGGGGACTGGTCAAATATAGGGTGCAGCCTGGTACTGTAGGTTCCTCCCGTGGTTTTGACTGCGCCAAGAGGCTCACTCCACAAGTTACAGCCTTGGGGCTATGGAGGATTTCTTGGAAATGAATTTCCTTGACTATATCCAGTGTATAATTCAAGGAAAAGTCTATTGCTCACTTCCCTCTCCTTCTGCCAACTGTTGTCTCTCTCCACACTGAAAGCCTGATATTGGAGGAACTGGAGACAGATAATAAAACCAGCATCATGTGCTTTCCAGTGCCTCAGTCTGTGCTATGCTCAGCTACCGTGAACCTGCACTAGGCTCCCTTAGCTCTCGAGAAGCTCAAGTGACAGCGTATTGTTCACACTGATAATTTTGCAGGAGTATAAACATCAGAGGGTTCTATGCTGTCGACTTGTTAATGTCAGTCCCTCCCCGCCCCCCTCTGTGATTTCTCACAATTTAGAGGCAAACAACATAAACTGAGGACTTTCATCAAACTAGAGGATCTATATGTACTTCCAATGTTATAATGAATCCTGACATTTGAGGTGCATTAATGGAAACTGATGGTCTAAAAATAAGCCAGCTCTAACTTATAGTTCATTGCATTAACTTATCCCACCATCCGAAGTGACATCTTGGCTCATAATACACACCACATCAGCACAAACAGTCCCAAAGTCCACAAGAAACACAGACAAACCCCAACTCCTCCTTGAAACGGGCTCCTTCCCAATTGTAGCATCATTTTCAGGAAACCGAAAGTGATCCGAAATGTCACATGCTGCCAAGAGCACATTCTTGTTTCTGAAAGTGTGATTTCCCTCAAGGCCAAGCACTTCCTGCAGAAAGTTCATTCAGGCAGGACTTTAGACCTTGTCCCAAAAGCCAGAGTCGAACCCACAGCAAAAGTTCCCCGTGTTGAGTTTGTGCCTGGGCCGCTCACGTCCTTGCTGTGTCACCAGCTCCCTGTACAAGACGCAATGTGAGCCTCTGTTGTGGTCTGTATACTCTGAGTCTGTATCTTGATGTACTTTCTGTCTATAACAACCATGTTCATTTTCTTTGTTTGATACAATTTTTACTTGCAAGGAAAAGAAAACTTTTCTTTCAGTCTGTTCCATTGTTGTGAATTATCTTGTACTAAAACTGATTGCACTCTTACATGTGCTCCACTCAGACAAAAAAAAAAATCTTTCTGTGTTCTCAGGACATCAGTACCAGACATTTATATTATTAAGCTGGCCTTAGTAATAGTCCTTGACACCTGAAGAGCATTTTTCTCATCCCTTGAATTCATTTGATCCTTCTAATAGCCCTGTGATGTGAACAGGGAACTTATTATTATGTGCCCTCTCTAGACAAAGCAAAGGAAGGTGAGCAACATGGACTTGGCAGCTCTTGTAATGGAGAGCTCCAGTTTCTACAGCTGCCACCAACTTCGCAATAAAGAAGCCATCTCTTTGACTTCGGTAACAACGCAGGATTCACCCCAGCATTCATAGCATTCCCAATATGCCTGAATTGCAGCCTCAACACGGGGAACTTTTGCTGTTGGTTCGACTCTGGATTTTGGGACAAGGTCTAAAGTCCTGCCTAAATGAACTTTCTGCAGGAAGTGCTTGGCCTTGAGGGAAATCCCACTTTCAGAAACAAGAATGTGCTCTTGGCAGCATGTGACATTTCGGATCACTTTCGGTTTCCTGAAAATGATGCTACAATTGGGAAGGAGCCCGTTTCAAGGAGGAGTTGGGGTTTGTCTGTGTTTCTTGTGGACTTTGGGACTGTTTGTGCTGATGTGGTGTGTATTATGAGCCAAGATGTCACTTCGGATGGTGGGATAAGTTAATGCAATGAACTATAAGTTAGAGCTGGCTTATTTTTAGACCATCAGTTTCCATTAATGCACCTCAAATGTCAGGATTCATTATAACATTGGAAGTACATATAGATCCTCTAGTTTGATGAAAGTCCTCAGTTTATGTTGTTTGCCTCTAAATTGTGAGAAATCACAGAGGGGGGCGGGGAGGGACTGACATTAACAAGTCGACAGCATAGAACCCTCTGATGTTTATACTCCTGCAAAATTATCAGTGTGAACAATACGCTGTCACTTGAGCTTCTCGAGAGCTAAGGGAGCCTAGTGCAGGTTCACGGTAGCTGAGCATAGCACAGACTGAGGCACTGGAAAGCACATGATGCTGGTTTTATTATCTGTCTCCAGTTCCTCCAATATCAGGCTTTCAGTGTGGAGAGAGACAACAGTTGGCAGAAGGAGAGGGAAGTGAGCAATAGACTTTTCCTTGAATTATACACTGGATATAGTCAAGGAAATTCATTTCCAAGAAATCCTCCATAGCCCCAAGGCTGTAACTTGTGGAGTGAGCCTCTTGGCGCAGTCAAAACCACGGGAGGAACCTACAGTACCAGGCTGCACCCTATATTTGACCAGTCCCCGAAGTCTAAGGTTTCAGACTACACTCTCACGCTGTCTCAGCCTCTGTGGACTCAAGCTTTAGGCTGGCCTTTGTGGAAATAGGCCCCAGGCTCACACTCACAGATTCAGCCTTCAAGATTACCACTTCTGATCAAATAAGCATCACTATCCCATGGACTTGGGTACCGGGCCCACCCACCTCTGGCCGAGGTGTCAAGCTTGCTGATTCAAAGACATCAGCAGCAAGCTCACTCACAGCAAACACTAGACAGCTTGCCCCAAATCTCTTACATTTAATATTACATTAAAAGATCATTTAGTATGGCATGAACTCCGGCCTTCATGCTAGCTTGGCAAGCATTCTTACTCGCTGAGCTATCTCCCCAGATCCATCCAACAGCACTCAGTAAGGCAGACAAATGCTCTTCTGAAGGAGCCATAAGGAGATTAATGAGCAAATAGCAAGTGTTGGCCACTAAAAACATGTTAATGCATATGTAGTCTTTAAAAATATAGGTGAACTTGGTGGTGGTGGCACAGGCCTTGAATTCTAGCACTTGGGAGGGAGAGACAGACAGATCTCTGTGAGTTTGATGCCAGAGTTAATTCAGAGCTTCACAAAGAAACCCAGACTTCAGGGAATTGTGGGACTTCAGTAAAAAAAACTTCCTATTTTTCTTTATAGTCTTGACAGACTTTTTGAGGGCAGTTCTATATTAAACATTAGGCAATCACAGGCATGATTGAAATACAACGATTTTATAGCATTTGATACAGTTCAGTTTGTGGCTTAAGGGCACAAGAAAACATTTGACAAAAACAATAACATTAATTAACCCAGAAATCAAATGCAAAATATATATGAATGTGAGGTATAATGTCTGTCTTTTTAATGGACTATTAACTATTAATTCAAGAATGTGCAGGAATTTGAAGATCTAAAGCCTCCTACACCTAAAATAATTTCAAGGAGTTTCATTTCTCAGCTGAGAATACCCTATGAGTTAGCAGCTCTTCTGGGCTGCTGGACAGGGCAGGCAGTTTCAGTACCAGCCTCTTGGGGACTGCTGTTTTCCTGAGTGGCAGGCCTGTTTTGCATTAATGACATATGCGAAGGACTAATTTAAATGGCGTTTGTCTCAAGGGCACCACGGAAGGGGAAGTACAAAGAAAGGCATTGTGGAGGAGAGTTGTGAATGTCCTCTGGACATGACATGGCTGTGGCACGCACGAACACACAGCAATGGTGATTACCTGCATAAGGTCTGTATAAATCAAGCTAGTGAAAAATTCCGGCATGGAGCCAGGCAGGCTTTCAGTTGAAGAGATATTGGGTGTTAATGGGTCCCTTTTTGTTTGGTAAGGTGGTCACTGACAGGTTGTCCACAACCCTGTGAATGACCCTATAGCTTTGTGCATATGGGCAGCATTAAGTAGGTTATAAACAAACAAAAACAAACAAACAAACAAACAAGAGGGCTTGAAGCCAGGAAGGATATACATTGGGGATGGGGGCCAAATATGATTAGGATGCATTCTATGTATATATTTTTTAAAACTAAGAAATATTAGAGAGGGAAATACCGTCGTGTGAAAACTAGAGAAATTGAGGCAGTACATGTTTAAATACTTTTTAATTTATGTATATATGTGTGTGTGTGTGTGTGTGTGTGTGTGTGTGTGTGTGTGTGTGTGTGTGAGAGAGAGAGAGAGAGAGAGAGAGAGAGAGAGAGAGAGAGAGAGAGAGAGAGAGAGAAAGGGGGGAGGTAGAATATACACATATGTGTGCAGATGCCCACAGAGGCCAGAAGAAGGTGTCAGAACCCCTAGAAGTAGAGTTATATATAGACACTTGTTAGATGCCCACTGTGGCAACTGGGATCTGAACTTTGGTCCTCTGGAAGAACAACAGGGACTTTCAGTCTCTGAGCCATTTCTCCAGTTTTCAAATTACTTAAAAACACATTTACACACAATCACAAGAAATCCAAATAGGCAGAGAAATGCTGAAGAAAGCCGCCAACGATTGCAAAAACAAGACTTCATAAAGCTGGAGCCGTCATACTACTTGACTTGAGGGTATATTGTTCTACTATGGGAATCAGAGTTTACAAGCCCGGAAAAAAAATCAACAAAACCAAAAAAAACAAAAAACAAAAAACAAAAAAAAACCCAAACAAAAAAACAGAAACAAAAACAAAAACAAAAAAACCCTCAAATTGCCTAGCTCTCTGGAACAGAGTGAAGCCCATACATGTATTAAAAAAAATTCATCTTGGTGGAGGGTTGGCAGCAAAGATTCTGAAACTATACAATGAGGAAATGACAGAGTTTTAAATGAAAGGTGTTGGAGAAACTGGTAGCCATGTTTAAATGAAATTTTACCTCTATATTACATCATATTAAAAAATCAACTGAAAAGACATGAAAGACTAAAACACAGAACCCCAAACTGTAAAGCCATATTTTTAGTTAGATCAGAGGAAGATATTCAGTGACAGTATTTAATAAGAGTACATAGCATTTTGAAAATCATTAGAGGATGTGTTTAAACCATAAAAATGTTAGCAGTGAGTTATTGCATTTGTTAGCCAGCTCAAGTGAGCCATTAAAAAATATGCTCCCATTTCAAAACATATATATGCAATTTTATTTGTCAATTAAAACAATTCAAAAGTCGCAGAAAAAGTGGTTGCAAATATTTTGCCAAATGTGAATTAGTCACATTAGTCAAAGTGTTTGCCAAATTTTAGTATTGGAGCTTCCAACTAGTAATTATGGAAATAAATTCTCTAAATGACAATATAAGCCCATAGTTAAAATATTCTTTCCTTTTACTCTCAGTATGCCACAGGTGCACAGTGGAGTCTTGCTTCTAGCTCAGAGAAAGGGTCTGTTTTCAACATCTACTATAAATAATGTTAAGCTATGTCTTAACTTTCCTTTAAAATACTTATTAATCTATTTAAATCAGCTTACAAAGTAACAGGTTTCCTCATGACATTTTCTTATCTTTTTTAATTCATTCATATTACATCTCAATTGTTATCCCATCCCTTGTATCTGCCCATTCCTCCCTCCCTCCTGCTTCCACCCTGACTGTGACTGAGAGGGACCTCCTCCCCCGGTAAATGATCCTAGGGTATCAAGTCTCTTCTTGGTAGCCTGCTATCCTTCCTCTGAATGCCACCAGGCCTCCCCATCCAGGGGACACGGTCAAATATGGGGCACCAGAATTTGTGTGAAAGTCAGTCCCCACTCTCCACTCAACAGGAGAAGGTTCTGTCCATTGGCTAGATCTGGGTAGGGGTGCAAAGTTTACTGCACGTATTGTCCTTGGCTGGTGCCATAGTTTGAGCAGAACCCTTGGTCCCAGATCCACCTTTCATAATGTTCTTCTTGTAGGTTTCTAGGACTCTCTGGATTCATCTATTTCCCCATTTTCCCATGCTTCTCTCACCTAGAGTCCCAATAGGATGTCCTCCCCTCAGTCCCACTTTCCTGGTAAGTGAAAACTTTCATGGGATATGCCCCTTGAGCTAGTGTCCAGATATAAGTGAGTATATACCATTTGACTCTTTCTGCTTCTGGGTGAACTCACTCATTATGATCATTTCTAGTTCAATCCATTTGTCCACAAATTTTGGCTATTATGAATAAGGCTGCTATGAACATGGTTGAGCATATGACCTTGTTGTGTGCTGGAGCATCTTCTGGGTATATTCCAAGGAGTGGAATAACTGGGTCTTGAGGAAGCCTTATTTCCAGTTTTCTGAGATAGTGCCAGATAGATTTCCAAAGTGGTTGTACTAGTTTGCATTCCCACCAGCAATGAAGGAGTGTTCCTCTTTCTCCACATCCTCACCAGCCTTTGGTGTCACTTGAATTTTTTATCTTTGCCATTGTGGTGGGTGTAAGATGGAGTCTCAGAGTTGTTTTGATTTGCATTTCTCTGATGACTTAAGATGTTGAGCATTTCTTTAAGTGTGTCTCCTGTGCCAATGTGTTCCAGGCTCTTCCCCACTTTTTCTTCTAACCGATTAATGTTGAGGTCTTTAATCCACTTGGACTTGAGTTTTGTGCATGATGACAAATATGTGTCCAATTGCATTTTTTTTACATGTAGACATCCAGTTAGACCAGCATCATTTGTTGAAGATGCTATCATTTTTTCCATTGAATAGATTTGTCTTCTTTGTCAAAAAATCAAGAGACAATATGTGTGTGGATTCATTTCTGGGTCTTTGATTAGATTTCATTGATCAACCAGCCTATTGCTGTGCCAGTACCAATGCAGTTTTAATTATTGTTGCTCTATAGTACAGTTTGAGATCGGGTATAGAGATTTCTCCAGAGGCTCTTTTATTGTCTAGGATTGTTTTAGCTATTCTGGGCTTTTTTATTTTTCCATATGAAGTGAGAATTGATCTTTCAATGTCTTTAAAATATCGTGTAGGTATTTTGATAGGGATTGCACTGAATCTGTAAATTGCTTTTGGTAAGATGGCCCCTCATACCATTTTCATATGTACTTCATTTTGCTTGGTTCTCCCACTCTGCTCCTATTCTCTCCCGTCTCTTCCTGTTCCCAATGTTCCCCTTCACCCCAAGTATACTCCCTTCTACTTTAATTCTGCTTATGTTCTGTTTTCTTTCCTGTGATTTTTCTTCTGTCTCATATTGCTTTTTTGGTCATAGTGGTGGTCTGAATGAGACTGGCCCTGGGGGCTCATATGTTTGAATGCTTGGGCGCCAGTTAGTGGAACTGTCTTGGAAGGATTAGGAGGAATTGTGGCCTTGTTGGAGGAAGTGTGTTAGGCTCAGTCTCTCCCTCTCCCTCTCCCTCCCTCCCTCCTTCTCCCTCTCTCCCCAGCCTTCCTCCTCCTCCTCCCCCTCCTCCTCCTCCTCCTCCTCCTCCTCCTCCTTCTTCTTCTTCTTCTTCTTCTTCTTCTTCTCTCTCTCTCTCTCTCTCTCTCTCTCTCTCTCTCTCTCTCTCTCTCTCTCTCTCTCTCTCTCTCAGCTACGGCTCCAGCCCCATGCCTGCTTGCTTACCACCATGTTTCCTGTCATGATAGTCATGGACTAACTCTCTGAAACTATAAACAAGCCCCCCAAACAATGATTTCTTTTACAAATTGCCTTAGTCATGGTTTCATCACAGCAGTAAATGAGTAACTAAGACACCACTTTTGCTCCTATCTAGATACATATATTTAACAGCTGGAAGCTTAGGTCTGAATATAAGAGGAGACGCATAGTGTTTGTTGACGCGACCTCCTGCCAGCAGGAAAGACGCTCGACACCAGGATCCTTCCCAAACACGCTTTATTGGGAGCGCCCTTGAAACTGAAGCGAAGGACCCCAAACTCCCCTAGAGCTTGAACTTAAATACCATCTAAAGCGGCCTGCTAATACCTCACAGGTTCAGGCAGAATGCCTAATTAACATATGAGTGCAGATAGGTCAACAGCTTACACAAGCGCAGTTACAATTAGCATAGTCTCCCTAACGGGAGGGGCAACTGGAGATAGCTCTAGCAAACGCATGCGTACTGGCAATTGTTTACAGGTAGCAGCACACAGACCAGCGCCATTATTGGATGCGGCTGGCACGATCGTGGCTGGCTCCTTACAGTTTGTCTTTCTGAGCCCAGGTTACCTGGCTTAATATGTTTTCTAGTCCCATCCATTTTCCTGAAAATTTTACATGTTAACTTTTCTTTGTGACTGAATAAAACTCAATTGTGTCTATATTGTTTATACATACAAATGTGTAATGCATTTTCAACTCATTAATCTATTGATGGACATCCTTTTCCATTTCCCCATTATTGTGAAAAGACCTGCAATACACAGATGAACAAACGTTCCTGTGGTAGGATGTGGAGTCATTTGGGTAATTGCTCAAGAGTGAGATAGCTGGGTCATATGTTAGATCTGTTTTTAGTTTTTTAGAGAAGTATATATACTGATTTATAGGGTTGGTTGCACTAGTTTGCACCCCAGCAACAGTGGGTGAGAATTCTTCTCACCCCACATTCTCCCCAGAATTTGCTGTAATTTGTGTGATGGTAGCTTTTCTGACTGGAATTCCATGTCATTTTATTATTTAAAAATTTAAGGGTCATTGAGATGTTAAAGGTACTTGCCACTAAGTCTAATAACCTGAGTTCTATCCTCTTAACCAACACAGTAGGAGGAGGGACTTGCCTCCTCCCAGTTGTATTCTGACCTCTACATGCACAACACAGGCACACAGAAACACAGATCATATAAAAATGTGTGTGGTGTATTTGGATATGTGTTTTGTGCATGTGGATGTCAGAGATTACACTGGATTTCTTTCTTTTTTCTTCCTTTTTAAAAAAATTATTTTCTTTTTTTTACATATACATTTGTATTATTAAACATATATACAATAAACTGCCTACAGCAAGAAGAACCATGAAACAATCAGAAATTATATAAATGTTACATTCATAGTGTTTTGGGTATTTATATTTGGCAGCCTTGAAGAAAACATCTTTCCTATCTTGGTGACTAAAATTTTGAATGTAAATAAGTATCTATCATATCTCTTTAGCAACTTAAAACATCTATCTGCACCTACATATATCTTAACCTCTAAACAACTAAGCTTAATTGTAAAACCCAACTATCTGGTTTTCAACCCCATCAGAGGCTTGAGAAGGAATAAAATTAATTATCTGAGTAGACAGGAAGTACAGGTTAGCAGCTTCCAAAATGAGAAGATGGCAGAGACAGTTTGCTGCCTGAATAGTCACCCACAACTCTCCATAATGTTGGAGCATCCTCTTCAGCCTTCTAATTCAGTATATCTAACAGATATATTTGTGAGGCAGGAACTATTGAGGACTTGCTTATCTTATCTTAGCAGAGTTTGGCTGTCAATTCTGCCTGCAGCCAAGCTTGCTAATTTTTTGGGAGAATTCTGTCTGTGGCAAAAATGGACATTTTTCCAGTGGCTTGTTTGCCACGTTTGAAGTCATCTCCATAAGGAGGTTCATTGATGCTCATCATCTTCTTTGAGGTAGGCTGAGTGTTGCCAGGAGTTAACCTGTCTTATTTTCAAATATTCTTTGAAATAATAAAACATCTTTAAATGCCATATTCTGTAGGTCTCTGAGGTTTTTGAAGACCTTGTCTAACTACTTTACCTTATATGTCTATAGAATCATATCTATTAAACCTAGGATGTTTATTCTTGTGATATAAATGGACTATTAATTGACTTTTTCTTTATTGTTCTCGATTTTATTTAAAAATAGTTTCAATTTGCATTTTCCAGATGGTTAGGGATGTTTAATACTTGAAAAACAATGTTTATTGGCAATTGAGAACTGTTTGTTCAGTTCATCAGCCCATTTATTTATTTGCAGTTCTTGTGTTTACTTTTTTCAGTTTTGTGCATATTCTAGCTATTAATCCCTTTTCTGAAATATAGTTGGCAAAGACTTTTCTAAATTCTGTAGACTGTTTGCTCTGCTAACGGTTTCTTTTGCTGTGCAGAAGCTTTACAACCTCATATAATCTAATTTATCAATTCTTGAGGAGATTTCTTTTGCTATTGGGACTCAGTTCAGAAATGTCTTATCTATGCCTATATCCTGAAATATTTCCCCCTTATTAATTTCAGGATTAATATTTTCAAATGAAAGTATTTGATGCAGTCTGAGGTGGTTTTTGTGCAAGGTGAAAGATATGGATATAATTTATTTTTTCTGCAAGTGGAAACCCAGTTTTGTCAACACCATTTATGGAAAAGGCTATTTTTTCCCCCAGTGCATGCCTTTTTACATCTTTATAAAAATGTAGATGTTAACAGCTGAGTGGGGTTACCTCTGGGTCTTCTATCACATTCCATTGGTTTACATATCTGCTTTTGTGTTAGTACCATTTTGTTTTTGACACCACGACTCTGTATTATAGTTTGAAGTCAAACAACTTGATAATTTTGGTTATGTTATTTCTCCTTAGAGTTGCGTTGGTCATCATGCTCTTTATGTTTCCATATTCATTTTAGGATTTTTCTTTTATAACTATATCAAGAATGTCATTGGGATTTTAATGAGGATTATTATGGAATCTGTCGATTGCTTAAGGCAGTAAAGCCATCTTCGTAATATTGACTCAGCCACCCTAGACACATGGATGTTCTTCAAATTTCTCTTTTTGTAGTTGAGTATTTTTTGCATCTGTATTCATCAGGGAGATTGTTCTATTTTTTGTTGTTGTTGTTGTTGTGTTTTTATTTGGTCTTGGTATTGGCGTTACACTGCCCTTGTAGAATGTGTGTAGTAGTGTTCCTTCTATTTTTATTTTATGGAATAGCTTGAGGAGTGTTGGTATAAGATCTTCCTTGAAAGTTAGGTAGAATTCAGCAATACATGGATCTAGCTCTGGGATTTTGTGAAGAGCCTTTTAATTTTGCTTTACTCTTCTTGTTTGTCATTGTCCTGTTTAGGTTATTTATATCTTCTGGCTTTAATTTTGATAGGACATATGAGTTTAGACATTTACCCATTTCTTCTAGAGTTTTCAGAATATAATTTTTCAAAGCAGTCCTTCATGACGTAATTCCATTAGTCTTGTAACAATGCTCTTTTCATCTTTAATTTTATTAATTTGTGACTTTTGGCTAGTCTGTCTAGAAGTTGGTCAATTTTTAAAATACTGTCAAAGAAGCAATTCTTTGATTAATTCTATGTATTGTACTCTTAGTCTTGAATTCACAAATATATACCCTTGTCTTTATTATAGCTTTCTGTCTCTTGTATTTGGGATACACTTTTTCTTGCTTCCTAGGAGTCCTGAAGTGTCCTGTTGGCTTGTTTAATTGATATCCCTCTGATCTTTTTAGCCATTTTATTATAATTTATTCAGATTGCATCCTGATTATTATCCCTTCAGTTGTATCTTCCCGTTCACCCCCTACATCCCTCTTTCACCCTATTCCCCTCCCCTAGACCTCTGACAGAAGGGGACCTTCTCCTCCACCATATGACCACAGCCTATCAGGTCTCATGTGGATAGCCTGCTTCCCCTTCCTCTGTGTGTTGCAGGGCTTCCTCACCAAGGAGGAAGTGATTAAATTGGGGGTGCCAGGGTTCATGTCAGAGGCAGTAGCCACTCTCCCCACAACCATGGAGAATGAGCTGTCTATTGGCTATAGCTGAAGGAGGGAGGGCTAGGTTTACTGTATGTATTGTCCTTGGTTGGTGCATCAGTTTGTGTAGGCCCCCCTGGGTCCAGATCCGTCAGCCTTGATGGTCTCCTTATGTGGCTCCTGAACCCTCTGGATCCTTCCATTCCTCCATTTTTCCATACCACTCTCACCTGCAGTCCAGCACAAGTCCTAGCTTCTGTCCTGATCTGCTGCGGAGTGGAGACTCTCAGATGACATCTATGTTGGGCTAATATCCCATTATAAGTCAGTATATACCATGAATGTCTTTCTGGGTCTGGGTTACCTCACTCAGGATGATCATTTTTAGTTCCATCCATTTGCCTGCAAATATCACGATTTCCTTGTTTTTAGTTGCTGAGTAGTAGTTCACTATGCAAATGTACCACAGTTTTTTTTTTAAAAAATCCATTCTTCAATTGAGGGACATCTAGATTTTTTTCCTGTTTCTGGCTATTATGAATAAAGCTGCTAGGAACATAGCTGAGCAAATGTCCTTGCTGTGTGATGGAGCATCTTCCATACAATGAGAACGCTCTGAATTTTTAATGTGAATGTTTAAGCTCTCAGGACTGACTTGCTTGTATCCAAGGGATTGCTGTCATCTCTGTTGCCATTTTTGTTTGTTTCTAGGACTTTTTAAGTTCTCCTGATTTCCTCAATGACCAATTTTCTACTCAAAAACATTGTTTGATCTCCAGATATTTGTATATTTTCTGAGGTTAGTCTTGTTATTGGTTTCTAGTTTTATTTCACTGTAATTTGATATGATGAGGGGTTTGATTTTTTTTTTTTGTGCTTATGAAGGCTTGTGTTGTGACCTACAATGTGGCCAATTTTAGAGATGCTTCCAAGTGTGGCAAAGAAGACTGTTCTGTTGATTTATTACGTGGAATGTACTGTGGATTTATTAGGTCCATTTGATCTGTGATGTAGTTTTGCTCTGAGCTCCCTTGACTGATCAGTTTGGAAAGCCTATCTTGGTATACCAATGGGGAGCTAAAGCCTCCATTATTATTGTAGCTGGACTTTTGTGGCCTTCTATGCCTTGTAGTGTTTGTTTCATGAAATTGGGGGCCTGGCTCAAGATTCAGGACATAAATATCCATGGTAGTTATATCCTTTTGATGAACTCTTCTGAGTAGTTTTGGTTTGAGACATACATAATCAGATATGGGAATTGCTCTCCCAGCTTGTTTGTGGTTTCTATTTGCTTGATAGTTTGTTTTCCAACCTTTGACTCCCAGTTTCTTTGCTATGAGCTGTATGAGTTTCTTGGAGACCACAGATAATTGGATCATGCTTTTAAATGTAGTCCATTACTTATTTTACTTATTGTCTTAAGGCCATTTGCATTCAAGGCTGTAGTTGAGAAAGGTTTGCTATTGTTTGTGGTTTTGTTGCTTGTTGTTCTGGCTGGCTGATGGACAGCTCTTTTCTTTCTTTCCTGGCAGTGTGAGATATTTGCTGTTGTTGAACATAACTGGCTCTTTCCCAGTTCTCCTTTGTTTATCTGTTGCTTTCATAGAATGTATTCTCTCCTGTGTTCTTCCGTGTATCTTTCTTCTTCCTTTGTGTATAATAACCCTTAAATTTCTTCTTAATGTTGGCTTAGCTATTATTAATTATCTGATTGATTTATTTAGGGTTATGTATGTGCCTGCATTGTTTTGAAATATTATTTTTCATCTTTTCATTAATAAATATTTTCAGAGTACAGAATTTTGGTTAATAATTTTTTCTTTTAAGGGTGGAAATACGTCATTTCATGTTTTTATGGCTTTTATGGTGCTAACAGCAGATCTGATGTTATCCTAATGCCTAGTCCTCTGTATGTGGCATTTTCCTCTTATGGTTTCTTTATTTTGCATTTTTGATACTTTGACTATGGTACACCCTGGAGAGATTCTTTTCTGTTCATGACTGTTTGGGGTTCTGAAGGCTTCCTCTATTTGGATGGCTGTCTTTCTAGATGCAGGCAATTCTTGGCTAAAATTTCATTGACTAGGTAGTATAAGGCATTTGATTTTCTCTCCTCTCCTTCTACCCCATGCAGTCTTGGATTGCTCTCTTGGGTATTTGTATATGTGTGGTGAGGTCCATTGGTTTCTCATTAAGACTCAGAACTTTCAAGTACGGCTACTCTTGCTAGACAGCTTGCTCTGGAGATTTTCTGCCTCTACTTCCTCAGGTGAGAATTACAGACGGGCTTCCAAGACCACCTGCCACTTCCTGGGCTCTGAAGATCCAAAGTCTCCACTTCACACAAGTATCTTAGCCACTGAGAAATCTCCCTAGGCCAATTTTCCTCCCATATGCCTGTGTGCGTTATTGTCTTAACCTTATCACCCACTCATGAGATTTATTCTTCTGCTTGGTCTTGTTTGTTGATGATGCTTTCTGCTGTGTTATTTATTTACTTGATTGATTCTCTCATTTCCAGAATTCTGCTTGTTCCTTTTGCAGCATTTGAATTTTTTCCCTCCAAGTTACTGGTTCTTACTGCTATGCCATATTGGCAACTTTCTTTCTATGTCTTGAATCAATTTTATAATTTAAGCCAATTCATTATCTGTTTATTTGGGCTCTCTATTTGGCCTCTGAATAATTTAATTTTTGATAAAACTGCAATCATCGGGTGCAGTGGTGCACACCTGTAATCCCAGCACTCTGGGAGGCAGAGGCAGGTGGATTGCTGAATTTGAGGTCAGCCTGGTCTACAGAGCTAGTCCAGAATAGCCAAGGCTACATAATGAAACCTGTCTCAAAACAAAACAAAATCAAAACAAAACAAAACATGGAAAACCAAAACCCAACCAACTAACTGACAAACCAACAAAAACCACTGCAATCTTTTTTAAAAGACGATGTCAGCCTGTGTGCTATCATAGTGGAATATTGTCTCCTGTCTTTCATGTTTCTTTGTTATGCTTTGTGCATATCTTGGGGAGTCTGTGTTCTCTAATTTGCAGCTCTTCCTCCTTCCCTACTGCTTCTGTCTCCTTTCTTTTATGTAACTCTTTTTGGTGGCTTGTTTTCACTTGGGTTTATGATCACCCAGGTTGACTGTGATGACAACTGTGTTGATTCAACCCAAGTCCCATGTTAGCTGCTACAATCCTATGCTCTTGACTGATATTTCCTATAAGGGTTGAAGATAGGGGTACTAGGTGTCTTGCTGGGGAAGAATAGCACATATTTAAGTAGTAAAGTGAAGGGGTATGGGGAGTGGGGTAAGAGGGGATAGAGTAGGAACTAAGTCAAGTATATAGGTTAGGTATATGAAAGGCAGTAGAGAAAAGGAAAGACATAAGAGATTTCCCCAGCAAGATTCAAGTTACATCACATGACCTGAACACTTAAAATACAAAAGTGTCTCTGGGCTCAAACCACACGCAGAGCTCAGCTAGGGTCTCAGGTGCCAAATTGCGCACCGAGTCCAGTTAGGGTCTCTGGACCCAAATCGCGCACTGAACTCAGCTAGCGACTCAGGGGCTGAACCACGCACCAAGACCAGTTTGGGTCTCAGGGCCCAGATCTGCCTGTCATAATGTTCTTCTTGTAGGTTTCTAGGACCCTCTGAATCCTTCTATTTCCCCATTCTCCCATGCTTCTCTCACCTAGAGTCCCAATAGGATGTCCTCCCCTCTGTCCCACATTCCTGGTAAGTGAAGACTTTCATGGGACACGCCTCTTGGGCTAGTGTCCAGATATAGGTGAGTATATACCATTTGAATCTTCCTGCTTCTGGGTTAACTCACTCAGTATGATAATTTCCAGTTCTTTGTGTAAAAAAATGTAATTAGACCCATATTTGTCATCATGCACAAAACTCAAGTCCAAGTGGATTAAAGACCTCAACATAAAACCAGAGACACTAAATCGGTTAAAAGAAAAAGTGGAGAAGAGCCTGGAACACATTGGCACAGGAGACAACTTCTTTAACAGAACACCAACAGCCCAGGCCTTAATCCCAACAATTAATAAATGGGACCTCATGAGGCTGAGAAGCTTCTGTAAGGCAGGAGACACTGTCAACAGAACAAAGTGACAGCCTACAGACTGGGAAAAGATCTTCACCAAACCTATATCTGACAAAAGTCTAATATCCAAAATATATAAAGAATTCAAGAAATTAAACACCACCAAACCAAATAACCCAATTGAGAAATGGAGCTCAGAACTAAACAGAGAGTTCTCAGCAGAGGAATATGGAATGGCTGGGAAACACTTAAAGAAATGCTCAACATCCTTAGTCATCAGGGAAATGCAAATCAAAACAACTCTGAGATTCCATTTTATACCCATCACAATGGCAAAGATCAAAAACTCAAGAGACACCACATGCTGGCGAGGATGTGGAAAAAGAGGAACACTCCTTCATTGCTGGTGGGAATGCAAACTTGTACAAACACTTTGGAAATCTATCTGACACTTTCTCAGAAAACAGGGAATAAGGCTTCCTCAAGACCAGCGATTCCACTCCTTGGAATATACCCAGAAGATGCTCCAGGACACAACAAGAATATTTGCTCTACCATGTTCATAGCAGCCTTATTCATAATAGCCAGAACATGGAAACAGCCTAAGTTTCCCTCAGTAGAAGAATAGATAAAGAAACTGTGGTACCTTTACATTATGGAATACTACTTACCTATTAAAAACCAGGAATTTCCAAAATTTGTGGACAAATGAATTGAACTAGAAATGACCATAATGAGTGAGTTAACCCAGAAGCAGGAAGAGTCAAATGGTATATACTCACTTATATCTGGACACTAGCCCAAGGGACATGTCCCATGAAAGTCTTCACTTACCAGGAAATTGGGACAGAGGGGAAGACTTCCTGTTGGGAATCTAGGTGAGAGAAGCAAGGGAGAATGGGGAAATAGAAGGATCCAAAGGGCCTAAAAACCTACAAGAAGAACATTTTGACAGGCGGATCTGGGCCCAGGGGTTCTGCTCAAACTATGGCACCAGCCAAGGACAATATGTGCAGTAAACTTTGAACCTCCACCCAGATCTAGCCAATGGACAGGCCATTCTCCACCACTGAGTGGAGAGTGGGGACTGACTTTCACACAAACTCTAGTGCCTCATATTTGACCATGTCCCCTGGATGGAGAGGCCTGGTGGCACTCAGAGGAAGGATAGCAGGCTACCAAGAAGAGACTTGATAACCTATGAGCATATACAGGGAGAGGAGGTCCCCTCAGTCACAGTCATAGGGGAGGGGAGTAAGGGGGAAAGTGAGAGGGATTGAGGAGTAGGAGGATAGAAGGGATGTGAAAACAATTGAGATGTAATATGAATAAATTAATAAAATATATATTTAAAAATACAAAAGTATACATACTTAAAGAAACAAATTAAATTAAAAAATTAAAAACCGAATAAGATATATAAAAAATGAAAAATAAAAAATATGAACACAAATGAGCAATAAATTGAAGTAAATATGTTCTCAGTTCATGTTTCTTCCTGCTTAGGAGAAAGCCCCAAGCCTGTATCTACTGGTCCATTGGTGCATTGCACCAAGCTCTACCACAAGCTTCCTGTCAGCCATGTAGGTTCTCTCTGCTGTGGCCAGGGTAGGCAGCATTAAGAATTTCTCAGCTTCCGGTTTCCTCACCACATTTCAGCTATCTCCACAGTCTCTGTGTCTCGGGGTGAGGAAACCTGAGGCTGCACCCCATTCACCACACTACTTGTTTACTTCCTGTAGTTCCAAGGGGCCTCTTGCTCCACAAGGCACCAGCAGCCATGGGGTTGGCGTGACGTTTTCTGCGAACATCTCAACTTCAGAGCCCCTTTTCCTTCCTCTGGGGATGTGGCTTTGGGGTGCTTTGCAGGTAAATT
Source organism: Acomys minous (assembly GCF_964271855.1). Classification (NCBI taxonomy): domain Eukaryota; kingdom Metazoa; phylum Chordata; class Mammalia; order Rodentia; family Muridae; genus Acomys; species Acomys minous. The sequence goes on along the minus strand of NC_140489.1, from coordinate 106,469,451 downwards.
CCCAAGGGTTGAGGTCAGCTAAAGCTGCTCTCTCCTCTCTTCTTTCTGTTTATTCTGTTTCCGCAGTACCTTGATCAGCTTACTTGTTCCTTCAGACTATGGCAGGGGGATTGTGGGCATTACAAACCCCTCAACTTCACATTCCTGTACCCCTCATATAGCACTTGCCCCAGCATCTTCCACAGACATATTGGCTTCTTTCTTTAATTTTCAGCAGTGTTGATTTTACAGAGTAGGTATCGTAGGTCATGTCTGTAATGAAGCTACTGAGCCTAAGACAGTAACATTTGCAAAGGTGATGGAGCTAATACTAGATCCAGCCTACGTAACTTTCCTTGGGACTGTGAGTGGGGGGGGGGGGGCAGGGGCTGGGGGGGGGCGGGGGCTGGGGGGGGGTGGCACAGCCTAGGAGGAAAGGCCGAGCTCAGGGAGATGTAAAGACGGGTGAGTCAGTGAATAGAAGAGGCAGTCAATCATAGGAGTGTGAGGAACAGGGAGAGTTACAAAACACACCCAAGGCTCAGCCTTAATTCCTCTCCCCGCCCTTTTCCTTTCAGTTCAGGATTTCTCTGCTTGACTGACATGTTAGGCTGGGCAAGTCTTTCCTGTGAGGGACTGTCCTGGAATGTTTAGTCCCATTTCCTGGTCTCAGGAGAAGCAGCAGAAGTAACAATAACAACGATGACGAAGACCAATGATGACGACAACAACAACAACAACAACAACTCTACCAGTCATGTCACTAAGATCTCAGACAGACAAATGACCCGTTTTGTAGAGAATCCCACTCCAATTAACAATCACCATTTTTTTTTATGGCTGATGGCCTCCCCATTTGCCCTGGACTGGGAAACTTACAGGCATTTGGTACACAAGCCCCTACATAGTTTGGGGACAAACTGGGATATTGGTCAACTGACAAACGAATTCATTCTTGATTCTGTCAGGGCTGTGCTGTCAGAGTGGCAATGTGCTGATGTTGTGACTGTCCTAGGAGTCCTGTTTTTTAAGATGGGACTGTACCAGGCATATGTGACTCATGATCTTGGGCTCCTTTTCTGTGGTCTTCCAGGAGCACTGGAAGTGTCCTCTTGTAGGCTGGCCGAGTGACTGAGTGACTGCAGGGCTGGAGACAGACAGAGTGGCGGCTGATGCTAAGGTAGGGTGGAATGGGGTGGTGGGAGGGGTGGAGCAGGGTGCGAGAGCCCATTGGTGTTTGCCTGGGTGGACACTGTGCATAGGCACAGTGAATGCCCTTGACGGAGGAAAGGTTTTCAGCTCTATTAATAGATTGTGATTATGTTGTATAAGCTTCATTTATTTAATATTTAAAACTGTGTGTGTGTGTGTGTGTGTGTGTGTGTGTGTGTGTGTGTGTGTTTCTCTGGTAACTAGACAACTTTTGTGAGCGTTTCAAACATGACACGTTATCAGGATTGTTCCAAGGATGAGGACACTTCTTCAAAAGTGATAAATATTTTTGTTCTTTGCAAGTTTATACTGCATATCCAAGAAACCATTTGTTTCTCAGCTTTCTGATTTGGGTATCATTTTTTTGTGTGTGTGTCCCTTCCTGAGATGAAACAAGCTGAGTGAGTTCTGCAGGCGGGTAAGTGATAAGCTATAGTCAAAGGTCAAGGTTTGAGTCTGGACAGTGGGTTCCATATCTGTGATCTGAATATGCTACCAGGCCCTGAGAGAACGAGGTGAGCATGCCAGTGGTGAGTCTGTGTTAGTGGGAGCCGGGCTGGTAGCGTAACAAGTGTGGACCGGAAGAGAGTGAATCAGCTCTGCTGGCAGTGGCTGACGAAAGGTGCCTTCCCCCTCTCTTCCTGGTATGGCAAGTGGGAGGGAGGAGGGGGCAGGTTCTACAAGGGCAGGTGCCCAGAATTCACAGTCATTGGCTGCCGAGAGGCAGGCCTCACTAATGTATGCGGGCACTTTTCTTCTGTGTACTTTGGTAGGAGTGGAGAGTATGGTTTGCTGTGTGTTTGTTTGGTCCTTCCTGGATTGCGCAAGCCTGTGACTCCTGCCAAAAACTTTCCATGCCTGGAGCTGATTCTTTCCCATTGGCCCAGTGTGTTTCGTTTTTGCTGGGAGGTGTTATCTTTCAAGCTGCAGGGCAGTGATATCTGCGAGCGCCTCACAGGAGCTCAGTGACTCCACCGGCAGCGGCAGCGATGACAGCCGACGAGTTGGTTTTCTTTGTGAATGGCAAAAAGGTAAGCAGGAGTTGACTTGATTTGGAGGAGCAGCTGCCTGGGAGGGAAGGGTCCTGTGTCATCTCTCTTACGTGGCCCCTCTGATCTCCGGTTCTCATTTTTATCCCTTAAAAGGTATTTCTGTAGTTTGGTAACTTTAGAGCAAGACATTCAGAGGGCAAAGGACAAAGGAGGGGGAAGGGAGAAGGATGTTCACTTCGTGGGAGTGGACACACGGGCTCAGAGATAGAAATGGGACAGAACATAGGTGAGTTGGGGGGCTGTCAGCACTCCTCTATTTCTGTGTTTAAGTAAATCTAGCCTAGTGTTTGATGGCTCTCTTTACTAAGAGAAGCAGCAGCAGCAATGTGTTTTCATGCTAATGCCAGGACATAAAACACACATAGCCATTGATTCTGATCTATCCTGTACATAGATTTAACAGCAAGAACTGATTTACTGTGTGGGGACATACACTGACACCTTGTGGCAAGCCATTTATTATTATTATTATTGTTATTATTATTATTATTATTATTATTATTATTATTATTATTATTATGGAATCCCCTTCCACCATCTCTGAGTTCTCTCTATATATAAATACTACAAACCTCTTAAAAGTCACTGGTATATGAAGATGGTATGGGGCTCAAAAATCCCTCATAGCCTGAGAATCTTTGCAATTTCAATTTAGTGCAGGAAAAGAAGGGGGCAAGGGGCGTGTACTGTCTCTGACGCTGTTTGCCTCCCTTCAAGATATTAACAGAACTTCAGCTCCCCACTTGAATAAACAAGATCATAGGAGAGGGGGCCTTCACTCCCCCCCACTGTAACTGGCTACATGGACAGTGTAAACCATGACCAGGCCAAAGGATCCCCAAAGAAGAAAGATTTCACTTGTTTCATTACTTCTGTGTTGCTTAAAGAAACTGAGTAACTTTGGAGGGAATTTACTAGAAGGAACATGTGCTTCAGAGAACCCCTAAGCACTTAAACTGCTGGGATGTGTTTGGGTAACTATCACAGAAACTTCAGGAGCCATTTCAACACCAGGACTGCAAGCCTGTTGGGTTCGGTGTGAGTGATCCCTTCCGTGGGTCCAGGATCCTCTCTGTGAGATTCGTTCTTTTTTTTTTTTTTTTTTTTGAGTTGAGCAACTGGTACCAAGACAGGAGCTCGGTTGAAATGCCTAAGCTGGTGGTAATAAGTCTTTTGCACCCAATATTTTAAACTTCTTTTGTGCTCAGCAATTATATCATGGAGATGTAAGAAACAGCCATAACATTTGCTTCCTAGAAATGCTGTGTACACAAAGAAATCATCTTTGGGGCTTTCATTAATGATTTTTTTTTTTCAGTGAGTTAGCAGCAGGCTCCAAGGATTCTTAACGTCATGCCTTACTTTAAGGTTTTACTATGTATTACGCTGTTGATTTGTGTGTGACCCACCATTCTTCGGAAGGGATGGCTTGCTGATGGCCTCTGTGTCTAGAAAGGAGTGCTTTTGAGGTGAACCAGCTTGGCTAGACTTGCTTCTCCTTGTATTTTATTTGCATTGCAGAGAAGTGATTTTGTTGTTGTTGTTGTTGTTGTTGTTGAGTTTTAGAGAGCAGTGTCATAGCAATCCCTTCTGTCTCCGGATGCTTCTGATCCTGTAGGCTTCTCATGATGAATGAAAGGTGTGGGCTCTTGGGAAACGGCTGGAAGGATGAGGAGACAGGGAGAGAGTAAAGGACCAGGCCCAGGGTGGTAATGATCATGAGCCAGTGAGGTAATCTGTGTGAGCAGAGGCAGATTGAGTAACTCTGGAGTCAGTTCCTTTTTCAAGATGTTCTAGGCATTGGGCCACAGATATTGTGCAAAGAAATTACCAAAGAAGCTGTAGAAAGATGGTGGCTCGGTCTCATCTGGGAGCCACTTGCTCGCCTTGTTTGTGACACTGTACAGGGCTCTGTCTGCACTAGTAGGGGTTAGAGAGGGGTCCAGGTATGAGGCACCAAGCATCTGTGGGGTCTTCTGGGAGTGGCGTGAACCTTGGCGGCTTGTCATCTTCTGGAATCAGTCTTAAAGGGAGAGAGCTGCCCAGTACTTATTTCAGCATCATTGTGGTGATGTGCCTTTCAGGGGTTGGGATTCTTCTAATCTCAGAGTGGTCACTCTGTTTAGTTGAAATGGTTTAGTGGCTGCTGCAAGATTCTGGGAAGATTTGACAGATAAGATGTAGCTGGAGTCAGACAGGAGAAGTCCTTACAGGAAGTGGCGGACAGCATGGAATGTTCACTGCAGCTGCTCTGCACTCGTGATCAGCGTGTATCAAGCTTGCCAGAGGCTCTGGAGTGAGCACTGGAGGAATCAGAATTCCCTTGGAAATCTGGACCATCCACAGACTAGGTAGACAAGTGAGTGAAGATAAGGCAAAGTCATGTGTTCCAAATGGAGTTTGTGGAAGTCTGTCAGCAGGAGATACCATCTTCTTGTATATAGTAAATGCACAGTTAATGTGGCTGGAGTGTGGATGGGTAGTTATTAAAGCCCCAAGAAAACAGACAGATCTGAAAAAAACTCTGTACTAAAATAATATTTTTAAACTTTATATTTTAAGGAAAAAATTTCAAGAATACAAGGAAATGTTAAATAAAAATCATTTTCCCACATTGGCTAACTGTTAACATTTGGTCATGTTTGTTTTATATGCTCTCTCTCTCTTTTTGAAAAAGTCTTAAATTTTGTGTATGTACTGGGGTGTGTGTGTGTGTGTGTGTGTGTGTGTGTGTGTGTGTGTGTGTGTGTGTGATTGTACGTTACGGTAGACAGAGGAATTAAGCAGAGAACAACACGGAGGAGCCAGTTGCTTCTTTCACCGTGGGCTCCTGGGATTAAACTCAGCTTGTCAAATTGTGTGGCAAGTGCCTTGACCCTCTGAGCCATCTTTTAGGCCCCTCAATCTCTTTCTTCCAGGATAAATATACTTATTATACATATATAAAACCACAGATGAATATATGTATGCAATGTATGTATGTAAGTTTACAAAAATTTTTATATATTTAACAACCATCTATAAATATACAAAGCATACACTCTTTCTGGATTATTGAGAGTTTCAAACATCATGTTTCTTAAGTTTTATCCTAGAAATAAAGAAATTTTTAGAGATTGACAATCCCTTTATGAAATTCAGAAAATACAGTTGTGATATAAAAGCATTACATATCTCATGTGAATTTATTATAATTTCCCCCATTTATGCCATTTATCATCCATCAGCAGAGCTGGACCATGGTTGTCATGGCTTTTTAAAATCTCATTTTCTTTAACTTGCAGCAGCTCCAGTGTTTCCTTAGTCTTTAGTGACACTAGCATTTCTGAGGAGAACAGGACAACAATTCCTTAGGGTGACAATAATTCTGAGTTTTCCTCATGCTGTCTTAAAACTTGGTTCCCAGTCTGCTGCTTGGGAAAGTCTACCCCACAAGTTATGTGTGGCTTTCTCTGTGGCGTATTCTATCAAGGGATATGTCCTATCAGCTTTGCCAGAGTGACCTGAACTTTCAACTCTGAACTAAGGCAGTGCCCATTAATTCTCTTCCCCCAAAGGCTTCTTTTTACCTTCGTAATTAATCATCTGTGAGCGGGCATTGAGGTTGTGTAACTATCTTGTTAATCTAGCTTTCGTGCACTAATCAGCACCATGATTTATTAGATGGATCAATTATTGTGTCAGGTACCAGGTGGCCAGTCACGTTTATTAGTGGCAGAGGCAGCCAGTCTTTCTCCCCATCTACTTACTTATTCACTGATTAGCCATAATTTTAGTTATAGATTTAATTGTATATAGTGTGTTTTATCATCCCTTAGGACTTTTCTTTCCTTTCATCCTTCCTTCCTTCCTTCCTTCCTTCCTTCCTTCCTTCCTTCTTTCTCTTTTCTTTCAGACAGGGTCTCACTATGTAGCTCTGGCTGTCCTGGAACTCACTAAGAAGACAAGGGTGGCCTCAAACTCACAGAGACTGGCCTCCTTCTGTTCCTTGAGTGCTGTGATTAAAAGCATGCGCTGCTGTACTCAGTAATCACTATGTCTTTTAAAGTTCAAATTTTCATAGCAATCTACTCATTCATTTTTTTCTTTAAAATTTCATTACTATATTTTATGTATTTATTCTCTATGTGCACGTGTGTGTGTGTGTGTGTGTGTGTGTGATGTGAGAGAGAGAGAGAGAGAGAGAGAGAGAGAGAGAGAGAGAGAGAGGATATGACATGATATGAATGGAACTCAGGTCAGGTTAGCAAGCTTGGTGGTAGCCCCTTTACACACTGAGCCATGCTGCTGGCCCATCAACCCAAGTTTTATAAATCTGCTTCCCTCAGTGTAAGTTACTTTTGTATTGCCATCACCACAGTACCTGCAAGAATCAATTTAAGGAAGGAAGGAAGGAAGGAAGGAAGGAAGGAAGGAAGGAAGGATTGTTTTGGCTCATGGTTTCAGAAAATTCAGTCCATGAATGGGCCTTATACACTTGAGCAGACCATCACAGGAATGAAAGAGTGAGGAGGACCATTATCCACAGCAGGACAGATGAGAAGACAAAGAGAGAGAAGAGCCAAAGCTTCTCCCATCCCATGACCTACTTTCACTAGTTATCCCAGCTCCTAAAGGTTTCACAACCACCCCATCAGCTGGGTAACACATGTTCCACACATGAGCTTGTAGGGAATAGTTAAGATTCAAACTGTGACATCTACCAAGTGTTCCCCCCCTGGACTTCCTGTTGAGGGAACGTTCTGTAGGGTACACTGTGGCAAGCTCTGAGGCTTTTCCTTGTAGATGCTCAAGGGAGAGTGGGCTACAGCTCCTATGATGTAGAAAAGCCTTGAATAAGGGAGCATATGCTGTCAAGATGCTCAAGAAAGAGGGAGACATGCTCAAGGCACGGGGCTAGAAGATATGATGGAGTTTCAATTCATTCGGATTGGGTTGCCAGGGAAGTAGGAGGCAGGACAGCTAACGCTGAGGACTAAGGATTTGTTTAGAAGGGTCTTGAGAGATACTAAGGACCTCACCTTGAATTTGTAGGTGGCCACAGCAGGTGTTGGGGGGCTAGTGTGATGCAGCAGAAAGGAGGAATGAGCAACGTGGGGGGGAAGCGGCATGCTAAGGTCACTGATACCCACCAGGAGGGTGATAAAGGTAATTTAGGGGTCATTTTTTAAAATCTGCATTCATGATTTCTTCTTCGAGAAATAAAAGCTTCGCCATACGTGGACTCAATAACGAGGATGCTGAGCAAGCAGGAATCTGGGGGGTCTTATCGTAAAGGAAAAGCCATTAATTTAAAATTTTAATTAAAAAATTATACATATATGTATTGTATGTTAATCATATTACTCATCTACTGCCCACCCTCCACTTCCCCCTCCATCCTCTTAGTTCCTGTGTCTCCCATGTCATATACATGTATATCTATGTACAGATAAAAATCTATAGGTCCCAAATGAGAGAAAACATATACTATTTCTCTAAGAATTATACTTTGTATCGCCCCACTTTCCTTTAAATGTTATTAAAGGGGAAATTCTGCAAGTTTCAGAAATGTATTATTTGGAGTCAATATAAAAATACTCTTATCGGGGCTGAGGGGACAACTCAGCAGGTGTCTGTACACTGGCCCTCCAAACATGAGAGCCTGAGTCTGAATCCTCAGCTTCCATATGAAATGCCAGGAGTGGTTGCACATGTCAGCATTGGTGGTTGGAGATAGGCAGACCCCAGGAGCTCAAGTGCCAGGCAGTCTTGCCTATATAGCAAGCTTCCGGATCAGTGAGAGACCCTGCCTGAAAATAGTAAGACCGAGAGAGCTGGAGGAAGACAACTGATGTCCTGCTTTGTTCTCTCTCTCTCTCTCTCTCTCTCTCTCTCTCTCTCTCTCTCTCTCTCTCTCTCTCTCTCTCTTTGTACATGCACCCACACACTCACATAGATGAACTACATATATATACCACACACTACACAACACACACATGCACATGTATAATTTTATTTTCTGGTAAAGTTTCCTCAGTCTCAATGTAAAATGATGTCAAGAGACAGCTAAAAATAAACAAACAAGCAAACAAAAAACCAAACTAAACCAAAGCAAACCCCATCTCACTTAAAGGGCTGTTTTAAGGTGGCTTCTGAGCTGTTCAGAGCTGACTCTTTTGATGGCTTCAAGGCTTCTTCAGGGAGCATCGCAGGGAGCTTTTGCTCGTGCATCTCATGACATGAGTGATGTGCATTTCTTAGGCCATCTGCTTTTCCTCAGCCCCCAACAAGAAGGTTCCACTGTACAAAGAGCCCTTCTATGAGAGGCCCCATCACTTCCTCTAGGAAATTTTCCTGAGAGTGACTTAAGTACACTCAGACAGCTCAGTCTATGCCATGGTTGGTCCGTAGTATGTCCACTGCTAAAAAAAATTCTCGGACCTACTGAATTCTCGGGATGTGCACCAGTACTGCCACCTCTTCCATTTAAGCTTAAGTAGGAGTTTAAAGACACAGTTTTTAGTTAGCAACATTATTTAGTTGTGGTATATGTGCTGTCCCGAACCTGAGTGGTGATTCATCAAGTGGGAGGACTGGGGACAAGAAACCGAGAAAAACAAGAAACAAGGAGTTCTTGCACAAGCTGATGACTCATGTGAGGCAAATTTATTAAGAATTTATCACATGCTCTATTTGTAGAGGGGGAAACTGGCAAAAGTCAGCAGAGAGCTAAGTCAGAAATGCTGGGAAGAGAACCCAGAATTCTGCAGAAACAGCTGCTAAGGCTGATAACCTCAGCCCACAGGGAGGAGTCAGGGCCCCAGAAGCTGCGATCATAAGTCATCTGAGGATACTGGCTCCAGCCTTGCGGAGTCCACTCCTAGACAAGAACACAGAAGTATAGTTACCTTTGTTCTTTCATCAGGGCCTGTGAGAAAGACTTGGTTTGGTCTGACTCCTGGCACTATATTACAATGGAGGAATGGTAGACTTATGTATAATGTGTCCCTTCTCTTAGTTTGAGGTATGAGGTAGATACTTCCTTTCTTCCACTTGAAGAAACTCTAGGCCCTATAGCACAGTTCCCTTAAAGAGTCCCTTATCATAAATTCACAGCTGTTAAGTATGAGGAGTGGGGGAATGGGCCCTCTCGGATCTCCTTTGAAGGTTTACATCCGGGGAGAGCGTCTCACATTATAGATAAGTTTTTTCCTGCTTTACTGAACTAGTGGATGGGTTTTTGGCTTAAGATGGCTCCTCCATGCTAGCACATTCATGTTGCCACTGTGGCAGCTTGCGGCACACAACACTTTGCTGTGAGCATGGACTATATGCCCAGCTGGCTTTCTGTCATCACATCACACGGAGTCTGCGCAGGCGTGCTCAAGGAAATAGAGTTAGGGTTTGCATGCTGGCAGCTCCACCTCTGGGATTTACAGCTGGGAAGAGGCAAGAGGGATGAGGTGATATGCCAGACTTGGAGGAGACTTCGTCATGCTCTCACCAGCATGGAACCTGAACTTCTGTGGTGTCCAGTGGAATTCTGGGACTTGAGGGTTTGATCGTGCCTTAAAGCTCATATGTTCATTTTTATGGGACTGTTGAGAAAAAATACCTTGATTGCCATGGTCTATTCAGTATGTACCCATTAATGCTACAGATTTTGGGATGAGCTATGAAAGGGAATAAATCAACTGTAAAAGAATGGATAGGCGATTCTTTGATGTCTTATTTTCTTGGTAGGTGGTGGAGAGAAATGCAGACCCGGAAACAACACTTCTGGTCTACCTGAGAAGAAAGTGTATCCTGACTCTGCAATGGGAGTGAGGGAGAGGAGACTGTGGGACCATTCTCTGAAGCTTACAGAATTTCCCAGTGACCAGGGGGTGGCCTTGAAGGCATCTGGATAGCTGTGGTAATCAAGAGCTGGGAGAGCATGCATGGGTAATCCCAGTTCTCAAGTGAGAGGCTGTTCATGGTGTTCTTCCAGGATTTGGTTTTGTGTCCATGAAAGCCCTTCCTTTCCAGCCCCTGTGAGTTCTTGGTCGTTCACCTTGGGAGTAGTGGGCTTTTCCTTAGTTGAAGTTTGCTTAATACATAGACTACCCAGGAGCCTCTCTGTCTCCATAGAGGCCCTGAGAGACCAGGGAAAGGGTTTCTATTTTTTTTTTCTTGCACTGTTGGGCATTGAACCTATGGCCTTCCATATAGTCGGTGAACTTTCTATTACTGAGCATTCCCAGACAAGGGTCGCACTGTGTAAGGCACCAACTGCTTGGTTGTAGGCTTCAGAGACATGAAAGTCAGGTGACGTCTTTGAGCAGTGGTTCTCAACCTGTGGGTTGCAACCCCTTTAAGGGGGGATTGTCAGATGATGCTTTCACGGGGGGGGGGGGGCGAGTCACATATCAAATATTTGCATCATGATTCATAACTGTAGCAAAATTACAGTTGTGAAGTAGCAATGAGGAACCACACTATGAGGAACTGTACTAAAGGGTCACAGTATTAGGATGTGAGAAGCACTGCCTGAGAGTGTCCTGGGCTGCTCGATGCTCTTCATCCGTTGTGGGGAAGGCTTCTGTAGAATCCTCCACACTATTTGCTCTTTCATGTTATCAAAGTATTCTGGGACCCTGGATCAAAAACAACAGAAAATATAGGTGCTGACAGTTAATGAACACTTATTATGAACAGGCAGAGCTCAAAGTAGTCTGTAGAGCTCATCTCACATAATTGTCACAGAAATTCCTCTGGGAGGAAATGAGGCTGACACCGCTTAAGTGACCTGCTTTTCACTAAGTATATCCTGGGCAAGTTCTGATGGACCCTTGACGGAAGCTGGAGCCATGAATGTCCCTTCTCATCTAGGCGGGAACTCTCCAGGGGCCTGCTGTCAGGACTATGCTCATTTTGACATCTATGGTGTCCTCCTCCCCACATCACCTGAGGTATGCCTGTGGCTCCTTTGAAGTGACCCGTTTTTTTTCTTCATTACTCACAGAAGTGAGCCTGGAATCCTGGCCTTCACTTTGGGTCACCCCCATCCTACTAGCATGGAGGATGACCTAGTACGGGTACATCTTCTGTGGCAGAGAGTCCAGTGAGTAGGAAAAGGGGACACCATTACCAGCCCAACCCCACTAGGAGGTTATTGAGATGAAGTTCGGTGTTCTGAAAACAGCTCATTTCAACTCCTTACTGGTTTCAGTTTTTGTTCTGCAAGCCTAGGGGCCCCAGAAACTCCATATCACAGTGGACTGATTTAAAGACCAAAGCTTAGAGGGATTTAAAACTGAAAGTTGCCATGGAAAGTACAAAGTCTGCTTCCTTATTGCAGTCTGGGTTGGCAGTTAATTTGTGAGGACCAGAGAAATGTTCTGAGCCTTGGTTCAACTCCAGGCTTCCTAGAAAGATGTCAAGGCTGGAAGATAAAGACTAGGCGACAATACCATCTCTGTCCATATACCTCGCTTAATGAGAGCAAAAAAAAAGCAAACAAAAGAACTTTAGGATGTAAGGAAACCTCTTTGGCAGGAGGAGGAGGTGGACTACACAGCTCTGGAGTCAGAAGACTTCTGAGTCAGAGGAGTATAACATACAAGACAACACTCTGCAGCTCATGTCACAGCTTAGGCCTTGTTTTTTGGTCTGCATTTTCATGTGTAGAGAAACAGTAGCTCTTCCCTAGGTGAATTGCTATGAAAAATCAAGAGCTTTAAGTGTAAGATGCAGTACTGTTGTTTCTTGTTGACTTTATCTTGATAATGGAGGACTTGGCCCTCTGTTAATAATCCTCTGTGTCTCCCATCCTCAGAAGAGATATATGGGATCTTAGGGACTGACAGAAACTCAGCAAGGAGGCCCATGTGACTCAAGGAAGGTGGTCACGTGACTGCCGTGGGTTTGAAATAGGCTACTAGTTAGGAAGTTAATAGATTAACTTTCCATAGTATATATAAGATCTGGGTCCATTATTGGTTCCTGGTCCTTAAAACTTTTATTTCTCATTTGTATATACAATGCGATATATTCAAAGGCCTGGTCCAGCTTTAGTTTTGGTTTCTGGGACTTTATAAGCCTGAAAATCTCAGGGTAAAAACTCCAAGGCTTGGCAAGTCCTAAAGCATAATCACTGTCTGGCTGAAGAGTTTCACTGTTTTCTTAGCCACCCCGTATACTCAGCCTTTGAGATGCAAGATTCTCTTGCTCAGTCCCTGGGAGATCCTGACCCTGGAATTTGTATCTGGATGGTGTTCCTTAGATGCTGGCTCATCTGTGCAGTGGAAGTCATCTCTTCTCACGTCTCTAGTGTACAGTGGCTTGAGGAGACCATAGGTCAGCTGCCTCCTAGGTCAAAGGCTTGGGCTGTGTGTAAGCTGTACCTGGGAGGCTCTGCCCAGCACTCCCATCCATCTAGAGAGTCCTTTCTCTGGATCTGTGTCCTTAACAAGTGGCTGCTCAGTGGGGCTATGCGGGACCAAGCTTGGCTGTGGAGAAGGTGGCTGCGGAGCATGCACCGTGATGATCTCTAAGTATGACTGTCTCCAGGACAAGATCGTGTATCCTTTGCCTGCTGCTTGGTGGTCCATGGGAGGGATGCAGGGTCATCTTGTGAGTAAGTGTGTGAGCATGTACGTTTATAAGCAGACTCCAGTCGTGAGCAAGGAATGTAGAATGATGTCTTATGGGGGATCTTTCCTGGCTGATGAATGGAGACCAAGCTCTGAACTACTGATAAAACTATGGACCATCCTACAGTCGAGGCCAACACAGCAGCCCATAAAATCATTCTACAATTCTCCATAGCTCGTCCCTGACTTCCTCCCCAGTTTCCTTTTCCATCAGGGGCCTGGTACTCCTCAAGCTGAACAATATGAAGACCTCATGGCTTAGGCCCTACTCATTTCCTGATCTTGCTCTAAACTGTTGTCTGCCCTGCATGTTATCTCACCCAGGAATTTTCTACCTGGAAATACTGCATCTCCCCTAAGGAGTGGCCCTTGATCTGCCAAGGTTGAGTTATGTCCCTCTTACCTATGCAGGTTTCTTAATGCCCTCTGCACAGCCTCCTGAATCACTTGCTGTCAGATTTTTACACCCACTTCCATTCTCCCATGCTGACCACAGGCTGTTGCAAGGTAGGGAGTTTTATCTTATTCACCCTGACTTCTTCAGCCCTTGGACGAGAGCTGGCATGTTCATGGCATTAAGAAGCCTATATTGTCTGTTTTCATGAAAGAGCAGTAATCAAGTGACAGATACAGGTAAGAGGCTAGAGTCTCATCTTTGCCTTCATCCCAGGGAGTTGGAGGAATGGGGGGGGGTGAACACATGAAAGAAAAAGTAATCAGAGTTTCTGGTGCTGAGGAGCAAGGAGGGCCCTGCAGATAGAGAAGCATGCTGCTTTAAGGCTGCAGCTTGCTAGAAAGTTCTTTTCAATGCCCTCTAGAGTTGGGATAAGAGCTAGCTTAAAGTGGCCCATTTTCCTCCGTTCCAATTTTGAGGCTGGTGCAATGGCAGCTGGCCCACCAAGACTTAGAGGAGGCTCAGTCTCAGGTGCAACAGAGCCCCCTTTTGTTCCTGGCTCAGGGTCTTAGATCTCCACCTAAGGACAGTAGCAGACACAAAAACATAGCTCAGAGCAAAGAGACATCCAGAAAGCCTCAATGTCCTATCCGGCAGCCCTGTGCTGCTCTGGTGGCCTCAGCCTCAATGAAATGTCCTTAATCTGTGGTTCTAGTCATTTTTCTGTCAATGCCTGCTTGGCCCCCATCTGCTCCCTGCATCATGTTGCCGTGACAACTGTGGAAGGCATAGGGAACAGCAAGAAGCTGCATCCTGTACAGGTGAGTGGAGCGGTGGATGTTAAGCTGGACCATTTTACAGGGAGGCCCAGGGCCGAGGCCGCAGCTTTGTTCTGGATTGTTGGGAGAAACTTCACTACCCCTGACCCAAATCTCTTCTAGATGCTCAAGGTAGAGAGAGCAGGTACCCAAACCCAAAGCTTCCTTACCATTGGGACCAGGATGACAAGCATGGTCCCCAGGGGAACAGCAACAGCATAGGCCTCCTGACTCTAGTGTCCAGGGCCGTCCTCTCTCCAGACCTGGGAAGACAGAGAAGGACAATGCCTTGTTTTTTAGTATATCTACAGTCTCCTCAATTCCAGATGTCCATGACTCCCAACAATAAGCCTGTGTACTTCCTGTTGTGTGAAGGGGTAATCCCAGTTGCACCACTCACCTCCCATCTTTGGACAACACAAATGTTGATTCGTCAATTCACACAGCTGCTGCAAAATGCCGGACAGAGGCAACTCGAGAATGGAAGAACTTACTTTAGTTCACAGTTTGAGGGGACTCATTGCCATGGTATGGAAGTCATAGTGATAGACGCTTGAGGCAGCTAGGCATATTGCATCCACAGTTAGGAAGCAGAGAGCAGTGGAGTGCTCACATCCAGCTACGTTTCCCCCTTTTATTCAGTCCTGGATTCAGCCATTTCTCCACCTTGACACAATCTAGATAAGCCCCCATAGTAAAACTTAATCTAGATAATTTCTCGCAGGATACACCCAGAGGATTGTTTCCTAGTTTAACGTTATTGACCTACAATCAATATTAATCACCACAAATATGGACTGCCAGATCTTTACCCTCTTGAGAGTAAAGGATAAGAGAATAGAGAGGGCTGGGCATATGACTCAGTTGACGGAGTGCTTGCCTAGCATGCATGAAGCTGTGGGTTGGTTCTTCAGCACCATATGGTGTAGGTATGGCCCTCTGCCCACTTGTAATCCTAGCCCTTGGAAGGAGGCAGGAGAATCAGAAGTTATACACAGCTACAGCAATTTTAAGGGACAGGCATACAGGGCTATAAATATCTCACTGGAGTTTTCTTCCTGTGGAACTGGACCTCTTGACAATGGGTGGAAGGAAAGAATAGTGGAGGAGACCATGTACAAATACTTTAAAAAATTAATTTATTATAATTTATTCAGATTACATCCAGAATGTTATCCCCTCAATTGTGTCTTCCCTTTCCCACCCTCCCTCCCTCTTCTACCCTATTCCCCTTGCCTAGACCTCTGACAGAAGGGGACCTCCTCCCCCACCGTATGGCCACAGCCTATCAGGTCTCATCCAGATAGCCTGCTTCCCCAGGTTTTGAAGAGAGAATTTGGATGCTCTTTGGCCATGTAGAAACAAGTGGGAAGAGAAAATAGTGGCAGTTTTTTTCCATTGGGGTAACTGAGGCAAGGGATTTTTGGAAAATTGCAATCAGAGACAGTTAAAAAAACCCAGGCATTACTACTCTGTTGACCACTCGAGGAGACACGTCTTTCAGGAGGTCACACCTTCCTTGGTTAGTCTCCTTCCCTGACACCAGGCACTGGTGCCGCCCGATGAGCAAACAGGCTTTGTTCCATAGGAGAAGGAACATGTAAGCCAGTCTGTGACATCAGAACAGGGTGAGGGTAGCATTGCTTCATCTCTGTAGCTTTATTTCTCAGTCAGGAAAAGGGGACACCCCTAAACCTGCCCAACCTGCGAGAAGCAGGAGCTTACTTTGAGCCTGCCATTTTCTTTGTTGTGTAACAAAAAATGAGTAGTTTGAACACAGGGGTATGTGCCCTTCCTTCCAACAGTACAAACTCTTAGCCTTGGTGTTCTTATTTTATCTTCATATAAGCAACAAGAGATTCTACTTTGTTTTTTTTCTTGCTTTCTTGCTTCCCCTTTCTCCTTGTCTTACTCCCACTGGCATCATGTGCTGACTCAGCCACAGACTGCTATAGTACCCAGGATTTGGCCTCGGCCCCACCCTTCTCTGTTCTCACACTCTGCCTAGGTACGTTTAATACTCATTACCTGCAAGTGGTGCACACGTTTCAGCTTCAGTCTCCGTTCAGAAGTTAGACTCATTCCGAACTGCCTGCTTGATATCACTGCATAAGTGGCTAATCACGACCTTATTAAAACAAACTATTTTCCCCATAACATCTACCAGGCTTTGCTCTATCCGAGCCAATGGCAAAACAATCTAGTTTTCACGATAAGAATGTAGGAGTAATCTTTGAATCTCTCATATATTCTCTCTTCTACGACACCTCCCCCATCTGATTTTGCTTTTGGTCCATGCCATTATCTCTCTTTGGCTGGCTGTACCATATCTCAAAGCCCCATGTCTCTGCTTGTAGAATGCAATTTCCATCCAGTGGTCCAGAGTGATTAATATATATACACCATGAATGACATCACTGCTGGTGGAACTCTCCTAAGGCTGTCCAGTGCACAGAGACGGTTCTGTATCCTGTCTTGGCTTGTGAGGAGCTGTTTTCCCAGCCAAGGTGTTTAGCACCAGCAGGTTCCGCCTGTATTCTCTCAGCCTCTCTGGCACACCAAGCTCGCTCTGTGTTGAGCCTTCTTGCTGACAGCTTTCTTTCCCTGATCTGAACTGTGCTGTTGAAGCCAGACTCAAAAATCTTTTCTAGAATGGCCTTTTCTGAGGAGGCTAAGCGGATGCCAGGCATTCTGGGGCATCTCATCTTGTACCAGTGCTCTACACAGCACTGGCCGCCACATAGAATTGTTCTTATTCCATTTTTTATTGGTATCACCCATGACAGCGTGGGCTTCATGAAATCTCTCCTCATCTCTCTTCTCTACTTATAGGATCTTTCCATGCCTAGTGCATACTAGGCTCTTAGTCTGTGTTCACAAAGTTAATATATAACATTGATAAAGATGTTTAATATCCTGTCAGCTTTACTTAGGCACCAAGAGAGATTCCCAAGACACATAAAAAGAATTTGGATGAGGAAAGAGACCTTGTGTGGGATTTTTGTTACACCCTGTGCATAGGGTAAAACTCAGTTTAGCTCCTGTCCCAGCTCTCATGCCCTCACTGTGCTTTGAGGGTACCTTCTCTTAACAACCCAGGAATGTGGTGGTGGCGGGTTGGAACAGGAGCCCCTCAGGAGTGGTCCTTGAAGCTCACTGCAGGCTCGTATAGCTAAAGGAACAAGCACAGTGCTTCTATGTAAGACACGTGAACCTGGGTACATTCCTAAATTCCCTGAGGTAGAACAGTCGTGTTCTCTGAAGGGACTTGTCCATGAGTGGCTGACACTGACAGATGTCTACAGAACGCTACCTAGAATGTCAGGAGTTTAAGGTGCCTGTAATCCAAGCTACTTAGGAAGCTAGGGTAAAAGGAAATCAAGTTCAAGGCCTGCCTGCGCTGAACAGTGAGACACCGTCACAAACAAACCCTAGGGAAAGGTCTGCAGATGGAGACCCTGTCTCAAATGTTCAAGGCCCAAGACCAACCTCTAGTAGACAAACAGAAAGAAATGGAGGAATAAAGAAAGAAAAAAAGATAGAAAGAGTCTTATAGGAGTTTCCTCTTTAAATCCTTAGCTATAAGTAGCAGGATGGTCCCAGTCATGAAGACGAGGGGCCTGCGTTCAGATAGGCTTGTTGGCCCACTGGTGACCCCACAGCTTTAAGTGAATTGTGAAGGAGCTAGTGGGGGAGGGGCGGTTCCCTGATAACATGAGCATATGTTATGTGTCTTTTTTAAAGGAAAGAATTGCCAGAAGCCATGGTTCCCAGTGTGGGTTCTGTACCCCTGGCATTGTCATGAGCATGTACACACTGCTCCGAAACCAGCCTGAGCCTACCATCGAGGAGATTGAGAATGCCTTCCAAGGTGTGGACCTTCAGGGACCGCCCAGGGAGTGGGATGGTGCATGGGTCCTGAACAAGTCAACACGTGACAGTCAAGAATGGGCTGGGAATGCCGGGTGTGGCTCTTTGGAAAGGCTCTGGCTACAGAAACATTGTGGCCAAGAACTGCTGGGAAGTTATTTTTCTCCTGGTTTTCTGAGTGGGTCTCTGCATCCTGGGATGTCCACATCCTACCCTTCATGGGGCAGCCTTGTCCCGGGACAACTAGCATAGAGGAGCACTGGTGTTTGGGAAACTGCCTAGAGCAGTGGTTCTCAACCTTCCTGACATTGCAACCCTTTAGTACAGTTTTTCATGTTGTTAGTGGCACCCCTCCCCGCCCAACATAAGGTTATTTTTGTAGCTACTCCATAACTGTGATTTTGTTATGATTATGAATCATAATGTAAATATGCTTGGAGACAGACTTTTCAAAAGAGGTCACGATCCACAGTTGACAGCCGCTGGTGCAGCGTCTCCTAAGACTTTCTTTCACGTGCTCATCAGAATGGGCGTTGTCAGGGTGATTGCCACTCAGGAGGAAGGCTGACTAGATGCTTAGCCACAGCCGTTGTTGGCTTCCTGTGACTGGATCGGAATTCTCTAGGGGACTGAATCCAGAAGGTTCCCCATCCATTCAGCACCTTTGTTGGTCACCTCGTCAAACCTCTTTTGAGTCCCATGTTATGCAGTTTCTGAAGTATAAGGGATAAAAGACGGGAGGCCCCTCCTGCAGGGAACCCCACTCTGAAGATGAAGGGTACTGGTAATATAGATTGAGAAGCTCACTGAGAAGGCTATCAAGACCCTGGGAAGGCCTGGATATGCTTGGTCTGGGCATTCTGGGAGGACATCAGGATGGGCGTTTTGAGGACAAAAACCATAACCAGGGACAGGACCTTTTAGGTGGCAGACACAGAATGCCAAAGGTCAACCACATGCAGCAAGGACACAAGCTCCTTGTCACCTGGGGAGAGAGCGATGACATTGCAACTTTCCCCTTGGCCTGCAGGAAACCTTTGCCGCTGCACAGGCTACAGACCCATCCTCCAGGGATTCCGGACCTTCGCCAAGGTAAGTGGGGCCCAGGAACAGGAGTGCCTGCCCTTAAAGCAGGAACCTGGGGGGAGCACAATTGGGAAGGATGCCAAGGGCCTCAGGTCTACAGGGAAGAAAAGTGTGAGGCATGCCAGTGAGTGAGTCTTCCCACTAGGGACACGTGCTAGGGCAAGCAGATGCTGCAGCAGCCTTCTTATCCCTGGTGTGGGATTTCCTGCTGGGAAGGCTTGCAGCTCAGATTCCTGAGAAGGTACACACTACCCAACTGCTACTTCCCACCGTGCCTCCAGGCTTTGGCCACTTTCCCTGGTGATTGGCAGGCTCCGCCTGCACAGGTGCTGGATGTGGTCTTTAACAGCATCCCTGCCTGGCTCAGCCTCCTGTCCCTCCTCCTTCTCTCTTAGCTGCTGTCACAGTTGGCACTCTGCTGGCCTCGTGAAGCCGATAATTAGATCTCCAGACAGTTTGTGATCCCCTGCGGAGTTCATAAACCTTTAGTCTGAAACCATAGCTGAGGTGTGTGGTCACTGGTGGTGTAAACACAGACACACGCCTAGCGTGTG
The DNA here is from genome assembly GCF_964271855.1 of Acomys minous. Classification (NCBI taxonomy): domain Eukaryota; kingdom Metazoa; phylum Chordata; class Mammalia; order Rodentia; family Muridae; genus Acomys; species Acomys minous. The sequence continues at coordinate 106,449,870 of NC_140489.1, read as the reverse complement.
GTAAGGATAGAGTGCTTGCCTCTCTTCTCTTGGCTTATCCGCACCAGTTTTTACTTGACTCCTCAACTGGGTTAAGGGAATCCTGGCTTCACTGAAACCTTCTCATCATGGTTTGATGGTGGGTCCACAGGGGAGTTAGATGCAGGAGAGACTCCCTTACCTTTAGGGCAGGCACATCAGGAGAAAGCGTTGGGGTTTACCTAACTCGGGAAGGCTGAGTGAAGGTGGAGATGGTGCCTCATAAAGACAGGGGACGCCACACTGAAACTGATCATGAAGTAAGAGGTATGCAATTAACTAGAAATGATAGTGATGACAGATTCAGAGTCTGGAATTATAACACCTAGTGTTCTATAAAATTAAGCACTTTTTAAAAACTGAAAAGTACTTGGGATTTTTACAAAATTAGTACTTCTTGCTGCTGCTGCTGCTGCTGCTGCTCCAGGTGAAGAATGGAAGGGTTGTGCAGTGGGGATCAACGGTGGGAATGACAAACAAGGCTTCCTTGTGAGGTGGTGTGTCTTGAGTCCTGCCAGAGGGTATCTACCGTGGAGTAAGGAAATTCTTGTTATAGAGCAAAGTGACCTGAAGGGAGGAAGTGCAAGACAGTTCAGGGATGCATTGTGGATAGCAATCTGGTGTTCTCAACTTGGTTCTGTGGTTCTGTGTATGTGGGGTATGTGTGTGTGTGTGTGTGCATGCATGCACATGTGTGCACATGTATATATGAGAGAGAGAGAGAGAGAGAGAGAGAGAGAGAGAGAGAGAGAGAGAGAGAGAGGTATTCCTGGACAAGTAGATAGTCTTTAAACAAAGAAGGAAGCCCAGAACCAAAGTACTCAGGACTCAGCAACTTGCTATTTCATGTGTCCTGCAACACAATGCCCATGTATTGAGCAGAGAAAATAATCTACTAAGCAAAATGAGGAGGCTGCAGAATATACTAATGTTTTGCAAGAAAACTAAAAACAAACAAACAAACAAAACACATACACACACAGGCATGCACGCAAGCATGTACACACGCATGGGCCCGTGTGCGTGCACGCACACACACACACACGCGGAACAGATTGCTGAGAGCGGTCGCCTGTCCTTGCTGAGAGCTTCTATGTCTATAATGACTGGTCAAAAATAAGTCTTTAAGAGGAGCACACAAATGATCAGACATTTAAAAACCTAAGTACCTCTTGCAGAGCTTTTAGGACAATACCTAGTATAATTTAGGGATTCAACAAGTGGTACTTTAAGTGACAGCGCTGACAAATTCGTCCCCTTATCTGCCATATGGTTTTCATTAATTGCCTAGGCTTCTCTGAGAAACAAGGATTATTTGTCTTGTCTCCGTAGACCCCTCTTAGGAGTCTGCTCAAAGATGTACACTCTAACTAGCCCTGAGAGTGCGTCAGAAGATGTCAACCGCTCTCCCCTTCCCCAGGTCTCATTGAGGTGGTGCACGACTGCACCATGGAGGACTCTACCGTCTCAAGCCAGCTTTTGCAGGGTTGAGCTGAGAGCTCTAAGCCTGACACCGAGCAAGCATGCAGAAGTGCCTTCTTGTTCCTCCCTGGAGGCCCCCAGGGTTCTTAATTAGAGCTGGTTTCCTTTTGTGCCTGGCTGCAGTGAGCTGGGTTTTCCTATTTTCTCACACACAGCACATCACTACTGAAGCCCTGGCAGAGTCTGCCTGAGCTGGGCACATGGCTGACATTGAGAAGGATGGCATCCATCTAGCAGAGAGGAAGGGAGTGGGGCAGGCCACTGGGACAGGCAGACGTGGGATTTCTGCTTCCCTCTCTGGTGTGTGAGGAGCCTAGAATGTTTCACTCTGTGGAAAGCTGGACAACGGAAAGGACGTTAGTGGAAAGACAGGAGGACAGGATGAGCAATCACAGGCCTGAGAAGGAACATATGAAAGGGAAGGGGAAAATGTCATAGTTACAGCATAGTCTCAAAAAATTATTTTAAGAAAGAGAAACATATAAATGTTGTGTCAGAGCCTCTCCTTCTGAGGTCGTGTCATATCAGAGCCGACGCTCCTAGGAAGATGACCATTTCTCCACCTCAGCCTCCTCCAGCCACTTTGACTGCAGAAAGGCCCTTGTGGAGGCAGAGTCACTAATCCCAGGGCTAAAAGGCGCTTCTCCTTGACACCGAGACACTGTGAAATACATATTGGCAAGAGGTCCTTCTTTTCACTGCAACATATCTTGCTTACCAACGGAAAAAAAAAATCACAAGGCAGGAACAAAGGCAAATGTGGTGTGAAGAGACTGACCGTACGGCGGAACTGGAATTAATATGACATAAGTGTTGGAATGGTCAAATCATGAGTTTTAAAAAATGATATAATTAATATGCTGAACATCTTAATGGAAAAATAGATGTGCAGTGACAGGGAGATACTGTAAGCAGAGTGATAGGAAATCCATAAAGGAATGGTAGGGAAATACTAGTCAAAGCCCCTGTAATAAATGCAGAATGTCCTTGGTGGGCTTATTTGTGAACCTGATGTGGCTCAGGAAAGCATTTTGGAGACTGAGGATATGCAAATGCAGACTTCCGGAGCCAATGAACAAAGAGTAGGGGGAATAAAAAGCCAGAAGACCAAAAGCTCAGGATCCAAACAAGTGTAACATGCATATGAGGGGTACTAGAAGAAGCAGAAAGCAGCAACTGTGGATGGGAATTTCCCCAAGTGAATGTTAGACTCCAAACCTCAGAACCAGGAATCTCAGAGAACACCAAGGTGGATCAGTGCCAAAAACAAGAGTCTGACAAGATAAACAAAATAAGATAAATAAGCCAATAAGAACCAACCCAAACCAGCAACAACCTGATCCCCACAACACTCACTCCAAGATGTGTTAAAGTCAAGCTTCAGAAAAGGAAGATTAAAGAAGCAGTCCTTTAAAGAGTCCAGCATTACCACCTCATCTGTAGAGACACATGGCTAAGGATCATGTTTGCCTTGTAAGGAGCCACACAAGCAAGAAGAGAACGGAGTGGTATGCTAAAAAGCTCCCGGAGTCTGGGGGGAACATGTTCTTCAAAACTAAAGCAGAAAGCAAGGCACGATGGCTCACGTCTGTAATCTCAGTGCTCAGGAGGCAGGAGGATCTCTCCAAGTTTGAAGCCAGGCTACATAGTGACTCTAATTAGTGGATCAATGAAAGACTGGTGCTTTAAGAAGACATACATTTTTTAAAAAAGCATCAGTTGGAACGGGGTCACTAAGCAAAGACAGCTTACCAGGGCTGCACCACTGAGAAATATGGCTCCCCTTTGCCCAGCAGCCATTAGCTGCCTATAGTTCCTCAGGGAAACAGGGGCTTTGAGACTGATGCTGGGTCCAGTCTAGTGCGGGTCACATCTGGGCCACTCCTGCTGTGAGTTCTCGAGTGCACGCTTCAAAGACACAGAGATTCCTAGCATGTATGCAACTAAGAGCAGAGCACCGCAAAAAGAAATTCTAAGATAAATCTTGAAATTCCTTAAGCTGAATAAACTTTAAATTTAGAGAACTGAGAAACAGAGGATTCTAATGTTTTAAGTGGGTAGCTCATCACTATTCCATTGGAAATGGCCATATCCTGCAAATAGAAAGCAAGCAGGGCATAGGTGAATTCAACAGCACCATCAGTTGGCTGCATGTAACTTGAAGTTTTTTTTATATCACCACAACCAGTAATGACGGAGACAACGCTTTTCTCATGCTCACGCGGAGCCTTCGCAGAGATAGATCACATTCTGGACTATAGAACAAATAAAAATATAATAGCAGTTACACAGTGTCTGTTTTGAGACTAGAGTCAGATTAAACTAGAAACTGACAACAGAAAGTAGAGAGCTGGAAAAATTCTAAAAAATGCTTTCTGTGAGATTAAACAATACACTTCCAAATCACACACGGGGCAAAGAAGAAATCCCCAAATAAATTTAAACGTGTTTTGAACTGAATAAAATTGAAAATATATTTTGCCAAATTGCCTAAGGGAAAATTTATAGCAGGGAATGTAAATACTAGGAGAGAAAAAAGGATCTAAAAATCGATAAAATAGGCTTCCACCGTAGGAAAATTTTAAAAAAGCAAATTAAATCCAAAAGAAGCAGAAGAAAAGAAACAATATTTAGAGCATAAAGTTGACAAAATCGAATGCAGGAATTCTGCAGGGAAAAATGAACAAAACAAAATCTAGTTCTTAAAAAAAAAATCAATGAAAGCAATAAGCTTTGAGTCAAGCTATCCAAGGAATGATGATACAGATTACTCATATCAAAATGAAAAAAAAAAGGCAATGACTATGGGATAATAAACACTGAATGGATAATAAAGGAGACTTAGAAAAAAATCTCTAGACCATTCCTGCCATGGATGCTTCTAGGAACTCCAGAAGAGGAATGCTGCACATCAGTTAGACCGTTATGTATCGTTTTCACGGCACCTTTAGCCTTCGCGATCCTAACATCATGAGCTTGGCTCCAACACTTTCTCGTAGTCTTTACTCCATAGCTCTGGCCCTGCCTGTTGCTGAAGTAGAAGACAGAAATGCACCTGCTCTCATTATTATGCTTGATGCAGATGCATGCACACCCCCCCAAAACAAAACAAACCAAAGCAACAAAATCCCCCGACCAGATGTAGCCTTCCAGGCTTTTCTGACTCAGACTTCAGCCTGGTTTAAAACCTTTGTGATATGAGTCTGAATTTGAGGTTTGATTTCCAGATTACCGACAAACAGTACATAGGGCAGTAAGACAAATGCTTGTTAAATGGGGACAACGATTTCTTTAGAACAAATAATGCACTAATCATGCAGCCTGTGATTAGTCCTTGTCAAGGAAGTGCAGTGACTTACCTTTGCACAAGCATTATCTCTCAGTTTCAGAGTTCTCAGAGTACATGCAATGGGAAGGTGCTGCTCTGTCCAGGGGCGTCCCTTCTGAGATCTGAGATCTTGGCAGCATTTGTCCATTTCTGATGGAATAGCATTGCAGTCTTCACTGAAAATATTTGCCCTTGCACTTTTCTATGTTTAATTTTGTTCAGTTTAAAACATTTAAAAATTATCTTGGATTTTTTTGGACGCCCTACTGTTGCCTGCATTCACATGAAGGCTTTTAAAATTTTGTTTTGGGGCATGGGTTTTTGAGACAGGATCTCTCTATGCAGCCCTGGCTGTCCTGGTACTCACTATGTAGACCGAACTGCCCTTAAACTCACAGAGATCTGTCTGCCTCTGTCTGTCTGTGTACTAGGATGAAAGCATGTGCCACCATGACCAACTTCCAAATCAAAGATTGTGTTTTGTTTTGCTTTCTTGACTTGCCTGTTGTACCTATGGCCTCCCCCTTGGCTTCTGACTGTATTGATTCTCTTGCCTCTGTGTCCTAAGTACTGAGATTACACATGTGGGCAGCTGTGCTCTCTTCTTGCATCTAACTTTTAAATACGAGTTTCAGAGAGTATAGAATTCTAAGTTGGTAGGATTTCTCTCTCTTGGTGTTTTTATTATTTTATCCATCTCTCTTCTTGGTTACCTTATAAAGCAGAGAGCCTGGGAAGGTATGGACAGAAAAGTCACTTCCTCCACCCCGGTAGACCTTGAGTGACTCATTATTATACACCACAATAATTTATAGCACAAATATACCAATGAATTATCAAGTAAATCTGTCTAAGTGGTAATACGCTGATACATTGACCGTTTGGAAACAGTTGCTCATATAATGTATGCCCTTCCTCAAGAAGGCCGGGTGAGCAAGGTGATGTTTTGCTATATGCAAACTCCTCTCACTTCCAGGAAGTCCAAGAAGAAAGCCGAAAGATGTTAAGGGATCACCCTCCCTGCCTAAGCATAGAGAAGGCAGGATGGGAGAGGTCTGTGTGTTTGGAATAGAGCAGGCCTGGTGTGCAGTGACACAGCTGAGATGCCAGAGCGCTCTGCACACAGGGTGTGGACCAGCAAAAGTTTCTGTTGGTCATGCTTACATGTTATCCAAGGCCACACCTCCAACTGCCAAGGCCTTCTGGGAGCTTCTTCAGGCAGAGGTAGAGGGTTGTGGCTCTTTGGAGAAAGGCCAGCATGGAAAGGTGTCTCTGCTGACTCACACAAAGAAGGGCTGTCTGTCCCCAGCTTGCTCCTTTCAGGACCAGGTACCCTAGAAAACTAGGTTCTCTCATGTTTGTTTGTTAGCATTAACTTCATGATTTTGGACTTCTTGAGTTGGATCTGTCAGATAAACACACATTCAGTCACCAACCTCAGTGGTGGGAGACAGCCATCTCTTCTGTATCTGTGCTCTGCCACGGTCCTCCTGAGAGGTCTGAGCAAGCCCTTCCACATAATAATGGGTGACCCATGCTCTTTCTCCAGAGCACAGTCACAGCAAAGAGTGGAGCAGTTAGCTTTCTGGAAAAAAGGCACAATAAGAAAGAGAGGCCACTGGGCACACTGGCTGGCTGCGTCTTTGAGATTGGTGCTGATGTAGCATATCTGTGACAGGGTCTGACAAAGACCCCAGCTGTAGAGACTCCCAGCCTAGCTTCATAAACCTCAGCTGGTCTGAACGTAGCACCTCTCCTGTCTTGTGAGAAGCTGTAGGAAAGTTTCTCTTAGGAGGCTCCCCAGGAAGCAACAGTGAACAAGGAAATGGGTCTAAACATACGTTCTGATAAAGTAGAGCCTAGCTTTTATGGAGAAATTTTCTTGAAAATAAAATTCCCTGTTGCTCCAAGGACTTCCTTAATTCCCGTTACTGAAGTGAGCATCCAGCAGGGACCCTGGCTCTCCGAGTGGAGGCAGACCGGATGGGACAGGCAGCGCCCCTCTCACTGATGCAGGCTGGGATTGACAGAGCTAAGCTTCAGTAGATAAGAATAATTGACTTCCCTTAGGTTCTGTGAAACTGGAAATATTCTTACGTGAGTATGTGTCAACTCCACAGGATGGTGGGTGCTGTGGAGGAGGCGGAAACAACCCAAACTGCTGCATGAACCAGACGAAAGAACAAATGGTAATGGGGCTCCCTGGGAGCCTAGGGGGTCACTCTCAGATCTTGGGTGGGGGATTACTACACCTCATCCCTAGCAGTGATGCTGGAAGAAGGAACAATGAGAAGTCGCGATGCTCAGACGAAGAAGATGCAATGGTGCCCATTACTTCTGGCTTTTCTGGCAAAGCGCCTTGTTTCTTCTCCCAGGAGCTGTCTACCTCTACCTGGGGGTGAGCTCACCTGAAGGTCAATCTGCCCAAGCATCTCATATTTACTGTTCTCTCTCTTCTCAGGTTGTTCCCTCACCATCTTTATTCAAACCAGAGGATTTCAAACCCTTAGATCCCACCCAAGACCCCATCTTTCCTCCTGAGTTGCTGGTAAGGGATACTGGGGAGTCTAGCAAAGTATCTCTTCCATGAACCCCTGAGTTCTACTTTGTCTACATGGCTTCTGAGAACATTGTACAGTTTGGTCTTAGATTTCAGCTTAGCTCCTCTTTCTTTTCATGCCATTTCTAGGAGGTAAAGACTAGCTATTCCTTGCTCCCATAGCATCCTTTGCTTCTCCTTACACGTGTCAAACCATTAAAGACTCCATGTCTTTTTTAAATACAGTATTCTGCCTGCAGGCCAGAAGAGGGCATGAGATCACATTATAGATGGTTAAGAGTCACCACGTGCTTGCTGGGAATTGAACTCAGGGCCTTTAGAAGACTAGCCAGTGCTCTTAACCTCTGAGCCATCTCTGCAGCCCCATGTCCATGTTTCTTGATGGCCTTTAAGTTCCACAAGAACAGAGACTGGTCTCTATAGTAATACACTATGTATCAATAGCACTTTGTATCAATTTGCAGCCCCCTTGGCTTTCTGTATGTGTAAGGCCATGGAGCTGTTTATTTTCCCCTCTATGTGTGGCTTACTTCTTTAAAGGAAACATAAAATAGAGCTGCATTCAAAGGACATACATGGCTTGAGGTTTCATATTAGAGATATATCCTCATGCCTACTTTCTCATTTTGACTTATATTTATTGCAAAGAAAGAATCAAACCTCCTCCGGTGTTTCTGTGGTTCATGTTTCTTGGGGATGTAGGTTCCTGAAGACTGCCTCAAAAGTTCAACAGGCCAGAGGACGGATTGTCAGAGTCACTAGCATAACCTCCTCTGCACTATGAACCCTTGAAGACACCACCAATGTGATACTTAGGGTTCTTTCCTTCCCCAGTGTTACCCTCATCTACTGGATTCAGCCCTCTTCTGCATCCTATTTGCACACCTGTTGTCCTGACCTCTAACCCTTTCCCATTCCTTGTCCTCTGTGTCTCCTGGACACAGTGTGGGGCAGTGTCAGAAACTTGCGGTTTCTGCTTTGGGCTCCTCATAGCAGGTGACTTTTGGCAGGCACCATAACCTCCTTGGTCTCGAGCTGTAATCGTGAGGCTCAGAGTGCCTCTCTCCTCAAGCTCTCCTCAAGAGTGCTGTGATGTGCTGAATAGGTACCTCACTGCATGTCATTCCTCTCACATTTGCCCTCGGCCTGTGCAGCTTTTCCTTCTGAATTTGGTATTAGACGAGTCAGTAAACAGGCTGACCCCATTGCAGACTTAATAGTGATTCCTTGTGGGGATGGAGGTAGGAAGGAGACAGTACAGTAAGCTAACTACACTTCCCAGAGGCTGAAAGACACTCCCCGGAAGACGCTGCACTTTGAAGGGGAGCGTGTGACCTGGATCCAAGCTTCGACCATGGGGGAACTGCTCGACCTCAAAGCTCAGCACCCTGATGCCAAGCTGGTGGTGGGAAACACAGAGATAGGTAAGGCTGCGTGGGACCTTTGGGTATTGATGGCCTCTTTCTGACCCTCTTCTCTCTCCTTCATCTCCCCCAAAGCCCGTTCTCTACTCACTGCCTTATTGGATGCTCAGGGACCCACTGAGAAGCTCAAGGCTTATGGACTCCCAAGACATTGGCTTTGGAGTCAGTGACACCGGGCTCCAATCCTTCCTTGTCTTCGCATTCTGTGTATGGGTAATATAACTTCTCATGGGGCTGCTTGGGTATCAGGTGTAATCCTCACACTTGCTGATTTTCTTCATGAACATCCACAGAGGGCCATTGTGACCCTTCCCATCTCTGAGAGGAGCTGGGGATACAAAGATCTAAGAGAAAAAGTTCCTTCCCTCACAGCTTTCCTGATAAAAAGAAAGATGGGGAAAATGCTGGCCAAGTGCCTAAGCCCTTGCTAGAGAGCTATAGATGATGATGATGATGTGTGTGTTGCACACGTATTTATGTGGTGGTCAAATGAAGAGAGCGAACGTCCTTCTCTTTCACTTGCTACCATACACCCCTGAAACTGGATCCTCAAAAAAGCTGGAGCTAAGCTCAGCAAGCCCCACACAGCATTAGTATTACGGATGTGTGTAGGCACCCCTAGTCTTTTACATGAGTGTTGGGGATTTGAAACCAGAGACTCATGCTTACACATGATGTGATAGGGCAATGGAGAGGTTTTCAAGGGTGACTAGGTTGGCTGGACCATGCCACCATCTGGGTCTGAGGCACACAATTGCTAAACAAGCCAGAGAGGCTCAGGTTGTGTACTCTCATTTCTGGCGTTCCATGAGATAGCATCAGGGGCAGAGGGCCCAAGTCTTGGCTAATCTCTATCTACTTCTAAACGTAGCTTGCCTGGTATTTGTTCTGCTGCATCCAAAGCCTAGTGAGATGCAAGAAGCTCATAGCACAGTGAAGGGTAGCTCAGAGGACCTCTGTTTGGTGTCTATGTGTTGAGAGGTGGATGATACACCATGCTTGAGAAGTCAAAACAGCTGCTGGAGTCTGGCTCTGGTTTCTGAAGGAACTCAGTACCTTAAGTTCTGGGTGAACCCTCAGCCCAGAGAGAAGAATCTGGCTTGTATCGGTGATGGAACACAGTCCTGGCCCTATCCTCAGAATTGCAAATGTGGTACAGAGGCCCCCCATCTGTAGCTTTGTGAAACACTGTGTTCGGGATATGAGACATACCTCTGTGGTGTGAATTTGACGTCTGTGGCTCAGTAACATTCATGGTGGTTGGTATTCTTGTTGTCCACATGGCTGTGGCTCTCAGGCTCTTTGTCAATATAACCAGAGCCTTAGGGACCAAGGATAGCATAGCTAGAAGGAATTTTGGAGATGATTCGACCCTCTCCATTAATCAGGTAGTGTCCTGGGTTATAATAAGAGCTTCTGAGACACATAATTAGAAATGACTTCTCAAGATTGCATCCACCTGCTCTCCTTCCTCCTTATGCACACACTTTCCACAAAGCAAACACCTGTCTACAGCCAGTGCAGGGTGTGAGGGGAGTATTAAAAAACCTTACTAAGATGGGACTCAATTGCATCAGTCTGTGTCTTCTCTTGGGGATGGACTCCTGAGATGGGTTACCCTTGAAGTCCTTATACACCAAGATTGAGAGTCTGGTGTTTCTTTTTCAACTTTCCCCATCTACAACCCAACTGGCAAGACTGAGAGAGACAGTGCATCATCTGGGCCCAAGGGTCAGAGGCACAGCATCGGCGGTGGAGGCTTCTAACTTGGTTAGTTGGGGTGGAGACAAAATCTGGGCAAAGAGGCAGCTCTTCAAAGCCATTCTCCTTGAGGAACCCAGGCAGAGATGCCAGAGATTGGAGGGCAGATTTAAAGTTTCATATCTCATTTTCTTCTTTTGTTTGAATTGAAGGGTGTCATGTTTTTGCTGTTATACCCTATCCCTAACTATGCATCCAAGACTGCAACATGCTCGTTCTAAGCTGTGGATTTGAGCAAAACATTTGAAGCTAGTGAGGCTGTTCAGTGGGGGAAAGGTGCTGGCTACATTGGTCGGATAACCTGAGTTCTATCCCCAGGACCCACGATGGAAGAAGAGGACCAATTCCTGAAAGTTGACCTTTTATTCCTCCATGCACATCACAGTATCACACGCTTGCACTGCACACATGAACACATACACATAAATACTCATTTTTTAAAAGTTGGGCATTTCTACACCTCAGGTTTCACATCTATAAACAGACACCTGCAGGCCTGTCAGGAGTATCAAGTAAGTTAAAATATAAAGTGTTTGGAAGAATTTCAGACGTTCCTTAATGTCACGTGATTTCTAATGCCACTGATGCCACCACTCAGTATAAAGACAGAGATTCTGACTGGCCTAATTCTTCCTCACCTGTTCTGTTTCCCAACCCAGAGCCTCTTCCTGGTGCCCATCATGATGCTAAACATGCCATGCCTGCCGGGTGTGGTATTGGGGGGGAAACTGCTAAGGTCTCTAACGCAGGTTTCATATTTCTTGAAGGCATCGAAATGAAGTTTAAGAACAAATTGTTTCCTCTGATTGTCTGCCCTGCCTGGATCCCTGAACTAAACTCAGTGGAGCATGGACCTGAGGGTAAGGTCACTACTTGCTTCCCCTGGAGCCAGGCAGTACAGAGTCAGGGGTGAGCCGGGAAGGAGGTAGCCCTCATCGCCTTTCCCCCACCGAGCGTCCATGGTCACTGCTAGGAAGAGGCTGCGAGAACGTTGGTGATGTCTCTGGTGTGGATGATACTTGGAATCATGTGAAGATGGAACTTGAGAGATGAGGATGATAGAGTTTGGTGCCCCGCCCCCACCCCCTACACCAAAACTTCTCCTCTGGAAGTTTTGATTTTTGTTGAGAATTATGGGATTATAGGAAAGTGTGTTGATTATAGAATCCAGAGGTGTGGGCATAGTCCTGGCTCAGGAGGCATTGGTTAAGTTGCTTCTCTGGATGCATAAAGATGGAAGCCTTGCTTCAGCCTGGCTCCGGGTTCACAGGCACTGCATATGTATCCCCCAGGAATCTCCTTTGGAGCCTCTTGCTCCCTTAGCTTGGTGGAAAGTGTCCTGGTGGATGCAGTCCTTAAACTTCCAGAACAAAAGACAGAGGTGTTCAGAGGCGTGCTGGAGCAGCTGCGCTGGTTTGCTGGCAAGCAGGTCAAGTCTGTAGCGGTGAGTCCTTGGGATGGAGGGATGGAGGGATGGAGGGATTGAGGGATAGAGGGATGGAGGGATGGAAGGATGGAGGGATGGAGGGATGGAGGGATGGAGGGATGGAAGGATGGAGGGATGGAAGGATGGAGGGATGGAAGGATGGAGGGATGGAGGGATGGAGGGATGGAGGGATGGAGGGATGGAGGGATGGACGGACAGAAGGATAGAGGGATGGAGGGATGGAGGGATGGACGGACAGAAGGATAGAGGGATGGAGGGATGGAGGGATGGAGGGATGGAGGGATGGAGGGATGGAGGGATGGAGGGATGGACGGACAGAAGGATGGAGGGATGGAGGGATGGAGGGATGGAGGGATGGAGGAATAGAGCCCAGAGGTCCAGTTTTTAATAAGTCCCCGGATACTTTTAATGAAGGTGTGGGCTACAGAGACACTCTCACAGTTCTCCCATAAGATTGGAGAGACAGTGCCCTGCCTCTCTCTTTCTCCAGTTAGCCCAGGTTCTCACAAATGAATGAGAAATAGATTAGAGAGAAGCCAGATCCAGGAGGGGATGGGTCCCTTTAGAGTTCAGGGAAGAACCACAGCACAGAGTCCTCTCTAGAGGAGGGAAGGGTCCATGTGTTGACCAATCTGTTGTGTTCAAAGCAGCCCTGAAATTTCTAGTTTGTCGATACTTACTTCCTTGCTCCATTTGAATTCACCTGGTTTACCGTATTGGGAAACTGTGTATCCCTCCCAGGCTATTCTTTGAATTTTGCTTTCAAAGTTTAAATAGAAGAGCACACTTCCAGCCCCTACCCTGTCCAAGGACGTGCTGCTAGTGGTTTCAGACGAAGAAACACAAATGCAGAGAGAGCCGCTGTGTTCCCCAGTTCTCCTAAGCGAGCTTCTGAGAAGGCTTTGGTCTCAGGTCACACTGCTTTTCCTCCTTGGTTCCTGGAATAAGAACCTCCATCTCTTCTTGTTCCATTTACTTTTTGGTCAAATTGCCAGCAAGTTCCGATCCAAAAAGAGCCAACTATTCATCTCTGAGTTGTCCTTTTTCCTTGATCTTTATCTCGGGCTTCCTTGTATTGACTCGTTACAGCCTCTGTGATAACTCACCTCAACCCTTCCAAAAAAAAATTGGGGGAGGAAGAACAATTTGAAAGAGCTTGCCTCAGTTTACTGACATATAGGTATCTTTCAGAGCTGAGAACCTGACCCAAGTGTTCTGATTTTAGGATTGCATGCATGAGTCCTAATGGCTGTGGCTCACTGGGCTGCTCAGGGAGTCCGGTCCTCAGGGTGCCTCCCGCCACAGCTGAGTCACCTCCTGCCTTGCATGCAGGGGTCTGAGCAGCTCTCACTCATTCTCTGCTTGTCCTTGCTAGTCCATCGGAGGGAACATCATCACTGCGAGCCCCATCTCTGACCTCAACCCCGTGTTCATGGCCAGTGGAGCCAAGCTGACCCTCGTGTCTAGAGGTAAGTTGCCTGAGGCAGAGATCCACACGAAGACTTGGAGGAGGAAAGTCTTACTGCATGGGTCATTTTCTAGGGAAACAAAGCCCCAAGTTCAGTGATCCCCAATGCTTTATGGTTTGGACTCATAGAAGTTCCAGGGGGCTGAGAGAATTAAGCATTGTCTTCTTTCTTTATTTTATGTTTGTTTTGTTTTTGTTTCTTTTCCTTTTCTTCTTCTTTTTGTTTTTAATTTTAAAAAGTTTTTTTTTCAAGACAGGGTTTCTCTGTGTACCCTTGTCTGCCCTGGACTCACTTTGTAGACCAGGCTGGTCTTGAACTCACAGAGATCCACCTACCTCTGCCTCTACCTCCTCGAGTGCTGGAATTATAGGCCTGTGCCACAAAGCTGGTTTTCTTTTTTTGTTTCTTTTCTCTTTTTTAAAATTTGATCTTTAATTAGCGTACAAACCAACAAGTTTCCTTACAGCATTGTCATATGTACTGGGTTTGGTTGGAGCTATTTTTTGTTCCCTAACCTGTCCTTACTGTGCCCTTTCAAGCCCGGTATTTCCCTTCATCTTTATATCACTTATTTTCTTTGATTCTCTTTACCCATGCCCCTTACAGCCCTTTAACCCCCACCATGGGTCCCTTCCTACTTTCCTGGCCAATACCCACACTCACCCCTGCTAAGGACATATAGAAAACACTAGAAGCTTAGGGACTTCAGATGCGAGAGACATTGCAGTGTTTGTCCTTCTGAGCCTGGATTACCTCATTTGATATGGTATTTTCCAATTCTACCCACTTTTCTTGCAAATTTTATAATTTAATTTTTCTTTTTGGCCAATTTAAATCCCATTTTCTCCATGTATCACATTTTTGTTAACCATTCAACTGCCGATGGGCATCTAGGCTGAGCCCATTTCCTTGCTGTTATAAGTAGAGCAGAAATAAACACGGTGTCTTCAGAGGTAGGTCCCTTTGGGTATTTGTCCAGAAGGGACTTCACTGGTCTTATAGTAGCTTCAGTTTTATTTTTCTGAAACCACCACACAGATTTCCATAGCCTTTGTAGGGGAGTCACAGTTGGACTGGCCACCTGGACGTGCTGGGGCCAGAATACATGACAATTCCCCCAGCAATGAATTGTGACAACATGAGAGAAATATTGCCTGCCAAAGAAGCTTGTTAGAGGTTTACTACCCAAGATTTCTTGGGTGCTAGTTACATATGCTGCACTACCAAATGGTAGGAATCCTTCTGAACTTGGATGCCAGCCAGCTAGCCAAAGACAATGTTTGTCAGCTGTCCTGGCGGAAGACAGTGGTCAGGGCAGAGACACAATACTTCTTGCCCTTACTCTGACTCTACACTCAGTGACTTTGCATGGCTGCTTGACCTTGGCTATGGTGGCTATGGTATTTATACCATAAAATGACACACTACAGACCAGGTCTTTCTTCTCTCCTAATAGATAACCATTAGACACTGACCAGCTCACGCTGTTTAAGGACCCCAGAAGGGAACTTGGTTCTAATTTTTCTACCTGCTTCCTCTGACAGCAGCATCAGAGAGCATGGAGGGGAACTTGTCCACTGATGCACTGTCCTCTGCTCCCGGTGTGCCTAGCCTCCTCTGCACGTGGCTGCCATAATCTTGTCTCTGCACAGGTACCAGGAGAACCGTTCGAATGGACCACACCTTCTTCCCTGGCTACAGAAGGACTCTGCTCAGCCCAGAGGAGATACTTCTGTCCATTGAGATCCCCTACAGCAGGGAGGTAAGACAGCAGGAGTTGTTCCAGGCTCTGTCCAAACCACACCACTGTTGGACTCCAAAGAAAAAGGCCAGAGACGGCCTGAGGACTATATTAGCATCTTCTAACTTTAACATGGGTCCATTCACACTAACTCTGCCTTTGATGAACCAACCCTATCATTTCTGGACACGGAGGAGAAGTCACAGGCCATGGGCCATGGCACTCAGCAGTTAGGCATGGGATCTAGAAAGGCTTGTCTCACCTTCCTGAGTCCCCAACCCCCCCCCCCCCCACTGTGTCCTATCTGTAAAGTAGGCACAGTATTACCTACTATACAGACTACAGGGAAGATTGAAGGACAGAGTTCATGAGGATCCTGGTAGACGTACAGAAGCCAGTGGTGGTCATCAACTAGCAGTTCACAGCACAGTCCCAAGAACATCCCTGTTTATCAGCTATTCCTACCCCGTGCCAGCATCATTATTCCCCCAAGGTGAAGTGTATAGATCCTGCACACTGAGTGAAGAAGCTGCCATGAAGGAGGCCCTCACATGCCGACCTTGGACTTGGTCAGTGTTGGCTCGCTGACCTTTTCTGATTTGTTTGGGCAGATGCGGTGGGTGCCCTGGGTGGCTTGGCCTGGTGTACTTCTCCGCTCTCAGCAGTCACCGACTGAGAATATGGCCACAGCAGACACAGTACAAAGATGTTCTGGGCGAGGTCAGCAAAGCAGCTGCCAGGAGAGCTACAGGAAGTGCTTAGGCAGTGTGAGAAGGGTTTGCTCTTGCAGATTTTGACCTCCATAATGAGAATGCTAATTCATTTTGAGCAATTATGCCCCTGAGGTGGCCCTCCTAATGATTTTCCAGATTGTGTTTATAGACTATTTTGAGCTATGAGTCTCAGAATTTTGAATTTCACAAATCACTAATTTTTTTTTAATTAGGTGGGGAAAGGGGAGAGAGTCAGGCTTCATACGAACCAGCTTTTGTTTTTTTTTTCAGATATGGCCTTTACCAAAAACTATCATTTGATAAAAGAAAGGAGGCTTTATGCTGTGAACCAGGCAGTTTTATCAAAAAAGGACACTGTCCCCCTGACAGCTGGTGGCACCAGTGTGGTCCTAGAAGTACCACCTGGAACCACAGCCTGCTTTAGAACAGTTCAAGCTATGGGCAAGGTGCTCCGAGCAAGTCAGCGCCCAGGAACGAAGCCTGGAAGTGTCGCCATGGCTCCTTCAGAACAAAGGGCCTTTGATGTTAACAAAAATATGCAGCCACACACCTGAGGGGCAGCACAATGTGGAGGGCAGACGTCACATGATTTCTTCCTGGAAAGTGATTGTTATCTTCCTCTCCATAGAGACAGACCTGGTTCAGGCCCAGGAGAGAAGTGTGCTTCTATTGCGAAGCAGCCGTTGCCTCATAGCGGGACACAGGCTTACAGGAAACTGGATGTCTCAATTCTCAGAACACTGGTGGGAGGGACGAATTACAGACATCTGGGGTGTGGTGCTGTCACAGCCTGTAACCACATCTCCCTGTCCCAGCTGGAGAGGCAGCGTGCCAAGGGGTTTTTATTGCAGTCCCTGGAAGGGCTGGCAGATTCTGATACTGGCTCCAGGATGGGTCCCTGGGAGGTTTTGTAGGGGCATCTTTCTCCTTCCAGCTGTTGGTTCTGTAGAGACCACTCATCCCCAAATTACCTGACAGGCAGGGAAGTCCTGAGCCTTCCCAGCTTCTGGGAGTGGGACCTGCAGCTTCTGAGCATGTCACATGTCGTCTAAGAACATGCCTCGTCTTTGTTACCTGAGATTAGTTCCTCACTGGTTTTCAAGGCTCAGTTACACTCTCCCCACTTCCCTTCCCTCCCCTCTAGTCACAGCCCCTATGTTTCATGTTGGCCATTTGCTACGCTTTCAAACTGTAGGGAACACTTTTTATTTTTTATTTTTTATTTTATTTTATTTTTTTAGGGTGAGTTTTTCTCAGCCTTCAAGCAAGCCTCCAGGAGAGAAGATGACATCGCCAAGGTGACAAGCGGGATGAGAGTCCTCTTCAAGCCGGGGAGCATTGAGGTACAGGAACTGTCCCTTTGCTATGGAGGGATGGCCAACAGAACCATCTCAGCCCTCAAGACCACGGCAAGACAGCTGTCCAGGTAAGCGCTGCTGCACCAGGAAGCTGCCTTCGCTGGGGTGTTACTGTTGCTGCAGCGGCTTCTGCTGCTGCTTCTAGCAATGCGGCTAATCCTGCCGCCATGACTACTTCTGCCTCTGGTCTCACAGCTGCTGTTATTCATTGTAATATCACTGTACAGCTGGCATCTCTGCTGTGGTAGAGTCTACTGCTATTGCTGCTATTGTGTTACTAGGAACACAGCCACTGGTAACACCACTCGTATGGTTTATCTTATTAGAGTTACTGTTGCTCCTCCCCTTACTGCTCCTAGGGCAGATAGCACCATCACAAGCTATGAGCACTGTTGATGCTTGCTGCTAGCAGCATATTGCTATGGTTACTGTGTCTACTTTCTGCCGTCGCTGTTACTCTTACCACACTGCTGTCACAACTGCCGCTGCTGTTACTAGCGGTAGTAGCATTACTGCTACTGCTACTACCAACCCAGTAGCAGTATTTCTGTTATTCCTATTGGTGCTATTGCTTCTACTATTACTGATTCCATGCCTGGTGTTACCATGACTTTGGCTACCACAGTGTCTCTTACTAATAGTTGTAATATCATTGTAAAAGCATTACAACTTTTAGTCATACTAATGGAATAGTAATGTAAAAGTATTACAACTAATAGTCTGTTGCTGCTGCTGCTGCCGCTGCTGCTGGTATCACCACTCCTTCTATTACCACTATTACTATTACTACTACTAGTATTGCCACTGCTGCTGCTAGTCATACTCCTATTATTACTATTACTACTACTATTATTTTGAGACAGGATTTCTCTGTGTAAGACTGACTGTCCTGGACTGGCTTTGTAGACCAGGCTGGCCTTGAACTCACAGAGATCTGCCTGCCTCTGCCTCCCTGAGTACTGGGATTAAAGGCGTGTGCTACCATGCCTGGATTCATACTCCTGCTGCTACTACTACTACTACTACTACTCCTGCTACTACTACTACTCCTGCTACTACTACTACTACTACTACTATTACTACTACTACTCCTGCTACTACTACTACTACTACTATTACTACTACGACTACTACTATTACTACTACTACTACTATTACTACTACTACTACTACTACTACTACTACTACTACTACTACTACTACAAGGTAGCAGTTGTACCAAGAGATTCACGGCATTATCTTATGTTATCCTTACAATGACCACATAGAAGAGATAGAGCTGAGCTTGGAATTTTGCTTTTTGGCTCCACCACCAACCATATGAGTTATAGAAGCCATATTACTTAGTTTCTCTATTCCAAAATTCCTCAGTGGTAAAATGGGAATCAGACTTCTCCCTACAAAACTAGCAACTCATATAAGGTATTAGGACATTGCCTAGTACATTATAAGAACCTAGAGTTACTATTATTTTTAGGACTTAAAAATATATACAAGTAATGCTATATGAACTAAATAGGATATATATATATATATATATATATATATATATATATATATATATATATATATATATATCCTATTATTTAAATTTAAAACGGGGTCATGAATTCAAAGGACATTGGAGAGGGCTTTTTGACAGGGTTTGGAGAGGAAAAGAAAAGAAGAAATGTAATTATAGTATAATATCAAAATTTAAAAAGTAAAAGAAAAATTTAATCTATCTATCTATCTATCTATCTATCTATCTATCTATCTATAGATGTATAGAGAACATGGTGTGTGCTTTTAAAGCTGGGGGACTAAGGCACCAGCAGGTTAAGTAGCCTGCCTACAGTTGTGTGATTCATGGTGTGTGAGCCAGAGCCTGAACCCAGGCCTGTTAGCCAGAGCCCTTGGGGGTTATGCTCCGCACTGGAGATGGGTAGGGGGAAGCAAGCCCACATTCTGCCTTCTTCCAGGCCTTGGAATGAGGAGTTGCTGCAGTTGGAATGAGGAGTTGCTGCAGGATGTGTGTGCTGCCCTGGCAGAGGAGCTGCACCTGGCCCCCGATGCCCCTGGTGGCATGGTGGAGTTCCGGCGTACCCTCACCCTCAGCTTCTTCTTCAAGTTCTACCTGACAGTGCTTCAGAAGCTGGGCAAAGCAGACTCTCGGGATGTGAGTGTGTGGCAGGGGCAGGCACAGAAGCTCTTCAGCACCATGTCTGGGGACTCAGGAGGCTGCTCTGGGTGGCAAAGTTGCCCCTCCCCCTCTCAACATCTGAGAATGGAGGAGCAGGGGCCAGGACAGCCTGGGGTTGGTGCCAAAACTTCATTTATCAATGTCCATCTTTGGGCTTGTACACATCACTTTCTAGGCAGATTTGGAGTCATGCTGAATAAAGTGGTTTATACCCCCGCTTGCTCTCCTTGAGGCTATATTGTGACTGTCTTCCATAGCATTAAATATTTCCAGAGTAAAGGAAGACTGTAAGAAAGGCTGGGGCATGGTTGTATTCCTACAAAGAGAGCAGCTTGCATAATGTGGAAGGATGGAAAAGCTATGGGTGTTAGAGAAAGGAATAAGCATTCAGGGTGTAGGATCAAATTGGCTGGAAATGCAGTTGGTGTAGTTATTGAATATCCAGTCTGAAGAGCCCACATCTGAATTTTGAAACAGATCCAGCATCACACTCAAAACTCTAGGATGAGGGGACGAGAGAGTGAGGGGATAAGGGGATGGGAGATGAGGGGATGAGGGGATGGGGATGAGAGGATGAGGGGATGGGGATGAGGGGATGAGGGGAAGAGGGGATGGGGATGAGGGGATGAGGGGAAGAGGGGATGGGGATGAGGGGATGAGGGGATGAGGGGATGGGGATGAGGGAATGAGGGGATGGGGCATGAGGGAATGAGGGGATGGGGGATGAGGGAATGAGGGGATGGGGATGAGAGGATGAGGGGATGGGGATGAGGTGATGAGGGGAAGAGGGGATGGGGATGAGGGGATGAGGGGATGGGGATGAGGGGATGAGAGGATGAGGGGATGGGGATGAGGGGATGAGAGAGTGAGGGGATAAGGGGATGGGGGATGAGGGGATGGGGGATGAGGGGATGAGGGGATGGGGATGAGAGGATGAGGGGATGGGGATGAGGTGATGAGGGGAAGAGGGGATGGGGATGAGGGGATGAGGGGATGGGGATGAGGGGATGAGAGGATGAGGGGATGGGGATGAGGGGATGAGAGAGTGAGGGGATAAGGGGATGGGGGATGAGGGGATGAGGGGATGGGGATGAGGGGAAGAGGGGATGGGGATGAGGTGATGAGGGGATGGATGAGGGGATGGGGATGAGAGGATGAGGGGATGAGGGGATGGGGATGAGGGGATGAGGGGATGAGGGGATGGGGATGAGGGGATGAGGGGATGAGGGGATGGGGATGAAGGGATGAGGGGATGGGGATGAGGGGATGAGGGGATGGGGATGAGGGGATGAGGGGATGAGGGGATGGGGATGAAGGGATGAGGGGATGAGGGGATGGGGGATGAGGGGATGGGGATGAGGGGATGAGGGGATGAGGGGATGGGGGATGAAGGGATGAGGGGATGGGGATGAGGGGATGAGGGGATGAGGGGATGGGGGATGAAGGGATGAGGGGATGAGGGGATGGGGATGAAGGGATGAGGGGATGGGGATGAGGGGATGAGGGGATGAGGGGATGGGGATGAAGGGATGAGGGGATGGGGATGAGGGGATGAGGGGATGGGGATGAGGGGATGAAGGGATGAGGGGATGGGGATGAGGGGATGAGGGGATGGGGATGAGGGGATGGGGATGAGGGGATGAGGATGAGGGGATGGGGATGAGGGGATGAGGGATGAGGATGAGGGGATGAGGATGAGGGGATGAGGATGAGGGGATGGGGATGAGGGGATGAGGGGATGGGGATGAGGGGATGGGGATGAGGGGATGAGGGGATGAGGGGATGAGGGGATGAGGGGATGGGGATGAGGGGATGAGGGGATGAGGGGATGGGGATGAGGGGATGAGGATGAGGGGATGGGGATGAGGGGATGAGGGGATGGGGATGAGGGGATGAGGATGAGGGGATGAGGATGAGGGGATGAGGATGAGGGGATGGGGATGAGGGGATGAGGGGATGGGGATGAGGGGATGGGGGATGAGGGGATGAGGGGATGGGGATGAGGGGATGAGGGGATGAGGGGATGGGGATGAGGGGATGGGGATGAGGGGATGGGGGATGAAGGGATGAGGGGATGGGGATGAGGGGATGAGGGGATGGGGATGAGGGGATGAGGGGATGAGGGGATGGGGATGAAGGGATGAGGGGATGAGGGGATGGGGGATGAAGGGATGAGGGGATGGGGATGAGGGATGAGGGGATGAGGGGATGGGGGATGAAGGGATGAGGGGATGGGGATGAGGGGATGAGGGGATGAGGGGATGGGGGATGAAGGGATGAGGGGATGGGGATGAGGGGATGAGGGGATGAGGGATGGGGGATGAAGGGATGAGGGATGAGGGGATGGGGATGAAGGGATGAGGGGATGGGGATGAGGGGATGAGGGGACTGAGGGGGATGGGGATGAAGGGATGAGGGGATGGGGATGAGGGGATGAGGGGATGGGGATGAGGGGATGAAGGGATGAGGGGATGGGGATGAGGGGATGAGGGATGGGGATGAGGGGATGGGGATGAGGGGATGAGGATGAGGGGATGAGGGATGAGGGGATGAGGGGATGGGGATGAGGGGATGAGGATGAGGGGTGAGGATGAGGGGATGAGGATGAGGGATGGGGATGAGGGGATGAGGGGATGGGGATGAGGGGATGGGGATGAGGGGATGGGGATGAGGGGATGAGGGGATGAGGGGATGGGGATGAGGGGATGAGGATGAGGGGATGGGGATGAGGGATGAGGGGATGGGGATGAGGGGATGAGGATGAGGGGATGAGGATGAGGGGATGAGGATGAGGGATGGGGATGAGGGGATGATGGGGATGGGGATGAGGGGATGGGGGATGAGGGGATGAGGGGATGGGGATGAGGGGATGAGGGGATGAGGGGATGGGGATGAAGGAAGGTGAGGATGAGGGGATGAGGATGAGGGGATGAGGATGAGGGGATGGGGATGAGGGATGAGGGGATGGGATGAGGGGATGAGGGGATGGGGATGAGGGGATGAGGGGATGAGGGGATGGGGATGAGCAGATAGGTGGATGAGGAGATGGGTGGATGAAAGGATGGGGATGAGGGATGAGGGCATGGGGATGAGGGGATGGGAGAATAGGAGATGGGGGAATGGGGGACGAGGGAGTGGGAGGATGGGGAAGACTCACTACCTTTATTACTTGCGGATAGGAGGAAAGCAACATGGACATGATCCAGCCTCCTGTTTCTCACTTCCACAGGTAAGTGGTAAACTGGACCCCACCTTTGCCAGTGCCACTCTGCTCTTTCAGAAGGACCCTCCAGCTAATGTCCAGCTTTTCCAAGTGAGTACACGTGGCATGCTTAGTATCACGGCCCCATGTGATGACTCAAAGCTGAGCTTTAGCAAATGACTGACTTGAATGACAAGCAGATGCTTAAAGTCCCTCACCCTGTGCAAAAATATACAGGAGGAGCCCCAGGGCTACAGGGTCGTCAGTACAGCTGTCTTGTTCTGATGGCCTCTGTTACTCTCTTATGATTGCATGTTAAGACGCATCTGTTCCTTAGGGAAAAGAAAAAATCCATTTTGTCTTTCCTGACCCCTAATGTGTCAATCCAAAAGTCTTCTTGAAGATAACATGTGTGGATGAGTGCATTACACAAACACATCATTCTCACAAGTTTTGCAGATGCACTAGGGAAAAGATTGGCACATTTCCCATCCAGACTTCAGATTTTGTGAACCATATGGTGTACTGCAGTGTCTAAGTCCTGCCGCTGTAGCACAAACAGCTGTAAACATATAGCTGAATGAAGGGCTGGGATATAGCTCTGTTGGTGGAGCTTGCTTATGCACGAAGCCCTGGTTTCAGGCCCCAGCACACAGAAAACAGCTATGGAGGGGGCATGCCCGTGACCCCAGCACTTGGGAGGTAGAGACAGGAGGGTCAGGAGGCATTTGAGGCTATCTTCAGCCACATAGAAAACCGAATACAACCCAGGATACAGGAGACTCTGTCTCTAAAAACAAAATAAAACATGCAAAATAAATAAATGTGCTAAGTTCAGTAACTGTTTATAGAGTCAAGCACTGGCTGCAGTGTGCTGAGCCCTGAGTTGGCAGCCTGCAGATGAGCTAGCCCTAGGCCATGGCTGCCTGATTGGAATCCAAAGTTTGCCCTTTCTTTACTTTGTAACCTTGGGCAAGCCACCTCTGTGCTTCTTGGGCAAGTCAATGAGACCTACCTGCACATGTAAGTAAAGACGGACTTGTTTTACAGAACAGGGGGAGGATTGAAGTGTGTGTTTGCTTGGCATGCAACTCAGAACTAGAGCACTGGACCAGCAAGGGTATAAGACCTTGGGTCCATCTCTAGTGCTGAAAAATAAAATTCAGCTGCACATGAAAATGCTTAGTAACTGCTAGACACTTTACTACTCTGAAAAACAACTAAAATAGAAATTGAATCTAGAATTAATAAAACATTTTGGGAGATATAGTAAAGTATAAGCAGGAAAATGAAAATCGCCCAAAATCTAACCTCCAAGAGAAAGTCATTGCATTTTTGTTTTATTTATACTTTCTCTATTTGGATATATATATCTCAGATAAATATGTGACATTAGTAGCATTTGCTATTTTTCTATAGAATTAGTCAATATACACGTTTATAGAGTGTTTTATGCTTAATATGAGCATTCTTTCTTCTCCTTTAAATTCTTCAAAAGTATGTTTTAGTGGCTGCACACTATTCTACTGTATGAATACAGTACAGTTGAAGCTAATGCATATTTAAGGTCTTTGGCTGTTTCTTGATATACTTGCACTATGATTAAGTGACTTCTTAGGTGGCCCTCTGTGTCCTTTACCCTAGAGCTATCTGGTTCTCCCTAGTTCCCAGTAGCCCCTTGACCCTATAGAGGAACTGTCCTCAGAAGCTCAGCCTGACTGGCGGCCATATTGTTTCAGGAGGTGCCCAAGGATCAGTCTGTGGAGGACATGGTGGGCCGGCCCCTGCCTCACCTGGCTGCAGACATGCAGGCATCGGGGGAGGCTGTGTACTGCGACGACATCCCCCGCTACGAGAACGAGCTGTCTCTCAGGCTGGTCACCAGCACCCGGGCCCATGCTAAGATCACGTGAGTGTTGCTTCCCAGGGAGCCAGTGAGAAGCATGATCTCAGGAGCTGGAGATGCCAAGTAACGAGGTCCCTCAAGGACTCCCCATCCTTGAGTGGAGGCAGCAAGTCCTCTCAGATGCATCAGAGAGCAGCAGGAAGGATTCGGGCTCCATGCACGGTGCCTGAAGTTCTCTTGGTGGGAGAGAAGGAGGGCAAGAGGACGGAAGTTGAGCAGGGAATGTTGAGTGTAGGTGGCAGGCTCCCAACAGGATCAGGGAAGGCTTACATTCACAGCTGAGCGTATGCAGAACGTCAGCAGAATGCTGGACAATGCCACAAAGCTGGCATTGGATCCTGGCAGAGTGACAGGGTGGGCGTAGCTGCCCTGAAGTTTTGGTTTCCCTACCTATAACTAGGTGTTCGTGAGGGTCCCTGAATGTGTCCACACAGCACCTAGCAGAGAACAGCCACCCTGTTAGATGCTAAGAGCCAGAACAGTAAGAGTCACCACTATAGCAACAGCAGTGGTGAGCATAGTGCTTAACACTCAACGCGGTGCTCGGTGCTGGCTACCCAGTTTCACGCACTTTCCATATGCTGCCTCATTCATTTATTCTTTGCAGCAACTGTACACACAGGTGCAGCAGAGTAACTAACTCATAGGCAGGAGGCGCTGCTTGCCCCCGATGATATGATTGACAGGTGGTAGGGACTGTGTTTGAGGCAGGGTAGCATTTGAAGCTGGGCCATGACACCTCTGGATGTTTAAAGCCAGAGGCTGAGCTTCATCTTCTGGTGGCACTGGACACAGAGCTGGAGGCTGGGCAGAAAAAGCCAGGAATAACTTTTTCTGAGGGCTCTGCCTCAGGGCTAATCCAGGCAATCCCTGATAGTCTCCCCGCCAACCCCTCCCAACTAGATACAAAATGCCTAATAAGGTAATCAACTTTTCTAGGCCTTGTGGGGGGGGGGGGGGAAGTGGGACTGGGGAGGTGTTTGTTTCAGTTAGCTAGGACCAGGGGTGAATCTTTGCCTGGTCCTTGCCTGGAGCCCAGGTTAACAGTGTCATGACTCATACTGTCTGCATTCCAGCAAGCTCCTCCGCATCAGTGTGTGAATGAGTGGGCTGGTAGGGTGGTGGCAGCTTCTCTGGCTGGGATCGTCATCACTTTCCTTGGCTCCAATCCCAGATATGTTGCTTTCTGGTTGGTTGACTTACGTGACTCCTTAACTGTAACACTGGGCTAATGGTAATTATGTTTTATTGTTTACATTTTTTTGTTTTGTTTTGTTTTGTTTTAAGTGAGGATTAACTGTTTGAAAGATGATTCTTTCAAGGTACTTTCTAGAGCTTTCCTCAAGCTGCCTCTTGCTCTGTAGTCAGCTAGGCTTGGTCAACTCCAGAATCCTCCTCCTAAGTCCAGATTGTCTAATTGTGTCTAGGATGCCCTGCTGTATTGGCACAGCACTACTAATGTATGGAGAGGAATTGATCTATGAGCAGATGTTCAGGCTACTGTATCCATGGCATAGCAAAGGTCCTAAAGTGCTGGTTGCAGTGAGATCTATTTTAACCAGAGCCCCCCAGAGTTATTGGACCTGGCTCCCTGTACTCAGAGGACAGACCAGGACCAGCATCTGACCCATGGAGACAGCAGCATTTGACACAATGGCTTCTCCGTGGAAGGCATCTAACCACCACTCTCGGAACAGGATGGAAATGAGTTAGAATCTAACTGTGAAGAAGATAGAGATGTCTCATTAAGTGAGCCAGGCTATCCAAGCCAAACGATGTGCCTCCTGACCCAGCTTGCTGACCTGGCCCCGCACTCTGCTCCTTCTCCAGGTCCATAGACACTTCAGAAGCCAAGAAGGTGCCAGGGTTTGTTTGCTTCCTCACCGCAGAGGATGTTCCTAACAGCAACATAACTGGCCTTTTCAATGATGAGACGGTCTTTGCGAAAGATAAGGTATATTTGGACCCATTATTAGAAATAACTGGAATAAATATCATGGTTTTAATTTGTGCTCATTGCTCCAGATTCCTAATCCTGCATAGAATGTGGCCATCATGTAATTGGCCAGCATTTGGTATAATTCACAAAGGGACAGAATGTGTTATTTGGTTATTTAATTGATGGCCACTGTTTTTGCATACTAGGAGACTCCACGCCAAAATGGCAGGAGAAAAAGGCTGGTGATCGTATGTGCATTAACAACCAGGACTCTTTATATAGCATTACACACCTTTATTGAAAGGGAAAGAGTATATTAAATAAGCTAACTAGAAATGAGATCATAATCCCACCCCTAGGTGTAGACAGCCCACTTTTATGAGAGTTTATTTGCTGATTTCAACTGTATGAAACTCTGCAATTACAGTCTCCAAGCCCTGAAGATAGTTGCTATGAAACTGTCCCCCCCCCCCCCCCCCGCCACTGTCCTTTTTTTTTTTTTTTTTTTTTTTTGCACAAGGTTTCTCTATGTAGCCTTGGCTATCCTGGCCTCACTTTGTAGACCAGGCTGGCCTCAAACTCACAGAGATCCGCCTGCCTCTGCCTCCCGAGTGGAGTGCTGGGGTTACAGGTGTGCCCCACCACACCCGGCTGGCCACAAAACTTCTTATGCTTCGCCCACAGCATAGTTTCCAGATGGTCATTTTATAATTCCAGTACTGATTAAAGGTTGCAAATTAGAGTCGAGTAGGTGTTGCCAAAGGCTAATCACCTTTTTAAATATTAATGTGAAGGGGAAGCAAAGAGCAAAACCCTGCAAACACAAGGACACCAAAGGCATTTACAGAGGACATTTGTAAAGGGTTTATTAGAAGAACAAATTACCTTGTGAATGTCTAGAAGAACAAATTACCTTATCAATGTCTACAGCCCCAGGAGTGTTGCTAGCATATTAGTTAGGGAGAGTCAACTAGGTGTAAGCAGATCAATACTGCAGAACCAGTTAGGTCAATACTTATTGGTCTTTTGGAGAGCACTTCCAGAGGCTCTCGTGCAGATTATTGGCTAGTGTTGATAGAAACCTTGCATCTTAATATGATAAGCTGTACAATCATTTTTGACTTATTTTCTGGTGGGCATACGATTAAAATTATCCCTGAAAGAGACCCCTTACGAGTTCAATAGAAGATGGCTCAGTCTTTGATGTGCTTGTTGCATAAACATGAAGACCCGGCACACCTCCAGCACCCATGTAAATTATGAGCCGGCATGGCACACATATGCAGTCTAGCCAGGCAGATCCCTAAAGCTCACTGGCCAGTCAGTTTAGCCAATCACTCAGCTCCAGAGTGAGTGAGAGAGCCTGTCTCAAAAATAAGGTGTAGAACAACCAAGGAAGACACCTGACGCTGACCTCCGACCTCCGACCTCCTCATGCATGTGCACACAAATCCACATGAACATGTACAAGCACATATAGCAGTTTTAAGGGACTGGGCTATTAAAAGGAAGCAACAATCATTATAAATAGAAAAACAGGTGTAATCACATCTCAACCAGCATTTGTGATTTGCAGCTTTGGAGCGTGTAGACCAGCGGTTCTCAGCCTTCCTAATGCTGTGGCCCTTTAATACAGCTCCTCATGTTGTGGTGACCGTCCCCCTCCAACCCCCCCCCCCCCACCGTCCCAACCATAAGATTATTTCTTGATTCATACCTGTACTTTTGCTACTGTTATTAATTGTAATGTAAGTATCTGCTGTACAGGGTATCTGATATGCAGCCCCCCAAAGGGGTTACGACTGACTCACAGGGTGAGAACCGCTGACCTAGATGAAGTTATAAGACGTGAGTGTGGACTTTAAGCCATCTCTCCAGCACCCTAGGGTGTTGGAACATTCTGGCACTGACAAACAGTTGCTGGGGCCATGCCTCCTGTTTGCCTCAGGGCAGCTGAGGAGAATCCTTGTCCACATTCTACCCTGTGCAGCTTCTCAATAGACCACCAGATTGAAAATATAAGAACGGGGCATGGAGCTGAAACCTCTTCCTACCCTGGTGCCCATGATCTCTCTAGCCTCTTCCTGCTATACTGACTAAATTCATCTCAAGGAGGCTCATGGCCTCAGTAGGGTCAGAAGATGAAAGGCCTGAAAGATTTCTTAACATGTGCCCTGATGAAAGAGTGGGGACTGCCTCGTCCTTTTTAGAGTGTCCATAAAGATTTGCTTCCCGAGGAACTGTACTGTCTT
The DNA here is from genome assembly GCF_964271855.1 of Acomys minous. NCBI lineage: Eukaryota > Metazoa > Chordata > Mammalia > Rodentia > Muridae > Acomys > Acomys minous. The sequence continues at coordinate 106,421,067 of NC_140489.1, read as the reverse complement.
GAGCAGCTGGTCTCTACTCCTAGGTCACTTGTGTGGGGCACATCATTGGTGCTGTGGTCGCCGACACCCCGGAACATGCTGAGAGAGCTGCTAAAAAGATAACGATTGCCTATGAAGACCTTCCAGCCATCATCACGATCGAGGTAACTGAGAAATGGGGTACTCCTGGGGAGGTGGGAGCTCCTGTCCCCCAAGGGCTTTGGAGAAGCCTCTAAAGAAGCCATTCTTCCTTTTGAGCAGCACACAGAGATTTGCCTACTGTTGACAGCCAGCCTCCCTTGGTTCTGCTTAAATGACTTTGATTAACAATTGTGCATAAGCACAAGCGTAGCCTGCGGACACCCAGCCTTTTCACTTTCAGTGCCGTACTCAAGTCACATGCACTATGCAACATTACACTTAGAAACAGGGTTCGTGCTCGATGACTTTGCCCAACTGTAGGCTAATACAGGTTTCCCGAGTTTAAGATTAGCTACTTGAGTCTATGCTGTTCACTCAGTGTGTTAGGTACATTGAATCATTAGTAAATGGTATTTTCATTAATGATAGATTTATTGGAGTGTAGCCCTATTGTAAGTTTCTGTGCATGTTCTAGGGCATCTATAAGTGGATTTTATGATTCCTGTCAGCCCTAGAGTTTAATCTGTGCTCTGGAAAGCCTTTACCTTTCATGACCCTGGATTCAGTCCACTAGTGGCCAAACCGAGCTCTTCACTTCCCACATTTCAGCTGCCATTGGTTCTGTTTGGGGTTCTTTACTTTCCTGGAATACTCAGAGCTGTCCATGTCTCAGCAACAAGGGAGTGAACAGAGTACGGTTCCCCAAGCTCTGGTAGAGTGTCCATTAGGGTATGAATGAACCCAGAGGTGCATTTGTGAGGAGAGAAAGGCAGCAGTTCAGAAAGCCCCTCTCTTCCTGGCCAGAGTCACCTTCCTCCCTGGAAAGCCATGTTCCTGAAGCTTCTATTTTTGACCCTCAGGATGCTATAAAGAACAACTCCTTTTATGGCCCTGAGATAAAAATCGAGAAAGGAGATCTCAAGAAAGGCTTTTCTGAAGCAGACAACGTTGTCTCAGGTATAGTGTCACCATGTGGCAGAGGGGGTGGGGACACGGGCCTGTGAATTACATTCTAGAGATACACGTGGAGCCCTGGAGAAGGGACGGGATTGACAGGGTGGTGTTTGGAATCAAGCTGTAGGCAGTAGCAGGGATGGGGCGTCCCCCATTTTAATCTCCATTCTCCCATCTCTGGGTCGGATATAACTAGGTGATCCTACATTATGCCTTTGGAAGGCTGTGTAGACAGTACAATGGCTACAAATGTTGTCCAGCTTTGGGACAAATTTTACACTCTCTCCAAATGCCAGAGGATGCTTCTGTGAGCTTCTGTGCCTGAACTCTAACTGTATGAACTAGGTCCACAGCTCCCAGCCCAGGCCCGCTGGGAATAGCTTTCTATGTTGACCCTTGGGCTGTGCCAAGTCACTAGTAGGCTAAATCAATCTCTAACAGGACTGCTTCCATTCTGAAAGGCACTCACGTTTCCAATCACGTTGGACAATTTCTTTTCTTTTCTTTTCCACTTTTTCTAAAACTTCACAATGATCATTTTAGAAATCCCAGATGCTCAGTGGCTGCAATGAGAAGACTGTGCCAGGTGTATTTAACGCTATTCTGGCTTCTTTGATGGGAGGAGGATTGGAGGGGCAGACGCAACTCAGAGTGCTAGGACTTTAAGACCTTTTCATATCCCATCGGTCACCAGTTGCTGTGACAAAACATGGATCAGAAGCATCTTGGGAGGAAAGGGATTATCTGGATTGCTGGCTCTAGTCCAAGCCAAGGCGAGAACTTGGAGGCAGGAACTGAGCAAGGAGGAATGCTGCTACCTGGCATGCTTTCTTTGGCTTGCTCAGCTACCTTCTTTATAAAACCCAGAGCCTGCCTGCCCAGGCTTGGCACTGCTCACAGGGGTAGGCCTTCCTCCATCAATTAACAACGAGGAAAATGCCCCACAGACACGTCTACAAGACCATCTGACGGAGACATTTGTTCGGTTAAAGTTCCCTCCTCCCAGATGGGTCAGGCTGACAAGCGAGATTAGCCACCAGTGTGTAGGCATATCCCCTTACAGATCTGGGCTCATCGGGGCTCTCTCATTGCTTCCCCAGGAGAACTGTATATCGGCGGCCAGGAACACTTCTACCTGGAGACCAACTGCACCATCGCTGTACCAAAAGGAGAGGCAGGCGAGATGGAGCTCTATGTGGGCACGCAGAACACCATGAAAACCCAGGTCAGCTCAAAGCAGTGGTGGCAGTGACAAGAGGGCTGAAGGAGTTAAGAGGGCAGGGCAGGAAAAAGGAAGAAGTAGATACGAGCTACAGATCCTAAAAGGGACGTGACCCTTGAAACCAGACCCTGTTGCCACCAGGGTGGCATTGCACTTGTCACTTAACTTTTCCTGCTTCAATTTTCTCTTCCTTGCTAGTGTTATTGCATGAATTCGATGCATTTTAGTACTTGTGCTATAATCTATTAAACCTTCATTTTTTAAAAATCATTGTGATGCTACGTGGCCAAAGCATATGAAGGCATATCCCACCCAAATATTTCATCTTTTAAGCATGGGGCCAAATAATAGCTATAGAGACCACTAACTCAGCAGCCACAGTGAGATTTTTCTCGACTACCTGTAACACCGTATTGGTTGTCAGGAATATCTGCTCCTGCCATTCTGACCTAAAAGCCCTGGCCATATGAGATGACTTTTTTTTTTCCTTCTGAAAGTATGCTGCTATCTTGGCCTTCTGGTTAAAAACATGTCTCTGAGTTGCCTGAATTCAGTCTGTGGTGACCAGTGACTGCTGGACCCTGGCACCAGCCAGCATGGGGAAACGAGGGGACTCTTCATCCCAGAAACTCCAGAATTCATAGTAGTGCTTAGGCTCAGGCATGTTGGGCAGGTTGAGGTCAGGCCTGGAAAAAGACCAGAGGGTGCATCAAGGCAAAACTTTTTTTCCCCCTTATGCATAGAGCTTTGTAGCGAAAATGTTGGGCGTTCCAGACAACCGGATCCTAGTCCGAGTGAAGAGAATGGGAGGAGGCTTCGGCGGGAAGGAGACGCGGAGCACTGTGCTGTCCACAGCGGTGGCCTTGGCTGCATACAAGTGAGTCCCGAGGCCCCCTCTCCTACCACAGTGAGATCAGTGGAGACAGAATAGTGCCAGCTAGATCAGGAAGGCCATCTAGTTTCTCCCCCTGTTGAAAGTAATTGTCCCTTCTTTGGTTTCTCAGTTTTCTGCGTTTCAAACCCTTGGACATAAGGGCAAGGGTAACTTCACTATTTTCTTTGCATGTTGTATCCATGCCTTATTTTCCTGAACTGTTTGTAAGCTCCCTTGGAGTAAGATGAGGGCTTGCAGCCTGGCATCCCCCATGTGTCGTTCAGCACAGCACCTCCACTGCAAAGCTTAGTGCACAGACGGAAAGGAAGTCCTCCTCACTGCACCCTTGAGACTCACAGGGCTAGACTGTGGAATGCTCACAGGTTTCTAACCCTCTTGGTCCCCCACTGCCACCCCAGGACAGGCCGCCCTGTACGCTGCATGCTGGACCGTGATGAGGACATGCTGATAACTGGTGGCAGACATCCCTTCCTGGCTAAATACAAGGTTCTTGATCGTTTTTGTTCCCTTGGGTGGTGGGTCAGAGCTGGACAGGTGTGGGTGCTATTGAGAATGACCCTCCTTTTATCAGGTTGGCTTCATGAAGACGGGGAAAATAGTGGCTCTGGAGGTGACTCATTTCAGCAATGGCGGCAACACTGAGGATCTCTCTCGAAGTGTAAGTAGGATCAGCCTACTGCTAGGGTTGACTGGGAGGCTGAGGGCATGCCCTGCAGTCTGTTGGCCTCTCTGCACATCATTTTGTATAGGCACCTAACTACTTGTTCCTTATTTCAGCGTCCCACCCTTGTAATCTCTAAGCAGAGAGTGGTCATATTTCACACGCACGCACGCACACACACACACACACACACACACACACACAGAGTGTAACATAAGATCTATAATATATTATATTATATATTATATGTTATATATGTATATACATACACACACATAATGTACCATAATATCTATAATATATTATATTATATATTATATGTTATATATGTATATACATATATATATGATTAGAAGCCCATCCTTCTTGTTCAAGATACTTTGCCATGCCAGCCATGTTATATTTACATCTTTATATGTGTGCGTGTGCGTGTGTGATAAATGCATGTAATATTTGTTTGTAAAATAAAATCTTTGAACAAATTAAATTCAGAGACCTTAAATGAGCAAAGGACACTTCACCAATCAGTCAGCACTCAAAAACTGAGGCTCAGAGATGTGGGTGGGGGGAGGCATTTGTGGGGCAGAAAAGGGAAGAATAGTATTGAAATGGCAACTATGTTGCATCTTGGCGTCTGCGTCATTTGAGTGTAGTTTGATTTCTTAGCTACCTACCTGTAAGTGGTGACAGCGGCTAGATGACATGGCACTATTTGTTACAAATGTAAAGTGTACCCAGTTTGGGAACCCAGTTAGGTTGTGGGTTATATTCCAGCACAGAGGCAACCTCTGACAAAATTCAGTTGTATTTAATAATACACACAGCAGGCATTTATCTTTTCACACTTGTAGAGGCCAGAAGTGTAAAGTCAAAGTGTTTGTAGGGTTACCCTCCTGGGAGCTCTGGGGAGCATCCTTTGTTTGTCTTTTCCAGTGGGCGGGGCCTTGTCTTGTCCAGTTTCTATATCTGCCCCATCTTCTGTATCTTTGTCTTTCTGTACCCACCCATCTCTGCCTTCTCTTTTAGAGAGAGGTAATTGTGTTTCCAGTCTACCCCAATGATCCAGGATAAGCCACTTCCCTCAGGGTCCTTAACTTTATGGGACCTGAGGCCATTTAAGGTAGTCCCCGTGAATCGGAGGTGAATGTATCTTTGGGGGGGGGGGCGCTTGGCTTGCTTTCTCTCGAGAGCAGCGTGTTCTGTAGGTGTCCCGTGGCTGCTGCCACCCTGTGCTGAGTTCTTCCACCTCCTCCCAGGTTTTCCGTCTAGTTTCTCTGTTGATTTTGAAAAGGGGGCATTGGATCCTCCTATTGTAAGTGAGGCTTTTCTTGCGTCTTCCTCCAGCTTTACTGGTCTTTATTTCCTGTGTTTGTCATCTCTGTTGTTTGATATGAAAACCAAATAGTGCTCTAAGTCTTTGGGGGGAAAACTGACACGTTATCATTGTATAATCTCTCTTTTTGTAACATTTTGCTCAAAAGTCTCCTTTTTCTGATGTTACTAAAATATCTTTTGTTCCTTTTATTTAATATTTACATATAATTTTGTTTTCAACCCACCTATATTATTATTTTTGAGGTGAATTTTTCTATTTTTTGGTATTTTAAAAATTTATTTTATTAATTTATTCAGATTACATCTAAATTGTTATCCCATCACTTGTATCCTCCCATTCCTCCCTCCCTCCCACTTTCACCCTATTCCCCTCCCCTAGGTCTAAGGCCAAGGGGGACCTCCTCCCCCATTATGTGATCATAGGCTATCAAGTCTCATCTTGGTAGCCTGCTTATTCTTTCTTTGAGTGCCACCAGGCCTCACCACCAAGGGGAGGTGGTAAAATATGGGGCACCAGAGTTCATGTCAGAGTCAGTCCCTGCTCTCCACATAACTGTGGAGAATGTCCTGTCCATTGGATCAAAGTAGGGGTTCGACATTTATTGCTTGTATTGTCCTTGGTTAGTGCAGTAGTTTGAGCAGACCCCCCTAGGCCCAGATCCTTTGAGGTGAATTTTTCAAAGACACGTAGTTAGGTCATATTTTTAAATGTACTGTGTTAGTCTCTGTTGTTTATTTCTATTTCATTATAATGATGATGATGATGATGGTGTGTGTGTGTGTGTGTGTGTGTATGTAAGTGTGCTTGCATGAGTGCATGTGTACCAGCTGTGTGTAGGTGCCAGTGGAGGCCAGAAGAGGGTTTCAGGTCTCCTGGAACTGGAGTTAGAGATGGCTGTGAGCTGCCTTGTAGGTACTGGGAACCGAACCCTGTTCTTCTTTCTTCATTTGAACTAGCTTTCTTGGATACCACCCTGACAAGAGTGCTGGGACACTGCACTGTATAGCCTCATGTAGTCTCTATAATTATTAACATTTTTAGATTGCTTGATCTTGATAAAGATTTGAGGTCTAGGAGGCACAAACACACACACACACACACACACACACACACACACACACACACACACACACACAAAACCCCAAACCTCTAAACCCTAGAACTCCTCACCATACCATTTCATGCTTCCTGAGGACTGTAGTGTGCCTGCCAGTTTCCGTTCCCTTTCAGAATACTTTGTATTGTTGTTGACTTAGAACATATCTATCATCTGTCTGTCATCTATCTATCTATGTCTATCTCTCTATCTACCATATATCTATCTACCCAACTGCTTATCTATATAACATTTATCTATCTCTCTGTCATCATCTATCTATATTTATCATTTACCAATCTATCATCTATCTACCCATCTATCTATCATCTATCTATGTATCATTTATCTATCTCTATCATCATCTATCTATAATCCATCTATATTTATCATCTATCATCTATTTATTATGTATGTATGTATGTATGTATGTATGTATCTATGATCTATCTATCTGTCATCTTATTGGAGTTTGCTGGAATGGGAGAAGTCCTTATACTGTATATCAATGCTGGGTATCTGTCTCCCAGAGTAAAACTCTGAGTAATGTCAATCATGCTCCTTGGGTATTTTTGTACTTAGCTTCTGCTGAGTCTCCTTCAAGCATATAAATGGATAGGATAAGACCAGCAGCAGCATTGTGCACTCTTCGCTGTTGTACAGCTTTGGCACATGAGCTTAGAATAATTAAATGTTAAAATAAAATAAACTAGTAGGGCCATAAAGATAGTTCAGTGACCAAAGGTGGTTGGTACCAAGCCTGGTGATTCAAGTCTGATCCTGGAACCCACATGGTGGGGAGACTCTCCCAAGTTGCCCTTTGACCTGTTTGCACACGCTGTGACACACCCACTCAAGTAAACCAGCAAATGTAACTTAAAAAGAATAAAAGAAAAAAATGAATAGATGCCATAGGGTGAAATAAAAATCATCTGTGAGACGTATCCAGTTTAGCTATAGGGTAGTCATTTTTTAAAGTTGTCATCCACATTTTATGACCAGATTAGTTATATATGTGTAGATTCCTAATGTTTAAGGTAACATTTCAGAAAAATCAGTTTCCTGCTTTGGATCCCCCTCACTGCTAGAAGCTAATTAGTTAAGTTAGAAAACTTTAGATTCTGGACCTACTATTACAACTGCTCAAAACAGGAAGCATTCCTAGCATTCTCACCATGTGCAACATACTTTGGTGTTTTGGAGTAAATCAGGTTGACAAGCATGCAGTAGTTATCCCCAAAGGTCGTAAAAACATGTAATTCAATCCCATAAATATATTTTGAGTACCTACCTAGCTCTAGTGGCAGTGTCAAAGAGACTATGGCATTGTTTCTGCCCTGAAGAAACACAACAGTTAGGAGAAACAGAGAAAGAGAAGAATGAAGGAAGGGAGGAAGGAAAGAAGGAAAAAATAAAGGAAGGAAGGAGTTGATAGAATTGTAAAATGGAGCAAAAATGAACTTGAGACAGAGGGACATGAAAAGCAATTTATTTACGAAAAAGCAGGACTTCACTTGGGGAAAGGAACTTGAACCAAAGTGAAACCAACAAGCAACAGCAACGGAGGCAGGAGCATTTGCCTTTGCAGGAAGACTGGATGTTATAAACAGAGAGCAGCATGCGTAACACAGAACAGCTCAGGATGGAATGAGCTCTGGTGAATTAAAACTATAAGAGAGGTTGAAAGAAACCTGATGGAAAACACTGTGGGAGGAGAAAAAAAAAAAAAAACACACAAGAAAAGTTGAGGACCAGTCCAGGAGGTCCAAGTAATTGACATTTCAGAAAACAAAGAATAAGAATAAACAGTGAAAAAGGCAATCAAGAAACAAGTGAAAAATAAATACCCAAGCCAATGGACATAGATTCTGAGATTAAAAGAGAGCACGCAGAGCAAGCAAGATAGAGGAAAATAGACTCATCCTGAAAGTTAGAAATCTGGAGACTGAATTTTAGAGTCTTTAGGAAGGTGAAAACACAGCTCTTTTTAGATTGAAAAGTGTTGCTGGGGCGATGGTGGCGCACGCCTTTAATCCCAGCACTCAGGAGGCAGAGGCAGGCGGATCTCTGTGAGTTCGAGGCCAGCCTGGTCTACAAAGTGAGTCCAGGACAGCCAAGGCTAACACAGAGAGACCCTGTCTTAGAAAATAAAAAAAAAAGAAAAGTGTTTATTGTTCTTTAGTATTGGGGTACTAGAACATACAAGCAAAATGCTTTCAAAATATGGCAGGAAATTAGTAAATTTACAAAGCAGGATTTTTAAAAAAATTAAAATATAGATACATCATTTCTCTTTGTTTCCTCCAATCCTTCCCATATAAACTCTTGCGCTCTCGCTATCTCTCAAATCCATAGCCTCTTTAAAAATATATTGTTACACATAGACACACACAGACACAGACACACACACACACACACACACACACACACACACACACACACACCAAAAAATATCTTTAAAGGAAAACAAATATACAAAGGACCAAAAAGGAAAAAAAATCACCTTGTTATTTTTAAAAGAGGTAAACAGTCCGTTTCAACTGGAGTTCCCTAGAGAATCCTGGGACGGGTTCTCATGTGGGGAGCTGGGCTGGGGACCTTCATATGTGGGTAAGTTGTCCTGGGGGAGAAATAGCACAGGCCGGGAGTAGAGACGTCCACAGCTGCCCTAGGGAAGACAGGATTGATTACACTTCCTGTGCTGACTTGCGAAGGGAATCAATGCATTTCCCTGTCCTATGCGTTTTTGGTTTCCTCTGCCTCAGATAATGGAACGAGCTCTGTTCCACATGGACAACGCCTACAAGATCCCCAACATTCGGGGCACTGGGAGGATTTGTAAAACCAATCTGCCCTCCAACACAGCCTTCCGAGGCTTCGGGGGTCCTCAGGGAATGCTGATTGCCGAGCACTGGATGAGCGAGGTCGCTGTGACCTGTGGGCTGCCTGCAGAGGAGGTGAGCTGGCCTAACAGTGGGTGAGCTTGTCTGGGGTTGGGGGGGGGCGGTGGAGAGTGACTCTTACCTGGGGCATCTCTGGGGCAGGGTGTATAATCAGGCATTACACAGGGACCCAGAAGCTGACAAGATCTAACATCTCTCTTCTTGGAAAGGTACGGAGGGAAAACATGTACAAAGAAGGGGACCTGACTCACTTCAACCAGAAGCTGGAGGGCTTCACCTTGCCCAGGTGCTGGGATGAGTGCCTAGCGAGCTCTCAGTATCTCGCTCGCAAGATGGAAGTGGAGAAGTTCAACAGGTAAGCGCAGGGTGGGGAGTCCACGGTAAGCACGCGCCGCCGCTTTGCTGTGGTCCAGCCTTTCTGCTGATCCCCAGATAACGAGCTGATAGTTTAATGGACAACTTAATATCTGGTGATGATCTTAGGCCAGGACCAAGGAACCTCCAGCTTTCGCTCAACATTGGGGCCATCAATAGAGGCTCCTCAGCACCCACGTGTATGCTTCCTGAGAGTACCGCATTATTGAGAGCGTTGGTTGGAAACCAAAAACACCGCAGCTGTGTGCCTATCTTTGAAATCAGCAAATGCGGCTGACCTTGGCAGTCATTACATTTCTCTGAAGTGGGTTTGAAGTCAGTTAATTCATCTGTAGAGTGGGGTGCTTATATTGGCTCTTTCTTCTTCACAGAATTATTTATTTTTTAAACAAATAGAGAAAGCATCATTATCCTCCTCCTGAGGACAAGGAGAGTTGAAGGCCATTGTAGCACACTGTGTAAATGCAAATCCCACCTAGGCAGGAGTTTGATAGTACTTTGAAGTCTGTGCCACCTGCACTACAAGACCAGGGACCTAGATTCCCCATCTTTCTCATTTGTGTCTATCCTGCTGGGGCAAAATTCATGTATGACAGTGACTGTGTAAGTGGCTCCAAGGATGTCCTGTTCTGATTTAATACAAAGATGTTAGCTGAAATATAACCAACTAGAATTAAGTACATATTCTATAAGAAGACTCTTTTTAGCCCAGGCCTGGGAGCACTCACTTTTAATCCCAGTACTTGGGAGGCCACGGCAGGCAGATCTCTGTGAGCTCCAGGCCAAACAGATCCACAGGGTGAGACATTGGATGTTCTTTGTACCCCAGGGAGAACTGTTGGAAAAAGAGAGGGCTGTGCATAATCCCGACGAAGTTTGGAATCAGCTTCACGCTTCCTTTTTTGAACCAGGTAATTGCTTTCTATGATTTGCCATGTATGACTGAGACTTAACTCCACTGCTTTTGGTTATTTTGGATAAGAGGAATCCCTCGTCACTGGCAGCAGGCCTGACTAGGGCTCTCTCTACTGGTGAAATAAAATTTGCATGTCCCTATTGGTGTAGTATGTGAGGGAGCAGTGGGATGGGGCTCTGGGGGCAGCTTCTGGTTCTTGCCCTTCGATACTCGACTTCTTCATTCTGTTTCTTCAGGTATAGCATAGGGACGGAGAGAAATGACCTATGTCCTTCTTAGGACAAGACATACCTACAAACACACACACACACACACACACACACACACACGAACACATTCCTCACACTCCTGAACGGCTACTTAATTAAATAACAAGGTTTATATTGTGCAATTTTTGCCTGGGTTTTTATATAAAACACAGCCATGGCTTTTCTTCTTCTTGGGCTCTGTACCTTCCCTTTCAAAGCTTGAGTTGAGTCAGAATTTACCGGATGTCATGGCTGCCTTTTCCTCCTTCCTTAGGGAGGTGCGCTCATCCATGTATACACTGATGGTTCGGTGCTGCTGACGCACGGGGGTACAGAGATGGGTCAAGGCCTCCACACCAAGATGGTTCAGGTGAGAAGCCTGGGGACCGTGTCTGGGATGTCTGCTGTCCTGGAAGATGTGTGGTGATGATGGGCAGTGTGGTGCATCAGGAGAAGCAACAGGCCTGAGAGCACACTTACACACGACCTTGGACAAGTCTGCTCCCCTCTTGGTTTGTTTCCTTATCTGTGCTAAATGATATGCAAGGACACATCCATTACTGTTGTCCTGGGCTCTGAGCTCGCTCTATGGATGCAAACAGCTCATTTCCTGCACTCTGCAAGACCTCACAGGAGAATTGGGCTAATGGTGCTGGGTTTCAGTCAGGACATCTGCTTGGATCTTGAGGTCTTTCCAGACTTAAAAAAACAACAACAAGAACCCAGTATTTGCTTAAAATGGGTTTATGGATGCCTTAGCCAACCAGACCTCACTAAAAAGTACTCCTTCAAACTCAGCCAGGTGAGACAACATTCCAGTCTCAATAGAGTGGGCCTTACAAGATTGGTTCTTGCCTCTGTCAGTAGAACTAAACTTTGCCCTGGGAAGAAGCCAAGCTCCATGGTAACCTCTTTCCTAGAGGGTGATGTCTCCTTTGTTGCAGGTGGCCAGCCGAGCTCTGAAAATCCCCACCTCCAAGATTTATATCAGTGAGACAAGCACAAACACGGTACCCAACACCTCTCCCACAGCTGCCTCTGCGAGTGCTGACATCAACGGCCAGGCTGTTTATGTAAGTGAGGAGCCTAGGGGAGCCTGAGTAGCTGAGCTTGGACTCTGCATTTGGGGGTCTCTAGAGGGCTCCTTGATGTTCTGGAATAAGCTCTTTGGCTGTGGTCATGACCTCACTCTGCTACCCAGGAGGATGCTAGTCTTCATGTGCCCAGCTAATAGAGAAACTCAAGCATAACCATTTCCCTCAAAGCCGGGATAGTTGGATACAGAATGGGAAGGGGACTGGAAGGAAACCAGTGGCTTCTGGGAAAGGATGCTACCCAGGCTTGGAACTGGCCACAAGATAATGGGCTAAAATTGATATTTGTCTATAGGGTCAGCTGGATCCCAGCTATTTGCTTCTTTCTCACGTGAGGGTTATGCTCAAACAAGGAGCATGATGGGAGTCCTTCAGAAGTTCCCTCCCTGTCAGCCTGGGCGTGGCCTCAGGAGGGCTCTCCAGTCAAGGGCCAACAGTTGTCTACTATCAGGGTCACCTGGGTTGCTTGGAGGTAGCACCGCAGGCCCTTAGGTTGTAAAGGAGGCTTGCTGTCACCTGGTACAGAGGGCAGAACACTGACATGCCTGGTGATGTTCCTTCAGGAAGCTTGTCAGACCATACTGAAAAGGCTGGAACCCTTCAAGAAAGCGAAACCCGAAGGCTCCTGGGAGGACTGGGTAAGTCTGAGATGATTCAACCTGTTTTTTGTTTTGTTTTGTTTGTGTTCATTTGTTTGTTTGTTTGTTTGCAAAGGAAGTACGCCAACTACAGCAGGGCTTCTGTCCCCACCGAACACGTGTAGGAGACGATGACCTAGTCACACACAAGCAGGAGGAGCTGTGGCAGAGACACAGGGCAGGACAAGCTCACGCTTGCTGAGCCTCTTGATAAAAGTCACTCGAGGAATGCTTTTGATCCAGAATCTTGACGTAGGTAGAGATTAGGATTCTGGCCTCCCCAAGCCTGAAAGGATAGAGTGTCTGCCTTAAGCACTGCCACATGATGCCTTGGCTCACACATATGCTCAGCAGGCCCAATGAGGTGTGTCTCCTTAAAGCTCCACGTCTCTGAGGGCCTCCCTGGCAGCTTCTCCTCTCACCCAACCTTTGAGTCTGAGGCAACTGAAATGCCATCTGTGTGTGTGTGAGAGAGATCTAGGTGTCCCATCAAATGCTAGGAGTGACAGAGCAGAAAATGTCAATAAGAATGAGCCGAGCGGTCTGAATTCTAGACTAGATGTCTGCATGCAAAGAATTCTGAGAGGTGTTGCCTGCCTGTAATCCTAGGTAGAGGCAGGGGGATTGTGGATTAGAGGCCAGCCTGAGCTATGTAGGAAGATACTGTCTAAAAAGTCAAGGGGTGTGGATGTAACTTGATGGGAGGACACTTAGTTGGCATATGCAAGGCTCTAGGTTCAACCTGTAGCAGTGAAACACACACACACACACACACACACACACACACACTCACACACACACACACTCACACACACACACACACACTGACACACACACACACACTCACACACACACACACACTGGAGGGAACAAAATGAGACTGTATATGAACCATATGATAGCACGACCTTATGTCACCAAATGCAGGGGAAACTAGCTATTGTGTCACAGCTACTTCCTTTTCATGCCCCTCTGAGCTTAACATGCCTTTCCACACTCACTGAACGAAGGACCATACGCATGAAGACTGCTTGCTTCTAGTTTAATTCTGGTAGCTTGCACATTGGTTTGTCAGGACATTGTAATATTTTTTACAACCGCCTTGATGATGATTTTCTTTCATTCAGCCTGCTGCTCTGGGCTTTGCCCTGTGCTACCGGCCACATAGTCCAGTGTCCATTATGAGCAGATAAAATTGATAAGTAACGCACAGTCTGTGCATTATATTATATGCCTGGAATGAATCCTAGGCCAAAAACTGTTTTCTCTAAGCTTTGGTTTTCTCATCTGAGATACGGGGACAACGAAAGCTCAGTGGTGGGTCAGGTCTTTAGAAAGCACAGGCGTCCCTTCCTGACGGCCACTGTCTTCCTCAGGTCATGGCTGCCTACACGAGTGCAGTGAGTTTGTCTGCTGCTGGATTTTATAAGTAAGTATGATCCTCTTCCTGCTCACTCCTGGGCACTTACAGGCTGGAATGCTGGCTAGCCCAGAGCCAGAAGGAAGCAGGCCCTAAAGCCCTTGTCATGTCAGTGGAACTCGCGCTGTTTTGGAATGGTACTTCGTTATGTGCAGTTACCAAGTATGTATGAGGGAGGAACAAAAGCAGAAACTGCCGTGTCAGAAGACTTCAGGCCCAGTCCAGGCCTTGGGGAGCACGCTGTTTCCTAAAAGAAGGACAAATCTGTCCTGCATTCTGCAGGACATGGCACTCAGCTGTGCCATGACAGGTGTTTGGGCAACCTGTGTGTCTCCCTGTGCCAGGCACTGGGTCTCTTCACGGTAACTTTCCCTCAGGAGAACAGGAGGATTTAGAGTCTGTGGTCTCCTTACAGGAGAGTAAGGTGGAGCTTTATTAGTGCAGCGGCACATACAAGGGAACACAAACATTCTACAGTCTTAAACTTGTCTCACAGTGTGATTAGCTAGAGACCCCTCCCATCCAAATTAGGAGTTACCAAAAGATACCATAATATTTACTGTCCTATTGCTATTATAAAAGGCCCTGATGAAAGCAATGCATGGGAGAAAAGGTTTAGCTCATAATTCTAGTTTATTCCATTGTTGTAGTCGCAGCAACTCAAGCTACTGGGTCACAGTCAAGGGCAGAGAAGTGCATGCATGCTTGCTTACACTCATCTTACTTCCTTTCCTCATATAAGCACGGGCCCAGCACGATGATGCTCACATTCAAAGTGGGTTTTATTCACTTCAGTGAACCCAACCAAGAAAGCCCCTCATTGATATGTCCATAGGCTAGACCGATCTAAACAGTCTCTCACTGAGGCTTTATCCAGGTGATTCCACATTGTACCAAGTTGACGATGAAAAAAAAACCACCAAATGCCCATCGTAAGTTTCTGGGAAATGTAACGGAAAGCTTTCCAAGTTTGTTTTAAAATGTGTTGAATGAATGTATGCATGTGAACTACACACATGCTGTTTTTCTCTTTGCTGTAGAAAAGGCAAGTTGAGGAAGGAAGGGTTGATTTTGGCTCGGTCTGATTTACACAGCAAGGAAGCTCATGGCAGGAGTGTAAGGCAGCTGGTCACATCACAGGACAAGTCCAGAGGCAGAGAGCCGCACACTCGTGTTCGGCTCACTTTTATATTTAGTCCTGGATTCCAGTCCATGGGCTAGCACTGCCATACTCAGGGAGGGGCTTTCTGCCTCAGGTGAGCCTCTCTGTTTCCCTGGTAACTCTGCATCTAGTCAGGTGGTTGATGATGAAGATCGTCACCCGAGCAATCCTACACAAATACAAACTCATACAGATTTCCTCCTGCTTCCTCTGTGTTGGGGTAAATGCAGGGAGTACAGGTTGGGTTTCTGAAGGACCCACTATCTTAGTTAGGGGTTTATGGCTGTGAAGAGACACCATGACCACAGCTACTCTTATGAAGGAGAACATTTAATTGGGGCTGGGTTATGTATGCCCATTATTGTCATAACGGGAAACATGGCAGTGTGCAGGCAGACATGGTGCCGGAGGCTCTGAGAGCTCTACATGTTGATCCACAGGGAGCAGGAGACTAGTTCCACACTAGGCAAAGCTTGGGTATGGGAGACCTCAAAGCCTGCCCCCACAGTGACACACTTCTTCCAACAAGGCCACACCCACTTTAACAAGGCCACGCCTCCTAATAGTGCCACTACCTGTGGCCAAGAGTTCAAACACACAAGCACCTAGATAAACAAGGTGAAGTCAGAAGCCAAAGACGGTGAAGTTTCTCTAGGGTTGAGTCTTGTCCCTCAGCCCTGTGTTTGGTTTGGTTCAAGGGTGAGTTCTGGTCATATCAGCTCACATTATTTCTTTGTAGCATATTTTATATGTACATAAGTGTTAAATGCATGCATTATATATAGTCACATAAACATACATTATATAGTATATAATATATATATATACATGTATATATATATATATATGTATATACAAAACATAGGGACAGCATACTTTAACCTCTAGGGGTATGAGTACACATTTATAGGCTTCATAGATTATGACAATCATACAGGTCACTCAGACTCTGAAAAGGAAACACACACACAACATACCACCTGTTTCTCTTAATAACATTTTCCTCAAATCAGTTGTTAATGTTCCAAAGGGCCAGAAGATGGCAGGGGGTGGTGGTTGGGCTGTTTGGGGATGGACCCAGGTTGCTGTGAAACCCTGACCTTTCACCTGGAGAAAGGTGAGCAAGTGAACTTGGGAGAACAGTCCAATACCATCCCATGCAGAGCCACAGTGCTGAGGACCTTGTATTCTCGCTTGTTCGCTTGCTCGCTCGCTCACTCACTCACTAGCTCACTGTTTTAGGGAGTGATTCCACATCCTTCATGAGCCTGAGAACATCTGCCACTGTTGTTACTACCATGTGGAAACCAACATGCTTCTGCTAAATGCTGCCAGTTTGTATAGAATGCTTATGACACAGGCTTTGGAGAAATGAAACACAAGCCGGATGCCTTAGAATATCTTGTTTCCATTAAAGATCAGAGTATTTGGAATGCATGGGATTGAGGGGAGGCTGGCTGAATGGAAAAATAAGACCTTTAGGATGTACAGATTTCTCGGGTAAGACGCGTGTCTGGAGGGCGGTGGTTTGCCTCACAATCATAAGTCTTTTCTCTTTTCCAGGACACCCAACCTTGGCTACAGCTTTGAGACAAACTCTGGGAATCCTTTCCACTATTTCAGTTATGGGGTGGCCTGCTCTGAAGTAGAAATTGACTGCTTGACAGGGGATCATAAGGTAAGACATTTGCGATACTTCAGCCTAAGTGAGAAGAGAAACAAACAAACAACAAAAACCAAACAATTGAACAATCTGAATTGCTGGTCGAGGCATACTCTCTGATTGGGAAACAGGCCTTACCTCAGAGGCAGGTGACTGCACCATGAAGGCCAGAGAGTGCATACCTCAGTCAACGAGCCACATAGTCTCTGCCTCGCCCATTTGACTAATGCCCTAGTCAAAGCCACAGGGGGTAGGACTGTGCTCCATAAATGGCTAATTCTGGTGGACACTGACATTTAAATTGTAGAACATATTTTTTTCAATCATTTATTTATTTAAATTTTTTTATGTGTGTGTGTGTGAATATAGACCAAGCCAAGGTCAGAACTCTACCAACTAAATTATACCTCCAGCCCTTCAGCTATTTAATAATGTATTATTATTTGGATTCAGCCACAATGTCATTTGTTTCTTGCTTTCTTATGAGGTCTGCCCAGACTCAGGTTCAGTGCCCTAGTCCCTGGAACTTTTTCTCACCACTCATAAATGGATATGTGGCAAGATCAGCTTTGGCCCACCCCTTATTTAGTGGCTAAGATCTTAACCATCAGCTTTGATAGTGGTGGGAACCCCTGTCTCAGCATGCTGCTCAGGGCTCGGTGCTTGAGAAAGTGCTGTTCGGGCTGGGACTTACAATCTGAGTTATCAAGACACACCTGGGACTTCAGGCATTCCTTTCTTCCCAAACTACTTTCCATCCACAGAATCTCCGTACAGACATCGTCATGGATGTTGGTTCCAGCTTGAACCCTGCCATTGATATCGGACAGGTAAGGTCTATGAGGGACCAGGGTGGTGACAGTGTGTGCCCACCCTCACCCTGCTCATTAAAGGCCAGCAGCTACACAGCATGTTGGCATTTTTTAAGTAGGCCAGAGCATGGCACTTAGAGGACCTCATTCTGAAAAAGAGTCATCCATCCAACTCCCAAATCAGAAGACAAGTGAATATAGATTAACTTGGATTGGGCAGTGTGGTGCATGAGGAAGCGCTGGATGCTCATGTGTGACATAGACACACAGAGACACAGGGAGCAAAGGGGGAGGGAGGAAGGAAAGGGAGGGAGAGAGGGAAGGAGGGAGGGACGGAGGGAAGGAGAGACAAAGACCAGACAGACAGACAGACAGACAGACAGACAGACAGACACACACACACACACACACACACACACACACACACACACACACACACACACACTGGACTGGTTGGGGAATGCCCTCTGTAGGCATCCATTGCATCAAGTACTATAGATGCAAAGATTATTGGCAGTGCCCTGTGGGGACCGGCATAGTACAGAGGGTAGCCTAGATCTGGGACACTTTGTCCCAGAAGACAAGCACGAGTGGGAGCCCAACAAGGCTGGAGGTAAATTTCAAAGAATTTACTACTCAAGAAATCCCTCCTATGAGCTTGTTTCCAGTGGTGCCTCAGAAACACCCCCATCTGCACAGTGGCAGGTTTTAGTGAGAAGGAGTACCTGCCACTCTGCTGACACACTCTGAACCCCTGTTCTGCCTGAGACCAAGTTCAGTGGCAGGCCACCAGGGATGCCTTGGTACCTAGGTAAGAGCCAGCCAGACCGTTGAAGGCTGTGTTAGCCTCCTTCCAGGCCCCACTATAGGTCAGGTTTTGCATCCATTGTAGATATCAGTATCTGTCCTGGGGTCTGGATGGGAGGCGGTAACCATGGTCACCTTTTTTGTCCTGCAGGTAGAAGGGGCATTTGTCCAGGGCCTTGGTCTCTTCACTATGGAGGAGCTGCACTACTCTCCTGAGGGGAGCCTGCATACTCTTGGCCCCAGCACCTACAAGATCCCTGCATTTGGCAGCATCCCCATTCAGTTCAGGGTATCCCTGCTCCGTGACTGCCCCAACAAGAGGGCCATCTATGCATCCAAGGTACCATGGCTATGTGCCGCCTTATGACCAGCAGGATGGGAGACCACAGTGGGTGATAAGGACTTCCAGTCACCCGCCTGGTGGGTCTGCAAGGGATTCCTGCTAAAGACGGAAGAGGATTGACTCTGGCCATGGTTAGGCAGCTAAGCTTGAGAACCAAAGGGACTGTGCTGTGGACAGGTCTTGGGCATATCCACTGAAGATGGCTCCTTTTGGGAGCCACCGAGAGATCCCTTAAGCAAATCCTATGGGTCAAATCCTGAACTAGACTCAGGTCTCGGCCATGCATCATGGTCCTTGATCTTTAGGGATGATTTTGCAGATTAAGCATCTCTGTGTTCTTGTGAGAATTATGCAAATGCACTGCAGAGGCATTCCAGCACATTCTGCCATCTGCTCTAGTTGTTGAGATCCAACCTTAAAACCATACTAACAAGCCCGGGGAACAGTGCACAAAGAGCGTCCTGGAGTACTGTCCACCAAAAGCACACAACATGGTTGAGAGTCAACTTAGCTCATCAGTGTAGTCCTGTGTCTCTGAAGGAAGGGAAGCCATGACTCACGAGAAAAAAAAATGCATCTCTGGGGGATCATAGCCCCAGAAATTTTGGGTCTGTAGTTCAAGGAAGCAAAGCCTCAAAACATACATTTTAATAAGCATCCTTGATGATTCTGATGTAGGCAGTGCCCTGTCTGTGCCTCATGGGGAAGAAAGGCCACCCTCTATCAGGAGGTGCCTGTTGTCCTAGCAGATCTGTACATGTAATTACAGTGCATATTTAGCATCGCTGTCAGAGCTGCGGATAGACTATTCCCCTGGACCGGTAACCGAGGAAATGTCTAAAACTCATACGAAGGCTCTGATATATATCACCGTAGCCAGCCATGGCGGTGCACACCTCTATCCCAGTAATTTTAGACTGGGGGTTACATGGTGAGTGCCAGGCCAGGCAGGGCTTCATAGACAAGCCTTGTCTCAGTAATAAAAAATAATTATTTAATATAGCTTTCAAAGGCATAATATATAATTATTTCATGTGCATTTTATAGTATCATCAGAGAACATTACACACTTTGAGCTGAAAATAAGTGTATAAAGTTCAGCCATATAAGAAATAGTTTCTCAGGTGTTTATTAGTTTTGGCTGCTTCTTTTTGCCTTATTTGGTGTGGTCCCATTTGTGCTGGGTGGCATTGTTTGTGAGCTTCCCTGGCCATCATGGGGCAGGGCTCACAGCCTTGCCTCCTGGGTCTGTGTGATGCTGCGGAGCCTGGAGGCACTCTGGCTGACTCCCTGTTCTGTTGTTCTGTCCGCTCAGGCTGTTGGGGAGCCGCCGCTTTTCCTGGCTTCTTCTATCTTCTTTGCCATCAAGGATGCCATCCGCGCAGCCCGAGCTCAGCACGGAGGTCATAATGCAAAACAACTCTTCCGGCTAGACAGCCCTGCCACCCCAGAGAAGATCCGAAATGCTTGTGTGGACCAGTTCACCACACTGGTAGGAGACTTGAACAAATTCCCACTCCACCCTGGGGAGGAGAGGAGCTAAGGGGGCAAGGCTGAGGGGGAAGTTCTGCAGAGCGGAGAAATGCCAGGCTCTGCTTCTCCTGGGCAGCCTTGGGTCAAGGACTGCCTTTACTGAGGTGAGCTTGCAGGGAGAATAATGAACACCCCCTTTTGAGTGGCAGCTTGCTCAGGGGCTTTCTTGCGGTGGGGGCGGGATGTGTGGTGTACAGCCATTCATTTTCCACAGATCTCACACTTTCCAGCTGCCTCCAGGGATTGGATAAATCTGCAGAATAGCCCAGTCTTTGCTGCTAATCACTATCTGCTGGCAGGGTTGGGGGCGGGGGGCTCCTGTTAAAAACACCATGTGGACCTTCATGGAGAGAGATGACGGGAAGGGAAATAACGGCACTAATGGCGTTTCTTTCAATATTACCATTTGCCTTCCTGATACTGGGGTCATAGGTACCCTCGAGGAATTCGCAGCCTTCGGGGACACCAAATGACTGCATTATGTGGTGACTGATGCCCACCCTGTAGGGGCATACAGTAGGCCACCGGTTCTCTACTCTCCTGATGCTGTGGCCCTTTAATACAGTTCCTTATGTTGTGGGGATCCCCAGCCATAAAACGGTTTTCGTTGCTGCTTCATACCTGTGATTTTGCTACCGCTATGCATCACAATGTAAATATCCGACATGCAGGAAGTCTGATGTGTGACCCTTAAAAGGGTCATGACCCACAGGTTGAGAACCCCCGCAGCAGAGGCGCTCAGGGCCCTCACAATCATGTTGGGTAGTGTCCCTTTGTTTCCCTTTCTGTGGATGATGCCAGGCAAAAGCAGAACATGCTAGGAGCACTTCCTCCTCCATGGGGATCTCAGCGCCAGCCCAGCCTGAGTTGGGGGATACAGCAGCTACACACAGAGAACTCTAACTGTACTCAGGGCCTCTGTTGGATTAGCAGACAGGTGGGTTTGGACATTTCACAGCCTTTGGGCTTGTGGGTAAAGTGAGGACTTATTGCTCCCAAATATTCTAGGCCCGAGGAACGGGTAGAAGAGTCCTCAAGGGAGGAAAGCTGCCACCCAGACCTCTACACTGAAAGTGAAGGAAACAGAGCCACTCTTGAGTCTCCTGACAGCTTTAGCTCAGAGGCGAGAGCTGCGGAGCATGCGTGAGGTCTTAGGCAGTGTGGTTCCCACTGCTGTGCAGCTTCATTCCTGCAAGCCAGGACTCCACCATGGTACCCATGGCTGACGGTCACCCGAGCCCTGTATCTTTAACAAGAGTAGTACCTATGGGCCGGTTGCAAAGGCAGCTTCTTTGTGCAAGGAACGGGTTGCAAAACCCAGTCATTTAAAGAGGTCCACAGAGGCCTCCAGTCTGGAACGCACACTCTTTTCTCTATGCAGCAACCCGGTGAGTATAAACCCTTGCAGTGGACTCACGTGGACACCCGATTCCACGTGTCAGTTGTGGATGCCACGAACAAAGGGACCGCTGCTGTGTTCTTTATCACCATCTCTCTTGAGCCCACTGGACTAGCTGCTACGTGGAAAGTGCTCAGTGGAAAGTGCTCAGTGGAAATAAAGAAAGCACTAGCAACTTAAAGGGCCCTGTGCTGGGGGGGGGGGTGCTCCCCATGGCTGAGACTATAAAATGTCTTAGCTTGGTGTTGGTTGTGGCATGTATGGGACAGAGTGGGTGGGGCATCATGGGGGGGAAAAGCATGGCAATGAAAATCCTCTGGCTTCTTCCTAGTGTGTCACGGGAACATCGGAAAACTGTAAACCCTGGTCCGTGAGGGTCTGAAGAGCATGTCCCAGCGGCGTTTTGTACTGCGGCAAGGCTTCCCTGGACCTGGACGTGCAAACTGTAGCATCCAGATTTCCACATGCTGCGGGGGGAGAGCTGTGAATCAGCGGGCTGGCATTTTCCAGAAATTGGAATGCACCAAGATGGTTTTGATCCAAATAAGAGTTGCGAACAAAATTGATAAGCAAATGAATGCTGTGGCAAATAAGCAGCTTGGGTAATTAATTTTGAGTCCATTTTGATCACGTGTTTGAAGTGGGTTTAGGAAGTATTTGTGTCATGTCGATACTCACGGAATGGCCAGTGTAGCCAGGAATCTCTCACACCCTCAGAAGCTTAAACCAGAGGTTCTCCAGATCTGCATGTCTTCCTCAGAAAGCCTATATCTGCCAAATTAGTGACGACCACACTGTAACCTAAGACTCACACTCATAGTTTTCAGAGAAACAGCGGAGGGAGAGATGAGAAATTCCAAATACTTTTGGGTCATGGAAGACAATAAAGAATGAAATGAATTTGAGGTTAATTCCAAAATTCTTGACCTATTAAAGTAAGATTATCCTCTGATGCAAAACTCCTGTCCCTATTATTGAGTGCCTACAGTGTACTGGGTCTTCTTTCCCCTATTCCCCCGCCCCTGTCTGTGTATATATAAAATATTTGGTTTGAGAATGTGCCTTACTTCTTAATTCCCTAGTTCCTAATTTCCTTAGTTCCTTTAATTTTCACCTAGAAATGCTGACACTGAAATCAATATGAGCCAAAGGGGAAAGCCTGAGTTTGACATCTGTGTGCCCTTCTTCCTGTGCCTCATTTTATTGGGAAATAAGAGTTAGACCACAATAATCACTGAGATCTTCCCCTGCTCCAAGTCTATAAATACATGACCCAAAAAAACTCCAGTTACGTAAGGGAGCTGCAGCTATCAAAGGCTTGGCCCCCTTTGCTCTTATGCAATGTCTGGGCCTAATGAACCCTGTGTGGACCACGTCCCCCCCGCCCCTGCCGTGTGCTTGCAGTTGGTAAGGAGAAAGGCAGGCATCCCCTTTCATGGCCCTGGCAGGAGGTTCCAGCACAGCACTGTACCGGGTGGACAGTGTGACTGGGTCAGGTGCTGTCTTTCAACCACAGCCCCCCCCCCCACCCCCAAGCCTGTCTAGCCATGGAGGAAGGATAGGCAGAAATAATGCAGACTGGTTATGTTTGATACTACGACTGACTGGCATGTGAGAAATGCTTATGGGTTCTCACATCAAATGCTAGCACCTTCCATACTGCAGCCAGTCATTATTTCTAAAATGTGTGTGGGTTTGAGTGTGAGCGTGTGCACACACATTCACACACACAGAATGCACACACACAGAGAGAGAACACACATGGAATCACACACACACACACACACACACGCACACACACACACAAAATGCACACAGACACAGAGAACACCCAGAAAGAATCTACACATGCGCGCGCGTGCGCGCACACACACACACACACACACACACACACACACACACACACACACACACACACACGCATACACCATGTTCTCTTTTCATATTGCTTCTTCCCTTCCGCTCTCCCCCTTTTTGGGGTAAGCTCTCGTGTGTCCCAGGCTAGTTTCAACCTGTGTAGCTGAACATAACCTCAGCCTCCCAACTGGTAGGGTTACAAACCCCTGCCACTTTGTCCCAGCTGTGGAATGCTGGGATGGAACCTGGGGCTTTGTGAATGTTAGGTAATCACTTTACTATGCCCCAAACACCTTTCAGTGTATTGTAGAAATGCTGTTGTTTACAGCATAGGTGAGGTTGACAACACTTTAAATACCAAGCTTGTATATACACTGGGCTATACAGGTTGGTTTCAGATGATTTTCTGGACTGTTATGAGGTAGGACTTGAGATTTACCACAAAGTTCCGCCGAATGAGTAATGAATGACTGGGAATTCCCTTGTGTGCTGAGGTTGAGGCAAGGACAGTGTTCATGGGAACTCGCCCAGAAGGTAGTTTGTGAACTAGAAATCTCCATGCTTCTGAAGTGCTGACTTCATCAGATTTCTTGCTTTACCTGCTGTGGCGTGTATTTGGTCCCTCCGTCATTCTGGGCTAGCCAACATTGCCTGCAGTGTGGTGCTGTGACCTCTAGAGGGCGGTAAAAGCCCGAGGATAAGGCAGGAGTCTCCAGATGGCCCAGCAGCATGGCATCTGTGGTTATTACTAGGATACTGATTTAGGATCTTGGAGTAGATCAGCTATCCTCAAGGGCCTCCCCGAGTGGATTTGAACCTGACAGGCTGACAAAAATCTTCTCAAAGGAGCTTTTTCAAGACGTGGGTCAGCCGTGGGAGGATGAGAGCCAGATGGGAGGCCAGCAGGGGAAGGCAATTCTTGATTTTTTTGAACATCTGCAACATGCCATGTGCCAAATTTAATGCTTTATCTACAGAGCATCATTTAATCCTCCAAGTGGCCCTAAGGGGTAGGTACTCTACTCCCTGTATGCACACGAATGAGGAGCCTTCCTCTTGCCGTGCCAGGGGTACAGGGTAGGGGGACCTACTCACGATGGCTTGCTCCAAAAACCCACCACAACCCAGCTAGCTCCTCTGCCTCAAAGGCTGAGATGCTTTGGGGAGATCAATCTGCCTATCAGAATGGACCCTTGCTGCGTAGAACGCGGGGGGGGGGGCGGCTAGTGAGGGTGTCAGAATCCCTGGCTGCTCCCTAGTAGGTGGGGTAAGGCCTCCCATATTAGCATGTGGTAAGGGAAGCTGGTAAACTTCATCCTACTCCAGGGGCAAGGTGGTCAGTGGGCACAGTGGAGAGGACTGGATGGAAGACGTAAGGAGGAACCCTGGGCAAAGATTTAGATCCGAAATAATTCTGGCTGATTGACTTATGACTGGGAACATCCCCGAACCCGTGATATTTTTATCTTTAGCTGAGGGAGCACTTGGAAAGGATCCCTATGCTGCCTGTTTTGGATTCCCGGATGAGCCTGCTCATCATATCTTACAGCTTCCTTCAATAGCTGAGGCCTGAGATCGGCCTAATGCCCCCCAGACCCAGGAAGTTGCCCTTTTGTTTTCTTCTCTGTCCTGAAGTGGAAAAAGACAGGACACGTCCCTGAGTCAGAAGGCAGACCCTGTGACAATCTTGTCACCTGAAACAAAACAGCCATTGACACTGGTGGAAATGACAGGCCTCTGCCCAAAGGGACTCTGATGTCATCTCTGCCCTTGAGCTCCCAATGTCTTGGCCTTGCATAATCCCCCAGACCAATTTAGCATCCTAAAGCTGGGAGGAACTTGGGGATCATTGATTTAACTCATTTGCTTTTGAGATGAAAAAGTGAGTTCACAGAGGGGAAACTGGCTTGTTCAGATCCCCACAGCCATGCAGTGGCAGAGCCAGGCTTTACAACACAGCCTCTCAGCTCCAAGCCCACCATGTTTTTGCAACAGGGCCATGAATCTGCTAGCCAGATGGGCTTCCCCTTCCTCAGCCTTCACTCTGAGAGCTGGTAGGTGACAGAAAGCTGGTTTAGCCAGCTCAGGGAGGAGGTGAAGGACCAAGCTGGGCACTGTCAGTAAGGGGGACATATCTCGTCCCAAAAGCAAGGGCCAAATTGTCATAAAAGTCTCGTGGGAGGGAGTCGTGGGAAAGTGATTTGCCTCCCGTAGCTTACCATTCACCTCAGAGGAATAAAGCAGCTGAGAATAACATCTGAGAGGTTGGACAGAGGTTTCCTTTGAAGCCAGAGGCTGTATATTGTCCTTGACAAGGAGAGACGTGTGTGTGTGTGTGTGTGTGTGTGTGTGTGTGTGTGTGTGTGTGTGTGTGTGATATTTCTCCAACCTGGGAGGAAACAGGGAGAATCGTGAAGACCATTTGATGATCCATACCAAATGATCTCCTTGGGCAGTTGTGGTCAAGTCCACTGGAGGCATCAGGACAGTGACATGAGGCCAGGGTGAGGAGTGCTCCTGTAGTGGCACAGCAAGGGTACCAGTTGGCCATGGTAGAGTAGGTCCACCCAGGATAACCATATGGAGGGTTTAGTGTCACTGCAAGGAGAAAAGGAGCTGACATTGTGCAGGCCCACTTGCTCCAGTGTGACCCATGAGGACTGTCCTGTGTCCTCTATTGCAGCTTGACATCTTTCTTTCCTATTCCATCCCCCTTTCAGTATGGGAGGAAGTAGAAGTGCTTTCTCTCCGGGGGGTGGGGGGGGTGGGGATTCTGTGAACAGGAGCAAGGCCAAGGGTTCTCATCTTGGGATACAGATATTTTTGTTCTGACATGCTCCTGCATCTGACCTGCCTCGCTGAGAGTCTGAGTGGCACGTGGTTGGGTGCCCTGATAGGCTGATGGTCCTGAGGCATGAGCTATCAACAAATGTGGAGCTGTCCTATGTGTATGTTCCCGTGTTCCCACTAGGTCACACGTCCTAGATGGCGATGTCCTGGTGGGCACTTCTTTGTCTTGATTTCCACCTGCGCCAGACTGAGCTTGTGGACAGTGACACCAAGACTACTAGCTCTTCAGGTGTCAGAAACACCCATAGCCTGCCCAAGCCCTTCCCCTCTCCCTCTTTTCTCTCTCAGACAAGTTTATTTGATCACCTGAATCACACGTAAAACAGTAACTTGAGATCACTAGGCTGTTGTGAGGAATGACCTTGGATTCAATCTCCAACACAACCTCCACCCCATCCTCACCCCCAACCCCACACCCACCAAACACACTTCCACTCTGTAGGAGCAGACTGCTCATGGCTGCTGAGGCATACTATTGAGCATCAGGAGGTGTGGGGTAATGAGGAACAGTTGAGCATGGATAGCCCGGGCCTCGAAACAGGTGAGACCAGTTTCTACCATTTCACTTTGATGTACATATCACAGTGATGGATGATCACGTGACATACACGACAGCGTGATGGATGATAACATCCCAGCTGCTGTGACTTCCTCAGTACAGTGGGCTGAGAAGAGGACGGCCTCTCAGCTCCCCACGGCTAAGTGGCACAGATGAGACTGGACCAAGGAGGCCATCTACCCCACCTGTCTGGTTTCACAATCCTTTACTCTGACATGTAGCTCTATTTGCTTTATATATCAATTTACATTTTAGGACCGGGTACCTAAGCACTGAAATTCCAAGCACCTTTAGAACACTCAGAGTCTTTCTGCCCCATTTTTCCCCTCTATGCTGTCAGTATTCATTACAAATTAGCTATTCCTTCCTACATCTGTACTATCCCTAGGTCCACATTTCCATTTCTAACAGCCATAGAGATTCGTTTTATTAAGCAATAACCATCCATCCAGGTAGTGAGCCACCCTCCCAGCAAGAGTTTAGCACTGGCTATACACTAGCTGCTCTGCTGTGCTCTGAAATGAAAATGAAGGTGAGCCCACTTCACGTATCGCTCCAAGTCTCACCGAATCCGCGAGGAGAATCATGGCCCATGCAGCTACAGCAGTAAGTCTGGGTCCGCTATGGCGATGTCTGGAGATGCTCGGGAGCTGAGAGAGTGGAAAATCCCGAGGAAGAAAAACTTACCATGGAAGTGTGGCATTTGCACTGGAGCTAAATAATATCCTGTGTTTCGATCAACTTCAGGCTACTATGGTGAAATCCCAGGGGCAGTTTCTCTAATTAACAATTTGGGAGGTTCAAGTACAAGACGGAGCAGCATTATTGTTTGGAGCCTCTGTCAAGGCGTGCGGATGAAACGTATAATGGAACAAATGCCAACATTCAAGCTGTAACAACGAGGGTGAGGAGTCCATTGGCATAGCTCCAGGGATACAGGACCATCCACTATGACCTACTCCTTTAAAAAAAGTAATTTAAAAACCATGCTTGCTTGCTTATGTATTTGTGTATGTCTCTGCATCTCTGTGTGCAATGCATATGTGTGTGTAGGTATCCAGGTATGTAGGTAGCCCACACAGAGGCCAGAGGAAGACATTGGATGCGTCTCTCTATCACGCTCCATCTTTACCTTTGAGGCGGCATCTCACTCAGAACCTGGAGCTCATATTTTCACAGTTAAGCTGGACACCAGCAAGTCCTAGTGATCCTTCTGTTCCAACACTCCCTGGAGCTGAGGTGATGAGCATGCAGGGCAGGTTCAGTTTGTTATGTAGGTGTTGGGAACCAAGCTTGGATCCTAATTGTGCCCTTAACTGCTGGAGTATCTCTTCAGCCCCAAGGACACACTTTTCAAAGGTCTATAGAACTTCTAATACCATCACCCTACGACCAAGCTTTCATGGACCTTTAGGGCAGAGGTTCTCAGCCTTCCTAATGCTGTGACCTTCTGTTACAGCTCATTGTGTCGTGCTGACCTCCAACCATGAAACTATTTTTGTTGCTACTTCATAACTGTAATTTTGCTGCTGTTAAGAATCATAATATAAATATCTGTCTTTTTCAGTTGTCTTAGGCAACCCTTATAAAAAAAATGTTACTTGACACCACCCCTAAAGGGATCGTGACCCACAGATTGAGAACCGCTGGTTTAGGGGCTACTGACTTAAACCACCACAGTGCATTGGTTCCCCCACCCCTTAATTATTAGCATTACGATTACAAGGTTTACATATTAACCCGGTACCTAGGTCTCACCCGCAGTGGGCCTCTCCCAGGTCCTCCTCTTAGAATTCCAGATGCTGACACAAGGTGTTGCAAGTTTGCTCCTTTGTGGAAACTGACTCTGCTCCTGAGCCCAGTCAGGTTGTTGGCTGGATCTCTGTGGTTTAAGGGCTCCACTTCCTGGCTGGCTGTCAGCTACGGCTACCCACAATCCTCATGCTCTCCCTGTGGCCCTCTAGCAACAGGAGACAGCTTCTCTGACCACTGCTGCCATGTCTTTTCTGACCCCAGTTGGACAAAGTTCTATGCTTTCATGTGCTCACGTGGTTAGGTCCCGTGGACCCATCTGCGTAGCCTTAATCACATTTGTAAACCTCTGTGGCACTGTTTAATCTTTTTTAAACCAGATCCCGAGGACTAGGGCCTGAACGTCTGGAAGGAGCTTTTGGGTGGATCACATCTGCTGAGTCATGAGAAGGGCTCTTCGGGAAAGGGAAGGGAACAAATAAAACCATGGATCGAGTAGCCATCGCTGAGTAGCAAAGAGACAAATCCCCCGTCCTCTGGACACAGACCAGTCAGTCCCTCCAATGAGCTGTGTGTGGGCCACCACCCAGTTCATGGACACTGGGCTCGGTTCTGAGTGGGGACTGCTGCTGTACCATTTCATACTCCTGTGCTCGTTAGTTTCATTTAGTACTATTGATGCCTTGCGCAAAGCACTAGACTGCCACGTGAGTGAGCTGATGACCGGCAAAGCAGTGAGAAACCTGTTAACACTGTGTTGTTTTGCAAGATGGCTTTAAAACTTGGCAGTATATCCCCCCCCCCCCCCGCCCCAGCTATTTATATGCTTCCTTGATGTTATTTTTATTGGGGATGCAATTTTCCATTGTATAGATGGAACCATAGTTTATTTAATGAACTTTCCCGGTGTTGACATTTGGCTTGCTCCCAAGTTGTTTTATTATCATCAACAAGACGGAGATGAACATAACCAAGTTGGGTTTGTTTGTTTGTTTGTTTGTTTTTGCTTTTTTTTTTTAACAGACCTGTGAAACAGGATGGCTTCAGACCCTTAGTAGGAACATGGGAGAGGTGCAGAGAGGCGCATTGCCTCCTGTGGTCATAGGGGAGGTGTCCTTGACTTGATCCAGTGGCTCCTGACCACTCCCAGGACTCTTGGCAACCAAGGAAAAGGAGAAGGGCTGTGACATCAGGGGAGGGCTCTTTGGTGCTAGATATAGAGTACAGTGGGCTCAGGTTGGGAATGGCCTGAGGTGTGACATGGGCAGGCAGCTGAGCCACTGAAAGGAGTGGCCAGGAAGATATCTCTGGAAGCTGTTGGAGACATCCCTGGGAAGCTATTTCCTTTGGGGGTAAAAGGAAGTGGCGATAGGCAAGTCGCAGGGCTGGGAGTGCAGCCTAGTGGTGAAGCACTTGGTTAGGATGCGCAAGGATACGGCTTTGATCTTTAGGCGCCCCAAAATAAATAAGTAATAAACGCTTTTTGCTTCCGTGTTGTGGCAGGGGTGGATACGGTATGCCCCCTGCTTTCATTTTGTCTCTGCTCCTGCCTCTGTTTCCTCTTGTGTCCAGCCTCAATAACAAACAAGAACGCCTGAGAACTGAACCTCTTCCTCAAGGCTCTCCTTTGGTCGACAGGGAATAAGTAGGAAAGACACAAGGGGTGGTGGAAACATTCTGGATGTTGGTTGAGGTGAATTTGTGGAGCTACCAGAAGCCATGGTGCTCTTAAGAGGCAGCCCCGCATATCCATGCGTGTGAATAATGTTCCGTCTTTTTAAAAAAATGTAGACATTTTCTGTAGGCTTGGGAACTGTCAACCAAGATCTTGCTGTGTTTGTATATGTTAACACAAATGGAGTAAGGCAGAGGGAAACCAAAGGCTCAGAACGGGATACCCAGGGGCCCAACTCCTACGTGGATCAGGCTTGTGCGATGGGTTCTTCTGGGAGCTGGCTCAGGTGTGTGGTAATGGGGATTTATGAACGCCACACTGTTCCTCTCCTCAACATTCTCGCTGACTGGGTTCCCACCATGCAAACCTGAGGCATGTCTGCATTAAGATCCCATGTATTGAGGCCACCATGTCTGTTAGGATCTTACGTATTGAGGCCCACTGTGGTACCTGACACGGGACATGAAGTTGGCACGTGGCAGCTGTTCGGGTCACGAGGGAACATTCC
Organism: Acomys minous; assembly: GCF_964271855.1. Taxonomy (NCBI): domain Eukaryota; kingdom Metazoa; phylum Chordata; class Mammalia; order Rodentia; family Muridae; genus Acomys; species Acomys minous. Next base: position 106,390,269 of record NC_140489.1, on the reverse strand, counting down.
AGAAGCTTTGCAGTCAGTGGTTGCCTGCCATTGTGCTCTGTAGTTTCCCCAGTGCGGAGACAGTGAGTCAAGCAGGCGCTGGCAGGAAAGGAAAGGTGATAGGGCATGCAGATGGTACTGACTGCTTCTTTCTGAGGACGGGAGAAATGCCTTCACTTCAGTGGGCTGCGTCTGTCCAGTACGGCTGGCACCCGCGGGGAGAGCTGATAGAGAACTCTGACAGGACGGGAGGAGGAGTTGGCTATCCCGAGGGGAGCAGTTTGGCCTAAGGTATAAGGGAAGGTTCCTTTTTTCCACCCCTTCCCAGGGAAATAAATGAAAGAAGTGACACTAATTATTCTCAGAACCTGACTCAGGGTGTCTTAAAAGTCTTTATCTACTTCCTCCATGCCCCTACTTTGTATTTCCCAGTGGGAAACGGGCTGATTCCTGTAATGAGCTGTGAATATAAAGCCCAATTTGGAACGACTGTGTACACACTCTTTGCTCTAGCTTTGCTGTTATTTGTATTTGAGCAGAGTGCTGGCTAGTTTTCTGTCAACTTGATATACACTAGCGCCACTGGGAAGGAGGAAACTTTAGTTGGGAGAATGCCTCCATAAGACCCAGCTGTAGGGCATTTTCTTAATTAGTGACTGATGGGGGAGAACTTAGTCCATGGTGGGTGGTGCCATTCCCTGAGCCAGTGGTCCTGGGTTCTATAAGACAGCAGGCTGAGTAAGCCATGGGGTACAGCACCCACACCCTCTGTGGTCTCTGCATTAGCTCTTGCTTCCAGGTTCCGGCCCTGCTTGAGTTTCTGTCTTGACTTCCTTCAGTGATGAACCACGATGTGGAAGTGTAGGCGAATAAACCCTTTCCTCTCCAGCTTGCTGTTGGTTGTGGTCTTTTCATCACAGCAATAGAAGCCCTAACTAGGACAGGCTGGTAGCTGTGGGGAAGACTGTGGAAGGACTTTGGACCGTTGGACTTGGAAAGCCGTTGAGTGTCGAGAGCGCAGTGGGCTGTTCTGTGGGAGCTGGGAAGACAAGAACGTTAAAGGCAACGCAGACGATGAGGCCTGGCTTGTGAAGTTCCAGAGGGAAGCATTGAGAACCCCTTAAAGACTCTTACCCATGCCATTCCCTGTTTTGAGAATCTGGGGTTCCCATTAGCTGGTCCTGAAGAACCAGTTGTGATTAACAAAGACCAAAACCACACCGAAATTGAACCTTTGCTTTCCTGGGACAAGAGATGCTTGCTGGTGACTAAGAAGACACCAGCATCACCGAGGTGAAATCTTCTGGGAAGTGTTTTTCCTCAGCATTAGCACACAGAAGCTGTGTTCTGGAGGCGGCCAACCTTGTACCTTGAACTGGCATCTGAACTTAATAATGTGTAAGCATCACCCAGGTGGTACTAGCTTTGAGGGCATGAAGAGGTCATAGAGAGCACACTTGACACTGTGTGGCAGGGCTGGAGTCCTTACAGAGAGTCCAGGAGAAGCTACTCTGCTGCATCCCAGTTGCAGCAGATCCCAGCATTTTAGAGATGCCAGTGCCCTAGGATGACTGCCTAGGACAGTGGCAGGTGTGGATTGGAGTCAGCCTGAGCCTAGGAGACAATCTGTGTGTGCAGAGCTGAGCCCTTCGGAGGAGTTCAGAAGGCCGTGAGTAAACCCTAGACAGTTGGGCATTGAGTTATTTACATGACTGGAGCTTGGTTTTGCTTTGTTCAGATTGTGACTGTGCTCTGGTTCTTCTCTCTTGAAGTAAGAAACTGTTTAATTTATTTTTCATTTGACAAGAGCCCACAGCGGAGAGACTTTGAATTTTAAAAGACTTTGGATCTTAAGGAGACTAAAAATTTTAAGTGTTTGAATTTTTAAAGGCTATGGAACTTTTAAAGTTTAGAATATTTTATATTGTGATGTTCATGTTAATGGGACCTCTTGGGGATGAATAGGAAAGGAAAAATTGTGGCTTAACAGTGATGTGTTTGTGTACCAAGCTGACAAAGGGTCAGTTGTGCTGGCTAGTTTTATGTCAACATGACACAAGCTAGAGGCATTGGAAAGGAGGGGACTTCAGGTGAGAAAACTACTCTATAAGATCCAGCCTTAAGGCATTTTCCTTATCAGTGATCCATAGGGGAGGGCCCTGCCCATCGGGAGCAGTGCTATCCCTGGGCTGGTAGGTCCTGGGTTCTTTGTTTTTGTTTTTGTTTTTGAGACAGGGTTTCTCTGTGTAATCTTGGCTGTCCTAGACTGGCTTTGTAGACCAGGCTGGCCTCAAACTCACAGAGATCCGCCTGCCTCTGCCTCCCGAGTGCTGAGTTTATAGATGTGCACCACCATGCCTGGTGATCTTGGGTTCTATAAGAAAGTAAGATGGGCAGGCCGTGGAGAGTAAGCTAATAAGCAGCACCCCCCCCATGGCCTCTGCATTGGCTCCTGCCTCCAGGTTCCCACCCTGCTTTGGTTCCTGCCTGGCTTCCTTTAGTGATGATGTGGAAGTGTCCACCTTTCTTCCTCCAACTTGCTTTTGGCTGTGGTGTTTCATCACGGCAATAGAGACACTAACTAAGACAAGGAGTGAGCTGTCTCTCTTCTAGTCCACTTACTGTGTTTGTGTTGATGCTAAGTTTTATCTCCGCACTGTGAAGCCGTAGTGAGGAGCTGCCCATAGAAGGGACCCATCAAGAAGAACAGCAGTGTGAAGGGATGAGGGTCTAAGACAACAGTGAGGGCCTCTCATTACAGGGGGACTGTCTAGATGGAGACAGGGACTTTCAGTGAGTTTTGTAGACAGGGACCCCATGGAGGTTCAGAGAAGGGCCTGGTGCTGCCTGGATGTTTTCTCACTAGCAGTAGGCTGGAGTCCACCGCAAACCTGGCTGAGTTCCACATTGGTGTGTTATCTGTGTCAGTTGTGGGGTCAAAACAGCTGAGATCCTTAACTTATAAGGGGGGAAGGGTTAATTTTGACTCACAGTTTCAGTACCCGGTAGCTTTGGGCCCCGTGTCTACAACATATATGTGTTTGTGTTGGGGGGCATGTGGTAGAGGAAGTCTCCTCATCAGGGTCGCAACATCCCCTTCCAGGACACACCACTAATGACAACTCTCTTCAACCATGCCCCACCCCTTCAAAGATTCCACCATCTTCCCATAATGCCATAACTTCAGGGTCAGACCTCTGGAGGATGTTTAAGTTGAGACCATATGTAGCATATAAGTCTGTGAGTTCTGAATAATAAAAATAAACTCAAAAACCCACTAGAGAGGTATTTTGCAAATGATCTTTTAATGTAAATTAAGAAAGGATCAGTAGTTTATTAAAGGAATCTTCACAGTGCTCCATGGGGCTAAATATAGTCTGAGCAGCTTTGATGAGAGCAATTGAATCACCGGAGCTTATGGTTGAAAACACTGCTCCAGGGTCCTGTTAGATAGACTCTGACTCAATGGGTCCACAGGGGCTTCAGAGCCTGCATTTTAAGGAAGCACCGGTGGAGCTGCTGATGCAGGGGTTCACACTTACAAAGCGATGAGGCCGCCTCAGGAGAATGGGGCCAGACGCTGTGGGCACTGGCTATTCCGCGAACTAGCCGACGGCTGAAGTTTGCCTTGGTCCCACTCTGAGTGAGGAAATGACTTAGGCTGGTTCCTAGAGAGGCCGGGGGAGGACACAGAGGAAGGCGGAGATGGACGGAGTGAGTGGGCTGTCTGCACTGGGAATAGTTTTGGTTTGATCTTCGTGTTGTGGCAACTTAAAAGGAAGTGCGGGCCTCTTAGAGGTAGGCAGGCGTGGAGAATGAGACTTAGTCACGGCTAGAGGAGGCAGAGAGGGTGGTGGATGGGATCTTGGGGCAGGATGGAAGGTGATAGGAAACACAGTCGCATTTGGCTGAGGGGTGCGAATGCACGTACCTGTGGCACCGATTCCACGCTCTGGGCTGCATGTATGTCTTTCCATTCCCTCCCTCACAGAGCGCTCTCTCTCTCTCTCTCTCTCTCTCTCTCTCTCTCTCTCTCTCTCTCTCTGTCTCTCTTTCTCTCCAGAAGGAGATGATGGCTTTGGAGGACTAGCTGGCAAGCATGGAGATCAAAGTTACAGACCAGGAGCACACGGCCCCCAAGCTTTTACTTCCTACCAGGCACTTCTTAATCAAGTCACTCATCCACAGGTGCAGGTGTTCATTATCCCACTTACCTGCCACATGGTCAGCTCTTAATGCACTGAGGTGGAGGCTGGGACTGATGGACACCTGCAGGGATGCAGAAAGGAAACCATCAGAGGCTCAGCCATCACTTGGCAAACAGTTGTCAGATGTCAAGAGGAAAATTGGTGGCTGAGCCAATGAGAAAGAAAGCAGGGAAATTTAATTTAGACTGGAGGGTCAGAGAAGGGCTCTGGGACTGTGATCTATAAGCTGAGACTTGAAGGATGGATAAGAAACCAGGGGAAGAATGTTCCAGAACTTTGCTGTCCAAAAGGATTTTCTGTGGTGATGGTAAGATTTCCCCATCATGTCATCTATCTAATGGTCACAGCACAGGTGGCCACCGAGCACTTGAACTATGTCTAGTGTGAACGAGGAGCTGAGTTTTCAATCTTACCAGATGGCAATTAATGTTAATGTATGTAACCACATGCATATGTTTGTATTGTGCATGAGAATGTTTGTGGGGGTGCACACATGCACAGCGGATGTGTGAAGGTCAGAGGACAGCCTTTAATATTGATCCATGGAGTTTTCTGCCTTTTGTTTAAAGAAGTGTCTCTCAATGGCTTTTGGAACTTTGCCCCCAAGGCCACAATCTTCTTTGGACCTTCATGTTTCCTCCCGTGTAGTCATAGCTCCAGTTAAATGTATGCCTGGTTTTCCATACCCATGAGCTTTGGTTATGAGACATAGCTTTGTTTCATGTACATATGGTAGAAGATGAGGAGAGACATGCATGGGAGAAGAACACACAGTGGAAGGAAGGCATATGCTTAGGGGTAAACCAGCACTCTGTCTTGCTAAGCCTCAGAGAGTGTGACACTGGGTTTATCTCCACCTCCCCTCCCTAGGGCAGGCTGCTCAGGCCTGAACAATTCAGTTAGGCCTATAAGAGACACCTGGGTCTACCTTATGAGGAACAATTGTACCATGACTATCTTGCAGCATTTCTTTTTCTTAAAAAAATTAACTTATTCAGATTACGTCTCAATTGTTATCTCATCACTTGTATCCTCCCATTCCTCCCTCCTTCCCTCTTTCACACTATTCCCCTCCCCTTGGTCTATGACTGTCAGAGACCTCCTACCCCAATATATGGTCATAGGCTATCAGGTCTCATCTTGGTAGCCTGCTTATTCTTTCTCTGAGTGCCACCAGGCCTCCCCACCAAGGGAAAGGAAGTGGGGCATCAAAGTTCATGTTGGTCCAAAAAAATGGAGGTCAGGGAAGTCATAGTAAACATAATATAGAAATTGTGCTGTTTGCTATTTGAGTAACTGGGGAGAAGTCTTGAGTCCACACAGAAGGCTGCACTAGGATATTTACAGACACAGCAGCAACTGCCATACTTGGCAGCAAATCAAGATGCCTTGCAGTAAGGGAACAGATAAAGAAATCATGATACATCTAGACCAGTGGTTCTCAACTTCTCTAACGTTACAACCCTTTAATATAATTCCTCATGTGGTGACTCCCAACCATTAAATTATTTTGTTGCTACATCATAACCATCATTTTGCTACTGTTACAAGTCATACTGGGAATATCTGATAAGGGACCTCTGAAAGGAGCCATAACCCCCAGGTTGAGAAGCAGTGATCTAGACAATGAAATATTGTAAAGCACTATAAAGAAGGGAGCTATGAGTCCATTAAAGCCTCAGAGAAGCCTCACATGCAATAGCACTAACTGAACAAAGCTCATTTGAAAAGGCCACATGTGGTATGAGTCCAGCGATATGGTATTCTGAGAAAGGCAAAGTTGTCATACCATTTGGAAGGTAGCAGAGGCCTGGAGGCAGCAAGGGACAAACAAGAGAAGTAGGTGGGGTGTGGATTTTCAGGCCAGAAAAAAAGCTATAATGCTGTAATGTTGGATATGTGTCATTAAACACTTAACTAAAGCCAACAGTGAGCCCTAGTGTAAACTATGGCCAATAGTGAGGTATAGCCTTAAGCACATCAATTGTGAAAACTAAGTACTGAGCCAGATTGGTTGAAAATGTTGACAAACGGGGAGACTGCGTGAGTGGAGGCTGGGTTGCTGCTGCATCTGCCTGGGTTTGGGGTCTACAGTCTAGGGTCCCCCCCACCTCTCACCACCAGTCGTTGTATGGAGGTTGCTGAGGAAGGGGCTGTGGCTTTAGTGTGTAATTCAAATGCTGATTTCTGCTTCCCCCATATCTGGTTGTAATCCTTGTTCTGAGAATCTACTCCCTCAATGTTATATAAACACTGCTCCCCAATTTTGTCCTGATATGCCAATAAATCATCTTACAGCCAATTGTGGAGCAGGGGAGAGAACAGAGCTGGGTTTCCTGCCAGCCAGAGGAGGAAGAGTGAGTTACAGATGTAGGGGATTCAGCCATGGGCGGAGGTCCAAGAAACATCAGGCGAGAGGAACTGGAGCAGGAAAGCTACAAAGCACAGGTATTGCTGGGATGAGCATTGGGAGGAAGCCAAACTAGTTTAGAAGGTTTAGAATAGTGTAACTGTTCAGTTCTTGTTCTGTGAAGCTTATTAATAAACAAATATTAAAGACTCTCAATTTATTTGTGTGACAACCAGGTTAAGAGGGAAGCTAAGAGAAGCAAACAGATTTATAAAAATAACTGTAACAAGACACAGATCCTCAAAGGGACAGCCAGGGGAGAAAGAACAGATACAAGTCAAGACTGAAGCAGTGATGGCATCAACCAATGCCTTGTCACCTCTACCTTGATGGTTTGCGAAAGGCTGCTCTGAGAGAAGAAAAGCTTGTTTGAAGTAAGACTCGGAAGTTATCTTGGGCTCCAGACAGGAGCCCGGGAGTGTCCTCTCTGCTTAGCAGACATTTAGCTGTAAGCTTGTCACGGAGAACTTTTCTACCACCACTCTCGCCCCTCACCCCCATCCCAGACATAGCCTTGTCTTAGGTCTGGAATTCTCCTTCAGCCTCGGCTCTACTCCAGAGGCCCCTCTACCCTAAGCTAGCCCAGCCCATTCCTTAGGATACAGGAATGTCAGAAGGCAGCCAGAGCTTGACAGCTAGAATTGTGTGGAAAGTCTTTAGAGAAAAAAATGCAACTTGCTTTCCCTTTTGGTGATAACATCAGGCCTCTTCTCTATGTGGTCTTTGATCCCATGTCTAGGAGGAGAAATAGCAGGGCTCAGATGGGCTTAATTCTAGATAGGCATGGCTAGGTTGCCTGTACCATTTTTCTTCCCACACCTTCCTGGTTGTGGAAACACCTCTGCTTCCAGAATCTTCTACCAAGGCTGGTGGCAGGCCCTTTGGAACTATGTTCTCAGTGGGCTTCTCTCACCTCTCTCAGACTTGGGGGCTCCCATGAGTGAGGTGCCCTCAAGGGCATCCTTGTTTATGAGACCCAAACAGAGTTGGGGGTTTTGGGACACAGCCAGAGGTAGGTTATTTTTTTCTTTTCCTGACAGCCAGCTGGGCAGGAATTCCAGGCTGTGTGTATTTACAGAAAGCTGCAGGGGGTCTTGAGAAAGGAAAGTGACCTCCATTCTGAGGAGTCAGGGTCTCAGAGACTTCTTCCTGCTTCTTTCCAGCCTAAGCCAGGATGCTTGGCTTGTGCTGAAGAGATGGCCAGTCTGCACCAAGAGAGGGGTGCTCAGCATCAGAGCCTCTCACAAACTCTGGGCTGCCAGCTTCACCTCTGCAAGACTTTCAGAATGTCTTTTGAGCACACTGCTATGCTATGTTAAAAAGAAAGAAAGAAAGAAAGAAAGAAACCGTTGTGAGAAGTTCATTTTTTGTAATTTAATCACACAGTTCTTGAGCAAGAATTTGTTGGTTGTTGTTGTTGTTGTTGTTGTTGTTGTTGTTGTGTCTCTGTGTACCCTTGGCTGTCCTGGAACTCACTTTGTAGACCAGACTGACGTCAAAATCACAGATTCCCTCCTGCCCTGCCTCCTGAGCACTGGGTGTGTGCACCACCACCATCCAGCTGAGTGAGAGTTTTATAGATGACAACCTTGGGTCAGGATGTCAAAAGGTAGGACATGCTACTCACATGAGGAGGGACTAAGACAGACAGGGGACATAAAGTCTCTGTCACATAGGAGAACCTAGCAAGTGCTGAGTAAGTGCTCCTCAGAGCTTTCCATAGTCTGTTCCTGACCATGTGTGCACGACTTTTCTTTCTGCAGTCTAATTGCATCCCAATGCCTTTCCATCTTAACTGCTCGCTCTCTCATCACATGACAAGCCCTGAAGAAATGTCAACAAGCTGCTGTGTGCTTCTAAGGAGGAGGCCCAAATGTGCCTGACCACCACCTCCCTCCCCACTGGCAGGTCTGGATATTTTTGTAGGATGCTTACCAGTCCTGGCACAGACAAGAGCTCTTCCTCTACAGTAATTCTGCTCTTGGCAGGAAGGTGTGAAAAGGGTTGAAAGCAGGCATCATGGTCTGCGGACTTAATTACTGCTCTTTGGAGCAGCTGGTTTGGGTCTGGAAAGCTCCTAATGGAGGGTCTGTCTGTGGAACAAGAGCAGGCAGTTTGAGCTTTAAATAGGGAGATGACAGACCACAGCCAACAGTAGCCAGTCAAGGCAGTGTTCCTGGTTTGGCTCCATACTTCCTCCTGTCTCCAGGGTGGGGCATGGTACTCAGACGAACTCTGTGGCCAACCAGGAGGAGTCTATGCCAGGATGGGGTGGGATGCATTAGAGGTACCCATCAAAGGAAGTGAAGCCATGCAGAGTCTATGCCAGGGTGGGGTAGGATGCATCAGTGGTACCCATCACAGGAAGTGAAGCCAGGCAGAGTCTATGCCAGGATGGGGTAGGATGCATCAGGGGTACCCATCACAGGAAGTGAAGCCATGCAGAGTCTATGCCAGGATGGGGTAGGATGCATCAGGGGTACCCATCACAGGAAGTGAAGCCATGTATGGAATTATTTGTTCGTAACCTATGTGTCTTTTGCATTTACTTCACTCAGCAAATGTTGAGTAAGGATTAATAATCAATTGCTCACCAAACATTTTTCTTTCTTGAAGATACAATGGTGAGTCAGTTCAATACTCTGTCTTTTGTGAACCTTTCCTTATTGTTCCTCTTGGTTGTTCCTTGGTCCTGGCCCCCGATTTTATGGAGCTTATAAAGGCTTTGCAGACGCTGTGACTCCATGAGCACCACATATCATTTGAACCCAGGCCTAAGACCATCCTAGGGATGATCCTGAAGACGCCCAGGGAAGATGTGTGCCTCCTGCCATCTTTAGTTCATCTTGGCTTCCCAAGATGGCTTTTTTTTTGACACCATGGCCAAAGTTACTTTAGATAGTTTCAGATGTGTGGGAGAAAAATCCCAGAGGGCCAGTCAATCCCTGAGAGTTTGGGGGAGCAGTACCAAACAAGAGAAGTGATCTCTCCATTTGTTTTAGAGCTGGTAAGTTTTGGAGGATCAAGCCCAAGGCCTTTGTGGAGGCTGGTTTATCTCACCATATTTCAGTTCTAGTGGCTGGCCTTTCTTTCTTTTTTGAGACAGGGTTTCTCTGTGTGTATCCTTGGCTGTCCTGGACTTGCTCTGTAGACCAGGCTGGCCTCAAACTCACAGAGATCTGCCTGCATCTGCCTCCCGAGTGCTGGGATTACAGCACCTGGCTGTGGCTGGCCCTTCTAAAGGGTGGGTTGAACGGTAACTGTCACTGGGGCAGTATTGGAAAGTATGGCCTTTAAGAGCACTTTTCATGGAAGCCTGTGCACTTCTCTTTGAATTCTCAATCTCAGTACTGGCTTAGTCACCAGAGAGCTAATTGTGCAGAGCCAGGAGTCCTTTATATCCTCTGTTTTCTGCACATATCCACCCACTTCTCTATATTCTGCCATGAGTTAGGGTAGCATAAAGCTTTTGCTAGAGTCTAAGCATATGTTCATCCGTGTTTTTTGATTTCCCAGCCTCCAGACGCATGAACCAAAACCAACTTTTTTTTTTCTCTACAAGTTCCTAGTTTTCAGTATTTTGTTACAGCAACAGAGAATACAGAAATGCACCCCCTACCCACCCCCACAAAGCAGCCCCTCCCCCCACGGCCTGTGCTGGCCACACTAGACTTTCTTCATTCCCATCCTGTCTCCTAAAACCACCTGTTTACTGTGTCCCGGTGAGGAAGAAATGGAAAACCCAGGCTCGATTGGTGAAGTGCTTGCTGTGCAAGTGTGAAGACCTGAGTTTGATTCCCCAGAACCCAGTGCAAGAAGCAAAGTGGTGTGTGTCTATAATCTCAGGTGTAGGAAGGCAGAGAGAGGAGGTCTCTAGTGCTTGCTGGTCAGCCAAATTAGCCAAACTGGGGAGCTCCATGTCCAGGAACAGACCGTGTCTATAAATAAATATTAGGTGGAGAGCTATTGAGGAAGAAACCCAATGTCTATGCTTGGATTACACATACCTATCCCCTACCTACCCCAACCCAGCAAAAGGAATCAGGAACTTCAAAAGCAGGTGGTGTTTGCTGACAGAATCAGACTGGGCACAAGAGCCATAGAGGGTCAGACTGCTTGCCACCTTGTTTTCTTCCATGGCATGCTTTTCTCGAGAGCGGATACAGCAGGCTCACTCTGTGCCAGACTCTGAGCTTGCCCACTTCGTTTCACTTACTCTTCAAAATGGTCCTTGTGCATAAGCGTCAGGAAATCCTTTTCTTCAGAAGGAAGGCTAGTCAGTTGGCAAGAAATACATATGTTCAGGGAACCCCAACTGGTTTCAGAGTTGAGGCCTCGTTGTCTAAGCTCAATTCTTAACAGGTGTGCCATACAGACCCTGACTCCCAGGAGAGCCTTTGCCATGCTTGTCCCTTTCACAGTAAAGTCTGAGCTTGGTCCTTGCATCTGTCTGTCACTCAGTTAATTTAGAAAGGTGGTTGGCTTTTCCTCTTCTTGAAAGGCCTGAAATTCTGCTTTCCCGGGTCTTAGGGTAAAAATTCTTCTGTCCAAAAGCCCAGAAATCTTATGGGCTCACTTACCACTCCTCAGTCCACCTTCTTAACACCCTCAGAGGGGACCATGGTGATAACGGAAGGTTAAAGTGTGTGTGTGTCTGTGTGTGTGTGTGTGTGTGTGTGTGTGTGTGTGTGTGTGTATGCGCGTACTCATGTATGTAGCCTTGCTCCAGTGTTCCTCTCTATGTAATCTTGGGAAGTCACAACCCTGTTAAATGGTAGTAAGGGAAGTAAAACCTCCTAGTGCCAGCAGTGAGTTATTTGAGGTAAGACATGGTGGGCATTGAGCGGGACACTTGACATAACGCAACCAATTTATAGTTGGTGTCTGTTATGGGCCAGCCAAAGCTCTGGAGTTGTGTGCGTGTCAAAATGATTTGGAAGGAAAATCCTGTCCCGGCACATGGCTGTATGGAGATTTTATTTATCCCAGGCAATTCGAATGCACACATGTTTCACTGTGGAAATGCTAATGGCACGGTCTTGCTATCAACGTTGCTGGGGTCATTATGGGATGAATTGAACATGCACCATATTTCCTCTCTCAAATCTGTAGATTTTGGAATGCCCAGTCTCTGGGAGGAGTTGAGAGTAAGGGGAAAGGATGTGATCAAAATATATTGTATATAAATTTCCAAAATTAATAAAAAAAAAAGAGTATAGTCACATGCCCCACCTCCAGGTGAATTCCAAGGGAGTATCTACCAACTCAGGAACCATGAGGGCCCCAAACTCTCCAAGATGACTGTCTTTTGTCTCTTGTCACCTTAAAGAAATTATGGGTGCTCCTCAAGGGCAGAACAAAGTCCACTGACATGGTACATACTTTGTTCATTACTTTGCCTGATCATTAGGGGGATTTCTATGCACGGCTTAGTCCTGGGTGAGAAGGCCTTTAAGAACAACTTCAATCCTCGGTTGCAGTAATGGGTGATGGGCTCACTGTTTCCTTTTGGTCTCATGTCTTGCTACAACCAGTCTGGGACAGAGGGAGCAGACCAGTTGTGCTTCCTCAAGAAATACAAACTTGAAAGAAGTACTAACATGCCAGAGAAATTAGGCTGTCTTAGGATAGAGTATGGTAGAAGAAAATGATGTCAGATTTCAAGTGAGCAACAGATGGCAGCACCACAAGTGTTCAGAAAAGGGACCCCAAATGTATGAAGGTAGCGTAAGGCCGGGTGACTCTTAGAAGATCGCCCAGGAATGAACAAGGAAAGAGGGAAGAGGGAGCCTGGGGAGATGGCTCACTTAGTCAAGTGCTCACTTTACTGAGAACCTGAGTTTGGTTCTCAGAGCCCATGTAAATAAAAAGCTGGGCATAGTGTTGTTTTTCTGAACTTCCTGTGCTGGGGAGGCAGACAGGAGGATACTTGGCGTGGAATGATGGGCAGTTGGTCCAGCTACTCAGCAAAGTCCCTGCTAATGAATGACTCTGTCTCAACACAAAGAAACGGACAACAAACACCCAATGTTGTTCTCTGCTCCCCATGTGTGTGCACACACATGTTCTTCCCTACACTCATGGGCATGGGCACTCTCACACCATACCGCTCCCCCCCCAACACACACACACACACACACACATAGAGAGAGAGAGAGAGAGAGAGAGAGAGAGAGAGAGAGAGAGAGAGAGAGAGAGAAGAGAAGAGAAGAGAAGAGAAGAGAAGAGAAGAGAAGAGAAACTAGGTATGGAGTGGAGCAGGAAGTAGGACTTTGGGATTCAATTTTAATTCCTATATACTTGTTATGTGACTTGGACTGCTTTGCTAAGTCTTCTATACTTTTATTTCCTCACTTGAAAATATACATGTTTTTACTTTATGTGTGTGAATGCTTTCCCAGTTAGTATGTGTGTGCACCATGGGTGCTCCTGGTGCTAGCTTACAAAGGTCAGAAAACTTCCTGGGGCTGGAGTTACAGACAGCTGTGAAATGCTGTGTGGGTGCTGAGAACTGAACCCACATCCTCTGCAAAAGCAGCAAGTGTGTCTTACCCCTGAGCAGCCTCTATTTCTTCATCTGTATCATGAGGACTGTTATATACATAGCAAGCCATGATTATTATAAATACAGGAGCCAACCTTCCTTCCTTCCCTCCTTCCTTCCTTTCTTTCTTCCTTTCTTCTTTCATTTCCTTCTTTCTTCCTCTCTTTCTCTTCCTTTCTTTCCTTTTTTCTTTCAGTGGCCATCATCCTTGAAAAGTTGGCTATAGAATCTCAGGACTCATTGAATCCACAATAAGGAAAAAAAAAAACCAAACAGCTATTTAAACGTTCCCCAAACACAAACAACCCCTTAGCTCATGGCAACATATAAAACCCCCTCCCGCTCAGCCCCCTCTATAACTCTATCAAGCCTCGTCCTCTGTCCGGCAATGGAGAGTGGAGGCTGGTCCACCCTGGGATCTTTATCTGCAAGTCAGAGGTTTGTTATGGGAAGAACTCACTTTATCTTTTCTTAGGCTACTTGGTTTCCATACATCACAGCACCCCACCTGGCTAGGCTCTTGTGGTGGGTGGTTTTCCTTCTATCTTGGTTTCCATGGCATTGACCAGTCTTAGCAGGTCATAGAGATATCCAAACTGCACGAATCCTACATGTCTACTACAGGTAGGGTGAGAGGGAAATGAAAATGAAAAGGCTGTTCCCAGCAGACATATAGGGTAGGAGATACTGAATGCAGAAAGAGAAGTGGAAGAAGTTTCTAGAGCAGAATTAGTACTATCCCACAATTGACAAGTTCAGAACTGTCTGCTTCTCATAGTTCCTAGAGAAAATGGAAAAATGTTCTAGGAAGAAGAAAAGACTCTAGCACTGACATGTCTTTCCTGGTCCAGAGGGCTCTCCTGGACTTCCCCCCTCATCCATGCATGACCAGGTTCATCCACTGAGAAATAAGTAACATCATTAGAACGAATAGTCTTGGCCCCTCCTCCTAGCCCACACCTCTTTCCCAGGCACCTGGCCTCTCAGTGTGGACCTGGCATCTCTCTAGTTTTTCCATGCTGCCCCTTTGAGCCCATCTCCAGGAGTCAGCAACTCTGTTGCAACAGGCCCCGAGAAAAGCAAGTTAGGTTGAAACACAAGATAAGGACTCCAAAATGGCAATTATGACTATGTTCAAAGACCTAACAGAGGATATAGATAGAATGTCTTAATGATGATCATGAAAAGAAAAACAGTTGACTGAAATAATGAAAACAATCCAAGGCCTGAAAGTAGAATTTAATGAGGAAATAGATTCACCAAGGAAGCCCAAACTGAAAAAATAAACCTGGAAATGAAAAACTCAGTATGTCAACAAACAAACAAACAAACAAACAAACAAACAAAAAACCTCAGAGGGAAGCCTCACCAATAGATTAAAAGACATGGAAAAGAGAATGTTGAGTGTTGAAGACAAAGTAGAAGAAATGGATAGCTTAGTTAAAGAAAACCCTAAATCTAAAAATAAAATAAAATAAAATAAAAAGAAAAAATCAGGAACTATGGGACAGTATGAAAAGAGAAAACATAAGAATAATAAGTATAAAAGAAGGGAGGAAGAGCTGGACAGTGGTAGTACACGCCTTTAATCCCAGCACTCAGGAGGCAGAGACAGATGGATTGCTGTGAGTTCGAGGCCAGCCTGGTCTACAAAGCGAGTCCAGGACAGCCAAGGCTACACAGAGAAACCCTGTCTCAAAAAACAAAACAAAACAAAACAAAACAACAAAAACAGAAGAAGAAAAAGTGGAAGAAACCCAGGTCAAAGACACAGAAAATACTTTTAATAAAATTATAGACAAAAAGTTCTCCAGTCTAAATAAAGAGATGCCTATCCACACCAAGTAGACAGGATCAGAGACGAAATTCCCCGTGGTACACAATAGTCAAAGCTATAAACAGCCAAAACAAAGCATATTAAAAGATTCAAGGGGAAAATGACAACAACTCCCCTATAAAGGCAGGCCCACTAGAATAACACCTGACGTATCAGCAGAGACCCCAAAAGCTAAGCACCTGGGCCAATGTTCTACAGACTCTAAGGCATAGATTTTGATGGCATCATTTTGTTTAAGTTTGTCTTACAATTTACTGACTTAAATTTCACACACAATTTGAAGTAAAATTCCCCTAACATAAAATCGATCATCTTGAAGTGAACAGCTCAGTGGCATTTAGTATTTCCACAGCACTGGGCAACCACTGTCACTATCCAGTTCCAAAACAGTACCATAGAGTAAAACTTCCGTCGTCACATGCTTTCTTTCTAGACACACCTCCCCACAGGCTCTGGGAATCACTAATTTATCTTTGGTCTCTATGAGTTCATTATGAACATTGCCTATGAACGTGCTCAGACACTATGTGTAGCTTCTTGTCTCTGCCACCTTTGGCATGGCATGACATTGTTGGGGATGAGTGATGGCATGCGTCAGTCCCGGTGACATCTTAAAGATGGATCTGGATATTTTCACATGTCTTTGTATGTTCCCTCCTTGAATGTTGTGGCAAGAGAGATTTTCTGAAAAAAAAAATATACTTATACACACAGACATATTTATATATATGCCATCAGGATCCTACTTTATGTTTTGAGTGAGCCACGAGTCTCTCTAAGCAGCACAGGCTAAAGACTGCGTAGCCCTCAAGCCAGCAAGCTCTCTCCAGCACTGCTCCTAGCTCTAGTTGTCTGACAGGCAGTATGGTCTTGTGGTGCCTTCTGGGTCGCAGTTTAAGGGACTGTGCTACTAGGTCTCTAGACCTCAGCTACCTTCTTCCTCTGAAGGAGCCGGATGCTCGCCTTTCTCACAGAGCTGTGAGGAGGCCAGGGAGCAGTCACACGTGTGGGTGTTTCTCAAAGGGGGCCACGAGATCGCACTTTTGTGCTGTGACTATTAATCCCCTTAGGAGTGACATAGGTGGTGCTTCCGACTTTGACTCATGGTGACAGTCTTCTGTGTTAGTCACCTGGTGTCGGTGCCTTTTCTGTGGGTGTTAGTAAATGGGAATGTGTCGGAAGGCCACTGAGGAGTCCACAGAAATTGATGAGGATATGACTAAGTGGTCTAGAAGGCAGGGACCTAGGGGTCCACGAGCAGGACTGACTGCTGGGGCAGATAAGCTGTGGTTCTTTTTTTTTGTCTTTATGTCACTCCACCAAAGTTCAAAATCCCAGGAGAGGGCTGACTGATGGGCAGGCCTAGCAAAGAGGAGGCCCCTTGGCTGACAACGCCATTGAGCTACATATGGAGGAAGGTAGGACTGGCTTACCTGAAACCAAGAAGGCAGCGGATGGTAGAGGCTCCCGAAGCCTCAGTGGCTCACTGAAGATGTGGTATTTGAGCCCCCTCTGCAGAAGCAGATGTAAGCTGGTACCTTGAATCTAAGGCTTTGGGGCCATCCAATCAGAAGATGAGAGTCGGGCTGTCCAGGGGCTTGGGAGGAAGTGTGAGCACCCACACCTGCATGTCCCCGTGAGACGTTCTTGTTCTATACCGTACACTGTGTTTCAGGTCCAGCAGCTCAGGCCTCAGAAGTCTGAAGCCAACTGGCCTTAGCAGCTAAAAATATCCGGGCTGCAGGAGAACCGGTGGTGGAGTGAGTTTTTCCGAAGGCAGCCTGAGTTCTCTCGGTGTAAGGCGTGTAGGAAATTATTCATCACACCCTTGTTATGAGCTGTCTTAGCACTTCAGAAATAAATAAATGTGAACCAGGGCCCGCCTGGCCTCTGCTTTCTTTAACTCTTCATCTCGGAAATAGTTGGTAACCCCCACTGCCCATGCCCGCCAACAGAGGTTGCCCTGCTCCCTGGAAAAACAGGAATTTCTTATCTGATCAACAGGAAATTCTATTTTTACTTGATGTTCAAATTAAAAATATCACACACACACAGAAGCTCTGCTTTATCGAAGCCACACACTAAATTTATCCCTTACTGAAGATGCCCTGCTTCCATACTCTTGCTATGGGGAGACAAGGCATTTGGTACTTTGCCTTTGCATTCTCCAAACTCTAGGTAGCAAGTGCTGAGGTTATGAAGGGAACCAAAGCAGATGCCATTTGGGAGTCAGGACTGGACTTGGACAGTGGCTCCAAAGCTGCCCTTGAAAAAAGGGCAAATGCAAATGCAAATGGCAGCACTTAAATACTCACTCCTTCCCTGGCCCAAGTTGGCCCTCATACCAAGCCATCAGGAGAAAGTGAAGGTTGAGTTTACTGAGCCATTACTGTATGCCAGATACAGGCTAAACTGCTGTGTCTTTATAGTAGACACCAATGAGAAGTCATGAGTTATGGCTTCAGCATCTTCCTTAATCTGCAGAATTAGATGCAGAGGTTTCTCAGCATGGTTGGAAGCCAGGATGGCCTTGAACTTCTGAGCCTCTGGCTTCTATGTTCTTCATGCTCGGGCTACACCACTTCCTATAGTGCTGGGTACTGAAGCCAGGGCTTTGTTCATCCTGGGCAAGCATTCCATGGGCTGAAGTGCATCCCCACTCCTCACCCTGGCCCCATTCATCTTGACTCTAGACTTATTCTCCCTCTCCCTCTCCTCCTCCCTCCCCCTCTCCCCCGCTACCCCCCTCTCCCTCTCCCAACTCTGTCCCTCTGTCTGTCTCTGTCTCTCTCATCTTAGAGGTCAACAGCAAAGCTGATGGGTCCAGAGTCTTCTAGTGTAGACACCACCAGTTCAGTGACTGGCAGTCTGCTTGAATCCTTTCTCTTGCAAAGAGCACTTATGTGCTTACAAGTTCAGCAGCTTTCACAAGACTTTAACCACAGCACAAATAACTACTGCATTTAGACAGCAGTTAAGAAATTCCCTCCCTGGCTGGCCTCAACTTGTAAGTCACATGACAGCTTCTTGCAAACCTGCTAACATATCCTTACGCTTTGCTCCTAAGGTTTGTGTGAATCAATACACTTTCTGCCTGTTTGTTTGTGTTACCTTTTGAAATAAGGAGAAAAAAAAACCCTGTAAGGCTGAAGAGATGGTACTTAAGAAGAGTTAGGGGGACTGCAAGGAGAAATGGTGGGAACGGATGGGAGTCGGTTTCTAAACGGGGCCAAAAGTGGGGAAGGGAGGACTTGTAAGACCTATAAAACACCCAGGCAGCCAGTGTCTGTTTTTAGCAGACTCCCAGCCTTCACTGAAGACAAGAAAAGGACAAAGACCATCCATATTCTCTAAATAATAGGTGAATTATCCTACGGAGGCATGACAAAGGGGGCAGAGGGATTTTTTTTTGAATGGTGGCTCTTACACAGGCTATATATGATTAGCAATTCATTAAGGTCACAGGGTATTAAAGAGTCACATTGATGAGACTAGGCCTCCCTTCTTTCATGGTCACTAGTGAGAAAGGAGAAGATACAGGTACCCATTCCTATGTCTGTAAATCTCCAGAGGATTAAGAAGTGCCTGGTATTTTTTTTTTTTCTGGATACTGGCCTGGTCTAAAACATGGCCTTTAGTAAAACTATCTACCAGCTTATGCAAAGCCATCAAGGTAGAACATTTCCACAGCTGTGAGCAGACTGTGGCATGACTTGAGAGCTGGACAGACAAGTCTCTCCATGGAGGAAGCTTGACAGGGTCTTGTGTCTCTGAAGTATAAAGGAAGCACCTTCAGGGAAGCCCCCGGAGGGGATGGAGGGGAGCGTTAGGTAGAGAGGAAACATCTCACCCCTACAGGGTCAGGAGAACAAGAAGAAGTTGAGTTCTGAGGCTCTGGAGTCAGACTTCCTGTTCTGCATGCCTTGGGTCAGTCTCCTAGGTTCTGCAGTTCCATGGTTAAGAGGGTTTGCCACCAAGCCCAGTCATCTCGGTTTGATTCGTGAGAGCCATGTAGTGGAAGGAGAGGCCACAGTCTGCTGTTGTCCTCCACGCTGTGCTGTGGAGAAAATATATAACCTTGTCTAACGTTGAGCTTTGCATATACTTCTTAATAAAAAAAAATACCCTGTTGTCTTTCTCTGAAAAAAAAAAATGGTATCTAGTTTCCCTGCTTCTGTTGCTACTTTTCCACCTTGGCCTGACCCTGGACCTGGTTGCTCTGGCCAGGGAATCTTCATAGGTCAGAGATTATTTTTATTCTGGTAGCTAAGAGGGTCCCTTTTGATGTCTACTAGTTGTGCCATGGACCTTATCTGTTCTATCCTTGGCATTATGGGCATTTTTTGCTCTCAATTAACCAGTCTACACCCCACTAGGAATGGCTTTAGACCACTCCCCATTGACAATGCACTCTCTCTGTGTGACTGATTTATATGATATAGGTTTGTTTCAGCTCATTTTATGTCAACACACGATGGAGTCATCTGAAAGGAAGGAACCTCTATTGGGGAAATGCCTCCATAAGATCCAGCTGTAAGACATTTTCTTAATTAGCAATTGATGGGAGAAGGGCCCAGCCCTTTGTGGATCATGCCATCTCTGGGCTGGTGGTCCTGGGTTCTATAAGAAAGCAGACTGAGCAAGCCATGAGGAGCAAGCCAGTAAACAGCCCCCTCCATGGCCTCTGCATCAGCTCCTGCTTCCAGGTTCCTGCCCTGTTTGAGTTCCTGCCTTGACTTCCCTCAGTGAAGAACTGTTACCTTGAAGTATAAGCTGAATAAAGCCCTTTCCTCCCCACGTTTCTCTCGTCATGGTGCTTGACGTTTGATCACAGCAATAGTGACGTTAACTAGGACAGGATTCTTCTGCTTGTTGCCACCTGGAGCCTGTGGTCTCATGGTTGTATTGATGAGATGTAGTAGGGAGGATAGGTGTGACTAGCCAGTTCCTATTGACAATGGGCAGAGTAGCAGTGGCTCAGTGCAGGCCCAGCATATTGTCTAAAACCTCACTGACCGAGGCTAAAAGGACCCATGAGCTACATGTAACCTGTTTTAGTTCCATGACACTAGTCTCAGAGCCAAGTCACAGGTCCCCAAAATAGAACAAGAAAACAGCCAGAGTCGAGGCACCTTGACTGCTATTTATCTTATAATAGAATAATCTTGTAATAGATCTTATAATAAAGTTCGGTCTGTATTTGCTACTTACATTCATTCAAAACTCAAAGCGTTGTTATGGTAGATCACATTACTGTCTGAAGTCTGTTGTGTTTTCTATAAGATTTACCTGGGAACTTACCAGGCCACACAGTTTAACAGTATCTACACAGGTAATACTGATTTATTTTGTATGCAGTGTGGATTCAACTTTCTTTTACTGAGGTGGGTGTTAGGTAGCATTATTTTCCAACTCAAACAACTTGCAAAGATTGCAGCGGCTAAGCTTTTGATTCGTTAATGTTACTATATCTAATCAACTTTTATGCACTTGGTTTTTGTCCCAACCTTATCTAACTAATACATAGAAGTTAAAAGTTGCAGACTTGTTTAACTGACCTCCTGGGTGTTCAATAACTACTCTTGGAGGTTATACTAATATGGTAGGGGCATTGGAAGGAAGAACATTTCCTCCTTTGTCCTCCAAAGCCAACTAAGTTCCTGGGGGGGGGGGTCTCTCAATTCTCTGAAACTGTGGGGAGTCACCTGTTTTCTTGTTAGAGGAGGCTATAGGAACCCTACCTGGTGACCTCTCACCAGTGTCCAGTCTACAAATGGAAGTATCAACACAGAGGAAAAATTTACCCTCTGTGCTTTGAGGTGAAAGCCTTTGACTTATTCCCATACAGATGGACCACTGGAGGTGTGTGGGGGGGGGGAAGGGGGAGAGGAGCTTAAAGGAGCCAGAGGTCCCTTCCAAGCCAAGGGGACCCATGACCCTCTGAGACCAGATCTTCAAGTGGCCTTGTTAGTGGGTAAAAGTGGTTAGTTTTGTCCATCTTCATGGGTTTAAACACCCAAGATCAAAGTATAACCAAAGACTAAAATGATTGGTACATTTCTCTAATAGTTTAAGTTATCATACTCTCTACATATGAGGCTCAAAACCCTATTAAGATGCTACTGAGACAACTTTTTCTCATTAATGATGCTCTTCCTGGGAAGTAAAATGCTTCCCAGGTATATGACATCATGACCTTGGCTCAATTCAAGGCTGTAGTACCTACACAAAGCCAAGAGAGACAGGCCTACTATTGTTTTAACCTAATAATCAAATTATGGTTGAATTTCTTCTCTCTCTAGAAGTCATGTGGGAGTGATCTCACACTGGGATACTAGCCACTCTGACAGCTATCACAGTGGCTCAAAGCAAGAGCCTGGGCTCATTTTTCTTCAAGGCAAGTGTTGTATTGGTTGCTATTCTTTGGGTCTTTCCTAGGAATGGTGACCCGACTTTGGGCAATAATGTGGTGGCTTGTAACTGTCTCTTCTCTCTTCCTTTAGCCCCTCTACTTCTACAGATGGTTCTGCAGACAAAGCACTAAATGCACCGTCCACCAGGATTTCACCACAAATCCCCTAGACTAGTCCCCTGAGTCTGCCTCCTAAATATCCCCTATTTCTTGAACTGACATCCCTAGACTTCACCCACTTCTTGGCGTTAAGCCACTAGAATGTCATGGCTTCCTCGCCCAGAACAATTGGTGTCAGTGTCTGAGAGGGGAGAAGGAGAATTAGAGGGGCAGAGGAAGCTAATAGAGGCTCCCTGAGGTAGCATGAGGGTGCGTTTCCAAACAGGACCAAAAAAGGGACAAAGGAGTGGATCCAGGGGCTCCTTAAAATAGCCAAGCCAGTGTCCATTTTGTATACTCTAAACCATGGGCTTCTCCTATCTCAAAGGGCTAGAGCTGTTACTTTTCTTTTCTCTCTGGCCTGGTCCTTTGTCTTTCCTGGACATTCAATTCTGTAGCTGTGCCGTGGGATGACCTTTGCCATCCCCAAGACAACCACCAGCTCTCCATGACATTTCATAGGTAAGGGCCTTACTGCTGAGCCTCATGACCTTTGTCTAGTCTTTGGGACAAGTAGGAGGGGGGAATCAACTACCCCAAGTTTTCTTCTGACCTCCACATGCACACCATAGTCACAAACAAACAGATGCAATTTTATGTTTTTGAAGAAAGAAAATAAGCAATTGCAGGAAATCTGCGCTTGGACCTTGGCTCTGAAACTGGGATCTCTATAAAATTTACTGTGCACATTGGGTTTCTTCATCCATATTATTAATAAGCTGTGCTCTCACGTTGTGAATAAAGAGCTTTTTACTAGTTCACTTGACCCTTTCATGAAAATGGTATCCTCATGATCCAGTTTCCTCTGGAAGGTCCCATCTTTGCCTTAGGATTTTAACATATAGATTTACTGGGATGTGAACAAACAGTTCATAATAGCCCCATATCTAAATATAGGCTTTCATCTTCTCTGCTGTCAATATAAGGAAAGACTCACCATGTTCTGAGGTTAACCCTGCTGTGGGGCTGACCACCCCTAAAAGAGCCTGGGCCTTTGGCCACCTGTTGATAGGAATTTTCAACTTTGAGAACCCTGTCCAAGATTGGGGGGGTTCATTTGCCACATTTTACAACCTTGATATTGAAGAATACATTTCTTAGCTTTGAAGAATTGATTTCATTTACACAGAAGCAGTCCAAGGAAAGGAGGTCAAAAGAAAATAATTAGACAGCAGTGTGCTGAGTAGAAACACACTAACAAGTCAAAAGTCAAAAGTCAGTGCTAAGATACTCAAAAACTAGGGCACAGTCCAAAACCCAGCTCATACCTCCCATTGCGAGGACATGTGTCCTTGCCAAAGGCAAGCTACCCAGAGAGTCAGCTAAGGACTTTGTGTATGAATTGAACAGGTGACAGTTAAATCCAGCTCTGAATGAATGAGAGTCAGATGAAAATTCAGATGCCTGTGGCCAAGGAGAGACAGAATTTAGAGAATTAAAAGCTAGTTTGAGAGTAGTCAGTCTGGACTTCATGTCACCTGGGCAATTCCCATTAGAAGATGAGACATCCATGAGACAGTTAGAGGATCTTTGGCACTGCTGTGTGCAATGCACCATGACAGTTACTGTGGGGATGCCAAAGGATGGAAGGGTACACAGTAAGATTTTGTTTACGACTGACTTTTCTCCCACTTTCTCATTTTGGAAGTAGAAAATGGAGAGCAGAGACCAAGAGTGAGTTAGTGACCTAGCCAAAGAGTAGAGGGGAAGAGGTTAAGATCTTAGAGCCCGGTTAGACTCTTGTCTTCGTGCAGCCTATAGGATGGGATCACGGAAGATGCATTGGATGGCAATTAAGAGAAGTTTTTGTAACCAGGTGAGATTGGGGAATCCATTTTACCTCCTCTAAGGCTTGGTTTTCCCCATTAGAAAAACACAGGGTGGGACTGGGTAATCTTTTAGTTCCCATATTACTGCAATCAGGGTCAGCTGGATTTAGCGCTGGTAACAAGGATCCTTAAGCCCCAGTGGCTTAAGACACAGAGGAACTCACACAATGAGCTCATGGGAGTTTAACGAGACTCAGGCTGATCATGGCAAAGTGACACTGGCTTTTAAAGATTGTTGCCAAAAAATGACACGTGTCGTTTCCACTTATATTTTATTGGCCAAAGCTAATCACAAGCCACCCATCATGTGCCCAGAAGGAGAGGAGAATGGATATAGAAAGTGACAGTCCTGTCACCTGCATGATGCCTAGTGTGACAGAAACAGCACCAAGAGTTGAATGGGTCAGTAGGATGGGACCTTTGCCCTGAGTACATTTCATAGGAAGACTGTGTTAGGCTGAACTCAGAGGCACATATTAGCAGGCTCTGAATCTAGAAGGAATAAAAGGACATGAGGAGGGCATGGGAAAGGACATGGCATGATGGTTTAATGGGTGCCACCTATTTGGATTGGAACATAGGAAAACAGGAGGATTAGAAAGAAAAAAAAAAGGGAGGGCAGAGCCTGTGGGGCCTTAAAGATGAGTCATACCAGGATCTTGAAGACCTTAAATAAAGAAGGCACCAGTCCTTCCTCCTTGTTTTCTTGGCCCTGAAGTTTCTGGGCAGGTTTGAGGGCTTATCAATCATTGTTTGGGCAGTTTTAGAAGCTCTGTAGAAGGTCTCCGCCTGCCTTTGGGCAGGTAGAAGGAGGCTCTGAGACATATGGGCTTTATTCTAGTATGCAGCTGAGGAAATTGGGCAAATGCAGGGGTTTCCTGAGAAACCTAGGAAGGCTTTGGCATCATAGCCACGGTGTGGCTTAGGTGATGGCTGGGTACCATATGAGGAACAAGCAGACCTGAAGCAGGATGAGTTGAATTACGATGCCCAAACAAAAGGTGTGCCACTCACAGCAAGATGGCGCTCCAGAAAGGAGGCTGGACACTGAAGAGAGGGCTCAGCAGTTAGGAGCACTGGCATCTACATCCCAGCATCTACATGGCAGCTTAAAAACTGTCTGTAACTCCAGTTCCAGGGCCTCTGATGCCCTCACACACCCATAAATGCAGGTAGAACAGCAAATGTACATGAAGTAAAGGAAAAGAAAAAGAAAGAAAGAGGAAGGAAGGAAGAAAGGAGGCTGGCTCAAAGTGAGGAGGTAAGAAAGAGTCTCAGTCCTGGAATCCAGGAGGTAGTTTCTTAGCTAACTTCTCTGAGCATGAGAATGTGGAGAGAGGGGAGCCAGTTGCTAGAATATTCAGTGGAGCTGTAGCAGTCTCTCTAGGTGTGAAGTTCCAAGCCAGCAATTCCCCAAGAAATCCAGGAGAAAACATCATCAAGCCAATGTTTTCCAAAAATAGACCTCATATCCAGTGGCTTTGGTATCCCAAAAAGGTGTTGCCCGGAGTTTCCTTGACAGATGCGCTTTCCAGGGGGCATAAAACAAAAAAGGGGATGACTCTGCTCACTGCATTGTCTATGGGGGCTCCTACCTGGATCCCCAGTGCAAACCAGGATGAGAGACATGGAGGGCACTCTAGCCAGTGCCAATTCAAGTTCAAATACACAGGCAACATCTAGTGCCAAACCAAGAGGGGAACAGAGGTGTCAGTCGCTCATCTCTCTAAGAATTAGTTGTGGACAGTCTACCCTCCAATTAGTTGTGGATGCTCCTCAGGGACAAAGAGAAGCAGCAAAAGGTGATCAGCGAATTCATCTACCAAGTCCTCACCATGAGTAGGTGGCCGAGCATCTGTCCCCATTGGGCAAAATGAGGATCCCTAGAAGTCACGTTCTCAGCTCACAGGAAAGCTGCACTGGTACCAGGCCACGCCTCCAACAAGGGCCCACGCGCCACCTGGGGCATTTTGTGCATCTTGATCATTTCTAAAGCTCATCTAGAGAAGATGCTGACATGCCCGCTTAGCCCTTGCCATTTGCGATTTTCCTCTAAGACTCAGAATATGATTATTTAAAGTAATAATGAAAAGCAAAACAGGAAGTTCTTATCCGTTCTGGCCGGAAATTCTTCAGCTGCATGGAAGGTACTGCCCTGAGAGTTTGCACCCTCCAGGAACTGTTTAGAAGTGATTTATGGTCCAAGATGGCGCCAGGTCCTTCCTCAACCCACTGACAGGAGAGGGAAGAACACAGCAGACCCTGAGAAGCGGGGTCTGCGTTATCTTGGAATGTACATTTCTGTTGATAACACGTTCTCTGGCTCCATGGGTAATGTATGAGCCTGTTTTCGTCTTCCTCTAGGGTAGGAAGTGCTAAATCCAGAAGCAAAGATGTTCCCTTTGAGACTAAAAAGTTTCACTCTTTAATATCTATTTTTGTGCGTGAAATCCTGTGTAACAGGACTGGGGGCATGATTTACGTTTTTTTTCCAAGATGTGGTTTCCATGTCCTGTGACTCTACGTTTACACTGAGTTCCCTCCTGACATTATTATTTTTGTCATCTCACAGTTAGGAAACAGAGGCTCACAGGGTGGGGGTGGGGGGAAGTGAAGCTCACTGGTCAGAGCCATACAAGTAGTAAGGGATGGAGCCAGGGGAAGTGTGTATGATTCCAGTAGACTCTGCTGATGCTGCAGGCACATGGCCTTGCTTGTTGCTCTGCTCTCCAGACTCGGCCACTGCATGGACTACAGGAGGGACTGGACAAATAGTTCTTAACTGAACATTGTAAGTTGTGAGAGTGGAGGAGGACAGGCTGATAGTCTGCTATCCATTGAGGTATCCCTGGGTCAGATTCATGAATACCAGATAGATTTCCAAAGTGGCTGTACTAGTTTGCATTCCCACCAGCAATGAAGGAGTGTTCCTCTCTCCCTACATCCTCGCCAGCATGTGGTGTCGCTTGAATTTTTGATCTTAGCCATTCTGATGGGTGTAAGATGGAATCTCAGAGTTGTTTTGATTTGCATTTCCCTGATGATTAAGGAGGTTGAGCATTTCTTTAAGTGTTTCTCAGCCATTTGATATTCCTCGGTTGAGAATTCTCTGTTTAGTTCCAAGCCCCATTTCTCAATTGGGTTATTTGGTTTGGTGGTGTTTAATTTCTTGAATTCTTTATATATTTTGGATATTAGACCTTTGTCAGATGTAGGGTTGGTGAAGATCTTTTCCCCGTCTGTAGGCTGTTGCTTTGTTCTCTTTACCATGTCTCCTGCCTTACAAAAGCTTCTCAGCTTCATGAGGTCCCATTTATTAATTGTTGACATTAATGTCTGGGCTGTTGGTGTTCTGTTCAGGAAGTTGTCTCCTGTGCCAATATGTTCCAGGCTCTTCCCCACTTTTTCTTCTAAGTGACTTAGTGTCTCTGGTTTTATGTTGAGGTCTATCTGGTGCTATCTCAGAAAAATGGGAATAGGGCTTCTTCAAGACCCAGCTATTCCACTCCTTGGAATATACCCAGAAGATGCTCCAGCACATAACAAGAAAATTTGCTCAACCATGTTCATAGCAGCCTTATTCATAATAGCCAGAACATGGAAACAGCCTAAGTGTCCATCAGTAGAAGAATGGATAAAGAAACTGTGGTACATATACACTATGGAATACTACTCAGCTATTAAAAACAAGGAATTCCCGAAATTTGTGGATAAATGGATTGAACTAGAAATGATCATAATGAGTGAGTTAACCCAGAAGCAGAAAGACTCAAATGGTATATACTCACTTATATCTGCATATTAGCCCAAGGGGCATGTCCCATGAAAGCCTTCACTTACCAGGAAACTGAGACAGAGGGGAGGACATTCTAGTGGGACTCTAGATGAGAGAAGCATGGGAGAATGGCAAAGTAGAAGGATCCAGAGGGTTCTATAAACCTACAAGAAGAACATTATGATAGGCAGATTTGGGCACAGGAGTTCTGCTCAAACTAAGGCACCAGCCAAGGACAATACAGGCCATAAACCTTAAACCCCTACCCAGATCTAGCCAATGGACAGAACATTCTCCACAGTAGAGTGGAGAGTGGGATATGACTTTCTCACATACTCTGGTGCCTCACCTTTGACCATGTCCCCTGGAAGGGGAGACCAGGTGGCACTCAGAGGAAGGAGAGCAGGATACCAAGAAGAGACTTGATACCCTATGAACATATACAGGGGGAGGTAATCCCCCTCAGGAACAGTCATAGGGGAGGGGAATAAGGGGAAAAGAGGAGGGAGGGAAGAATGGGAGGATACAAGGGATGGGATAACCATTGAGATGTAACAAGAATAAATTAATAAAGGAAAAAAATTAAAAAAAAAACCAGATTCATGAATACTTTCCTTTTTTTTTTTTTTCCCTAGTATTGTGAAACCAAAGATGACACATCTAAGAAAAGCATGGAGAGATGGTTAGGTGCCACCAGGGTCTCCCTGGCTGGTTATTTCTCTCTCCCTTTCTCATTAACTTTTGGGTGTAACATCCTTATATTGGCTCTTTGGCAAATTTCTATATGATGCTTTGCCTCAGAGCCTGCGTTAGGACAAGGCCATTCACGCCAAGTGAGTCTCTGTGTTTGTATCTCCATTGTCCACGGTCCCTTCTATTGTTCCCACTGTCACATGCTTTGGACAGTGTGTGTGTGTGTGTGTGTGTGTGTGTGTGTGGTGTGTGTGTGTGTGTGTGTGTGGTGTGTGTGTGTGTGTGTGTGTGTTGGTAATAGGACTGTCGGTAACTGGCAGTTGCTTCTAGTTCCCACTGTCACATGCTTTGGACAGTGTGTGTGTGTGGTGTGTGTGTATGTGTGTGTGTATGTGTGTGGTGTGTGTGTGTGTGGTGTGTGTGTGTGGTGTGTGTGTGGTGTGTGTGTGGTGTGTGTGTGTTTGGTGTGTGTGTGTATGTGTGTGTTGTGTGTGTGTTGTGTGTGTGGTGTGTGTGTGTGTGTGTTGTGTTTGTGTATGTGTGTGTGTGGTGTGTGTGTATGTGTGTGGTGTGTGTGTATGTGTGTGGTGTGTGTGGTATGTGTATGTGGTGTGTGTGTGTGGTGTGTATGTGTGTGGTGTGTGTGTGTGGTGTGTGTGTGTATGTGTTTGTGTGGTGTATGTGTGTGTGGTGTGTGAATGTGTGGTGTGTGTGTGTGTGTGGTGTGTGTGTGTGTGGTGTGTGTATGTATGTGTGTGTGTGGTGTGTGTGTATGTGTGTGGTGTGTGTGGTGTGTATGTATGTGGTGTGTGTGTGGTGTGTGTGTGTGTGTGGTGTGTGTGGTGTGTGTGTATGTGTGTGTGGTGTGTGTGTGTGTGGTGTGTGTGTGGTGTGTGTGTGTGTGTGGTGTGTGTATGTGTGTGGTGTGTGTATGTGTGTGGTGTGTGTGTGTGGTGTGTGTATGTGGTGTGTGTGTGTTGTGTGTGTGTTGTGTGCGTGTTGTGTGTTTGTGTTGTGTTTGTGTATGTGTGTGTGTGTGGTGTGTGTGTATGTGTGTGGTGTGTGTATGTGTGTGGTGTGTGTGGTATGTGTATGTGGTGTGTGTGTGTGTGGTGTGTATGTGTGTGGTGTGTGTGTATGTGTTTGTGTGGTGTGTGTGTGTGTGTGATGTGTGTGTGTGGTGTGTATGTGTGTGTGTGGTGTGTGTGTGGTGTGTGTATGTGTGTGTGTGTGGTGTGTGTGTGTGGTGTGTGTGTGTGGTGTGTATGTGTGTGTGTGGTGTGTGTGTGTGTGTGGTGTGTGTGTGTGTGTGTGGTGTGTGTGTGGTGTGTGTTTGTGTGTGTGTGTGTAGGGGGTGGTAATAGGACTGTGGTTAACTGGCCGTTGCTTCTAGTCACTTAGCCAGTTTATCACATGTGTCCTGTTTTGCTAGCAAAGGTTTTGTTTACAACTAATCTCAAAATGTTCTTATCTGAAAGGACATGTGGCCTGTATTTGGTCACAAGTCTAGCCAGACCTAAGGACTGGCTTAAACCTGTCTGCTTTACTCATTTACATTTGAGTTTGAATCTTCAGACAACAGTCCTTAAGGAGGGAATTTTAGCACAGCACAGCGTGCCCACTCACCTGGGCCAGCATCCTTATTTAAGAGGTTTCTAGTAAACAGTGTACTTTCCTCCGTTGTGAGGCCCCGTCTAGTATTGCTCCATACATGAGATCCTGGCACGTTCCTGTCTTCATACATACAGAATCTACATTTTCACATCCAGGGGCTCCCAATCTAGCGTCTGATAGGTCTGGTTTTCAGACCTGGAGTAGTGAGTATTGATTAGGCCTTAGGTTTATCACTGACTAACCTGAGAAATCCCTCATGCATTCATTCGTTCATTTTAATTTTTATTCGTTCAACCCATTGTTACTGATCACATTCTGTGACAGCTTTTCAGCTCATTGTGTTCTCTGGTGCACTTGAGAATCGTGAACTTTTGTTTGTTTGTTTGTTTGTTTGTTTTTATTTCTAATCCAACCTGTGGACTAATGTTTTGCAGTATGGTTATCTTAATATGTTTGGATTGCTATAGTAAAATACCAAAGGTTGTCTAGCTTATATACAATGCAAATTTATTTCTTATAGTCCTGGAGGCCAGAAGCCCAAGAACAGGAGATTAGCATATCCAGTGCCTGGGGAAGACCTGTTTCCAGGTTCACAGTCTTTGAGTTATAGAAGAGGGAAGGCAGATCGCTGCAGCCCCCTTTCAGGGCACAGTCTCTGCTTATGTAGGCTCTGCCCTCATGCCTTACCTTCCTCAGAGCCACACCTCCTAGTCCTACAGCACTGAGCCTTAGCTTTCAATATGTGCCTTTTGGAAGGACACTAGCACTCTGACCGCTACAGTGTGAATGAGTTTAGAGGACTTTAGTTCTCTGCCCAGAGTCACATGGTGACCAGCAAGCACAGCTGGCAGCTATGCCCTGGTCGTCTGGCTCCACTTTTTGGCCTTCTGGTTGCTTCTGACTCTTGATAGAAAGGGGAATGTTTTGACAGCTTTGTGGGATTCCTAAAGTCTAAGAAAAGGCACTGTGTGCCTCAGCTCCCATGAAGCATCCTTGATAGTGGGCGTGGGATGGAAGAGGTTAGTAGAGGTGAGCTATCAGAGGGTGTGGGGAGGGAAAGGGTGAGGAACACTTTAGAACTGGTGCGTAAGGAAGCCTCAGGTCAAAGGGCTTTGTCCTGTGAAGCTTGTGGGCACCTGGTGAAGACTCAAGGTTCAGAAAGGGTTATGGAAGGCCATGGATATACGAGTTCTGTTATCTGCTTGGGAGAAGAAACAAATACATTTAGAAGAGGAGGCTCTGCAAGCCTTCCAAGAAGAGGCAAAATCTGAAAATTTAGGCCATAGGCTTTGGGGGCTTGTGTATTTAGGAGCATGCTTTGATACGAAGCAGGAACTATCCAATGGCTCTGATTTTAGAAGCATTTACTTTTGTAAGTTTTTTGGGACAACACTGTGACAACTTGACCTCTGTTTGAAGGACAGAGAACTGAAGGTCAGTGACCAGAAGGCTTTAGACAACTAGAGTAAGCTGACTATGAACATGAAATATGCACCCGTAGAGGCTGCTCCCCGAGCCAAGCTAACGGAGCAACTGAGAGTGCTTCTATAATTTACCAACCCATCTGTCATTCTCAGTGTAATGAAAAAACGATGCATAAAAATCTGCCTTTCTCGCCTGGGTTAACCTTTCTACCTCCTCCAGGGTCCCGGGGTTTATCTTGTTCTGTCCACGCCTTGTTCTCTTTGTGTTTGATAGGATGCCCCATTCATTCCTGTTTGCCCGGGACTTGACTGGCTTTAGCACTGAAAGTCACATGTTCCGAGACACTCCTAGGTCGTGAACAAACAAGGACAGTAGGTCATCGTAAAGGTCTTTTCCTTTCTTAGCCCTCAACCATGTCCCTGTCTGCTGATTGTTTATTAAACAATTCTGCTTCCCCTGAGCTCCTATCCATTAAAAAACAAAAAAACAAAACTTATGGACCACTAAACTTCTGGTCATAGGCCATGCTGTCACTGTGTCCTTTTGCCTTCCAGATGGCTCCTGACCCTTTCTTTCCCTATCACACGTGCCCTCTTGGAAACTGCCCAATTATATTTAGCACCACTGGTTTCTGAGATGGCACTCTTTCCTCCCACCTTAAATCTGCAGAGTACGCTGTGCCTTTGCTTGTGCTGCGCATTTGGGACACCATTAAAGGTTCAGATCTTCATCCCACGTTTTCACTGGTGTCCACAAAAGCCTTCAAGAGTTGGGGTAGGAAATACAGTCTGTTGAGCAGAGACAGTGCTTCATCTAAAGAGCCTTACATGCCCATAGGCTTTCAAAGGGGTTGGCTCCACTAGAATTCAGAATGCACTTCGTAATTGCATTCTTAAGTAAACTTGTAGCAGGTCACACAATCCTTATACGGAGTGATGTATGTCCGCTCAAAAGTGTGGTGGCAGTTTGAATTTATCTTAAGCAAGAAACAACATCCCAGAGCTTTGGGGGAACATCTCATCTATGGCTTGGGAGAAGAGATCTTGGTCTCACACTGGGTTAGACAGGTTCTTTCTTTCCCCTGATTTTGTTTGCAACCATTCACTGGTGCTTAGCAAACAATCACCAAGTTTCTGTTCACACTGGCTGTCTTTGAGCAGCCATGACCTTGATGGAAGCATGTCAAGATCAGCTGGTCACATCCTGGAAGCATTTTAATGTGGAAAGAAGAAAATCCTCGTAGGCAATGAAGGTTCCATCACTCAACGCAGATTCATTCATCTTTCTGTTATAATTAAAGGGCAGAGTGTAGCCATGAGTGAGCCCAAGATCAGCCACTAATGAACAGATAGGTAACAGGCAGTTTCAGACACGAACAAGGCCAACAACTTGAATCCCTTAGCTATCTTTAGTTTCAACTATCACAACTTTAAAAAGGATTTATCAAGAGTAAATTATTCTCCTCGTTTTGTATATGTAAATAACATCATATTCTTCACACTTCAGGTTTTATTATTTCCCTTGGCTCTTTTAAAAGGTCTTTTATTCTTTCTTTATCCCCTGTGGGGTGTGTGTGTGTGTGTGTGTGTGTGTGTGTGTGTTCAAGCTTACGTAGCTAGGTATAAAGGCAATACCAGTGAGTGTCTTGGGTAAGTCTTTATTAGAGCCAGGAAGACAAGATACACCTAAGAACAATGGAAATGTCTTGCTATTATTAACCCCAAATCTATGCTTAGTGGATAACAACCTCAGGCAAGTAATTTACTTCTCTTATCTCACCTAAGCCTGTCTCTTCAAGGTTTCAGTTGCACCGTGGGGACACAATGCCTTGGAGGATTGTTTAAAGGTTTGAATAAAAGCACATTAGGAAAAGAAATTGAAGGTGATCTGCTCACACCAGATACACTCTTGCCTTCTACTTTCCTGCCTCATTGTCAGAGGCCAGATGCTTAGGGATGAGAGATGTGGCTCTTGTTGCAAGGGCCAGTCTTCTGTTTTCCAGCCCTCAGCAATGGCTACGTAGCCATGTGCAGCTGGGAGCATCTCTGACTGCTGCCTCGTGAGCTGTCATTTGCTGGTTTATACATGCTTGTCTAGCACCAAACATGTGTAGATCATGGGTGATTTGCTAGGTGGTTGGGAGGAACCAGCAGCAGGAAACAGTAGCCTGCCTTCCCTAGCTTATACTTGATTGCCAGACCGAGACACTTGGGACTCTTAGCAAGTGATTCAGTCACATGCCATTCATTGGGTGTTAAATATGTAGGTGCTACCAAGTTCAGAAAGCAGGTTGATCACTGTGGACTTTTGAGTAGGACTAGAAAAGTGAAAGGGTGAGAGCCATAGTGAGTTCATTCCCCACCTGCCTTCCATGGGAGGCTGTTGGCAGGTGACATTGGGAGGATGGGAGACAGAGGCAGTCCCCTCCAATAGGGGAGAGCAAGGAGGACAAGTATTAGTCACCTCCTCTATGTCCATTGCAGGCATTGACTCATTACATTCTCAACAGAACCTTGTAATGGTGGCTTTAATTACCTGCATGTGACAGGCACACCTCAGCAGTGTGCTCAGGTGACAGGCTGCAGATGTACTGCAGATGTCCTAGTGTACTTTGTGACTTTGAGAGAGAGAGAGAGAGAGAGAGAGAGAGAGAGAGAGAGAGAGAGTGCTGTTCAATGACGTTTGGATAGTTCAGAACTCTGGATCTTCACATCATTCATTGCAGTTTTCAATGTCTTCCTCCACAGCTGGAGTTACATACAGAAATGGGTGGGAATCTTGTGGTGAGACTGTTTTCAAAGTTGTTCACAAGTATCCCAAACTGGTATATCAATAAAGAAATCAACAAACATGCAAGCATACACATGCGGGTGCACACACATATATACACACATACACACACACACACACACACACACACACACACACACACATCTATGTGTATGTTCAAAGTACATGCACAAATATCCAGGCAAACACACAAGCATACCCATATGTAGAACATCCGCATAGATATACAGTCTCTGTTTCTGTCTTTATCTGTCTGCCCACCCCCCTCAAAAGTTCTGCAGACACTGCAGTGTTCTCAGTATTATTATTTTTTTTAACAAGTTGGAGTAAGGCCAGAAACTGTCATAATGGAATAACTCTGTATGAAGCCACGACAGGCAGCAGGAAGCCAGGGGAAGGACCCTGGGAGGTTTATTTCACTTTTTAATTAATCCGTGCTTAATTAGTGCTCATGGAGAAGGAAGTAGACTGAAACTGGTCATCTTTCCCCATTGCAAAGCAGCCTTTTCTTTTTTCTAATGTTTTGGTCTGGGGGAAAAAAAAAACAGCTAATGACCTGTGGTTTAGGATACATGAAGAATGCATTGAATTGTAAGGGAGATTTTAATTTTGCATTGGAAGAAAGTTAAAGAGTTTGCTTTAAAAAACAAAAACAACAACAAAAAACAAAACAAAACAAAGCAAAAAAACCAAAAAAAACCCCAAGATATCTAAAGAGGAGGTGCATTTCCTGAGCTGGGGGGGGGGGAGGGAAGGTCTCTTTCCCCTTCTCGTGACTTATCTCCTTTCACGTCAAAAATAAGTTATCTTGCGTTATGTTTTTTTTCCACACATGGATCAAATGAGACCAACAACAAAAGGAGATAGACGGACATAACAGTCTCAGGGCGTGACCATGGGAGGGGCGGGCTCTAAACAGGAGCTGAAGAGCGCACAGAGAGGAGAGGTTGGGTACATAGAAACGAAGTGCTCTCCAGATAGGCTACAGTGGTTCAGATGGACCCACTACAGGTAATTAACTGTTCAGGCCTTGCAGGCCCAGATCACAGCAGAGACAACCCCTCACAGTCTTCAGCAGTGACTCATTCTCTTTTCTTTTCTGAGATGGGGAAAAGGCAGCAAAGCACCCAACATGCTCCCAAGTTCACACTGACCACCATTTCTTCCACGTACACAGAGATGGTTCTAATTTCTTTGCTTTAATTAGTGAACTTAATTTTTAATTAGTTCATAGAGAATCTCCATATAACCCCTCTTCCTGCATACCCATAAGCTCTCCCACTGTCAGCCTCCCACCTGTGTGTGGGGCTGTTTGTTATTGTCAGGGAGCTTACACAGACAGAGTGCTACCACTGAGCCCCCATAGATTGCACCAAGGCTCTTGGAACTTGGCAGATGTCCAAAGACTCTGGTTCCTTCACAGATACAGATGTGAACATTTCAAAAGGAAAGTTTTCTGACTATTGGAGGGTCACTGGTCTGGACTGTAGGTGGCCAGCAACTGTCTAAAGAGAAAAGTGGAGGTGATGATTTCCAAGGTGCTATCCAGCCTCAAGACCCCAGGGATCTATAATCCAATGACTGTCAGTCATGAGCAGATTTATGAGGCATCCTCCAGAAGGGCTGGATCCCCCGCACTCTGCCACTAGGGTCCTTGTCACAAGGAGCATTTGATTTACCATAGCCAGATTGCTGTTTGTTTATAAAAGTAGCTGAACTCTTTCAAGACTTTGCCCAATGACTGAGGACGTGGGCTAAGCTCTGCATGGGTCACTAACAATGTTAGTTAGCCGTGTGCTGCAGCTTCTTGTTTATTCGATAAGCTACACAGAACCTCCTACGCTGCTGTGGCATTAAACGTGATTCCTCTTCATTGAGGAACTGAGAAAACTTTGGGGTGAACGTGCCATGGTTCTGAACCAAGAAAGATAGGACTGACCATGGGAGCCATGGGGGAGCTCAGAGCACTCTTCGGTGCGTTTGTTACCAACCCACGGCTGTCTGGATTTTGAAAGCAGCTGTAAGTGTTTCTCATCCAGACTTTGCTCTTTACTCCACTTAGGCAAAATGGTCCACTGATCTTTACATCCTGTAAGTCTACATTAAAAACAAGAAATCTCTCATTCGCCCTAGTTCTTTTCTGTTGACTGTCAAGAAGGCAGTGTCTTCATGAAGTGTTTTCCGGCAGCCGTTTAATAATGGAATTGTTATAGTATTAACCTCTCTCCCAGGGAGTTTTCCTTTGCAACTATGCTCAATTTTTGTAAAGCCAAGACCAGGGTTGTACCTCAGCAATGCCATCTCTGTCTCTGTCTCTCTCGTCAAGTGGCCTTTCCATCTTCCGGTTCCTGTTTCAGAAGAGAGGGCTCTTGCTTTCCAGGGACAGAAGAAACTAGGCATTGAGATAATAGGTGGGGGAAAAGTCTTAACTTACAGAGAACATGAATCCTGTGGTTCTTTGTATCAGTCACTGAGAGGAACCCCAAGTCTGTTGGGGGGAGACCCAAGGAAAAACTCGTGGGTCGTTCTTTGCCTGTGTGCTCCATGAATCCACAGCAACTTCCCACGAGCTAGTGCCATGGAGCACTTACCTCCTGGCAAGGCCCTTGCACTCATTTGCATAGTCAGCTAACTAATTACCATGAGGTCGTCTTAGAGTGGTTTCACTACCACGCAGTTGGCTTGTCAGCTTTGCAAACACATATTTATTGAGCATCTTCTATGTGCCAGACACTTCAGACAGGCTGGGCTGCCTGGAAAGAGATTCTGAGTGGGAAGTCTTGGGCTTTTTCCTAGAAAGTGTGCCTGGGTCTTGCCCTTGGAAAACAAAAGGGGAGATAACAAGATGAGGCGGAGGGGCAGTTAGGTTGCCATACGGTCACAAGCTTGTCCCCCGTGCCAGAACCTTCCATGGTGAAGCAAGGGGCGTGGGCCTTCTATGCTCCCATTGACTCATCACTGACTACCACTGCCCCTGACAGCGAGCCCAGGAGGCAGATCTCTGTCTCTGCAGGAAATTTCTGGAGACAGTTTGAAGTCAAAGAGGGCTAGCTGCTGGCAACACAGGCACCGCCAGGGGAGTGAAGAAGGTATTGATACCTGGTGGCACAGCAAGATGTCTGCTGCTGTAACCCGAGCGCATTCTGTGCTCACAGGCATCTGTGACCAACGTGAGTGGAATTGTACAAATGCGGGAGGGATGAAAACTTGACTGGCACCCGGCAGGCAGGGGAAAGGGTCTCCTGCTGCTTTAGGCATTTGCCAAGGATAGTGGCAGTAGGGGGAAAAAAAAAATCAAAATTGGAGAGCATTTGCATCTTGGCTTAAAAAAGTTCTTCACTTGAGGAGCTTTGCCTTCCTTAGGTTAAAGGATGAAGGTTTAAATCCGTAGTGGGTAAAGTGGGGCTTCTTCTGTACAGACCTCTGGGTTAGGACCTTGACTGGAAAGCTAAATGAGCATGAAAGGCTAAGAAATGGCCAAGTGTTGAGGCTCAGATCTAGCCTGTGTGTTTTCGTGTTTTCTCTTCATCTCTACAGTTCCAGGAAACACCACTGAAGAGGTCGTGGCCACTGGTATCTCCGGCCTCAGTTCCTGTAGCTCCGGACATAGCGGGGTATCTATCGGGAAGACAAGCTGCAGCTGTTCCAGGGTTGGTATAGTTACTGTGCTCAGGGAACGGAACTGGCTTCCCTGCAGTGGGTTGTGCCTTTTCGTTCCATTCCGCATTGCTGAGGACTTTTTTTATTTTTTATTTGGAATGAGAGGAATTGCTTCCTCCAGGGGAAAAAAAAAAAAGCCGAGGAGGCATTTAGCAACTAGGTGAAGCCCTAAAGGGAATTCTGCACATAAGTGCTGCTCTGGGAGGGGTGTTCCTAAACGCCTGCTTGACACCACATCTTTCAACTTCCATGCAAGTTTGACAGGGACATTCTACCCCTGGCTCATAAGGTTCCAGAGCAGGGACTGTCCTCATGGTGTAACCTGTAGTCTCCTGGTTCCTCAAATCCAGTAGCTTATAGCAGTACCTTTCACTTGGGGGTGGAGCCGCACTGGATTAGTGGCCTAGTAAGGGACAAAAGGTCCAGATGGTGGAGGATTAGTCCATCCTGGGACAGCATAGGCAGTAGAGGGGGTTAGGAAAAGGAGTGTTCTTACGATTGAGGACACCTAAAGCAAAGTCGGATTCTGTTAGCATCCTCACAAGGCTAGCAAGTTTGTTTATTTGTTCAATGGTGAGCCAAACTCTAGTCCCATCCTGTGATAGGATCAGGAAGCAAGGAAGGTCACCTCCTCTCCACAATGATCTATTTGTCACTGTTATAGTTTTACAGGGTCTCAATAGGCAGCCCTAACTGGTCTGCAACTCATTATACAGACCAGGCTGGCCTTGAACCCACTGAGATCATCTTGCCTCTGCCTCCCTAGTTCTGGGACTTGAGGTATGTGCTATTGTACCCAGCTTTTCTGCTTATACTCTCAAACAAGGTTGTGGAAATACCTTGCAAACAGATATGAAGCCGGAAGCCCAGGTGCTTTTATGAAGGCAGCTGCTTGCCACTGGAATCATGCTTTTAGCGTTGGAGGCTTTTCAATAACCTCTGCAGTTCTCAGGTGGTCTGCATTGAAGCCACTGCTCTTACAGACCCATCCAACGAGTGTGTTCAGTGTTCACAGCCCAGTCAGTACCAGATCATAGCGGCTGTGTATTTTCCTGAGTGGCAGTGCGCTCAAGAGTCTAAGGTCATAGGTGCCACCCAGGTAGTATACAGGCTCCCGAACACTTTTCAAGTAGCAACACTTGGGCACTACTCTGCCCATCCCCCCTCAAGTCCTGTCTCCCTCCATGCCTTTCCTGGGCTTGGTTGGTTTCCTTTCTTGACACAGAATTCTCCTCAGTTCTCTGATGCGTGGCTCTTAGTACATGTTAATAAAACTTTTAGTTCATGCCATATCGAGTGTTGATGCTAGTGGCGAGCTTTCTGTATCCTCACGATGGCTCCACAGACCTCTTCTTAGGAGAACAATGAATGCAGGCACAGAGAGCCACATGGCTGGTCCCATGCTGGAACTCAGCTCATCTGATAGTTTTCCCAACCTCTACCTTTGCAGCTATGGTTTATGTGCTGTCCCAGCATCCAGCTGTGACTGCTACCATGATGCTACCGTGATGCTTTTCTGGCTTAGGGAAAGGGACCTCATGAATCCTAAGGAAATAGAACCGGTTTCTAACATGTCTTATTCACAGTATTGAGTGTCCTAAGTATAACCTGTTTCAGTCAATTCTTAGAAAAGGACCATTGTAATATGTGTTCATGTTGTGCACATGTGTATGAGAGTGCACATGTGTATGAGGATGCACATGCATGTATGTGCACATGTGGGTGGAAGCCAGAGCTCAAGTCAGGTGTCTTCCTTAGTTGTTCTCTGCCTTATTTGAGCTGAGCTCTCTCACTGAGCAGAGAGCTCACCAGTTTGTTCACGTGGCTGACTAAGGAGCCCCAGGGATCTCCTTGTCTCTATACCTTAGCTCCCAGTACTGGGCTCATGGGTGCACACTACTGCACCCTCATTTATACATAGGTGCTGGAGATCCAAACTCAGGTCCCCATGCTTGTATAGGAAGCATTTTAGCTTTGAACCATCTCCCCAGTGCTCTGGGAAGGATTATTGCTTTTGAAAATTCCTATGCCATTCTTTCTGGAAAGGCTTCCATGCCTAATCCTCTTTACTTATCCAATAAGCACCACTTCAGAGTGCCCTCCCGATTTAATCCTCCCCCCCAACACACACATACACACACACACACACACACACACACACACACACATACACACACACATACATACACACATACATACACACACACACACACAGAGAGAGAGAGAGAGAGAGAGAGAGAGAGAGACAGATAGACAGACACACAGACACACAGACACACAGACACACAGACACACAGACACACAGACACACAGACACACAGACACACAGACAGACACACAGAGGCATACACACACAGAGAGATAGAGAGACAGAGACAGAGACAGAGAGACACACACACACACACAGAGGCATACACACACACACAGACAAAGAAAGACAGAGTGACAGAGTACAGACACACACAAAGGCACACATATATACACAGATACAGACTGACAGACACACGTATAGAGGCATACATACACCATCCTATCCACACTGCCTATAGGGTCCCCCAAGGGTATGTAGGCAAGCACAAGGTGCCTGATGGGCTTTCACAGTGTCATCCACGAGCATGTTGGCCCTTGGCCTATTTAACCTTACAAAAACTTCCAGTTCACTTCCTCATCATGGTTCTGAAAGCTGCAAAGCCAGAAAGTCAATGTTATGGTTGCTAGATTCACCTCCAGAGATAGCCCTTCCTATATCTTGTGGGCATAGATTATCTCTGGAATCTGGCTGCAAGGAAGCCTGGGAAGTGTAGTTTTTCTCTTTGCAGCTGATCTGTTTGTTCCTGTGTCGCTCTAAGCAGACAAGTGTCTAGTTCCCAACACACTCCTGCACAGGCCACTCCTACCAGTTTTGGGTATAAATGTAGTTGTGTATGTGTGTGTGTGTATGTGTGTGTGTGTGTGTGTGTGTGTGTGTGTGTAGTGTAGTGTATTAGTGTATGTGTGGGTGTATGTAAATCTGTAGGCAGTGTATATGTGTGCCAATTTGTGATTGTGTGTGTATGTGTGTGTGTGTGTGTGTGTGTGTGTGTGTGTGTGTAGGCCAAAGGTCAACCTTGGGTGTTGCTCTCTCTCTTATCTTTTGAGACAAAGTGTCTCTGAATTGGAGCTCATTCATTGGCTAGACTGGCAGGCTGAGTCCACTCCCTGCCCCACCCCCCTCACCAGTGCTAAGATTCAGATGTCTAAAACCACATGTAGCTTTTTCATGGGTGCTGGGAATCTGAACTCGGGTGTTGTTGCATTTGGTTGCAGGCACTTTGCTGACAGCCATTTTCTCAGCTGCCTCATTGTAAGGCCAGGCTCTGGAACTAGGTAGCGCCTGGATCAAAGCACAGCAACGCTCCACCCAAATCATCTTTCCTCTTAGCACCAGGTGCCTCTGTTTCCTGAGAGAGCAGGAACTCAGTCTCCAACAACTCTGTCCTTAGGGAAAAGCTCATCAGGTCTCTTGGGCACAATAGCAAAGGTCTCCTACACCAGCGACTTAGAAGCAAAGGGACTAGAGTTTGCATCCTGTCCATTTCACCTGCCCACCGAGGCCAGGGAAGGACTTTACAGAGGCACACACTGAGGCTGGCCGGGGCTTTGTCTTCATGCTTGCTCCCATGAGCACCCACATGAGTTATGAGTACACAATGTGACAACATGCGTGTTTGCTTCTGTAAGTCAGGCACAGTTTGTTCACACTCTGAGTTCACTCACCAAAGCAGCTGTCCTACCCACCAAACTTTAAAGGGGAAAGGTGGGGGTCAATTAGGAGGGCGCACTCTTGTTGTTCAGCTGGGATGGCTGACACTTCTCTATGACCATATTTGTCTTTTCTTCCATGCACTGAAGATACTGATAAAATTTTCTCTTAAAAAGTCTTATTAAAAAAACCCAAAAAGCTAGCACAGTCCCCAGAGGCAAAATTCTAGTCATGCTTTGCAGTCTTTCTAAGTCTGCTATGATTTGCTGGGCTGGAAACACTGTCTAAGTTTGTATATTAAAAAAAAAAATCTATCTTTCATCTTTGGATTTAGGAGGGAAGGAGAGGCCCAAAAGGCTGGCCCCAGAAAATTTTCTGCGTTCTTGGTAAGCATTCCCAAAGAAGGACAGAATTCCTGAATTCCATTAGAATAGTGGGCGAGCAGGACCTAAAATCATCTGCTGAACCTGACTGCAAGGAAACCTGGGAATTGTAGTTTTTCTTTCCAAATGA
Source organism: Acomys minous (assembly GCF_964271855.1). Lineage (NCBI taxonomy): Eukaryota > Metazoa > Chordata > Mammalia > Rodentia > Muridae > Acomys > Acomys minous. The sequence continues at coordinate 106,348,679 of NC_140489.1, read as the reverse complement.
TACACCTGCCCCTGAGTAACTTTAGGAACCAATGCTCAATTCCTTATACTCCTCAGGTATGCGCCCTCACCCCAAGCTTTCCGTGGCTTCCACCTTCACTATATGGTGAATGTGCACGACATTTCTGACTCCTTTGAGTCCTCATGGTGCCTGTAATGGCCTCCAACACCCTGCTTTGTATTATCAGCGTTTTATAAGACCCCACTTCTCCACTAGGATGGGAGCTTTCTGACGCTCTAGGAGGTTGGTTTGATCTAATCTAAAATAGTGGACTTTATTAAGCATTTCTGAATGGCTCAAAGAATGAATGCCTATGGTTCTCCTAAGAGTCTTTCTTTGGGAAGTGCTTAGGATCCCTCAAGTGAAAGATGAATGCATGGATGAATGGTTTGAACGTGTGCAAAGGCCAGTTGGCAAGCTTATTCCCCCAGAGAGTTCTTGATGAAAAAACTCACGGGTACTAGTTATTGAAAGAGAGGAAATCAAATGGGAGTGAGGATGACTCGGAGGACCCTCTCACCAGGCTGCAAACAGAGGTGCACACCCTAATGTGATGGGCAGTTCACCTAGGTGCACATCTATGTAACTGTAGTTTGGTCCGGATTTAACTCTGTGGTGCAGAGGCAAGCTTCACTGGGCCAGAGTTGTGGCATGTTTCTGCTCCATTGATAATCTTCATGGTCTAGGCTGACCATTTGGGAGAAAGGGGCAGTAGAGGATGTATTTTGTAAATGCAATGGCCACCGTGTATCTTTGCTTTACATGTGAGCTGTCCCATTGGTTGAGGCATGGGGTTGCTGCAAGTCTTCAGGTCCTTCAAGGGATCAGCTAGCCACAGCTAGGGACAGAGGAATACTACTCAAGCAAGAATAACTCACACCTTTCACACCCACCACACACACACACACATTGAGAGGAGACCCAAGCATAACCTCCTCCTTCCAGATGGCGGAAAGAGAAGAAATGTGGGATTCATGTACCTTCTGAATCCTCCTGGGTGGTCTTGAAGACAAGATGTGGAGACAGGGAGGTAGAGAAGGGCAGGGATGTTTGCATCATACGCTGTGGTGTGAGACACACTCACACCCCCTTTCATATGAACTAAGACAGACCTCATCCACCATTTTCTTATTTTATCTCCTGCTCAACACAAGGTATAGGGAATGGCTCCTCCATTTGTTTACTTTAGGGCTGTCTTCTGAGTAGAGACCTCTCTGCCTTGGCCTTCCTCTACTAATGACTCAAGAGAAACCTAAGTTTTCAGAGATCAACATCTCCACTCCAGAAGAGCAGTAAATGTAAACTAGCCAATAGAGAAGAACAGCAGTCCAACAGAAGGCGTTGTGTTCATGACCTTTGAGTGGATGAGCCTCTTTCTTCCAAAGTTGCCACTGGGTACCCCATGTCTGAATCTAGTGCTATGTAATGATGCTCGGCTGCCAAAAGGGTACCAAAGGGTGCTATATTAACATGAATCCCAATGACAAACACACTGCAGTGATAAACACACTGTAGATACACAGAACAGTCTATATAGCTGAACATAGATACAAAATAAGTTATACATGGTTTTGTTCTCCATCACAGTAGGAGTGTAGCAGAAAGTCACTGGGTCAGTGGCCATCGGGCAAGCCAGGGGAAAGACCACAGAGGAGGATGGAGGGTACTGAGCACAGCAGGCATTTTTGGCCAAGGACATCAGAGTCCCTGGAACTCTACAGAGAACAAGGTCCTGGTCCTCTCATGATGGCCTTCTGTGGATTAGCATCAAGTCCTGCTTGGTAACAGCCCATGGCTGAATTTGAGCTGGGATGCTTTAGGTTAATGGCTGGGAGGCCGAGCAGGAACAGGCACCAACAGCATCTTGCAGGCCAGCCCACTCTCCTGATGGCTTGGTTGGACTTCTGTGATGTTGGGAACACGAGGCCTATGGCCAGAAGGCACAGTTTGCTTCTACGAGGTGACAGATGGTAAGACTGATAGGCCACCAAATGCTGGCGAGCCCCACTTGCCTGGATGCTCTGGGAAGCTGTGGGAGGAGGAGGGGCTGTGCGCTAGCAGTGTTCCGTGATTTGTCACCAGGTGGCAATGCTAGGACCTTTCATCCATCACAGAACAGGGACAGAGAGGTCTCAAGGCCTGGATTTGAATCCTCTCTCCTTGTGACCTCCAGGGGCTTGGGAAGATCCTCTAAACTACTCTGAGTCTTTGGCTCCTCACCTGGAAAATGCAGGAACGGGAGTGATGCATACTTGCCTAGGGCATGAGAGAAGGCCACAGGGACCAACACACACAAAGTGCCTAACACTGCTCCTGTCACCCAGGGATGGCTTGGTATATGTAAAGAAACGGGGCATCCACACATATTAGGTTGGGGCGGTGGTGGCGGGGGTGGGGGGGTGGGGGGGCAGGGGGGGAAGGGTGGTCAGAACCTGATAAACTCATGGGAATTACGAATGCCCTGCTCAAGAAGACCACAGGGTAGCTTCCTTGTGCTTTTTTTTTTTTTTTTATACCAAGCTTGTCCTTTTCTCTCTCCATCTGGGATTCTTTGACAAAAAGGGGCAGGCAGAGTCCGAGGTCCAAGTTTGCTGAGGAAGACAGAGTCTTAGGTTTAGAAAAAAAAAATGCAAAGACCATATAGCCCAGTGTCTCCTCAGGTCTGGGACGTTGTGCCCTAAGGAGGTCTCTCCGTTTGATTATCCCCTCCCAGCTTCTCCTTTCCTTCACAGCTCCCAGCCCCTGAGTAAATTTCTAATTAGGAAGCCAAAGAGGAAAAATAAAAGCATAGGAAATAAAGCGAATGGTCTATTCCATGAAAAGCCTTTCCCACATGCTCAGAGCCTAGGTGTGGAGGCACTGGGGGGATAGGGTAGGGGGGGCCACCTGTGGGCCAGTCAATTGCCTCGTGTCTCTGGGGAATGGGAGATGGAGGGAAAGTTTGGAGACACAGGCTTATACCCTAAGACAGAGGAGGTCAAGGTGCCCTTCTACCAACTCTGGGAAATTGGAGAGGTGTTCAAACAAGGATGAACCCTTCTCATTTCGAGTCTGACTGTCAAGTCACACTAGACACTGTGTGTGTGTGTGTGTGTGTGTGTGTGTGTGTGTGTGTGTGTGTGTGTGTTCGTCATGCCCATCCTCTCTTCTAACACTGCCTGTCTGAGGTTACCTGGGTGTGTCACTCAGGCACTTTCCTCTTAGATGGAGGGAGGAGGTGGGCAGGCAGCTCACTGGGCAGTTCGTGGCCCTCCAGCTTGACTTTAATAAGGTGGTTGGCCAGGGCAAACTCCTCGTCATCCAACATGCCATCCTTGTCAATGTCGGCCAGCTTCCAGATCTTGCCCAGCACGCTGTTGGGCAACTTGGAGCGGACCATCTCTTTCTTGGCATTGGCACCCGTGATCTTGCCGTCCACCGGGGACAGGGTGTAGAAGATCTCATCGTACATGGGCTTGTCCCGGGCTACCACCCATTCAGCATCGTCAATGCCTTCCCCGGCCCCCTCTCCGTAGCCGTGCCCAAAGGGGCCTTGCAGGGTCCCCTCAAATGCTCCGCCCTTCACCATCTGGACAGGCCGCTGGGACTCTTCCTGGCGCACCAGCACCATGAGCTGGGCGATGTCGTGGGCCAGCATGTCATCTACCACCTCCAGCAGCTTGCTCTTCAGTGGCTGGAATTTGCTGAAGTCCTGGGCCTGCAGCTGGTCCTGGGAAGAGAAAAAAGAAAGGGGGATGTAGAACACAAAAGGAGGAGATCTTCCATATTGGGGAAGGTGCTTCCTACTAATGACTGAATCCTCTCCTAATTAGCTTTCTAGTGAAAGTACTTAGGCCAACGGGCTGTGTGAGGGGAGCGGGGGAGAGCAAGGACCTGATGGGCTGAAGATGGGTCTTTTATGAAGGAGAAGAATAAGAGCAGAGGAACAAGGGGAACAAAGGCCGGTTTGTTTATTTACATCTCCTTAAACATTATTATATAGGCAACACGTTATTAAATAGGTAACCCATGTATTTCTTCCAGAGTTAGTTGTAGCTATCAAATGGTGAGTCTTAGAAGTGGTGTCTCTCTGAGATGGGGTCTTCTGTGCATCTCCAGGAAAGCATATGCTTGAAAAACACACAGCAAAGGGCTTTCAATACCTGCCTACTGGGCTCGCTGCTCTTGGTACCCTAGAGAAGTCATACGCTATTCGTATTTAGTGAGAGGGTCAAAGTGATGGGGTGGGAAATTATGGCAACTAAAACTACACACCCACAAAGGCCAAAGGTCATGAGCATCCTTACAGTTCTCAATCAAGATACTCATTCTAGCCTGGCCAGAGGTCTCAAAAGTCTGGACCCCTGTGGAGAACTCTGACCCCATAGGCACAGGCAGGCATGTAGACTTTACAAAAGCTGTTCCCCCTTGCCCTCAAATGGCCACCCACCCACATCATAAAAGACAAATGCTCTACTTTGAAAATCTTTGCAGCCTTGAAAGGCCCTCATCCTAGGACACCCCATTTCTCCTTGCTTCTAAAGCAGCGGTCCTCAACCTTCCTAACGCTGCGACCCTCTAAGGCAGTTCCTCATGATATGGTGACCCTCAGCCATAAAATTATTTCACTGCTACCTAATACTTGTAATTTTGCTACTGTGGTGAATCGTAAGGTAAGTACCTGTGTTTTTTGATGCTCTTAGTGCGACCCCTGTGAAAGGATTGTGTAACCCCCTAAAAAAGGGGTCATGGCCCACAGGTTGAGAACTACTGATCTAGAAGACACAGATGCCTGTCCTGGTTTAGCCACAGCAATCTCATTATGTGAGGGGGAGGCCAGTAAACAGGATGGGCACTGCTGAAAATTTAAAGGCTATTCAGAGCTACAATTCAAGGGCAAGTGCAGCAGGCCACTTCTTAGCTCTTCTATTGGGCTGGGTCAGGGAGAACGCTGTGGGGCACAGGGAAGGACTGCATGCTAAGGGCCTTGCAGACAAGATATTTCACTGGGTTCCCAGTACTTGTGTACGAGAATCTTTGTACACAAAGGCTCTTAGGTGGCATGAAGGTTCTGCCTGTATCTGGTCTCTATAGCTTGGTGGTTTCTTGCTTGGATACTGAGGACAGTTTCTGTCTTTTCTACTTGAGGCTTATGGGAGTGCTCTGCTTGGAAAATGCTAATACCCGCTAAGCTGATTCTTGTATCGAAGGGTCCCTCTGAGAACGGCTTTGGGAAAAGACATATACGCCCCCCAAATCCCAAGGGGCAGCCTAACATTTGCAATATACCCACCCTTAAAGGTGCTGTGTGCCACAAACTGTTCCCAAGGAGTCCAGAGGTAAATCTAATAATCACTTAAGGTGAGTATCATTATCCTGGGGAGATGGTGGAGATGTCAAACATGTGGCCTTCACCAGGTAAGGTCTTCAGTGTCATCAGACGCACCCGTGCCCCTGGACACACTGGGCTGTTTCTCTCCAGGCTTGCCACCAACACTCGCTTTGAGTGGTCATCTCTAAGGCCACCTCCTTGCCTTCTGGCTTTGGCTTCTCCCATGAGCTCTGTCAGCCCCCTCATTCTCTGGCAGCCAGCTAGTGTGACACTGTCTCCCACCCATAGGGTCCCCAGGTCCTCATTACCTGCATCCTCTTCAAGTTGGGGAAGTCCCCAGGAGAGATCTGGTGCTCTCGCTCGATCCGGCCATAAATCTCAGCCAGGTTGTTCACCAGCTCTTTCTTTTTGGTGTCCTTCCCAAACACCGAGGGCATCTCCTTCTTCAGGGAGCTGATGATATAGGCATGGACCTGACAGAGAGAGGCAGATGGCAACCTCAACAGGTGCCTGAACTGGACCCTTCTAGTCCCTTCTCCTACCCTTGTTTTCTGAAACCATTTCTCTTTCCATCCCTCACAGTAATGGGTTAGTTAGCATGGTGAGAATATCAGGAGGGAAGGTCACAGAGGTGGGGGTGAGAATGCGGCCCTTGCTGCCCCTACGGACACTGACAACAATGGTCTCCGCTAACACTAAGGTACCATGATGAGGGCTTTCACACCCTGTTCTTTTTTTTTAATCCTGCCTCAGTCTGTTCAGTTTACAAATGCAGGAAACAGCACAGAGAAACTACAAAAGCACAGCCCTCCTGGAGATCGTGGAAGGGGGTCCTGAGGCCAAGCTTCAACCTGGCCATCTAACTCAGAGCCAGGGGCCGTAACCCCCAAACTCTCCTATCTAAGGGACTTGGGCTCTTGCAATTGACCCCCCTACCTTTGAACCTGCATTTACCTACGGCAGCCTCACCTTGGCCAGCCGGGCTCTCTTGATTAGATCGTTGAGCTTGCGAAGAGCAGCATTACGGGGCAGACTCTGAATGTCACGGAACAAGTCTTGCTCTTCAGCTTCAAAGAGCTTCCGGTTGTCAGGGATGAGGAGAGGGTGGGACCAGAAGGAGCCGATGTAGACGCGGATCACCTCCGGCGTGTTCACAATTTTCCCCAGGGACCACATGAGCGCCCCGTATACCCGCATCAGCTGCTGGGTCTCAATCTGGTCAGCCTTGTTCAGCACGACTCGCATCTTGTCCTCATGGTTCTTGAGAGCCTTGATGACTTCCGAGAACTCATCAGAGATGTCCAGCTTGTGGGCGTCAAAGAGCAGGATGATGCGGTCCACCCTCTCCGCAAACCATTCCAGGACAGCAGCAAAGTCATACCCTGGGGCGGGGCGGCAGAGGGACAGTCAGTGGGAGGAGCTTTGGGGAATGGAAGTATATAGTGAAGGGCCCGATGTAAGCTAACACAACCTTGGAAATTATCTCTGGGTTCAGATCTTGGCTCCTTCCATTTGATCATGAACAAATGTGTGTGTGTGTGTGTGTGTGTGTGTGTGTGTTTGCAGTGGTAGGGACCAAACCCAGGGTCTCATGCGTGCTGTCCAATTGCTCTCCCACTGAGCTGTATCCTCAGGCCTCCTTAGCATTTTCCATCTGTTCAGTTGTCATTTGAGGTATCTGGCTGGTAGGATGGGGAAGATGCTGGATTGTACTATAAGCATTGCTACTCCATAAAGGGTGGCTACATCCATTATCTTACTAAAGTGAGGGGTCAGGGCTCCTACTGGACACTATTTTCATACTGATATTTTGAGATAGGGTCTTATTGTCTTACAGTAGGCCACCCTGGCCTTGAACTTCCTCCATGGGGCCAGTTTAGCCTTGAACTTGTGATCCTCCTGCCTCAGCCTCCAAAGTGCTTAGGTCGCAGGTGTGCATCATCACGACCAGTTTTGGATATCTGTTTTGAATTTGAATAAAAGACCCAGAAATTCTTTACAACATACAAGTCACAAAACAGAAGATGCAAGTTACTGATGCAGGCTCAGGCCACGCCCATCCCTGGATGGGAAGACTTCTGAGTTCTCCTTACCGACTGACTCAAGTGACTTGTTTTCCAAGCTCATTTCCTTTCTCGACTACTGCAGCCCCATATTCCCGACTCCTCCTCTCTATGGGAGTCTTTCCTGAGGATGTGATTGGGCCTTTGGCAGCCACACCTAGTTGTCCAGCACTGAGCGACTTCAAATCTGGCTGGTTCCAGGAACTCTAGAGCTCCTGTTTGGCTCAGTGCCAAACAACCGCTGATCTGGGAGAAGGCATCATGCTCTGGCTATGCAGTGGACTCCAAAGGACTCATATTGGGGGCTTGATTGCCAGCTGTGGGCTTTGGGGACGTGAATGGATCATGAGGGCTGTGAGATAATCAGTGGATTAACTCCTTGGTGGATTCATTAATGCCAGGGCCATTATTGGGAGATAGTTGGAACCCGGAAGACAGGGGCTATGTGGGAGAATAGGTCACCGGAGTGGGTGGGTGGGGGCAATCTTGACAAAACAGACTTTTGCTCCAAGCTCTTCTTTTTCTTTTTCTGCTTTCTGGCCCCTAAAATGTTAGCAATGTTGCTATGCGATGATGTTCTATTCTTACCAAAGCCCAGAAACAGGGAAGCCAGGAGCCCATGGACCATGAGACAGACTTGACCTTTTCTCCTTTTAAGTTACTAGTTTTAGATGTTTGTTATGGTGATGAAAAGTCAACCATTGAGAGAGAGGCTGTCCCGATGGTCTATATTCACTGACTCATCTAGAAGTGGCCTCTCATCCTTTTCCTCAAGACAGGGGGCAATCAGGTGGAAGAGAGTGAAAGAGGTCATATGACAGGGTTAATGGCCCCAGCATTTGATGAGAGCAGTGGTCTCATCTGCATCAGAGCAAGGCTTCCAGATTCTCCTTGGTACAGCTCTGGCATTAGGGCAGGAGTATTCCCTTGGGTGTATTATGACCCACAATCTTGGCTCCCTGTAGCACAAGGGTCACATGGTGATATACCACAGAGACCCACAGCCTTTCGTCTTTACTGAGTGGGAACAGAGCCATTAGGAAAAAGCCACATGTTCCTTCCATACCTCAGAAAGTGAGACCAGAGACCAGGTAAGGTCATTTAGCAGCTGCTTTGAGACTGAGTGAGTCAGCTTCTGCAAGCTGGGACTTAGCCAGAGTCCCCTGAAAGGCTTCCTAAAGACAGGAGGCTGAAACCTACCCCTAAAGTCTGATCCAGAAAGTTTGTATGGTTGGATGGGCATTATGTTCGTGTGTGTGTGTGTGTGTGTGTGTGTGTGTGTGTGTGTACATCTGTGCTCATGAATGTGGGTGCCTAGGCCAACCTTGGGTGGTCATTCTTCAGGCAGGCACTATCCACCATATTGGTTTTTTTTATTATACAGATTATCTCACTGGTCTGGAACTCACCAAATAGGCTATGCTGGCTGCCCAGAAAGGCCCAGGAACCCTTCTGTCTCAGTTTCCCCAGTGCCAGGATTACAGATATAAGGGGGACACACTTGCTTCTATGCCCAGCTTTTTATTATGTGTGTTATGGGGCTCAAACTCAGGCCCTCGTGTTTGTATGAGAAGCACTTTACAGACTGAGCTATATCTCCTGAACATTCCATTTCCCTCCTAAAATTAAGGAATTCTCCCCACAGCCCCAACTTTAAAAAGTAGCCTCATCTCCTCCTTCATCTCTGCTGTGCCCAGGGCACACATGGCAGGCCCTTCATCAGCATCTGCTACACACAGTTGACCTAGTCTCTTGCTCTGCCTTTTACATCCAGGAAACTCTGAACAAGTCACATCTGGACCTTTAGTTTTCCAGTCTCTAAATTAGGACCCACCAATGTCTTGAGCACGGGCTTGTGAAGATCGAATCTAAGGAGAGCCACCGACACTGCTTACTTATGACCTTGGCTAAATGCACAGCCCCTTTATAAAGAACTAACTCCTCAGTGTATTCCCACAGGATGGAGCTTGGTCTGCATGTCTGTCTCTGTAAGATCTCTAGCCCAGGTGGGGTCCCCTGTAGTTCCTGCTCAGTTATTAAGTTAATATAGGGGGAGCCAATAGAACCCTCTCGCTTATCCTTGGACTCTGCTTCTGGGATGATCTCTGAACTTCCTTTCTTTCTTGGTTTTTCGAGACAAGGTTTCTCTGTGTAATAGCTCTGGGTGTCCTGGGACTGGCTCTGTAATCCAGGCTGGCCTCGAACTCACGGAGATCCACCTGCCTCTGCCTCCCAAGTGCTGGGATTAAGGTGTGCGCCACTGCTGTCTGGCTGAACTTCCTTTCTTGGTTTATAATTCTCTGCTTCTAGGGCCGGAGTCATGAGGATGGAGTACAGTAAGCTGGAGATGAGACACAAGGGTGCCTTTGTAGATAGGGAGAGAGGAAGGCTGGAGGCTGCTGCCTTTGGTGCCCTAGGCATGCCTATAGGAAGCCTCCTCCAGGCTGCTGACAAGCAGATGGCTTCCAGGAACCTTTCCTATGATGTAATAAGCACACAGGCCTCCTATTAATCCTCCTACTTTTGCAAATTCTGCAAGCTCTGGTAAGCTGCTATCAAATGACAAGCAGCCAGGAGGAGCCTCTCTGAGGTGTCTGGTTGGGAAGACAGTGAGACTGAAGCACTGACTCTGCAAGTTCCTCCAAGGCTCACCCCCTCCCCCCCCCACCTCCCCAGCTCCTGGCTACTCCAAGGCTCTTGGCTACTCCAGGGTCCGTGCAACCTGGAGGATGAATGTAAATTGCTTCCATAGCCTGGACTTATGTGTTTGTCCAGAAATAAAGGCATGGGAAAAGGCAAAGACTGGGCACAGTCAGGAGAGGGGCACAGGGCTAGGTTTCCTATTTGTTTTCTGAATACCCTTCAGTGAGTCTGAACCTCTTTTGCTTGGCTGTAAAACTGTGGGTCGTTACGACTGGCTGAATGCAGAGCACATGACTGTAGCCATGAAAAGCAGAGCTGACATTAGGAGGAGGAGGAGGAGGAGCGAGCTCAGTCTGGATGGAGACTGCTGTAAAGCAAAATACGCACAGCATGGCCACGGTGACTGCCTGATGTGCCCCCCTTTATCTCAGTAAGGACTCCTGAATACATGTAATAGTCCAGGGGCTCTCTGGGTGGAGAGACAGAAGACAGAAGTGGCCCTTCCTGGATTCCTCCCGGAATGCCTTCTGGCACCAAGGGATCCAGGGGGATAGGCTTCAGGCCAGAGTCTGGGAAGTCTGTGGGGGATTTGCAGCCCCCGCCCTGAGGCTGCGGGAGGGCTGGGAAGAAAGCATTTCTAATGAATGCCAGGCAGAAGGAAATCAATGAGACAAATTCAGTCAGCAGGGCCACTCCTTCACCACCCAGCACTTCCCTTGCTGTCTGACGTGCAGTGTGGCATTCTTTGCCTTTTCAGCTTCAAACTGACCCGCCATGGATCCTTATGCTCCCCCGGTCACCTAGAGCCTAGAGTGTACGGGGTGCACACATCTTACACAAGAGGGGAGTGAAGACAGAGGGGTCTTCCCGAGCACACAAGCCAGACCCAGAACCCAGATCTGTGTTCATTCTCTTCTTAGCTCTTAGCCCTGGGTGAGTGACCTGCAATCCAGAGGCCTGAGGCTCGAAGGCAGGCACTCAGTTGTGGTAGTCATAGGTACAGCATACCTCCTGAAACTCTCTGTGAAGTTCTAGGGATGTTTGCAAAAGACAGTGATACAGAGGCATGCAGCATGGGGGGGGGAAGGGCTCAGCTGACAATGGGGAGCCATTCTCTGAATACCTCCTGGGAACAAGGAATGGCCCCAGCAGACTCATCACTGGCCTCCAGATGACCACAGTAAGGCCTTTGGAAAGGGATCAGGGCTCAGCTGTTCTGCACTCACGTGTGCATGCCCACACACGAATGGGTTGACAACGCTCACCATCTGAGGGACCCCAGGGAGCCTCTAAGTGATCAAGGGTAGGCTATAAGGATTGGTACAGACAGACCCCCAAAGTCTCAAGAGGAATCTTGGAGATGAGAAATTTGTTCCCCCCCTCCCCCACCCCATTCCTCCCTGGTCTTCCCTAACAGGTTATGGTAATGTGTTAAAAGCTGAGGACTGGGGCTCAGCAGACCAGGGCTCCCAGTCCCTAGTCCGGTCCAATCGTGTCACCTGCTCTGAGCCTGCTGAGTACTTGAACCAGGGCCTTCCGTCTGTGTGCAGTCTGAGAGCATGAAGCCTGGAGGTGACTTTCTCAGTGTGGGATACAGCCGGGAAATGTGCCTTCCAAGTGAGAAGGTATGAAACCTTCCGGGAGCCCTCAGAGCTCCCCCATTACCGCTTACATCCGTGCTCCTTCCCAGTAATGAAGTAGGGCCAGCCACATCCTGCCCCTTCCAGGAACAGCTTTCTGCCTGCCTTTCCTGCTTACTCCAGAGCCGAGTGCTAGCCTCAAATTTCACGGACTTGGCCTCTCTATAGGCATACACCACTGCCCTGCCCTCCAACCAAAGGACCACAGTTTGTTTGGCATTAACCTGGAGCAGAACACTCATTCCTATGACACCTGAGGTCCTATCTTAGGAGCTCTGAGGAGCAGCTCCCACTTTAGGACTGCCACGGGTCTGAGCAGTCTAGAGCAAGGTGCTCCTGGGCTGACTTGATTCCAGCTCTTCTTCTGCTAACACACTGACACACAGGCCCTGCGCCAGGCAGCAGTGTGGTGAGGGGACTGTGGACTTCATTTCAGGATCTGCAAACCCTTCAGCTACAGCCCCCCCTCATTCAAGGCTTGGTCGGCAAGAGTATCTGAGGAGGCCCCGCCCACCTGGGCTTGAGGAGGGTGGGAGGAAGTAGAGACTCTACTGTGGCCAACCCCAGAGGTAAAGGAAGTCTGGGCAATCAACTTTAGATCCGTGTGCATACTTGTGTGTGTGTGTGGGGGGGGAGGGTAGGATGTGGGTACATGTGTGAGGAACGTGTGCATAAAGGGGGGTCTGGAGAAGGCTAAATGAAACTCTGGCTTCAATGGCTAACCAGGAGGAAGGATGGGAGGGGCTGCGTGCCCAGGCAATGTTCCTGATTCAGGTCCCATCACCACCTGGGTCACTGGGGTATCTGATGTCCTCGCTGACTCTGGTCTTCTCAGGGTGCTGAAGTCAGCAGTGCTCCAGGGTGGTGGCCACCCCGCCCTCAGCTCCTGTTTATCTCACAGGCTGCTCTTGCCAGCAACTGTATCAGTCTGGACTCAGGATCACAGAGAACACTCTAGCATAGCTGTTGTTTTGCTCAGAGATGAGAAGAGCCTGGTGGTTTTTTTTTTTTAATCAGTTTTCGGAGGGAGGGCATGGGGCTATAGTGGAGACCAGCGGTGCCCAGTATGTGTAGAGCAGCCTCTGGGGTTGGAAGACAAAGGCAGGAGACAATGCAGAGGAGTGGAAAAGACGGGAGCAGGGCAGGGACCAAGGAAGACAGGAGTCCCTGGAGACCGTCTGCTTTATACATCTGCACACGCAGAGATGCAAGGGTGGTGAGTCACATGGCTGACCCTGGAGTCATGTAACATGTAGCCCTGGATAGCAGCTAAGGAGGGAAGAAGGGGGCCCATTGTAATTCCGTTCCAGAACTAAGGTCTGTGCACCTTGTAGGAAGGCTCTACGACGCACTTCCCTGTGCTCCCCGAGGGATGCGTCAACCGTGAACTACTAGTCTAGTTCTCTTGGGCTCCTAGGGACTGTCCTCACCAGATCTGCTTGCAAGCCAGGTTGTGTTGGCCTAGCAGGTGCATGAGACGCACTCTCCACTCCCTGCAGCCTGAGGAACTACATTTCCCGGCATTCTCCAACAAGCTGCAGCCTACCCGTGAGCCTGCAAATCCCTTTAAGCTTAGACTCAGACCCAGGGTTCTATAAGTGACTGACAGCTCCTCATTCCATCAGGGCCCAGAGGACCAGGCTTCCTGGACCTCGTCATCACAGGTCACCAATTGCAGGAACTGTGGACCTGTGAACCTGGGAGTGTTCTCCCAACTCAACTGCTTCCTTCTTCTCTGCTTCCAAGGTTTTATTTACTTCCTGGGATAGAGGCAGGGTTCTTGCTCACATATCTCATGGTGCCCTACTTGCAACCAACATTGCTTTAGAATGGGGGCTCTATCAGAAGGCCTGCCTGGGGCTCACCTAGAAAAGGCTATTCCCCAGCGGGCCTCTCCAGCAGTCTCTCATATTGCTTGTGCGCACACACAGCTACTGCGTGGCCCCAAGGAGCTGAGCCTTTCTACACCCACGTTTCCTAGAAGAGAGTTGCTGTCATCACAGAGGGAGCAGCGTAACTCAAAGAGGGATGAAAGAGAAGCCCAGAGCCTTCCCTGGGTGCTGCTAAGCCTCAAGGATCTAGAGGCCTGGCTCATATGCGTGTTGCTCCATGACTGTCCTCTCTGAGGCTTGGGAGTGAGTGGGTGTTGATCTGTACAGGACACGCCCTTGAAGAAGAAGGTTCTTGCCCCACCCCTCCCCTGTGATGGTAAGATAGATGGATATAGACCTATGTCAGTGAGGAGTCATGGAGCGCAGTGGGGTGAGGCACAAGCCACAGCAAGGCATGTGTCACCCGAGGTTAACTCAGGAGAGAGCTCTGGCCATTTCCCAGAGAAAACAGGCAGTCCAAGGCTGACCCTTCCCGGAGGCTGACTTCTGAGTGCTAACTTGGCCCCAGTCCAGGCTGCTAGCACCAGGTTTGGGGAGAGTGCACTTCATCTGACTTTCTTGCTAAAGATACAACGCATAGCATAGAAAGGATAGGACAGCTGGATGCTGGGGCATAGACCTGTAATCCCAGTACTTAAGAGGTAAGGACAGGAAGATCAGGAGTTCAAAGCCAGCCTCAGGTCCATGAGGCCCTGTCTCAGAAATCTCAAACCCCAAGGTGAAAGGGTAATGGGCTACTTAGAGGCACACAATAAATGGGAAACGGAAGCCAGGAGTGGGAGGCTAGATCTAACACCTACCAGGAAAGCCACTTACCTCGGCTGATCCTTTGCTTTTCCCCGGAAAGGATGCCGGGTGTGTCGATGACACTGATACTTTCTAGCACGGCATTGGGCAGCTGGGCACACACAAACCTGCACAGATGGGGAGAGGAAAGCTGCGGTAAGCCACTGAGGCAACTCAGCCTCAACGGTTCACCCATTTGACCCTCCCATGGGCCACAGGGTCCCAAGTCCTATGGTGTGAACTTGCTAGGTATGATAGCTGACCCCGCAAATGAGTTCCGGTTCTCTTCCACCTGCTATATCCTGTTTTGGAGTGCTTTGTACGCAGGATGCCTGTTAAAATGTTGGCTGGCTAATGGGGCTACTCCATAAATGACATCCTATCTCCCATGCGTGTCCAAAGCCCTGACTTAATGCTTGTGGCCTCTAGTCATTAATGATCCCAGGCCAGCCACTTCCTGCCTTGGAAGGCTTTACTTAGCTTGGTCAGCTCCCGATGGCCAATCAGAACTCTATCTTTGCTGCACAGTGTTCTCAAATCTTGAGGTCTACACACAGTCAGGGTAAGGGGAACCCCCTTCTGGCTTGTCCGTTGGTGGCCACCACTGTACATCCTGTACATGTTGTCATCTATAAGCCTCATTTAGCACAAGACAGTGAGCAGGTGGGTATAGAGCAGAAGCCCACAAACCCACATGAGACCATATGGGAAAGCCACTGTAGTATACCTGGAGATCTGTTCTTCAAGAAATTCCCAAGGTAGTCCTGAGACAGTCTGGGCTCATACTCTAAACCCTTGGTGTCTAGATCTCCATGGCATGCCAATTTTCATCCCTGTCCCTGGTGGAGGCCGAGATGCTAATGTATACATAGCAATGACAAGCCGGGGTGCTGCGGAGGGGCCAGCATCCAAAAGTCAAAGAAGGGGTTGTTAGAACCCAGGCAGAACGATGGCTTTGGGGGAGGGCTTCCTGAGGGAGGTTCCACTGGAGCTGGTCTTGAGAGATGGATCATGCCACCCCCAGTTATTTCGACATCCAAAGATCTAGCTCCTCCAGACATTGCCCTAGGATGGCCACCTAGCCTTAGTCAGGAGGAACAGGGATGGGTAAGAACGCGGTGTGAAACAGGACTGCTCCTTGGCACAGGGAAGCTGAGCAGCAATCTATAGTTAGCACCAGGCAGAGGAACGGTCACCACTGGCAGGCCCCAGTTGGCCACACCAGCCACTGTCTTAGTGGTTCATGCAACGTACTGCCCATTCTCCATTTAGTCTTTCACTGAGCCCCTTCCTCTCAACCTTCTCTGCCTGTGTTTTTCTTTCTCCCTTCGGCTTTCTCTTCCTGGAACGCTCTTTGTTCACCCATCAGTTCACGCCCGTGTGGAATGCCAGCTTTGCACATAGCTTCTTGGCTTTACTCCCCCTAAGGTGAGGAATCTTCCTGCCCATGGTGCCCATGGACTCAGTCTGTCTTCTCTTGATGATCTCACTCAAGCTGCAGCCGCTGAGGCCTAGAGCCTCCTGCAAGAACACACGTATTCCACCCCCTAGCAGCGAGCCTGGAGGACAGGACAACCCTTCAGACAGTCACCCTGCTTTCTTCCCTCTGGTCTTGCTTCACCAGAGCAGCACTGAGCAGCTCCCTGTGGCCAGGAACCATGAAGCAAGACCTCACATGGGTCTGCTCCTTCAGGCTAAACAAAAACAATCCCACAATAACACCCCCACATATATTAGGCCCTTTATAAATTACTTTCAGAATATTTTAAATTATATTTTTCTACAGTTTAAAAATAAAATCGGTTCAGCGAGACAGACAATGAAACAGTGTCTCCCTTCATCCTTCTCCCCCTCTTTTGCAAGTGTAAAATTGACACAAGCACGGCTGCCCGCCCTCTATACGCTTTTTCTCTCTCAGGTTTTCTTTATACATTTGCAGGAAGAGAGTGGGGCATAGAGATTTTGCAACTTGCCTTTTGTCATCTTTTAGAGACAGCAACCCTGAAAGAGTCTGTGTGTTGTTACCCAGACTTGTACTATCCACACACTTCCTTGGTTTCAGAAGCCAATCATAGAGTTAGTAGGACCTGGTGGGTTTGGTTAATGACGTAAAGGCACTCCTGTCAGGAATGTGCTGGCTACTATGGTAATGACATAAATCTCTCATCATAACTGACCGCCTATCATTACGTATAGATACTATTATCATTGGAAGCAGTTGCCCTGAAGGGGATCTAACACTAACCTTGCCCTCCATCCCTTTTGATGACTGACTCTGTGTACCCCAGTTTCTTCTCCTCCTGCACCTGGAAGCCAGCTCACCATTGCCTCAGAACGAAGCTCCTTAGCTGACTCACAGTCACTCACTGCAAACTGAGACATCCAAAATGGAATGCATCACATCCCCATCCACCCCTCCCCCACCCCCCTCCCCCTCCTCTCCCTCAGTCACTCCTGCTGACTCATTCTTTTTACATCATCTTCCTGCAACACATGCCTATTCTGTGCTTTAGTATCCCATGGGCCTCTCTTCCCTTTTACCTGAACCAGGCCCTTCCTCACTCAGCTCCAGAAAGCAAGAGTTCCTGGCCCAAGTCCCCCACCGCGATGCACCTCAGTACCCACCACCTCAATCCATTTATGCTGATTCAACTTTCTTTTCTAGGCAGCCACGCCCACCTCCTGAGATTTCCCTCCCCAGACCTTGTCCTCCCTGGCCCTGCTTTGGAAACACATCCTACCAGTTTGCATTCCACACTGCTGAGCAGGCCACCTGTCCCATCTTGCCTTAGAGTATTATGGGTTGCATGCCACCACAGGAAAGTTTACACCGAGAACGCCTCTGGACAATAAACCTCAATTTCTAGAGATAAATAAATAAAGCCATATCTCAATTTCTAGAGATAAATAGTGCCAGTAGGCACCCATTTCTCTCACTGAAAGAATTAGAAAGTCAGTTGAAGATTGACTTTTTAATTTTAAATACATGTTTACATATGTGTCTATGTTGGGGTATGTGTATATGAATGCAGTGCCTATGCAGGCTAGAAGGCAGGGCGCCGTCCTCTACAGTGAGCAGCTGGAGGTCAATGCTGTAAACAGAAGTTAGGTCCTGTGCTCTTAACTGCTGAGACATCTCTCCAGACCAGGAATCAAATTAAAAAAAAAAAAAAAAAAAGCAAACACCCACATAATAACTAACCATGCTCCCACAATGTAACATTTCTGCTAGTTACAATGTATCAGACACAAAGCACCTTCTGTTCCGTACCTCACTCACCTCTGCTTCTGCTCCTCACACAAGGATATCACTACTATCCTCTTAACACACCGAGCAAAAGCGAGGCACAGAGAAGTGTGGCGACTTGTGCAAGAGCCACAGTTCAAGGTGGCATCTGGTTCCAGGCCCACTTGAAGCCAAAGCCCATAGCCTCTGCTTTCACTTGAAATATCTCCAGTGAGAAAAAGGAGCTTTGGAATTGTGTGGAATGCACATGTAAGTTGGGCTAACTGTGTTAACAAGCATGACCAGGGGGCCTGTCCACATTCCAGTTAAGCACAGTTACAACGGGAAGGCCCAGATTAGCTTGTCAAACACTCTAGAGCAGCAGTTCTCAACCTGTGGGTCATGACCCCTTTCAGTCAAACCACCTTTTCACAGGGGTTGCCTAAGACCATCAGATAACATACAGATATTTGCATTATGATTCTTTACAGTAGCAAAATTACAGTTTTGAAGTAGCAATAAAAATAATTTTGTGGTTGGGAGTCACCACAACATGAGGGGTGTATTAAACGGTCGCAGCATTAGGAAGGCTGAGAGTCACTATTCCAGGACTTTCTCCACTCGAAGCCTCATGATAACCTTGGTATTTTCAGGCCTGAACTTGTCATAAGGGAAGGGAAGTGACCTTCCCAAGGTCACACAGGAGCTTGAGAACTAAGGCTCAAATACAAGGCCTCTTCTGTGAGACCAGCGTTCTTCCCAAGTAGAACATTCTGGAACAAGAAGGAACCTCCTATTGCTCCCTTCTGCTTGGACAAATAATCCCAGGCATGGCATAAGCAAATGCTTGGAACCTGTAGTGTGCCTTTAATGCCTTTACTGGGGTTGGAGTAGGAGCACAGGTAGGGACACCTGATCCAGGTCACCTTCATGTCCTTCCCTGTTCCTTAATCAGCTGATATCAGCTGGAGTTTACAGTCCCATAGGCCATGATGACTGACTCAGTCCCACTCAGGAGCCCGCTAAGAAGCTGGTACAGGAAAGGCACACTCTCCCAGGACCACACCCCCTCTCCTTTCAATCCCCTGTGCTCCAAAAAGAGGCAAAGAGACCACCCAGCTGTGCATCCCCATCCCGAGGCCCAACCCACCTGTTCAGGAATGCATTGCCGAAGGCGTTGAGCTTTCTGAAGGGTTTCTTGGGATCCACCACCAGGGCGTTCCCAGGGATGATCCCCTCCACATCTCCTTGCATTACTGCTATGAAGGAATCAGTGGTTGGCTCGGGCCCAATCCTCATGCCTGGGAAATCCTGTTCCAGCAGGTACCTGTAGGACAGAGCAAGTCACATGTAGGCATGGTGTTTATGGAGGGCCCGTCTTTGTCTGTTACGCAGCTGGCCATGCACGGGTCATGGGAGACGGGCAGCCCCACAGCACCCGCTGAGCAGAGGAAGTGG
The DNA here is from genome assembly GCF_964271855.1 of Acomys minous. Lineage (NCBI taxonomy): Eukaryota > Metazoa > Chordata > Mammalia > Rodentia > Muridae > Acomys > Acomys minous. The sequence goes on along the minus strand of NC_140489.1, from coordinate 106,329,660 downwards.
GATTTTAGCTGAACTTCACACACATTGCTTTCTTGGTCCTTTTCCCTTCCCTGACTCAGGAGCGGGGGAAGGAAAAGCAAGGTTTGGGTTCGGAAGTAACCCATGGATTGAAGTTGATTCCTAACTAGTATACCGCAGACTTCACAGCCAACGTAGCCAGCTGAAATTCCCACACACAGGCACAGAGTTGGACAATCCCAAGGCTCTTCTGGCTTCTCAGAGATCACCAAAGAACTAGTCAGGTATATAACAACTCATCAGCATGAAGGGAAAACCATGAAAAATGAATTCCAGTCAGTCCACCCTAGGTGTTGACTCCTCTCTCTAGTCTTTATTCTTTGTATTCTGTAGCCTTCTATACATGTGCTGTAGTCTCTGTGCTTAGGCATACTTATATATTGGTCACTGAAGGTTTCTCTTATTATGTTTTCATTTATTGTGTGTGTGTGTGTGTGTGTGTGTGTGTGTGTGTGTGTGTGTGTGTATGTTTACATGTTGACATGTGTCACTAAGCATCAGAGGACGCTTTCACGAGTTGGCTCTCTCATTCCACTATGAGTCCTGGGGATTGAACTCAGGCCATCAGGCTTGGCTGCAGGAGTCCTTGCCACTGAGCCATCTCACTGGCCCTAACTGAAGCTTTTAAGCAGTTTATACCTTTCCTTCTTGTCACTATCCAATTGATGCAAGCTTCTAGTGTAAGACTATATTCAAGACACCTTGTGTTGTACTTCCCCAAGACACATTATCTCCGTTGTGTCCGTAGGCACTGGGTATTTTTGCTGCCAATATTTCAGTTCATGGAGAGGTTTTTGGGTGGCTATTCTAACTCCTTTTTTTTTTTTTTCTTAAGTGTTTGGTTTTTATCTTCTCTATCTGATGTGGAATCAACATTTGCCTTTTATCTACTGCTGCTTTTCTACTGCACTTGACACCTGCGCGTGCATGCGCGTGCGCGTACACACACATACACACCCTCCCCACCCCCACCTTGTGCAGACTTGGTAACCACAGAGGATGTTGTGCAGTCTGTAGGTAGGAATTTACATACTCTGTAGTGATTATGCAGATAATAGCTATGCACGGGTTTCACTTTACGCTTAACATTAGGGAGACAGACAGCAACCCAGATTTACTTTACCGTTGTCAATAACTATGTAGAATTCCATTATCTGGATTGTTACATACGTGGGTTTTTTTTTTAAAAAAATTCCTATTGATATTTGGTAGCAGTTTCTATTGTCTACAGGGGGAAAATGGTATAACAGGAGTTGACACATTATCTCTGGGCAAAAAGGGAAGCAGAGGAAGAGTGGCTGCCTATTTTTATGGGGTGGTTTCTAATGAGCTTGCTGTCTACTTCCTGCACCTGACTCTGCTCGGCTCATGCAGGGCCCCGGGCAGGTGCCTTCCCTGCTTTGAGCCCCATCGTCTGTTCTACTAGGAGACTGGCCAATGTGATCTTCAGAATGTCTTCTGTTGCCTGGGCCACTGTGCCAGGAATAGGATTCTGAACTGTATCTTTTGCAGCCATTTATTTCCACTGTTTGGTGATGGGCACCCCTGAGGGATCGGGGGATGGTGCTTCTGAAACTTGAAGGCCATGGTACAGCATGTTCTTCTTGAGGCCTGGGCAGCGAGAGCCCACGGCTACCTGTCTCCCTCCCTCTGCTGCCCCTCGTAGAGGCCAAGAGCAAAGGCTCATGCTTAGCCAGGAAATAGTCACTGAGCACAGTGGACAACAGAGCCCTTTAGGATCCCAGGACACATTAGGACCCAGACAGTGGGAGGCTGGAATGAATTAAAGTGCATAGATCTGCCTACAGTAGGACTGGCCAGACAGAGGACAGTCCCAGAGCATCTTTTTGTGGGCACTAAAGGACAGTGCCTGAGAAACAGAAAGCTACAAAGCAAAGGCCCAGGAACAATGAGAACCGCAGAGGTCCCGCTCTCTGGTCCTTGGTACTGGCTCCACCCTTGCGGAGCATCAGCTGACAGAATCAGGCCTCTATTCGTTCTAACCTGCTTGGTCAGGGACAAGACCTTAGCAACTGCTCCTCATTAGAAGGTCCCCAGCTGATTCAAGCACACAGCCAGGGTATTACAGTGTGCTTCATATTAACCCTGTCATTTTCCTAATAATAACCTCTGACATGTAATGGCAATTCTAAGTGTCACATTCTGATCTGAAAGTCTGTCTTTTTGAAATTCCCCATGGTGGCACTTGAGGTAGGCAGTGAGGAAGCAAAAAAAAAGGGATATTGGGCTTTCTTAAAGTAACAGGGCTGGACTCCAAGCCCTATCAGGCAGACATTGGTGTACTCTCCTACCAGCTTTGACTCCTCTGAGAAACCACCTCCCAGAAAGCTCACCAAGGCCCAAGGAAAGACAGGACAGTTCTGGGGCTAGAGGCCCAGTCTCCCTGGCCAAAGTGTGAGTTTCTTATCTGCCGTCCCTTGCCTCTCCAGGGTGGGCAGGATCCAGGGGGACCCGCTGGGTTTCCTCAGGGTCCCCCAGCAGGCTATCTGTGACTTCAGGAACCATTTGGAGCTATACTCTTATTCCATGGTGCCTGGGCTGGGTTGCTATGGACTCTGTCCCCAAGGAGCCTGTAGAGCAGCTGCAGCAGCCACAACTGCAGAGCTGGGCTCTGAGCAGCTGTCGGGGAAGCTCGTGAGTCTTGGGTTGCCTTGCCCAACAGCTGGGAGTATAAAGGAAAAGTTTCTTCCAGTCAGAGAACTTGGGATGAAGCCACAGACAACCTAGGATTCGAACCTGGCATTTGGATTTAAGAGCCGGTGTCTTTGATCACCATACCCACTGTCTCCTTTCACCACCCAAGCCTCCTCCAAGAAACCAGGAAATGCAGCCCCTCTAGGGAACTGGCCAGACATGATGCTCCCTCTCCCACTCTCACCCCACCATGTGGAACTAGAAAGAAAAAGTGAGATATGATTCAAAAGTCTGTGATTTGGCAGAAGCTGGATAGAGCCAGGGCCTGAGGAAAAGGGGAGGCATTGGGTCCCCCAAACGCGCGGAGACACGTGTCTCCAGAAACTCAGGCCCTGCCTGCTCCTTCCATCCCAGTGACTGCAGGTGGCATACAAATGGCGAGAGGAACAGGTCTTGGCCCTGCGGGTTTCAAAAGTACACTTAGGCGCCATAAGACTGGATTCCCAGTGAGAACCTGTGTGCTGATTTGGGAAAGTCCATGTTAGTTGGCTAACTCCTCTGCAGACCCATGGAGGAGGTGTGACGAGCAGGGATGCGAACTCCGGGCACAGCTGAACTAGACGGATGGAAAGAACAGTTCTGAGGCAGCCTCAAAAAATGCCCAGAGTGAATGAGGCCACAGCAGCAATGAGCTATGTTCTTTAGAGGGCGTCTCAGATTCCAGCCCTGGGAGACATGCTGTACTCAGCGGATGAACAAAGGGTGACACTGCCCAGCCTTAACAGGTCAGCGTCCTGGGGAGTTGTGGAGCCACCGCCTGAGGTGGCTGGGCAGAGGGCCCTGGGCTGGGTCTGCTGGCCTTTTATACTCATGTGACTAAAAACTTGCTGATCACATATGGGTCTGGGGAAACCCAGAGACTGAAGAGGCCAAAAGCATGCTCAGAGGCTGCAGTCGGGCCAAGCAGGGAACTGGATGGGATAAATTCTCATAGACATTTGGGTATGGCTTGTGGCACCGGGTGCCCCTCAAACAAAGCCACCACTGTGTCCAGAAAGGAAAATCTAGCGAGGAATCTCAGGCACTTCTTCTTTACAGGGTGTGGGACAGATCGCCTCTGTTGCTGGGTGAAAACATTCCCACAGCTGTGTAAAAAAAGAAAAGTTAATTCAAGCCTGGGTGGGACCAACTGATGGGGACACATGAAATAAGGATGGACAGAGCACTCCTTATTCTGTGTTATGCTGATGCTGTATTTTGAGCTTCCTCCGTGTGGTCATTACTATTTACCTATATTATCTCATGTAATCAGCCTTACTGGTGCCATGACAGGACAACATTAACTTCGTTTTGCACTGGAGTCTGTTGAAAAACATTACGTCTAAGTTCGGGAGCCAAATTCGAGGTCCCCAACACTGAAAGGATTTTGGAGTCTCCTTTCCCCTGCCATCCAATGCAAAATAAATAAAGGCTAAACCATAAAATATATGTGGGGAAATTCAACACAAATCTGAGTTTTTTTTTCCCCCCAGGAGGGTGATTTTTCTTCATATGCTTCTTAACTAGAAATTATTTCATAACATTTTCCTCATTTTTTTTTTTTATACCCTGCTTAGTTGGCAATCTTAGTATGTGGTCTGCTTTGCTGATGACCTAAGTATGCAGGGTAGGGCGGAGAGCCAAGAATCTCAACCAGCCTTGCCTTTCGGGCACCCATCTCCGCAGCGAGGAGGTGCAGGCTTTGAGCAGCTGTTGGCGCTAGCCCTGGGTAGGGAAGGAACTGTAGAGGCTGCGGAGCTGCAGACACTGGTGCTGGAGGCTCAGGGTTAGGTGCCCTAAGTCATCTGAAGGACCTGTTGTTTTCTTCGGTAGCTGAAGGACCCACACAACTCTACCCCCCAGAGCATGACCCTGGACAGGTTGCTCAACAGAACAGCAGGGCCAGCAAGATGGCTCAGTGCGGGAAGGAGTCTGCTGCCAAGTCCGACAGCATGAGCTTGATCTCTGGCATGGTGGGAAGAGAGAACGCTCTCTGGCAAGTGGTTCTTTGACCTACACATAAGGCACACACACAAGCGCACAGAGGCAGGCATGCATGCATGCACGCACAACTTAAATCAATGGGCAAATAACTGAAATTTTTAAAAGAATGGCCTCCACCTTCCTGGCTTATAAAACAGAGAAACACCTGATTTCTAACTATGGCAGCTAAGAGGTTAAGCCATTTGAGGTAATACACACGTGTTTTGGGAAAGCGAGGGCTACAACAGACTTTCCCACAATGACACAAACAATAATTAGAGAAAATGAACCCTTCAGTGTTGCCTGTAGGTACTTGGCACATTCCTACCAGACGATTTTGGTTTTAAAAATGAATGTAGGAGCCAGGTGTGGTGGCGCACAGCTGTAATCCCAGCACTTGGGGAGGCAGAGGCAGAGGGAATCTCTGTGAGTTTGAGGCCAGCCTAGTCTACAGAGTGAGTCCAGGGCAGCCAAGGCTACACAAGAGAAAGCCTGTGTCAAAACCAAAACCAAAAAAACAACCAACAAAAACAAAACAAAAGAAGGAAGGAAGGAAGGAAAGAAAGAAGGAAAGAAAGAAAAAAGAAAAGTTTACTCCGTTCCCCAGGAAAACTGGCCATGGAGCCTTGTACAAGGGCCCTCAGCTATGGGAAAATGTGCCTGCAGCAGCAAGACAGTTTGGAGCTCAGATTGGCTGGGTCCACCCCATGACAAGCCTGCCCATCTGGGACACTACTTACTCTAGCATCACATTCCTCCTCGGCTCTTCTGTAATATGGAGAAGCAGGATGCCTTTGCACCTTCACCAAGGTGTGGTGGTGCTAGAAAGAGGCTGCCCTACCTCCTAAGGGTCATCCTCAGCTAGAAAGAGGGAAGGGACTGATACCACCACCACCCCCTACTACCATGGTGCCTGGTACTAAATGGTGAACTGATTCTGAGCTCTCCCACTCCCAATAGGTGGTCACGAAGATTCACATAGTATGGATAGGGACATAGCTCAGAGGGACATGGAAGTGTGACCTGCCTTATTCTTCCTTGTCAGTCTCTGGGCTAAGAAGTAGGGGAGGCCATGTTCTGCTGACCTAACTCAGGTTATCCTGGGTCAGGTCCTTTGTCCTACAGCCAGTAGGAACGGGACGCAAACCTTTCTCCAGCGTTGTCTCTACTGCCTTCCAGATGCCCGGCTTCAAGGTGATGCCTGAACTGGACCTGAGGCAGGCAGACACAGTGTTCTCCTCTAGTCTGAAGCTCCCTCCAGTAACCAATGAGCCTTCAATAAAAGCAACTGAATATCTACCCAGCCCCACTTTGAGCCCAGCAGACCAGGACCCTGGACTCTAAAAGAATATCCTTTGACTAAGGATGGCAGAGCCCTGAAGTGGTGTAGGTACTGTTACAGGCAGCATTGAGTCCACAGATGAGTGGGGTCTCTCTGGGATGGTAGGTGGCCTCTCTACCTGTGATTTCTGAGAAAGTCATCTTTCCTGAGGTAGCCACAAGCTAAAGGCCAGGGTACGATCTGGGTCCCCATCGCCATCCATCCTGGGGTTGATAACAGATGGAGCCAACAAAGGAAAACACATTAGTCACCTTTGGTGGAGGCTGCAGCGTTCTCGAAGAAAAGTGAGCAGCTCAAAGGGCCAGCTACGTTGGCCTCGCTTTGGAACATCTAGCATTCCAGTGGTCCACTACAGAAGAGGCTCAAGATCAACCCAGACATTTCAGTGCGGGCTCTGAATCTCAGACCTCCCCACTTGAGCCCAGGCAGGGTCCAAGGGGACCACAGTAACATCTGGTACCTGGACTGGTCCTTGTCCCCCTCTGCCACCAGCAGCCAGAGTAGGCAAAGAAAATAAACAGCAAGAAAGGGTGGCCAGGGCTCTGACAGGTCCAAAGAAGGAGGGGCTTAGAGCTTCAGACCAGCAAGAGAAACAGCAGAGGCGGAAGGAGGCTGCCAGGGACACAGAGCTACTGTGCTCCAAAAAGACAGACTGTGTTGGAGGGAGCAGCCCACAGACCACTTTATTGTTTATTTTATTACCCTGGGTTGCTGGGCCTTAGGCCAGGGAAGTTATTTCAGGCAGAGATCATAGCACGTTAATTAATTATTAGAAGAATGTCCTTTCTGTGTGTTCTTCCCAAGAGGAGAACTAGACTTCAGGGCGGGCACACAGAATTCAAAGTGGATGGGCACGCCAGAGACAAAAAGCCAATAGTGAGGGCAACCAAGGGGGCAAATCCTTGTTTCTCTAGGGGAAATGTTTTTCCCAAGTTCAGGCCTCAGACCAAGATGGGGAGGCTCCCAAGAGCCAGATAAGTGAGTACATCCTGGGGGCGGGGGTAGTGAGGGTTGTATGTACCACCATCTTGGAAGGCAACTGTAGAATGTGACTCAATACAGAAAGTGTTTTTTTTTTTAATTAAATATTTACGAAAAATGCCATACAACCTTTGGCCTAGTAATTCTGCTTCTGGGAATCTCTGAAAAAACAAGGCCAATCTGTGGGGAAGATGCTATTCAGGGTGAGTCCTGCAGCAGCAAATAAGAAACAACCAGAAATACTCAAAAGTAGTAGCTAACTAAAAAAATAAACAGAATATAAATGAAATATTATATAGCTGATAAAATGATAATTACATGGGATGTGTTTACACTATAACTAAAAAATCTGTAGCATACAAAAATTACATTCATAGCATGACTCCAACAGAATATAAAATAGTTCTAAGTACAGAAAAGGCAAATATATTATTTTAAATGGTTTCTTCTGTGCTATAGGTTAGGCACAGTTTCTTTTTCACATTTATTCTCTTAACTTTCTACTAATAAACGAAACTGTTGGGTTTAATGAGAAGAAAGAAAATATGTGCAGTTTGGTTTGGGGAAACCCTCATGTTACAGCCCCCCTCAGCCTACTAGATGACTGACTCTTCCCACTGCTGCCTTGCTCTATGACTCTCCAGAGGGGAAACATCTTTTGGTTCATGAGCTATATTCAGTTCCAGTTGTGAGTGGGAAGGGGGCCCTTGGACTAAGAGGATAGGAAAAGATAGGGCTTTGTCTCCCTTAGCCTTCTGTCTCCCTCAGATAAGGGACACTGTGGGACACCTCACTCTGCCATCTTCTTAGACTTAGTAACAGCCAGTGATGACTCAGGCAAAATCAGGAGAGGATCTCACACAAAGACACTTCAACTTCGCTGTTGCTTGGGTACTCTGCTCTTCAAACACTTGCCTTTTCCTTCCCTCCCATTTTGCAAGATGGCTGCTGGGAACTCTCCAGAGTTGAAGCTCTGAAGAGGCTGAGGCACTGAAGCTACCTGGCAAGTGCCTTTGCTGTGGGAAGGAGAGGGCCCAGCAGCTTAATGTCCTCAGGGTGGTGACCAAGGACGATCAGAGGGCCTGGGCAGGCTATATAAAGCCAAGAACAGTTTGCAGATGGCCTACACTTCCCCTGAGGAGTAAACCCAATAGGGTAGAGGGCAGCGATTACAAGGGAACCTGTGTACACAACCCAGGTATTACTGAAGCACCAATTGGTGTTTAGTAAAATTAAGGGCTGATCATGAATCCAAGATTCTCCCTCTGTGTTCCCAGTTAATCCACTTAACACCGCAGGTAAATTTAGGATACACAGGTAGCTTTCTAAAGAGAGATCTACAGCTTTTATTAGATTTTTTTAAAAAGAAAAATGATTTAGACTTTTGAAAAATAAAGTGAAAAAGCAATGGTTTCATCTCTCATGTTTAAAATATATCAGAGGTGGCAAACCATGAACCCCAGGTCCTCACTTTAGAAATCACTTGACCTTGCAAAGCTACAGGTCAAGTTGACAGCCCAAGACTGTCCACTCCCCAAAGACAAATGACTTGGTGCATTGTTCAGACATGACAGGTTAGCACGATACACGTACTGCTCCCCAAAGCTTAGCACTGGAGAAAATTAGTACCTAGAAAATTAGTCACCAGGATGTCAACTCCGCTGCTCTCCTCACCAGACAAAGCACATGGCTTTGTACGTCACAGATGTCAACCCAGAAATAAGAGGACCACTGCTTTCAAACCCTCTATAGATGGGCACCCTTGTCTCTGGGAGGACACCCAAATTGAGAGTGTGACTCTCAGCCTGTAAGGCCATAAACACTCCCCAACCTTTGGAATATTTGCACCTTTCAACTTTTGAAAAAAGCAGCCTGGCCTTGAGAGAGAGGCCTGTTCTTCAGAGTTAGGGATACTCCTGACTCTGGCGGAAAATACAGACCTCTCTCTGAATGCTTGCAGCCCTCTTGATGATGCCTCCAGCCTCCAAATGCTATCATCCAAAGGAATGGAAGAGTCACCATTAAAATTACAGGTATTTAGCTGGCATTGCCTCACATGCACCTAGGGCTCCATCCAGGGTCTGTATCCACACCGTGAGGCTCGGAACCAACACGTAACCTCCCCATCACCTCTGCCATCCCGCCTGCAAAGTCAAGGGGCCGGCTGAGGTGTGCCAGCATTTCCTCTACTTCTGCGTGTCTTTAATATTATTATTGAACTGTTATGATCAGAGAAGCATTCTGCTTCTGTGCTCCACACCTTTTGAGTCTCTAAAACACAGACTCAAAAAAAAAAAAAAAAAAAAAAAAAAGCTCTGTCAGAGAGAAGGAAAAAATGATAAAAGAACAAAGTGGCCTCAGAATGCCCAGTCCACAGGCCTGTGACCATTGAGACCAACTCAGCTGCAAAGCTAGGTCTCCCCCGTCCATTGCTGAGACCTTCACAAGACAAGAGGAGAGGTCCTAGCCAAAGGGAGCGTTATAACACCCTCCCCTGCGTGAGGTGTCTGCCTCCTTCTGTGCCTCAGACACAGACAACAGCGCTGGTTCTTAATTTGAATGTTTCAAAGTGACCAAGGGCTAAGAACAGTGGGAGAGACATCCTGTAGGACTCAATGGGGGGGTGGGGGGTGGGGGTGGGTGCTTGGCAGCAGGGTCAGCTTTTGAGACCTCCCACAGGAATTTCTTCAGAACCCTTAATGGAAGACTTTCCAGGTCCCCCTGAAGCCTCAGCACCCAGCTGCAGCTCACCTGATGAAGGTGGTCTTGCCTGTTGAGTACTGGCCTACCAACAGGACCATGGGCTTGTTGTCGAAGTCAGCATCCTCCAGGGCGGGGGAGTGGAACTCGTGGAAGCGGTAATACTCTTCCAGGGGCAGCAGCTTGGTCTTGTATAGTTTCTTGAGCCCCTCGCTCACCGTCTGGAAGACCTCAGGGTCCTTCTTGCGGCGATCATCGCTACCCAGCCAGCTGAACATCTTGGCAGCTTGGGGAAGGCTCCCAGGAGATGCGCCCGCCTCGCTTAAACAGCGCTGCTGCCTCTACTACCTTACCGGAGCGCGGGGCTCAGACGCACCATGGCCCAGGCTGACCCAGCTGCTGGACCCAGCCCAGCCCCTGCTTCATCGGCAGCTGGGATGGGGAAGAGGATGGTGCGTGCTGCTCCAGGAGAGCCGCAGCGTTGGAGATGAAAGGTGAATCTGCTAGGAAGCCAGTGTGAGAGTCCTGGGTTTCCCTACATATGCGGCTAGAGGATGCTCAGGCTCCACTGCTGCGAAGCTCAGGCAGCTCGGAGTAGGCAGCGGCACACACAGCTCCGCATCCGCAGCAGCATCCAGCCGCCCCTGACGCGCTTTTAAATGTCAGACGTGCAGGAAGTCCTGAGAACTGGCAAAGCCCGGCTGGCCCCGCGGTCCTGGCGATGTGAAGCCAGGCAGGGCGCCGCCATGTCTGTGGGCAGGCACTCTGCAACCGCGCTGACTCTATTTGCAAAATGATGCTGCCAGAGTCCTGTGGGAAAGAGCTGGCGTTTCTTTCCCAGCCCTGGGGATTTGACTTGGGAGCTGCGCCCTCTCAAGGACTGCCACTAAGACAATCTTGACCTACTCTACCTGTTTTAAGACCTAGGTTCTTTGGTTACTGAGGTCAATTCCCTGGAGACATTAGTATTGAGGCCTATTTATTTGTATGGGGGGGGGGGAGATAAACAAAACAAAACGCTACTGTATTTTCCCATGGTGGATGGAAAGAAGGTACCCCTGACAGATGACATCAAATAACCAAAAATACCAGTAACTAAACTTTTCACAAGGTCTGGGTTTCCCTCCCTCCCTCTCTCCCTCCCTCCCAATAAAACAGGTAAGACCAGCAAACCATACACAGGCAATAGTGCTAAGGGGCAGCTACCCAATTTGTACAACTGCATACAAAGCTGAGTCTTTTAGGAGATGCAGCAAGGTAGAATTACAGAAGACATGAGAAAAGGGATAAGGAAAAAGGAATCATCTTTTGCTTTTTTTTGTGGTCAATTTGAAGGCATCACAGGAAACACAGTTGTGAGATGCGTCTTCAAGGATGAGCTGAGAGAAGAAGGGAAGGCATTTGAGGCCAAGGACAAAACCTTTGTAAAGAAAAGGAGCCATTGGTGAATTCAGAGCCATGTGAATAGTTTCCAGAGCTGCGTTTAAGGGTGTGGATGGGATGACCATGGAACAGATGATTGAGGGCAGGCATGAAAGGATGTGCTCACCAAGATGGGAGCCAAGCACGAGGTGGGAAGCCCATAAAAATATCATTACCAATAACCTCTATATCAACAAAATGCTCACCAAATGCAGAAGAAACATCATAGCGCTCTAGCAATGCCAAGGACAGCGGTGGAACATCAGCCAGGTGGGATGCCAACAATGGACAGACATAATGACAGTATTAACACTCACCTAACCAGCGTGATGGCAAATCTTCCTTCCCTACTAAGGCAGAGGGCTCTTTCTGCCCTCCTTTCAGCAGACAGGACAGGTAGCTACTAGACTAGGTGGGGCTGAGGAGACAAGGAGGAGAATCATCTGGAGGAGTGGGGGCTGGGCAAACTGTGCAGAAGGCCAGGGAACAGCAGCAGTGGGAGAGGAGGAGAGGACGCAGCCAAGAGGCTCTGGGGCTGGAGAGATGGTTCAGTGGCTTGAGGGCACTGACTGCTCTTCCAGAGGTCCAGAGTTCAATTCCCAGCAACCACATGGTAGCTCACAGTCATCTATAATGTGATCTGATGCTCTCTTCTGGCCCGTGGGTGTATATGCTGGCAGAGCACTGTATACATAATAATAAATAAAACTTAAAAAAAATTGACAGTCTGATAAACAGTGAAGGAGGAAAGCACGATGACCCAAAGCAAAACTTAAGGCAGGTTCAGATTTTCTACTGCTGGAAACTAGACAGTTGGAAAAGCTCTTGCCGTGGTTGAGGAAGTTGGCCAGGGAGCAGAGTGAATAGGTAGAGGATGTGTTTGAGGCACACTAGCTTGCCCTCGAAACAAGCCTGGGGGAGTGGCAGGAGGAGAGGCGTGTTGACACTGTGGGGTTTCTGTTGGGACTATTTGAGAAAGTGCTGAATAGAATTTCTTTAGTTCAGGTCTCCCGACATTCTTGTTGAACCTCAAAGTGGACTATCTTCTTCTGAGCCCTGTGGCCAGATCTGGGAAACCACTTGGATTCACAGTTTATATCAGCACCAACATGTGAACCCAAGGGGGCCGGTATGGCAGCCATTTAGTGGCCCGGGTGACACAGGAACATAATTACAAACTGAGTTGTCTATGAAAATTAACAAGGTGGAGCTAAAGTGTATAGAACCACAGACCACGAATAGCTTAGATATTCCATCTGCAAGAAGGATAATAAGGAGGAGAGGGAGGAGGAGAAAACAACAAGAGCAGGAGCTGAAGAGAGATCATGGGAACTGGTCCTGGTGGGTGCCGTTTTCACAGTTGCCATGGGTGACGTGATGTGCTTTTAGCACAGAGACAGAGCAATCCAATGATGGCACAGTCCAAATGCCAGCAAACACAGAAACCACAGAAGCTGCAGTGGCGAATGCATGTCACCACAGGTCAGGAAGAAACCCTTAATCAAGACACCCAAAGTACAAACAAAAAGAATAGTAGGTCTGGAATTAGTAAAAATTAAGAAGGCTGAAGTAGGAGACTCACAAGCTCAAGGCAGAGGGCTGGGGAGATGGATCAGTAGGCGAAGCCCTGACCATAAGGATGGAAGGTGGGATGGTCGGCTCCCCAGATCCCACATCAAAGCAGGGTGGGTGTGGTGAGTCCCCTGTAATCCCAGCTCTCAGGCAGAGACAGGGGAGTCCTGGAGTAAGATGTCTAGCCTGACTTAGCCAAAACTGCAGACTCTGGCTTCAACAAGAGGCCCTAAGGTGGGGAGCGACAGGAAGACACACAGGGTCGACTTCAGACCTCACATGGATGCATGCATGCATTCACACTCAGTGCTCCACATGTGTGCCCAAAACTAAGCAGACACACATATTCACATTTGCGTATACCAGATATACATGCGTATGTGAAAGAACGTTCAAGGCCTGTGCTGCAGGATGAGTTTCAGGTCCACCCTGCCTTGAAAACTTCAACAGAGAGGGGATATGGCTCAGTGGAAAAACACTTACCAGGAATGTACCAGGCCCTAGGTTCACTATCTAGTAACACACACACACACACACACACACACACACACACACACACACACACACAGTCACACACTCACACACACACACACACTCTCTCTCACACACACACATACACACTCCATTAGACTAAAACAAACTAAAAAATTCTGTTGACAAAAGCAGTTAGGCACGTGTCTTGCAGATATTAGAAAAGACGGTGCATCTCACTCATGGAGCAATGTCAAGTCACAATAGCAAGATGGCAGGACACAAGAAAGCTGCACGGTCTTGAGCCCGGGGGAGGAGGCAGGGAAGGTAGCTCCCATGCAGAGCCAGAGTGTGGCAGATTAAACCAGCTGCTTCAGGAATCATCTGGCGTTGTCTAGTGAAGCTGAACATGGTCATGTTCTGCTTCCCACCTGTGTGCTGCACCTTCATTGCGACTGTGTAGAGAAACTCTAGCATGGGCACATGCGATGTAAGGGTGAGGATGTCGTGGTCACATTCTTCTTAACAGCCAAAGGTTATAGTGAGTAAATGTGCCTCAAAAACAAACTAACAAACAAGCAACAGAACCACATGGATGTAATGAGCCACACTCACGCAATAAAGTGAGTATTATACTGATGGGAAAATGAAAGAGCTGGACCTAACGATGCTAAGCAATGGGGAGTGAATAAAGACAGAAGTATGCTGCTATACCGAGGATAATTCCGTGTGTGTGTGTGTGTGTGTGTGTGTGTGTGTGTGTGTGTGTGTGTGTGTGTGCATACAGATACCTGCTGAGGCCAGAGGAGGGAGCCATACTCCCAGGAGCTGGAGTTACAGATGGTTGTGATCCACCTAATGTTGGTAGTGGGAATTGAACTCAGAACCTCTGGAAGAGCCGTACGTGCCCTTGATCTCTGAGCTATCTCTTCCGACCCATTCTTTAAAGTTTTAATTATGAATGAAACCTTACTGGCTCTTTCGTGGGAGTCATATGTATGGACACAGGTTTTTAAAGAGAAAAACAAGGGATAGGGACCTTTTTGGAAAATGTTGTCCTTTGGGGACAGAGACAGTAAACGGAATTAGGGATGGGTACATAGAAGGCTTTCACTGTATTTGTAATGCTTTATTTCTTAAATTGAATTATGGTTAATTGGTGATTGATTAATTAATCAATCTCTGAGTTCTTTATTTTAAAACATTTGTTCCTTGAATGCACAAAATTGGAAAATTTTCATAATTGTGGGTACAAACTAGAACTGGCTTTTCTCTTTTTTTTTTAAAAACAAACAAAAACAAAACAAAACAAAACATGTTTTAACATTTTAACAAATTCCTGGTGAATGCATCATCTAATCCAGAAACCAGGAACAATAGCGACTATAAGAACTGTGTGTCTGCCCCACCCTGCCCCTGCCACTTCTCCTATGGACAGCCCTGCCTTGAACTGAGTGTGTGTGTGTTAGTACCTTACTTTAAAACGGATCTCTCTCTGTCTCTCTTTCTGTCTGTCTCTCTGTCTCTCTCTCTCTATGTGTGTGTGTGCCTCTCTCTCTCTCTCTCTCTCTCTCTCTCTCTCTCTCTCTCTCTCTCTCTGTGTGTGTGTGTGTGTGTCTCTCTGTGTCTCTGTCTGTCTGTCTCTGTCTCTGTGTCTGTCTCTGTCTCTCTCTCTCTCTGTGTCTCTGTCTGTCTGTCTGTGTCTGTGTCTGTGTCTGTGTCTCTGTCTCTGTCTCTCTCTCTCTCTCTCTCTCTCTCTCTCTCTCTCTCTCTCTCTCTCTCTCTGTGTGTGTGTTTGTCTGTCTCTCCCCCCTAACACACATTGAAGAGCCTCTTAGTTCAGTTTTCATTTAGAGATGTTATAAAAAGTATCCTACCCCCTGTAGT
Source organism: Acomys minous (assembly GCF_964271855.1). NCBI lineage: Eukaryota > Metazoa > Chordata > Mammalia > Rodentia > Muridae > Acomys > Acomys minous. Next base: position 106,314,590 of record NC_140489.1, on the reverse strand, counting down.
TTCCCTGAAACTCAACTTGTTTCCCATCCAATATTTTGCAATAGCATTTATTTCTAAACTTCCTTGCTCCGATCCAGCAAGCAACCCCTATGCTAACTGTGTGTGTGTGTCTGTGTGTGTGTGGTGTGTGTGTGTGTGTTTGCGTGCTGCACATGTGGAGGGTGCTCAGTCAGACCACCTGTAACACAATTCAGATTCCATGCCCACTTGGTCTTTGATATGCAGCTCTGAAGGTAAGCAGCTTTGTGTTCAGGCCTCAGCTCTCTAGTTTGCAAGGGAGATGGTGGCAGCACTGTTTGTCTGGATTAAAGGAGAGGATGCTTAAAGCAGGCTTATTTCAGTGCCTGATCTACCAAGAGCGTCCCTCTGTATCATTAGCTCTTTAGTGTAATCACTATAACTTTTATTCACTTCATGGTGTTGCCTTGTATCATGTTTAATAAGCTACTTAATAAAAACTACTGATAAGGTTAATACTCAATAACTTTAATATTTAATAAGTTACTTAATTAGCTAGCAGTGAATAAGCTATTAGCAGCTCCCTCTGGTTCGTTTGTGTTCTAACTGAGGGTGGTACATTGGCTCCAAGGAATATAATTGCTAATAGTGGGAGCTGCGGCGTTTGTGCAATCCTTTGGGGATGCCACTATGAAATGGTCCTTTCTCTACTCCTTTCTCTTCTCTTTGGACCAAGACCATCAGCTCTGGAAAGAGGTAAAGAGAGAAGATGCTAAGGGTAGTGGCGACCTACAATGAAAGCTTGAACCCTGCTGGGGGGAAGGTTAAGGAGTCAAGAAGTGCCACTCGGGAGCTGGAGAGATGGCTCAGGGTTTAAGGACACTGACTGCTCCTCCAGAGGTCCTGAGTTCAACTCCCGGCAACCACATGGTGGCTCACAACCATCTATAATGTGATATGAGGCCCTCTTCTGGCTGCAGGTGTATGTGCAGGCAAAGCACTGTCTATATAATAATAAATAAATCTTTAAAAAAAAAAGTACCACTCAGGCACTCCCAGACACCTGAAGTAAGGACAATTTTAGGTCTCATTTGTTTTGTTGCCACCCCACCCCTGGAGCCCAGCGAGCCTCTGGGAGCCTCTCATGCATTAAACAAGACTAAGACTCCTGCTTCTGCCGTGCACAGTTCCATAGACACCCTGTCTTCAGCACCTCCTTCCTCCATTCCCCATCTCTCTGGTGGGATGCCTATATCAGGCTCCACCCTGCTCTTCAGTGTCAGCTTTCCCACGGGAGTAAACTGTTCTCCTCCTCTCTATTTCCAAGCCATGCCCCACGATCCCCATGACGCCATCATCCCACATCATTGTATATGTATGATGCAGCCATTTATCCTCCAAGCAGAGAGTGTATGTCTCCTGCCTGGTACTTTATTTTACGCCCTTAAAAAAACCTCTTAGATACAGGAGAAAATGCCCCTGGCTAGCCACTAGCTCCTACTGAGAATCATGTGATGTGTATTATTCTGAGTTGTGCTGCTATAGCAGAATACCCCAAGCAAAGTGATTTATAGCAAATATCAATGTATATGTGTATAGTTCTAGATTTTGGAAAGTCTAAAACCCATGGACAGTCATTGGTAAGGTCCTTTCTGCTACATCATCCCGTGGAGGAAGGCCAAAGAGAAATTGAGAGAGAAAGATATTAAACTTGAAGCCTCAAGCCTTTTTATAATCAGAACCAGCTAACATAGGAGGGGAGGAGTACCAAGAACCTGCCTTTATGCCATTATGTCCCCAATGCCCACTGTGCCCCCATCTCCTGACGGTTCTGCAGTGGGGATTATGTTTTCAATGGGTTTAGTTGGGAAGCAGGCAGAACATATACAAGCCATAGCAGTTGTATTACCTCTGTTATGAAAGTATGCGCACATGTGTAAGCAGGCCTAATATTATTATTATTTTTAATTTAATTAATTTATTCAGATTACATCTAAATTGTTTTCCCCTTACTTGTATCTACCCATTCACCCCTCCCTCTCACTTTCACCTTATTCCCTGCCCCCACCCCTGCTCCATGTCTCTGACCGAAGGGGACCTTCTCCCCCACCGTATGGTCACAGGCCATCAAGTCTCATCTTGGTAGCCTGCTTATCCCTTCTCTGAGTGCCACCAGGGCTCCCCACTAAGGAGAAGTGGTCAAGTGTGGAGAATGTCCTGTCTATTGGCTAGATCTGAGCAGGGGTTCAATGTTTACTTCATGTATTGTCCTTGGTTGGTGCAGTAGCCTGAGCAGACCCCCTGGGTCCAGATCTGCCCATCACGATGTTCTTCTTGTAGGTTTCTAGGACCCTCTGGATCCTTCTATTTTGCCATTCTCCCATACTTCTCTCATCTATAGTCCCAATAGGAAGTCCTCACATCTATCCCAATCTCCTGGTAAGTGAAGACTTTCTTGGGACATCCCTTTTGGGATAGTGTCCAATTATAAGTGAGTATATACCAGGTGAGTCATTCTGCTTCTGTGTTAACTCACTCAGTATGATCATCTCTAGTTCCATCCATTTGACAACAAATTTTGGGATTTCCTTGTTTTTTTAATAGCTGAGTAGTATTCCATGGTATAAATGTACCATAGTTTCTTTATCCATTCTTTGACTGAGGGACATTTAGATTGTTTCCAGGTTCTGGCTATTATGAATAAGGCCACTATGAACATGGTGGAGCATATATCCTTGTTGTGTGGTAGAGCATCTTCTGGGTATATTCCAAGGAATGGAATAGTTGGGTCATGAGGTAGCCCTGTTCCCAGTTTTCTGAGAAAGTTCCAGATAGATTTCCAAAGTAGTTGTACAAGTCTGCATTCCCACCAACAATGAAGGAGTGTTCCCCTTTCTCCACATCCTCACCAGCATGTGGTGTCACTTGAGTTTTTGATCTTTGCCATTGTGATGGGTGTGAGATGGAATCTCAGAGTTGTTTTGATTTGCGTTTCTCTAATGACTAAGGGTGTTGAGCATTTCTTTAAGTGTTTCTCAGCCATTTGATATTCCTCTGTTGAGAAGTCTCTGTTTAGTTCTGAGCCCCATTTCCCTATTGGGTTATTTGGTTTGGTGGTGTTTTATTTCTTGGTTCTTTATGAATTTTGGATATTAGACCTCTGTCAGATGTAGAATTGGTGAAGATCTTTTCCCAGTCTGTAGGCTGTCGCTTTGTTCTATTGACAGTGTCTCCTGCCTTACAGAAGCTTCTCAGCCTCATGAGGTCCCATTTATTAATTGTTGAACTTAAGGCAGGCCTAATATTAATAAATCACAATGTTGCTATGAGAATAAAGTAAATGTGTTAAATCAATACAATTTCATACATCCACTACTAATCTTCAACAAACAGTAATTTACTTCCCTTCTAATGAATGGATACTGAGTGTTGTACAAGAAGGAGAAGCCTGGGATGAAAGTAGGAAAATGGAGAATTGTAACTTGTGCCAGCAGCTTTGTGTCCACTTGACACAAGGGGAGGGAACCTCAATGGATAAAAACGTCTCCACCAGATCCAGATGTGGCCACTTTTGACTCAGCTCACTCTGGTTCATTGTGACATTACTTCTTTTTTTGTTTGTTTGTTTGTTTTTCGAGACAGGGTCTCTCTGTGTAGCCTTGGCTGTCCTGGACCCGCTTTGTAGACCAGGCTGGCCTCGAACTCACAGCGATCCACCTGCCTCTGCCTCCCGAGTGCTGGGATTATAGGCGTGCGCCACCACACCCGACATTAGTTCTATAACAGCAGTTCTCAACCTGAGCGTCATGACCCCTTTGGGGCTCACATATCAGATACTTATATTACAATTCATATCAGTAGCAAAATTATAGATACTACATAGCAACAAAATAACTCTACAGTCGAGGGTCCCTACAACATGAGGAACTGTATTAAATGATAGTAGCATCAGGAAAGCTGAGAACTACTATTGTATTAGAAAACAGGCTGAGCAAGCCACGGAGAGCAAGGTAATAGGTGGTAACCCTCCGTGGCCTCTGCATCAGCTCCTGCCTCCAGGTTTCTTCCCTGTTTGCTTTCCTGTCCTGACTTCCTTCAGTGGTGGATTACGATATGGAAGTGTAAACCAAATAAACCCTCTCCTCCTCAACTTGCTTTTGGTCATGGTATTTCATCAGAGCTATGACACCTTATAAACCTGAATCTTACCAACCTAAAAGCAGACCAGGGAAGATCAGGTCTGAGCCCAAGTGCCCAATTGATCAGGAAGAATATTTCCCAAAATAGTCAGTACGTCCTCAATACCCTACTTAGCAGCTGTTAGAGGTAGCAAGATGATGTCGTCATCCTGTTATCCCAGGTATTGCTATAGCAGAGCAGCGTTCACCTGAGAAACCCACAGTTTCAAGGAAGAAAGCCTGACCCCGGGAGGCTGTGGAGTATATCTAGTTTTATGAAAATGTTTGCTGAGTGGGCTCAGTTTTCTCTCTGAGAAGCTCAATTTCCAAAGGTGTGACATTTGTAACCAATAAGGCATGTGATCCCTAATTAGAAAAGTGCTTTCTCACCTCCAGTGTCATACTCTGCTTGTGACACACGTGTTTCCAGAGAGAAGTGGAACCTTTAAAGTGTCATGTCCTCAAAGTGGACAGGGGGATGCTACAGAGCTAAATTGAAGCCCAGGGAAGCTGAAAGCTTTGCCTCCTGAGGTACCTTTTCTTGAACAGTCTTCCATCCTGGTTACTTTCCCCTTCCCTTTTAGTTTATCAAAAGCTCCAGCATTCTAAGAAGAAAACTAACTCTTGAGGCAGCAGCTATAGGTAGGTGGCAGGTAGGTGGCACAGTGCACTGTGAGTGGAGAGGGGCTTGTGTATCCAACCTAAAGCTGGCTAGCTCTGAGCAGAGATGCTGCTGCTGTTGCTGCTCCTCCTCCTGCTCCTCCTGCTCCTCCTTGTCCTCTTCCTCCTCTGCCTCCTGCTCCTCCTCCTCCTGCTCCCCCTCCTGCTGCTCCTCTTGACCCTCCTCCTCCTACTTCTGCTCCTCCTCCTGCTCCTCCTCCTGCTCCTTCTCCTGTTCCTCCTGTTCCTCCTCCTGTTCCTCCTGCTCCTGCTCCTCCTGTTCCTCTTCCTCCTCCTGCTCCTCCTCCTGTTCCTCCTGCTCCTCCTCCTGCTGCTCCTCTTGATCCTCCTGATCCTCCTTCTCCTCCTCCTCATCTTCCTCTTCCTCTTTTCTTCTTTGACAGAGTCTCTCCTCTCTGTAGCCCTGGCTGACGTGGAGCTTGCTATGTAAGACAGGCTGGCCTTGAATCCACAGGGATCCTCCTGCCTCTGCCTGTGATTAATCCAAGTCCTGTGATTAAAGGCATCCACCATGATGCCAAGCCTCAGAATTCCCCCCAATCAAAGCAAAACCAGGAACAGGTCTGCGGGTCCAAGCCCAGATATGCCAGAGAAACATCCAGAGTACAAAAATCTGGGACGAAGCACAGTGAACCAGAGCAGGTTTCTGAGACTTCCTTGGGTTGGTACATAAGGCTTCTGTGTCTCTCTCTGGAGCTAACTAGAGAAAGCTCCATGGGAGGGGCACTAGCTCCTGGTGCCGGGCCAGTGCAGGCTGCACACTTCATTCATTGCTAATGGGGCTCTTGTTAAACAAACAGGAAGCTTGGAAATGTGAATTGCCTGCAGTTGGCCAATGATCATAAAATAGCAAGGCTATGGCTATCATAAAAATGTCTACAAGTGCACAGAATCTGATAAAGGCAGGAGATAAGAGGCTTATTTAGAAATACAAAAGGAGACAAGAGGGGACTCACAGCCTATTCTCAAGGAGTTGTCCATGTCTATACTGGCCTGACACCACTTAATTCTCTGTTTTAATCTTGTATATCTATTCTTTATATTTTTATGCTGAATTTTTTTTGTGTCCTACTTAGGTAAATTTTGAAACGTTCTATTGCAAAGACTATCGATTGTATTCCTTATGGTTTCTTACTACACACAACTTAGAAAGTGTTCCTTTGTCAAAAATTCAAGAAAATGTCTTTCTTCTATCTTTCTTTCTCTCTTATCTTTCTATCCCATCTAATATTAAGGAAGGGGGGGGGAAGGAAGGGAGGATATAGGTTTATAGAATAAAAGGTAGATTATTGAATCTACTAGCTTCAAAAATCTTACATTGGTATTGTAGATTGATGAAAATTTAAGACTTTGGATTGATGGAAATTTAAGACCTTAACTTTTGCTTCACATTGATAAAAACTTAGATTGTATATTGCTATTCATTTTGTGCCTTATGAGTCTAGGGTTGGTACATATCAGATTCAAACTACAGGAGCTGGTAAGAAATAAAATCGATGAAGGAGAACATCCTTACTGTAGCCTAGCCTCCAATTTAACAAACACACACTTGAAAATACACAGAATCCTGTCTGTGTCACACATGTGCAGTGTATTCTGGGTGTTCTGTTTGGAATCTGTGGGCAGATGATAAGACCGTTCTGAGAAGCTGGGGCCACAGCTGGGCAGGAGGCTGGAGACCTTGCCATCCAGGGTCTTTTTAAGGTGGAAGTTCTGTCCCGGCATCTCCTCACTCTTCCTTTATAGATGGAACAGAACTCACCTGTTAAAGATACATGAGACTTAATTGGCAGAAAGCTCAGTGTGCATGAACACTAAGATGGAGCTGCCAAAGTGACCATGCAGCTCTCACTACCTGCAACAAACGGAGAAAGTAATGGCTGTCAGTGTCGACAGAGAGCCTGCATGTATGGTGCTCTCAGATGGAGCACCTTAATTCTTGTTCACAGTATTATCTCCATGGGTCATTGTTCTCCAAGATTGAAGAAGAAGATGAAGGAGAAGAAGAAGAAGAAGAAGAAGAAGAAGAAGAAGAAGAAGAAGAAGAAGAAGAAGAAGAACAAGGACAAGAACAAGAACAAGAACAAGAACAAGAACAAGAACAAGAACAAGAACAAGAACAAGAACAAGAACAAGAACAAGAACAAGAACAAGAAGAAGAATGCTAGGACCCAGTTCTCAGCAGAGGAGGAAGGCAGCCGTTTTCTTAACTAGTCTCTCATGGTCAAGTACACTACTGTCTTAACTGCCCAGTACACTCCAGATGGGGTCTGCAGGGCCTCATTTGGCTGGGAGGAAACAGGTCGCTAAACTTCATTGTGAATACACGAGTGTGTTACATTTTAAGATGTGCTATTTGAAATGGATGACTCCAAAGTGATCCACCCACTACCGTGGCATTGGTCAGCCTGGGTTTCAGTGACCACCCGGATGCTGACACTCTTGAGCATTTCTGCACCCACCCACAGCTTCCCCTTTGTCTTCATCATTCTGGGCCACTGTGATCAAGCACTGCTGGCCAACTGGCTTATAAACATGTTTCTTTCTCACAGTCTGGCAAGATGAAGTCTGGGATTGGGTCTTGTTAGAGCCTCTTTCTGATTGTAGACTGGTGGCTTCCATTCCAACGTGGCAGAAGAATGACTGAGAGTTCTCTGGGTCCGTTTGTAAGGGCACCAACTCATTCATAAGGGCTGCTCCTTCCTGACAGAACTCCTCCTCAAAGGCTCCACATCTGTATCACCATCACTGTGCATATTAGGGCTTCCATTTATAAATGGAGGTGGCATACCAAGACTCAGGCCATTGCACCTCCCTTGACCCAAGCTCTGTTCCTTCACACATTCACTTGTGTGTACCACAGGCAAACATACTCAGTGTCTGGGCAAAGTCCCCACAAACTTCCCACTAACTGCCAAACCCAACCACTAAGGAATACTCACACTTCCGGCGTAAGCATTTGTATTTATTAAAAATGATGATTTGAAAATTTCCACTAAATTAAGCAAAAATATTTATTATTCTCATTTTTGAGATGATAATATTGTCGCCATCTGTGGTGATTTAAAGGACAGAGGCCACCATAGCTCTTTCATGTGTTGACAGGCACAGAACAATCTTTCTATGAAATGTTGGGGAGAAATATCTCAGTATAAATCCACACTATGTTCCTTTGTGTGGTGGTTCACACCCAGATCCTGGGAGGCAGAGGCAGGCAGATCTCTGAGTTCATGGCCAGCCTGATCTACAGGGCAAGTTCCAGAACAGCCAGAGCCACACAGAGAAACCATGTCTTAAACAAACAAACAAACAAACAAACAAACAAAACCCCACTGTTTCTGATAGGCCAAACCCTACAATTTATTGAAAGCTTTAAATGACATTGCCATTAAAGTGAGGAATTTCCTTGAGAGATCTAGAAGCTTCCATGCTAGAGGTATCTCTTTGAATTGTTATGTGAGAGAACACTGAGGGATGTGACTGCCACACTGCCTGCTACTCCTATTGGATATGTCACTCTAGTTAGGATGCTGGGAAACCGAGGGCTTGTCACACATCCTTTCATTGCTTGTTCTTGGCATCAGGCCAGATGCCTTACTCACCCGCTCACCCTTGAGTCTTGTCACAGTTTGCTGACCATCAGGCCTCCTTTCCTATTGGCGCATTTCCACTGATACAAAGAAGAACCCCTCCCCCCCACCCCCAACGGAAGGAAGCACAGAAGCCACTCTGTTCTCCGTGGCCATCGGTCTTCCCTGTCACAGGCTTCTTAATGCCAGATGAACTTCCTGCCGAGGAAGACAGGCCGGGTCACAAGTCAAAAGAAAAATAAAAAAACAACGAGCCACAGCAGGCCAGTAAGCAGAGGCGAAACCAGGAGCCACTGGGGAAAATGGTACCAGACACAGAAAAATAGGGCTGGTTAGAGGGGCTCTCTAGGAGACTATTGATTTAGACACATCTGACAATGCCAGAGTATATGAATAACAGAGGCAGAAAATGAGAGATTGTACTGAAATGGGGGGTGGGCAGTGTCTAGACATTTTAATCTTCAAACAGAATGAGGAACTAAAAGGGAATTGGAAAGGCAGATCATACTGCAAGGCCTTTTCTGGTTTCCCTCTTTTGAGCAGCCTTTCTTCTGAGGAATAGGTCGTTGCCTCACTATTGTGAGCTCTCTGGGCATTCCAGGAAGACATGGAGCTGAAAGGATCTCTTTGGTGCCTCATTGTTAGTGGGTAGAATTTTGTGTCTTCACATCAATATTTTTTTAAGTGAACTCCTCGACCCTCAGCAGTTCATTATCAGTTATGTACACCTTTTGGTGCATAAGGCTGTCACATTTTTCCCCCAATGGTTGTGGAAGAAATGTGTTTTAAAAAGAAGAAAGAAGAAGAAGAGGAGGAGGAGGAGGAGGAAGAGGAGGAGGAGGAGGAGAGCATGCTGGACCCATGCATATTGCATGAGCTTGCAACAGACATGCAAATCTACATGACCTGTCTACTGAAATGTTACCCACTTGTCATATGTGAGTGTGTGCCATGTTGTCCCCAAGTGCTGTGATAACCTTCTGCCCTGCTAATATTACATCAGAAGAGACAGTAATCAAAGCAAAAGGTGGGAGAGGGAGGTTTCTGTTTAACCTCAGTCTGGCCAAGATTCCCCTGACCCAAGGCCAGGGAAGTAGCAGTCCAGTATAGACATTGTGGGGCCCTTGAGGACTTGTTCCTCTAACTCTGCTCTTTACTTGTTTGACTTTCTACAACAAGCATAGCAACACTGCTCAGAGCACCCTGTCTGGTGTTCCCTTTTCCTGTGAGAGAAAGGTCAGCTTCTGCCACCTTTCACAGAATACATTTGTGCCCCATGGCCACGAGACCACAAATGATTCAGGAACTGTGGGATGGCAGTCTACTGCCTCAAGTTGGACCTTTAGTATATGTCTGCACCTTCTTGTCCCATGAACCTCAGATGCCCTTGACTTTGCACGGTGTTCTGGTGTTTGGATTATGCCTTCTGCCTGCCCACTCCCTCCCTGCTCAGCATCCCTCACAGTGCTGTCCCCATACAGAGCACACTTGCTTAATTTGAGTTCACTAAGGTTAGGGCTTTCAAACAAATGCCCTTGGAATTCTAATTAGCTTTCGGATTATTTAGGAAAACAGGCCTCTGTTGGAAAGAAAACACAGCTCATCTGCTTTTTTTAATTTCTAAACTTTACAAAACATTTCTTAAAGAATTGTTTCCTTATAGCATTCTCAAGCGCCTATGCATGTGAGGAAATTGATAGAGTGGGGCCTTGGAACTTACTTCGGAAGCTAGGAGATGACTTTAATTTATAAGTTAGCCCACAAAGCCTCTTTTTATTATCTTGGTGGTTTTGGATAACTTTCTACTTCTTCAGGGGTGTACATGGGGAACCACTGATTTCTCCTCGCATTCTTCTGAGTTCAGTGCTGTTCTTTCTTTCCCTCATAAGTCAAGACCCCTCTACTCGGCCTTTGTTAAATCCTGGTTTTGAAAACATAAAAGTGAGGGACACCACCAATAAATAAATATCAAGTGGGGGGCGGGGAAAGGCCAAGGAATAACACACCCTGCAAGTTGATTTTTCTCTGGCTTTGGTGTGGAACTCACCAGAACCTGAGGGCCTGTCCATAGCATACCAAAATGAATCCTCTGCAAAGCAATGGTAAGCCCACAATTGTTAAGTTTTGTTCTTATCTTTCCACACAAAGGGACTCAATGTTTGCATCATAGCCATAAGTACACCTTTAGTTTTCCTGTGTAAAGCTGTACCATGCCCATGCATTTCCAGTGATTTTCTTTTTTTCTTTTCTTTTTTTTTTTTTGAGACAGTTTTTCTGTGTAGCCTTGGCTGTCCTTGACTCACTTTGTAGACCTGCCTCTGCCTCCAGAGTGCTGGGATTAAAGGCAAGCGCCACCATGCCTGGCTTCCAGTGATTTTCAATGTGGGTTTAATCAAGTAGCATATATGTTCTGTGTGTGCGTGGATAGTTCAGGTACCTACTGTCTGTCATACCAGGAACCTTAACTCATTCCTCAACTGGACCTTTTTACTTCTTGTTTTGCTGCCTGAAGTTTTGGAAAATGAAGGGCTCCCTCAGGTGAAGGAATTGTTCTATGTTCAAAGTGAAAATTGATGAGGAGAGAAAGTCATGAAGCCTCCCCGCAGCAGTGAGAACAGCTACTATCAGAATGGTTTCCAGTGCTGCAAAGAATTAAGGGCTTTAACTGGAGGAACCAAGGGGAAGGGAAACTTGGAGAATGCACTTCAGTTGGTGGAGAGCAGACAGGATCGAGACACTTGGGCTCTCCTATAGGACAGTGGAAAATCTGCCCTTGGACCAGTGGTTCTCAGCATGTGGGTCACAACCCCTTTGGGGGTTGCATATCAGATATCATGCATATAAGATATTTACACTATGATTCATAGCAGTAGCAAAATTAGTTATGAAGTAGCAATGAAATAAGTTTATACTTGGGGCCACCACAACATAAGAAACTGTATTAATCCCAGCACTCTGGAAGGCAGAGACAGGCAGAACTCTGTGAACTCAAGGCTATCCTGGCCTACAAAGGGAGTCCAGGACAGCCAAAGCTACACAGAGAAACCCTGTCTGGAAAAAGAAAAAGAAAAAGAAAAAGAAAAAGAAAAAGAAAAGGCTGCGAGATTAGGAAGGTTGAGAACCATTGCCTTGGAAGGTACAATAGACAGATTTGCCTCCTATCGATGTTTGCTTAGTACAGTCCCAAACAGTCACCGAATGTCAAAACAGAAAACTGAGAGTTGGATGGAGGGCATCTCTGTTGTGTGTGATTGGTAGGGATTCAGAGGCGGGGGGGGGGGGGGGGGGGCGGATTGCTTAGCTTCTTGTAGTTACTAAGAGAATGTCAACCCCACCTCTCTCTTCCCCTCCTCTTTTCTCCCTTCCTCTCCTTTTTCTCCTCCTTCTACCATTCCCCTCCTTTATTTTCCTCTTCTTCATCCAAACCAGAAGACACAACTCTTGCCTCAAAGGGAATAAGAAACAGTTTACGCTGGAGTCAAATATGAGTGACTAAGGCCTGGGAACACAAGCTTAGATTACACCCAAATACAGTGTTCCAATATGGTAACAGTTCCTTGGGGGTTTGACAGTAGCAATAAGGAAACGTTCTAAATCAAAATACACTAGTGGAAACATTGTATAGGTAGGTTATAGCAAAGTCCAGAAACTTTTGCTATGGGCCTTCAATACCTCCTGGTGACAGCCTTAGTTTTCATGTTTGTAGAAACCCGGTGTCTATTCCTACATTCCACAAAGATGTTAGGTCACACACAAAGGGGGTGTGTGTGCAGCAAATGGCCACTTATGGGGCCAACACATTCTAAAATAATATGGCTGTGGACCTGCAATGGCAACATTCTAATTCTGCACAGTAACGGAAGTTCTTTTCAGGTAAGCAGAATGTTTAATGTGGGTGTAGCTTTTTCTTCCTGGGAACCTCAGCTCATATTTGCTCTCTCCCTCCACTTCCTCCTTCCCTCCCTGTTTCTCTTTGTGTCTCTGTGTTTGCCTCTCTTTGGACAGATCCTTACTATTTAGCTTATGCCCTTGAACTCCCTATCCTGCCTCAGCTCTTGAGCATTGGAACTGTAGGGCACAACTTCTTCACTCCCGGCTCGATTTCCTGTTTTGTGGCTGAATCCATCTTTCTCAGAGGAGTCACTTATTTCCTCCCATTACTTTGCCTCCAAGGTACAAAAACTCAGCAAGGGCTCAGAATCCATTGCCTACAGGCTCTTGCAGAGTGCCACGGTCCTCCTGGGAACTTTGCTCTCCTAAGGAATTGTTTCCGCAGGAAGTGAATTCTTGGCTATAAACCAGCCAACCTGCAGTCTAGCTCTGGGTCAGACCTCCTGTACCACAGAGAGGTCAAAGGCTCCTCATGGACTCAGTTGCCTTTGTCTCAGGTATAGTTTGACCTGGTGAGAAATCAGAGCCTGGGAAGGGGACATGTGACCTTGGAAATGCCCAAAGTTCCCAGGGCTAGGGTGAGAGGCTGATGAGCTTTCCTGGTCATCTGTTTCCTGTCAATAACTTCCCAGAGCTGTCATGGGAGGAAATGACCCTTGAGCTCCTCGAATTTTTGACACAACTCACGATAAGCCCAATTATGAGCATAGTGTAAACAATTACAGCACAGAGTGGATCCCAGGTCTTGCTTTGGAGTGGGGTGGTGTCTCAGGGATGAGATGTGGCCCAGCCTGGGGTTCCTGAGATGAGGGCCAGGAGGAGATGAAAGTGAAAACAGGATGCCAGAGAGAGGCACAGGTTAGTGCGATGGCGACCCTGCACCCAGGTGCCAATTGAGCTCTGCAGGGTTTTTACAAAGCATTTTCTACACTCGTGGCTTGTTGTATGCTTTGAGTTAGGGATGCTATTTTTCTTGTTTCTTAGAAGAAAAAAAAATTAAAGCATGATTTGACCTCTAGTCTTCATTTCCAAACTCCACTGTTCCTGCTGGTTTAAAAATAACTTCAGACCAAACAGTGTGAGGGGCAGCAGGGACGAGAACAAGAGAGATTCCAAAGTCAAGATTTGACCTCGGGACACAAACTTTCTTGACTAAGATGATAAAAACGTGGTAAAATACATCACGCTCATGGCTTAATTCCATCTTTGCTAGCTGTGGTTACTGAGATAAGCTACTATTTTGTGCCTTGGCTACTATTTTATAAAATGTGAGTAATAACAGGACCATCAGCTAAAGTTGAGACGATTCAATGACATACTACATGTAAGATGCTTGTTGTTAAATATTGCATGCCACCGGTGTTCAGCAGATGCTGGCAATTGTCACTGATATGACTGACACATTTTCTCATCAGTGTCGATAAAATGGGTGAAGCAGCAGCCACGTAAGGATATCAGGCATGAGAGACTAGAGTGAAGGAAAAAATAGAGAAGCAGTTAGGGAGACAAAGAACGGAGGGGTTCAAGAGGTGAGGGTCCCTTTGGCTACACTGTCACAGATTCACTGCCTACTAGGCATCCACTGTGGCTCTATGTTCTGGGTCCAAATTCCACAAGCACAGAAACAGGCCAACTAGAACTAAATGAAGCTGCTGCTATGAAAATGTGTGTCTGCGGTGACGGGAGCCAAGAGAAAGATGCCAAGGAGCCGAGACCTCCTCACCTGGAAGTGACGCGTTAGTTCCAAATGTTCTGAAGGAAGACTTGAAACAACTCACCCAGTCACTCAATGGGAGTTTATGGTCAAGAAAGATGCGCTCTGAGTACAAGCTTTGTAAGCTGCTTTGCGACCCTGTGACTAAAACACCTGACCAAACAACAACAAAACAAGACAAAAACAGGGAGGGATTTTTTTTGGTTTCATAGTTTCAGGAGATTTTAGTAACAGGACAGGAGGGAAGGTGTGGAAGAGCTGTTGCCCAGGGCAGTGGGAACATGAAGCTGTGTCTACACACATCACAGTGGACTAGAAAATAGAAAGGGTCCCAGAACTGGGACCTGGGCTATGACCTTAAAGTCACTTATGTCACCTAATACAGGTTCCACCACCTCTCCAAAAGTGCCAACAGCTAAGGGACAAGCCCTTAAAATGTGAGCCTGTAGGGGATCTAAACTATAGCAGTAGTAAAGTGACAATACAATTGGCCAAAATAAGAGGGTTGGAAAGTAAGGGCAGAACATCCCAAACTACAATATAGCTCATCTTGAGAGGCGATGAGGCCTCCAGGAGACAAAAGATGACAAAAGTCAATATACAGCCTGGAGCTGCAGAGAAAGCTCCATGGTAGGCTAGCATTTACACACAAAGTAAAAATAAATACATCTTTAAAGAAACTAAAAAGAAAACTTATAGCCAACTTTGCTGTTACTTCCAGCCAATGTCTATTTTGAACACAGGGCTGCCTAGGAATCTCAGTCTACATGAATTAAGATGTAAGAAGGCAGCATCCAGTGCTCCTCCTATGGCATATAATTCTCAGCTGCATCCCCAGGGAGTCCACCGAGGCCTGGAAGTGAGATGACTGTCTGTCAAGGCATTTGTACTGATTAATTTCATGCCAACTTGAGAACAAGATAAAACAATCTGAGAGCACATACACAGCCTGGAGCTGCAGACAAGACCCAGTGGCTAAGAGCACTTGCTGCTCTTGTGGTAGATCCTGGTTCAGTTCCCTGCAAGGTAGCTTACGATCATCTTCAGCTCCAGTTCTGACTCCATCTTTTGGCCTCTGTAGGCACTAGGTATGCACACGGTGCATATGCATACATGTAGGCCTCATAAGATGGGGCTGTAGGCAAGCCTGCAGAGAGTTCTCTTAATTAGTGACTGATGTAGGAGGGCCCAGCATATTGTGGGTGGGACAATCCCTGGGCTGGTGACCCTGGGTTCTATAAGAAGGCAGGTGGAGTAAGCCATGACCAGGGAGCCAGTAAACAGCACCCCTCCATGACCTGTGCATCAGCTCCTGCCTCCAGGCTCCTGTCCTGACTTCCTTCAGCGCTGGACTATCCATGGAGAAACATAAGCTGAATAAACCCTTTCCTCCCCAGCTTGCTTTTGGCCATGGTGTTTTATCACAGCAGTGGTGACCCTAGCTAAGACAGTACAACTGCAGTAAGTTTTACCAGTAGGGTGTTTTAAGGAAACATTGGCTTTGTATAAAACATGCATGAAGCTATGGGTGCCTCTCTCCCTTCCAGAGAACTCATGATGAGGTGGGGGGGGGGGAAGTCACAGGCCTGGGATATGACATCTCAACTAAGCACCCGTATAAGGAAGGGCCCTACATAGGAGGAAGTCTCATGCTGCAGGCTTCTACTACGTCAGGGTAAGGTCTCCTGTGAATCTAGTTTCCTTTTGTTCTAAGAGTGGGTCTGATTTGGCACAGGGGGCTCTCCACAGAGCCTGGGTTCACTACGCAGAAGGGAGCCAAGGGAGCCAATTGCTTCATCTAGCTTGAATGTTGTAAGTTCAAGTACACAGGGAGGCTCTAGAAATCCAAATCTCTTTGCCCTGCCCCACCCCAGTTTTGACCTTATATAACAGTGTGACCGGAAGGAATAGATTTAAGCTCTTGGGCCTCAGTCTCTTCATCAAAGTGGGGGAAAGGTAAGGAGCGTCTTTAGGTCTGGGTAATCGCTGCAGTCTCATCTAGCTCTGGTTTGTGTCAACAGTTACTTGGTAGAGTTGCTGATACTGCCGGATACTGTCACTTCCCAGGATGCAGGCCACCCAGGGGCTTCTGCTTGTCTCCAGACAGGAGGAATCAGGAAGCAGCTAGTGCCTGCCCAAGGTCTTGTGAGATCCCAAAGATCAAGGTGGGGGCGGGGTGGGAAGGGCGGAGTGGGAGGGGCTTCTCACTGGTTTATTGTATTGGGCCACAAGCCTGGTTTGAGTTCAGTGAAGTGAGACGTGAAAGCAATGGTGACGTCCACATTCTAGGAGAATGAAATCGTCCTCAGCATGTCAGCCGTCAGTGTGGTACTGGGAGGAGTGTCCCGCGGAGACTAGGGATTCAGAAACCACTGTAACCTGAGCAGTTTCCTAGGTCTAGACATCGGAGGCCACTGAGCGGTGCTCTGAAGGATACCAGAGCATGCCATCTGACTCTCAGGTTAGCTTTCGACTCTCTTCCAGAAAGGCGGGGCGTGACGTTTGGTGTATGGGAGGCAACTGGGATATGATTAAATAGTTTGTGCCAGAAATACCAACTGTAGTCTTTCGGAGCTCGCGGCTATAACTGAATGTGGGCTTGAGCTAGGTTTTCAACGTGGAGTCATCTTCAGGTCCAGCAGGGTGAGGGTACCTTTGAATTAAGATTCTTGGACAGGTTAGGTAGCCGCCATTATACTGAGAGAGTACCCCGAGGAAGAGAGAAAGGGCATTGTCTAAATGCGACTTCAATCAGTGGACTATGCGATGCTGGGTTGTGGAAATTTTACCTAATTCTTTCTATACTCTCTGATTTATGGCAACCTCTGTCTATAGGGAGGCACTCAATAAAGCCTTGTTCAAAAATGAATTGAATTTATTACATTGCAAACTCTTTTGTAAATCTCTCTCCTGACCATCAAAACAATCAATAAGAAAAGAATAGAATTGATTTAACTATTAGGGGTGTAATTGGCTTGGTGATAAATCGCTCCACCTCCAGGGTAAGCCACTAAGCTGATTACTAACACATAGATTGTTTGCCTGCCGTTTTGAAAAGCCGTGTAAATGGAGTAGTTTTCATGTCCGGATTATTTTTCACACAGTACTTTGTGAATCCCATTGGTATTGTAGCAGGTAGCACTTGCTTGCCTATTCTCAGTGATGTATACCATTCTACCATAAGAACGTGCCTTCGTTTGATTTCCCCAGTTGGATGGTTTTTGGCTGTATGCTATTTTAAATAGTTTTGCTATAAACGTTAATCCACATGTCTTTTGTGCATGACATTAGGGCACACGCATTATGTCATACCCAGGAATGGAATTATTTTGTCATAAGGACAGAGATGATTAGCTTTGGAACTTATCATGTAACATTTCCCCAAGAATATTTTTTTTCCTTAATAACTTGGTTATTTTCAAGCTTTACCTGGGATCTACCTCCATAGCTTGGTCTTCTGGAGGACCTAAGGAGCTAAGGATGTCTTCAACGAGGGGAGAGCTTCAAGGAGACATTGCCTTACCCAGATGCTCTCTCTGAGGTTTATAACCTTGAAGAGGGGACAAGCACTGATCATGAAAGATTTAGGGTTTTTTCTTCATGGAAGTGCTTTTTATTTATTTATTTATTTATTTATTTATTTATTTATTTATTTATTTTTTTAAAGCACTTAGCTTTCATCCTTCATCCAAGCTCCTAGGTCCTTATGGCACCTCTGCTGAGGTGAGGTGACTGCCAGGAGGAGGGGCAATCTGTGCTAATCTTCGAAAGGTGCATGTGATGCAAAGCAGAGAAGGGTGCACCCTTTCCTGCCCAAACGTGATTTTAAGGGGACAGTGTCATGGTAGACACGCTATGGTGGGTGTTTCTGCCCTGACAGGCTGGCATGTGGACTTGAAGGCACAGGCTGTGTGCTTCTGGTGATGGTGGGGGGCACTATATGGAGTGGCCAGTGAGATGGAGAATGTGGACTGAGGAGAAAGACTCTCCCTCTGTGAGCACTTAATGAAGCTTATAGTCGGGAGACGCATTTAAGATGCAAATACTACAGAAACATTAGAGGAGCTAATTTATGTTTAAGACTCTTTCCTGCCCAAATATGTTCTCAAGTGTGTACAGTGGTAAGAAATGAAAGAACTGCCGCTAAAGCAGAGGAAGTAACGGGGAAGTTTGAGTGGGGATGGACTCGGGACTCTGACCTTGAGGTTGCCGTCTACCCAGGCAGAAAGTCATGGGGAGTGAGAGTCTGTAAGAAAAGGATGTACAGAAGTGATGTCCCAGGACTCACCGAGGCAGACTACGCTGCCAAGAATGGCTGGACCTAGGTAAGCATTTTACTGTACACAGGGCCACTGGCCAGGGTGTACACTAACACCTTCTAGCCTGGCATTCGGAGCCTGTAACAAGTGGCATCAGGAACTAGATTCCTCACGGAGGGTTGTCTTCATCGCTGGCACCTCAAGGCAAACACCCTAACCCTGCCCTTCTGCAGAGTAGCGGCAGCGCAGCAGCCCCTGGGGTCAGAAAGCAGGTGAAACAGTTGGGAGTGGGTCAGGAGTGCCACTCCATAGAGATGATCAGTCAAGCCATGGGAGCCCACCTCCAGCGTAAGCATCACCACTTAAGGCAGAGGCTCTCTATCTGTGGGTCATGATCCCTTTAGGGTTGTTGAAAGATTCTCTCCCAGGAGTCACATATCAGAGATCCTGAATATCAGATATTCACACTATAGTTCATAACGATAACAAAATTAAGTTATGAAATAGCAACGAAATTATTTTATGGCTGGCGGTCACCACAACATGAGGAACTGTATTAATGTGTCACAGCATTAGGAAGGTTGAGAACCACTGAGTTAAGGGCTACCCATTTTTACTGGGACTACTCCCAAGGTGGATGCACTCTTTAGAGAGTTCTTTTCTCTTTTGTGGCTCACCTTGATGGCTTCCTTGGGGTGTTTTGCCTTGGCTACCCTCCCCCACTTAGGGAAGCCGGGAAGGTAGTGGAGTGGGGAGCAGGAAGGATGAAGGTGTCCCCTTTACCCATCATTACTTAGAGATGTGGCCAGTACACCTGAAGAGTAGCTAGTCAGTTCTGTTTGACATCCTTTTTAAAGAAGATTTATCTATCTATCTATCTATCTATCTATCTATCTATCTATCTATCTATCATACAGTGTTCTGCCTACACACCAGAAGAGGGCACCAGATCTCATTATAGACGATGGCGAGCCATCATGTGGTTGCTGGGAATTGAAATCAAGACCTTTGGAAAAGCAGGTAGTGCTTTAAACCTCTGAGCCATTTCTCCATCCCCGTTTGACATCCTTCATCCCATTTTAGCTATTCTGTAGGAGGGGAAGGTAGACTTTATTTGTTTATTTATTGACACACAGTTTACAAATGAAGAAACATCCATGACATCATCCATTGAGTCAGTGAACATTCACCAGGCATCTATTTGTTCATGATACAATGTTCCGTGGCTCTGCACACCCTGGGGAAGGATGCTGTCCTCCTGGTCACATCCCTCACTGTTTCCTGAAAGGCAGGTGTCTGATCTAATAATGAACATGTGAGCTTAGAGTCTTTTGTGAGAATGCCAATCTAAATGCAGACAGATGTTTTGATAGTACAGTTCCTCAGGCTTTTTAATTCACTGATTTTACACAACCATTCCCACACTCATCGACTGGCTTAATGTGCACATAAAAAGATGGGTTTTCGTAGTCAAACTGAGTAACTGCAGAACTGCCTGAAGCTGCTGATGAATGTGAGCGAGTGTATGTGCTCGCTTCTGCAGTGCATATACTAAAATTGGAAAAATACAGAGATTGGCATGGCCCCTGTGCAAGGATGACATGCAAATGCGTGACGCATTCTATATTTTTCTGACACACTAAATCTCTTAGAAGAAAAAGTGGGTAATAGCCTTGAACTCATTGGTACAGGAGACAACTTTCTGAACAGAACATCAGTAGCTTAGGCTCTAAGATAAACAATTAATAAATGGGACCTCGTGAAACTGAAAAGCTTCTGTAAGCCAAAGGACACTGTCAACAGAACAAAATGACAGCCTACAGATTAGGAAAAGATCTTCACCAACCCTACATCTGATAAAGGGATATTATCCAAAATATATAAAGAACTCAAGAAATTAAACACCACCAAAAACAAATAATCCAATTAAAAAGTGGGGTACAGAGCTAAACAGAGAATTTTCAACAGAGGAATATTGAACAGCTGAGAAATACTAAAAGGAATGCTCAATTTCCATAGTCTTCAGGGAAACGCAAATCAAAATGACTCTGAGATTCTATCTTACACCATCAGAATGTCTAAGATAAAAAAACTCAAGTGTCAACACATGCTGGCGAGGTTATGGAGAAAAGGGGACCCTCCTCTATTGCTGGCAGGAGTGCAAACTTGTACAACTACTTTGGAAATCAATCTGACACTTCCTCAGAAAATTGAGAATAGTGCTACGACATAGACCCAGCTATCCCTCTCCTGGCCGTATAACCAAAAGATGCTCTAGCATACAACAAGGACATTTGCTCAACTATGTCCACATCATCTTTATTCATAATAGCCAGAATCTGGAAACAACCTAGATGTCTCTCAACTGAAGAATGGATAAAGAAACTGTGGACCATTTATACAATGGAATACTCACTCAGCTATTAAAAACAAGGAAATCTTGAAATTTGTAGGCAAATGGATGGAACTATAAATGATCACTCTGAGTGAGGTAACCCACCCAGACTCAGAAAGACATGCATGGTGTATACTCACTTATAAGTGGATATCAGCCCAAATAGATATCCTCTGAAAGACTTCACCCAGTGGGAGACTGGGACAGATGCTGGGACTTGCAGGTAGACTCTGGGAGAAGAGCTGAAAGTGGTATGGAAGAGTTGAGGGATGGAAGGATGGGGAGCAGGCTGGCAGGAGCTCCACAAGGAGGCTATCAAGGCTGGCAGATCTGGACCCAGGGGGGCCTGCACATACTGATGCACCAACCAAGGACATTGCAAGCGGAGAACCTAGACCCCCTGTTCAGATGTAACCAATGGACAGCTCATTCTTCACATAAGGAAGGTGGGTAGAGAGAGAGAGACACTTCTTCCGGCAAGAACTCTGGTGCCTGAGATTTGGTTACTGTCCCTTGATGGGGCAGCCTTGTTGACACACAGAAGAAGGGGATGCAGGCTATCCAGATGAGGCCTGATAGACTGTGGTCAGAGGGTGGGGGAGGAGGACCCCACCTGTCAGAGGTCATGTGGAGGAGAATAGAGCAGAAAAGGGAAGGAGGATGGGAATGGGAAGGTGAGAGTGAGGGGATTACAATTGGGGATGTAATGTGAATAAATAATAATTATAGTTAATAATAATAATAATGAAGGAGGAGGAGGAGAGGAGGAAGAGGAGGAGGAGGAGAAGAAGAGGAAGAAGAAGAAGAAGAAGAAGTAGTAGTAGTAGTAGAAGAAGAAGAAGAAGAAGAAGAAGAAGAAGAAGAAGAAGAAGAAGAAGAAGAAGAAGAAGAAGAAGAAGAAAAGTGAGCCAGTAAGCATTGTTCTCCCATGGTCTCAGCTTCAGGTCCTGCCTCCAGGTTTCTGCCTTGGGGCCCCTTGATGAAGGAGATGGAGACAGGCACTTGGAAGTGTAAGATGAAACAAACCCATTCTTCCCCAAGTCACCTTAGGTCAGTGTTTTATCACAGCAGCAGGATAATAACTAGAACAGTAACAAGTAAGGTACACACTGGGACCTGTTGTTGTGAAGAAACACAGGTGAGCTCAGACTGAGATATTGCTCACTCTCTTGTGCACGAGAGAGTGTGACTCAGAGAGCACCTGGGTTTTCACACTCCTAGTCCAACACTCTGTGACCACTGTACATTGCTTATACAAGAGAAAAAACAGATCAGGCAGAACTAACACTCAGTGCTGCTCTTTTGTTCTGACTGTCAAGAACAGGGAATTGATCATGTTCCCTTTCTGGATCCGCATGTCAAACAGACAGCAACATTGTTTAAGGAGTCTGGGTTTCTACTCCAGTTTCACCCTGGAAAATGTAGTGGTTTGTGGCAAGATGCCAGATGCCTCTGGAAATCCATCACCCCAAGGAGGCTTCTGTGTGGCTGCAGCTCTCCGAAGGAAGGGGGTGGGACTTCCTTCCTTTCCTTCCTTTCCAGAGACCCAACTTTACCCTTGCAGGTGAATCAAGCCAGTGTATGTGCCCAACCCAGGCACAGTTTCTGGCATGTAGTAGGTGCTCAGTGAAGGTGCAATTGAGCTGAGCAGTGGGACAGGGACTAAGGCTCCTGAAACTAGTATTGTTTCATATTCTGTTGGGATCCTGAAACTCATTTCTACTTTGCAACATCTCTGTCTTCCCAGCTTTGAAGTGGAGCCCACAGGTCTCAGCTGTTTCAGTGGAGGTGGCTGAAGCAACAGCTACCACACAGGAAATCCAGGAGCGTAGCAGCTATTGCTTTTCCAAACATGGAGATGCCTAAGGGCAGGAGTTGGAATGCACCTTGCTTTTCCTCAGTTGAATTTAATAATTCAACATGAACCAACTCTACTGAGTATGATTTTGTGTAGTAGAAGCATTGTGTGTTTTTCAGTGTATTGCCACAGTTTACTGGATTTTGACACATGCATATACCCTTGCATCCTTGCTATTTTTAGTTATCACCTTAACTAGGTGATAACTAGTTAAGGTGCCTCAGTTGAGGAATTGGCCTGTGGTCTTGTCTGTTTTGGATTGTCTTGATTGTCTTGACTAATTGACTCAGCAGGGCCCAGCCCACTGTTGGCAGCACCATCCCTTAGCAGGTGATCATGGTGTGTACAAGGAAGCTAAGCCTGTGAGTGAGCCCGTGGGCAGACCAAAAAGTAGTGTTCCTTCTTGGCTTCTGCCTTCAGATTCCTGTCATGTGTTCTTGCCTTGATTTCACTACAGTGATGGCCTTTGACCTGGAATTGTCAGCTGAAACAAACCCTTTCCCCCCAAAGTTGTCTTTGGTAAGAGTGGCTTTCTTTTCTTTTCTTTCTTAATTTTGTTGTTGTCATATTTTCTTTGAGTAGGTTCATGATGGCATGAAAGTCACTACGTAGATGAGGCTGGCCCCAAACTCACATAAGTCTGTCTGTCTCAGCTTCACAATGCTATGATTAAAGGTATGCACTACCACCAAAACCCTTGGTTTTGGCAAAGTGTTTTTTTTTTATCATGACAGAATAAAACTAGAACCATTGCAACCACACCATAAAAGATAGAACATTTTAATTACCCTAAAAGTTCCCTGTACCTTGCCAGTCAGTGGTCTATCCTGGCCTCATGCAAATGCTGGCTTTCTTTATCAGTATTGTATTTTATAAAACATATTTTTCATGATAAAAGATACATACTAATTACAGAGTTCAGAATCTATAGAAAAGCATGAAGAAAAAATATTATTTAAATAAATTTTTATTCCATTGTCTGCATGGGTATGTGATTGTATGTCTCTGTGTGTGTGTGTGCATGTGTGTGTGTGTTCCCATATGCACATGCCCACAGGCACACTAATGAGAGGGGTATGGAACAGAGACAGCTTCCCCAGTGATTGTCTAATGTATCTTTAATGATTGTGTTTGAAATAATTATTTTGTTCATAGAATTTCTGATTCCTTTATCTTAATTAATGATGCAAATTACCCCTACCAGTAACTTGAATTATTATTAAAACTATTAATTATACTTCTGCTTAGTTGTTGCTATTATGAAGGACGCTGTCAGGTTCTGCTGAATCTAGTATAGTTGCCTGGGACTCACAGACTTCCTTGAATTGGGTTGTTTCCTATAGATTGCTCCCACCATTTTCTTGGATGCTCTACATGTAGAATAATTTCCATTGTGAAGAATAAATTCTTCTCAGCTTTCTGATTTGTGTGTTTATTTATTCTCTCTTACTGAGCTGGCTAAGATTTACAACCAAAGTTATGAATGGTAGTAATTGCTATCCTTAAAATATCTACACACTCCTGTGTGTGTGTGTGTGTGTGTGTGTGTGTATGTGTGTGTGTGGTGGGGAGGCATGGTGTACCTGTGTGTATGGGTGTGCTTATGGAGGTCAGAGGTCAATGTCAGTTGTCTTCTAGTCTTATCCACATTAATATTTGAGGCATGGTTTCTTACTGAACCTGGAGCTCACCTCTTCAGCAAAATTAGCCGGCAAGCAAGGTCCCTGGATCTATCTCTGTCCCAGCCCTTGGGTTATAGATGTATGCTGGCTTTTACGTGGGCTCTAGAGACCTACCTTCGGGGCCTCATGCCTACCTCATGGACACTTTACCCACTGAGCTGTCTCTCAAGCTCCAAAATATTGCTTTTAATCTCTTTCGTACAAACTATAATTCCTGTTTTTGATATTTTAGTGCAGGCCATATTTTAGACTAACAATTTTAATTGTATTCCTAACTTAGGCAAACAATTTCTAGCACTCACAATGTAGTGATTCTGGAGATGGTTAAAGTAATGGAAATCTGAAAGGTCATAAGAATCCAGAAATAGTCTTGAAATAGTAAATTTGGTTAACTCATGGTATAGCATGTTTTATAAAAAATTAAATATGTTTTTTCACATTCAATTAATAGATATAAGAAAGTATTCATTAGTAGTGGTCAAAATGAAAGCTGACCTAAAACATAACATATTGCTCCTCACTTTCATAAAAGATAAAATCAAATGTGGAAAATTTCCCTCTAATAACAAAACATTGACTATGGAGAAAATGACTAGGAGTCATTTTTTAAATATCTTCTATCCTCCCCACATCCCTATATTAAATATTTGCTTTTTGGAAACATGTCAATTCATAGCTAACCGAGAAGTCGTTCTGCTTTCAAAGTTGTTAGAGTGAACATATAAAGTCATGCAACTACCCTAGTTATTAGTAGAGATATATTTACCTCTGTGTAGTTTGTCAGCCACCAACCCCTTTCTAGGTGCATTGGAACACTGTCCTGCTGATCACATCATTGCTGTGACCAAACACCTGGCAGGAAGGAACGAGAGAAAGGAGAGAAAGGCTTTAGCTTATGGTTTTAGAGGTGTGTGCTGGTTAGGAAGGGCGTGGCGGAGCTGCTCCCGTCACAGCAGGCAAGATGCAGTGTCAGGAAGAGACCAGGGCAAGACTGAGCCCTCAGTGACATTCCCCCAGCGGTTTTTCTTTAACCAGGGACCCTCCTTCCATAGCTCTACCATCTCTGAGTAAGAGGTTTATAGTTTGAATCCATCAATGGCTCAAGCCATTCATGAGGCCAGAGCCACAGGATCTAGTCCTCTCTGAAACACTCCTATAGACAGACCCAGAGGTGTGCTTTACTTATCCCAGGGCTTGCAAATCTCATCAGCTTGGTAATTAGGACCAAACACTTCAAGGATCCTCTCCAGTGACTGTGGACTCTGTGTTCACAGGAAGGAGTTTTCTCAAGCTCAACTGGTGGAATGCTGGCAGCTGTTTAGTAACTAGCTCTCAAAGTATTTAAAAAAAAATAATGTAGCCCCTACTTTATGCTATATGACAGTTTTGGGGTGCAGTCATGCTCACCATGGATAATTACACGCTCCATCAGGGAACACAGAGTTACTTAGGTGCAGCGGTGCATAACCAGTGGGTGTATCTGAAGTCTGCCCTCCTCCCATGTTTAAAAAGTCCACTGTTCAGCTTTATAATGACCTCTGATCTATTAAATAGAACATTGACAGGAGAGGTGAGAAAGCCTTGCCTGTAGTTGGGAGGCAGGCCTGTCCGCCTCACCCATGATGCTCCTTGATGACCAGTTTACACTCAAAACCCTCCTTGGGCTTGAGGCACTGGGTCTGAGCATTATGAATACCCTTTCCCATTGTAGTGTTCTGTCTCGAACCCATCCTGTAAATAAGCTGAACACAGCCATAGTGGGGCCAGTGAAAATTAAGTGCCCTGAGTGCACAAGAATTCTGGCCAGAAGAACAATGCATGGCATTGTGTACAGCAAGCTGCAAGGAAAGACGCCCCCTTCCCCTGCCTGCACAGGAAGATGGTTTCACGCTGCGCACTCCAGCGCCTTAAATCCCAGTCAGCTGGTGTCTTCCCGTTTCCATAGCTTTGTTTTATAGAGCAGTGTCAACACTGTTCAGTTACGATAGTCACAGTGAGTTTCCAAATGCGACCAAGACCCATCTGGTTCCTTTCAAAGAGCAATGCTAAGCTGAGAATGAGCTAGCATCGTCCACAGCTTGCAACATACAGAAGACATGCATATTTGGGCCTAGCCTTTCCTTTAGCTAATTTAGGAGCACTTATTTAAATATAAGCCATTTATACATATATGTGGCCTCACTCTGAAACTTGGAGAGTTAAAAGGATCTTGATGTTTATTCGTTTGTTTCTTTGTAGGTTTGAGACAGGGTCTCACTACACAGCTCTGGCTGATCTGTAACTCACTATGTACACCAGGCTGGCCACAAACACATGGAGATCTGTCTACCTCTGCCTCCTAAGTGCTGGGATTAAAAGTATGTGCTGCCACAACCCTGTGGTAAGAGGATCTTGTGATGGGTGATTTGTACTCAAGAGTCCATGAGGCACATTGTCATATGATGACATGTTTTCAGTCTTGGAGAGCGATCCGAGTGTGACCCAGAACTTGGTAAGGAAGGCATGAGCCTGAATCACATCAAAAAGCGGTAAGGCTCATTGCTTAAGACTGAAGAGACAGTGAAGTGAGACCATGGTTTGCCGTGGCTTTAATAATGTTTACCAGTGTACGTGTGGCAGGAGAAACTTACTGGGAAGAAAATGGGGTTAGACTTGGGAAATCCATGTCCACTTATTCATCTAAGAAAAATAATCATGGGAAGACACAAGAGCTAACAGCTATGACAGGTTCTTGTAATAATAGGTAGGAATTTACTGAGTCTCCCTTCAGGAAGATAGCCTGGACCTGTGACAAATAAGAGCCAAGAATCAGGCTGCACTAACTACACAGAGCGAGAAGGGAGCGAGGCAAGCAGTATCCCACCAGTGTCAGTCCTGAGGGATAAAATACCACCATCATGCAGGAACATTTTCTGCACATGAGTCTCTTAGGGGAGGGTCAAAACTAGGTCTGAGGACAGGGCCAGTCCATGACATGCCACTAGCAGCACATGCTGAGCTGAAGTAAAACTGACGGTTAAGTGTTTAGGAACGCATTCACAGCAATTGACTAAAGAACTCTCTTTCTATAGAATCTGAAGATGTTTTTCAAAACTAGGCTTGACTTTGCATATCTATTAAAAATTCCTATCTCTATCAATTCATTTCATTGATTTCCTGGGACAAATTACAAAGAAAAGGATGCAGGTCCTCTAGTGTTAGACAAAGGTCAGTTAGAGAATTGTAGGTAATGCGCTCAGGTGAGTTAGGGTCAACAGTTAGACGAAGAGAGCTCTTACTACCAGGCACACAGGGAAGGCTTCCTTCCTGGATGCTCAAGTGGAAGATGAAGAAGATTTGACAAGAGGAGAGGACCCTCGAGTCACTGCTGCATCCACAAGTGGTTAGTCACAGTTGGATGAGTTTTTCTTTCTTTTTACAGTACGCATATTCATCCTGCACCAAGATTTGAACTTGGCAGGCATGGAATGCTGAGCACTGCTGGAACCTTTGGGTATGGCTCTGACTCTAATTCTTGGTAGTATCAGGGAACATTCTTTTACCTTCCAGTAGAGTCTAAGAGCCAAAAGGGCAGGGACTCCCTCTGGTGGCATACCTACTTAAGCCCAGCAGACAGCAAATCATAAATAGTAATTTCAGCAAGAGAATGGATTAGTGAGTTTTACTTTTAACACCTCAAAATGGGAAGACTGAGTAAATTGGTGATTTTTCAAACAATAAATTGAGAAACCTTTCAAAAGGGTATTATAATCTAATCCACAGACTCAAGATCCCATCCTTGTGTCTCTGTAGGATTTCATTTGATGAAAAAAATTCCACTTTTATTAGCCACTGTATTAGGTGGCTTCAAAGTCCTCTCCTAACTTTGTTTTTTCTATTGTAAATACACCAGAAGGTAAATAATAGAGGTTATGAAAATATTGATTTATTCAACTGCAGCTATACAAAAGTAGTACAGAATATTTAGGGCCTTTCTAAAATATTGGAGTTGGTGGGTCCTGCTTGGCTTGAGAGACCTTGGATGAAGCTACTGACTAGGTTTCACGAGAGATATCCATTGCCCTCTGAGAGTGCAAGCTGAATTTACATGGCATTGTGTCTCAGTTGAGAGGGCTAAGGTTGTATGTAATATACACACAATGAATGACAGAACACTGCAGAGGCCCCCAGCTACCACCGAGAGACTCAAGTAAGGAAGTAGTTTATCCTTCTTCCGTGACAATCCATATCAGAGGTGCATAGCTGGTGCATTTAATCAACAAAGCCATCAGGATCTAGGTTCCTTATCACACGTGGCATTTGTACTAATGGTCTCAAGACAACCGCTTCACTGTTGGAGAAAGGAAGGAAAGGCAAAGCGGTACCAACTGGGCTTGTCAGCACTGGTAAGTCCTGTGAGGAGGGACAAGACCGTTGTGTGCCTGTGACTGACACACTGATTGTGAGCTCAGCTGAGTGAGCTTCTGGTTCTGGCTTCTGTTTTCAGCCTCCCTGCTAAGCAGAACTAATCCTGTAACAGTCATGCAGGGATCTAGGACCAGTTCTGAGGCAAAGTGACCCCCCCCTCTCTGTTTGTGTGTGTATGTGTGTGTATGTGTGTCTGTCTCTCTTTGTCTGTCTCTGTCTCTGTCTCTGTCTCTGTCTCTGTCTCTCTCTCTCTCTCTCTGTTTGTGTGTGTGTGTGTGTGTGTGTGTATGTGTGTCTGTCTCTCTTTGTCTGTCTCTGTCTCTGTCTCTGTCTCTGTCTCTCTCTCTCTCTCGTTGAAAATATCTCAAACAATGTATCCCAACCACAGTTTTCCCTTCCCTCTCCTCCTACCAGCTCCCCCTTCCCTCTCCCCTATATCCTCTCCCCTTTCATTTCCTCTTCAGAAAAGAGCAGGCCTCCAATAGATGACAGTCAAGCAGGACAAAACAAGTACAGTAGCACAAGGCCAGAGCCCTCATATTGAGGCTGGCCAGGGCAACCCAAGGAGGAAACAAGTCCCAAGAGCAGGCAAAAAAGTCAGAGACATACCCACTTCCACTGTTAGGAGTCCCACAAAACCACAAACCTAACAGCCATGAGACAGATGCAAGCGAACCTGGTGCAGACCCACGCAGGCCCCATGCTTGCTGCTTCAGTCTCTGTGAGCCCATGTGAGCCCTGCTTAGTTGGTTTGGTGGACCGTGCTCTCCTGGGGTCCTCCGTCTCCTCTAATTTCTACAGTGTTTCCTCCCGGATCTCTGAGTGGAGGGACTTGATGGAGACCTCCAATTTAGACTCCCTCTCCCTCTCTCCCTCCCTCTCTCTCTCTCTCTCTTTCTCTCTCTCTGTCTCTCTCTCTGTCTCTGTCTCTCTCTCTCTCTCTCTCTCTCTCCCCCTCCCTCCCTCCTTCCCTCCCTCCCTCCCCCCCTCTCTCTCTCCCTCCCTCCCTCCCTCTTTCCATACTGTCTAGCTGGGGAGACTCCTCTTTTTGTATAAGCTTTTTTGCTATAAGGTCCAAATGCCCCATTGGAACCCTGGGGTTTGAGTGAGTGTTCAGGGACCTTATTCTCTGAGACAAGAACCCAGACAGGCCATGCAGTCTTCTTCATATTTGAACATTTATCTTCTCACTTCCTATCCATTTGCCTCAGAAAGTGAAAAGAACCAACTTTCCACTCTTTGTTTCAGGAGCAGCGGAGACCATTCAAAGGCCCTGGGGACCAAAGCCATGTTATCATACACCTCTCTGCATTCATCTTTCTGAAGCAGATGAAAGTTAGTGTAGAAAGCCTTGATGAGGGGCTCTCTATAGGCCTCCCAACAGGATACTGAACCCCTATATGGCTGGAGCTTGTTAGATTTTTATGGAGACAGGAGGATTTATGAGATAGGTATTTCGTTGGATCATCCTTCAGGCAAAAGCTTTATTCGCTCTGGCAAGCAGACAGATAGTACACTGTGATGGGGTTCTGAAAGAGCACCAGTCCTACCCAGACAAAGGAATATGTCTACTCTTTTTTTATTTATTTAACTTTTTATTGATTCCTTGTGAATTTCATATCATGCACAACAATCCCATTCATCTCCCTGTCCCTTTGAACCCGGCTTCCATCTGTGCAGCTACCCCTGGCAAAAGAAAAAAAAATATCTCATTGAGGAAGCTGTAGTGTGTCACAGTTTGTCCCACAGTACACCCTTTTGGTCACCGATCTTTACTTGCAAATGTTCACTGCAATGAATCATTGGTCTGCTTCAAGGCCTCTGGCTTCTGCTACACTATCAGTACTGGATCCTCACCAAAACTCTTCTTGGATATCCTGCAGTTGCCCTGTGTCATGGAGATCCTGCAGATTGGGACCCACGGGACCCACCCCTTCTCAGGCTCTAGCAGTTCATAGAAAGGGCAGATGCTAGGGTAGGCCAACTCAAAGTCCTGGATCTGGGCTTGAGAGGCCGAGCTGGTTAACCTGCCAGCTCTCCTGCAGTTGCACCATCAGAACAAGTTCTTCAGATCTCTAGCCCTGGCTGGCTTACCCAGTCACGGCTAATGAAGGGACAGGGAAAGGTCTTCAGATCTTTAGCCCTGGCTATCTCACCAAAAGTTACATCTGGTGAGGGGCAGGGCCAGCTTTCCTGCTCTCATGCCCTCAGGGCTGGCTCACCTATGCCCATGCCTCCATGGCCAGTTCTATTGTGCTGCTCAGATGGGGTGCAGGGTCTTCTCTTCGGTGCTCAAGTCCTTAGGGCTGGCTCACCTGCAGCATCCTCATACTGTGCTTCCTGGGCAAGGCACAGGGACTACTGTCCCAAATGCTGCAGCTGGTGAAGGGTGAGGCCAGCTCTCCTGCTTTCATACCTACCAGGCCAGGTGTCCCACCTTGTCCAGTCAAAGGGTGGAGCCAGTTCTGCACAGCCCTCGGACATCAACATGACCCCATGCAGGAGCCTAGACCAAGGATGCCTTCCTGGCCTTTGGTGATAACAGACCCCTGCTTTTGCACAGACCAGGACTTCATCATGGCCTTAGGTGGTCACTAGCTTCTTACATCAGGTTGTTCCTCACTACCCCTGAGTCGAGTCTTCAGTTCCACCTCTCTTCATTGTGCACATTATGCTTTTCTTCCATTTCTCCACTACTTACTTGCTTATCATAGTGGTGCCTGGGGTCTCTGGGTGTCTGGGGTCATCTCAGGAGTGTTATGCCCTGCCTGTGCTGCCTGCTACTGGGAAGGGTCATCTGGGCCTGTGTGGCATTAGGCTGGTGGTCAGCAAGATGTCTACTCTCAAAGGTTTCTGAGGGAAGACAAGGTCCTGCATAGGAAGTAGGCTTAGTTAATGTGTGATCTATATTATAGGACAGAAATAACTTGGCTTCCTGCCTGACAGAGGTCACTCTTTTAGTAGGTTGAGGAATGAAGCTTTGCTAAGGTGTTATACCTGCAAGTCATGACTTCAGTCAAGCTGCCTTGGACCCTATAATGTAAAGGGTGGGGCTAGGGTTTTCCCCAACCTGCTTACAACCATTCTTTTCTCAGGCCTGGAGAGCCAAGGTGCTCTACTACGGCATAAGAGACTATTACCTCTTCAGAAATGACAGCTTCTTAACAATGTTGGGCTCCATTGGTAGATGGCTCCTACTGTGCAAACTTTCATGCCACCTATAGTCCAGAAGACTCCCATGTTTATGAGTGGGGAGACCCTCTCCATGTGAGGGACTGGCCAGGGTGCTTCAACACACAGCACACACACACACACACACACACACACACACACACACACACACACACACACACATACACACGGAGGGGGGAAGAGTTGGGGGGGCGCATGGTACTACCTACATCTCCAGGCTTTTGGACACCAGATCTAAGATTTGCAGGAAAAAAAATCCCTTTTTCCTGTGACCTACATACCAGATATTTTTGATACCAGATATGTGGAAGGTTCTCACTACAAAGCTTTTGGATGCCTCGTGGATATCTACTGGTTCAGTCCAGATCTGGAAGACAGAATATGTCAGATCCCAAAGGCTGGGGGCCCAGTACTGGAAGATTAACCCTCATTTAAGATTTTAATTCCAACTCCTAAGTTATAATGTGTGCTTCTGACCCACGGGTATTTATCAGACTTCCTATGACCCTTCCTCATTCTGTTAATTATCTAAAGCAACTTGCAAAACCCTTGGAAACATTTGACTTGTGCTCATTATAAAGGATATCATAAAAGATGAAAAGAGGATATTATAACTGGTAGAAGTGGTAGGAAGAGACATCCAGGAAGTTGTGGTGGTTAACATGGTCAACTTGACAAGATTTTGAGTCACCTATAAAACAAACCTCTGAGCATAGCTGTGAAGGAGTTTTCTAGAGCCACCTCAAGTGTGGAGGGCACCATCCTATGAGCCGGGGTCCCAGACAGATGAAAAGGAGGAAATTCATTTCTGTGTGCTGACTGTGGTTGAAATGAGGCCAGCGACTTCCTGCTCCTGACACTAGTCCTTTTCTGCCACAATTAACTTTTAAGCTAAAATACATTCTTGTTCCCTTAAATTATCAAGTATTTGATCACAACAAACAGCCCAATACACCTTTCCAGATGCAACACGCTCTAGGAACCTCTGCATCAGTGGTTCTCAACCTTCCTAACGCTGTGACCCTTTAATACAGCTCCTCATGTTGTGGTGGTCCCCAACTATAAGATTATTATGTTGCTATCTCATAACTGTAACTTTGCTACCATTATGAGCTGTAATATATTTAACACTTCCTTTTGTCTTAGGTGACCATAGGAAAGGGTCATTCGACCCCCAAAAGCATTACCACCCACAGGTTGAGAACCTCCGCTCTATATGTTTAGTTTCAGCAAAACACATTGACGTTGGGGTTTTTACTGAGGTTTATTACAAAGGCATAATTGATTATGCCATTGGCCTTTGATGATCAACTCAAATCTTCACCCCCACTTTATTTGAGTGGGATAGGGCAGAAAGTCTCTACATTCTCTGATTGTGTCTTGATCTTCCCAGTAACTGACCCTAGTCCTGAAGATGCCCAGAGGGACACTAGCCACCGATTGTCTTATCTGCACTGAGAGACTGTCATCAACCTGTGGACGATTCTAGGGGCTTCAGGAACTGTGGGTCAAAAAACAAGAGGAAGACCACACTTCACAGCACTCTACTGGTCTTGGTGGCAGTAGTCCTTATGAGAGGCAAACTGGGTCAGTTCCCACAATCCCATTTTCCAGATGGTGAGGGCCTCATGTCTAATAAGTAGCTCCCTCAGGCCCTCCCAGAAATGCACACGACAGCTGCAACCAAAATATACTGAGGTGCTGCTTGGCTTCATCAGACGTGGCAGGACATCCTGAGTCACAGCCAATGCCATCTGCTGGGAACGAATTTTAATATATCTCTAGCATCCCACCCCATATCAGCCTGCCTCATGAGATGTGTTAATTAAGAAGCTATTAATCACTGTACAGACATCTTCATCACTGTGTAAAAATGCACCAGCCATTCCTGTAAAAGGCAACTTCTAATTCCAAATGCAACCCATCTTCCCTGAGTCTTACCCAAGAGATCTTAGGAACATGCTAAGGAACAGGGTGAGGTTAATCTGGGCTATGCCTTCTGTTTTCTGTCCTTCCTCGGTAGTTATAATAACTGCCAGTGTAATAATTGTAGTGTTCACAGGGGAGAAGCATGAATCCCAACTTTGTGCAAAATCCACAAGGGCCTCTTTTAAACATGGCAGCCGTGATTCTACGTTTTCTGAAAATCTCAGAATCTATTAACACAGAAACTGGTCACACACCTAAATCCCAGGGGACTATGTCCGTGCAAAGATGGAATTATATAGTGTTTGCTGGCACCAAGACCACTGCTGCTTCTCCCCCCATCCCTCAGCCCCCATCTCAGCATGGAAAGCCTGGGAGGCATTGTGTCTGTGACAGAAGGGAACCTTGTCCTCCACCATAAGATCACAGCCTATCAGGTCTCTTCCTGGTAGCCTGCTTACCAGCTCTGTGATCTGTCCTTTGAGCGCTTATTATCTCATGCAATCTCCCCAAGAGCACTATTATGAGGTTGATAGTTGTGTCCCCACTTTACTAATAGAAGAACGGATACTTGGATTAACTGAAATGCTTAAGGTCACACAGCATGTGTGGCTTGGCTGTGGTCATTGTAGGTCACTTTATCTCAGTGTTCTGCCCCTGACACAGCCCAGGGCTTATTGAATCAGGTGCAGACAAATATGGATTTGCCCCTACATTCTGATTACATTGATGGCCTCTGGGCATTCCGTTTGGATGCCTATAAATATGTTATTCCTGCCTACAGACAGTCTGAAAGGTATGTGGGCTTTATACTGGCTAAGGATACATGTAGAAAGGCACTGTGAGGGAGTCATCTGCTCTGTTTTTTTTTTTTAACAAAGATTCTTACAATTAACCTCTTTAGAATTAATGCTTTACAATATATAAGCCTAACTTGTGTGCATTATCATTTTATCTTTTCTTGAAGATTTGTTTATTTTTATTACATGTAACTAAGTGTTTTGCCTGCATATATGTGCACCACATGCTTGCAGTCTCCATAGGCACCATTATAGGGCATTGGATGGCCTAGGACCAGAGTTATAGATAGTTAGGAGCCAACATGTGGGTAATGGGAACCAAATCTAGGTTCTCTGCAAGAAGAGCCAGTGCTCTTAACTGCTGAGCCATTTCTTCATCCCCATCTTGACCATTTTAAGAATATTTTGGAGATTATAATTACATCGGCTGCCCCTTCCTTTTCTCTCTCCAAATCCTCCTATGAACCCCCTTGCTTGTTTTTATACATAAAAAAAAGGAAGGTTAGAAAATCAGGCTGGACTTTCCTGAGGATCGTATGTGCTACATTTTAAGTGTTATGAGTTAACCTAATTTCCAGAGGAACTTTATCTATAATGGGAAATGTCACCAAAGAAATGCTTAATTTTAAAAGTGCTACCAAAATATATAATTGTTGGTGGTGATTCATTTAATGGGAGGATAGCTACTAATATTAGAGAGAGATGGTCTGTCAAGTTATAATTTTGGTACTTTCTTAGCCAGGTTTTATAACTTTCTGAGCCAGAGTTATGATAAAGATGAAATAAAATAAATAGTTTTCCCCACAGGGTTTAATTTGCTATAATTTTCATCTAGTATATATTTCATATATGTTGTATATATAAATATTGTGTGTATATACACATGTATATGTATACAATACACACACATGTATACACACAACATATGTATACATATACACATACATATACATATATGTTGGTTTTTCGAGACTGAGTTTCTCTATGTAACAGTTCTGGCTGTCCTGGAACTTGTTCTGTAGACCAGATTGGCCTCAAAATCACAGAGATCTGCCTGCCTCTGCCTCCTGAATGCTGGGATTAAAGGTGTGCACCACCACTGCACAGCTCAAATATATTTTTAACTCTAAAATTTTCATTTGAGGATCTCTTCAATGTCTTACCTCATTGCATCAATACTTTCCCATACATTTTTGAAAAGAAGAAACATATTTCTAGTTGCTTGTTTGCTAATTTCACCATCTCTCTTATTTCTATGTCAGTTCCTCCTGACTGATTTTGTTCCTGGTCATAGACCACACTTTTGGCTTCTTGGTGTGACTAGTCACTAATTGTAATCTACGCATTGTACTTATTAGTTCTTAAGTGTAGAAGCTCAATATGTACCTTTAGAACAACGGTTCTCGCCCCCCCCTGTGGGTTACAAAACCCTTTGGGGGAGTCACATATAAGCTATCCTTCATATCAGATATTTCCATTGCAATATACAGCAGTGGAAAAATTACAGTTAGGAAGCAGCAGTAGAATAATTTTATGGCTGGGGGTCACCGCAACTTGAGAAACTGTATTAAAGGCTTACAGCAGCATTAGGAAAGCTGAGCCCACTGCTTTAAAGAGTGTTGGAACTATTTTGTGGGCAGTTATGTTGCTCAGGGATTCTTTCATTACCTAAAGCAGCGTTGGGGCAGGTTAATAGAAACCTTTGTTTGCTTCAGTGAGCACTTGACTCCGCAGCTGTTAACAGACCCCCAAGGATCTCGAGCATGGACTTCAGGTACTCACTAAATATGTTTTCACTCTCACTTGTGGGTCAGCTCTGAGAATTGTCCTGATTGCAGTCCAGTCTTGTGTGGCTTCTCTTTTAAAAAAGCATAGCTAAAGCCTTAGCCAGAGGCTCCATGGGAGCCTGAGAAGTTTTCTAGAACGTCTTCCTTATGACATCCCTACCTTTAGGCCTTATGCCTAGTGTGTTTGAGCTGCGCTGGCTTCCTTGACTCCCAGGTTCTGTCTCTTCCACTGGGGAAGACAGATGGGGTCTCTCTGGATTCCACTCCTTCCATCAGGGCTCACCTCATCTGCCCTAATCTTCTAAGTTACAATCCCATGTTGATCGCTGTTCAGTGTTCAGAAGGTATTCTTTATTTTCTGTTCTGGTTTTAGTTGTGAATGGCAGGTAGCTGGTATAGGGCAGTCTTATTCTTTCACTGGCAAAACCAGGACTCTTGGCTTCTGATATAAGTCTGTGGAACGCTAATCTTCCTCAGGTCCTGCTATTCTCCCTAAGTCTTTGGTTCCAACAGGCTCTTTAGCTCACGGCCTGCCATTCTTTTGGAGTCTTTATTGACCCTCAGAGCCCTCAAATCTTGTGACCTCCATTCCATTGATAAGTAAGCTAAGTCTCAGTTTATGTAGCAGGCCTCAGAATATGAAGATCAATGATGATTGAGAACTAATTTCAAGCAATTATTACCAATAAATTGCATCATTATGAAAGGTCAGTTTGGGCCCAAACTTGAGGGGTCCTGCTCAAACTACTCACCAACCATGGACAATACGTGCAGTAAACAGTAAACCCTTACTCAGATCAAACCAATAGACAGGACGTTCTCCACACTTGAGTGGAGAGTGGGAACTGACTCTGACACAAACTCTGGTGCCCCATATTTGACCACTTCCTCTTGGTGGGGAGGCCTTGGGTGGCATTTAGAGAAAGGACAGACAGGCTACCAAGATGATTCTTGATAGTCTATGATCATATAGTGGGGGAGGATGTCCCCTCAGTCACTGACATAGGGGAGGTGAATAGGGTGAAAGCAGGAGGGAGGGAGGAACGGGTGGATACAAGGGATGGGATAACAATTGAGGTGTAATCTGAATAAATTAATTAAATTAAATAAAAAGGAAGCGCAGTTTGACTGATATTATTGTTACCAGAGAAACAAGTCCACTTCCTTCTATCAGTCATTGGGCAAGGGTACCTTCAGCCCAATAGTAAAGCTTTACAAAGCTCCACTCCTCACATTGACTGGCCAGCTCTACCCTCAGGAGTCCAAGGCCATCACAGCCTGGAGAATGGAAGCGGTCTGGGAAAGGTAGAGAGTCCACCATTGGTTCTCCCTTCCCTTGGTCTTCATGACTAGGTATCATCTTATGTGCCTCAGTGTCTCTCTTCTCTTCCAGGAAGTCATTGTAAGCTTTCATGACACATTTTGAGCTTCTGCTCATCTGTGACCTACGCCTAGGCCTGTTGAACCTGGAGGTAGCAGAAAGAGGTTGGACGCCATGTGAGAGAGGCAATAGGAGAAGATGAGTATGGGTGGCAGCTTGGTGAAGGCAGTAGGATGTGGGCCCAGCAGCTGAGGCTCACAGGATGGGATGTAGGAAAGGTTGGGCCTCTGCCCAAAGTGGTATAGCTTGTCCTTGTACCTGTGGTGTTAGCAGAGGCAAGGGACCTGGCCTTGTGCTATGTCCATAGTTCACTCAGAGGTTCCTCTCTCTCAGGCTGTCCTTCTGCATCCTTCCAGAGGGGTGCCTTTTCCAGTTCACACCAGGGACCACAGACATTTGAACTTTACCTATAAAGTAGGAGTCATGCTATTCAGGTAAAAGGTAGTGTCTTAGTTATTTTCTTTTTAATTCCCTACAAAAACAACTTGAGGGAGGAAGAGTTTATTAGGATCACAAGTTGAGGGTAGAGTCCCTCATGGCAGGAAGACATGGAGACAGAGTCAGAGGTAGCTGGTCACATTGCAACTACACTCAGGAAGCAGGAAATGAGGAATGCTAGCATTCTGCTCTCTTCCTCTATTTTATATGGTCCAGGATCCCTGGCCAAGGAATGGTATCATTCACAGTGGGAAGGTCTTCCCATGTCAATTAACCTAACTGAGATAATCCCCCCCCACAGGTAGCCTCAGATGCCCATTTCCCAGGTGATGTGTCTTCAAGTTGCCAGTCAAGATTAGCCATCACAGTGCTTAAAGGGTTGGGGTTTTGTTATTCTTTTGTTTTTAGAATAAGACACTGATGCACTGAAGTTGCCCTCATGAAGGGCAGAACTGAAAAATAGAAATTAGATCCTATGTCCCAGACTCTCTCCACTAAATCCTGGTAAGGTCCTGAAGTGATACTGGGAGTTTGCAGAGAAGAGAGAGGGGGGGAGGGAGGGAGGGAGGGAGGGAGGGAGGGAGGGAGGGAGAGAGAGAGAGAGAGAGAGAGAGAGAGAGAGAGAGAGAGAGAGAGAGAGAGAGAGAGAGATATTGGCATCTGGGTAATTTCCTTTACAGCAGAGTGAGTGGACTCTCTTTGGAAGAAAGGGTCATTGGTTATGATCTGAAATGGCTAAAGTGGCTTTGACACTGGCATCCTCCTCAACACCATATTCCCGCCAGGAGCTGGAGCCATCCTTCAGCTCAAGTTTTGTGCTTTTTAAAATGTGGGGAGCCCTAGATTTTAGGCATGTTATCTATAAGTTAACACATTCACTTATACAGGCAGCACATGCTCACAGCATATAATTTCTTGGATGATTTTTGCTGGGCAAAGGGGCTACAGCAGGGGTCAAGGCGTGGATCAAAGTGCAGATAGGATAGCAAGGTGGCAAGAGTAAGGGGATAAGGGTGAAGGGCCTTACTCTGTCCAGAGAGGCATCCTCAGAATATGTACCTTTTAGTGCTGTGGGGATTGGAATTCTCACTGTCCATCGCCGTCCTGAGGATGGTGTCAAGGTGTCTTCCTCTGTTTTCCCCACCTTATTTTTTTTGAGACTACATTTCTTCCTGAATCTGAAGCACGTTTATTGGCTAGTCCATCAAGCCCTCTGGATCTGCCTGTCTCTATGATTGGGATGTACTGCCACACCCATATTGCATGTGTGCACTGAATTCACATCCGCAACCTTGCTTGCTCTGTAAGCACTTTACCTACGGAGCCATCTCCCAAGCCCTTCAGATGATCCCTAAAGTGCAAATCAATAATCAGTAAAGGAGCCAGGCTAGAAGACTTCTGATGCACAGGTGAACATTGCTACATCTTGACCTTGATTCTTCTCATTCCCTCAGTTTTTGTCAATGGCTTGGAAGATGACATGGAACACAGATTTATTGGGTGTGCAGATAGCACAATGCTTTAATAACACAAACTCAACAGTTAAAATCAAAAGTGTTCTCAAAAATAGCTGAAACTAAGGAGACAAAATGTAGTCAAGCTGACCAAACTCCACTGTCACTGTGTTGTTTATTTTAATTTGTTGCAAATGTCCTTAACAGACTATCTTCCATTTTTATGGTACTTTACTTGACAAAAAAATCCAGTTAATTTAGTTGACCTACAGGGTAACATGAACAAATAGTTTCAGATTGCTGCTAAATAAGCTAATATACATTCAGGCCGCATTTAGTGTAAGCACGTAGCCTTTGTTTGTGAAATTGTATTTGAAGAGGTTTTAGTCAGTATTTCCTGGAATGGAGAGAGTTAGGTTCTATGGTCAATGGCATTTTGGAAATCTGTGCCATACAAAATTTCAGTGTTGGTCAAGGTGCTTCATAGATGGAGAAAATAGCCTACAAATTATCCTAAATTTGTTGATCACAAAACTTTTTCTCTGAAGAACTTCCTTTGGAGCATGGTTGGGAGCTGCTACTGAAAACCCATTGGACTGTCCTATCGCATTACATTTTGAGTGTTGTGTTTGAGTCTTGGTGACATAT
Source organism: Acomys minous (assembly GCF_964271855.1). Taxonomy (NCBI): domain Eukaryota; kingdom Metazoa; phylum Chordata; class Mammalia; order Rodentia; family Muridae; genus Acomys; species Acomys minous. The sequence continues at coordinate 106,274,351 of NC_140489.1, read as the reverse complement.
CAACCAAGAAACAAAATATAATGTCTAGATAGGGGTGACAAGGGTTTAGAAGCCAGGCCACATGGGGAGAAGCTGGAGACATGGGTGTTCAGAAGGAAGGTGATGAGCACAGGAGGAGACAACTGTCATTTTAGACAATTTTGGAGGCAGAACTAGCCCACTGGGTGGATGTTTCAGGAAGGTCCTTTGGAATTAACAGAAGCCATTTCTTGGTGCTGCTCAAATTAAACCTAATGCAGTCTCCCCTAGAATGTGGTTGGTTGTAAGAGACACTGGATGGGAATGTCCCCAACCTACAAATATGTCCCCCTGTGGGTAGCTGTTCCTTGAGATCTGAACAACTCAAAAGTTTTCCCAGCCCAGATATGGCTGCCTGAAGCCACCATCTAGGCATTATCTTTTGTCAGCTCAGTTGATATGATAACAAGACTTAAACAATCCTCAAGGTGAAATTTGATTTTAAAAAAATATAATATTGTTGGGATTGGAGAGATGGCTCAGTGGTTAAGAGCACCGCTTGCCCTTCCAAAGGTCTTGAGTTCAATTCCTGATAACCACATGGTAGTTCACAACCATTTGTAATGTGATCATATGTCTTCATATGGTCTACAGGTGTACATGCATGTAGAACACTATGTATATAATAATAAATAATTAAATCTTAAAATAATATATGCTATTGTGAACTAAAGAATAAAATTGATTTTTTTTAAAAAAAGAAAAGATATTTCTCCTATTGGAGTTCTCTATCCACATAAAGTAGTGAACACCTATCCTAACCTGAGAAAACTGTCAGGAAACCCAAGAGAGAAATCCTTGTTTGAATGGATCTGAAACCATCTTCCTCACGTCACTGTTGTATTGAGAAACACGTCACATGGCATGCATTCATTTACCCCCTTTCAGGCAAAGGCCAAAGAGAACTGGATGTCCCACAGAGGTTGGAGCTATCACTAGGGCCCAGACTCTCCACTGAGCTCTTGTCATTTTTCCTGTCACACACATAGTGGTGACACTAGGACCTGTGGCTGCCCTGCCCTGGGCAGCATGGCCCCTTCTTATTCAGAAAAAGCTTTGGGCTGTGGCCCCATGTGGTTCCTTCTACGCTCCTTCAGGTCTGGGAGTGCACAGCCTCTCTTTCAGTCTCATAGCCTGTAGGGGCTATCCTGGCCCCACTAGACTTATCTTCATAGGTTTGTGAGCCAGTGTAGGTTGTTGGTTGAGAGCCTCACTCTGAAGTGCCTACCTGGGTTTGAATCCCAGGCCCAGCCCTTGTTGGCTATATTATCTTATGTAAAACATTCAGCTTCATTGTATTTTTGGTTGCTCATCTGAGTCAGGAAAAGAAGAGACTAAAGTATTATCTGGAGGTATGCTGCAAGAATGTGCACAAAATAACTCAGATGCTGCTGATGGATAACACACGGAGAGCTGAGCTCCTACCCGCCATCTCACAGTGATGGAGATTGGCTGTTGATAGCAGCACTTATGTTTCCTGAGGGCAAGGATGAGGCAGCCTCAGAGTGCTGGTTAGTTTCCATTCTCCAGGTTCCTGAGAACCCTGGGGCCCTTGCCTGTCATTTAGTGATTGGGTTGTGGCTGCCACATTTATACACCAGAAAAGTAGAGCTCTGGGAACTTAAAGGCATGCCAGGAGCTCAGCTACTCTGGAGCTCAGCTCTGGGGTGTTTCTAGCAAATTATCTGCCTTTTTAAGGGGGCAGTTTAATCAAAGTCTTATTGTCTACACTATAGGGAGGCTCTGAGAGTGAATCATCTGGGACTTGTAGAAACAGCACTATCTTTGTAGATACGGTACAGGATGGTGACTGCAAGTATATAAGCTTTGGAGCAGGTCTTAGCCTGTCACCAGCTGTATGAGCATAGGTTGGACCATAGCTTCTTTGTGGCTCTTTTCATCTTCCACAACAGTGCTTCTCAACCTGTGAGTCGTGACCCCTTTCACAGGTATCACCTAAGACCATCAAAAAGCAGAGGTTCATGTGAGATTTGTAAGAATAGCAAAACCACAGTTGTGAAGACGCAATGAAATAATTTTATGGTTGGGGGGGTCACCACAACATAAGGAACTGTATTAAAGGGTCTCAGCGTTAGGAAGGTTGCAAACCGCTGCTCTAGACCGTGAGGGAGCTTATGTGTACCTCACCTACTGGGCATCCATGAAGTAGAGGGTGTGAGTGGTATGCCACAGGAGGGCTCAGAGGCAGTGTGCAGAATTTTGTCCTAGTTTCTTAAATGTCCATGGATTTAGGCATGCTCTACGATGTCAACCATTAAGCTTTATAACTTTCCAAAAATAGACTAAGAGGCAACCTTAGCCTTTGTGCTGAATTCTGCCCGTATATTGGTTTTAACAACAACAACTATAGTCTTAATTTAAGTCACAGGAAGCCAGCATATCAAAATACCTTGCATCATTAAGTAAAAGTTACATATTTTTTTCTTTTTCGAGACAGAGTCTCACTTTGTAGCCTTGCAGGCTTGGAATTTGCCGCGTCTATCAGGGTGAACTCAGGAACCTGCCACGTTCTGGAATTAAAAGTATGTGCCACCACACCTGGTTGGAAGAGTGTGTGTGTGTGTGTGTGTGTGTGTGTGTGTGTGTGTGTGTGTGTGTGTGTGCATGTGTGTGTGTGTGTGTGTGTGTGTGTGTGTGTGTGTGTGTGTGTGTGGTCATCTTCATTATTGTCACTTTTCCAGTGCTCATTCCATTCTTTCCTGGGAAGGACAAGAGAGTTCTTGGCTGGAGTAGGCACTGAGGATGGGGGGCCATGCAGGACTATCAGAGCTTGATTGGGGTCATCAGCAAATTGCACACTGCTATGCAAATGGTCAGCTGCTGCTTTTAGAACCAAGGGTGAAACTCCTGGCAGCCTTGACTTGACCCTCTTAGCAGCTTAATGCATGAAGTGCTTGCTTTGAGCATCCGTGAATCCAAGGGCCTCTGGATGCAGCTGGTGCTCTATGGGGTGCGAATAAGCCCATTGCACTCCTTTGGAGAATGGTCTCCAAATGACGATTCCGCACAGTTACATAAGATAATTATTTCCCCCTGGGCCCTCTATATCTGACCTCTCATCATAGCTTCTCTACCCTTCCCCAATACCAAACTCAGACAGCCTGTTGCAGTGGCCTCCTGGATTTCTAAAACTCACATCTGGTCAGAGCACTTTGCATGGGAAGCTTTTTAAGGCTTTACCTTCGGAGGAAGTCCAAACTGCTTAGCATTTCTGGCATTTAAAGTTCTCCAGAAATTGGACTCTTCCTATTCTTCCAGTCATTGTCCTCCCCCACTAATTTCCTTGAGTCACAAAGTTGGAACCACATCAGTAGGTGAATAATGTTTAAATACATTTACCTATTGCTAGACTTTCTACACTCCAGGGGGAGGGGGAGCCCGCTCCTTTTTAGAATCTGTGGGAAATGTAAAGAGATGGGATCCTAGATTGTCTGCCTAATTTTTATGTCACCAGCAATCTCTTCACGGTGCTGACTCGTATGCTGATTGGCCATGCCTGGCTTCCTTAGTATTTGCTCTGAGTTCTTGGCAGGTTTTCTATGTACACAAGCACAGTGGGCCAAGATGCCCAAACTGGGTGCTGCTGTGGATGCCATGACAGAGACAGCTAGGCACAGAGAGCATGGGGAGACCCTGTGAAAGAGCTTCTGGGAATGAATGGGGATGATTTATACGCTCCTCAGGCAGGGAGGAGGGAGGTATGATGTGACCTTCTCACGTGACTAATGAGGACTGTTACTGAGTGCAGAGGTGTGGATCTGTGAGTGTTAAAATCTTCAGTTATTATGATCACTATGATTCTACTAGCATTTATCAGAGGTTGTCACACCCAAGCTGTCATTTAACCGTCAGCAGCACTCTGTTCTAATATCCACTTCATGAAGGAAGAAGTTGAAGCTCAGAGAGGTTAAGGGATTTGACTGGGGTTTAAATCCAGACTCTAGGCGGATGCTTTTAGCTCCTAAACATGCTGACATCTGCTTTTGAGGCTAGTGACCTACTTGATTGAAAGATGCTGATGTTAGAGCCGTAGTAGGGAAGAGGTGAGTGATAAAGATGTATTGATTGGACAATAAATTTGAAATTAACCCTACTGAAAAAAATCCCTGGCACTATCAGGATTTAGGTCTCTGCAGTGGAGGGACAATTTAAGGGACCTCATAGATGTAGGGACATGAGTGCAAAAATCATAGGACTTGAGGTAGCAGCCCTCAACCAATGCAGGAACTCTGGTTGGAGATTTGCCTGTCAGCCGAGTCTCCCTCGCAATGGCAGCCCCTGCTTCTGGATTCGTTTTGTCAGTTTTGTCCTCTTGACATCGTGTGTGGAAATACAAAGCGTGAGTGTAGGCAGGAGAGACCTCCTCTGCACATCTAAGGGTAGCCTACAGGTCTTTACTTCAGACTCAAAGAGGATGGCTAGCAGTCTAGAAACAGCTGGCTGGGAGGACTCAGGGGTCACTGGTCATGCGTCTGTGCGACTTGACTGCGTCTGTCCACACTAATTCATCTTCTGCCTTGCTCTGGAACAGTGGTTCTCAACCTGTGGGTCAAGACCCCCTTTAGGTGTTGAACAATCCTTTCACAGCGTCTCACATCAGATATCCTGCATATCAGGCAGTTACGGTATGATTCGTGATAGCAGCAAAATTACAGCTGAAAGTAACAACAAAAGCTTTTTTTCTTTTCTTTTGGCTTTTTGAGACAGGGCAGGGTTTCTCTGTGTAGCCTTGGCTGTCCTGGACTCGCTTTGTAGACCAGGCTGGCCCTGAACTCACAGTGACCTATCTTCCTCTGTCTCCCTGAGTGCTGGGATTATCAGCATGCACCACCACATTGGCAAACAAAAATAATTTTTATGGTTTTGGGGGAGCGCAACACAGTAAGAGGAGCTGAGGGTGTCAGCATCAGGAAGGTTGAGAACCACTGCAGTAAAAGTGAATAGGGGAGGCGAAATGGGGGAGGGCGACTGGGAGGAGAGGAGGGAGGAGCTACGACTGGGATGTAAGGTGAAAAAAATTAATTAATTAAAATGTCCAAAGCAAAGGTTTCATGACCTGCTTATACTAAGTGAGGTTACAGGTGGGTTAGACCCAGGGGGACATTGGTTTCCTTGCCTGGTTCAACACAGATATGGTTATGGCAAGGAGATGAATAGGAGAACCTAGTTCCCAATGCTTCCAACACAGATGCACCAATTAGCTGTGTTCCTTTCTGGTTTATTTTCACTTGTGTCTTCCAAGGCTTAGCTGAAGATGGCAAGGGCTAACTCTCTGGTACACAGAGATAAGACCTTCCCCCCAAGGAGTTGGCTCACATGGTCTTGTGGAGAGGTGACCATGGCGAGTACAGGCTTCTGGGAAGGAAAAGCATCGGATTTAGATGGACTCAGTCTCCATTTGTGAACTACTTACTGAATATCGCTTCATAGCCAGCACATAGGAAGGGGCAGGAGACTGACTCAGTAGAGTCAATATCCCCGATCATAATAATGCCATGTGACAAAGGTACCAGATTCCAGCAGCATAAGATGCACAGTTTTATACTTCTGGAGCCACACAATGGGACATCTGTGTGTCTCAGCTAGCATGTGTCTGAGGATTTGGCTGTGTACTCTTATTGAGGGAACTCTGACCTTGCTTGCCTTCCTAAAAGTTAATGATGGAGAGCCAAGGAGGGGAGCTTAGACATGTAAGGCCTCTGAGAGCAAGGCACCATTCCTGCAGCCCATTGTGTAGTCTAAAGCAAAGCCCATCTCAGTACACTGAAAGAGAATCCAGCCCCCTTTCATTTTTGCCTTATAGATAGCAGGGTCAGGGGGCCCATGTTCAGCCATGGACTGTAGCACAGGCAGCATCGGAAGAGCGAGTCTACAGAGTGTTCCACCAAAGGCCTTTTTGGGTGACCTTAAGACGGAACCTTAAAGGGAAGAACGAGCCAGCCAGGAATAATTTGGATCAGGAAAGACCCAAAGTGGAACAGCATGTGGAGTCCTGGATGGAGTACAAAGGATGAGAGGAAACTGGCTCAAGATGAGTCTCCGAATCGAGGTTGGAGAGGACAGGATACACAGGTCAGAAACAAGCCAGTGAAGGGCTGCCTGAGCCTTCTCCCACGTGCAAGCACTGTGTCCTCCCTTGTCTTTGTGACCTTCTCCTGAACCACGTTCAGTACCTGGCACAAAGATTTGAGAACACACGGTACAATATGTGTAGAAGACAAACTCGTGTGTGCTGCTGGTCCTTTCCCCGATTGCTCAATTTGCATGAGTTCTTGACCACTTGCTGTGTGCTGCACGTGGACCAGGTAGTGTGTCCTGCAAGGACGTTGGATTCTGAAGTTGAATCCCCTGATCCTTTTGTTTCGGCAGCATTTCAGTTGTGTGCTGGCTAGACTCATATCAACTTAACACAAACTGCAGTCACCTGAGAGGAGGGAGCCTCAGTGGAGACAATGCCGGCGTGAGATTGGGTTGTGGGCCAGCCTATAGAGTATTTTCTCAATTAATGATGGGGGAGGGCCCAGCCCATTGTGGGTGGTCCTGGGTTCTGTAAGAAAGCCGGCTAAGCAAGCCACGTGTAGCAAGCCAGTAAGCAGCACTCCTCCATGGCCTCTGCATCAGCTCCTGCCTCCAGCTTCCTGCCGTGTGGAGATCCTTCCTGACTTCTTTTGATAATGGACAGAAATATGGATGTGTAAGTCAACTCCCTATCTTGCTTTTGGGCTATAGTGTTTTGTCACAGCAATAGAACCCTTACCTAAGACAAGTTGCTTAGAAAGAATCCTTATATTGCTTCTCTGATCTCAGATGTCCAGTTTCTGGAATGATTTTCCACCATGTAGATACCTTTAAGATGTGTTCTCTTACTTGTCCCACTATTCACTGCGGGGGCAGCATTCATCTGGAAAGGCAATGGCTAGAAATATCTGAGCCCTTTCCAAGATGCCCCGTTCCACACTGCACTTGCATCTTCTGGTTCCAGGCATTCCTACAGTGGCACCTCTAAGCTAGAAGAGGATTATTGTGTATGGCACCTGACAGGAGGCTTCACAGCTTGAATGGCCTCCTGCAAAGTCACGGGAGAACTGAGCTGAGATGCGAGACTCAGGCTGAAGCCATAGATCTGTTAGTCTTATTTTATTATTTTATTTTGTTGTTGCTTCTTGAGACAGGGCCTTTCTGTGTAATAGCTCTGGCTGTCCTGCAGCTCACTCTGTAGACCAGGCTGGTCTCTAACTCAGAGATCTGCCTTCTCAGTGCTGGCACTGAAGGTGTGCACCACCATGCCCAGCATCCATCTGGATAACTCATATCAAAGCATGACCTCTCTGCTACCTCCTATGTGAAATGAATGAGCTTGGCTTGGTGGTCTCTAAGATTCTCCCCAGCTCTGCTCATCTCTAGCTCAATAGGGAAACCATTAGGGCTCTCAAAGTCAGGAAAATAAGTGGCAGCCACCTTGTTGGAATTCCTCTTGGGAAGCTTTCTCTGATGCCATTGGTAGTTTCATCAATATCTTTGTCATCAGCACTGTCATTTTGCTGTAATAGCCTAATTTCTCTAAAGGTCGCTTACATAAAGCTATCAGATCAATGGGCCTATATTTGCAAACATATGGAATATGTCTTAATGGATTTCTGCAACCCAGTTGGTTGTACAGCTGCACAGAGCGTATGTAAGCATACCAAATGGAGTCCATGGAGGGGGGCGGGACTCACTGAGAGCTGCGTGTAGACCTAGCGATGGCTTGGCTGTCATCACTCACAGGCACTGTGAGAAGTCAAGGCTGATCACATTGCAGGCTGATTTATACCTACTGCCAGGTGCTGTGGCCCCTCTGGCTAATACCACTCATAACTGGCTTGCCTCCCCGATTCCCCAGGAGTGGAGAGTGAGGCTCAAGTCAAGCATGTCTGAACTTATTATCCTTTGATTTCCCTGTGGATGATGAGTGCCCTGACCTGCCCAGAAGGCTGGAGTCCTATCTGCCCTCCTCCAGGACTCTGCGTATGACCTAAGCCTTCCTGTATCAGCTGTCACCTCTGCTAGGCAGGTTTCTTTTCTGCATCTCTCCACCTCTGCTTTCCAGGAAAGATGGCCTTGGATTTAGGTCCAGCTACCCATCTCAAGCCATAACCTTGTCATGAGAAGAGATAAACATGAGCAAGCTGGCTCCAGAGTGACCCGCTTAGCCTTCTTGCATCACTTTCACAGCTGTCTAACCTGCTACAGAACCAAGGCTCTCTAGAAAACCAGACCCTAAGCGGAGAGAGAGAGAGAGAGAGAGAGGGCTGCAAGCAGGATGAAAACATGCCCAGCCTGCTGTCACCTGAGATTTCAGTTAGCCCAACTCCTGCCTTGTAATATGGGTCATAAATTAAGCAAGCCCCACTCCTCTACCCAGAGAAAGAGTGATTCCCTGTTACACAACCTAAGCCAAGTGTTTCCCATTCCCCTCTACCCCTGGTTTGTCCTGGTGGGACTGAAATTTGACTTCAGAGCCCTATGTGTTTGCTGTAAATAAATATTTTGTCCAAAGGATGATTCCACTCTCTCCTTTTCCTATGTTCTTCTCGCTCCTCCTCTTCTTTCCTCTCTTTTCCTCCCCTAAAACCTAACTCAACCTAAATGACCTTATATATATCAAATGTCACCACATCTAGGACAATGGATTCTGTTTCAAAGTCTGAAGAAGACATTTGCACAAACATCTGTGCATTGGCAGAGCCATTGGCTAAGTATCAGTTACTGGGAGTGGGGCTAGAGATACAGTGGGATTTTATAAAAACAGAAAACAAGAACACAGGTGGGATCCTAGTGGCAGTGTTGGGTCTGTCATCTAAGGCCATGTGTCTTCTGCTGGTAATATTTCTAGGTGACTAGATTTGAAATACTAACAGACTAAAAAACATTTGAGTTCTCCAGTTCTTTGCTCTTTGGGTTTGCTTGACTTATGGACTGCTGGATCAATTTCAAATCTGCCCAAACTCTTTGTACCTCCTGAAAATAAAAATTAATCTATGCCAAATTGCACAGTTAGACAGTGGGTGGTTAATAGATTCATGTTTTTAACTTCAGTGACATGTACTGTTTAAGACATCCCTAAAAACCTCAGTACTCAGGCCATTGTCCAATGCCCAGGCAGTTCTTAGAAGTCAGCACTCCTGAGCCATCCAATACTACACTGCTTAGCTCTTGACTTACAAGGGATTCTAAAAAGTGAAGCTCTCTGCTTTTCAAGTGCACAGATGACTGAAGAAAGCCAAGTGAATGGCTAAGATGGTGCCCATTGGCAGCAGAACTAAGATGTCACAGCCTGGTGGATGAGAAATCCACTGTACCAGGAGAGTGGGTCACTTTCAAAGCATGGTTCAAGGATGAAGAAATGTATTTTACTCAAGAAAAGGCCTCAAAGCACTGGTTCTCAACCTGTGGATTGTGAGGGTCGCAGATCAGATCTTTACATTATGATTTATAATAATAGTAAAATTACAGTTATGAAGTAGCAACAAAATAATTTTGCATTTGGGGGCCAGTGCAATCACAACACTACATTGAGGGTCTGTATTAAAGTGTCCCAGCATTAAGAAGGTTGAGAACCACTGCCTCGATGTGTGCTAATTGATAAAATAGAAAATTATTTATCTTGAAGTGGCAACACATGAGTTATTGCTAATTATTACAGAGGATGATCGCATATTTACAGATTTAAAATGTGTTTATTTTATGTTTATATGTGTTTTGCCTGTAGGTGTGTCTGTGCACCACAGGCATGCCTGGTGTGCATAGAGGCCAGGGAGGGCACTAGATCTAGAACTGGAGTTGTAGACAGTTGTGACCTGCATTGTGGAAGTGACTGAACCGCTCTGGAAGAACAGCCAGTACTCTTAACCAAGGAGCCATCTCTTTGGCCTCCATATTTGTAATTTTTGAAAGTTTTTTTTTTCCTTAGGCAGGGTGGCTCAGTATAACCCCGGCAGTCCTGGAACTCACTATGTTGACCAGGCTGGCTATGAACTCAGAGATCTTCCTGCCTCTGCCTCCTGAGTGCTGGGATTAAAAATGTGCACCACCACCATCTGACTTAGTTCTTGAAAGATTTTTAGATCTATTGATTTATTAGTATCTCTGTCAGCCATTCTATTCTACCATTGTAATATGTCTTAACAGTCATTGACTTGGCCCATTGGTATACTTTTAGAGACTTTGATTGGTAGGAAGGTGGTATCATTTTCCTTCTTGTGACACATAGATGCTGGTTGTGTTTGGTGTTCTATTTCCACGTTAATTAGCCTGAGAGAGCTGTGGCTGGCTTCTCACGGCCCACACTGCCCTCCTATGTCTCTCATGCATTGCATTTATTCTTCCTTTCTTAACCTACCTTCCCTTGCTCTTGTCATTCCAGGGCACAAGTCAATCAGAGATGTGGGTTAGGCCTATAGGGTAGACAGGGGTCAAGGTTAAGGTCGGGGAGATGGGTACCAACAGTTCTACATAACCCAACACTAAAGGCTCACCATGAGCCACAAACAATGGAAAACAGATAGCTGAGGAAAGGCAAGATGCCTGTCCTCCAGTGGCAAGGCGGGCCCATCAGGAAATCCAGGGATCAGGTTGTCTTGAGGTGCAGTTCACATAGAGCACACCAAAGCGAGCCCCGCTCTCTGCTGTCAAACTCCCAAGGGAAACCAGTAACTCTTACAAAGAAAATAACTCCCCCCACCTCTTCTTTTCTTATTTGATGTCTTGTATAAAAATTCAGTCATCAAAAACAACCTTCTAGATTTCAGATGAGGCTGCGAGCAGGGCAGTCAGTGGTTGAATGTAAATAGCACGGCTTTCCTGCTGTTACCATGCTGGGCTGGAGAAATGATCTTAGCCTCTGGGAAGCTTCTACAGTGAAATGTATGTATTTATAATAGGAAAAGAAAGGAGAAAGTGTGCAGTGGGCTCTGAGTAGGTAAAAGTGGTCCAGATCCTCCTGGCTTCAGGGAGGAGCATGCTGTGTGCCTGGTCGTCAATGAGCTCTACAGTCAAAGTCTACTGGGGTCTTTAGCTTCAGGTCCCAAGTTACATCTTTTCTCCAGTGTCCTAAGTGGAGAGGAACACAAAATTTAGCAGGACTGGAAGCAGTGAATACCTAGGAAGAGATATGCTAGCTGTCAGTGTGTATCTTGGTTTATTAATCTATAAAATGCATCCCAGAATGTCTACGTCACCAGGTCATTATAAAGATTAAATAATGCCAGCATCCTGCAGACACTCAATAAATGAAGCTCAATTTTCCCCTTATACAGTGCAAGTAGTTTATGACTAATATTTTTTATTTTTATTTTTTACCTTGAGAGTAATCACTCTCCTGAAACACCCAAGGTTTAGAATTGTATTTTCTCCTTCCACCACATTCCCTCTCCAAACCTATTAAATCTTCTCTTGTATGTGGCCTCAGGGGGCCTGCCCCAGTCTCTATGAAGACACTCAGCTGCAGGGAACTCTCAGAAGGCATCTATCTCCATGTTAAAATATCTTTTGAGTCAAACATAGAAAGACATGACTTTCTGTTTACCCCTCCTTCCTGTGCTCCAGGCACAGTGGGTTATCCATCAGAGCCCTAGACTGTCAAGCACGGGTTTTCCAGATAATAGACCAGGTAAAAATTTGGAGGCTCAGAACTGACAAACAGTTGCTCAAAGAATCCTATGTGGCAATCAGCTGTGACTTAAAACTGGCCTGGTATTAATAGTGGGAAGACCTGGCAAGAAGTGTGGACTAGAGTTCACCTGATCCCCTGGGACTTCTATTGTGAGGCGGATTCTCTTCCTGATTGGCTGCCTGTGGGCTTGCCTGGCTGGCATGTGGTGGTCTCATAGCCCTGGAATGATGATGCCATTTCAGATGGTGTCTCTTCATTTCATCTCTGGTCCAGCTAGCCAGCTGTCTACTTGAAGACATTTACTAAGAGTCTCCAATGGCTTGGATACCAGGGTAGGAGCCAGGTTAGATCCTAACGCCACAGAACTCCCTGTCTGTGGGTTGAGAGATGACTGACAAGCGAGATGACCTGTGGCTACTCGGGGCATCTGTGGAAGACATTGTTGGGCAATGGCACTGAGTCTTGATGGAAAGAAACAATGATTAGGAAAATAAAAAAAGAATGATGTTCTTGGAAGAGGGTGCTACCTGCAGCAAAAAAAAAAAAAAAAAAAAAAAAAAAAAAGACACAGAAGCAAGTGATGGAGGGTGAGTATTGAAGATCAGCTGCTGGCTCGGAGGAGTGGACCTTGAGCTGTGCTGCTGAGAGCCTTCCCTCATCAGCAGCAATGAGCATTGAAGAGCTGAGCTTGTGATTCAAGATGCTTTGGTCAAATGACGCAACCGTTCTGGATCTCTCAGCCTTGTCAGTAAAATGGTGACCATGATGCTGACCTCGCGGGGCTCCAGCTAAGTGTGGGTGACATAACATCTGCCAACTGTTCAAGCAAATGGCACTTAACAACTGTGAGTACCACCATCACATCTCTGCAGGAGGGCACCTTCTTCCCAACTGTGGCATGAGCCTAGTCCACTGCCAACACTAGATGGCAGACTGTCCACACACAAGGGCTCTTTGATGCATATGGGCTGGTTGGCAGCAGCTTCAATGGAGCTGGTTGAGGGAAGCCTTGCTAACTATGAGGGCTTGCCAGCCTAGCTGGATTCCCTTTCTTTGCCTTGACTCTTTTCTTCTGTTTAGGTTTTGCTTGATGGGTGGTGTTTTGTCACTTGTTTTGCTTCTGGAAAAGAGCAAACAGTGGATTAGGTATTCAATCTACACACACCCACCTTGAGTCCTGGGGGTGGCTTGTGTGCTTAGCTCACATCTAGTACTTGCGACTTCAGTAAAGTTATTTAAATACATTTAGGGGAATCCTATCACTTAATTTTAATTAACAATCAGACTAATCGGTGTCTTTGTAGCATTTTCATAAATGCTTCTTGTTTGGGTTCATCCTCTTGCCCCTCTTTTTACCCCAATCTCCCTGACTCCACTCCACACTTGTACCATTTCTACCCCCCAGTATTTCACTTTACACTTTCATGTCATGTGTCATATTACCCTCCCTGAATCCTGTTATTTAACAAAGTGTGTGTGTGTGTGTGTGTGTGTGTGTGTGTGTGTGTGTGTGAAAGAGAGAGAGAGAGAGAGAGAGAGAGAGAGAGAGAGAGAGAGAGAGAGAGAGAGAGAGAGAACACTCATGTGTGGAGACCAGAGGACAACCCTTAGGAGTTAGCCTTCTTCTCTCCTCATCATGAGGGTCCTTGAGATTTAACTCACTCCAGTTGTCACGTTCTGTGACAAATGCATCTACTTGACAGCTATCCCACTTTCCCCAATCCAATAATATAAACACCCAGTCTTTTATTATGTTACTTACTGAAAATATCAGCATGTAACATTTACTTAAGGAAACAGGAAACCTCTCTAAGAATCAGCCTGACCCAGTCCTGGTCCTGATACAGGACTGAGTGACATTCTGAATCAGGGACCAGACCTTGGCTGCAATGGACCCACACACACCTCCGTAGATTATCTGAAGACATTCTCTTTGGAGCGTCATTCAAGCTACTTGGGCATCCTTTTTAAATACATCCTAAATTTCTCCTCCAAAGAGGGTAGGTACGCTACCTGGGTGAAGTTCCAGAGCTCTCAGATTGCAAGCCACAAAGGAACACTTGCCTAGCAGGAGATGGGACATCCTGGGCTAGACAGACTGAGGGGAGGCTGAAATACTGTGCTGTGGTCTCATCACCCAGCTTTGCTGATTATCAGTAGTGATAGCCTGGCGGAGGCAGTGCAGGCAGCAGCAGCAGCATGGCATAGTCTGAAAGACTTAGAGTCAGCCCTGTTTCACTGGTTCATCTGGCATTACGGGCTTGGGTCATGTCATGGCATAAGTGCCCTGTGACCTAACAAGCACTCTTGTTCTGTATGGTTGACAGTTTGCTGGGAGCAGCTTTCTTGGTTGACTTGTGAATAACATTCCTTTTCTGGCTCTTAGAGGACGTGACAAGAGAGGCTGGGCACACAAGGCTGAGAGTTCTGTGGCCTGTGGGCCCATGCTGAGAGAGCTGCAGTGGTCTCTGGGGCCAGATGCCTTCTCTCATGTGGCCACTGTCCCTTGGCTGGAGCAGACCAGCTGCTTGAGGGGCTGAGCTCAGAAAAACCTCTTGCAGTCCCCTGCAATGCACTAATGACCATGAAGCTGGCCTGGCAGAACGGTTTGGGAATGATCTTGAGACGGCAGGTTAGGCTTGTTCATGGAAGCAAGTGCTCTCTGTGAAGCATGAAGTATTTGTGCACATGTGTATTTTGTGTATAGTTGTGTGTTTGTGAGCACACGTGTGTACATAGCATGTATGTGTTTGTGCATGCAATTAGGATGATGCTCCGACTTCCAGAGTTGATTGGTTTTTTTTTTCCAGATATATCCTAGGGGACTAGAAGTTATGAATCCTGAGAGTTCTTATGAAAGTTGGGAGTCTTTGGGTAATAAAAAATTATCCAGGATTAAGCTGGTGAAACAGGAAACACATTGGCTAGAAGCCAGAGGACTCGTTCTTGCCTCTCTTGTGCTACCAATGAATTTGTGGCTATGGCCTTAGAGAAATCACTAACTCATTGAGTCTTGGGGTGCTTGGATTCTGAGTTGGAATGCTATCTCCTGCATCACAGGAGTGTGGCAATGCTGCAGTGAGGTAGGGACTATGGAGTCCTCGTAATTTCTAAGCGGGGTGGAAGATGGGTTACTATTCTGGTGGGCTTAGCAGAATATGCCTTCACAGAGGGTATTAGATTCTCTCCAGGAACTAAGATAAATGAATTGGGGGAGCTAGGTAATGCAGAGGATATAAGGCAATGGCTGTGAGATGTGCCAGAACTAGATTAAGAGAGTAAAGCATGTATGTGTGAGCATAGACAGGAAGGGAAGAAGGGGCAGAAGAGGCTTTGCATATTCATGATTTGTACTAAATACACATGAAGCACAAGAAGCCCCAAATATTCAGGACTCAGCAACTATGCACAAGATGCATGAAGCACTCATTCAACTGGCCTCTTAGTGGTGATGCCCCAGTGATGCCTCCCAGGTGAGGATCTAGAAATGTAGATGAATACCGAAGACCTTCAGGAGACTAGTTGAGAAGCGGAGCTGTGGCCAGCTGTGTTTGACCCTCGTCTTTCTAATGCAATATACATGCAGCTACCATCTGTCATTGGGAGCCCTGGGTAAAACTCACCTCAGTGTGTCTTTCCTCACCAACAGCTGGAAGGTTTGATAAGGCAGATGGACTATCATCACATGGCCTCGGATCCATGGCTGCTTCTCCCACCCTGTCATGATACTGTGAGTGGGTCTCCCACATCTCTTTACCTGTATCTCTCATTATGATTTGGGTAGATTCAAATATCCATGCTGTCTGAGCCACCTACCATGAACCCTTCCTGTGGGTGACTGGGGCAACTCTCCAGTAGTGGCTCTGGAAGCTGTCATGGCAACAGGATAATTTCCTCCAGGACACTTGGGCTGGGACAGGGGAGCCAGAGTTGGAGCTGTTGGATCCTTAACAGCTTAGCTTGGCTCCTGAGACACAGTTCCATCTTGGTGGGGAAGCTTAAGGGGACAGCCATGGTGATTCTCAGTCCCCACTGCTAGCCTCCCTGAAGGCGGACCATCTCCCAGACAGAAAATTGGGCTCATGATCATGTGCTATGGATAGCTTCTTAGGGACCATACACTTGCAACTCAGATCCTAAAGGCAGAGGAGGTAAATTCACAGGCACCTAGAGGACTTACAGTCTTTCTTTGCTAGCCTGACTCAGAGTCCAAAAGCACTCATACCCTCTTATTCTCTGGATCCTCCAAATGTCATTCACAAGAGGCCAATATCAGAGTGTCATCCAAATAATGTGTGCCTTGGTTTCTTAGGCTTCAGTAACAGCAGACACCATAGAATAATGCCAAACACAAGTAATATTGGTAGTCCAGTTTTATTTCCAATTTCCCCATCCCCTAAACACACACACACACACACACACACACACACACACACACACACATCTGTGTGCATGCATGCTGAGTGCAATTATGCATAATCATGATATGTAATGATATTGTATATTAATTCATTTGCTTTATTTTTAAATAGGCACACGGAGAGAAGTCTAAATCCCAGCATATAGGGGGCAGAAGTCAAGTTCTTTTGGAGACAGGTATCCTGGTCAAAGGGAAATGTAAGAAAACCATACCAGAATAGAGGATGGATCCATCTGGGGTCCGTAGATCAGCCTGAGGAGTCTTGAATGACTTTATTTGTGAGCTGAAGGTGGGTGCAGAGAGAGGAAGGTACCCTAAGGAAGAAGGAAGAGTGTGGGAAAGTGAGTTCAGACAAGGGGACTCACCAGGGTCATGACAAGTGACTGTAATGACGAGTGGCTATGACAGCGTATCATACAGTGTCTCAGAGACATTGTACAGTGTCCAAGAAACGCTAGCAGACATAGAAATGAGAAGCTCAGGGGAAGCCAGGGACCTTCTGTCAGAAGTGACAGGTCCTCGGGGTTCACTCCTGCTCGGTCTCTTCATGAATGACGGGCTTCAGCGTGCCTCGGTGGCATCTTTTCAGTCGGGTCTGCAGTCCTCCCCTACCTTGTGCTCACACTCCCCACTCTGCAGTGCCAGGGACCCAGACGTTATAGCTCCATGCAATAGGAACGTAACAGACGGAGCTGTCTGAGGACAGTCATGGGCGCAGCCTCCTCCAGCGCAGCTCTCCTATCCTGACCACTCACAGCCAAGAAAGGCATGAGGGAGGGAAAAGGAGAGAAGGAAGAGGAAGCTGACCAATTGATTTCTAACTATTTGCTCAGCTCTCACTTTTCTGTGCTCAGCTAGAAAGGTAGTCTTGTTCTGTCCGTCTTGTGAGAAGAAAAAAGCAGAGACTGGCAGCACAGATTCAGCCAATGAAATAAGTGAAGCATTCAAGACACAAAACAAGGTGCTTTGACCCAGAGTCACCAGTTCCAAGCCAGGACTTGAAGCAAGCACAAAAACAAAAACAAAAACAAAAACAAACAAACACCAAAAACTTTGCTATGCTGCAATCCAGTGGTTCTCAATCTGTGAGTCATAATCCTTTTGGGGGCGGTCACATGTAAGATATCCTGTGTGTCAAATATTTGCATTATGGTTTATAACAGTACCAAAGTTACAGTTATAAGGTAGCAATGAAATAATTTTATGATGGTTGAGGGTCACCACAACATGAGGAGCTGTATTAAAGTGTCACAGCATTAGGAAGGCTGAGAACCACTGATGTAATCTCACTGAACAATTGTGAGGCTGTTGGACACAGGAGAGATGGTCTGGAAGCTCTTTTGGAGGAAACCATCTTCACTTTAATGTTAGACAGTAACTGGGAGAGAGACACCATATAGGAAGTAAATAAGCAGGGTTAATATGATGGTTTCTAAACTATAACAGAACATTGGAGTGGTGAGAATTTAAGTAGCAAGAGCAACACAATATGACAACATTTGTCAGAGGCACCACTATCCCATGACCAAGATAAAATGGCCCAGGAGGACTTCTTTACCTCTCTATACAGAATGGTCCAGACTTAGTGGAGAGGTCACCACAATAGTTCCTAAGTGGCAGAGAGGTCACTATGGTACCGTGTTGTAGAAATCTCTGGAAATCTACCTGAAAGCACCAAGGGAAAGCTATTTCATGGGACAGCATCCTCCCAGACATTCTCTAATATTAAATGGCTCACTTTATAAAGTTTAATTCCCTCACAGAAAAATATTAATGGACTTGTATTCAAGGGTTGAGCTTTAATAAAATTAATCATTTTTACTGCTTCATCAGAGACATTCTTAAATGAAATAGACTTTTTCTTCTACTGCAGATGTATGGCAGCCAGAAATACTGGCCAGTAACTGGATTTGGCACAATTACCTTGATTTGTATTAAGGGACAAACTGTTTTACCCACCATTGATTTGTATTGCCAACATAAACATCACACTAAGAGAAAGGAAGCTACACCTTAGACCTATGATTAAAACAGTTTTGATATCACAGTCCCTCCAGGGTCTCACACACTAGGAAATAAAAGAATAAAAATCCAGACATTAGACTCCTAGCTTCAAAGCCCGGGACAGTCTGACCAAACCTGTTTTGGTCACCAAAAAATACCTCTTCCTAGTTGGAAGTTGATAAATAAAGCATTGAGTCCAAATGTCATTTTTATTTGTGATGGAGACCATATTAGAGCATGCCACATTAGACCTGCTAACAAAGAGGTCTTGCTAAGGCTAAGCCTAATCAGGCACAAAGCACCAGACCTAAGGAGAGGCTGGAAAGGGCAAGGGAAGAGGACTGCCCCAGAGAAGCAGAGCAGAACCGGTATGGATTGCTGCTGCTGACCCCAGGAGGAGGAAGGGCAGAGCTGAGCATGGCCACTTAATCCTGTCAAATAAGTGTCTCCACTCTCAAAAAATAGAGGTGAGGGTGCAGAGTGATGGCTCAGTTGGTAAATGCTTGCCATGCAAGCATGAAGGCATGCGTTCCATCTCTCAGAATCCATGAGAAAATAAAGCTAGGTGCTGCACCGCCTGCCTGCAGCTATAGCACTGTGGAGGAGAGACAGAAGGATGAGTGAATTAGCAAGCTTCAGATTCTACAAGAGGCTTGGTCTCATAAAACAAGGCAGATCTCTCTCTCTCTCTCTCTCCCTCTCCCTCCCTCCCTCCCTCCCTCTCTCTCTCTCTCTCTCTCTCTCTCTCTCTCTCTCTCTCTCTCTCTCTCTCCCTTCCCCACCCACCCAACACACGGAGGAAAAACCAGTTTTGAATAGGAGTCCAGAATCTTCATGTTACCTGAGATGTTCTTCCTCCACTTGGCATCTGGATTTTCACCCTACTCATCAGAATGGACTCTATGGCACAGTGGCACAGTGGTTCTCAACCTGTGGGTCTTGACTCCCTTGGGAGGGGTTCAATGACCCTTTCATAGGGGTCATGGATCAGATGTCCTACACATAAGATATTTACACTAAGATTCACATCATTGGCAAAGTTACAGTCATGAAATAGCAACAAAACGAATTTTATGGTTTGGGGTCATCACAGCATGAGGAGCTATATTGAAGGGTTGCAACATTAGGAAGGCTGAGACCCACTGCCTTAGCAGATTTCCAGTGCTTTCTTTGAGCAATCCTTCTCTTGTCTTTGCAACTTTATATGATTAAAATAATGTGGTTTTGTTTGAATAGATAAAGCATACTGGGTCTCTATAAACACCCCCATCTTCACTAAGAACAGGAACGAGGCAGGACAGAGAAGCAGGCCAGGTCTACTCGGGCCTTAGAAGTGCAGTAGTGGGATGGGAGCTTCACAGTCCCAGGTTCAGCTGATCGGGAATGCTGGGATCAGGATACCCAGAAGTGACAGGGTCTGGTAAATTACATCTACGCCGATTAGGTTTTGTCAACTTCATACAAATCTAGACCTGTCTGGCAAGAAAGACTCTCAACTGAGGAACTGCTCCCCACCCCCAAAGACTTGGCCTGTGGGTACGTCTGTGAAGCTGATGTATTTGGGACCGTCCCTCTGTGGGTGGTACCATTCCTGAAAGGGTGGCCTGAGCTGTGTAAGGAAGGTAGCTGAGCAAGCTGGAAGAAGCAACCCAACAAGGAAGAGTTCCACCATGGTCTCTGCTTCAGTTCCTGCCTCCCAGTTCCAGCCTTGAGCTCTTGCTCTGGCTTCCTTCAGCGATGCACCATAACCTGTAGACCGAACCGGAACAATCCACTCCTTCCTCAGACTGGTTTGGCTATGGTGTCTATCACAGCAAAAGACAGCAAACTAGCACAAGGTCCCCACCAAAGCCTTGCTAGTGCATCCCAGCAATTCAGTCTCTAGTGGAGGACTCCTCTTGAGAGTGACGGGATGTCTATGTCCGTCTGCTAAGAAGAGCGGCCTCTGGGCACCCGGAGAACTACACAGATCATTAAATGCCTGAACAGACTCACAGCCCAGGGACTGAGACCGGGCTGACCCACAACAGAATGGGCCTTTCTGTGGATTATATATTTGTACTGCTGCATGTGCACCCCCCAACTGCCCCCCACCAGCCAGCCCTCGACTGGCATCAGAGAGCAGGTTTCTAAGACTTCACAGTGGCCATCAGCTATCAGTGACTCTCCCCCATCTGCCTGTGCTTGTCATGACGTTACCTTCCTCATTTTAACACTTGGTGCTCGGCTGGCGGGTTCCCTCTGTCCAGGTTTGCAGGTCGTTTTGTGTTGGTCGGTTGGATTTTTGAGTGGCGTTTCCCAAGGCCTCTCTCCTAGTCGCTCCTCAGTGTGATTTACTCCTGGGAAATTTCCTCTGAGACAGTTAGTCCCTATCTGGAGTCAGGCTTCCCATGAGGCCTGATCAAAGAGTTCTCCCACAACCTGCCCTTTTCTGAAAAATGCCACATATGTGCATTTCTTTCACTGATGGTCCACCCAAATCTCGAATGTTGTTAGGAGCTTGTGTGTGTGTGGGGTGGTTCCAAGAATGTTCTTTAAGCTGGCACCAGAAGATAACATGCAGGGAGCTAAAGTAGGAGAGTACGGGGTTTGGGGGGTGGAAATCTTTTCCCACTGCTTACAGAAGGTTTTCTTTAAGTAAGCAATTAAATGGTGTTTAAAATTAATCTTTAGAAATATTAAAAATTTAGAGATAAACCCAAGTATTTATCTTCCAACATATACCCCCTAATTTCCCATGTTTAAGATGTTTCCTTTGGGAATTATCTATCTACTCTAGCTTGGTATTTGGATTACCCATGGAACCCTTTGCTGTGAGAGCTCACCCACAAGGCAGGTAGCCTCCAAAGGACCCCATCTGCTTTAAAAATGGAGTCTTTTAAGTAACGTGATTCGTTTAGAGAGTTGGCTCAGCAGGGGGAAGGTGTGTGCAGGATTGCTGCATGTTTACTGTGTTCTAGCAGTGGTGTCCTCTGGCCGGGATTACCTGCAGTGTCTGTCACTTTTGCCTAGACTGTGGGCAGAAGAGCTGAGAGGAGAATGGCTTAAAAGGAGGAAGAGTTTATCTTGGCTCCTGGTCTCAAGGCGTTCAGTCTGTGGCTGATGGCTCCACGCGCTTAGGGCACATGTCGCAGCAGCAGGGCCACATAAGAAGGAGATCCATTGCCTCAGGTTGGACAGAAAAGAAGTGGAGAAAGAGATATTTCTTCCTGCTAGGTTCCATCTTTACTGATTTCCAGAACTTCTCAAAATAGCCCTGCATGTTGGCAACCAAGTGTTCAAAACGCAAGCTCGTTGGGGGGAATACTTCATACCCAGTCCACAATGTCTGCGAAGGTTCTAAACACAGAAGGTCCTATGGGTCACCTTCTTCATCCGAACATGTCACCCTTCCACAGCCTGACACATTCCTGGGGTTTGTAGATGAGTTTGTGTTGGTTGCACTTGAGAGAGATTTGTGTCCTGGGTATTCAGGATGGTGCTTCAGCCCACCCAAAACTCCTTCTGTGAGTCTAACGGACACAGAAGCCAGTGTCTCAGAACTTAGCAGATGGTTTTTCTTTATGGATTCCTGCCTCTAACCACCTTCTCTGGGACAGGCCCCCATCATAGTTTTCAGGACATCCCAGATGTCTGTGAGACACCAGATGGATACTGTCTACCTTGATCTCTTGGGATAATAGGAAACTCCAAATAATGTCTACTCTTCTGCACGATTTCACCTACTCTGTCCTGTCACTCCCAGTTTCTCCAAGGCTCTCCAAACATTGAGCCAGGGTCTGAGGATGCTTTGTCTGACGATGGCCCAGTCCGTGGTGCAGTACGAAGTGAGTGAAAGGGTGAGTGTTTGGTTTATGGCACTTGCATACACGTGTTAAGTTTAGGCTCCTCATCTGCTTTGGTGGACGGATCACAAACATTCCCACGAATACCATGCCTGTTATGCAAATTGGCTTCCCTCTGCTGGTCTGCTGAGAATAATCTGCCATAATTACAACAGTTATTTACTTTGGGCAAATCAGCTTAGTCAGTTACCTTCTCCATCCCAAGGAGGCTCCACTCGCTACAGCATCCTCAGCGTCTGATGGACCTGTGGGTTCTGACTGGATGAGCTGTGATCCAAGCTGGCAAGTCCCAGGACGGGAGGATCTGCAATACTTTTAGCTAATGAGTGGAGACTAGGCTCCCTTATGCTCTCCCATGCTGAGGTGTCTCGGACAGAGTCCTTGAGGGTTTCACAGCTAGTTGAGAAAACAAGTCGAGTGGAACAAATGGAAGATAATTAAACCCTCAGATGTACAATTCTGCTTAGAGTTGTTTCAGGGAGTATTCAGCAAGGCGGACATACATGTGGCTAAGTGGATTCTTATCCATCTTTCTAGAAAACGTGTTCTGGGCTTATGAAAATGGGAAGGATTTTTGCAGAGGCCTCACTTGGGAAGGCCCTGAGCAGAGCTAGAGGAAGGAATTACTATTAAGAGGTCTGTCTGGATCCTAAGGAAGCAGGAAGCTATGTCTGGAAGTAACTACTGTGTGCCGAGCCATCGCTTCTCACCTGCGTAAGTCAGGTGCATGAGGTGATCAAACCATTGTACTGAGGCAAGTGGGGAAGCAGAGACTGGGAAGATTGCCTAATGCGAAAAAAGAGGGAAGGCTGTGATTCCATGTTGGAAATAACACCAGAAACAGAGGCCAATGGAAGTACAGAAAGCTAGGGAGAATATGTGCATACCTTCTGCGCCCACAGGTTCTATATATGTGTATAACAACAGAAACAGAGGCCAACTGAAGTACTACCTACGGGAAGCCAGGGAGAATATACGGTACACACTCCCTGTATCCACAGGTTCCATAGATGTGGATCCCACAGATGGAAAGACTGAAAATGCTAAGCGACAATCACCTGCACTAAATATGTTTAGACTATCTTGCCATCATTTCAAAAACAGTATAATGTGACAGCCATTTATATTATGTGAGCGATTATAAGCAATCTGCAGATTGTTATTTTAAATATTTGGGAGGAGCTATTTAGATTATATGCAAACACCTTGCTATTTTATGCAAGGGACTTGAGGATTTTGGTCTCTGTAGGGATCCAGAATCCAGTTCTCATGGATGCTGAAGGACTACTGTTACTGAGACATGGCTCTGCAGGGTGATGGTCCATGGGAAATTAACCATGCTGGAAATATAGGCCAGGCAAGAGGCACAGGGTTGCGGGGAGGTGGGGGTTGGGGGGGGTTGGGGGAGGCATGATTCATCTGGACCTTCCATCTTTTCTCCCCATCATGTTTTCTGCTTTGGCTTTACAAATTGAACTCTATAACATTACCAAACAGCTCAGGACAGAGCTCATTTTTCATATTTTATAGATAAGGAAAATGTGACAAATACAAAACTCTGTGTCATCAGTCATTTCGTCGAGTCACAAGGGAGCTGACTTGCTGGGGAGGTGGTCTGTCACTCTTTGTTGTAAATAGTAAAAAAAAATGCCAGTAAGATGGCAAATTATAGATGGGAGATTCATTTAAAAAAATACTTTCTGTACTGTTCCTACTACCTGAGATGATGCAT
Source organism: Acomys minous (assembly GCF_964271855.1). Taxonomy (NCBI): domain Eukaryota; kingdom Metazoa; phylum Chordata; class Mammalia; order Rodentia; family Muridae; genus Acomys; species Acomys minous. The sequence continues at coordinate 106,250,658 of NC_140489.1, read as the reverse complement.
CCTTCAACCCAGGCAGCTTCTGTTCTGAGGTGGAAGAATTCAGGGTTTAACTGGGTGAAGGCAGTAGACTTCTTGCTGTAGGACCCTGCTGATTCACCAGGTTGCCTTCTTGGTGGGAAAGAGCCAGGCATCTGAGAGACCCAGGGAAGCCAAGGGATGTTTGTTGTGTTCTGTAAGGATGGGACTAGCAGTTCAACTATAACTGCGATGCCGTGAACTAGTCCTTCCCTAGAAGGAGGACAGGATTGAGAAAGGCAGGGGGCCTCTGAGGAAGATCCGGGCAGCCAGATGGAAGCCAGTGTAGTGCTTTCTCTGTGTGATAGGTTGACGTATAGCAGCCGTGCAGCCTGATCACACCTGGGCACAGACACTATGGGAGGAGGGTGTATGTATCGTTCACTCATGTATTTATTTGGCAAATCAGGGACTAAAAAAGAATCTTTGTTTTCCATGTATGGTAGCTTGAATAAGAATGCCCCCCTCCCACAGACTCATATATTTGAATACCTAGTCCCTGGAGAGTGGAACTTTTTGATAGAATTAGAAGAATTAGGAGGCATGGCCTTGTCAGAGGAAGTGTGTTACTGGAAGTAAGCTTTGAGGTTTCAAAAGACCAAGCCAGGCCCAGTGTCATTTCTCTCATGGCCTGTGGTTCAGTTTCTGTGAGCCCCTATGGGCCCAGGTTAGTTAATTCTGTACATTTTCTTATGGTGTCCTTGATTCCTCTGGTTTCTTCAATCCTTCCTTCCCCTCCTCCAGAGGATTCCCCAAGCTCTGCATTTGTTTCTATCAGCTGCCGGGTGAAGCCACTCAGAGTTCTGTTGGGCTCCTGTTGTGAGTATCGCAGAGCATCATTAATAGTGTCAGGGCTTGGCTCTTTCTCATGGGATGGGTCTCAAGTTGGGCTAGTCATTGGTTGGCCGTTCCCTCACTCTCTGCTTCATCTCTATCCTTGCACATCTTGTAGACAGCGTAAATTTTGAGTTGAAGGTTTTGTGGATGGGTTCTTGTCTCTATCCCTCCATTGGAAGTCTTGCCTGGCTGTAGGAGGTGGCCATTTCAGGTTCCATATCCTCTGTTGCTAGGAGTCTTAGTTAAGGTCACACTCATAGATTCCTGGGAGTTTTCCTTGTCCTAGGTTTCTGGCTAGTCCCAGAGATGCGTCACCCCCCGCCCCCTGTTGTTCTTTCTCCCTCAGTCCTCCTAGCACTTGGTCCCTCCTGTTCTCCTCTGTACCCTCTCACCTACCCACTTCCCTCCCTCCATCTACCTCCAATGTCTGTTCTATTTGCCCTTCTCAGTGAAATTCAAGCATCCTCCCTTGGGTCCTCCTTGCTACTTAGCTTCTTTGGGCCTGTGGATTGTAGCATGGTTATCCTATACTTTATGTCTAATATCCATTTATAAGTGAATATATACCATGTTTGTCTTCTGGATCTGGGTTACCTCACTTGGGATATTTCCTAGTTCCATCCATTTGCCTGCAAATTTCATGATGTTCTTGTTTTTAATAGCTGAGTAGTATTCCATTGTGAAAATGTAACATGTTTTCTTTATCCGTTCTTTGGTTGATGAATATCTAGGTCATTTACAGATTCTGCATATTAAGAATAAAGCTGCTAAAAACAAAACAAAACAAAACAACAACAACAAAAAAGAATAAAGCTGCTATGAACATAGTTGAGCAGGTATCCTTATGGTATGGTGGAGCAACTTTTGGGTATATGCTCAGGAATCATATAGCTAGGTCTTGAGTATAGCTGGAAATAGTTATTCTCAAATTTCTGGAAAACTGCCAGGTTGATTTCCCAAGTGGTTGTACAAGTTTGCACTCCTACCAGCAATGGTGGAGTGTTGCTTTTCTCCACACCCTTGGCAGCATGTGCTGTCACTTGAATGTTTTATCTTAGCCTTTTTGACAGGAAGATGGAATCTCAAAACAATTTTGATTTGTATTTTCCTAATGACTAACAATGTTGAACATTTCTTTAAGTGCTTCTTAGCCATTAAAGATTCCTCTGTTAAGAATTCTCTGTTTAGCTCTGTACCCCATTTTAAAAGTGGATTATTTGGTTTAGTGGTGTGTTTAATTTTTTTTTTAGTTTTTTATATATTTTGGATATTAGTCCTCTGCTGGATGTAGAGTTGGTGAAGATCTTTTCCCAGTCTGTAAGCTGTCATCTTGTTTTATTGACAGTGTCCTTTGCCTTATAGATGATTCTCAGTTTCATAAGATTCCATTTATTAATTGTTGATCTTAGTGTCTGAGCTGTTGGTGTTCTGTTCAGGAAGTTGTCTCTTATGCCAATGAATTCAAGGCTTTCCTCCACTTTATCTTCTATTAGATTTAGTGTACCTAGTTTTATGTTGAGGTCTTTGATCCACTTGGACTTGAGTTTTGTGCAGGGTAATAAATGTGGTTGTATTTGCATTCTTCTACATGCAGATATCCAGTTAGACCAGCAACACTTGTTGAATATGCTATCTTTTTTTCTTTTATTTATTTATTTATTTTTGTTTTTTCAAGACAAGGTTTCTCTGTATAGCGTTGGCTGTCCTGACTGGCTTTGTAGATCAGGCTGGCATTGAACTCACAGAGATCTGCCTGCATTGAACTCACAGAGATCTGCCTGCCTCTGCCTTCCTGAGTTCTGGGATTACAGGTATGCATCAGTGTATAGTTTTCTGCTTCTTTGTTAGAAGTCATGTGTCTATAGGTATATGGGTTTATTTCTGAGTCTTCATTTTCATCCCATTTATCAACCTGTTTTTATGACAATATTATTTGGTTTTTATTACTATTGCTTGAAATCAGCAATGGTGATACCTCCAGAAGTTCTTTTATTGACAGGATTAGTTTTAGTTATCCTGTTTTTTGCTTGTTTGTTTGTTTTTCCATATGAAGTTGAGTATTGTTCTTTCAAGATCTGGAAAAGATTGTGTTGGAATTTTGATGGGAACTGTGTTGAATCTATAGATCACTTTTGGGAAGATGGCCATTTTTACTATGCTGATCTTAATGATCCATGAGGATGGGGCATCTTTCCATCTTCTGGTATCTTCTTCAATTTCTTTCCACAAAGACTTGAAGTTCTTGTCATAAAGTCCTTTCACTTGTTTAGTTAGAGTTATACCAATATACTTTATATTATTTGTGGCTATAGTGAAGGGTGTTTTTCCCTTTTTCTGTTTTAGCCTATTTATCATTTGTACACAGGAAGGCTACTGATTTTTTTTGGGGGGGGTGGCAATTTTGTATCGAGCCACTTTGCTGAAGATATTTACCATCTGTGGGAATTCTCTGGTAGAATTTAGGGGGCAACTTATGTATACCATCATATCATCTGTGATTAGTGATATTTTGACTTTTTCCTTTCCAATTTGTATTCCCTTGATTTCCTTTAGTTTTCTTATTGTTCTAGCTAGGATATCAAGTACTATATTGAAGATATACAGAGAGTGGGACGCCATGTTTTGTCCCTGATTTTAGTGGAATTGCTTTAAGTTTCTCTCCATTTAATTTGATGTTGGCTATTGGCTTGTTGTATATTGCCTTTATTGTGCTTAAGTATGTGCCTTGTATCCCTGTTAGTTCTAAAACTTTTAATGTGAAGGGGTGATGGATTTTGTCAAATGCCTTTTCAGCATCTAATGTGACAATCATGTGGGTTTTTTCTTTCAGTTTGCTTATATGGACATTGATGGATTTTCAGATACTGAACCATCCCTCCATCCCTAGGATAAAGCCTACTTGAACATGGTGAATGAGATTATTGATTTGTTACTGGATTCAGTTTGTGAGTATTTTACTGAGTACTTCTGTATTGATGTACATAAGTGAAATGTTTCTGTAATTCTTTTTTTGGTTGAGTCTTTGTGTGGTTTAGTTATCAGGGTGACTTTGGCCTCATAAAATGAGTTTGGGAGTGTCCCTTTTATTTCTGTTTTGTGGGATAATTTGAGGAGTATTGGTATTAGCTGTTCTTTGAATGTCTGGTAGAATTTTGAGATGAAACCATCTGGCCCTGGGCTTTTTGGGGGGGCGGGGTTAGGAGACTTTTGATGACTGCTTCTATTTTCTTAGGGGATATAGGTGTACTTAAATTATTTACCTGTCTTGATTTAACTTTGTTAAGTGGTATCTATCAAGAAAATCATCCATTTCATTTAGAATTTCTAATTTTTGTGGAGTACAGGCTTTTGAGGTAAGACCTAATGATTCTTTGTATTTTTCAATATCTGTTGTTATTTGTCCCTTTTTGTTTCTGATTTTGTTTATTTGGATATTCTCTCTCTGCCTTTTAGTTAGTTTGTCTAAGAGTTTATCTATCTTGTTGACTTTCTCAAAGAATCAGCTCTTGGTTTCATTGATTTTTTGAATTGCTCTCTTTCTTTCTAAATTATTCATTTTAGCCCTGAGTTTGGTAATTCCCTACCATCTACTCTTCTTGAGTGTTTTGCTTCTTTTTGTTCTAGAACTTTCAGGTGTCCTATTAAGTTGCTAGTATGCAATCTCTCTAATTTCTTTATGAAGGTGCTTGGTGCTATGAACTTTCCTTTTAGCATTGCTTTCATTGTCCATAAGTTTGGGTATGTTGTGCCTTCATTTTCACTGAGTTCTAGAAAGTCTTTAATTCTTCTCCTTATTTCGTCCTTGACCAGAGTCACCATTGAATAGAGAGTTGCTCAATTTCAATGATTTTGTAGGATTTTTTCCCTGCTGTTGTTGAATTTCAGCTTTGGTCTGATAAGATACAAGAGGTGTGCTTGTGTCTGTGCTTCCAGTTCTCTCTGCTAGGTTTTCCATCTCCAGGATTCCCTCAATATGCATTATATTCATTGCTTCTATCTCCATTTTCAGGTTTCGAACAGTTTTATTCATTTCCTTCACCTATTTGATTATATTCCCCTGTATTTCTTTAAAAGATTTATTTATTTCCTCTTTAAAGGCTTCTATCATCTTTATAAGGTTGGATTTAAGGTTATCTTCTTGTCCTTCCACTATATTAGGATATCCAGGGCTTGTTGTGATAAGATAGCTATTCTCTGGTGGTGCCTTATTGCCCTGGGTCTTGTTGATTGTGTTCATATGCTGGCCTGTAACTATCTGGTCGTCCCTGGTGCTGTCTGGCCAACAGGAGTACAGACAGAATTGTGGGCCAGAACATGGACCACAGGGGAGTGGGTGCAATTTATTGCTGTTGGGTGTGATTCAGGAGGACTTAGAAGGCAGGAGATTGCCAAGGAGGGTTCTAACCTGGATGTTCCTGGGGCTGGCATTCCTCCTAAGGAGGACAGGCAGACCCCATGGTCTAGACAATGGAGTTCAGTGGAGCAGCTCACCTACATTTTTTTGCTGTAGGAGTTGCCTTGGTCATTGTCTTACTTAGGGTTCTATTGCTGTGAAGAGACACCAGGACCATGGCAACTCTGATGAGGGAGAACATTTAATTAGGGCTGGTTTACAGTGTCAGAGGTTTAGTCCATTATTATCATAATGGGGAGCACGGCAGTCTGCAGGCAGAGTTCTACATCTGCATCTGTAGGCAGCAGCAAGAGAAAATAAGATACACTGGGCCTGGCTTCAGGATTTGAGTCCTGAAAGCCTTCCGCCAGTGCCACACGTCCTCCAACATGGCCACACCTACTCCATCAAGGCCACAGCCCCCCAAATAGCACCACTTCCTATTAGACTATGGGGGCCATTTTCTTTCAAACCACCACAATTATAGTCTCTTCACAGCAATGACTTGGACACTGTAGTTCTCATGATTCTCAGTCTAGTCAGGAAGAACCAAATACTCCTGGTATCAAAGCTAGTCTCCCGTTGGAAGGAATGAGTGTGAGGCATTATGAAAATTCAGGGAGGGTTCATACTCCTGAGTGAGGAAGGCTTTTAGGGGTAGGGAGTATTTACACATTAGTCTTGCTGATCTTCTGGCAGTCACCCACCTTTCTCTTTGTGGGTATTTGCACTTGCTGTTCCTTCATTATCCAATGCCACTCTGCTCCTTTGGGCTGTGTGCTTCCATGCATCTTTTTACATAAGCACCACTTTTTCAAAGAAGCTTCTCTGGCCATCCTCCCAGGTCTAAGGATGACTTCTGTTATTTTTCTTTTCTACATACCTAATTCCTTTTCATTATTACACAAACATATTTATGTGTGTGAGTTTTAAGTAAATTTTATTCTCCCTATCAGCTTATAAGTTCCTTAAAGTAGACTTTACTCTGTTTCTGGTAGTTTCTGCTGCACAGAAAACCTTCAGTAAATATCAGTTGGATGTATGAATAAAGTCCCCCAACAAAGGTGCATTACTGAGCACTCTCGAGCTCAGTGTCTTCATGTAAAAATGGCCATATACACCTATTCCATAGAGTCTCAATAGTGTGGAAGCCTGACCAAACTCTCCCAAAGAAGTTCATGTTCTAATTTATGGCTCAATATGGCCAAGGAGACTCTGTATGATTGAGTGAAGGGTTTTGAAGTGAGTCTCCAGGGCCGTCTGGGAGTGTCCCATACAAAGTGCAAGCGTGATCATAAGAGGGAAGCGGGAGACCAGAGGACAGTAAGTAGTGGCTGAAGCAAAGACTTGGAGATGATGTGCAGTTGATCTTGAACATAGAAGCAGGGCTTTGAAAGGATTGTATGTTGGAGGAGTCAAGAAACAGCTCGGCCTGGAGCCATCAGAAGGCATATTCTTACAGACACTGAGAAGACTGGTGTACTAACTTAAGTGTCTAAATGCACAGTAACTTGTCATAGCAGCAATAGAAAACTAATACATGCAGGGATCCAATCTGATAATGCACAAGACAATCCTTGGGAAAGCACTCAGCCAGCAAGCATTACTGGCTCGTGTGAGCTCTCCCCTTGTTGATTTCATTTCTGCACAGTGCTGTGCAGGTTCCAAATTCTGTAACAGGGAGAAATGCTTGAATAATAGTCCCCATGCCCCAAGGAAGGATACTTTTTCATGGGTTATAATTTCCATTGAGCTTGAACATCTTCCAGGTCTTATAGTTCTTAATTATGTTCTCATGCTTATACATCAGCTTACCCACACACGTCTACCTAGCTAGTTACTGCACAGATAATTTAAAACATATATATAATATATATATTTGGAACAGTTTCCTCTGCGTGTATCTCCCTCTGAAAATATCTTATGAAAAAGTTCACCTCCACTGCAATCATCTCCTCCAGTTGGGACCCATTTGTCAATCTTTCCCAGCACAATAGAATTAACCCCCTTGCATCATCTGCTCCAGCCCTGGCAATGATCTTTTTTTTTTTCTCTTTCTCTCAAGAATTGCAGAATGGGTTTTCTGGGGGTGTATTTGCTTTGCTGGGTATCATCTGAAATTCAGGAAGGACTAGGGGCTGTCTAATCCAGGAATTAGTGTTTAAATGACAATAGAAAGGAAAAAAACGATGCTGACACTTTTGCTTGTTGTTTCTCCTGTGCAGAAGTGGTTTTGGTGGTGGGGAGATTGCTTAGTGAAGTGCTTGCCAGGCTACCATGAGTACTGACTTCAGTCCCAGTGATCATGAGAAAAGCCAGTATGATGGTATGCTCTTGTAACCCCAGAGCTGGAAAGAGAAAAGGTGGAACCTTGAATTCCCTACCTCACTTGGTAAAATCCCATCTCAAAAACCAAGGTGGATGGCTGGTGAGGAATGATGGCTAAGGCTGAGCTCTGGTTTCCACACTCCGGTGCACTCACATGCAAGCAGGTCTGCTTACCTGTGTCCAAAGAATGAATACACACACACACACACACACACACACACACACACACACACACGTGCTAACACATACTCACACTCATACACTCACAAACTTATGCACACACAGTCACATACACACACTCACAAGACACACAGACACTCACACAGACACTCACACACAGAGACTCACACAGACACAAAGACACACACTCACACACTTATACATACACTTACAACACTCACATACACAGTCATACCCATGCACACATACTCATACACAACTTATATACACTTATACCCAGAGACTCACAAAGACACACACACACACACACACACACACACACACACTTATACACACACACTTAAATACTCACATACTCAATCACACACATTCACACACACACACATTCATACACAACTTATATACACTTACACCCAGAGATTCACACAAACACATTCAAACACACACACATATGCACACAACTTACACACATTCACATACAGACTCAAACAGACCCACACACTCATATACACTACATACACATATGCAGTCTTACACACGTACACATATACACTCACACACACATTCACACATATACACACATACTTACATCCAGGCAGAGACTCACTCAGACACACACTCACACACACATACAATCACACACAACTACACACATATTTACACAAATACGTATACAAACTCTCTCTCTCTCTCTCTCTCTCTCTCTCTCTCTCTCTCTCTCTCTCACACACACACACACACACACACACACACACACAATGATTTTGGCTGGTCTCTGATTCTGGTCTACTGAATTCCAGCAATGTCTGAATGCTAGAGAGGAAGTTCTAGCAGCAAATCATGATTTTTTTTCCCAGCTATGAAAGCCCGTGGTTGCCCATGTGGCCATATGGTGACTTTTAGACCCATACGGCTTCATCTAACAGGTCTGGAAGGCACTTCTCCTCTGCTCCCAGGGACCCATGGGAGCTCTATTTACTGGCTTGTTCTGGGACAATGATAACATCTTCATGGAAGCATTCTCTAATGAACCAATGTGAACAGAGTGCTCTTGTGAGTTTTGACTGCTGGCCTGGTTTTCATATATTTTTTTCTTTTGAGAGAGAACAGATTTCTTCTCTAGAAGCTTTGCTGTGTTCTTAGGAGTATCCTATCAGCTAGGAAACCTAGGTTGTCTGTGACATGGATAGCAAATGTAAACATGGTAGTGCCTTCTGGAAAATTACATGCATTACCATGCATCTGTCTAGAATTGGTGAGGTCCACTTCTTCAGACAGAAAGGATATCTGTGGCTCTTGGTCTGTTTCCTTAAAAGGAACAACACTTTGGGGCCTTGGGCAGGGAGTCGGGAGCAAGTTGTTTGGGAAGAGAAGCCTGGCATTTTGAACAAGCTCAGTCGGTGGCCATAAGGCCATAAGACTCTGCTCTTAGGAGCTGCATCTTCAGCTGTGAAGATGGTGAGCTGGGAGCATGGGCGTTTATAGGGCAGCACCTCTATAGTGTCACCTCTGTGTACTCATGATGGCTGTCACAAATGAGATACCCAAGCCCATGTCAAGTGAGTACCTCTATATACTTTCAATCTTACCTGATTAATTTTTACATGTGTCTCCCCGCTAAGCAATTCGAAGGCTGTGTATAAATTACATTAGTGCAGTGACAGTGAACTTGGATGTGCCTCTAAGGCAGCGGATTCTCAACCCTCCTGATGCTGCGACCCCTTAATACGGTTGCCCATGTAAGCTTGCTACTGTTATAAATCACGATGTAAATAGTTTTAGAGATAGAAGTTTGCTGAGGAGGCCGCAACCCTCACACTGAGAATCATGGTTCAATGGGGTGCCTGAAGCTTCTAGTCCCTCTTTCTAGCAGTCCCAAACCTAAGTGTCTTTTGGGAGTCCCAGGCCAAATGCCATGATTTATATGAAGTTATCCTCTGGTTAGAGCAGACACTGTCTTCTTATCAAATGCCATTTGGATGTGAGTTCTTTTTTTTTTTTTAATTTATTTATTTATTATGTATACAGTGCTCTGTCTACATGTAGGCCTGCATTCCATAAGAGGGCATTAGATCATATTATAGATGGTTGTGAGTCACCATGTGGTTGCTGGGAATTGAACTCAGGACCTCTGGAAGAGGAGATAGTGCTCTTAACCACTGAGCCATCTCTCCAGCCCTGGATGTGAATTCTTATGCCTGTGTTAACCCCTTCAGTAACTTATTAGCTCCTGTTGGTCTTCCTCTAACACTTCACAAGTCAGGTGTCAGGTGCGTCAGGTGCCTTCTCCCACCTTGGCCATGGCTGTGCCAAGCTCTGTCATCCCGCTTGTCATTCTCGTGCTAGCCACTTCTCTGGCCTCTTCCTGAAAACTTTCATCTCTGTAGCCACAGTGGGTCCTTTGAATATTGGAGTCTGGAGACGTCACCTCCTGTGACCTGTACTTGTCTGTGCTGTCCCTTAGAGCATCAATGGCACTGCTCTGTGCTCTTGGGGATCAAGTCCAAGTCTGCAGTTTTTTTAAATCAAGATCTCAAGAGCTCTGTGAGGTCTGATGTTCTTTTCATGGTTCTAGTCTCATTTTGTATTACGGCTGCCTCAGCCAGGTCTTGTCATGGTTCTGTGGCTATAAAATGGACCTTTCTGGCCACTGGTGCATGTTATGCCTGCAGTTAATTCCCCCACCATCGGTTACTGACTGACTAGCTTTGTTTTCTCTCCTGAGTAAAATAAAATATCTCAAAAAAGCTCCTTCTTGGGTCCCTGAGTCTAGGTCCTATTGCATAGCTGTGTAACCAGTTCACACTTTGCCCTTCTCTTACTTGATAACTCTCTGTTAGTAATGCAAGAACTCAATGAATGTTTAGCTCGACAAAAACAAGGACTGGCTGGGAATGTTGGCGCACCTTTAATCCCAGCACTCCGGAGGCAGAGGCAGGCGGATCACTGTGAGTTCGAGGCTAGGCTGGTCTACAAAGCGAGTCCAGGACAGCCAAGGCTAACACACAGAGACCCTGTCTCAAAAAACAAAACAAAACAAAACAAAACAAAAAAACACAAAAACAAACAAACAAAAAACCCCACACAAAGCAAAACAAAACAAAAAAACCAAAACCAAACCAAACAAACAGACACACACACACAAACAAAAACAAAACAAAAAACCAGGGACTGTTCTGTTTTTTCCTCACCCTGGCTGGTATGACCACATGTGCCAGGTGCTCAGAATAGGTTGGCCAATGGGTGAAGGAACAGACGTAAGACAGGGAATGTGTAGAGCTGATTTTGAGTTGGGACCTTTGAACTCATCCAGGAAGCACCTGGATTCCCCAAGCCCTGGGAATCAGAGGTAGGCAATGGGTCTCTAGTTAGTAAGTCAGAATGGAAAGTTTCATGGACCTAGGTAGAGCTTAGCTTGGTTGTGAGGAATCTTCTGTTTGATTATGGTAAGCGATCTTCATTAGATCAACTTCCTTCACCTTCTCTAAGAAAATAAATCTCACTAGGTGAATTACACTGGGCCACTACGAACCTTGGAGACAGGTGGTTTTCAATGAACAAGAAGGCGATGGCTGTAGGTAAATGGGCTTAAAGGACTGGGAGGTATGGGGAACATGGAATTTCTCCACCACGTGCTGAGATTTAACAATATGACACCAGGATGAATAACATAAGGATGAATATGGCCAAGGTGGGTGATGGGAAAACAATAGACACATTGAGAGAATCTTCAAGGGTGCGACTAGAATGTGGAAGGTGAAGAACGTCTATCAATTGGAGCAACGCACAGAATGCACAGAAACTGCTGTGAATAAGAGACGGGAGATTCCAATGGGCATTGATGGTTGGCACCAGCTGGGGGGGGTCCCCCCATTTCTCAGGTGGCTATGCAACGTACAGATTGAATTATGCGCTTCTATTTCCTGTTGTACGGAGTCTCAGCCTTAGGTAAACATGGTCGGGAGTTCAAGGGTGCAGATTCAGCATTCAGCTCTCTGGCCACTGCTTGCCAGCTAGTCAGCCGGTGTTTACTGAGAATCCCCTGGGTGTTCGTTTCTATAGCAGGTGTTCCGTGCACTTGGCGCACACTTGCGAAGAAAGCAGTTAATTGACTGCTCGATGTGTTGTTCTGTTGGAAGAGTTCTGATGCTTTGGTGGGCATTGCCAGGGCAACCGGACCCAGAGCCTCGCCATTAATTAATACTGCAGCAATTGCACCCAACCCCCTGCTAAGCAGGGGAGAAAATAGGTTGGAATGGTTTCCTTCTCAAGGAAGAGTCAAAGAGAAATACAGTGGTAGAGGTTTTATCCTATTTTAAGGTTACTGGGACAAGACAGGGAGGGGGACAAAATGTGGAGATAGTTGGGACAAAAATAGTTCCTTTTGTAGCTAAGCTGAGGGCCAGCAGCACAGGGTTGAATGTTTTCTTTGGAGAGAAAGAAAGCGCAGCACCAGGGGTCTATCACAGGTAAGTCTCTATTGCCCAGTGTTAGGGCTCAGGTTCATGGGGAGGTTGGTTGTACACCTAGGGCTCCTGAGAAGACCCGCTTAGAAGGTTTTTTTGTTTTTTGTTTTTAATAGACACAGCTGAGGGTTCATGAAGAAAAGCACGCATGCGCATTCCGCCTAAGCCTTACTTTGTGATGCTGTGTGTACTGCCCTTGGGTACTGTGAGATACTCTGCTAATATATGTAATGAATTGCTTTTCTTTGCTTAAGTCAGTTTAAGGGTTTTTCTTTCCATGCCGTTAATGAGCTTCACGTCTCAATCCCGCCCTGGAAGTCTTAAGCAGTTATGAGCTATTTATTTGGAATTCCATTCAGAGCACGTGGCTCTTTACTACCACCCAACGGCAACGTCCTTAAAGTGCAGGGGCCCCTAAGAAGGGATGAACCAGGCTGTGAGCCAAGTGGTAGTAACTCTGCAGCTGTTTCCTATGCCCATCTCCCCCGAATTTTGTAACCGAAAGGGATTATTTTCTTGAAGGCACTGGAGGAGCATTTGTGTGTGCCAGGCTCATTCCATTTCAGGTGCAAGGGAAATGGGGGAAATAAGTTGTTCACCGTTGGTCTTGTCCTGGCTTCACTTCATACAGATTCCTGAGATGGTTCTAGACTGCAATTCTGCACGCAGCCCTGGGGAATTGTTTACTCCAGCCTTTCCTACCTCAGTCTGGGTAAAAGCAACCAATAAAATAGGACCTTGCGATAACTGAAGCAACTCTTGAGGCGCATAAGTACTTAAACATCAACAAGGGATGTAGTGATGCTATAGTTTAAGGTTATAACTGCTGCTATATTTGAGTTTGATGGAAATAATATTTACTGACTACCCTGATGTCAGTCACTTGGTGTATATTACTATCTCCTTCTGTATCAAAAGAATGAATTCCATTTAAAAGATGAGGGAATTGAGCTGAAGAGTGATTAAGCACTTTGCTGGACCAAAAATATTTCTTGGTTGAAAAGCATTGAAAATTAGTTTGGTAGATAACATAGGCTCAGAACATTAAAAGCAATTCTTTTTTTTTTTAACAACCAGACTAAGCTTCCAGGGTGATTCTCACATTAAACTGCAAAACTACTACGATTGGCAGACTGCAAACCAGAGCTCTAGCTGCAAGAGAGGCTCGAGGTGTTAGCTGTCCCGACTCTGCTAGGTGAGGTAGTTTCAGCCTCTCATCAAGGGGAGAGCTTTCTGAGGGACGGGAAATGGCTCAAATAGAGAGAGCCACGCGAGAGTCCCCAGTTCACCCGAGCTGCTGACGTTGGTGTTTCTGGCGATGGATAAATGTGCCCCCAAAACCACCACTTTATATTCTCTTTCATGAAGCCACTGAGATGCAGGGAGATGCTTGCTTTCAAACGTTCTCTAAACAAAGATCATGTCAAGTATCTTCAGTATGTTCACCATATTGCTAAGTGGTAGAGAAATAAAGGCGTTAAAGGCACACCCCTTTCCCTCCAGGTGACAGTTTGGGCATCCTCACAGAGTCTGAGTAATGCCAGTGGGATCTACCAAAGTGAGAAGACCCGTCCTGAATGTGGGCCGCACTGCTGGCCAAGGTCCCAGACTGTTTTTTTTTTTTAAAGGGAGAGAGTGAGCCGAGTCTAGCATCCATTCTCTTCGCCCCTGACTGCAAGTGCACTGTGCTCATCTGCCTCACACTCCTGCCACCATGCCCTTCCACCATGATGAGGTGGGTCCTTAAACTGGGAGCTAAAGTAAGCCATTCTTCCCTTGAATTGTTGTTCTCTGGCATTTTGACAAGGCCACAAGAAAAGTAATACTGTAGTCCGTGATGAACTCTATCAGGTGCATATGTGTTCTGAGTTCCTGATGGCAATCCAGTAAGATCAGGTTCCTGAGGCCACGTCTTCCAAAAAGATCATGAACAGGCTCAGAAGGACGTGCCCGAGTCACAGCCAATAAGAGACAAATCCCAGGCCAACTTAAAAAAAAAAAAAAATATATATATATATATATATATATATATTATTATTATGTATAGCTTTCTGTCTGCATGTACACTTGTAGGCCAGTAGAGGCCATCAGATCACATTACAGATGGTTGTGAACCACCATGTGATTGCTGGGAATTGAACTCAGGACCTTTGGAAGAGCAGGCGGCGCTCTTAATCACTGAGCCATCTCTACAGCCCCCCAGGCCAACTTCAAACTCAGGAAAGAATAACTCAGTAGCTTGATGAAATCTCATAGCTGGTAGTGTGAGGCTGGGACAGGGACATGGCATCTCACTATGACACCTTCAACTTCACACAGGGCTCAAGTGTCTCCAGAACCTGTGTGTCCCCTTTGTTGTCCTGTGCAGTTGCTCGCTGGCCCTTCTTGCTTTATTGTTCTTAAAGCTTTTGCTTGTTCTGAGTTAGTGAAGCGTGTCTGTGTTTGCTCAGTCTTTGTACTCAGACAATGGCCATCTTAGCTGATCCTGGGAGGGAGATGTTTCAGGGCTTACAACAGCCAGGGGTACCCTCCCAAAGGCAGGCCAAAGAGAACAAGGAAGCCGCTGCCTAGAATGGATGACACTTGCTCTGATTCTTGGAGAGAAAGCTCTGGATTGTAGCTTTTGTCTATGGTACTGCTGGGCTATCTTGAGCCGATCCCCGCTTTCTGCTAGTGACTTGTTTTCCTTGCAGTGTTGATTAGCTTCTTCATGACAACCAAAAACTATTAGAGAAAGAACCTGCTCCACGAACATATCAACTGTGGCTGGGAGGATGACAGAGACACTGAGAAGGGTGCCTTTCAACTGGTCCTGTCTGCTAGAAAAGGTACAGCATCCTGAAAGAGGTCTCCAGGGGTTAGAAGAAGGAGAAATGAGGGAAAGGAGTGAAGAAGAAGGGAAGGAAGAAGAGGATAGGTAGAGAGAAAGTGAGGGGTAGAGAGAGGGGGAGGCGTGGAAGGAGGAAGAGGGAAGGAGGGAGGGAGGGTAGAAATGGAGCTGAAGGGAGGGAGGGAGGAGGGAGGGAAAATGAATACAGTTAGGTTTCTTTTTCCCATTCCTACTTTTTACCATCTATTCAAGCTGTACCATTAGCTTCATGGTTTTTGAACTGCCCTTTAATATGTACTTCATCTCCACATGTACACACCTTGACTCAAGCTAGAGTCATCAGCTATGAGGAAGCCTCAATTGAGAAAACGCCTCTATAAGATCAGATGATAGGAAAGCCTGCAGGACATTTTCTTAATTAGTGATTGATGGGGGAAGGCACAGCCCATTGTGGATGGTGCAATCCCTGGGTTGGTGGTCCTGGGTTCTATACAACAGTGGGCTGAGCAAGCCATGAAGAGCAAGCCAGTAAGCAACACCTCTGTGTGGCCTCTGCCTCAGCTCCTGACTCCAGGTTCCCTGTTTGAGTTCCTGCCCTGACTTTCTTCACTGATGAACAGTGATTTAAAAATGTAAGCCAAATAAACCATTTCCTCTATAGGTTTTATTACAGCGTTTGATTTGTAGCCCTACCTAAGACACTACATAAGGGGTTAAACGTTATTGTTGTATTAGCATCCACGGGGCATTGCCACTTAGCTCCTGCAAATGGAATTCCATGCCACCACCAACCCCCGCAACACACACCACTGCAAACTTCAGAGTCATTTTCTGCACCCTAGAGATTGCTTTGTCTTTGTGAGACCGAAAAGAAAAACCCATCAGCCATCAAGGATTTTAATTATTTATTTTTAATTACACAAGCGATGCTTGAATATGCTCCAGTAGTAAAAAATTCACACAATACATATAAAATGAAAATCTCCCCAGGTGAAGAATCTTAAATAGCTCTGATCTTAACCTGGCAGTCCCCAGCTCTGCTGTGGACCAGTTCTGGGGCACGGTAGAGAACCTGGCAGGGGTCATGGATGGTCATGCTCATGTACAGGGAAGGATGAGGAAGTGAGGTGAGTATTAAGAACTTAGAGGTGAGAGGGTGTGCTCTAAGAATTCATTGTTCCTCTTACAGGAACAAGGAAGAGAAGTGTGAGCCCCATTCCTCAGTGGAGGCTCACTCTCACTAATCCAGTGGTTCTCAACCTGTGGGTCATGACCCCAAACTAAGACCATCAGAAAACACTAATATATACGTTACGATTCATAACAGTAGCAAAAATTATAGTTATGAAGTAGCAACAAAAATACTTTTGTGGTTGGGGATCATCACAACATGAGGGGCTGAATTAAAGGACCATAGCCTTGGGAAGGTTGTGAACCATGGCTCTAACCCATGCTGTCTTTAGGCTGAAAGCTTGGGAGGCAAAGACTCAGCATTCTGGCCATATTTAGCCATGGCAAGTGGGAGGGTTTTTGTCAATTTCATCGTTTTCTCAACAACCTCCTAATAGTGGGTTTTCCCCGTATGACTCAATAAGCCTCTTCATAAGTTCGTTCTGGAGCTAAATGGAGATGAATAGAGCATTTTAGAAAAGGAGTCAGGAACACATTGCCTAGCAGATAAAGATGGAGGCCGTCTCAGAGTCCGGTGGTTCAGCCCTTCCTCTTGCAGACGACAACATCAACCTCCAGAAAAGTGGGGTCTCCGGAAACAAATCACAGGGGCAGAGGAAGAAACAGTGAAAACACCCAGCCTCCTGCACTGTGAGTTACCAAGAGGGTCTGGGAAGATGAAAGCCAATCTTGGTCTATATCGCCCTCACCTGCCTTAGGACGTTATTGCCTGAAGATCTGATGAAGTAATGAAGGCAAAGCGTCACTCAATGGCCAAGCAAGTCTTGAGCACAAAAGAGTGAACTTTCAGTTATTGGGAAAACAAAAGTTCTTACTTATCTGCAGCCAGGTTTCTCAAAACAAAATTATCACCTAACTGGATCAAAATTCTTGGGAATTTAGCCCAGGGAAGACTTGCTTTTATTTCATTTTGTTTTGTGTTGTCTTTCTAAGTTCTCTAGAAGTTTGATTATGGACTCTGAGTTGTATGATATGGGCATTATTTTGTATTCAGTTAGATGTACCGTGGAATGTGATGCAGGTTATATTGGAGGATGTCATTAATCCTAGGGAATACATGTTGACATAGTTCTGAGTTGCTTATGGTTATTATTTGGTTGGGTGTATCCAACCTGCAGCCCACAGACTGTGTGCATCCAAAGATACCTATGAACGTGGCCTGACATATCCATAGATGATCACACCACGTTGCAATGTCAGAAGGTTGGATACCTCTGGTCTAGGCTCACTGTGTGTCTTAGTTTAGCTTTTGTTGTTGTTTGTTTTTGTTTTTGTTTTTGTTTTTCTGTGAAGAGACACCATGACCACAGCAACTCTTACAAAGAAAAACATTTTATTGGGGGCTGACTTACAGTTTTAGAGGTTTAGTCCATTATCATCATGGCGGGAAGCATGGCAGAGTGTAGGCAGACATGGTGCTGGAGAAGGAGCTGAGAGTTCTACATCTTGATCCGCAAGCAGCAGGACACTGTGTGTCACACTAGGTGTAGCTTGAGCATAGGAGACCTCAAAGCCCACCTCCACAGTGACACACTTCCTCCAACAAGGCCACACCTCCTAGTAGTGCCCCTCCCTATGGGCCAAGCATTCAAACACATAAGTCTATGGCGCCATTCCTAGTGAAGCTGGCACACTGTTTAATTAAATATCTCCAGAGGCTCATGCATTCAAGGCCTGGTCCTCAGGTTGGCACTGTTAGGAGGTATTAGAACTTTTCAGAGGCCATGAAGGAGTTTAGGTCACTGGGCAAATCCCTTTGAAGGAGATTTTGGGACCTCAGCCTCTTTCCCTCCCCGCCCCTCTCTGCTTTTCTCTGGATATGAGGCATGTGGTTTAGCTTTGCCACATGTTCTTGCCATGACGTGCTACCTCATCAAGGATCCAAAGAAGTGTTACCAATCATGGATGGATAGAAGCTTCCCAAACTGTAAGCCTACATCCACCTGTTGTCTTTATAAGTCAGTGTCTTCGGGTGTTTGTAGCAGTAATGGCACGCTAACATATGTATGGTGTATGATGATGCCCCGTATTCACCTTTACTGGTTCAACGATTGCACAGACATTTTTGAGTGGCCCAAGCACAGCTGCTAAGCGCTAACGTTTTTTTGTTTTTTGTTTTTTGTTTTTGTTTTTGTTTTTGAATCTACGTTACTGGTTGTGCTGGCTGGTTTTGTGTCAACTCAACACAAGCTAGAGTCATCTGAGAGGAACCTCAGTGGATGAAAATGCTCCATGAGATTTAACCATGGGGACTTTCTTAATTTGTGATCAATGGGGGAGGGTTCAGCCCATTTGGGGCATGCTATCCCTGAGTTGAGTGGTCCTGGGTTCTATAAGCAAGCCAGCTGAGCAAGGCAGGAGAAGCAAGCCAGAAAGCAGCACCTCCTCCATGGCCTGCTCTGTTTGAGAGTTCCTGTTCTGACTTCCTTTGGTGATGAACTGCAATGTGAAAGTGTAAGCCGATCAAATCCTTTTTTTTTTCTCAACTTGTTTTTTTGGTCATTTGTTGTTGTTGTTGTTGTAGCAATAGAAACCCTAATGGACACATGACAAAGCAAAACCGCATGCCTTGTATCACATGTGTGCTGAGTACTATGAATATGTTTTCCATACATGTTTAAATTAATGCTATAATCAAATGGCCAGTAGTATAAGCTCTCCAGTTGATTCTGAATCAATTTATCTCCGTTTCCTTCTTTCCTCTCCCCCTTTGAGTCCTTTGATCCTTTTGAGACAGGGTTTCTCTGTGTAGCCCTGGCTGTCCTGGAACTTGCTCTGTAGACCAGGCTGGCCTTGAACTCAGAGATCTGCCTGCATTTGCCTCCCAAGTGCTGGGATTAAAGGCATGTGCCACCATGCCTGATGATTCTGAGTCTTTCTAATGGCTAATGCATTGTTGATGTAGAGCGCCTAGTCTCTGTGTGGTCTTTTCCTTTTCCTCTTTGGTGTCTCATTGAATTGGAGCTCCCTTTTCTTAACAATACCAGTGAGGCTCTAGTTCTCTTTGCTTGTCTTGCTTAGCTCAGATACCTGTCAGACCAAAATACAGAAAGAGTGGGACATCCTCGACATTTTTGCAGGCCTACAAGTTGCATCGAGCTCGTTTGAAGGCATCTAGTAAGCCAGTGCTTACCAAACTTATGTGCCTAGAGAATCTATTTGTAAACTTTCAGCAGGCAGGTGAGGTGCAGGCAGTGAAGTGGGAGCAGGTGAGGTCCAGGCAGATGAGGTGCAGGCAGGTGAGGTGCAGGCAGGTGAGGTGCAGGCAGTGAAGTGGGAGCAGGTGAGGTCCAGGCAGATGAGGTGCAGGCAGGTGAGGTGCAGGCAGGTGAGGTGGGAGCAGGTGAGGTCCAGGCAGATGAGGTGCAGGCAGGTGAGGTGGGAGCAGGTGAGGTCCAGGCAGATGAGGTGCAGGCAGGTGAGGTGGGAGCAGGTGAGGTCCAGGCAGGTGAGGTGCAGGCAGGTGAGGTGCAGGCAGGTGAGGTGGGAGCAGGTGAGGTCCAGGCAGGTGAGGTGCAGGCAGGTGAGGTGCAGGCAGGTGAGGTGCAGGCAGGTGAGGTGGGAGCAGGTGAGGTCCAGGCAGATGAGGTGCAGGCAGGTGAGGTGGGAGCAGGTGAGGTCCAGGCAGATGAGGTGCAGGCAGGTGAGGTGCAGGCAGGTGAGGTGGGAGCAGGTGAGGTCCAGGCAGATGAGGTGCAGGCAGGTGAGGTGCAGGCAGGTGAGGTGGGAGCAGGTGAGGTCCAGGCAGGTGAGGTGGGAGCAGGTGAGGTGCAGGCAGGTGAGGTGCAGGCAGGTGAGAGGAAGACTGGTGAGGTAGAAATGGGCAACTTTTTAACAGCAGAGTTAATCCCTCAATTCAAATGGACATCTAGGATCAAAATCTGTTGTTTCAAATCTCAATGGCAGAAAGACAAGATCAGAGGTGAAATTCCCACCTTAAGAGCTATTTAACCTTGAATGAAGAAAAGTGTTGCTTTTTAGTGACACTGTCTACACTTTGTTCCCCCCCCCCTCTCTCTCACACACACACACACCCTACATTGTTTTTATTTCTTTTAATAAGTAACTGGCATGTTCTCTGGTGGCTGCATTTTATTGATGGGTGAAAAGGCCTTTTATTCTTTCTTCTCCTATTACAAATGTATCAGCTACCTCAGGAATTTTGGATTAAGGTAAAAATGTTTTGTCAGCATCATTGAATTGGGATCAAAATGAGTAATTTTTTAAAATGAGGAACACTTGAGGAACACTTACCAGGCAGATTGAAAAGGAGAAACAGAGACACAAGAAACAGAAAACCTAACTCACTCCCTCCCCTTGACCACCTTTACTATGAACACTGTCCGAGGTCTTGCATGCTTGGCAAAGAAGACAGGCACAGCTCTTCAGCAGAGAGAGCTAGGTTTCTGCTGCAGGAACCAGCAGGAACCTTCACTGGCACCCCATAAAGCAGCCTCCCTTGTTCTTATGTAATACGTCTTTGCAGCTTAAACCTTTAATTAACCAGAGATGTCATCAAGAAAAGTTTGCCAAGGAAGAGGATGCCTGGTTTAATTAAAAAGATCTTTAATAGTTATTAAGGAAATCAATTTGGAATTCAGGCCTGGGAGCCGAGACGGGGGAAGGAATCAGTGAAAGGAACCTTCCCATCTCTCTGGGTAATGGATTTTAACCCTGCGATCTGCACTGCTTCAACCCTCCCCTGCACCCCCCCACCCCCCACCTCCCCGCAGGCTGGTGGTCCAGTGCAAGCAGAGAGATGCTTGTCACTCATCGTTTTTGAATCAGCATTCCAGATCTGAGAGGCAGTTCTGTCTTAATACAGGAGAAGGCCAACCTTTCTGGAATGTAGTTATCCTGGCAATCAAAAGAAATAGAAAACCTTTATAAATTGAAAATCTCCTACCTCATAAGTATAAACGATTCCTTTTCCCCAAAGAGATGCTTTATGTTTCCCTGAGGATTTCTGCTTAGTCTGTACACCAGGCTTCTTTTTTTCATTACCATTCAAACTGGCCTTTGTTGGATCAAGCCAGAGAAGGGGATTTGGCTCTTTTGTGCTCAAGAGAAATATTATTTTCACTTGTCTCCTGAAAATGATGACCCAAAAGGTGAGATAGCCAGGGGATGGGTGAAATAAATTGTCTGCAGAGAGAAAACTACAACAGGGGGATGATATTAATATCATTTTCTGATGAAACTCAGTTAAGTTCAAATGCTAAAAGCACTTTTCAAATAACCTATGTTTAATTAATATTTGTACTGCACTTAGTGAGTGAAATGGAAGACAGGTGCAGAACCTGGCTCTAAAAATGATTTTCCTGTTGGGATGTAGCTAATTTTCAGGTGGACCCAGGTACCTCTAGCTAGGAATCATACTGGCACCCACCTGAGACACATGAGGAGGGACCAGGTCTTTAATGCTCGAGTCTTTGTTCAAATTGCCAGCTTATATTTTCTGGGCGAGCTGGGGAGAGCCTATCTATTTATATTCCTCGGAGCAAACTGCTCAGAATCGAGGTTTATAATATCTTTGTCATTTTGATGAGTATCTGGAAACTTCTGGGTTTAATGACTTCCCCCATCTCCACTCCCAGAAGTGTCTTTGCTCCTTCTTCCTCTTGGCCTGTCAAAGCTGGGGAAGAATGTCCCTTGGGAGCATGGCGTAGAGTGAGGAAGAGTGGGGACTACAGCAGGGTGGATATGGTATATAGTTCAAGCTGACCTTGAGCACTCTGTCTTGCTCTTGGTAGATCATGCAGATTTTCTTCAAGCACAAACTAAAGAGTGCTGAACTAAAAGATCGCCAAGGTCCCTCACTGGACCCCTACGATTCTATCATCTTATCCATTTTCCCCTTTGTCCTAGTTAAGTCTGTCTCCAAGGTAGGGAGCAGTATTCAGGAACATCTGCTTATGGCCACAGTTGGCAAACTGACAAGCAGCAGGCTAGATCCAGATTACATAGCAGTTTTGTTTACTCTTTTTTTTTTTTTTAAGGGGAGGGGTTATTGAGTTAGCAACCTACACTTACGGTCCAGGAGGCTTCATGATGTTACATCACCATCTAGACATCTGTTTCTGTTGATAATCTGGAAAACCATGGCTGCAGTTGATTTGTGTTGGTGGTAGCCAGGTGTGGGAGAACATTGTTGGCTTTCCATGCCCCCCCCCCCCACATTCCCTACTGCTATGATCACTGTGCCACACACGCCAATGGTCCCTACTATTTTTATCATGTTTACACCACTATTCCTTGGCTTCTCTCATTTCATCCATTCATGCTACCTGCATGGCTTATGTGGGCGTGTGGGCCAGAGGGAGGGGCAGTTGGGATGAGGATTAGAGTCTGGGTGCAGGAGCTCTTTGTCCCCTAAAGGAACCCAGGTGCTTCCAGGGATCTGTGAACTGCTATGTAGGATGAACATCTTAAGTTATGTGGACAGGATCAGAAAAAAGCAATGGCACCATGCTGTGTGCCACACAAGGCCAGCCTGGTTTGTCCATATTGTCAGTAATAGTCTCATGTGACTGTTTAGGGTTCCTCAAACTCAATATGTATAACAACTTGAAGAACAAAGGCCCACATGTGAAGCAATCTTTCTTCTAGAAACCTCACTGAAGATTCTCCCATTAGTCATCAAGTTTATTATCTATACCAGAAGTGTCTAGACCATGAGAGAGGAAATTGTTGACTGTTATGCAAGAAAACATGAGCAGAGGAAACGCAAGCAAACCGAGGCGTGGGGTCCTTCTTCTCGGCCTGCAATGCTTCCAGTGGCTCCATACAAAATGTGCCTTGACCTCTGGTGCTTGTCCTAAATATGTGGCTATCCAGTCTTGGAGCATGTTTGGTACCCCTTTGTGTAAGTTTCCGGCAGACTGTAGAGGCCTCTCTACAATTTAGGTATTCTAAGACTTGGCTTTCACTTTCACTTTGACTTTAGGCTCACACTTCCAAGCTGAAGGCTACCAAGAAAGATGACCATTTTTTCTTTTACTATCTCCCTTTGACTTGTGGGATCCAGGGCATGACAATTGCCATTGGGTTCCCCTATTTTTTAGACTATTTGGGTTAAGGATTTTTCTTTTGTGTTGTTTTTTTTATCAAGCTGAGTCACTCCTTCACACTACCTAGAATGTTGCACTTTCGGTGCAAAATGTGGGTGAGGGGCTTCTATCCTTGCTGACAAACCAGCTTCTACAAACTAGCTTAGACCTATCATTGTAGCAGTAGTAAAATTTACGCTTGGCATTTGGATAAGGAGCAAAGAAAGTTTGGGGCGTGTTTCAAAATAATGAAAAAGCAGGCTTTTGAAAATGCAAAAACCTAACTCCCTTTCAAGGAAGCAAATTAATGTATAAGAAAATAAAAACATGGAGGGAAGGGGCTGGGGGAGAGGGAGCATTAAGTGAAATGTCTAATAGGGAAAGACGCAGAGAGGTGACTGCTAGGTGCCTTCCCTGTTAGACAGAGCCACCCATGGACTCATCAAAGAAGAGAGGAAAAGCCACCTGCCTTTATTCCTTTGACAAAGACGTACCGGTGTGGAAGAAAGGGTGGGCATGGGGTTGCTAAATAGCATTCTCTTTCCACTCAGCCCAGATGATTCCATCTCTCACTGCAGTAAAAGTCCTGGTAGGACAAGTGATTTTTGACAGGATCTATGGTGGCAAGAAGAAACAAGAATGCGGAGGCAGAGGGGGCGCTGATGCATTATTTACAGCGAAAACATGAGCAGGGTCCGCTGCAGGGGTTGGCTCAAAGACTTGAGCCTGTAGGGCTGTGGAATAAAGACAGACATCTTCGAATGCTCCCTAACACTCTTTCCTTTCCCCCTGCCGGGGAACCCTGCCAGGGCTGGAGCAGCACGCAGGCCTCTCAGCTTATGTGCTACCATCTGCCTGGCCCCTGTTCACCTTCTCCCTCCTGCCCTAGAAGAGGTAAAGGACTCCACAGAAAAGTGTCTGGCACCAGTAGGTCAAATTTTGTGAGGCCTGGCATCAGGGGCATCTCACAGGTGGTGACAGGTCTGGTAAGCACGCAGATGGCAAGATATGCATACAGGCACACGTGCAAGAACCCATACACATTTACCCCCTCCCCCCACCCCACCCCCGAAATTCAGGGTGGGCAGGAGAAGGGGCTTGAGGCATCTGATCCAAAAGGAACAAAGGCTGCCGCCTGTGCAGTGAGCTGAAGGGGAGTGACAGGCAGACAGCTAAAGGAAAGGAAAGCCGCGTGTGAAACCCCACAGCAAACGCCGCCGCCGCCACAGAGCAGCATATGCATCGGACTTCACAGCTTCCTCCTGTTTCCAGCTTACACTTGCTCCATATGCTGCTTTACACAGCTTTCTGGGGGCCATAATGGGTTTTATTCCGTAGTTTTTATACTAACACGAATGACTCACATCTGCTCCAGTACCCAATTTGCTCTCTAATGTCTTTGCCTGTGAGGAGAGAACAGCTTATACGGAACTTAGCAGTGACAGGAGTGGCACAGAGAGTCCAAATCCAGGGACAAAGGAAGGTTAGACCCTAAAACACATGAACCGAGGGGTTCTTTGCAAGAATGTCACATTACACGGGGTGGGGGTGGGGGCAAATTGGAACCTAGAGAGATGAACTGGCTGAAGAATCATGACCAGGAGGTAGATTTATTTAGGCTGAATGAAGAGTCAGACTTTTTTTTTTTTTTTTAATTTCCTGCCAAAATCTTTTGCTTGAAGCTTTTCCTTCCTATATTGGTTGTGATGAGGAAAAAAAACCAACAACACAGTTTTGGTTAATCACTAATGATACAGTTACTCCTCCTTGTAGGGTCAAACACAGCTCTGTGTCATTTATGCTGACGCGTATGCCTGTCTATTCTTGTGTGGGTAGATGTGCACATGCCTGTGGTGCCAGAGGATAACCTTGGGTGCCATTTCTCAGGCATCATCCATCTTGGTTTTGTAAGGCCGGGTCTCTCCCTGGCCGGGAACTCACCAAGCAGACTAGGGGAGCTGGCCAGAGAACCCTTAGGGACCTACCGCTTTCTGCTTCCTTAGCTCTGGGCTTACAAGATCATAGTTTCTCTTTTTAAATGAGTTCTGGCGGTGGGACTCAGAACCTTGTGCTTGCAAAGCAAGCACTGTACAGACTGAGCCATTGCCACACCCCCCAACCTGGTTAGTAAACATCTGCCCAAGCTTGGGGACCTCTAGGTGCATTGGATCTCAGAAGAGACATACAGGGCTGGGACCTGCATGGAGAGTCATCTGGCTTCCAGAAGTTTCAAGACTCTCCTGCAATCTATTCCAATTGTAATGCCACTTACTGGCCTGACAACCTAGACCAAAATGCCCTATGGTTGGGTCAGCTAATGGCACATAGCAAACCTGGATTCTTTAGGAATCTTTCAAGGCCCAGAGACTCTTTCCTCATGTGAGGAGGAGACAAAATGAGTCAAGAGCAAGCACTTTAGAAGAAAATCTCCAGTCTCCCCAGTATTACACACACACACACACACACACACACACACACACACACACACACACCTATGGAGCTGTCTCACCCCAGGGCCTTGGTTTTCCTGTATGCCAAACTGTCCAAATGAAGCGCCTCAGCAGCCGGCAGTGTGGGGCTGCACCATCTCAGGAGCTTGGCGGTGGTGTTGTGTAACCGTCTGCCATCTGTTACTCAGAAACAGCATCACAAAGCGCTGAGCAATGGACTCCGGTGCTGCAGCTCCTGCTTGGAGCCCCCAGCGGTTCCACAGCTTGCTTGGGGTGGGGGCTGGGGTGTTCCCTGTAGAGCTGACACAGAACACTTTGAGTCCCAGGACTAGGAGTCTAGGGTAAGGCCCCTGGAAGAGATCTGGGGAGGAGTTGGTGCTCTTGCCATGCCCCATCCCTCCCATGGCATTAGCTACCCAGGCCTTTGTCTGCCTAAAGCAACAACTGGAGAGGCTAGGGGTTCAACAAAGACAAGTGGGGGGACATCAGCAGGGATCTGTGTGGTGCTCAACAAGCTCAGCTGCGTCTTGAAATGGGCTGGCCAGTCTTTTCTGGCTGTTTGATTCCCACAGCTGTTTCCAGCCCCAAACTTCTTACCTACATCTCTGATCCAGGGCATTCCAGGGACTTTAGGCAGGGCTGCCTTATGGCTGAAAGACAAGTTACCAAATACTGGAGGCTTCCTGTGGCCTCCTCCGTCTCTGAGCAGCTCTGAGCAGCACGTGTCTTGAGGGCTCCGTGGCATGGAATGAGAGCTGATTGATACTTTTCTCACCTGCAGTCAGGTGTGGGCGTTGCCCCTATACCAAGCTCTAGCTCAGTGAGTGAAGATGGCAGGGAGCATGCAGCTGCCCTACTTGCTGTGTCATTCTCACCTTGAGAAACTTGGAGCCAGCATCTCTCTAACTAAAATGATGCGACTCCAGTGGCCACTACTCCCCAGACTCTGGAAAAACAAACAAACAAACAAACAAACAAACAAAACTTTTGCCTTTTCTCTCTGGACTCTCAGTGATCACATCCATTTCTAGGATTTAGGGAAGGGCTAGGACACAGCTTTGATTTGCTCTGTTGGTACGGTAGGCTAGGTTAAGAACCACTCCTCTCTGGAGATATGGCTAGAATTCCAGCCTACCGGAGGCTTATGTGGAAAATGGATTCAGATTTTTTTCTCTGTGTCTAAGTCCAAGTGACTTTAGTCTATAACTGGAAGACATATTCCTTAAAAGCAAGTGGGAAAGGGATTTTGAAAGATAGTCCATTGTACCTATTGCTTACACTCCCAAGACCACTTTCCCATAGCTTCCTGTAGTTGTGCTAACTTAAGACCCCCCCCCTCCAGCAAGCCCCGATACTTTAGAAGGAGAGAAAACTCCCCAGGGAGATAAATGTGCCTTAATTTTTAAAAGGACAGCTTTCAAGTTAAATTTAGACTGGCTCAGTTTTCCATTAAGAAGAGAAAGTTGCCGGGCACCTGCTCAAAAGAAAAGAAATACCCTGGGGAAATTGCTGAACCTGAGCTTGACCCTGAAATGGCCAAGCAAGTGAGCCTGGACTTGAGGCAGCGTCTGTGTCCACCCCACTAGCCAAGTGATGGCTCCTGCTAGCGGACCTTGGTGTGAACACCACGTGCAACACCACGCAGAGAAAAGGAACTCCTCCCAGGCAGTGCCTCACCTGGCGCGGGTTGGTCCTTAAGTATCAGCTTGCAGCTGGTGTAGCTGGTATCCCCATAACCTGTCCCCGCCCTACTATGTCCAGCACAACCACAGCCCAGGATGGTCAGAGAGCCTCTTTCAAGGTCCCTCAAACGTTCTGTGCTCCTTGGTTGGCGGGAGGCGGTAGCACCCCCTCCCTCTCAGAGCTGGGTTCGCTCCCGCCCAGCTCTCCCTAGGAGTCAGTCTGTCTGTCGAGCCCGCCCTCCCTCCGCGCTCCCTCCTCCTAGTGCTCCTCCGTGGGTGCCGGGCACAGCCTCAGATTCCACCTTCCCGGCTGCTCTAGTCAGTTTCCCTCGCAGCGGCCACGGGCAAAGGCAGCAGCAGCGCGCAGCAGCATCTCGGCGGCCACCGCGGCTCTCCGGCTGGAGCCGGCGCCAGGCTAAGCTGCCCCTCGTCCCTTTCCGGCCGCATCTCGAGTCTCCAGCGCCCCTTGCTGCTGTAGCTTTTCTCTGAAGCCGGCGGGGTAGGATCCCACCACCTAACATCAGGATCCCAAGAGCAGCGTTACCCCTAGAGCGAGGCGCTGGGCGACTCGTGCCCCGCCGCCCCTGACCGCCGGGGGGTGCCCCAGGGACGCGTCGCCACCGAGAGGAACAGGCAGAGGGGACCATGCGGCGCCTGACTCGCCGCCTAGCGCTGCCCATCTTCGGGGTGCTCTGGATCACAGTGCTGCTGTTCTTCTGGGTCACCAAGAGGAAGTTGGAGGTGCCGCTAGGACCCGAAGTGCAGACCCCCAAGGTATGCCGTTTAGTGGCGCGCAGGTCGCCAAGCACTGGCCGGCGGGAGGGCGCACGGTCCACGCGCTGGGTTTGAAGGTTCCAAAGCAGGGTGTCTGGGTGCTGCAAGTAGGTACGGGCGCGGGTTTCGGCCATGAGGAGGTGCTTGAAGAATTTAAGAAGCTTGGGGAGTCTCCAGATCCGTGGCGTGTGTAAGTGGCAGTGGGCGTGGGTGGTGGGCGCGCGCTCGCAGGGAGAGCCAGGCTCCCAACTTAATTTAACTAGCTGCCCGGCAGCCGAGGGGGCGCTGCGGACTAGCCACCTTGGAACTAGAGGTCGGTGGGTGCTGCTGGAGGGTAACTGGAGGTTGGCTGAGTGGGCAATGCTGGTAGAAGTCTGGTGGATGCGCGGAGTGGAGCTCTTTCCCTCTGTTTCCAGGCCCCAGAGGAGGAGGAGGAGGTTGATGACCAGGGTGTGCTGAGCACGTGAGCAACACTAGCGCCAGCTCCCTGAAGCCTCTCCAGTGGGTGCCTTCCCTGTCCACTGGACCTGGCCTGGTGCCATGGGGCTCTGTTGGAAGTTGAATGCGCTCAGAACACCACGAAGGAGCCCATAAGAACAGAAACCATGCTACTAGCAGGAGTTGGGGAAAATGGGAATCCAAGTGGCTTTTCTAACTCTCGTCCAGTCAGTGCAGCCCAAAGGAGTGGAAGGTTCCCCCTACTGGCTCTCTGTTGAGATTCAGAGCCCATGTCCCTCTTTTCCCGCAGCCTTGAACAGGGGAAACAGAGCGAGGCCTTTGGGGGATTTGCTGGCAGCTAAACAACCTTTGTGAGTGCTAGGCAGCTTCTAGGAGTGGGAGGAGCTGGTGGTCTGAAAGAGGAAAACCCTCTGTGTTGTGTGGGAGGGGATCTCATCGATAAGTACCTTTGGTAATAAGGCCTACTGTGTGCTGAGTGCGTGCCCATAGTGGGTGCCTTCTTCATGAGTTGTTGAATACTGTTTTTATCTCATAGATGGGGAGACAGGTGGAGAGTCTTTAAGTAACTCGCCTTAGATCATTCTGGATTTGAACTCAAACCTCCACAGAATTCTCCCACTTGGATCCCTATAGACGCTTCTTTTAACCACGCACATTGGCACTTGTGTTTTGGAATCTTGCCATTGTTAGTTGGTCAAAATAAGCATTGAGTTAGCACCCATGGATCCAGGCTATGTGCTACGGTGCCTCGGGATGCAGAGATCCAGGATTTGCTCCTAGCTGGAGGGTGGTTTTTGCTCATCAGTGGTCCAAGACATACAGAATTGACAGCCAGATGGGTTCACTGCACTGGGTGTCATGGGAGCTGGGGGCTTCCTGGAGCGGGACACAACAGCCCAGGTGGGAAGGATGGAGTGGTAGCCAGTAGGCAGAGGGCATCCCAAGCAGAGCATAAGTCAGATTTGAAGGAACCAGACCGTATGAAGCCTGGGGAGGTCAGAGGAACGAGGTGGGGGCAGCATGTCCAGGTCAAGTCAGGAAGGACCATGAGCGTTGGAGGTGGTTAAGCAGAGAGTGGTGAGGTTGATTAGCATGTCCATCAGGCAGCCTTTGCAGCACAGGATCTGTTTTCTCACTGACGCAGACCCTGACCACGGATCTGTAGGGTTTTTTTTTTCTTTCTTCTTTTTCCCTAGGTGGTTCTGCTCTGTGTGGTGCAGTTAATGATGCCTGGAGGGACATGAACTTTCTCTGTTTTGTGCTGAATCTCATTACCTTCAGCTGACTTATTCTTAGTTTTGCCCCAGGGATCTGGGACAAGAGCTCTTTTTCCTTTGGGGGCACTTCGTCTTTACTCCTTTCCTGTCTCTTATCCTCGTCTGTACACAACACATGGCGAAGGCAGGCGGCCAGGTTACCAGGCACTGTGCTGGGATGGATGCCGCTGTCCTGTCCGGTGTGTGTGTGTGTGTGTGCGTGCGTGCGCGCGCGCGCGCGCGCACAAGGTGAGCTCTGGGAAGTTCCCTAGGGGTGTAGAATCATAAGCAGATGAGTGGTCTTGTATCCAGAGTCTGTCCAGAAGCCCACTCTTTGTCTGAACATTTTACCTACTTCCTATTTTGTATATCCTTCTAAAGCTCAGTTACTCTACAGGTCTTAGACTTTTGACACACTTTATTACTATGTGTACCCTTACTCCCGTGTTGGTTAGTGCTTTCCCATTTTCACCTGTACGTGGCTACATACATGTCTTGTGTACATTTTTTGGTATATGTTTATGTATGAACAGTTCCCCTGGATCTTAGTGTGTGTGTCTTAGTGACCGAAAGCAAACTGGGGAAGAAAGGGTTTGTTCAGTTTACACTTCCATATTATTGTTCATCACAGAATGATGTCATGACGGAAACCTGGAGGCAGGAGCTGATGCAGAGGCCGCGGAGGGTGCTGCTTACTGGCTTGCTCAGCCTGCTTTCTTATAGAACCCAGGACCACCACCCCAGGGATGGCGCCACCCACAATGGGCTGGGCCTTCCCCCATCAACACTAATTAAGAAAATGTCTTACAGGCTTGTCTGCTGCCCAATCCTAGTGAGGTATTTTCTCAATTTAGCTTCCCTTCTCTCAAGTTTGTGTCAAGTTGACACAAAACTATTCTTCACAATGTGTATCTCAGGAAAGATGAAACCAGAACACTTTTATTTCCTACGATTGGTAGGAACAGAAACTTTATATGACCTGTCTAAAGAAACACAGTATTCCCCCCAACTGGACTGCGTGTCAGAATCACCTGGAGAGCTTGGTTGGCAGAGATTCTTGGGTTTATTACAGAGATTATGATTCTGTGTATTTGGGAGAAGGTCCTAGACTTAGCACTTCTGCAAATGTGTCATGTGACTTTAGAGTGGCCTTTGGGAAATAGATGAAGAATGCCAAGTCTGTTGTCTTGTTGCCTTGTGTGATCATGGCCAAAC
The DNA here is from genome assembly GCF_964271855.1 of Acomys minous. Lineage (NCBI taxonomy): Eukaryota > Metazoa > Chordata > Mammalia > Rodentia > Muridae > Acomys > Acomys minous. Next base: position 106,219,533 of record NC_140489.1, on the reverse strand, counting down.
GAGCCATCTTTTTCATGAATGTGATGGTACCTAAGCTAGAGTGGACCTTTGCACACAGGAAGCAGTAATTCCTAATACAGCACTTTACCAACCTAAGACTCCATTTCACATATTAGCTCATTTAATCTTCTCAGCAGTCAGCAAGTGAGATAGTATTTTTTTTTTCCAGATGAGATTAATTGATGATATTTGGGCCAAGATAAAAAAGGTTTTGCAAGGACAGCCTCAGGATGAGAATAGGATGCAGAGTGTTCCGTGGACCACTCACCTTGTGTTTCTTCCTTGCCCTTCAGTTAGACTGACAGCCTAAGTCTCCACTGGTGGGTGACTCAGCAAGGTTGGAGGTATGAACTGTGTGAGATCACCATCTTCTTTTTAGAGCAGTGTTTCTCAACCTGTGGGTCTCGACTCCTGTGTGTATATGTGTGTGTGTGTGTGTGTGTGTGTGTGTGTGTGTGTGTGTGTTCACATATCAGGTATTTTCATTATGATTCATAACAGTAGCAAAATTGAGTTCTGAAGTAGCAAGGAGATCATGTTGTGGTTGGGGGGGTGGTCACCACAACACAGGGAACTGTAGTGAAGGGGTCACAGCACGGGGGAGACTGAGAACCACTAATCTAGAGTTTCTTAACCCACGGAGAGTTCCAAGTGTGCACGTGTGTGCAAGCGTGCTTGGATGTGTGAATGCAGGTACACACGTGCCGTGGTGTACATGTGGAAGTCAGCGAGCAGCCTTGCTTTGAGGTCTTTGCCTTCCACTGTGTTTGAGACTGGGTCTCCTTTGCTGTTTTCCTGCTCCGTTTGGCCACGCTAGCTGCAGCAGGAGCCTCGTCTGTCTCTGCTTCTCAGCTTGGGATTTCAGACACGGGCTGCCTGCTATGTCCTGCTCTTACATGGGTTTTACGAAGTTGGCCTAAAGTCCTCATGCTTTCAAGGCAAGTGTTTTTTCAGTTGAGCCACATCCTTAGCCTGAAGCCATTGCCTTGACTCTAAGAATACAGTTGGTGCACTGGTCTACCATGAGGGATGGGGGAAACGGGGTCAGGGTGGGGGCAGGGGGGGAGGCGGGACTGGATGGGGGACTCGGGTTTTGAATGAGTTCTGTACACTAGGCATCTGTAGGAAACGGTCCTGCAACCACGGTGGAAGCCTTTGCCTGGCTATGCAGAAACCTTGGGAAAACTTTCCTCTTGTTGAGGCTTCTTTGCTGTGTAGGGGTACAACGATGTCTTTCCTACATATCATAATGCTGTGGGCCACAGCCCCGATCGCAAAAGACATGTTAACGAGAGAAAAGCAAAATGAATGTAATTGGTTTACATGCCTCAGAAGCCTTCAGACTGACGCTCCAAAGACCTGGTGTGTGCTGGTGGAGGACGGATGGCTGTAGAGGACATACATACCACTGGGGAAACGGGCACAATCCAATGCTGGCAAAGGGAGCAGGGAAGGCCTGCACTGTTTAGGTCAGTCCTTCTGCGACCCTTTAATTCAGTTCCTCACGTTAAGGTGAGCCTGGAACCATAAAGTTATTTTGTTGCTACTTCATAACTGTTATGCTGCTGTTATCAAGTACAAAGTAAATGTCTGCTCTGCAGGATATCTGATCTGTGGCCCTGGTGAAAGAGCCAGTCAATCCCCCAAAGAGCTTGAGAACCACAGGCTGAGAAGAGCTGGTTTAGATCTTTTAACCTATCTGAGCTGCCTTCTTTCCTCCTGGGTGCTGACAGGACCCTTTTATGGATTGAAGGACTTAGATCTACCATCAGACAAGGTAGGGCGGAGAACTCCTTTTATGGCCATCTCTAGCACAGAGGGGGTGTTAGATGAAGCTTTTGAAGCTTTATGGCTTGCTTTGGGTAAAGGAGTCCTGGTATTCTGTGGCTTTGCCCATAGCGAAGAGAGACCCAGGTTCTTGCCTTGCCCTTGACGGAATGGGGACCAGGGGATAGGAGGAAATGCTCATGAGGAGGCTTGACTTCTGAGACCTTTGCTTTGGGGTAATCTTTAAAAGCCCCAAGCCCAGCATGGTGTCGAGGGTCAGCTTACTTCTAAAGCGAGAACAGTGGTTTTCCATCCTATGCATCTTCAGAGGGTCTGAGGATGGTATAGCTCCGGGAGAGGGCTCCTGGGCTGGAAACTGCACAACTGTTAGACTCTGTCTGGCCATAGGCTCTCAGGTCCTTGGTCTCCTTCCCTTACCATGCTATGGAATGTCCTCCATTCTCCTAGTGATGATGTCTTCACAGCAGGCCTGATATAACCCTGCACTCAGTGCGTCTCCACCTGAGCGATGTGGACAAGGATGAGATATGTGTGCCGCAGCCCTGGTTAAGTAAAGCAGTTGCCTTTCCCCTCAGTTTCATGAAGGGATGGTTCTAGGAACTGGGGTGATAACTTGGTAAAGTGCTCGCCTAGTCAGTGCTCAAACACGAGGGCTGAGTTCTGTGCCCTGGCCCCCACGTAAAAGCCAGGCGTGGCCCTGTGTTCTCGTCATCCCAGCTCTATGGAGGTAGGGACAGGACTCCTAGCCGGATCGGTGAGTGTCGGACTACTTAAAGACCTTGTGAGGAAGAACAAGGATGGGGTTGCGGAGATGGTGTTCTTGGTGAAGTGTTCGCTGCCCAAGCATGGGACCTGAGTCTGTGCCGCTGTAACCCTAGGTCTGAGGAGGCAGAGGTAGGCAGGTCCTCGGCGCTCACTGTGGTGGCAGTCCAGCCAAATCTCTGAGCTCAGGCTTCAGTAATGGAGGCCATCTCAAAAACCAACATACAGAGTGATTGGATATATACTTTGTCTTGTTTTCTGAGACAGGGTTTCTCTGTGTAGCCCTGGCTGTCCTCCGGGACACTTGCTTTGTAGACCTGGCTGGCCTTGAACTCACAGCGATCCTCCTGCCTCTTTCTCCCTGAGTGCTAGGATTACAGGAGTGCACCACCATGCCCAGCTCCTGATAGCTACTTTTGACCTCCACATATATGCACATACATGTGCTCATGTGCACACACTGGCATGAAGCATAAACATGTATGTAACCCCACACACACCTCTTATAAAAACAAAGACCAGAAAACAAGCTTCTGAGAAATGACACCTGAGGTTGACCTAGGTCTACACACTCACGCACACACATGTGCACATGAATACACATGCACACACAAGAAAGATGGGCTCTATTAACAGCACAAGTAAAGATTTCTTTAAGCTTGACTTTTTCATGTTGATTCGATTTTAAGGCTGGCTCTCCACCCTCAAATTATTCATCAAATCTCTAATTTCTAATTGAAAACCATGTGACAAGTTTGATGTTTTATTCAGGCTGTATTTTTAATGGTAAATACCATATCACTTAAAAAGACCTGAAAAGGGCATGTTCATTTCTCTTCAGTCTTGTCATTTGTTTGCCATTTGGAAAATTATATAATAACTGACAGTTTTTTTTTAAAAAGGAGCAAAAAATTATTTTGTCTCTTATTTCCAAGGAACTAAATTTAGTCCAAATGCTTAGTAAAAGCAAGAGTTTCAGGCCGGAGGGGAATTTTTGAGGAAAGTATTAGGAACGTAAAGGCTTTGAGTAAAGTGCCTCCAGCGTATGTAAATGTCTTGGAATGTGCTAGAGCTACAGAAAACGCTATTAGAACATACTTGTCTTTTTGTTGTATTTGCATACCACCAGCACCTTAACCATATAGCACTGTTGTTTTATTTCCCATTTAGTAGTTAATTTCTCCAATTAAAAAAGGTATGACTTTTGCAGAAGGGCACTATTAATCTAGGGACACTTGGTATGTGCATATTGGGTTCGGTCCAGAGGATCGTGGCCCTGGCATCGCCAGAGGCAGCCTGTTATCACATGCAGGTCTGCCCTCACATTTGCTGTGCAGGTGCCCATGCAAGGTGTGGACCAACGTCCCTTGGGAGGCTACCCTGGGAGCAGCGTGTCAGGGTGCTATAAACAGGCAGCCTAGGGACACTGCCTGGCCCTGTAGCTTCTGAAAATGCAAAGTGTGAGGTTGGAATCGTAGGAAATAGCTTGTCTTTACTTTCTAGAGTAGGCTTTAAAAAAAATACATATTTTAAAAAAATATGTATTTTTGTGTATTTAAAAAAGCTTAACTCCTGAGGTATCATTTCATCTCCTCTGTGGGAAACTCACCCCGGCTCCTTTTTAGTCTTCTCTGAATTGATCCATGACCCAGAGACTTTTGAAAAGCCCAGTTGTCTGGTCCTTGGGACCAAGAGTTTGTCCATGTTCTGACTCCCTTTTGCTTTTCTGGCTCTCTTTATCCCAGGCAGAAAGCCCTATCGCTGGGCCTCAGGAGTCCATGCCTAAGGGACATCTCTGACTTAGTCTGGGGAATGGTGCCCTCCATACCCTTTGTTTCCCAATAGGGCCTAGCAGGTAGAAAATGCAAAGATCAACTGTAGGTTCTCACCCTCCCTCCCCTGGAAACACAGAATTACACTGCTCAAGTCAGGGCACTCACAGGGGGTGAAGCTGGCTGAAGGCAAATGCGTACCTCTGTCTGTCCATCAGGTGCCCTTCTTCACGCAGGGCTGCCTGTCCCCCCAAAACACCCAGCTGCTCACTCCAGTTCCTCAGAGGCCATTGTAAACCAAGCAGGCAGAGAGTAAGCCCCACTGTGGGCCGACGCCTAAAGCCTAGAATTTCTACACACTCTTCTTTCTCTGCTACACCTTGCCATCCCAAATTTCAAAGAATCTTTACCCTTCTGCAGGCTCCCAGGAACCAGATTTGTAGAGACGTGTTTTGTACTCCTTTGTTTGATTTCAAATGTTAGCAGTTTTGTCACCCATCCAGAGTGTCACAAAGTCCCCAATGTGTTTTTTGGAAAATAATCTGAATTAGAAAAGCAGGGGGCAGTTCCTCTGCTCGGCTCTTAGGTGGGGAACATCAACCCTGCCATGGCTTCTGCACACCTACTCTAGAGACCCAGAATGATAGCCCGGCCATCTGTTTCAGGAAGTGAGTTTGATGTGCCCTGTGCCCTCTGCAGCTGGCAGCTAGCTCTTTCCATGGCTGGAGCTGCCCTGAGCTAGGTGGTGAGTTTGCCCACTCTGTGGCCCCCAGGTACTCATGAGAGCCAGGTGATAAATTCCTGCCTTCCTTAGAGCCCCTACCGTGTCAACATCAGGTATGGTTTTACTTAGACACACAGCAGTCAGGGTGTCTTTTTCTGCCTTTGGCAGTGCTGGGACTAACTCAGCTTTTTCTTTTCCCGGCTCTGTCAGCTGTGAACTGGGAACAGCACGTTATAGCACGGATGACACCCTATCACCCCACCTTCAGAAAGAGCTATTTCAGGTTAGTTGTGAGTATTTCTGAAGGGAGACCTCATGGCTAGAAATAATTGCATGTGTGCGTGTATATGCATGTATGTGCAGAGATGTGTGTGTGTGTGTGTGTGTGTGTGTGTGTGTGTGTGTGTGTGTGTAAGCCAAAGGTGGACATCAGTGTGTCTTCCTTAGTTGCTCCCCATCTTTCTTTTGGAAATCGGGTCCAGCTAGACTAGCTAGCCAGCAAGCCCTAGGGAGCTTCCTGTTTCTACCTCCCCAGCGTTGAGATTACAAGGGCATGCTGCAGTGCCTGGCTTTTTATAAGGATGCTCGTGCAGTAAGTTATATACTCCCTAGCTCCTAAAACTTATCTTTTAATTATTTTACCAGAAATGCTAGACTAACCAAAAAAATAAGTCAGTCTCTGAATCCTTAGATGTAGAACTGATTAAGAAAGAGCCCCTTGGGATAAAGAATATGCATTCTCTCTCTCTCTCTCTCTCTCTCTCTCTCTCTCTCTCTCTCTCTCTCTCTCTCTCTCACACACACACACACACATACAAACACACACACACACACACACTTGCTCACTTACACAGATGTATGCACACGCGGGTGCTCTGGGAGTTCTGGAGAGGCTCCTGAAATTTGCTGGCTCTAGGACTTTGGTATTACAGAATAAGTGGCCTGAAATGACCTTCTGGGGCAGCAGGCTTTGCATCTGGCAGCAGCCACTGCTATCACAGGACCTAATGAGTTGCTAGGAAGCTGCTGGGGGGCAGAGAGGAGATGGTGACTGTGGTGTGAGAAATGTCACTGCCTCACAGCGCCACCTGGGGTGCCCTCCTTTCTCCATGCTTCATTGTATTCTTCTGCTTTTCTTCTGCACACCCCCCTGAGATGCTAGTCCTTTGTAAGGTGGGGGGCCCAGGGTGCAGGGTGAGAAGCCCTGCTGAGAAGTCTGGAGAAACAGTGGTAGTCTGGCCCCGAGCCCTGGGCTCTGCAAGAGCCCGCTACTTCCCCACAGGCTCCAAGGTCAGGGACAGCCTGCCACTCTGGTTCTTGGAGCCACAGGACTGTTCTGGACACAGAAGGAGTTCTTTCTGATGGAAGGGAGTTCTGCTTTGGGCCACTCTGAGCCATTCAGCCTTCTGTCAGCAGGAGCCCTTATCTCTGGAAATAAGAGAAGTCTGATTCCCCAGCCTCCTGGACAATGCTGATTTCAAGTTCAAAGCCTTTTCTGCATACCATTTCCTGGAGACACGATTTGCCACTTTAAAAAAAAAATAATTAAATTCTCCTCGCGTCTTCTGTCTTCTTAACTGTAAGCACTTCAGGGATCTTTCAAGGAAATGCAGGCAAACAGAGCACGCATGCATGTTCCTGCCAGCGGGCTTGAAGGCCCATTGCAGAGAGCAGCGATCTCCACAGTCCGCTTTGCTGAAGATCCTGCTGTTCACACCCAGTTTGGATCTTATTCAATGTCATGGGAGAGTGGGAAATGTCTGTACAGCAGATGGGACCGTCCCATCTTTACCACCTCACTCCACAGATAGGTTCTGTCTTCAGTGGAGACGTTGAAATTAAAAATTTTTTTCCTCCCTTGGTTGTCAAGGCTGAAGATTTAGGGAGCTTCTCTTATTCCTCTGATACTATCCTATCCGTTCCTGATCTCTCTCTCTCGGCTCCCCAGCCATAGAGAGACTGGTCCAATCAATATTTATGTGGGCATCACTTGCAGCTGCGACACACAGGCAATAATGGCTGCCAAATTCCTTGATGGCCGTTGAAATATTCACGGGTGCCTGTATTGGAGGTCCGTTGTTTCCCAGCATCTCAGGAAGAGCAGACCATGTGATGCAAGGATTAATTAAGCCTCTCAGATAATTGGCTATTAATAGATGGCCAGTTGATGACTGCCAGCTGGATGCTGGATTGACTAATGTCCTTATGGTGGGCAGGTGGTTGACTTCAGAAGAGAAACGGGCTGAAAGACCTGACTAATTAAATACGGAATCAGGGAAAGGCAGTTAAGAGGTAGCTTCTTTGCCCCCGCCCTTCCTGTGATGTTTTACAGTTTACAAAGCATTTATCTGCCGGGATGCTTCATTTGATCCTTTACTGTGCCCATGTGAGATCGAAGTTACTCCTGTGCTTGTTTTCTGAGGTATTCAAACTCTGAGGTTATACGGGAGTGGGGCTTGGGCAAACTTGTCTATCCAAGACTTGCTCTTTCGGTCCACAAAGCATGTGCTACTTCTGTTACGGACACGTGCAACTGCTGGCTAGACTCCTTTTCCAGGGAAAAATGAAATGTACACCCGTCTCCGTGTGTGAGTTACATGCATATTCCTTATCAGCATTGCTTTTCTACCTACAGAAGAGACCTGGCACAGGAACTAAAGGGAATGCAGAGTTTGTCTGGGAGGTGGACCATGAAGGACCTAGAGGCCACCCTAACCCTGTGGCGTGGGAGGATGCCAGAGCAGCAGACGTGGAGAAAGGCTGCCCTTCACAGTATCCTCTAGTCCTATCCTTAGATAGCCGTGCTGTCCTCATTTGGGGACCCCGTGTTCCTCGAGCCACCTCCCTTCTCAGCCTGCACAGTACAACCACAGGAGAGTCTCCACTGCTATCTGTAAGGCCACCCCAACTCACAGGGTTGTAGAATTAAGTCAGCCTGTCCACCCTTGACTTGCCCCCTTTCCTGATGAACATGGTCCTTAAACAATCAGAAGCAATTCCCTTCAAAGAGGAAAAAGAATGCAGCTTCAAAGAACTGAATGCAACCTGTTTGCAATGCAAGACAGGTGCAGGTGGATGACTCTGGGGATGTGGATGGAGGGCCTCTAGCATCCCCATAGCTCCTACTTCTCAGTTGCAGAGGACCCTGGCTTGTGTCTATTTATACAAAATGGAGCACACAGGTTATTCTGGAAGGTGGCCTGATGACTGCTTTGCTCTGCCTGGCAGATGCTCTGCTGGTCTCCAGTTCATTCCAGACTGGCTTGCAGATACGAGTAACGAATATCCCTAAACTCGGCAAGACACAAAGGCAGGGCCCTCGGTCCTGTTGAGCATTCTGTCTACACCTCAGGTAAACTACGGAAAGGCTGGGAGTGGTGCTTTTGCTATAGTCCTGACTGATATAAGCGCAGTGGGTGCTCTTCTCCAGAATCCCAAACTGAAACATGGCGGGCTCGCTCTCATGCCTTTCTCTTCAGCATGGCAATGTCTGAGGATGCTGTGTTTGTCAAGAATGTACATGGAGTGTGAGCGGACAAGCCTTGAACTTTCTCCCTCTCCTCAGAGGCCCTGGTGGCTTGGTAGCTGTTTGTTCAATTCCTGGTTGTGTCAGCTCTGCAGGTCTCCCCTCCTGCCCCCCCTGCCCCCCCACTCCCCCCCACCTCACTTCAAACTGAGATTATTGTTTCTGTTACGTTTCCTCTTAAAATTGAGCATATGTTTTGGAAGGCTGCTCGTCATGGTCGACTAGAGTTGAACACGTGTGCATACCTATGATCGTGCAATCTCCAACTTGCTTTAATAAATCCAGCACAAGTGTGTGTGTGGCTTTGATGTTCAGCCTGTCGTATATTCAAATTGTAGTCAGCTAACTCCCCCCCCCCCCCAGGTTACATGCAGTTGTTCGACTCTGTGGTTGCAGTATAAAGTCCACTATGTAAATGAATGGGTGTGTTATTTGTGGAAACCACAATTTGAATTTCATATATTTTTTTTCACATCTGGCGAGACAGTTTCTTCTGTTGGTAATATTTTCAGATATTTATGAATGTAGAAAAAGAAATCCATCCTATGTGTAAGATATGCCAAGCCAGATGACAGGTCACATTTGACCCACAAACCACTGGAATTCTATTTACTTAGGAATGCTGAGGCTAGTCTCCCATGTTGGAAGTCAGTGTCAAGGTTGACCTTGGTTAAGCTTAGTAGCTACAAGCATTTTCTTTTCAGCAGGGGTTGGGGGGGGGACATCTGGGGACATTCAGGCTTGTCATCTAAGTGGTAGTTTCACAGGCAGATCTACCTTCTGGAAAAATCACTCACTACATATTCCTTCCCTTTTGTTTGCTCTGCTTCTGTAGAAGGTTCAAAAGGAAAAAAAAAATCCGAATGGAGTGTGGCTGGAGTGCGACTTCGGGCCTTGACATCTCATTTAGGGGGCAGAGCCTAGCGGTAGTCTCTGTTCTTTTTTATAGCCTCTGTTTCCTGATCACTGAATAGGGCAGTCTTTGGAGAAAGGGTGTTGGTTTGACTTTGCAGTTTCCCAATTCTGGCTCCCTTTTGTAGACTGAGAGACGTTTAACAACTGGTGTGGTAGAGGTTTCCAGTCAGTTGAAGTGAGTGCTCAGTGCTCACCTATTTGCTGGTGGATCAGAGGAATAAAGGGTTCCTGGGGGAGAGCAGGGGTGGCCGAGGGCATCCGGGACACTGAGAGCCGTGAGTAGGACTTTGGCTGGTGCTTATAGCATGACTTAGTCTGAAACACACACTTTTTTTTTTTTATAAGTAAAGGGTAAGGGATTAATTCCAGGAAGCGCACTTACACCAAACAATATGTCATAAAGAAAATGGGCATCTCTTTTCTGCTCTTGAGATAAAAGGAAGGGAAGCAACACCAATGCCATGGGCACTGCTGGAGGCTCTCCAGGTTTCCCATCCATCCCAACTCAGGAGGCATTGTTACTTTTTTTTTTTTCTAGAAGAACACCCAGAGTCATCCATGGTAGAACGTGCCTGTAATGTTTGCACACTTGGGAGGCTGAGGCAGGAGGATTGCTGTGAGTTCAAGGCTACATAATGAGTACTGTGGGTATCTATTAATGACCCTACTCAAAGTCAGGCTTGTACAAGCAAGCAGAGAACACAAGTGCCAAAGCAGCCTCCTCTGTCTCCAGAGCTCCTCTCCTCTTTCTGTGTCACTTTCCCTCTGCTTCACCACCCTCACCCCAGACTTCCCTGCCTCCCCCCCACCCCCCCAGTCATACCAGTTTTTCTCTCTTGAAAGTGAGAACTTAGAAGCAGTGGCCAGCCTCAAGCCTGCGCGTCTCCTGTATCCCAGAATTCCTACGCATCTTCATCACATCATACACGTTTGAGCAAGACAGTTGTATCAAAAGCTATCGCTTCTAGGATGATTTGTTTTAGTGCAATATCGGAGGCAAAAACTTTACAACGTTTTCCGAGAGAAAAATGTTGGGCTTTCATACTGCTCCATTTCAGAACACCAAGAGTGTTTCTGCTTTTCAGGCTTAACCTTTCAAATAGCGAGTCTCCAAACTCTCACGTTGTTGAGCATGTTAAGGTGCTTCCAAAACGACTCAGGATTGATTACAGAGGGAACGGAGAGGAATTAGTCAACAGATGCTCAAGATACAAAGATTGCAGTTGATGGCTTAAAAACTCTGCAGCATCACCCCTCTGAGAGGACTCGTCCTATATCTAGCATAATAACACCAATTATTTGGTTGTTTGTGCTGAGAAGTTGAAAGCTATCGTGTGCGGGGAAAATACTCAGCATGGAGCAGTAATTATAGATCAGCTGACAATAGAAGACGCAGTGGTTGGACTGCTAATTAGATTATTAGCACTCAAAACAAATACCTGCTATTAACTATAAATGAGCTGTGTTTATGAGATTTTCTCCTCCTTTTTATACTTATTTCTTTTTATAGTGTGTCATTTCCTTTCTCCTATCTGTGCCCCGACTCCCCAGCTCCCCAACACATGGAGCATATTTTGTTTGCTGAGCCTCTGTTAAATAGATGTGTGTGTGTGTGTGTGTGTGTGTGTGTGTGTGTGTGTGTGTGTGTGTTGCCTTTCAAGTTCAATAGGGATCTGAGTGCTGTCATGTGTTGTCACATGTCAGGGTCCTTCCCTTGATGGGCTGAGCAGTTCATCTTAGGAAAGAAGTCAGTGCCACTTTGGAGCCAGATTCAGAACAGAGCATTATAGGATTGTGTGTGTGTGTGTGTGTGTGTGTGTGTGTGTGTGTGTGTTGCCTTTCAAGTTCAATAGGGATCTGAGTGCTGTCATGTGTTGTCACATGTCAGGGTCCTTCCCTTGATGGGCTGAGCAGTTCATCTTAGGAAAGAAGTCAGTGCCACTTTGGAGCCAGATTCAGAACAGAGCATTATAGGATTGTGTGTGTGTGTGTGTGTGTGTGTGTGTGTGTGTGTGTGTGTGTGTGTGTGTACTTGTTATTTGGTACTCAAGGAAGATGCAGTGATCATCTGGGCTTTTCTATATTTCCTTACTCATCCTCACCAAATAGGACATCTTCCTATAAGCCCGTAGACTATGTGCTCCCTTGTGGAAGGATTGTAGACAATATCCCTGGTGAAGGCAGTCTAGGTGGGTCTTGCCTCGAGCTCCGCTGCTTGGAAACACCACTGACACCCCACTGAGATGGGCGTTACTGAAGACTGGGAGGAACCATCCTGGGTCCAGAATTCAGAAAGTGGACTAGAGACTCTAGCCAGACGATTGTGTTTCTAATCAAACATCGATGGGAGGGAGGAGGGATCCCAGGAGGAGACTGCCCTTGGGCTCACGAGACAGATGCAGGCAGAAAGGACGAAAGAAGGCTGCAGGTTTGGATGGAGCAGGAGCGCACGTGGATCAGGGAAAGGACCAGCCTACAGTATAGACCAGCATGCAGGCCAGAGACACCTAGGGACCCATCCCGTGGAACAGACACTGAAAGATTTACTCTTTTTTCCCCGTTAACGTTTTCCCCTCTTGCATAAAATAACTGGGTTGTGTAATAAAGTCTAATTGTTAAAAAACAGAGCCAACACTCCCAGGTATGTGAGATGGCAGTTCTTCGTTGCTCTAAGTAGTTTTTTGTATTGTAGGCAGGGTGGTCTGGAGGAGCCCTTGGGTACACTTTAAGATCTGTTGAGGGGGAGATTGGATCTACAAAGGCTCCAAACATTCCCTTTATAAATAGTACAAGTGACTTTCAGGTGTCCTGCATGGACTACTATAGGTAAAGGAGGACTCATTGGGGGCATCTATTGTCTACCAGGAGTCCATGTAGAAATATCCTGTCTGGGAGAGGGAGCATGACTGCTTTTAGAAGTGTTATCTCTGTTAACTCATTCATTCTTTACATCCACACTATGAGGTCGGTAGGCTGGGAGTCAGCTGTGGACCCTAGAGCATTCATTCATAATAATTGCTTGCCTTCCATTTTCCAGACAAAACAGCATCTAAGCCAGGTAATGTGTTCGCTATCTTTATTTTATGAATACAGGCCTTGAGGTTACTAAAAGCCCAATAACTCACCCAAGGTAACAGATCTCATTAATGGCCACACTAGGACCGATTATATGAAGCCAGATACCAGGATGTGGTAGCATTGGGCAACTGGTGAATGAGAAAAATGGGTGATTTTTTTTTTCAGAAAGAGCTCCCCAGTTGTGTCCCTAGCCAACATGGGGAGAGAGTGAAAATTCACCTGTCCAACGTTGCTCTGGATCACCTCTGTGTGTAAAGCCTTAGTAGTTTGGGAGGTAGGGGTAACAGGTACCCAAGCTAGGGTCTGACCTTCATTGACCAGGAAAACTTCCAAGGTAGCAGTAGAATGTGGAGCAGTAGCTCTCTGCTGGCTCTTGGCCACGTTTGTACCTAGGACTCTGTCTCCCTCTTGGCTGTGGCATGCAATTTCTGTGATACTGGGAAGACAGACCTGTGCCCTGGGGGAACATCAGGATGGGCTGGGAGATGGCTAGAAATATTTTCTCTTTCTTAAGTAAAAGTGGCATGTGAGGCCAGGGAAATGTGGTGCATCTGCTCTGGGTTTCATGGGGATAAAAATCGGTGACAGTTGCTTTTGAATTCACTCAGAGTTGTTCTGCAAGGTTGACTTTCTCCCCTGATCACACCACTTTTCTGTGAGCTCTGAAAACTCTGGTTGAAGTTTAATCTCATCCTTCAAGCCGCCTCACTAAAGTGGGAGCCTGCTATTCCACAGACTCTCTTATTAGGAGAGGGAGGATTTAGAGCAGGCTTTTAGAATCATGTGAGTGACTTTTGAAGAAGCATTTTCTGGGATCCACTTGTCCCCAAAGTGTCTGCTATTTCATAACACCAGCCCAAGGTTATGGGGGAGAAGAAAAACCAAGTTCAGGAGAGGAAATAGGCTGAGCGAGCAGGCCACATGTTAGGTCCATCTAGTCAGCGTGGAGGCCTGACCTGGGCTCTATGCTCTCTTGGGGGGGGGTGGGCGGGGTCAGCCTTTCAACCAGTCTTGTCCTAGTTCCCCTACTGTTTCAGTCTGTTCTCTCGATCAAGATAGCTGAAGTTGGAAAAGATGCCGAAGCGAAAAACATTTCACGATGAAAATGATAGGAAATTCAAATTTTTATTGTCAACAAAGTTTCCTTTACAAATTTGTTCATAGTTGCTTTTGTTCTACAGTGGCAGTGGCAGATAGGTGCAACAGAGAATATATATCCCATAAAGCTGGGATTTATTTATTTTTTTTCTCTTTGTGTCTGGCTTTTTAGATGTTTGCTGCTAACCTCTAAGTAAGACCTTCGCATCTCAACATCCAGGTCACGGGGCCAGAGGTGTGGGTTCCCTGTGAGGGTGTTGGGAATGCAGAGTCACTGGCCTCTCTAGACCCACTGGCTCAGAATTTGCCTGGTAGTGAGATTCCTAGGTGCTATGTCTGCAGAGGAACCCTTGCTAGCTGTCATTCTTCAGTTCTCAAGTCCACGCCAATATTCCTCACCTTCTGAGTTCGTTCTTTCTTTCTTTATTTTTTCTGTAAATACAGGCTGTGGCAAACGATAGAAGATGGGCTACTTTTTGGCTTCTTCGCTCTAGCCTAAGGAATGCCACTCCCTAGGAAGCTAGGAGGCTTCAGGATATTGTCCTTTGCTGGGGTTAGGTAGCTGAGCAGGGCTGGTGGACACAGCAGTGTGAGAGGAAACGCAGGTGAGCAGTCCCTGCCACCTTACCACACCCACCCACACAATTTGTGATGCACCTGAAAGGACACGATCAACATCGTTAGCACAGAACCTCAAGTACGGCATCTTGCTGTAGGACAGAAAGTCAGTTCTTCAGGAGTTGAGAGGAGGTGCTGGTGTGGGCACAGGGAGGGTGAGGCAGGTCCTTTAGAGGCTGTGAGACTCAGCATACGTATCCAGAGCTCAGGTGGAAACCAAGAGTGGGCCAAACTGTGGAGGGGTGTGAAAACCAAGCCATTGCTCATTTTTGCTCTGGAAGGAGAGTATGTTGAGAATAAACAGATTTCCCCAGTTGGAAACATTACGCACTCCTTACTGAGAACTTTGTTTAGTAAGATGTTTGGGTTTATGGATTTGAACAACTCAGTATGCCAACTGAGGCTAAAGGGACGACTCTGTGAAGCTGAATTCGGCAGTGCCTTGCTCTCGACCTTTGACCTAAAGGAGCCACTATGCATGTCCCCACACTCTCAGCAAAAGCTGGTTTTGGGTTTTCTGGACTGTTCGTTTTCATCTTTAATTCGCTCAGCTGCTGTTAGACAGACACACTGGGGAGTCATGTTGACTGTCTTGTGTCTTTCCTGAGGAAACTTTGGCAGAGCCCATAGCCAGATGCCACCCTGGGCTCTGTTATTCTGGGAGGGGTATACTGAGCATTGGCATTCATAGGACCTGAGTATTTGTGGAACCATTCTGGCTGGTGTCTTTGGGCACCAGAAAATGTCTTCCTTACATACACCAGCTGTCCAGCTGTCTCAAAAGACTGGTAGAATCACTGCCCCTATTGGGATATGCGACTGATCCTCTGTGCTTCTCTCCAAGGCGCTGTCCTAAGGCTGGACCAGGAAAGTGCCTGATGGAGGAGAGATGGAAGGATACTCATAAAGTACCAAGATCAAAAGTGAGATTTAAAAGTTTATCTGTTGAAGGGTTCTATTTTTTAAATAAGATATATACTGATGACGTTCTTAGAACTGGAGTATGAGTGAGTTCCATACACACGGTACTGCCCATCTCATTTTTCTCATTGTAACTTATTTATCTACCTGGTCCTTAATTTCATACATTGACCTTTCTCTCACTTTTCCTTTTAGGCAAGCAGCATAACAATTTAGACATACCAACTCCGTGCTTTTACTTTATTTCTGTGGAATGTATATGTGTACGTGTGTGTACATGTATATATATGTATACACAAATGCACATATATGTGTATCCACAAATTTACTTTGATCATAATTATAAGAGAGAGTATGAAATCATACTACTATGTGCTTCTTCCCATCTTTCCCTTTGCTTAAAATTAACTGCATATGATAGGCGTCTTCATTCAGTCAGTCCCTTAGTCTTAGTGTAATATTCTGTGGACTTACAGTATCCAATCATTTCCATGTCATGGACATCCATGCTCTCATCTCTTGTCACTACAGACAGAACTGCAATACACACCTCTACACATTTGTGTTTACATCCTTGGGACTTTGCTTCTCTGGGATGCATTTTGTGAGATGGAAATGCTGAGTTGAAAAAAGTTTGTGCTTTTTTTTTTATTAATGGACTTTAAAGATTGATTTATAAAATACTAAACAATTTATATGCCCCTTGGAGAATTAAGAGAGAACTCTTTCTTTAGCATTTCTTTGGTATAAATATTAGATTTTTCATTTTGCCTGTCTAAAGGGCATCAAGGGGACCCAGTGGCAATTTTGTATTCAAATATCTACCAGAGAAGTTGAGTATGTCCTTGGATGTTTATTGCTCAACACTTTCTAGCTTCTCCTCGGGCACACGGGATGTGTGTGGGTGCCATTTTTCATTGCATCTAACTAACTCCTCCGTCCAGTGGAATCGGATGAGAGAGATGAGCTCAAAGCCCTGTCCGGAGACAACTTCTCATGTATAGAGCATATTCTTGTCTTTCTGCAAGACGAATGCAAATAGTGATAGTCTAGGAATGGCGGGGCCGCATGACTGAAGGATCGCTGGTCCATAAACAACTAGAGGAGAAGAGCCTCCATTTTGACCAGATCTACCATATAAACAAGAACTTTTCTGATGTTAAATGCTGGGATCTACCAGTTAGCATACACAGTTGTACGTGGTAACTTGCCTTTCGTTCTTTCCAGTGATGTTCACTTTGTTGGTAAATGTACCGTGTTCTGTGTTCTTCAGGTATTTAAATGTTATTTGTCTCATACACAGTATTCTCTAGTAAGTCTTTGTTTTAACGGTGCTGTCCATAATTCTAACCGCAGTTGTTTTACTCCTCTAGAAGCTTCCTGGAAGGACTTTATCATCCTAAAGATACTTGTGAAAGACTGATCACTGCTCCTTCCTTCGAAGCCTTTGACTCATTCCATTGTTGGGGCCATTTCACACTTCTAGAACTAAATGCCAAGTCTTTATTTCCAGAAAGCTTCCTTCCCCCCCCCCCAATACTCCCCATTAATCATTTATTTTTCCGACTTCCACTTACTGCCTGTCTAGACTCAACTGTTCGAAAGGGAAGGCACAGCACACCGATGTTGCATATTTTCACCTCACCCACCCTGAGACTTCTGCTGAAATTCTTTTCGCAGGAGACAGGGTTTTCAGCCTTATATCCTAAGCCTTATATCCTCCGAACCCTTCTTGTATTTCTGTAACTGTCTACAAATTGGGCAGGTAGATGACATCTGGCTTGGGTGTCTGGCAGTTGGTGGGTATTTTTTCATTGTCTCCCAAATCCAAGCCTTGCAGATGGCAGGGAAGCTCCACGTGTAATTACACTGCTTAGTTTCTGTTTGCTCTGTAGGGTGTGTGTGAAGATTTCCTCTCATCTTTAGGTGCTGGATGCATACCTTGATGCACACTTCCTTTCCTGTAGCTTCTGTACAGAGGCCAGTGCCATTTGTAGGCTCAGGCCTTTCTCTGCCCTAGAGAATAAGTGTCTACTTTTATTTGTTTAATTTTCATTGATTTTTTTTCCATCTCTCTTCCTCTCCCTGTGGTTACTGTTATCTGCAAGTTGAGTCTCTGGGGTCTATTCTCCCAATTTCTTTTTGCCTCCGATTTTTGTTTCTTTGTATTTTTGCTCTTGTGATTTTTTTTTTTTTGCTTGATCTTTGGAGCCACTAATTTAGGTCTCTACAGCAACCATCCTTTTCAGCAACTCATCTGCTGAGCTTTTGAGTTTGAAAATTATGATTTTTAGCCTCAGAAAGACTTTCTTGTGCTGTAACTGAATATCATTAAGTGCTGTTATTATTTTTGTTTGAGTTGCCCTCTGCCTCCTCTGGAAGCTCTGTTTCATCAGTGGCTTCCCCTTTTGAGTGTTTGGAGCGTTCTTCTCTCTGGCTTCGGGTGCCCTCTCTGAGATTTTCCCCTTTGTCCATATGCTCAGGTTTAAGACCAGCTGTTGGTTGACCTGAGGTGAGACACACAGGCAGTAGATACAGTATTGTGGTCCTACTTCCTGGACCTTGGGGGCAAGTTGCCTGTTCCCTTGGCCACCAGAAAGAATTTAGTTACCCTAACTCCTGGCTGGAGAAGAGTTAGCCTGCCTATTGGCTTTCCAGCCCTTCCTCCCAGCCTAGACAGGGTGTTCTCTCTTATGGTCACGTCAATTCAAGCTGCCTTTCTCCCAGCAACCGTCCATCCTGGCGGAAACTATCCCCTGACGTCAGGAGCCTCTCTTCCCATTGTGTGTTACCTGCTGCTTTTCTCTAGGCTTCCCTCCTGATCCCACAGCATTCTTCTCCATCCAGCCCTGTAGAACACGGGTTTCCTGCAGTCTCACCATCCTTACGTACCTCCCCAGCGGAGCAGCCTGAGGGAACATGGAGCTGACATACACAATTCCGGTTGTCCTGATCGACACCTCGGAGCTGCCGTTGCCAGACCTGCCTCATTGATCTCTGAAATTTCAAAAGAGAATTTTCAGAAACTTCCAAGCAAATCAATCTCCCTCTTTCTCCTTCCCCCTCCCTCCCTTCCCTTTCTTGGATCTTGAAGCTGGTCCATTGCATTCTGGGAAGAGCAATCTGAAAAACTTTTGATGCCTAGGCAGGAGCAAGAAGGCATGGGAAGACTCTATTTTATCCAGTGGCGATTGGACTGGGGGACCAGAACCCAAACAACAGAAGGCCCTCTGTGGAGGAAGGAGGAGTATGAAGAGGAAAAACCAAAACCAAACCAAACCAAACAAACAAACCAAAGCCAATGCAGAGGGGAGAAGGCAGCCATTACCAAGTCTCTCTTCTCTGAAGGGCTTTCCTGGTGGCCACCGTGTACCCCGTGGCTTATTTAAAAATCTAAATTCAAATGGTAAAATTGAGGTCAGGGAGGTGGCTCGGTGGCTTAAAGCATGTGTCATACGAGGTCTGGAGTTTAGATCCCCAGAACATATGTAGGGTGGGTACAGTAGCACCCGTCTATAGTCCCAGCATTCCTGTGGTGAGATGGGAGGCAGAAATAGGAGAAGGCTTGGAAGCTCACAGGCCAGCCTGGCATATGCAGTGGTGAGCAAAAAGACACACTGTCTCATGGAAGGTGAAACTCAAACAGCAAGAACTGATATGTGAGGTTGTGAGGACAGCACATGCACCATGGCAGGTACACAGCTACACCCCTCATACACAGGTGTACACACACACACACACACACGCACGCACGCACGCACGCATGCAAACAGATGTGTAACTGGGGAAGATCAAACTGAGATTCATGGTGCACAGGGGAAAATGGCAAACACCAGATAAGGACACTTGTCTGGGAAGGAAAAGAAGAGTTTCAGGAAAGTACCTATTTACTTGTACCCGTTCCCTTCATTTTTCAAAGGCCCTTACAATGCACTTTACACTGTCACTGGCTGATGAAGCCAGAAATCCCATAGGGATTGGTTCAAGGCCGAGCTCCTGCGCCGTTTGAAGTAGTTTGTTATAGTTTATTTTTTTGGTTTGATTGGCTGCAGTTTGAAGTCAGGAGTAAAAAGCCACATGGGGGCTCGTAGTAGGAGAGCCGTCCCCTTTCAAAGCAGCCTGGAAAAGAAGCACTTAGTCCTTGCTGCCCTGGCTTTCCGTTAGTAAGGATTATGGTGGATTTCACAAATGTGCTGCAAATGGCTACTGGATGCCCATCACTGCCCAGGGCATTGTGGGATACAAATGTAAGCTGTGAATGTGAGTGGTGCCCCTGCCCTGGGACAAAGAGTAGTCATCCTGGGAAGCCGCTGTCCTGGTGTTTCAGGGCTTTGCTAATGCAGAACCCCGTAGAGCTTGGCCCTCGATTTCCATAGGCCTGTGTTCTGCATGTAGGGTACACATAGGAAAGCATCCTCTTTTCCCATCCTAGGTGGTCCCCTTGGTACCTCAGAGTAGAAGCAGACCACCCGAGCCTACGTTTGTTTGAGACTGGACTTCCCAGTCCTTTAGACCACTACCTCGGCTGGAATGTCACAGGGTGGAGGGACACTTTGACTCCAACTTAGAAATGGCATATGTGAGGGAGATAAGGCCAAGTCTTTAGTTCCTACCTTTTGCCTTAACACACTGGAGTCTGGATGAGTCATACCTTTGTAAATCTGACCACATGGGATTCTTTTTACATGACGTAATACAGGAGAGTTGATTAAAGCGTCTTTTGCACAGTCAGTCTCTTCTGCTCAGAGGGGTTGGGGAGTGGAGGGTGGGGTGGGCGGGTAGAGGCAGTCAGTTTGACACAAACTCCACCAAATTTTAGAACAGGTGGTTTTTTCCTGAGAACTAAGAGAAAATGTGGTAATTATCCCAAGGTTAGCAAGACTCCTGTAAGAACCAGCATGTAGTGCCAGCCTTGGCTTGTCTTCCTTGTGGCCATTCTGCTGGGAGGTCAGGGGGAAGGACACAGCGAGGGGCAGGGGAACCTAGCACCTGCCACCCCAACCCCGATAAAGCACAGCCCCTTTGCATGTGGTGCCAGGATGCATTCTCTGGTTTTTGTGTTTGCTATTTTTCCTGTGGTACTTTGGGTTCTGCCTGCCAGAGAGGAAAGATGGGTTTGTCTGTCTTTCTGTGACTTTAAAAATCCGTGGGCTGTTTCATTTCCAGGATGCCTATTGTTTGCAGGACATTTTCTCACAATTACTTGGGACACATTTGGGCTTGTTTACCCCCTGGATTGGATAGGGTGCCTAGTAACAGAGGCCGGGAGGAGTCTGCATGTGTCAGTCTTTATAGAAATACAGGGGTGTAAGGGTAGGGAGGGAAATGGAAGGGACTGCTGTGGCTGCTTAGCTCCCTGGAATATTGCTTCTGGAAAAGGGCAGTGCAGAAATTAAACTGGTTTTCTTTGAAAGATGGGGCCCAAAGACAAGGAAAAGAATGGCTTTGCTTTTAACGATTTCAAATAGAATTGAAGCTGTTCCTGCGATTGTTGGAAGTAAAATTGGTTAGAAAATGATGTCAGTAGAGAGTGGGGACTGTGAACCAGGAAAATAAATGAGCTCTGAAATCACCTTCTATTTTATAAATATTGTTTCTGGAGCTGAGAAAATTGAGATAGATTATTCTTTTTTTTTTTCTCTCTCTCTCTCCCAAGCCATGGGTGGAAGAAGCCCTGAGTATCCCATTTGGACCTTGTGAGGAGCATCTCATCTTGTCCTGGTGCGCTAAGTAGCTGTGTCTGCATTTAGACACACTCCATTTCCCTTTGAAGGACCACTATCAGCAGCAGCAATTACAAACACACCTCATAACACATTATTGAAACACTGCACGCAAATAAGCTGGAGAGATGTTTAATGATTGTAGCACATCACGTCCATTACAATCTGTCCTCTCTGCCATAGGATGGAGAGGCCGGCTCCTGCGTGAACGAATGTTTCCGTGCCTGCGTCTTTCTGTGTATTCCATTTCCCCTGCCTCTTAATTACACCCAGCTCAAGCTCAACCCGTTTGCACTTTCAAAGAAGAAGGGGCATGGTTTCACTCCCTGACAGGCTCCTCTCAAGCTCGAGCGGGACTCCGCACCTTTGGATTTCTAAAAGCAAGCACTGATGCTGTTAGCAGCCTGAATTCATCTGAGAACAAGGAATGATGCATTTTCTGACTCCATGGGTGGCAGCTTTTTGTTATCTGTTTCTTGTGGGAAGGCAAAAAGTGGGCCATTTAGAGAGATGCTATATAGGCAGGCACTTCCCACGCTCTTTCATCCTCTGGTTTGGTTCTATAGGATGAGCTTATATTCAGTTGTCTCTGCTGTTGTCCATTGCTGTGGGTCTTGAGTGTATTTGACCATAGCAACGGCTGCATTCTAGGCCTGAGTGATGCAGTGGCAAACTGATAAAGCATTAGGCCTTCTCTTAGTATGTTAGTGGAGTAGAAACAGGGATGAGATAACAGCTAGGCTTAGGAGGGGGTAACACAGTACCCTTCCTTCTCGCTTTTGACTGTCTCATAACTACTTGCTGTGTAAGTGGTCGTTACCATCACTAGGCAGAGGGGGGTTACTTTCTCAAGAGTACTTGGCTGGTTAATGGCAGAATCTAGTGTCTTGGTCCATGGTGTAGTCCAAGCTCTTTGCAAGTGTAAGCTGTGCTGTGCTTGCTTCTGTGAAATGCAGAGCTCAGTAGGGAGCAGGAAGCTGCCAGTAGAGATGCTGGGAGTCTGCTGGACCCTCCATCCATGACAACCACCACAAAGCAAGCAAGCGTTATATGCTTGTATAGTCTTCATACTCCAAGGACACTGACTCCCTTCCACAGAGACTTACAAGAGAAGGCATTTGGCTTCAAAGGATTGTTTTAATCAAAGGGCGTTTCCCCCCCTCTTTTATATTTTTTGGGGATGAGGGGAGCTGATACTCAAGATTTCTAGCATTGCCTTTCTGATGTTCTACTTTACCATCTTGAGTCTTCCCTGGTGAGGTAGCGTAAAGGAGACAGGATAGACCTTTGTGCTTGCTTTTAGGTCAGGCAGAGATGTTTTTAGCTAGATGGAAGCCTGGCCACCATTTGTGTAGTTGAGCCTGTGAGGTACTCAGACCCTTAACCTTAAGTCCCTTAGGGCTCACACTCCATTCATTATGTTCTCTGGCAAGTGGTTTTCTTTCGAAGGAGTTTCGTTCCCATCTGCCACTTCTATTAGTAAAATCAATATTTGTGATTGGTGGAGTGAGGGTGGAGTCCTGAGACCCTGGCAACTGAATGTTGCCCATCTATAGCTCAAAACTTCAGAGTTCACAGCGGGTCAGAGGCAGGAGGCTGCCTGGGTGTTTCCTGAACCACACTGCCTGGCTGAGGGAGCCTGTGTTTGCTCACAGCCAGGCAGATGGTGCCAGGCAGTGCATGTTCCCACTGCTACTTTAGCAGCCAGATAGAGGAATGAGGCAGGGGAGCTAGCAACTTGGAATTGTGTAGAATCTGCTCTGTCTTAGTGCATTGAGTGTGTGCTGCTAGGAAGGCTGTAAGACTCTGAGACAAGGCTCTAGACCTGATGAGGCTGCTATCCCTGACCTGGTGATCTGCACAAGAGCTGGTCTCTCCAGCCTTGGCGGGAGGGGAGGGAAGGGAGTACTGGATGGTGTGTGTGTGTGTGTGTGTGTGTGTGTGTGTGTGTGTGTGTGTGTGTGTAAAACACGGTCCGCACAGCAAACAGTGCCAGGAGTTGCAGTGCTGGGAAACACTTTCAAATAGTGGAGAGTCACTTGGTCTCATGTCTTTGTCTTCCACACTTTGCTTTGATGGTTTTAAAAGGAGCTGGTAAGAAGCTCAGCAATTTTCTTCCAGCCCATTCTGCATAGGAAGACTGAGTCTCAGAGGAGACCAATTTAGGATGCGGTGAATCAATGGAACAGGCCAACAGGACTTCAGGAATGATGTGACTCTTGGCACAAAAGAACCCCTTTGCTTTCTCTTGGGTTTTGTTTCAGAAGCAATGGGAAAACAACAGTGAAGCCTTAAAGTGTCAATTTCAGTGGGATTAGAGGGTCAAATAAGATCTTTGGAATCTGAAAGAAAGGCGAGGGTTGGGTTTGAGACAGGATATGTGGGAAAAGTAAAGAGATTTAGATAGGAAGGTGGCCATCAGGCCCAGGGGCAGGAATTGGGAGCAGCTTCCTGCAGAGTGTATGTTCTGCAGGTGTGGCTAACAGTTGCGTCCTAAAGACCCACAGTCCTGTACCTCATCTGCAAACCATGTGCAGGAACTAGCATGGACAGAACTGAGCAAAACCAGCTTCTGGGCCATTGCTTCTTAGAAGCAGAGGAGCCTCCAGGCTAGAAGGAATCATCTAGAAGAGGCCTGACTTCAGGTAGCAATATCTGTGACAGCAGAAAGATAGCCCCTCCTCTCGTATCTTTCTTCCCACTCTGCCTTCCTCCTAAACATGTTTGTTGAGGCACAATATATACAGTGAAGCACATGAATATTTCTCAGCTTGGTGAACTTTTACATATGTGTATAACCATTAGGGTGTAGACCCTTCTACTGCCCCAGAAGCTTCCCTATGTATTAGTCTCCAGGCATTAGCTTTCCCTATGAAAAAGGCTTTATTAAAAAAATATGAAAGCTGCCCTCTTCCCTCCTCCCTTCTCCCATTATAGGAACTTTCTGCAAAGACATGGTCCAAGGAAACCTCCCTCATACAACAGCAAGTAATAAAAAAATAAAATAAAATAATTGGGCCATTGGTAGAATAGACATAGTAGTGTTAAAGAGGAACTGCCAGCAAGCACCACGAAAGTCACCTCCAAAATCAGGAAGGATCCCGAGGAAATGTTCTCAGGGAATAGGGATGACATGCAACCAAGTATCTCACAGTGAATTGAAAGAGCTCAGTGAAGAAGTCGTTTCTGTGGTAAAGGGCCACAGAATAGAAGAAGCGCAGACTCCAGAAGGGATGGCAAGAGGCAGTGAGATGTGAGCTGGCAGAACGCAGAATGAGAGGAGAAGAAAAAGGCAAATGTGTCTCAGCAGCCAAGATTCAGCTGTAAGGCTCTCGAGGGAAAACAGACACTGGATAATACAGTGTGGAATGCGGCTGATGAAACCGAGAGAGGTGGATAACCGTAGTGGAAAGTAGGGAAGCACATATAGCGACTAGAGAGGAAAGGATAGATACAGAAGATGAGCATGGGGGCCGGGGGGTGCCTAGCATAAGCATGGTGTTGATCCCTGGAGGCGGACATAAGATAATAGAATAGTACAAGGACTTAAGATGTTAATTGGGAGGCTGGAGAGAGGGCTCAGCAGTTAAGAGGACAGGCTGCTCTTACAGAGGTCCCGAGTTCAATTCCTGGCAACCACATGGTGGCTCATAACCATCTGTAATGAGATCTGGTGCCCTCTTCTGCTGTGCAGGCACACATACAGGCAGAACACTGCATAATAAACAAACAAACAAATAAATAAATAAATAAATAAACCTTTTTTAAAAAATGAAAATTAAGAAAGTTTTCATGAAAACAAGGAGACTTAAACCTGAATGTCAAAGGCCATATATTTGGGTGCCAGGGAAGGTTACCTAGAATGGTTGGAAACGTTCAGAGATTACCTGAAGGGAGTAACCCTTGTCGGACACTTGTAGGACACCCTCTCCCCCTCTCCCCTGCTTGTAGAAGCAGGGTAGAGGTGTGGGTATAGAGGTGGCAGGTGAACAAGGGCACCAGAGATCATGAGCTTCATGCTTGGGAAGAGATTTATACACACATAAAAAGAGAAGGCTAGGAATAATCTGGGATGTTATGTTAGAATCGGGAAACTCGGCGTGCATGCATCTCCGTGCATATGTTCCTAGCTCTTTCTACTGAGAAGGCCCAAGGAAGTGGAAGTCCAGGAGTGGTGAGGTCATGCTAAATGTTTTCATTTTCTTTCTTTCTTAAAATTTTTTAAAACTTATTTATTAAGTATACAGTGTTTTTACCTATATACACACCTGCATGCCCGAAGGGGGCACCAGATCTCATTATAAATGGTTATGAGTCACCATGTGGCTGCTGGGAATTGAACTCACAACCTTTGGAAGAACAGGCAGTGGTTTTAACCTCTGCACCATCTCTCTAGCTCTGTTCTTGTTTTCTAAGCACTCCTATCCTATGCTACAGTGGCCAAGGGCTGAAGAGAAATAGCTGATTTAGAACATGTAGAAGAGATGGTCATCTTATACCAAAGTGTCAGAAGGTACTTAAGAAAAGTCAGAATTGTGTCCAAGAGGCTTGGAGGAGTCCCCACGGGACAAACTGGATTGAGATGATATTAAGGTTAATAAAGGTATCAGATAATGTCCTACTGACTAGAATAGACACCCAAGAGCTAGGTCTTGTGGGTGGCGAGCTCCTAAGGAAAGCATTTAACATCAATACAGAGTTAGCAAAGCTTCGCACCAAAGTTACATTCAAATGTAAAAACATGCTACATGAACTAAATGAGGCAAAGAAACATCACTGGGGCAGCCGGGCGTGGGGTGGGGGTGGGACAGATGGGGGTCTGTGGGTCACGCCTTCTCTGGTAGTTGCATGAGAGGAAAGTTCTTGGGTTTTGGTGGTGTGTACTAGACAATTTGATGATAAAGGGAATCATGTAAAAACAAAACAAACAAAAAAAAAAAAATAAGCCAAACCAAAACAAAACCCTCTTATCTGTACCCCTCTGTCAATTTGTGTATATGCTTCTCTCCCTCTCTGCAAAAAAAGGAAAAATATAGTTAAGTTTCACCATCTGGGAATCTGTGTGGAAGGAGTATAAGAGTTTGTACTTTTTCTTGCGATGAGCTTATTTCAGAATTAATAAAACAATGCTGGAAAAGAACACTATATACCAAGAAAGAGTCCACTGGGAGCCAGGGCAGAGCGACGAGGTCTCATACGAGGAGAAACTATCATCTTGTCCCCAGCTTCCTCTGCAGCAACAGTCAACGTCTAGAGGATAATGAACAAAATCTATAAGACAAACAGAAGAGGTACAAGAGAAGCCATGATTGACGTCTGTCTCGGCTATCCTTCAAGTATAAAGACGATCCGGGGCATGCAGTAACTCAGGTGCCATGGTCCTCCCGAGCCTTCCTGAGTGCAGTAGGTAGAGGAGGAACGTCAGCCAGTGATGGAAGATGCAGAAGTGAGTAGCCAGGGGTTTCTAACCCAAAGCCAGAGTGAAACAGAAAAGAGGGGGAGAACAGCGGAGAAAAGAGAAAGTCAATATAAATGATGCCACCAGCGAGAGACTATCTCGAGGGGAGGGGGAGGAAGGAAGAGGAAGCGCTCTGAACGCCTCAATCTATAATAATAGCAGGGGTCAGAAGACGGAACTGAGAGCTGGCAGGTGAAGTGAGTGGTGTACGCATAATGATTTTAATGATAAACGGTGAGCCTTGAGAAAGGTGATCTTATTGAGTGAAACCAGGTGGTAGAAAAGAGACCTCCGTGTAGCTGGAGGCTGTGGTGCTTGGAGCCTGTACCATGGCTCACTGTCTGGTTTTCTGCACAGAACTACCCTTTGAGTAGCCAGCTGTGTGCACCTCCATATCTGGCTGTGTGGGAAGGAGGAAGAAGACAAAGCACGATTTGTATTTTGCCTGAACTGTGGAATTAATAAGCCATTGTCTAAAGGCATAGGTTAGATTTCTTGTAGCTACGCATCTGAAGTCTAAAAGATTCCTTAAAAAAAAAAATCACACAAGGCAATCATAGAAAGAAAATGGTGAAACTGCCTAGAAAAAAAAAATCTCTGAAGACATAACATGAACTGAGAGCCAGGACAAAGCCTTCTTGCCTTATTGCTACATCATAGATGAGTTTAGCTCTCTTTTTAAAAAGATTATCTGATTGGACCACGAATCAAAGCCCAAGTTTGTACTGTGTATTGACATATTCCTAAAGGAAAGTCACACATGAAGGCTGAAAACAAAAGGATGAATGAAAAAAACACCCGATAAATGCTTAATGAGGTTGATACAAAATAAATGTAGACATAAGAAGTTGTCACAAGACAAAGTGGAATCCACCTGAAGATGCAGTCAAGAAGATAAAGGGCCTCTATAGCACTAAGGGGTACATTATCAGTAACACTAAAGGGTACGTGCCATAGTGATGAAAATTAGCATGGCTGAAAACAAAAGAAACCTAAGGAGCTGCAAAAAGAAACAGATGAAAACATACTAGAAGTAGACCACTTTAACCCACAAGTATCCATCTCCAGATAACGACAAAAGATAAAAATCAATATTGAAGACCTAATTAACATAAGTAATAAAGGAGATCTTATGGGTAAATATCAAATCCTGTAGACTAAATGAAGAAAATATATCTTTCCAAGTCCCAGGAAGCATCCTCAAATATTGACCATCTATTAGGCAACAGAGATAACCTCAATAAATCCCCAAACGGAGGAGGAAATATAGGCAATAGTCTCAGATTACACTGCAATTAAATTAGAAATTAATGCTAAATCAGAAAAGGCTACTGGATGGAAAGCAAAATCCAAGTACTACCAAATAAATATTCAGCGCATGGAGCAAGGAGGAAAATAAAAATGGAAATAGATTTTCTGCAAAATGATGATTATTAACCGCAGTAAATATCTGCATCAGCGTGATGTAACTAAAGCGTGTCTCAGAGGAAAACCCACGGTTCTAAGTGTTTACATGAAGGAATGATAAGGTGTGGTTCAGCCTTCTGAGCCAAGGCGTTCTCACAGCATAGAACAAAGCTCAGCAGAGGAAGAGCGGAAAGAAACAGAGAAAAGTGGGAATTAATGAGGCAGAAAACAGCCCTTGCAATACATTTCAAAGCTGTCTGAGAGGAAAGACAATAGATAAGCTACTAGTTAACATAATCAATAAACGTGGGCGTGTGTGCCGATGTATAAATAGAAATGATGCGTGGGAACAAGGACACAAGCAGGAAACTCCCAGAGTCGTGACACTGCTTTGTGGAGCACTAAGCTTTGGTGAACTGGGTTATTTTCTAAGAAAATTAGATGCATGTAAATGACACCGGGAGAGACTCCAGAGGGCAGAAACTTAAAATAAAAATTTCAAATGTATACATGTCTCTCCAAAGGAAATGAAAAAGCAACAATTCAGATCACTTTATATGGAACATTTTATCACACACTTCAAAGGAATAGACAACTCCCCCCTTTCCCTCTTTTGTTTTGTCTTTTCTTTTTGTTTTGTTTTGGGGGGGGGTGTTGCTTGGTTTTTGTCTTTTGGAACAGAGTCTCATGTAGCCATGGCTGGCATTGAACTCCTGTTCTTCCCTGTTCCCTGAGCAGAGAGATTACAGGTGAGCACCACCCTGCCCTGCCCTATGTAAAGCCTGCAAGAGTGAAAGCATTAACAGTTACTAACACCTGCCAAGGTGACCATGAATAGAAAAGCAAGTGCCAGGTGGTGGTGGCACACACCTTTGACCTCAGCCCTCTAGAGGCAGGCATGTTTTACATGATGAGTTCTAGGATAGCCAGGTCTACATAGAAAAACCCTGGCTCATAAGCTGAGAGATGGGGTGGATGGGTGACAGGGGGAGGAGGGAGAGGAATAAAAAGAAAAAAGAATGCAAACAAAAAGTGACCCCACACACAAATATAAATTTAAAAATCACACACACACACACATCTACATGCGCACACACAAAGCAAAACAAAAACAGTTGGTGGTACACATCTTTAATCTCAGCAGTCAGGAGGGGAGATCTTTATGAGTTTGAGGCTAGCCTGGTCTACAAAGCAAGTTCAGGACAGATAGAGCTATACAGGGAAACCCATGATGTGATGTCTTCAGGCATGCTGAAGAAGCTTTTGAGGAAAGCCAGTGATCTTAGAGTACTCATGACCAAACCCAGGGCTTAGTGCATGCCAGCTACTGGCCTGCTCCTCAGGTCCCATCATGTAGTCCAGGCTAACCCATACGCTCATGCCAGCAACTGGCCTGCTCCTCAGGTCCCATCATGTAGTCCAGGCTAACCCATATGCTCATGCCAGCAACTGGCCTGCTCCTCAGGTCCCGTCATGTGGTCCAGGCTAACCCATACCCTCCAATCTCCTGCCCTTGTCTCTGCCTCCTAAGTGTTGAGATCACAGGCATGTATAACCACACTGGATTTGATGATCAATTTTTTAATTAAGAAAATGCAATCAAGCAAACAGAAATAGCTAGTGTTTTTTAGTTAAGATACTTTTTTTGGTTTAATGTGCTAAAAATATATCTATCTACACTAAAAGCCTGTATCATGCTTAATAGGAGCACAGTAAAGAAATTTTCAATAAAGTACAAGGACCTGCATTATTAATACTATTACTCATTTCTAAGCAGTGTTAATTACCAATGCAGTTAGACAAGAGAAAATAATTAGAAAAAAGAACCAGGGTAGGTGTAGAGTAGGGTGGCTGTTACATGCAGATACCATGCCTTCATGGTTAGAAAAATCCCAGTCAGTCAATACTACATATGTTTCAAGTGAGTATCTGGAAGTAGCAATATGTGAAAATTCTAAGAATTTATAATCTTTCATATCTAGAGACAGCAAGCAGAATAATATACTGCAGGAAAGCCCGCTCCAAGTTACAATAATTAATAACTACAGACTCAGATAATAATCAGCCTGGCAAAAGCACAGAAGACATATGTCAGAACTTATAAAGCAGCACAAAAGTTAGACACGGCAGCACAGACCTTTAATCCCAACCCTGGGAAGCAGAGGCAGGAGGATCTCTAAGACTTCAAGGTTACTCTGGTCTACATAGCAAGTTCTAGGCCAGTCGGAACTATTCAGTGACACCCCGTCTTCAAATGAACCCCAAACACCACAGAACATAAAAGGAGCCCGTAGAAAACACAGCTCATGTTTGCAGATAATAAAATATCTTCATTTTTAGTTTTCATTATATTTATAAGTTAGCTTAAAGGTTCCCAGGAACATAAACATATATATATATATATATATATATATATATATATATATATATATATATATATATATAATTGAAATGAAAGAAATTAAGAACATCCAGGAGATTTTGGAAGAAGAAAACACAGCACAGATGGATTGGCACTAGAATCAGCAGTAGACATCATTACGGAAGCCCCTATTGAAACTGTGAGATACGCAATTGGAGGGAGCAGAACAGGCAACCCAGAAAGGGCCCAAGCACACACAATCATTCATTATTTGATAAAGCTGGCAATAGAAATCACTGAAGGAAAATATTCAAACCTATACACTTGCATAGACCAGATAAAGTTCAAAATGAAATTAAGAACTTTGGATGTAGAAACCAAACCAGAGACGTTCTAGAAGAAAACAGAGAAGACCCTTCTCACCCAAACTGAAATCCTAAGCCTCAAAGGGAGAAAAATCTAGACGAGGAATTGAGGAAAAAATCATCTGAGTAACAAAAGGAATCTATATAAATAAACTAGTTGGCAAAGGACTGATCATGTTAATAGATGTGTTGGCTAGTTCTGTGTCAACTTGACACAAGCTATTCATCTTTGAGAAGGGAATCTTAACTAAGAAAGTGTCTCCATCAGATTGGGTTGTAGCCAAGCCTGTCGTGCATTTACATAATTAGTGGTTGAAGTGGGAGGGCCCAGCTCATTACGGGTGGGGCCACCTCTGGGCTGGTGGTGTTGGGTTCTATAAGAAAGCAGGCTGAGCAAGCCATGAGGAGCAAGCTAATAAGTAGCACCCTCCATGGCCTCTGCATCAGCTCCTGCCTCCATGTTCCTGCCCTGCTTAAATTCCTGTCCTGACTTCCCTCTGATATAAACAATGATCTAGAAACATAAGTCAAATAAATCTTTTTTTTCCCCAAGTTGCTTTTGGCATGGTGTTTCATCACAGGAGTAATAACCCTAACTAAGAGAATAGGTAAAGATTTCCAAAGAGACAAAATGAAAAAAAAAATCTGTGTGATAGTAATAAAATTTTTAAAACTTTAATAAGAAAAAGAAAATATATAAAAAAGCAGGAAACTCACTGAAATAACATATATATGATCATAAATGTGCTAAAAGATATATTAAATCTGCTTATCAAATTAAAACTATGCAGAAGTATTATTATTTATAGATAATTTTATCTACCATACTGATTGATAAACAAAATAACAACACAATGCTGTGTATACAATATATAAGTTTTTATGAATATAATATTGGTATAATGTCATATGTTGTTTGAATTCACTGAGAAGCTGACTTTGAAAGCTGGCTTTGAATAGCCAACATCAAATTAAATGGAGAGATACTAAAGGAAATTCCTCTAAAATAGGGGACCAGCCAAGGCTGCCCACTTTTTCCATATCTCTTCAATATAGTTCTTGAAGTTCTAGCCAGAGCAATAAGACATCAAAGGAGATCAAGGGGATCCAAATGGGAAAGGAGGAAGTCAAATTATCCCTATTTGCATATGATATGATAGTGTTTATAAATGACCCCCAAAATTCCACCAGAGAACTCCTTCAGCTGATAAACACCTTCAGCAAATTGGCTGGATACAAAATTAAGTCAAAAAAGTCAGTAGCTTTCCTATATACAAGTGACAAACATACAGAGGAAGAAATTAGGAAAACTACACCCTCCACGATAGCCACAAGCAATATAAAATATCTAGGAGTAACTCTAACCAAGCAAGTGAAGGACTTGTTTGAAAAAACTTTAAATGTCTGAAGAAAGAGATTGAAGATGACATCAGAAGATGGAGGGATCTCCCTTGTTCATGGATCGGGAGAATTAACATAGTAAGAATGGCCATCTTACCAAAAGCAATTTACATATTCAATGCAATCCCTATCAAAATACATACAAAATATTTTGAAGACGTTGAAAGATCAATTCTGAACTTCATATGGAGAAACAAAAAACCCAGAATAACAAAAACAATCCTATACAATAAAAGATCCTCCGGAAGAATCCCCATACCTGATCTCAAGCTGTACTGTAG
Organism: Acomys minous; assembly: GCF_964271855.1. Lineage (NCBI taxonomy): Eukaryota > Metazoa > Chordata > Mammalia > Rodentia > Muridae > Acomys > Acomys minous. Next base: position 106,187,334 of record NC_140489.1, on the reverse strand, counting down.
AGCAACAGTAGTTAAAACAACATGGTACTGGCACAGCAATAGGCTGGTGGATCAGTGGAATTGAATCAAAGACCCAGAAATGAATCCACACACATATGGTCACTTGATTTTTGATAAAGAAGACAAATCTATTGAATGGAAAAAGGATAGCATCTTGAACAAATGGTGCTGGTCTAACTGGATGTCTACATGTAGAAAAATGCAATTGGACCCATATTTGTCACCATGCACAAAACTCAAGTCCAAGTGGATTAAAGACATCAACATAAAACCAGAGACATTAAATTGGTTAGAGGAAAACATGGGAAAGAGCCTGGATCATGTTGGCACAGGAGACAACTTCCTGAACAGAACACCAACAGCCCAGGCCTTAAGGTCAACAATTAATAAATGGGACCTCTTGAGGCTGAGAAGCTTCTGTAAGGCAGGAGACACTGTCATCAGAACAAAGCGATAGCCTACAGACTGGGAAAAGATCTTCACCAACCCTACATCTGACAAAAGTCTAATATCCAAACTATATAAAGAATTCAAGAAATTAAATACCACCAAACCAAATAACCTAATTGAGAAATGGGGCTCAGAACTAAACAGAATTCTCAACAGAGGAATATCGAATGGCTGAGAAACACTTAAAGAAATACCCAATGTCTTTTAGTCATCAGAGAAATGCAAATCAAAATGACTCTGAGATTCCATCTTACACTTATCAGAATGGCTAAGATAAAAAATTCAAGTGACACCACATGCTGGCAAGGATGTGGAGAAAGAGGAACACTCCCTCATTGCTGGTGGGAATGCAAACTAGTACAATCACTTTGGAAATCTATCTGGTGCTTTCTCAGAAAACTGGGAATAGGGCTTCCTCAAGACCCAGCTATTCCACTCCTTGGAATATACCCAGAAAATGCTCCAGCATACAACAGGGACATATGCTCAACCATGTTCATAGCTGCCTTATTCATAATAGGCAGAATGTGGAAACAGCCTAAGTGTCCCTCAGTGGAAGAATGGATAAAGAAACTGTGGTACCTTTACACTATGGAATACTACTCAGCTATTAAAAACAAGGAATTGCCAAAATTTGTGGACAAATGGATTGAACTAGAAGTGATCATAATGAGTGAGCCAACCCAGAAGCAGAAAGACTCAAATGGTATATACTCACTTATATCTGGACAATAGCCCAAGGGGCATGTCCCATGAAAGTCTTCACCTACCAGGAAAGTGGGACAGAGGGGGAGGGCATCATATTGGGACTCTAGGTGAGAGAAGTATGGGAGAATGGGGGAAATAGAAGGATCCAGAGGGTCCTAGAAACCTACAAGAAGAACATTATGATGGGTGGATATGGGCACAGGGGTTCTGCTCAAACTATGGCACCAGCCAAGGACAATACGTGCAGTAAACTTCGAACCCATACCCAGATCTAGCCAAATGGACAGAGCATTCTCCACAGTTGAGTGGAGAGTGGGGACTGACCTTCACATGAACTCTGGTGTCCCATATTTGACCACATTCCCTTGACAGGGAGGCCCAGTGGAACTCAGAGGAAGGATAGCAGGCTCCCAAGAAGAGACTTGATACCGTACGATTATATACAGGGGGAGGAGGTCCTCCTCAGTCACAGTCATAGGAGAGTGGAATAGGATGAAAGCAGGAGGGAGGGAGGAATGGGAGGATACAAGGAATGGGGTAACAATTGAGATGTAATATGAATGAATTAATAAAAAAAATGAAAGCTAGCTCTGGAAGTGGGTGGGGTGCCTTTCTGATTCAGACTGAAGCTTGCTTCTCAAAGATGCTCTGTCTTGCACCAGGCTGACTTCCTGGCTCTGTAAGGGGGAAAGGGGAAGACAGCAATCAGCTAAGGGCAGAGACAACCCTCTCAACTGGGGCCTTCCACTAACTACTGTAGTGGGGCTTCTCAGATTGATTTCCACTAGATGTGTGTAAGCTCCTAATTTGATGGTGTTTTGCTGTCTGCTCCTTCTCAGTGTCTGCTACTTCTCAGTGTCTGCCACTTCTCACTGTCTGCCACTTCTCACTGTCTGCTACTTCTCACTGTCTGCTACTTCTCACCATCTGCTACTTCTCACTGTCTGCTACTTCTCACTGTCTGCTACTTCTCACTGTCTGCTACTTCTCACCGTCTGCTACTTCTCACTGTCTGCTACTTCTCACTGTCTGCTACTTCTCACTGTCTGCTACTTCTCACCATCTGCTACTTCTCACCATCTGCTACTTCTCACTGTCTGCTACTTCTCACTGTCTGCTACTTCTCACCATCTGCTACTTCTCACCATCTGCTACTTCTCACTGTCTGCTACTTCTCACCATCTGCTACTTCTCACTGTCTGCTACTTCTCACTATCTGCTACTTCTCACTGTCTGCTACTTCTCACTATCTGCTACTTCTCACTGTCTGCTACTTCTCACTGTCCGCTACTTTTCACTGTCTGCTACTTCTCACCGTCTGCTACTTCTCACTGTCTGCTACTTCTCACTATCTGCTACTTCTCACTGTCTGCTACTTCTCACTGTCTGCTACTTCTCACTGTCTGCTACTTCTCACTGTCTGCTACTTCTCACTGTCTGCTACTTCTCACTGTCTGTTACTTCCCACTGTCCACTACTTCTCACCGTCTGCCACTTCTTACTGTCTGCTACTTCTAACTATGTGCTACTTCCCACTGTCCGCTACTTCTCACTGTCTGTTACTTCCCACTGTCTGCTACTTCTCACTGTCTGCTACTTCTCACTGTCTGTTACTTCCCACTGTCCGCTACTTCCCACTGTCTGCTACTTCTCACTGTCTGCTACTTCTCACCGTCCGCTACTTCTCACTGTCTGCTACTTCTCACTGTCCGCTACTTCTCACTGTCTGTTACTTCCCACTGTCCGCTACTTACCACTGTCTGCTACTTCTCACTGTCTGCCACTTCTCACTGTCTGCTACTTCTAACTATGTGCTACTTCTCACTGTCTGCTACTTCTCACCATCTGCTACTTCTCACTGTCTGCTACTTCTCACTGTCTGCTACTTCTCACTGTCTGCTACTTCTCACTGTCTGCTACTTCTCACTGTCTGCTACTTCTCACTATCTGCTACTTCTCACTGTCTGCTACTTCTCACCATCTGCTACTTCTCACTGTCTGCTACTTCTCACTATCTGCTACTTCTCACTGTCTGCTACTTCTCACTGTCTGCTACTTCTCACTGTCTGCTACTTCTCACTGTCCGCTACTTCTCACTGTCTGCTACTTCTCACTGTCTGCTACTTCTTACTGTCTGCTACTTCTCACCATCTGCTACTTCTCACTGTCTGCTACTTCTCACCATCTGCTACTTCTCACTGTCTGCTACTTCTCACCATCTGCTACTTCTCACTGTCTGCTACTTCTCACTGTCTGCTACTTCTCACTGTCTGCTACTTCTCACCATCTGCTACTTCTCACTGTCTGCTACTTCTCACTATCTGCTACTTCTCACTGTCTGCTACTTCTCACTGTCTGCTACTTCTCACCATCTGCTACTTCTCACTGTCTGCTACTTCTCACCATCTGCTACTTCTCACTATCTGCTACTTCTCACTATCTGCTACTTCTCACCATCTGCTACTTCTCACTATCTGCTACTTCTCACTGTCTGCTACTTCTCACTGTCCGCTACTTCTCACTGTCTGCTACTTCTCACTATCTGCTACTTCTTACTGTCTGCTACTTCTCACCATCTGCTACTTCTCACTGTCTGCTACTTCTCACCATCTGCTACTTCTCACTGTCTGCTACTTCTCACCATCTGCTACTTCTCACTGTCTGCTACTTCTCACTGTCTGCTACTTCTCACTGTCTGCTACTTCTCACCGTCTGCTACTTCTCACTGTCTGCTACTTCTCACTATCTGCTACTTCTCACTGTCTGCTACTTCTCACTATCTGCTACTTCTCACTGTCTGCTACTTCTCACTGTCTGCTACTTCTCACCGTCTGCTACTTCTCACTGTCTGCTATTTCTCACTATCTGCTACTTCTCACCGTCCGCTACTTCTCACTGTCTGCTACTTCTCACTGTCTGCTACTTCTCACTATCTGCTACTTCTCACTGTCTGCTACTTCTCACTGTCTGCTACTTCTCACCGTCCGGTACTTCTCACTGTCTGCTACTTCTCACTGTCTGTTACTTCCCACTGTCCGCTACTTCCCACTGTCTGCTACTTCTCACTGTCTGCTACTTCTCACCGTCTGCTACTTCTCACTGTCTGCTACTTCTCACTGTCTGTTACTTCCCACTGTCCGCTACTTCCCACTGTCTGCTACTTCTCACTGTCTGCTACTTCTCACCGTCCGCTACTTCTCACTGTCTGCTACTTCTCACTGTCCGCTACTTCTCACTGTCTGCTACTTCTCACTGTCTGCTACTTCTCACTGTCCACTACTTCTCACTGTCTGTTACTTCCCACTGTCTGCTACTTCTCACTGTCTGCTACTTCTCACCGTCCGCTACTTCTCACTGTCTGCTACTTCTCACTGTCTGCTACTTCTCACTGTCCGCTACTTCCCACTGTCTGCTACTTCCCACTGTCTGCTACTTCTCACCGTCCGCTACTTCTCACTGTCTGCTACTTCTCACTGTCCGCTACTTCTCACTGTCTGTTACTTCCCACTGTCTGCTACTTCTCACTGTCTGCTACTTCTCACCGTCCGCTACTTCTCACTGTCTGCTACTTCTCACTGTCTGCTACTTCCCACTGTCCGCTACTTCTCACTGTCTGCTACTTCTCACTGTCCGCTACTTCTCACTGTCTGTTACTTCCCACTGTCTGCTACTTCTCACTGTCTGCTACTTCTCACCGTCCGCTACTTCTCACTGTCTGCTACTTCTCACCATCTGCTACTTCTCACTGTCTGCTACTTCTCACTGTCTGTTACTTCCCACTGTCTGCTCCTTCTCACTGTCTGCTACTTCTCACTGTCTGCTACTTCTCACCGTCCGCTACTTCTCACTGTCTGCTACTTCTCACTGTCCGCTACTTCTCACTGTCTGTTACTTCCCACTGTCTGCTACTTCTCACTGTCTGCTACTTCTCACCGTCCGCTACTTCTCACTGTCTGCTACTTCTCACTGTCTGCTACTTCTCACTGTCCGCTACTTCTCACTGTCTGTTACTTCCCACTGTCCGCTACTTCTCACTGTCTGCTACTTCTCACTGTCTGCTACTTCTCACTGTCTGTTACTTCCCACTGTCTGCTACTTCTCACTGTCTGCTACTTCTCACCGTCCGCTACTTCTCACTGTCTGCTACTTCTCACTGTCTGCTACTTCTCACTGTCCGCTACTTCTCACTGTCTGTTACTTCCCACTGTCCGCTACTTCTCACTGTCTGCTACTTCTCACTGTCTGCTACTTCTCACCGTCCGCTACTTCTCACTGTCTGCTACTTCTCACTGTCCGCTACTTCTCACCGTCTGCTACTTCTTACTGTCTGTTACTTCCCACTGTCCGCTACTTCTCACTGTCCGCTACTTCTCGCTGTCCGCTACTTCTCTCTGTCCGCTACTTCTCACTGTCTGCTACTTCTCACTGTCTGCTACTTCTCACTGTCTGCTACTTCTCGCTATCTATCTACTTATATAAATGGAGATGTGTGGGTATGCAGAATTAGAATAAATATTTACATTTATATCCACACACATAAGCAATTTGGGAAGATATACCACAATATGACAGTAGGTCGCCTTTGGGAGAGAGGCTGTGAACTGAGGAAGAGCAAGGATAGAAGAGGATGTCTATCATATACCTGTTTAGAAACCATGTGATGTATCATCAATAGAATCCTCATATAATTACTAATTTTATTTATATTTCACGATGCATCTCCCTTACTGCCCCCCTGACCTATAAGAAGGCATAAAAGAGTTTCTGTTTCACCTGTGTCATTTTTCCAAAGCCTTCCTTGTCCATGATATGCCATGGAGGACAGAGGCAGAGCCCCTGGGAGCACACAGCGAGGTTTTCCAGGTAAAAGTCAGCATCCTCTTGAATCACTAGCTTTTATTAGGCAGCGGAGGGTTTGTCTGCAGAATGGCAGTGCATTCGCTGAGTGTGCAGCTTGCACATCCCCGGGGATACAGGATGGATCCGGATCAGGCATTAGATGCTTGTTTTGCAGGTTTTTAAATAGAGACATACAATGTGATTGATACCAGCTTGAGGTTACTCAGTTCCCAATTGCATTATTCTGAGAAGCCCTGATCTTACAGAGCCCAGGACACACAGTGTTCGAGATGGAAGGCATCATGGCGAACTGTGGTGAAGCTGCCTCATTTCACCAGCAAGGAAACCCTGCAGATCAGGTAGACACTAGGCTAGCTCATGCCAAATTCATGTAAACTGAAGCTTTGAGCTTCAGTTCTGGACTCTTTGCTATCTGCCGTTTCCCTTATATGAAAATTCTTGGCCCAGTCATTCATCTGTGGACAAGATGACATTAGGGATGCTCAGCATTAGGAGTGTAACGGTCACCTGGGTGAGGCTGTGAACACAGGAAACCTGACCCAACCATCCTAAAACAAAAGAATTAGATAATGCAACTAAATGGTCTAGATACAGTGTTGCTCCATTCGTAATAAAAACTAGTTTCTATTCTTTCATAGTCTGTCATAGACTCAAAGGTAGCTTGTTCTGTCTTTTTTTTCTCATTTATTTGATAGCTTCATGACAGCAAGACCTCCTATGGCTTGTCTAGGTATCTCTTATACAAATGTCATGTACACTAAGCTCAGAAAGTACCCATGGAGAGGGAGTCAACCCTCCAGCCTGGAAGTGCAGGGTAGGGGACAGAGCAAGCACATGGCTTATGAGTAGTGGGAGAGGTTCCTCCTAAGAGGACACTGATGTGTGGCGCTGGATGCCAGTAGCTGAGAGTCAACACATGTCCTCATGCACTTCCAAGCTTTCAGATAACTAGCCTGCCTGCCCGCTGGTCCTACCCTCTCCTACTTTCTTCCTTCCTGGTTTTGAGATGAGGTCTCCCTTAGTAGCTGACCTTGAACTTGTCATCCTTCTGCCTCAGCTGGAATTACCAGTGTGTGTTACCACAGCTGGCTTAGGTAAGCTATTTTTTTTGTTGCTGTTGTTCTATGGACAATCTTACCACATTAGCTCTTCTCTTCACTGAATTTTACCTGGGAGCCAGAAAGATGCTTCTATCTCTGTGATTTGTTGCCCAGTTTTGGCCAAGCAGTAGCACTGGAGACCAGCTCGCACCATCTAGAAGTCATGAGACTGTCTCATGTCCTTTCCCAGCCAGAGACCCATGGCTGTTTCTTCTGAGTTTGGAGCCAGAAATATTCTGATGGTTTCCCAGCAATCAGGAAGAAATACTCTTTTTGAGGATACTTTTCAATGATATACAGCCAGACTGCTGTTTGGACAAGGATGTAGTGAGGTGTCCCAGGGTGCTGGGATCCCCACGCAGATCAAACTGTGATTTGGCTGGATGTGGTTGTGGTGATGTGTGATATGTTGGTGCATTGTTTTTTCCTGTGTTGACATTTCCATGGTATTCAGGAAAGGGGTTTGTACAGGGCATGCTTTATTAGAAGACTTCAGGGGAGGATAGGGCTGTTACATTTTAATGGTGAGATCTTGTACAAATCATTTATCTGTCGAGTTATACTTCCACAAAGCAGAGATAAATAGAAACACATTCTCTGTGTATCTTTCAGGGCTGATATGGGGATCAAATGTGACAAAGCAAGGGCAAGGGCTTTGAAAACTGTAACAAACAGGACCAAAATTAATCTCTTAATGAGTATTAAGCTTAGCTCCATAAAATTATAAGGCTTAAAAATCTTCATAGACAAAAGCTCTCAATTTTAGAGGAGGAAACCAAAGTGATGAGAGCCTTGGCCAAGGTCGTATGCTCAGCAAGATAAGGAAACTGTCTCTTAGCTATTCTGAGAGAGGTGCTATGTGTTAGGTGAAAAGGATGCCACCCACCATCATCTGGTCACATTCTAGGACCCAGAAACTGTGAAGGAGGTCATTTGCCAGAGGGAAACTCCATCTTCCAGATGGAATTAAGTTTCTAGATAGCTGATCTTAAAATAAAGGGAATATTCCGGGTGATCCAGGCTAGTCTGTTGTGATCACAAGAGTCCTAAGTCAAAAGCAAGAGGCAGCAAAGGAGGTTGGAGATTTGATGGGACAAATTTTAGGCTCATTGTTTCTGGCTTTGGTGATGGTGGTGGCTAAGAAGCCAGAAGTCAAAGACAGGGGCAGGATGAGAGCCTTCCCTGCAGCCTCAGGAAGAACATGGCCTTTGGCCTGGCTTAGTGGGGCTCACTGTATTCGTCTAGCCTTTGGATCTCTGCACCATTGTAAGCTATGATGCCTATGATCATGGGTTGTATCAGTGAGAGAAAATGAATACAGCAGCCATTTCCCAAATAGGTACAAAGAGTAGGCACAGGCAGGGAAAGGGTTCCTCAGTCACAAGTCTCTCAACTGCTCTGGGAACCTTTTACTAGGGGGAAAGATCTCAAGAAATGCTCTTGAGACATAGCCTGGGAAAGATTAATATATTAAATAACTAGTCTTATAAATACACTTTTCCTGAAAAAAAAAAAGCTAGCCTGCATTCTCTCCACAGAGGCCAAAAACTTGAAATCTTTCATTGACCTAATTCCAAGAACTTGAAATCTTTCATTGACCTAATTCCAAGAACTTGAAATCTTTCATTGACCTGCTGTCATCATTTCTTGCCCCAGTGAACAGACAAGTAACATTTTAGGTCCCGGGAACATCCTAAGGAGAGGTAGAAAGAGAGGGGCCAAGGCAGAGATCATTTCTATACACACAAGAACTGAGACTGGGTCACACACACTTCTTTGGAATGAGTTCCTTTCACTGAGCACCAGGATGGTAGGGAGTAGCACAGGGCGGACCATGAGGAGTCAGATACTCAGCTTGCATCTTTTCAGAGCTGGGGCACACTTATGTGTACAACAGGAGCACAGCTGAAATGACTCTAAGAGCCGCCTGGGGCCCTATGACCCTACAGTCTCTCTACCACCCTTATACTCCGATTGTACTTGTGTGACTGGTAACCCTTTGACTTGATGCATTATTTGTACCCTGCTAGAGCACAGTGAGTTCATTAATCCTACTGTTCATGGGACCAGCGCCTAGTGACTCTTTTGTACAGACTCCTCCTCTTTTTGATTTTCATCTCGCTAGCCCCACGCTGTGGCCCTGATCTGGTACATGGACCTATGTACTCATTGGCTAGATGAGCCACTGCCAGAAAAGATGATCTGGAGGACTGCCCATATCACTGAAGCAATGATGCAGATCTCAGTTCCTCCTATCCTATCTCCCACCCCAACCTGAGAGCCCCCTCTAGTGAGTCTCCACAGGTGCATTGATGCTGGACCAGAGACAGCTGATGTCTTCCAATGTCAAGATCAGCTTCATGTTCCTTGGGAGAATTTGTTTAAATGCTGTTCTTTCATTCTTCCCTTGCAAATAAGAAAGTAGAGAAGAAGCTGAGAGGCACCTGGTGAATGGAAATTCTGGCATATGGGATAGACCAAATCAAGGGTGGCCCAAGGCCATCTACTTGCTGCAGCAAAGAGAGTGATGGAGAACATCTGGCCACTTACTGCTCGTGTTCGATTTCTATGGTTCTGATCTTACAAACAGCTGTGGCCTCCCAGTGGGGCTGGGTTAAAAATGTATCTAGAGTATATATTACTGTACTGGAACACACAAATGACCTAAATTCGGTGGCTTTCCAATGAATTCATTCATACGCTTGAGTGAGCCCTGTCAAATCCTACTCAGGTTAGTGAGTAGAACTCAGAAGAGCCTAGCCATGATGGTGTTCCAGACTTAAGTATATTTTTCCTTACAGGAAGCAGCACATCTGTGAAAATGTTTCTCAGTCCATTTGCATTCCACACCTGCGGGAAGCTTCAGAAATAAAGTGATGTATACATGATAGATAATAATAAGAAACGTAGGACTTGCCATTTGTTAACAGCGCTATTCATTACTCTTCAGTACAGCGTGGCGTGATAGATTCCTGTTATCCACTTCCTAAAATGGAGAGAAATATGCTAACACTGTATGTATACATGCCATGCTGTGTCCATGGTCTCTGCTTGGGGGATACAGTCTCAGAATCCCCAGAAACCATTTCTTTTTTTTCCCCTGTAATTTTAAAATAATTTATTCAGATTACATCCTGATTGTTATCCCCTCACTTGTATCTTCCTGTTCCCTCTTCTTCTACCCTACTCCCCTTCCCTAGGCCTGTGACAGGAGGGGACCTCCTCCTCTACCATATGGTCACAGCCTGTCAGGTCTCATCTGGATAGCCTGCTTCTCCTTCATCTGAGTGAAACCAAACCTCCCGACCAAGGGGAAGTGGTCAAATAGGGGGCACCAGAGTTCATGTCAGAGTCAGTCCCTGAAGCTATTCCACTCTTGGCATATACCTGAAAGATGCTCCACCACACAACCAGGACATTTGCTCTACTATGTTCACAGCAGCTTTATTTGTAATAGCTAGAATCTGGAAACAACTTAGATGTCCCTCAACTGAAGAATGGAATTAAAAAAAAACTGTGGTACATTTACACTATGGAATACTACTAAGCTATTAAAAACAAGGAAATCTTGAAATGTGCAGGCGAATGGGTGGAACTAGAAATGATCATTCTGGGTGAGATATCCCAGACACAGAAAGACACACATGATATATACTCACTTATAAGTGGATATTAAGCCAACATGGATGTCCTCTGAGAGTCTCTACTCAGCGGAAGATTGGAATAGATGCTGGAACTCGCTGTTGGACCCCAGGTGAGAGTGGTATGGAGCGATGGGGAGATAGAGGGATCCAGACACCATTTCTAAGAGGCTGAGACCTTCCATGAGGTAGGCCAGTAGAATCCTAGACTCCCAGGGTTGAAAGACATGAAGGCCAACATCAGCCTATCAAGATGTGAGCCCCTTCCTCCAAAATAATCTCACCTAAAAGGCTCTGAGTTATAAGCAGGAGAATCCATCTCAAGCTAGCTGGATATTATTAGCACCATACTAGCAGCAGAGATACTATAAATGATATTGCAATAGTACCTACATGATACTCTGTCATAGTAATCCTTAAACCCAAGCTTTATGAAGAGTTTGGAGCCAGGGGCTACAAGGCTGGAGGCAGTCCAGAAGGAACCTTTCCCCATCTTGCACCTCTCTTTCACCGTCTGTTTATTTTTTCTTTCCTAGCATAGAATCTTCTCTGCTTCTCAGCCCACTGCTGACTGCCTCACTCCTCTGCTGGGCAGAAATATAATATAGCCAGGCACAAGCAGACCACTCTTGCCTCTCCCTGACTTCTCCTCAGGATCTTAGATAAAGAACTCCATCAGACAGAGCACCAGACAGAGAATATTCTTGGTCCAATGAACTGTGGTTGAGTCAGGTTGTACAAACGTGGCATCCAGGAGCCTACCACTGTGGATGCTTATGAAGGTCTTGGTAAGATGTCTTTGCAAAGTCTTCTTCTAACTGGTTACTGGATCTCTGCTCTTACACCCACCGTGCACTCATGTTCACAACAGGGGACTTCCTTCCGTTGAATATACAGAATGGCAGGCAGCCCATGTCCTGTGGCAGCTCAGGTGGCCATGGGTTCAGATGAATGTTTAGTGCTAGGTTCATTTCTTGTAGCGGCGAGAGGCATCCTTGCCTCCCCTTATTACCATAGCTCCGGATGATCACAGATGCCTTCTGGTTATCTGCCCGAGCATTCTCCCTGTGATGGCTGAGTCTTGGACCATTCACCAGTGCCTCTTGCCCTTGATTCATGTTGCCTGCATCTCCTCAGTGTGTACTGAATTGTTGGTATCCACCACCACTGACTTCGTACTCTGGAACCCTAACTCCTAGCATGATAGCGCTAAAGGGTGAGGCTTTTTTGGGTCCTCAGATCATGAGGGTGGATCCCCTCACTAATGGGTGAGTGCTCTTCTGTACAAAGGCCAAGAGAACGCCTTTGTCTGCCCTTCTTGTGAGGTTGTATGTAGCTGGAGGAGTATGGCTGTCTCTTAACCAGGAAGCCTGTGGCATCCAGAATTATGACAAGCACATTTCTATTGCTTATCAACTACCTACTTGGGCTATCCTGGCAAGGCAGCCCACGCAGACTAAGGAACTCTTTTAAAGAGAGTGGGGGAAAAAGGAAGTGGTCTTGGGGCAAATGAAGAGATGATCTGTGTCAGAGATTGGCAATTTCTGTCCATATTAAAGAACCAATTAGTAAACGGTTTTGGTTCCCTGGGCCATATGGTCTCTGTTACAGCTGCTTAGCTCTGCTGATACAGCACCAAAGCAGCCACAGTCGGTGTGTGAAAGAGTGAGCATGGCTGTGTTCCAATAAAGCTTTATTTATGGACACCCTAATTTGAATTTCATATAATTTTATGTGTCAAAACATTCATCTTTTTATTTTTTCCCCAACCAATTAAAATGTTAAAAAAAAAACCCGACCCCCTCTGCTCATCTGTTGCATAAAAACAGGTGGTAGAGAGGACGTGGACTTGGAGCCCATGGTTTGCCAAGCTCTTGTCTGTCTTTTGTAATTAAGGGCCCCGAGAACCTTCCATAGTCCACAGACATGAATTCTTTCTGCCAGGCGTGAGCATCTCTATGGCTGAAGGTGGAGGGCATCCTTTCCTTTCTGGGAGAGGGAAGGGGAAACACAGACTCTGGAGTATGAATACAACTTTGGGGGAGTTATACCATAGCCTTTAAAACTTAGGTATGAATTAGCACAGACTTGTAAACACTTTAAGAACACTTGCCAGTTTGCACAGCATGCATGCTTCAGTTCCATCCTGGCACCACTTGGAGGTCGATGTTTTGACATTATCATCATTGGTGAGAAGACCATTCCTGAAGGATGACAGCCCCAGGCTCCATTGTTTGGCAAAAGCTGGGTTCGTCACAGATGGGTCAAATGTTCTTCTGCCTGCCTACACTGTTTAAACCCAGGACCATTTACTGGGCATCTGCATGTAGCTAGAATTGTGCTGGAGAAGAAATGCAGGGAATAGGATGTAGCTTAGGGAACTTAGATGTCAGTGGGCAAAACACCCAAAGCCATGTGGTTTTTACTATAATGGGGGAGTATGGTTCTTCCAGGAGCTGGCTGAAGGGTCCTCATTCAGCCTTTCCCTGGACCAGTGGGCCTCTCATGGGACACTTGGAGGAGGAGGAGGAGGAGAAGGAGGAAAGGAGGATGAAAAGGAAGAGGAGGAGAAGGAGCAGGAGCAGGAGCAGGAGGAAACAGGTTTGATAATTCTAGTGTCTGGAAATAATAGGGAACTGGAATAGTGTACCATAGTTCCCAAGGGGATGAGGAAGGAAGTAACCTCATCAGAGTTGTCTGCCTCCTGTGGCCCTGTTGCCAAGCAATATCATCCTCTGGACCAGTCGTGCTTCCTCCACTAAGAACTTTGATGAGTGTTAAAGATGGTAACACAGGACCTTCTGAAACTGTCAACTGAACCTGCAAAGTCCACTCAGCTGCCCTGCCTCAGGCTAGCAGGACCCTTGAGAACAAGTTTGCTCTCTCAGCCGTAACTGAGATCTGCAGCAGTGGCATGCAGTGAAGACCCGGTTGCTTGTTATTTCTGGGACCCCTTGCATGAAATGTAGCATCACCTGTCAGACAGGGTGGATTTTCATTTCATTAAAAATAAAACAGAAAGCCCTTTGAGCAATGATGTTGAAGTAAATCTGGAGAGCAACCCTCCCCCCTTTCCAGGGAAGATGTCAGGATATCCAAGGCAGAATTGATGAAAAGATTTTTGAAGCAGTCAAGAAAATGGACCAGGCTTCAGGGAAGTTGGCATAAGAAGCGAGGAAAGAAAATAATCCCAGCCCCTGAAACATGTCTGTTCCCAGAAGCAGTAGTTCTGGTGGCTAACTTTTAAACAGCCGGTCTTGCTTGAATTGTTGTGGTCCAGGCTGGCTTTTCTGGAAGAGGAATCAGTGACAGGCAAACAGCTTTTTCTTCTAGAGCCAGTTAATAAGTGACTATTAAGTGTCCTCTGTGAAACTATCACCATGTCATTGTACTGGGTGGAGGGAGGGGAGGTCCTAAAGAAGTGAATGACAGGCAAATGACTACCCTGTCTCTCAAACTAAAGTCCAAGGGGGAAGGGTCAGACAAGAGCATTGATTAAAAGCAGGCCCAGGAGGAGGTGACCTGCTGTAGGGAAAGGGAGGCATCTTGCTACAGTAGAGTAGGCCTGGGAGGCTTTCTGAGAGGAGAGCTTAGAATTTAGATCAGTGGAGAAAATTAGAAAGACATTTAAGGAAAGGCAAACAGCAGGCAACGAGACACCCCCTCACCACTACTAACGACAACGGTCTCCATTGAGGAACTTTATTGTCCTCGTTCATTCAGAAATTTGAGCGTATCCGAGCTAAGCTACTCATCTTTCCTCCACCAAATCCATATATTTCTCACATCCACATGCAACTTTCTTTCCTTTTGATTATGATGGATTTAGTACCTCATCTCTTACCCACACTAATCTCTCACTTCTCACCTGAACTTCATCTTTATTTTTGGTGGTTGTTGTTCATGGTCACTGCCCTCCCGAATCTGTTTCCTCTCCCCTAGGCATCAGAATCCTTCAGGGTTTTTTTTTTAGTGCATCATTCTTATTAATATAAGAATATACTCTAATATCACGTATCCTAAAGCGACTCTACCTAGTAGCAAACCTACTCTTGTCTTAGTCACCTGTAGCCACAATGATGCTTCATAAAAATAACCACAATGGTGTATGCCAGACGTTTGTGTGCTAGTTTTGTGTTTGTTGTAAGTTTATGCATACTCTAGGGTTCCACATAGCTAAGTGGCACCCCAGTTATAGGTTGTGAATGTTGCTTATCATCCTCCGTCCAGAGGCTGCACAAAGTCTATGCTCATGGGTGAGAGGGATGACAAGGAAGGTACAAGCTTAGTCAGTCCATTTCAAGCCCCTGTTCTGCACATATCTGCACTCCCACTAAGCCTTGTTGAGTTTCTGAGTCAAGCCCAGCCATTCAGAGGTGGGAAATAGAGGCCACCTGTGGGACTTGAAGAGCGAGTCCTTGCTGAATAACGATCAGCTTGTCTCCCAGCTGTCACTCTTTTTTCCCTTTCTCTTGGCAGCCACATTCCTGAAATGATGCCTTCACATGCTGTTCCCAATTCATCTTTGGTCCTTCGTCTCATCCCTGTGACCTCCACACCAATAGCCACACCTAGGCTCTCTTTTCATCCTTCTTAGTCTTTTTTGGACTGCTCTGATAGAATGCCACAGATCATGGGGTTTATACATAAGACACCACAGAAGTGCATTTCTTGTGGGGGTTGACACTTGGGGAGCTTAAGATCAAGATAATAGTATGTTTAGTATTTGGTGAGGGCCCACCTCTAGGTTCCTGCTATCTCACCATAACGTCAAGTGGTAGAAGACTGGAAAAAAAACTCTCTGGGGTTCCTTTTTATAAAAATGCTGATCCCCTTCGAGAGGGCTCCTAATATCCTTTTCAAGTCCCCGCCTTCTAATGCCATTATTAGATTCCAATATCAACTGTAACAGCAGGGAGTGAGGGGCAAGAGGAGGTACATGCTAGCAATACCAGCCCTTGGCCCAGTGAAAGGATGATTGCTGAGAAGGGCAAGGCTAGCCTGGGTTGTATAGTGAGTTCCAGGCCTTAATGCGCTACAGAGTGATTTCACTGCTGCGAAACAAATGATTTGGGGGACACAAATGAAATCTATGGCAATTATTGTCAGATCGGTGGACACAGATCCGCTCTTTACCTTATCTTCTCTACTCTCAGGAGCAGCTGCTTCCTGCTCAGGTCAATTCCTTTCTCTTCTGGGTTTTATGGCACCACCAGGCCCTGCTTGTCTGTGGCTCCTAATCTTTTGCCTTGTTTTTCATGGACCCCAGCTCAGTGGTGATGTATCTAGGGACTTGGTCTAGAGGTTCCCCTCTTCCTCCTTCTTCTTCTTCTTCTTCTTCTTCTTCTTCTTCTTCTTCTTCTTCTTCTTCTTCTTCTTCTTCTTCTTTTTTACTCCATTATCCCATTTGGAGCTTCTCTCTGCTGATGACTCCGGAGTGCATCTCTGATGCACAGTTATCTCTGAATTTCACCCTCTATGCACTTGGATGCTACATATAGCTCTCAGACTTGAGATGACCCAATGGAGCTGTTGCTCTGTCTGTGGCAGCTTACCCTCTTTACATCCGCAGCCATAAGCTTTTTAAACAGACCATGCTGGCCCTGCCTCAGAACTTTGGGGAGGTTGTTTCTGCCCAGAAAATGCCCATTCACAACTATTTTCTCATGACTGGTGCCTTGCTATCCTCCAGATCATGTGATCAGATATCACTAACCCAGACAAGCCTTCCTTGATCATTCTTCCTAATGGAGACCAAATATTACTTCATTATTTTTTATGCCAGTCTTAGGTTTCTACCAGTTACCAGACATCGTCACTATTTTATTCTCTTGGATTTTACTTGTCTCCCCAGCTCTGCTTCCTAGCACTTTCTCTGTAAATCCTGGTTGAATGAAAGACACTGAAAGGCCTCTGAGGGTTGTCCTGTCTGCAGAGTGTGGACTTGCTAGCTTGTATCTAAAAGTCCACAAGACCCAGCTATTACTTGGAAAGAACTAAACAGTAAATCTCACTCATATGTTAACTAATCCATCCTTTTCTTGTGGTAGTGGGGACTCACCCTAGGGCCTTGTGTAGGCAAGGTGATCTCTTGCACTGAGCTGCATCCTTGGTTTCCACTGCTCTTCTTTTATCCCCACAAGGACATGGTCTAAAACCTCAAGTGGATGCCTGAAATCTTGAATAGTACCAAACCCTTCCACAGTCTGCTTTTTTTTTCTATACACGTACTTATCAAGTTTAATTTATATATTGTATAAGGGATTAACAACTTGCTACTGATCTTAGCAACCTCCTTGTACGATTGTTTTTTCTTTTCTTTCATGCCAACCACTTTTACATTTGCACTTAAAGGAAAATGTTCCCTCTGCCTCCATTCCAGGCTTCTCTGTGGTGTTTTTGAGTTGCCAGAATTGATGCTTTTGTATTTCAAGTCCATTATTAATTGAATAAAATAATTACTTGGAACATAGTCATGGCAATACTAGGACAGCAGATTGCATAGTATGATGGCTCCTTGTTGGCTAATAGAGCGACAGCGTATATGACGTGGCTGTTTTGGACAAAGGAATGAATCAGATTGTGTGTGTGTGTGTGTGTGTGTGTGTATGTGTGTGTGTGTGTGTGTGTGTGTGTGTGTGTGTGTGTGCACGCATGCAGTAGAAGAGCACACAATATAAAACACATAAATTGTTTCTCTCTGAAAGCTTCCATTTACCATTTTCCGACTTTGGAGTAGTTATCGCTGTGATCACATACCTGAAGAAAAGCATGTTGAAGGAGGAAGAGTTTCTTTTGGTTTAGAGTTCAAGAAAAACAAAGTCCACCACAGCAGGGAATGGCATGGAGCCAGTAGCCTGAGGTATCTGCCGCATTGTCTCCTCAGTCCAGGACAGATAGCAGGCTCCAAAAATCTCAAGGCCTCCCCCAGGGACCTACTTCCTCCAGTGAGGCCCCAACTCCAAGAGGTTTTACAAGCTTCCAAAACAGCCCTGGCTGGCTGGCTGCCTATAGCGGGATGTTTGAACCAATGAGCCCAGAGGATACAGTTCACATTCAGACTACAGCTGACTGGGCTGAGACCGCTGAAGCCACAAGTAAGGCGATAACTACTGTATTAATGCCTTCCGTGTGATGCTGTTAAGTAGAAAAGGTCCAGCTGAAAACACTGCTAAATTCAGAGTGCCTTTTCCTCTTCATGCTGTGTATAACAAGTATACTTAGAAGAAACTGCTGACATCACCCTATCATTATGGCTGCAAAAGCTGAGATTCAGAGGGGTAGAGACTCCCTCAAGGTCACATTCTTCATCCCTGGAAAGGCTCTGGAAGATAGGAAGGAAAAGGTCAGGGTTTTAGGGAGCTAGATGGCATGGTGATATACAGCCTGGCCATGAAGGTCCTGCAGGGAACTGCTCGGGAGGGTGGTCCCGGGCTGTGGCCTTGGGCTAATTTTCATGATTTAAAAGTTATGACTCTTTTTAATTTTTGATTTATATTTTGTTTTTCAAGACAGGGCTTCTCTGTGTAGTCTTGGCTGTCCTGGACTCACTTTGTAGACGAGGCCGGCTTTGAACTTACAGAGATGCCTCTGCCTCTACCTCCCTGAGTGCTGGGATTACAGGTGTGCGCCACCATGCCCTGCTAAGGCTGTGTGACTCTTAAAAGGTAGAGGCAGGATGAAGACTTCAGAGCTGAGTCTGGGGGGAAAAAAAGGTGTAGCCAGTGGAAGAGGGTGGTGTGGTCCCTTTATAAAGGTCCTGCAGTAAAGACCTCATGGCCATGTGGACTTCATAGAACAAGTGCCACACATGGGCTGGACATGAGTGTTTCAGGTAGTGGAGTGTTGCAGTGAGCTCCCTCTGGGGGTAGGGGACAGATAGGAAGAGACAGAGTGACAGAGGCAGCTGAGCTTGGGGTGGAACTATAGTGTTTCTGGATCCTGAGGTGGTGAGTAGATCGGTGTCCAGGCTGGGGCACACGAGATGATGTCTCTGCTTTAACCCGTGTGACTTTTGTCGCTGCAGCTGAGGATCTTTTACTTCTTGACGTGAAGTCGAGCACTCCTCCCACTGTTCCTGGAGAGTCTGAAGTCCCTGGAGGTTATTCTTGAGTACCCACTCCTTACTTTGGAGCCCACTTTACTCTCTTGCTAGCCCTCACGTATGTGATGACCTTTCTCATCAAAAGGTTGAGGAGGTCATAGATTGCTTTTGTAGATGCTTAGGAGATAAGAGAGGGAGAAGTGGAGACCTCCAGTCAGATTCCTGGTTAGGTAAATTTAGTCTGAGATGCTTACATGGCATCAGGTGCCTGTGTTTGTGTGTGTGTGTGTGTGTGTGTGTGTGTGTGTGTGTGTGTGTGCAGGTCCTCTCTGTATGCCTATGGTTCTGGCAAGTGAGCAGTTGTTGATTTGAATTGTGTATCCACATCCTCTGGGTGGCTAGCTGATGGAGGGTTCTTCTCAGACCCCCCAGTCTTCCTGCTTCTGCTTTCAGTCAGGGCCCATTCCCATCCCATGTTCTGATTCCTGTTTCTGCAGTTCCATGCTTTCCCATTGGGGGTTCACAGACAACACACCGACCTCTAAGTCTTATCTCAAAGGGCTCATCACCTTTCTCAGCCTCAGTTCCTCTTCAGTAAGATGGAAGGGAGCAATACATGGTTTCTGGCTTTCTGTTGTGGATCAATTGAGCACCAAGTGTAAGAAAGTGCCTCTCCTGGGGCTAGGCCCAGTGCCCAGTCTATATGAATTGCCCAAGGTTGAAATTCTGGAGGGAGTAGATGAACCTAGAGCAATGACCTCTGAATCCAGGGGTTTTTCTCCCCTATTCTGACATTTGTGAGTGACCTCTAGACATCACACGTCCTAAATCTCCAACCCCCAAAAGTTACCCATCTCCGATCCCCCAGGCTTGCACCAAGGTTTTGGAGAGTCCTCTTTACTTTTTCTAATTTAGGCTTCTTCAGCAGTAGGTGATGTAAGCACCAAGGTCATATGACTGACTGCCCTGTTTTCAGATGATCTATGAGAGATGGGCATATCCTGGCCTTGGGACCAGTGCCAGCCCATGAGCCGTACTTTTGGATAGTAACTCTTAACCAGAGACCTCACATTTCCAGGGAGGTGGCAGGGCTGAGCCCAGCTGAAGCAGATTCTGTGCATGTAGCTGGAAGGCCCACCCTGTGCCAGGCTTGCAGTAGTTACTGGGCAGAGGTGAGAAACAGGGGAAGAGGAAGAGACCATTGGAGCCCCAAGGAGCCTAGGCTCAGCAGACCAGCCTGTCTTACTATTGTCCTACTGCCGTCTGTTTCCTTTAACTGGATCTGACAGCAGGAAATGATCAGACTGGGCGGCTCGTTAAGGATCATCGATTGACTACTTTTCTATCATCAGGTGCCTTGAAGGGAAAAGCCAGGCCCTGGTATCCATAGAAGAGTGCTTAGTTTTACCTGCAGGGAGATGTGGTGCTTGGCTGCCTGCATCTTCTGGCCACTGATCCCATGATTGAAAGCACAGCGGCCTGCCTACAGATTCCACCCAACCCCATGTCATGGTCAGCCTGAAAATGGGTCAGATGGAATAGGCAATAATTGCAGTATATTTGTCCTTTCCTAGGTTTATCACTGAATATCTTGAATCTTAGAAAATGCTGGGAAAACTGAGCAGTCAGTTACCTATCATCATCATCATCCCTGTCACCAGTCACCGCTGCTACCATGCTCATCACCACCATCATCATCACCACCACCATTACCATAACCACTGCCACCATCATCATCACCACCATTACCATAACCACTGCCACCATCATCACCAGCACCATTACCATAACCACTGCCACCATCATCACCACCACCATTACCATCACTACCGCCGCCATCATCAGCAGCACCATTACCATAACCACTGCCACCATCATCACCACCGCCATTACCATCACCACCATCATCGCTATCACCACTGCCACCATCATCTCTCCTCCTCCTTTTCTTCCCCTTCATATTTTCTATATGCTGAGATGTTGGTCATACACTAAGCCTTCATGAGGTGGACCATACCCTCTAGGAAGCTGAGGCAGGAAGGTCAGGGTTACAATTCATTCACACTACCAGCCCTTCTATTATTGTATTTCCCCAACATCCAACTTATGAATAAGCCTTAGACTAGCTCTCCGCTAAGACTTCCCTAAGCCTCTGATCCTGGAAGTTGGTTTCCTTCAAGCCTCTACTTTGTTCTGGTCTTTGGCCTTTAGCACCATCTGTGACTGTGACTCTTGGACTGTCAAAACTTCTGATGATTTAGGCTAGCCTTGTTCTTCACATCTCTCAGGCCAAACTTCTTCAGGAGCTTGGAGCATTGTGCTTAAGCTCCTACAGCAGGCAGGCCTTGAAAACATCTCTCTGAATTCCATGAGACCTCAGTGACCCCTGTGTGCTCCTTGCCATCCAGTGCCCTTCTTATGGTACATTCCACGTTGAACATCAGGCACCCCTTTTCCTCACTGTTGGGATTGTCTGCAAATATCCTGTCTGCACAGGACCTTGTCTGTGCCTAGGTCCTGGCATCCTTGAGACTGCTGGTTAATTATAGATGATGCTTAGCTGATTTTTACCAGGATAGTCTGCCGTTGGCCTCAAGGTTTTAGAAGTCTTTGCTCTTTGCCCTATTAACATGACACAGGGTTTATACAACCTTTTAAATATCAGTTTGAGCATCCCATATCTGGGAAGACAGATCGCTGAGAATACCATCTTGTACTCCAAAGGCATTTATAAGTGACTTTTGGATAGGGTGGGCTCGATTAAAATCAAATTGATTCAAATCATGACGTGAATCACTAGTCAGGAAGAGTCGATTAAATCAATACTTTCCCTTCAAAAATGCATTCATTTTTGATGCAATTTTAATGTGCAGGCCTCCCAGCTCTGACAGAGATAGATGTGGCTCTCATTTTCAGAAGTTACATAGCATGCATTTTTAAGCTGTGATTTATTTTGACATTTTCTTGAATCATTTTTGCAGCCACGTCTGAGTTTTGAGTGATGACTTGGTTATTTTATTTACCAAAGCTAATCAAACAAATGTGTATAATTTCCCCCAACATAATAAGCATGTGCACTTTCAAATGTTTAACTATTTTTTGCTGTAAATGTAAAAAATGTGTTTTTGCTGAGATAAATTAGGCCGTTTCAGACAGATCCAACCCCAAATACTTGTACCAGTACATTTTTGGGAGTTAACCCAGTCTTTACCATCGTACCATGCTTGTTTACACGTTAGGAAGGAGAAGGAGGCTTTTCTATGTGTTCCCAAACTATATTTAAGTGTAGTCTGAACTGCAGTCTTTGTTGGAAAACATGCTCTTCTACGTAAGAAGTAGTGGCTACTTTCACGGGACATGCCCCTTGGGCTAGTGAGTATATACCATTTGACTCTTTCTGCTTCTGAGTTAACTCACTCATTATGATAATTTCTATTTCAATCCATTTGCCCACAAATTTGAGACAGAGGGGAGGACATCCTATTGGGACTCTAGGTGAGAGAAGCATGGGAGAATGGGGAAATAGAAGAATCCAGAGGGTCCTAGAAACCTACAAGAACATTATGATGGGTGGATCTGGGCCCAGGGGTTCTGCTCAAACTATGGCACCAGCCAAGGACAATATGTGCAGTAAACTTCGAACCCCTACCCAGATCTAGCCAATGGACAGGACATTCTCCACAGTTGAGTGGAGAGTGGGGTCTGACTTTCACACGAACACTGGTGCTCCATATTTGACCACGTCCCCTAGATGGGGAGGCCTGGTGGCACTCAGAGGAAGGATAGCAGGCTACCAAGAAGAGACTTGATACCCTATGAGCATATACAGTGGGAGGAGGCCCCCTTTAGTCACAGTCATAGGAAAGGGGACTAAGGGGAAAATGGGAGGGAGGGAGGAATGGGAGGATACAAGGGATGGGATAACCATTGAGATGTAACAAGAATAAATTAATAAAATATATTTTAAAAAAGAAATAGTGGCTACAGTTGCACGCATGACGTCCCTCTGAATCACTGTTGTGAGTCCTTGTGTTTGTCCGCTGCCAACTTCAGGTCTGATCTTCCTCCTGCCTCAGTCACCTCCTGTGATTAACTAAGCCTTGCTGCATCTGAAACAAGGTTTCCCTCCCTGTGTCAGTTGGATGTTATTTGCAGAAAGTGTTTTTTTACATCAGCCTCCAACATTTGGAACCAGAGAGAATCTTAATGCCACTGAAGGGCATCTGCCCCTCAGCCTCAGGATGTTGGAAGGAGCTCGTATGTCCCAAGAGACCTGGCGAATATATGTGGGCTTAGGGATTTGCCTGGTGCTGTGTCCAACCCCGTGACTTCCTCATTCAGGGCATACCAGTATCTAGTCTCCACAAAAGCTTGTGTCTTACAGGATGAAAAAGTGAACCTGCCTTTGATCCCACCCTATCATATGCCTTTAAGCCATCAGTTCTCAACATGGCAGTTGTGACCTCTTGGGTCAGATATCTTGAATATCAGATATTTACCTCATGATTCATAACATAGCAAAATTACAGCTATGAGGTAGCAATGAGACTAACTTTATGATTGGGGCTAAGCACAACACAAGGAACTGTATTAAAGGGTCTCAGCATTAGGAAGGTTGAGAACCACTGCTCTAAGCAAATAGGACCCTAATCTAGTTGGAGAGAACACAGGCATAGTCTAGTCTTGTCTTCAAATGAACTGTTTAACATTAAAAATGAAGTGACCTACGTGAGTCTCAAAGCCAGGCAGGGGGACCACATCATCTGAGACACCCAGAATGGGAGGTTTATCACAATCATTCCTGGATTGAATCATTTCACCTACTGTTCATTTACAGCCTACCTTTGCTGGACTCACTGAGAGGCGCTCCAAGCGCAGTGGAGTGGACACTGCATGGTTCTCGGGCAGTGATGGTGGAGGTAGAGAATAAAGTGAGACTTCCCAGTTAAATTTGAATCTCAAACAATGAACCAGTGTAAATATATCCCCTGTGTGGCTTAGTGTGCACTTATGCTATACATTTATTAATTATGTATGTATCTGAAATTTTTGGCAAGGCGTCCAGCAGTTTATCCCACAATCCTATTGGCTCAGTTATTCAGGCTAATGTGTTTTGTTTTCTGTGCAACCCTAAAATGCTGAGCACCTGTCCATTTCACTGCCTTCAGTTAATCCTTTCACTATATCATCTGCTTTTCTGTGTCCTAGTCTAAAACAAAAACAAAAACAAAAACAAAACCAAAACAACATCAACATCCAACTTGATGGCATGTACTGTTCTCATTATCACGTGCCCTTATATAAATCCCCTCATATAAATCTCTCTGTGTGGTTGTCCAGACACTTGCGTGGCTCATGCCTGCCTAAGCAAACTTGGACAGATACCAGGTCTCAGGAGCCTAGCAAAACCCAGGATCTCTGGAGGATGGAGCTGTACCCTGCTCTGGTCTCCTCTGCGCACAGAAGGAGGAGCTGACACCTGGGTCTACCAGAGGTCGTAACGGTGATTGGGCTGTGTGTGGTACTGCAGAGCTTTTGTGGCTTAAGGACCCCAGCGGATACACTTGGCTGGCTGTGGAGGCCTCACCCAGAAGTCATTTCCCTTCATGCATGGGTTTCCAACAGAATGCAGACAATCTCACCATGTCTGTCGATTCCCAGTTGGCTTACGCAGGCCTGAGCCATGCAAGTGTCAGGACGACCACACAAAGAGAGGCAAGGTCACGTGGTAACGAGAACAGCGCATGGCAGAAAATCAGAACTGCTCAAAGCTCTTGGCTCAAACAAGCTGCTACCCCAAAGGAGTAGCCGGCTAAGCCAAATGACAGAGCATGCATTTCCATGTTTTATTTTTTTTCTCCCCCAGAATTAAGAATAACTTTAGGCTTGTGTCTGGATTGCTCCTCTCATACTAAGTCCCATCCAAGCATCCCAAGCTTATCTGCTTCTCTTCAGGCCCCGGAGCAGCAGTGGGCTGAGGGGGAGGCCAATCAGCATGTTCTTCAATGGTCCTGATTTGAGGTGCTGCCATCCAGTGCCTGCCTGCCTCTGGCCTGCATCCCATTGTCCCCTGCCTCCATCCGAAACCTCTGCCATCT
Source organism: Acomys minous (assembly GCF_964271855.1). NCBI lineage: Eukaryota > Metazoa > Chordata > Mammalia > Rodentia > Muridae > Acomys > Acomys minous. Next base: position 106,162,433 of record NC_140489.1, on the reverse strand, counting down.
TTGATGTCGCTCTCCAACCTGGGCTCTCGCCAGGGTGTCAGGCTTTGAAAGGTTTTCTTGCTGCACCCCAGGTGAGCAGTTTAGCCTCCAGGGCCTGAGGGTTCCCTGTTGTTTGTACTCCCACAGGGCTCTCCCCCAAGAAAGTCGCTATCAGCTGGCTCAGCGCCCAGGGCAAGTAAGACTGATGGGTCAGGTCCAGCTGGTGGGCAGAGAAATCTTTAGGGACTGTGTGTGCCAAGGACTGCTTTCATGAGAAGCTCAATCCTTTATTGTAAGGCCACTGGCATGGCTTTAACTCTGAGCACAATTTCCTGGTAACCTTTAAAACAATAGGGTTTTCTTATCAATCTGTGTTCCTTTAATAAGGGGAAGGCTGATTAAGATGGGGGCGGGCATGACTAGGTGAGTTTAGGATTGTCTACCATTATCAAGCCTAATTACCATTTCCCAAACCTTTCTGGAACTCTGAGAGTCATCCAGGAAGATCATTACCATTCGCGTTTCTTCTTTCTAATGAGCCTGAACTTTCCCTGCCACAGCTTAAGCCTGATACTCTTCAGCTGTTGTCCCTATTGACTAATGAATGTAATTGGTCCCGGGCTTTTTTCCAGCCTCCTGCTTTTAGACCCAGGACTGTCTCTACTGAAGGCAGTCTTTTCTCGAGATCACCCTGCCCCTTCGCTTCCCTGCTGCATTCACACCCCTCTCTCCTGCCTCCCAGCTGTTTTCTTCCCTGGCTCCACCCTCTTGTTGAGCCTCATCCCAGTTCAGCATGGCTCAGTTTGTAACCTGGGGCCGGTTTCCCCTGCACACACTATGCAATGAATCTTGACTGGGTGCCTCTGCAGTGCACAATTGTCCATTAGCCTTGCCTTTAACTGAGAAGCTATACACATGCACAGCGGAGAATAAATAGGAAAGAGATGCAGCTAGCCTGGCTAATGATGGGGTGAAACCCAAAGGTAATGCGATTGAGTGAGAAATGTGTGTATTTTGCTGGTGCCTAGGGAAAAGGCTGTTTAATTAGAGATGAGTAAGGAGACAAGTCAAGATTTCTGGAGACGTTGAAAAGAGACTTCTGGGCATTTTCAATGTCATTATCAGATGATTTAACTGTTTATTATTTTAAATTTGAATTTCCAGCTTGGGTTTTCATTTGATAAAGGAACCTTTCCACCTTGGAGGTTTAACAGCAATGGAGACGGGAAAGCAATGTCTCAGGGAGAGGAGAAAATAATTTGCTGTGATAACAGAAAGGAAAAGGAGGGCAGAGACTACTAAGGGAGACTAATGACAAAGCAGAGAAACTTCTCAGGATGGCAGAAACCAACTTGAGGCTGGTCAAAATGGGAGAACAGAGGCTTGAAAGAAGCAAGTGAGAGATGGTTACCTTGTAATTAAGATAAAGCCCTTTAAACTCAGATCACCATGGGGTCACCTAGTTTCATGACCTTGACCATTTTACCTGAAGAACCCTTGGTGCCTGTTTTACTCATCTGTAGGATGGGTGAAATAATGCTACCACTTACATAGTGAGAATCACACGCAATGATATCGTAATGGCAGCAGGTTTTCTGCAATCTAGTGAACAGAAGCTGTAATTATTATGGGATTTTTATTTTCTAAGAAGGTGTGAATAGTAAGCGTAGCCATTGCTCTTCCCTCAGACCTGCTTTCGTTCCAGCTACTGTCACAAGGGAACAGTGTAGCGTTGTGCAAAATTCAGCAGGCACCTAGAATACTTGAAAGCTTAAAGCGGTTTTGTTTGTTTGTTTGTTTGTTTTGTTGTGATTTTTAGGGACAGGGTTTCTCTGTGTAGCCGTGGCTGGCCTGGAACTCTCTCTGTAAACCAGGCTGGCCTTAAACTCACAGAGATCTGCCAGCCTCTGCCTCCCCAAGTACTGGGATTCCAGGTGAGCCCACCAGGCGGGGCTGGTTGGGGTTTGTGACTCTCTATTTGCAGGAACCTTACCTCCTGGTTCATATTGGCTAATCTTAGTTTACACCTGTTGCCCCAGAGCAAGGCTTCTTTTTATATTTAAAGGTTTTCCTGTTTGTCTGATAAGTCGTGTAGTTCTTTAGCTAGTAAAATGGTATTATTCCATTATTTATCCTTTCTGGTTTTTTTTTTAAAACCGCCTATGTGTCTATATGTTTGCGGGCATATGATACGTGTGGATGTGTATACATCCCACCTTTTATTCCCTCTCCGTTGGCAACAGCGATTCAACAGTTCTCAACTCTGGATGTTGGTGGCCTCTACCTATAGAAGCCATGTTGACAGGGCTTGTCCTACCAAGGGTGGATCTACTTGTCTCTAATAAGGAATAGATTTCCTTTCATGGCAGGCTGAGAGAATAGAGGAGTGGGGGACAGTATCCATGGAAAAGAGGCATTTCTGAGGTGTGGTGCTGTGGCTGGAGGGTGGCTAGGCATCCTTGCTTGTTACTTAACCTCACGTTGTCTGGGTCAATCACAGACCTTCTGAGTTCTGTTTTTTCCTATACAAAAAATGTGGCTAAAAAGATGGACCTCGAGGGCTGGCTGGAAGGATCGCATTGCAGAAGTTCAGGAAAGACCATCTCAAGTCAGGATCAGTGTTTGCTGATTACAACAAACTGAGGGTGTGTGAGAAACAGCAGGTGTAGGTAGAGGCTTGCCCTGAAGCTTCTTCCTGCCTGAGCATGGCTCCTCTAGAGCAAACCCAACTGTCAAGCCAATTTTCTGCAGGATGTTTTCCATATGGGAAGCTCAGCAGTGGTACGGGAGAGGAGACTAGAGTTGACGCACCACCAAGGTAGGATGCTTGCCTGCACCCTCCCCTCTCCCCTGTGTAGATAACTTCTAAATCTGTCCTGTTTGGGGGTATCTTCTCCTTTTCCTTCATATGGTAGCTGTGCACAGGATGCATTTGTATGCCTCTTCTTGGGTGAACCTGTTCTGCTCTCAGCTTATTTCTTATACTCGGCCCTCAAAGGTGGAGCAGTTGTTTCCCAACGCTTTCAGGAGATATCTGACTATAATGAATGGTCAACAAGAGGAGAATCGCTGAGCAGGGCAGCTCTCTAAGAAGGCGTGTGCAGTACCACATCTGTGCTCCCTGCTACCAATCATCTTCTTGGTTCTTCCAGCTGTTCTTTGTACACAGTGGGTTCCAGTGCTGTGGGTGACTCGGGTTTGCTCTAGTTAAGACCATTATGGCTAGTCAGTAGATGGGCGGGGCCTTGTAGTCAAGAAGTACTTATTGAAGTAAGTGTCAAGCATCAGGCTAGGCTTAGAGGATGCTGTGCTGCACAATTTTAAAGTGCATCCAACCTGCAGCCCCTGGGCTGCCTGTGACAAAAGATAGCTATGAATGTGGACCAATACCAAATCATAAACTTGCTTAAACTATCAGGAGATATTTTGGTGAAGGGCATCTTTAGTTTGAAATTCAGTCATTAAGTTCTCAATGATGATGACCTGTGTAGTTGGTTTTATCATGTTATGGTATCTAAAGTTTGGACACTGGTTGCAAGGAGCTCAGAGGACATAGGGGTTGCTGACATGGTCCTCTATAGATATTTTCTCTCTAACTCAGGCTTATGCATTTAGAACCTGTCATAAAGCAGAATGGAAAAAGTTTCCCCACCCCCAACTTTCCAATGCTGGGAGTGGAAAGAACCCAGGGCCCAGTGCACTCTAGGCAAGCAGAGTACCACTAAGATACATCTACAACCCTAAAGTGGGTCTTCTTACTGTGGGCTCTAGGCTTCTGCCAGCCTTGAAGTGAAGTCATGTTATTCAAATGGAATATTTGTGATTCAATAATCAATTCAATAACAAAAGGAAAAGAAGCTCCCTGCCAGTCCTGACGGAGTAAATCGTCCTGAAAGCAGATGAGCAACAGCTCCTAATAGCTCTTGTAAACACGCTGTCACTCCCAGGGCTGGGCCCTGGCCAGCAGATGCTCTCCTGACTCCTCACTGCTTCTGGGAAGTGCCTAATATCCAGCTGTGACATGCATTCTGCATCAGTCAAGAGATACTTTTCAGACCTCTAGTCTCCAGGACCCAGAGATCATTTCTGATTGTTTCCGGCTCACTCCACAAACCTTTTAGGAGGCTTCCAGGTAGCTGGAGGCTCAAAGCTGTATGAGGCACATTTGCATGTGGAAGACATACAGGGGATGGTCAAGGGAGGAGGGTCCCTGATATGTGCAGAGTTTGACATGTGATATGGTAGGCATTCCCTGTGTCTTCCCCCTGTGAGCTCCATTCAGGGGTAAGGAAGGTAAGGTATGCAGAACAATGACTTTTTCAAGGTCACGCAGCTGAGAGTTGGATCCAGGGCTGACCCTGCACAGTAGGACCACTTACAAATCTCTTTCATGGTGTGCGTGCAGATGTGAGGACCCAAGTCAGGATCCCTGACATCCACAGTAGTGCATGTCTGACATCCAACATTTCTGTGGCAAGACGGGGAGTGGAGACAGAAGGAAGCTGGAGGACCATCTAGCTTGGTTGTAAGCAGTTGCAACCAACAAAGAGACCCTGTCTCAAACATGGCAGGGAGGCAAAATCTGAGAGACAGGGTAGTCCTCTGACCTTGACAAGTGCGTCTCCGCACTTGCTACCTTCTCCTCTGTCTCCCAGCCGTATACATCATGTGTCTCCACTCCACCCCCACACATAGGTACGTTTCAACAACACAACAACAACAACAACAACAAACACAACAGCAGCAGCTTCTGTATCACTTTATATTCTCCAGTGAGCTTCCACCCTCCCTCTATTTCTCTTTCATATCGGGGTCATTCCTCATGCCTACTGACCTCTTCCAGAACCCCTGACTCAGGCAGCTGGTGCCAATGTAAAACTATGTCCTGAGAACTTGCACCTAAATAGAATGCCAATGGAATAGAAGGACCTTCCAAGAACAAAGCACAGGGCCTTGCCTGGCAGTAGAGAGCCTTATTGAAGCTTCTGTCATCTCTCTCCTGTAGTTAGACTGATGTCTCTCTCTCTCTCTCCTTTTGCCCACCAGAGGCCCATGAGCCTTTAAAATGTGAATCAGACCAAACCCACTCTCAACCTTACAGCGGCACAGTCCTCCTCTTCAGGCCTCTAGGACCAAGCATGAGCTGGCCCCTCCCTCTCTCCCTCCCTCCCTCCCCGCTTCCTGCCCACCCACTCCGGTTTCATCTCTTCCTGGTCTTCCTTTCAGTCTGTATACTCCAGCCCCATGGGATTTGAATTCACAGCTCGCCCCCTCTCCCCAGGGAACTGTAAATGTGGGTCCTAAATTCACCTTATTTAGAAGTTCCTTCCCTTGTGTTAACCCAAGTGTTGCTGTCCCTTGTCTCTCTAGTCCTCAAAGCTGATTTTGCTTCATAGTGGAGGCCCTTTATCCACCTCTGTGCTAGAACACAAGCTCCATGAAGGCCAAGTCATTGTGGAGTTAATGCACCATGACATACGCCCCGCCACCCCCATCACCCACCCTGTCTAGAGCAATTCCTGCATGTAGTTGGCGCACAACGAAAGGTGTCTTTATTTAAAGGACATCCTTACGAATACCATGTTTGGAGCCCATGAAAATTTCCAGCAATGACGTCAAGTTGCTCATGTCATCTGGACCTCATGAAAATCCTGTGGAGGGAGCCCTATTGGTATTTCTATTTTACATAGAGTGGATACACCTCTTAGCTACTGTCACAAGGCTAGTCAGTATCGGAGTTGTTTGGATCTGGTTCAGAAGCCTTCACATCCTCTTCCTGCATGACCAGTCACTGCCATCACTCCAGCAAGGAGGAGGAGGAGGGTTTGCTTAGCTTGTCCTCTTCTGGACCCTGGTATTTTGCAGAGATTTGATGTTTCTTTGCCTATGTTGTCTTCTATGTTCAGGGCACAGCTGTTTAAAAGCCAATGTGTTATATATGGAGAGAAGAGTACAGGAAGAGAGCGCGGACAGGCAATTAACAAAGCCAACACAGAGCAGAGAGGCCAGGTGTGGTCACACCAGGAGCAGCACTAGGCTTGGAGTCCGCTGGCTTGTGACACTGGTTAGGCACACTGCTACACGGCGTCCTACCACACAGCTTCCCTTATTGTCCCCCTAGCTAAGGGGATGTAGGGGAAGAGGAAATTCACTGTGCTAAGGGATCTTATTGAAGGACTGTTTGTGTTGTTGTCTTGAGACCAAATGTTTTATAAACCTCCTTCATTCCAAGTGTCCTGGTGTGTAAGACCAATGGGACAGGGGCCGAGGAAGGATGACATTCCTAAGTAGATCAGAGTAAGGCGTGTGAGGGAAAAAGGGCAGAGGGTGAATGACACGGCATGGGTAGGACCAGAGGGAGGTAAGAACAGAGAGAAAGCCATCAAGAGGGTAAAGCAAAAGGAAAAGGAGTCAGGGAAAAAAGACATTTGTCACGCATGTATATGTATGTGAGATATGTGTGTGTTCATGTGTGTATATGCATAATGTATGTATGTGCATGTTTATGGTGGGTAGTAGGGCTGCACACATAATCATGGTAAAGTGTTCGGGGGTTTGGTAGAGGAAGTGTCCACTCTGGGTCCACTACAGGCATCACAGTTGGGCCTCCTCCTTCCCACCCCAAATGCTCTTCTCTGGCCTGAATCTCTGTGCTTTTCTGTGTTCGTCCACACATCTTCATCTCACCTTTCCTCTGCCTTCAGCTTCCCTCTTATCCTTTCTCCTCTGCAGCCTCAGTGTCCCCTGGCCAGCACCCCCAATGCACATATACACCTATGGTGTCAAATGAGTATTTCTGATCCCAGGCAGGGCAGCATCCTAGCTATATGGCCACACAGTAGCACAGGGCCCTGGTCTTGGGTTTCACACTCTGCTCTCCTATTCTGAAATGCTTGGCGATCTTGAGACAGCCTACATTTTCATTTTGCATTTTGCCCTATAAATTCTGTCATCAGTCTTGCCCTACTGCCCAGAAACTCACTGTGGGATCTAAGGGAGCAGAGAGCTGTCAGAAGTGAGAAGGGGATGGAGTTGTGAGGAAATGGGGGAAGGGAGGGGGCTCTGGTAAGCAGGACTGGATGGGGAGCGACTTAGAAATTTTGGGCCTCAGATTCATGAGAGCAGTTGATCCTAACTGGTTGAGACAAAGGCAGGCTGGGGCCAAAAAGTACATAAGTTCTGGCATTGTGGTGCCCCCACCATCACCCAGGGCAGGCTTCAGTGAAGAATGAACCAGCTTATGTTACATTACACCAGCTTCTGATGGAAACTTCTGCGCCCACCGTTGGGTTCAGATCCCAATTCTTGCCCCCTTAAGCTGCAGTCCTCTTTTATCTTGTGGATGTTCTAGTGTCTTCCGGCCTGTGTTCAAGAACTAGATGGAAAAGGCCAGGTCCAGGGAGAACTCAGACTGATGGCGGGTCCATTCGAGGATGACCTGGCCTCTACTTTCATTTCTCCAAGGTCAAGGAGGCCATGCTAGAGCTGCGCTAATAAAGATGCATAGCCCCAATGTTCCTACAAGAACAGTGCTCCCGCTGGAATGGGCCAGCCTCTGCATCCCTTCACCAGCCAACTTCTCAAACTTTCAAACTTGCATTTTTGCAATTAAGCAAAGGTTCTTGGGTCATCCACTGACTCAGTGATTTGGGCATTTGCTTACACACCAATATTTGCATGAACCTGGGGCAAAAAACAAAACCCTCAGCCCTCAGAAGGCAGGATTTCGAACTAAAATAGGGAGTGTGGCTCGCAGCTCTGCCCTTGTTTGTTTCGGCTGCACTGGCTCTTGGCTGTCAGCTGCCTCTTCCCCCAGCACACTGATGAATTGCTGCGGAGCGGTTTTCAAGCTGGCAGAAAAATGGATGAGTCACGGGGGTTGTGGAGCCTAACTGCAAGCTCACTGGAGTTGGAGGTAAAATGGACGGGTGGAGGGTGCTAGTCTTCCTGACAGCGGCTCTCCCAGGATCATGAGCATCTCTGTGTCTGAAAACAACTCAGTCTGGGCAGGGCCTGGAAGGTACTGCATTTCTAGGTTCCTTACAGAGGAAGAAAGGCAAGAACCTAAGTGGCTTCAAGTGACCACCCCTATAACATCCAAACCGGCCCCACGGGGTCTTCCCAGAAAGCCTAATAGGTCCTGGGCTCTCAGTGACTTATGGCAAGTAGTGGGCACTGAGTGATGGTGACACAGCCACTGTGAAGCCAGGGTCACGACTTGAATCTTGGGATTCAAGTGTATATCCTGCCATGGCATGTTGTAGTTCTTTGGGACCTCACTCAGCTGGTGAGTGAGGTCCCATCTTTCTTTCCCACTTATCTTTCCCATCACAGAGATGCTGGGAGGTGCTTCGTGTGACTCAGAGGAGCGTGGAAGGACTGTGGCACTGCTGCAGGTGGATTAAGCGCTTCACTTTACCTGGGTTCTGGCCAGCCTGATGCATTTCTCTCCTCCCTGTCACCGCGCCAGCTTCTTAGGGAGCCAGAGAGTCTATCACCCCCTTTGGGATAGGCGAGCCAGATGATAGCAGTAACATGGACTGAGCAGGATTAGATAAAACCAAAGAGCAATCACACACAGCAGTGGACAGTCATTTAAAAGAAAATCTGTCTCATCCCTGGCCAAAGCGTCTTCAGAAGAGAGACATCTTCCATGTGCAGGGTCGCTTTTCCAGCTGGTGTCATGCTCTTGGGGAGCTGTGTCCCTCATGTGCTGGGAGCTCATGGCTCTAGGTAGCCTCAGATGAGTTCTCCTGGGGTCAAGGGTTAAGAGAGGGCTCTAGAGACAGGCTGTGTGTATCCAGACCCCGGCACAGTGCTCCTCACCTGCCTGGTGCTCCCCTGGCCAGGTGCACTGAGCACCTATATTTTCTCCTCTGTAGAAGGGGCGCTATATAAAGGTGTTTGCTTCAGAAGGCTGTTGTAAAGAGTAAATGAGGAAATATAAGCAAAATGTTCAGCCCATAAGCAGAATGCAGTAAATGACAAATATGAAGGTTGGAGGGTAGATTCTGGTTGTCTAGTGTGGCTGAAGACAGATGCACTGTAATAAACACAGCTCCTGTCACCTTCCGTGTGTGGCCTTATAAAGAGCAATGAGAGGGCCTAATGTTATTTCTGAGATATTGACCTTCTCCTGTCACTGGCCAGGAAGGAAGATAAGGAAAATAATGATTGCATCGTCTTCATGTTTCCTAAGTGGCTTTATTGAGATATCCGCCTGAGATCCATCTGTATAAAATGTCCAGGTCAATGTAGTAGCATATTCGCGGGGTCATGCCACCATCACAATATTGTAGGCCATCTTGATCCTTTCAGAAGAAAGAAAGTCAGCTTCCATTAGCACTTACTCCCCGGTCCTATACCAGACCCAGCTAGCCACCAATCTATTTCTGCTCCTGTAAATTTGCCCTGCCTGGATTTTTCTCCTAAGTAGAATTTTCTCTTATGCAACCTTTCGATTGGCTTCTTTTTATTGGGCATATTATTTTTCTGGTTCACCTATGGTATTGGTACCTCACCCATTTTTCTCTGGCAAGTAATATTCCATTGTGCACATACGCACCTTACTCCTTACTTGATGAGGCAATGGGGATTTCCTTGGGCCGTTTCTTTTTTTATTATTATTATGAATAATCCAGCATCCTCTGAAATGCTCCTGGCCTCATTATTGGACTCTGTCACTGTGTTCAGGAATGCTGTCAGGAGGACTTTGGGTCACTTTCAGGGTGGGGCCTGAGAAGGTGGGATGGAATCGCCATGTATCGTTGGTTGCTGATCAGAGTGAGTTGGCCGCTAGGTACAGACCTCGTTTTGCTATGTTATCTTTGTCTTCTCTCAGAAGAATCCGGTATACAGCACCTGCTGCAATGAGCACCAGAGCCTGGACCAGTGCTTCCCCTTTTGAAGGTGGACTTATCGCCCCTTTCTGGGGATGGCTTGGAGGCAAGATGTAGATCTTTCTGGAAGCAGTGGCACTCTCAAGCTTTTTCTTGAGATCAGAAAGGGAGAACAGACACCTGAGGGGTGATGTCCAAGCTCTTTCTGCCTGCTTCTTCTTTGGTCTCAGACTAACCCTGTGCATTCCCAGGCTGTCTGAGTTGCCTCAGCTACGGGGTGACACTGAGCAAGTACCTCTGAGACTTAACCTTTGTCTGAAACACTGGGTGGGGTGAGTCTGCCTCGCAGAACAGCATAGAGCATCCGGTGAGTGGATGCTTGGGAAGACAGAGAACTCTGTCTACACAAAGGCTCGTCCTTCAAAATGAGTACGTTCAGGCTCCTGCATTATCCTTTGCCATAGAAACAGACACCCCTGTTTTCGAAGCTAGGTAAACTGAGGCAGGGAAAGCAGTCATGGGGACAGAGACAGCAGGGAAAGAACTGCCAATCCTGTGAGTTTCTCAGTATGCACAGTTGCTGGAGTGTGGCCTGCTTTCCTGGATGTGGGATTTATCTGTCCCAAACATGCTCCAAGGAAGAAAGGTAGAGACATGTGCTGCTCTCTGTATAAAGCCTGGGTGCCATCCCACAGGCCTGTCTCCATGACCCTATAGTTTCATACTTGGCTTTTCAGGCCCCTTCCAGGGCATCAGGAGCCTAACACCATTTCCTTGATCCCAGGGCATATGATCCATAGACCCATACTCTGACCCACCGTAATGTGGGGAGACAAGAGTTCCCCCCATCGTTCTCCCTTTCCTCCGTAGAATAATGAGTCCAAAGAGAGTTCTCTCATGTGACCTGCCACCCTAGTCTCTCCCTTTTGACACACAAAGGCATCTAAGCCATAGCAACCTGGTGAGAGGGCTAAACAGAGATGAGGTGACAGCAGATAGCATAGTCACTGAAGGGGGCGGGGACAAGGCTAGCAGTGCCAGGCAGAGGAGGGAGGTTGTAGGGTAAGTGGAAGGTTGTTTCCAGTCTCTGTCACACCACACTTTCTGAGAGGACAGAGTGGATAAAATTGGTGCCTGTACCTCAGGGGCAGCATTGTGGGTGTGTGGGCCTCACCTGGGCTGGGAGAACGGTTTCCGTAGTCAGAGTAGCTTTTCATTTGGTGAGATTTCCCCCTGTGTTCCTGGAGGGTGGACTACATCAGGAAGCTGGCACTGAGTACGCAACGAGACTCTGGAGGGCCCAACCTGATCTTCTTCGTATCCCTGCACCTCTGCAGCCCAGCCCTCCGGCTGCCTTGCACCCGACTTTTCATAGAAGCTGATATTTGCAGCCGGTTTTATGTTTCCGCTGGGGTCCTGGGGATGATGATGTCTTGGCTGAGGCACACTTCATGTCCAACTCCTGTCAGCATTTCTGACAGGAAGAGCCCTCATTAAAGGCTTCCCTTGTCGGCCTCCTCCCTGCGTGCTCAGCCCAAGTGACATAAATAAGACCCTGGCTTCTCTTTCACAAGCAATCTGAGGCCCTTAAAAGTGCCTAGATGCTATCTCTGCACCCCCTTCCAGCCACAGGAGCTCCCCAGGTGGTGCTGGTGAGGAATAGTTGCTGTCAGAGCCCGGCCTGGTGCCTCTGGCTCCTGTCAGGCTCCTGGGCTCATTATAGCTGGGGAAGTGCTGTGATTTTTGTCCTCCACCTCTCTCCATGGTGGCACTCTGGCTCCCATGGGCTCACAAACCAGCCGAACTAGACAGCTGACGTAAAGCTCTGTGCAATGGACTGTACAGACCACAACCTTCATATCCTGGTCGTAGGAAGAGGCCCCACCAGGTATGCATTGTGCTGCGGGCTGGATGTCCATGACTATTATCTTCCCTATATATCAACTCTATGAGTGGCATAAGGTGAGTTGGATTCAGAGCCGTTGAACCTCTTGACCTAGGTCTCAAGGCCAAAGACAGGATGAGGTACAGATCTGAGTCCTGACTCGAGGGCCAGTATCCTTGCTCACTGCATGGCTGGCTTCTCACAGGCTGGGTGCCCGAGGGTCTGTCACGAGGCTCAGAAGTGTTAAAGCTCAACACCAAGGCGGCTTCCTGCCTTCCGTCTGACTTTTCATTTTCCTTTGGCCCCCGAGGAGGCTGCAGTTACACACGCAGGATTTGCTGGGCACCCAGGGGAAATCTGTGGGAGGATTTATCATAGTCTTCTGTGAAGGCAGGAAGCTCCCTGGAACAATTTGAATGTGATTCCTTCTATGGCACTCCAATTCATACACAGTTTTTTTCCCCCAGCATGACCTGGTGAATGGGCCCATAAATCTGAGGTCCCAAGTCTGCCAGGCTGGCAGGTGGGCAATGCTTTTCACTCACCCCACCTATCCTTCTGGCTTCTTTCTGGTCTTCACCCATGCAACTCACTCACTCTCTGTCTCTCTGTCTCTCTGTCTCTCTGTCTCTGTCTCTCTCTGTCTCTCTCTGTCTCTCTCTGTCTCTCTCTCTCTCTCTCTCTCTCTCTCTCTCTCTCTCTCTCTCTCTGTCTCTCTGTTCTTAAGTGCTGCACCTTTTAAAAAAACATCTTAATGCAGAAAATGGAGCCCACTGACTCTGGTAAGACACCATAGCTATGATGTGGGGAAGCAGGTTTTGATCTGCTTACGTCAGTGTTTTATCTCTCTGTCATCTTAGCTCACTGGAAGGAGGAGAGAAGAAGAGGAAGTTGAGGAGACTCTAGGCTCCTGTGCTTTCAAGGCTCTGGGCACTTAAGGCATCCTGTGTCATTAGAATGCTATTTCTTTGGTAATGTTTATGTTCAGTGCATGTGCATATGCACATGTGTCCATGGGTGTGTGTGCTAATGTGTGTATGTACATGTGTCCATGGGTGTGTGTGCAAATGTGTGTATGTACATGTGTCCATGGGTGTGTGTGCAAATGTGTGTATGTACATGTGTCCATGGGTGTGTGTGTGCTAATGTGTGTATGTACATGTGTCCATGGGTGTGTGTGCAAATGTGTGTATGTACATGTGTCCATGGGTGTGTGTGCTAATGTGTGTATGCACATGTGTCCATGGGTGTATGTGCTACCTAGAGGCCAGAGGAGGATGCTTTCCTCTATTTATGTTCACTTTATTCCCTCGACACGAGGTCTCTTAATGAACAAGAAGCTGGCTTTTTTAACTTTTATTTTTTTGGCATGGCTGGCTAGCCAGCAAACCCCCAGGGATCCTCCTATCTTTGTCCAGCCTCCCTGTCCCCACCCACAACATACTAGAGTCACAGGTGTGCACAGCCGTGTACGTGATGCTGGCGATCTGAACTTGGAGCTTGTTCAGCAAGCTCTGTCACCTACCGAGTCCTCACCCGAGGCTTGGTTAGAATATAAGTGAGTGGCTGATGATGAGCAGGATGGACACACAGACATTCTGGAGCTTGGGGGCCTCTAGGCTCATCTGGAAAGAATGGTTCAGAGGTGGGGGCTTGCTTCTGGTCTTTCTTTGTCTGCCTCCCATCTTCTCAGGAGAGGCTCAGCCAGCCCGCAAAGTGTGAGTGCTTAATCTGCTGGCAAAGGAGGAGACAGATCTCCCTGTGCACGCTGACGATTTCTCACTGCTCTCTCCCTTCTCAACCCAGTTTATTCTGGAGATCGATAAAGATGAAGGAAAAGTCATTCCCAGGAGACGACCTGGCTATGCACTTTTGAAAAATACACTTATTCCTCCTTGCACTGGGCCCCTTGCCTTTGCCTGTTGCGTTTATTTAAAGTACAGTCATTTCCTGGAAGCCTAGTGGGCTGCGGTGCTAGATTCAACAGTGCTGGTTGCTTTGGTTGGTTGGCCTTCCTGGCTGATGGCTTCTAGGTGTGGTCACATCTAGTCAGATCCAGCTCCAGACCAGAAGAAATGGAGCCCTTCCTGCATAGATATTTTTACACGTACTCGTCCATTCTCGATTTTTCTGCAAGTCAGATGAATAACGGAAGGAATTAAAGTAGACTGTGATTTTTTTCGTGTCTCTTTCAGTATAATCCCTTAAGCTCAATCCTATTTCTAGGAATGTGTCAGAATGAAGTTGGGTAGCACTGGTTTGGGGGAACCAGAGCTTGGGACAGGACAGAGGATAGGCACTATGCCTCACCCTCCTCCTGCACCCTATAGAATAGTCTCTGAGGGACTTCTCAAGTAACAGAACGGTTGACCCTGGAAGTTGCTTCTCCATCTAATATTCTAGAAATATAGTGTCTTATCTTGCTGCCTTCATTGTTTTTGTGCCTGTGACGGGAATCCCCAGGGACCAGTGAAAGCTGTGTGGGCAGAGGCATTTCCCCCCCCTGCTTGATGTTTTTCCTCAAACACAGTGGGAACCTAAGGCAGATTTATGCCCAGTTGATTTCAGTTGCCATTCCCGCCAACACCGAGTGTTCGCGTCTGCTGGTCTGAGAGGAGGGCAGCCATGCACCACTCTACAAGAGACTTCTAGATTTGTGTAGCAATTCTGGGGGTGACTCTTGCTATTTCTCCCCTCTTGCACTTCATCAGAGGGACTCTTTGCCCACATGGGAGGAGAAAAGAGTGAAATTCACATTTTAAATGTAGTAGCCTCCTACATAATTGTCTTCTGCAATCTTTTTATATCCAGGCAAAATAATCTCTTACGGCCATCAGGCAAAATTCAAATAATTTTCAAGAACTCATTGAAACCACTTTGTTTTAGGGATTGTAATAAATGCTGCCTTGTGAATAAATGAAAGCCTGTATCTTTGGGGACTGTGCACCATGGGTAGTGACAGTAGATCCCTAGGGGCAGATGACAAGTCTGTAAGGTATAAGGATGATTCCCCAAATGGAAGGCAAACACATTGTAGACTGGTTCACAATAAATTTGTTATTTCTTTTTAAGCTTTTTATTCGTTCATTGTGAATTTCACGTCATGCACCCCAAATCTCACTCACCTCTCTATCCCCTCATACCCACCTTCCACCCTTGCAACCTCCCCGAAAAAAAAAGAAAATGAAATCTCATCATGGAAACTGCAGTGTGTCACAGTGCATCTCACAGTATTACCCTTTTGTCCTCAGATCTTTACTTGCAAATGTTCATTACGATGGGTCACTGGTCTGGTTCCAGGCCTCTGGCTTCTGCTACATTGTCAACGCTGCATCCTTACTGGGACTCCTGGGTATCTTGTTGTTGCCCTGTGCCATAGAGGTCCTGAAGCTCCTCCTCATGCTTTAGCAGTTCATAGATGGGTCAACTCAAAGCCTTGGATCTGGGCCTGGGAGGTATATGAACTGGTCTACCTACCAGCTCTCCCACACCCACACCACTGAGGGAGCTCTCCAGCACTGCCCAGGCTAGCTCATCCAATGCTGCAGCCAGCAAGGGGCAGACACAGCTCTCCTTTTCTCTTGCCCTCATGGTCAGTGTACCTCCCAAGTGCCCAAGCAATCAGAGCCAGTTATACTATGCTATCCAGGCAAGGTATAGGGCCCACTCTCCCAAGTGCTGCAGCAAGCAAGGGGCTGGGCCAGCTCTCCTGCTCTCACACCCTTGTGACTGGCTCACCCATAACCCCACAACCAGGGCCAGCTCCACTTTGCTATCTAGGTGGGGTACAGCGGCCAGCAAGTGAGGGACAGGGATAGCTCTCCCACTCTCATGACACCTATGGTGCCCAGGTGATGGGTGGGTCAGTTCTACACAGCCCTCAGACATTAACATGGCAGCTAGCGGCAGTCCTGATCAAGGCATTGGCCTCCTTGGCAGCACAGGCTAGGACTTCACCATGGCTTTAGGTGGCATCGCCAGCTACTCACATCAGGCTGTTCCTCACTACCCTCCAGTCTCCAGCTTTGCTGCTGTTCACTGGGTTCACATCCTTCTACTTACTTGCTCATCTTAGTGGCCCTGGGGTCTCTGGGTGTCTGGGGTCACCTCAGGAGTGTTATGCCCCACTCATTCAGTGTGGCACCAGACAGGGGTTGTCTTAGGTGTGGTCTGCCTGCTTGGGCCTGCACAGTGCTGCACCTGGGATCATCTCTGGCTCAATCCTCAGCCTGGTCATGTGGCTCAGGGTGTGCGTGTGTGTATGTGTGTGTGTGTGTGTGTGTGTGTGTGTGTGTGTGTGTGTGTGTTGGGTCATCTCACCTCAAGCTTGCTTCCTGCCTGTGCTGTGTGGCACCAGGTAGGGATGACTTTTTTTCTTAGAGGGGAATAAAAGTGGACTTCAGAGATAAAGAATAGATGAAAGAGCATTCTGAAGAGTTAGTGTCCAGTATTAGAAAAAAAAAAACATCGCAATGACATTTTAGAGCATGCACATTGGAGGGATGATTTCACTTAACCTAAGAAATGGATGCCAGAGGTATTTGTAAGTGGGGTCAATTAGCCCATCAATGGATGCAATGGTTGAGAAAAAGATATGAAAATTTGAGGCAAGAAACTTGCTCTAACTTGGGGTTGAGTGAGAAGGAATCTTTGGCATGAGACATGGCACTAAGGCTGTGGGACACCAATGGGGCATCTGGCAGCATTGAGCTCAGGATATAGGTCTGGCTAAGGTTGAATATTGACTACTTGGGTACGGATGAGCAATCAGGACTGGCCTGAATGCTAAAGTGGGGCATGTGGTGGGACTTACAAGCCATTAAAAAAAAAAAAAAGGAAAGAAGTGGGAAGCTCAAAGGGAAAGCCTCCTGGAAGAAAGTCTGGTATTCTCCATGCAGCTTCCATCAGCCCTATAGCAACAAGCTGGATCACCCTGCCACAACCCGGGCTGAGAAGTGTAGAGATTGGATGGGTGGATAGACACAGGGCCACAATATAGAGCCAGGTGGCTCTACAGAATTGGCTGTCTCCAGGGCTGGCACAGGCTTCCCTTAGAGAGAGGTGACCTGCTGGGCCCCAAGCACCGGAACTAATCAGGAGAGCTGTTTAGCTTAAACACATCACCCCAGCTGTGCTGAGCCTGGGCCCCGGGTGTCACGTTGACAGCAGCCAGCCCATTAAAGGTGCAACTAGGCTGGTGAGGCACGGTTCTGAGGAGGTGCCATTAACAGCACTTAATAGCAGGACTGTAGTTAATGGTTAGCAAATGTTTTATGAACAGGTTCCTTGTACTCCGCGAAGGCTGATTCAATTTACTCAGAATGGATTTGCTTTCCTCTTATTCGCACATGAGTGTATATCAGTTCCTTCTCTTGACAGAAGGGCTTTCTCTCTGATAGGAGCCAGGCCTGCATCAATCAACTTTGAGAGGGGTGGGTCCTGTGCCATGCTGGTCTTCTTTAAGGTAACTGTTGGTGGTCGGCCTACCTGTGTGTCTGGGAACTAAGTGCATTGTTGGGAAAGCAAACACCCAGACACCAGGCTGACTTGCTTCCTGTGAGCAGAGAAAATTCTAGAAAGGCTGTGAGGTCTCAAAGATTCTATACAGTAAATTAGAGAAAAAATTCCTCTGGCCTAGGTTGGTCTTGGTGCCAGGCCTGGTCACAACTCTGGTCTCCTCTTCATCCCTCAGCCAACTGTTTAACCTTTCTTCCTCTGGTCTCCTCACCTGTGAAGTGCAGCTAATAACATCTGCCTTCTTCTGGGGACACAGTAGGAATTAATGACCATGAAGCATTTAAAAGACTGGGAAGGGAGGGGCTTGGGAAGGGTGTCAATATTAAGCATTTAAAATGAGCCGGGAATTCCCATTGCAAGGACAGGGGAAGCATAGCCTGCCGTTGCTTTGGTAGTCATATGGCTGCTATCGTAAACCACGTAGCTTATAAACTGCAGGGCTATTTCTCACAGTGCTAAAGGCTGGGAAGGCCGAGATCAAGGCCATTGGTATTTAGAAAGAGCCCACTTCTGGATTACATCATTCCTCCTTGCTGTATCCTCATATGCTGGAAGGGGCAAGGGCTCTAATATAGGACATCTATTAAAAGGGTACTCACTCATTCATGAGTGGCCTAATGACCTTAAAATCCCCCCACCTCCTAACCTAGGGAGAAGAAGGATTTCTACATATCAATTTTAAAGGATTAAAAACATTTAGATTATAGTAAGCAATGTCATTTAATGATATATTAAATTGAATTTCAGATAGCATTTATTTAGGGCAATTTGACATTTGAGGTTTGGTAGGTAAAACATGGGACTTTCTGCTGAGAGTTAGAAACATTCCGTGTTTTCTATTTTTAACCCAAGAAGATAGAATGGTGTTTTTGTTTGTTTGTCTATAAGTTGTACATATGTTTGTATAAGTGCATACAACAGGACCTATATGTAAAAAATATGCATGGATGTGAGTCTAGAGGACAGTAGTAAATGTCAGGTGTCTTTCACAGTTGATCTCCAACCCTGTGTTTTAAGACAGCGTCTCTCACTGAACCTGGAGTTCACTGGTTTGGCTAGACTGGCTGGCCAGCAAACCCTGAGGACACACCTCCTCCGCATCCCCACTGCGGATATTACAGCTCATGCTGCCATGCCCAGCTTTCACGTGGGTGCTGGGGACCCTGAACTCAGATCCTCTTACTTGCTTAGCAGCCACTTTACTCACTGAGCCATCTCTTCAGTCCCTTATCTCTGCATTTTTAACTGAAATTATTTCCATTAAAAGACACAACAAAGCTGCATATGCCCGGTTACCGGGAGGCACGTGACTATGTCTTTTCAATGCCATTTGTAGTTCTCAGTGGAAGGACTTATTTCTCTACCTCCCAAATTCGGGGGTTTTGCTAGATCACTTACATCTTTCATCTCAGGTCTTTTGTTGGGAAATAATTTGAGTCATTGCGTAGAGAACTTGAGAAGGGCGCCTAGTTAGGATACTTAGCAGTGTGTGGCTTTGGATGAATCTCTTCATATCTCAAAACCATTTTCTATCAAAAGAAAAATAAAGCTGTGTAATAAGACCTACTTGACAACGCTGTGCAGAGCCAATGCGCAACTGCATATAAACCTGGGCACGTGTCAGATAAGGAGGTTTATTGCCAAGATGGGGAAGGAAGTGGATGCAGAGGGAACCCACAAGCCACCCTCCTTCCTCTAGGTCAGCTCTTACCTCCTCTCTTCTGTGGAGAATGGCCTGCCGCCTGCAGAACACACCAGCGAGTCTTCTGTCCCACCAGAAGATCGCCTTCCTATTCTACAGAGTTACCTGCAGGCTCACCCAGGGCTCATCTCTGGACCAGGCACTCTGCTCAACCCCTTCCCGAATTATTGCCACACCCAGTGCTCACAACTTCCTCCCCCCCCCCCCATTAATCTCTTCCATGGATGAGGAGCCTAAGGTACTTGTTGAGGATCATATGGCTAGTTAGTGCCATATGGCAGTCATATCAGAAGGGGCCCTGGCAAGAGATGCACACGTAGAAGGTATGAGTGCAAGAGATGGAGCAAAGCAGCTTTATAAAAGCATTGTGGGTAGGGAAAGGGAACCCCTTAGAGCCCAGCCATGGCAGGAAGCAGGTACCACTGAAGCTAGTAGACAGGGCAAGGAGTAGTGATGTGGAGCAAGGATGGAGCTCAGAGCCTAGCAGGAGCCAGAACTGCCAGGAAGAGGCAGGAAGTAAACAGCCCCAGCTTTTCTCTACACATTGCTCGGGCCTTCCTCAGTGCCTCTCATTGACTAAACCTCACCGTAAACTACAGGGCAGATCCCAAGTCTCGGGTTTATAGTGGTTAGCACCTGAAGGAAGCCAAAGACCTGTCTCTGAGGTGGGGGAGGGGCAAACCCAACCCAACCAGCCTACCGGTTAGGTTTCAGGTGTGCGAGGCATCAGGGTAGAGACCTGTGTATCTCCCCAAGCAGACTCAGCGCCCCGTGCTCTCAGGTAGAGGATAGTTGCCAGGTGAGGACAAGGCCTAGGAAGCACGCAGTGAAGCTCCCCATGATTCCCTTCCCCCAGGGACAGTGGAAATGGCCAGTGCTTGTTCCTGCAGCCTGACCAAGGAGTTCCACAGCAAAGCTACAGCAGCAAAGGCCCAGGCTTTCTCTTTATAGCTACACTGCTGCTGTCGTGGGTTGGTTGTTTATCTGTTTTTCGAGACAGGGTTTCTCTGTGTAGCCTTGGCTGTCCCAGACTCGCTTTGTAGACCGAGCTGGCTTTGAACTCACAGAGATCCGCCTGCCTCTGCTTGGTTGTTTTAATGAGCTTAGTGCAGAGCTAGTTAGACCTCACTAGCCATATTGAAATCATACGCAACTTTATTTTATTTTGTCTGCAATGCTGGCCATGGTCCTTGCTAGGCAGGCTCTCTGCCAGTGAGCCACACCCCCAGCCCACTGTGGATATTTTCAAAAGGTTTTTATTCACCTTGTTACCACCTTGATGCTGTTATTAGACCCACTGTCAGCTCTTGTTTACGGCATTAATGAAGGAACACTGAGGATTACTATTGTTACATGTTTCCAGTTCCTTGGTGGTTTTATAGGATGTGTACAATGTATTTAGATTGCATCTACCCTCCACTCCCTCTCTCTAACTTCTCCTGGTACCCTGTCCCTTAAATTCTCCTCCCATTTTTTACTTCTTCGAATAACCCGTGTTGGCTAGTTTCATGGCAACTCGATACAAGCTAGAGCCATTTGGGAAAAGAGAACCGCAATTGAGAAAATGGCTTCACTGGGTTGGCCTGGCCTGGCACAGACAGCAAGCCTGTGGTGCATTTTCTTGACTGCGGATGGATGTGGGATGGTCCAGTTCACTGTGGGGAGTGCCGCTCTTGGGCTGATGGTCCTGGATGCTATAAGGAAGCAGACTAAGCAAGCCATGAGGAGCAAGCCAGTAAACAGAGTTCGTCCACGGATTCTCCACCAGCTCTTGCCTCCAGGTTCCCACACTGAGTTTCTGCCGTGACTTCCTTAAGTGATGAAGTGTGACCTGAGAATTGTAAGATGAAGTAAACCCTTTCCCCACCAAGTTTCTTTTGGTCATAACATTTTTATTACACAAACACCAACTAAGACACAATCCAGTAGCGCTGCCCAAATGCACATGGACGCAGGGCCATCCAGTGGAGCTTGGACAACCTACCATGGACCACATCCCTGAAGAAAATTGATTCACTCTCTCCCCAAATTCATCAACTGCTAACAGGCTCCTCAGCTAGGTTCAGAATCTCTCAAGTTGACTGGTTTGATATTATTGTGTTTTCATGAGTACAATGGTCCTGCCATGTCCAGAACACACTGTTTTACAGGAATTCTCTACAACATCTGGCTTTTACAGCCTTCCTTCTTTTATGGTCATCTTCTTCCAGGATGCTCTCTAAACCTTAAAGGGTACGTGTGTGTGTATGTGTGTGTGTGTGTGTGTGTGTGTGTGTGTGTGTGTGTAAGTGACTGTGCATGTTTGAGTATGTTTGTGTGAATGTGAGCATGTGTGTGTATAGGTGTGTGAATGTGAGGGTGTGTGTGTTTGTGGTGTGTGTGTGTATAAGTGAGTGTGTATGCATATGTATTTGTATATATATAAGACTGTGTTTTTATCTATGTGAGGTGTGTGTGTGTAAGTGAGTGTATGTTTGAGTATGTTTGTGTGAATGTGAGGGTGTGTGTGTCTATATGTGTGTGAATGTGAGGGTGTGTGTGTCTATATGTGTGTGAATGTGAGGGTATGTGTGTTTGTGTTGTGTGTATGTATAAGTGAGTGTGTATGCATATGTGTTTGTATGTACATGAGAGTGTGTTTTTAATCTGTGGTGTGTATGTGTGTGTGTGTGTGTGTGTGTGTGTGTGTGTGTGTGTGTGTGTGTTGGGGCCGGGGTAGAGAGGGAGATACTACTTAGGACTCAGCACTCCACAGCCATTTCTCTTCTGCACTTTGAGCAGCTGGGAGTCTCCAGAGACAAGAACCATAGATGCACTAATCTATGGGTATAAAATTAGATATGTCAATGGCCATTTGCATTACTATGGGTTTTTAAAGGACGGTTGGAAACTTCTGTTTGAGTACAATAAGCTTCCCAAACTACAGACCCACCACCTGCTCTCAGATCTCTGGAATCAGAATTTTGGGGAGCTGGGGACCTGAATGTGCTTCCCATTCCTTGAGCGATTTGGGGGGTAGACCGAATCTCTGCTGTAGAATGTCCACATCCCATGGCTTTTTAATTTGACCCCAAGTTCAGCATTTTAATTGAATTTTCAACAGCTCATCTAATCTCTATACCAAGCCACATACTGGCTAGATTGAAAGTACACGGACCAGGAGAGCCACAGCACACAGCGCCATCCAGGTCTCCTCTTACACAGGGCCAATAGAAATAGAGGTCACTGTGTCATGCTGGGCAGCAGCGACTGCTTCTCTCTTGCTGAATCACTTTCTATCAGGGAAACAAAACAACGCGATGGTACCAATAGGATTTTCCTCTGCTTCCATAGAATGCGAAAAAGTAAGGATTATTCCTTCTGTTCCCTTCAGGTAGTCACTCTAGGGTTCCGTAGATAGGCCTGGCTGGCAGGGAGCCTTTTCCCTTTGCATTGAGCCTACTCAAAACCCTCATGTCATTACAGCCTCATTGCCCTGTGTGGGTCAGAGGCTCAGATATCAGGTTGCCGGGACACGCCAGGGCTCAGAGATCAGATAATGGCATAATAGCACCTTTGGCCTTGGCAGCTGCTGTCTCTGGTAGGCTGGATGGTTCTGTTTTAACCCTGAGGTTTTGCGTGGCCAAGGCCAGGCATTTGATCAAGTGAAATGACAGGACTGGGGTTTTATATGGCACCTTTAATTTAGGCTGTCCAAAGGTCAGAGCTTCCAAAGGGATAAGTGCTCATGTCATTTGCGTCTTTTAGAGTCTAAGAGTAAATGAAAAGTAGTACACTGGTGCCTCGCTGATGAGCTTGCACTTGGCACATTTTCATTAGCCCCTTTGAAGATTGCCAGTGTCAGAAGCCTGATCCATGCGATAACAGCAAGCCTGAAGATACACGGCATCTGTGCCACGAATAATAATTTCAGCTTCCATTGAAATGACTCCTTTTCTGGGGCATGCTTTCCTTTAGAAGTAATATTTTCATGGCCGAGCCTCCTCATCTATTGCTCAGACAGTCCAGTGGGCTGAAATCCAGTGTGAGTTTCTTGGTGTGGCCTGGGGGGAGGGGGCGGTGCTTGAGCGGGGGAGGGGGCAGTGTTTGAACTATTGCCGGGTATCCAGAAGTCAGGGAGATGTTTCTACGTTGTGCTCACACCTGACTCCATGGCCTCTGGCCTTCTGCGTTGTTACCCTCTAAGTAAAATGGCTGTGATGTCATGGTGCTGTTTATTTCCACTTTTGATAAATTAGGTCTATTTACTAATTAGAGTTTCTGATTAGCATGGGAACCATTAATACCGAGTTGATTCCATTCTGGGCCAAGGCAAAGCCTTGTGACATTTCATTTCTCCTATGGGGCTTTGTCAAGGGTCAACAAACAAATGAAGTCTGGTAGGCTGGGGAATGTATTAGACAGAGCTCCCAGTGCCCTGGCATGACAGTCAAGGGCCCCTGGAGGGTGGGAGCCATTCTGGCATTCTTTCTGTTTATTTGTGCAACAGCCCTGGATGAAGTAGTCCCTGGCCTGGGGGATGTGCCACTGAGGGAAGGGGACAATCAAACAGAGGACAGAGGATCAAAACAAGAAAAAGCCAGACCGTGCTGAATACCACAATGATGAAGAAACAGGATGATGGGCTGTGGAGTGACCAGGGCCACGTTAGATTAAGACATTTGGGGAATGCTTCTCAGAAGAAGGGGTATTTATTAATACAAGGCTAGAATGGCAAGAGGAAGCCAGCTACGCCAAGATTATTTTTGGTCACATATAATGGTCAGAATAAAAGCAAACATAAGGTGAAACAACTATCAGAGGGAAAAAAAAAAAAGAAGTTTGGCTCCTAAGCAGGCAGTTCATGTCAGGTGACTAAAAGAATCATCATGTTTTCTTGATGTGGACACTTGTTTCTCTCCCCCTCCACCCCCTGCTTTAAACAATCAACCTCCCTGAGGGCAGATTCGCTGACTTCTCCTCATAGCCACAGAGCCCAATGCACTGCCTGTCATAAAAACTGGGCCGTAGCTGGCAGTCAGCGCAGTGCGTGATGAATGCATGGACTGGGTGGATGATCTCTTCTCCTGGGCTCTGTGTGAGCACACCATGACGAAGTTCTTCCCGGGTGATGGTGGGGGGGGGGCTTAGAGAGGGGTAAAAGCCTGATAAGAGAAGTCAAAAGCAAGCTTGGCAGCTTTGATGAGATGCGCTCATCCCTTGCCCGATGTGGCCTAACATCTGGCACGAGAAGAATAGTTTTAGCCTCAGTAAAATATTAATGCCAGGGGACATCTCTTGCAAGCAAGCAAGCAAGCAAGCAAGCAAGCAAGCGTGGGCCCCAGCTGAGAGAGCAAAGGAGCCAGTCCCATCCGGAGCGTAAGTGCTTCTGGACTTGTGTTCCTGGGAAGCAACAAGCCTCTAGGGAAGGTTGGTAATGGAAGAAGAAGACTGTTGCTCAGTGGTGTTGGGACAGCCCTGGATTCTGGGCACAAGTGAAAGAGATCAAGAGAATGACAGAGCTCACGGTCTGGCCTCCTCTCCACTTGTGCTTCTGCGAATCTTAATTTGAAGAGTGGGTCTTGCTTGGGAAATGGGGTTTGTCGAGCATCAAGCGTCAATGACCCCCAGCTGTCATTTGGCAATGGGAAGACTGGGAGGGCAGACCAGGAGGGAAAGGCAGCTTCCACCAGGGTCGCGTGCCCTGGGTGAGAGTTCCTCCAGACGCAGGCACTAGTGGGAGAGTTTACATCTGCAACAAGCACGGAGTTCCGAAGTTATGGTTGTCTTCAGCCTCAGTTACACCACAGAGGATGGCGCGATGTGACAGGAAGTGGTCAAATTTCCTTGGAGTCATGGTCACCCACAGTGATGCTAAGGAATCAGCAGCAGGCCTGAGGACAGGCGAAGAACCTGTGTTAGTCACTTGTCTCATGTGTGACAGAGTGGCTGGCAACGCCAACTTAAAATAGGAGGGGAGGTAGCAAAAGCAACTCTAGGTGTGGTGGCAGCTGCTCTCCTTGTAGCCACAGGAAGTTGAGGGAGATGAATGCTGGTGCTTAGCTGGCTTTCTTCTTCTTCCTTTCTATTCATGCTAGGACCCCAGGCCATGGGATAGAGCTGTCCATATTGGGGTAGGTCTTCCCTCCTCATTAAAACCCCTCTAGAAACACCCTCAGAGGTGATACTTAGAGCTATGCTCCCAGGGCATTGTAGTCAAATCAAGTTGACAGTGAACATAAACTATCACAGGTCAGATATTTATTAATGGGCAGATCCTCAGACCTCAAGCAGATGCTTAATGGAGCCAAAGCAGCTAAGGATATAGGAGTGGGTCAAATGACTGGGGAGAAGCAGGGAGCCAGGGCTAGTGGAGAGTGTAAGCTGTGTGTTGGTATGCATCTGTGTCTTAGTTATGGTTTCTATTCCTGTGGGGGGGGGGGGGAACGCCATGGCCCAAAGCAACTTGGGATGTAAAGGGTTAAGTTTGTAGTTCATCATCCAGAAAAGCAGAGTCAGGAACTGAAGCAGAGGTTGTGGAGGAATGCTGCTTACTGGCTTGCTCACTCCAGGACCACCCACTGGCGGCCCCACCCACAATGGTCTGGGCCCTCCCACATCAATCACTAGGTAAGAAAATGAGCCCAAAAAGTTTGCCCAAGGCCAGTCTAGTGAGGGCATTTTCTCAGTTGAATTTTCTTTTCCCAAATGACTCTAGCTTGGGTCAAATTGACAAAAACTAGCCAGCATGGTCTGGCAGGCCCCTCCTGCCTCAGCTTGAGGTTAGGCCTGGGCTGAATAACTAGCTGCAGTTTAGGGAGAGGGGGGTGGGGAGCTGAAACACGCTGCCCAGAGACTGACAAGAAGCAGGGCCTGATAAAGTTGCTTTCAAAATTTCTTCCCCTAGGCAGCAGGAATGCCACAGAGACACAGCACCACATTATATTTGAATTTCAGAGAAACCATAAGTGATTTTTTTTTATTCCATGTCCCAAATATTGCAGGAAATGTTTTGTAGTTGATCTGAAATTCAAATTTAATTGAGTGTCCTGTGTTTTTATTTGCTAAATCTGGCAACTGTAATTTGAAGGCAAATCAAGATAGGAGCTTGTAAAGAGGTTTTGGATTTCGAATGCATCTGCTTCCTGGCCATTTAATGCAATCGAGGCTGGTGCAAGCCTGGCATTTCTCTTCCACCTGCCTGGGCAGGTCCATTCTGGGTCAGCTGTAGATTATGGGCAGGGAAGCAGAGAGGGAGAGGGAGGGGTCCTGGCTGAGTGGAGGAAGGATGCTGCTGCAAATTTGCCAGGAGGCTAGGCTTCCATAGGGTGCAAGCTGCTGGTCTTTGCTTACCTTCCTTAAATAGGCATTAAAGCCAGAGGAGGTGGCTCACACTTGTAATCCTAGCACTCAGGGAGGCAGAAGTAGGCAAGCGGATCTCTGTGAGTTTGAGACCAGCCTGTTCTACAAAGTGAGTCCAGGACAGTCAGGGCTATACAAAGAAATCCTGTCTCAAGAAAACAAAAAACAAGAAAGGAGGGATTCAAAGTGTGGATGGCATCAGGGCCTGGACCTTGCCCATCTTCTTCCTGTTGTTTGGCCTATAAGGTGTCCTCTGGTGGCGTCTAGGATGTGGCACCTAGGATGTCATTTACTCATATAAATGGTTGTCAATGTTCCCAGAATGAGGAAATGAAGGACATGGAAAACAGAGTGTGACTGAGGGTTGAATTTGGCACTCAGACTGTGGCCCAGGCTCTGACTTCCTGGGTTGCCATAATGTCCATAAGCCCAGAACAGCCTCCTGGGTGCCACTCTTCTCTTTGATGACAGAGGCACTGTGATCAGGGAGGAAGGGAGGGAGAGACAAGGTGGGGGGTTGGGGGGAGTGGGGAGGTGGGAGAGAGAGAAAGAGAGAGAGGGGAGGGAGGGAAGGAGAGAGAGAGAGAGACAGAGAGACAGAGAGAGAGAGAGAAGGAGAGAGAACTGCTCTGCTGTGAAGCCGGATCCATCAACACAGACCAAGCATCTCTCCTTGGCAGGTGGCACATTCATTCTCATCACCAAGGATGTGCTGTCATCTCAGGACACGCGTGTCTGAGGACGAGAGGTGGGGGAGCTGAGTGATGTGTTGTTATTTTTGAGTTGAAAATGAGAGATAGTGAAGGGGATGTCCACTAAGCTGTTTCTGAAATCTTTGTCACTTAACTGTCACTTTTGAGCCCAGAGAAAGACACCCTCTTAAAACAATCAATATGAAGTCTTTATTTTGGTGACTGAGTGACGAAGTGGTGCCTTACCAGTGGAGGATGCCATGGTCTCTGAACCTGCAGAGGCAATGTCAGCATCCCAGTACGTGCAGAAGGGGTTTTGGACCTCTGCCTCTGGACTTCATCGTATAATGTATTGGCTATTGTTCTTCAGAGACTCAGGATTAGGATATAAGAGAGAAGAGGTGGAAAGGGATAGGGAGAAAGGAGGGGGGAGATAGTGGAGAGGGGAGGGAGAGAGGGATGTATTTTAAGACATGAGCTCAAGCAGTTGTGGGAGCTGGGATGTCTGAACTTTGTGGAGTAGTCTGGTAGTTCAGATAAGACTCATACTTTAGTGTGAACCCCACAGGATAGGGGCCTGGCTGGAAATCCATACAACGTTCACTTGGCTCTCTGTGTTGCTCTCATGAGGCAGTCTTGTTTCATTGAGAAACTGCTATGTTCTATGGCTTTTAACTGATTATAGAAAGCCCACTACATTGTGTGTGTGTGTGTGTGTGGAGGGGGGGAGGCAATCTTCTTGACTCCAGGCCTACTGATGATAAATGTCAACAACATCTGAAACTATCTGCACAGCAACATTCAGACAGGTGCAGCAAACAAACAGGCTCCACAGTCCGGCCCCGTTGACACATAAACTTTACTGTCGCATCTTCCTGAAACAGCACCTCCATTCACTAAGGCTGTGAGGACTTTGTGCTGCCTTGGATGAGAAGAGAACCAAGAAAGGGAGTGGGCTTTCAGACACAAGAGTATGCAATGTCGGAGCAGGTTGAAGGGTTTCTAACCTACTCACTGCACTGCCTCCATCCAGAAAACTTCTTACTAGGGTGGCTTTGCTAAGGGGCTGCAGTATCTGTCCTACCCTTTGCCTCACATGTCTACTGCAGTGACATCCCCACTCTACCTCCTTTGTTCATTTCCCCTTTGTGCTCTGCCTGTGTCTTGCCGGGTCCCCCAGGGATCATATCTAACACCTAGAAGGATCCCGTTCACAGGGGTCACAGATCAGATATCCTGCATATCACACATTTGCATTATGGTTCATAACAGTAGCGAACGTACAGTTATGACATAGTACAGTCGTGGGGAGAGAGGTGTCACCACAACATGAGGAACTGTATGAAAGGGTTGCAGCATTAAGAAGCTTGAGAACCACTGCTGTGGAGAGTGAGTTCCTCCCCAGCCTACCAACTGTGCTGGAGGATTCTTCTCCACCAGAAGGCTGCATAACCATGGTTTTAAATGGAAGTGTTTAGCTATAATGGTTCTCATGTACCTTCCACTAAGGTTTTCTGAGGTCTTATTATACATTGTGATGTATAGACATAAGTGAAAATCTGCCCCAGGTACAGCACACTCTCACTCAGACATCGCTCAGACTGTACCACTTTCCTGCCAACTTTTCCTTTACTATTCCAGGAGTCCACACAGGATCCCATGGTCTATTTGGCCCCTGAGCTTTTCAAGAAGGTCTTGTCTATGTGCCTCTTGCTTTGTCTCATCTCTCTCTCTCTCTCCGCTCTCCCTCCTCCTCCTCTCCCCAGTCTGCCTTGTCTCTGGTTGAAGAATCACTGATTGGAAGCCCCTGGTGGCAGAGGCCTGACCTTGGTTTCTCTTCCCTCATGTGTTCTGGGAAGGAGGCAGCCCCCCCCCCCCCCCCCGCCCTTGGTGGCTTGGTAAATATTTTACAACATCTAATGGAACCAGGTTGTTTACTCTGCAGGAAATAGAAAGGCATTAGTTAAGGAAAGTAACAAGCTGGCTGGTTGCTGACACTTCAGGTTTAGTGAGAGGCCTGGGAGCTTGAATGATTTTCTTTTAAGGAGCTGTGATGCAGCCCTGCATGGAGCGACTCCCCATTTGGAAAGGGCTATGGCTACCAAACCTCCAAGGGCCAGGGCATCTGAGCCAATCTCCAGCCCACGGGGACCTTGTCGGGCTCCTGCTTGCTTCTGTTGCTTTGATGAGCCCCACAACCCCTAAATTTCACCTCTTGGTCTCGCCTGCTTCAGAATAGCTTGCCGTTTTTATTCTCTCTGGCCATATTCACTGTGAAGCCCGTTGAGTCGGCTTCCTATGGGCGCTCCACAGCTGTGCTCACCAGCACAGTCCCTCGCCCACTAGAACCATGGCTTTCTTGTCCTGAAAGGGAAGAATGGTAGTAAGTCAGTGGCCCAGAGATGGTGAGACCAGACTTCCTGGTGTGACTGGACTGAGAACTCAAATGTCCACAGCACCCGCATTCTGCTCCACCTCCCCAGACTCCTGGTTCTATTCTCTTCTAAACTTTGCCCTGCCCCAAGAGTTTCATTTTGCAGAAGAGTGAAATAAAAATGTTTATTATTTAAACCAAGGCATATAAAGGCTGTTGTAAATGGTTTTGATGCCGTTTACAAGCTGTGTGTGGTAGTAAAGTTTAATGCGGAGTCAGAAGGGAATCCAGGAGGATCTGAGAAGAATCCTGAATGAAGGGGGAATGGATTTTATGGGCCTGCAGACTTGAAACTTGGCCTTTCTTTCAGCCCTGGCTATTTGCCTGCCATTCTAAGAAGCACGGGGCTGGCTCGCAACCTTCCTATCCCTGTGACCCTTTAATACAGTTCCTCGTGTGGTGGTGACCCCCCAACCCTAAAATTATTTTCATTGCTACTTCATAACTGTAATTTTGCTGCTGTTATGAGCTGTAATGTAAACATCTGTTTTCTGACGGTCTTAGGTGACCCCTAGGGAAGGGTTGTTCGACCCCTAGGTTGAGAAGCACTGCTCTGATCCCTTCAGACCTGCCCCAGGGCTCCCTCCCATCCCTCCCAGACTGAGTCCCCACCTCCTTTCAATGTAGCCCTCTTCCCACTCCATGAATTCAGGAGTGGGCCAGAGAAGGAGCTCCTAGTGTGGATCCACTGGACACCTGGCTGGTACATAGGAGCCCAGATGCCAGGCAAATTCCGTTGTCATCTTTGAACTCCCTCATGAGCCCTTGATTGGATAGTGGGGCTTGCTGAGAGCCTTGGAGGGCACTTTTCTACGTACACTTGAGCAATAATTGCCCCCACATCTATATTTTAGAATAAGCTAAAGACACAGACCCTGGCACTGAGAAGGGGTGCCCAAGACGGATGGGATGACACTGCTATGAACAGATGGACCACCACAACCACAGCAGAGCGGGGAAGGGCTGCAAAACCAGGCTTGCAAATATGCAAATGTGTAACCAGGAAGAGAGCCTGCTGGATAAAAGGCTTCTTATGGGAATACAAGAGGTTTCCAAGGACATGGAAGTTTCTTGAGGCTTGTACTCTTTTTTTTTTTTTTTTTTTTAAATTCATGACTATAGGCTGGCTGGCTGTGGGAGGGGAAGGGAAGGGAAGAAAGGTGGACTTGTGCATTTAATCAATACCGGGTTCTTGGAGAAATCACCTGCAGGTAGCAGCACAGCCCCGAATCCTGGCAAGTGACCTCAGTGACATAAGGAGCTTCTCCAGGGTTTGCAACAGGGGATTGACCTGGCCTGAGATAAAGAGATGGGAGACAACAAGTCAGAGTTCATGTAGAGCTCTTAGCAGACCTTGTAGGTCCCTGTTGTCCCAGAGGAGCAACGATAGCATCCTCCAAAGGATGGGAAGGCAAATGCGGCAGGCGTGGGGGATGGGGAGGTTGGGTATCTCTGGCATTCTTTGTTTTTGCACCTAATAATCTTCACAGTTTTCAGCATCCAGGGAGTGGTCTCCTCGGCTTTGGCTTCCAGGCTAGGAGGTTGCATGCATGTGTGTGCACGTGGAAGCCCGGGCTTGACGTTGGTAACCGGCCACAGCTTCTCCTCCACCTTTCTCATTGAGGCAGAGTCTCTCAGTCGAAGCAAGAGTTTGACAGTATGGGTAGTCTTGACAGCCAGCTTGTCTGGGAAATATCGTCTTTGCTTTCTGAGGTTAGAATTGCAGCCTTGACCACCTTCCACTTGCATGAGGTCAGGATAATCACACTTCAGCCACATGAGCAGCAAACCCTTTAACCACAGAGCTATCTCCCCAGCCCTGAGCTAGGGCCTATTATTATTAGTGCTATCAGATAACCCTAGAAGGGCCCCTCCCCCCCCTTTTAACCATCTCTCTTATCAGGGCCTACATGGGAAGAAGCATTCATCTGGCCATTTCTATGTTCCCTGGCTAGAAATCACAGAGCCAGCAGACCGCCATGCCTATGATTTCTATTCTAAAAGAAAATCCCAAACTATAAATACACCTCTCCTGATCTGGGACCCTGTAGGAGTACTTCTTGCTGGATGAGGTTTTCCCTGACTTCCCACCTCTCCCTCCTGGCTGAGGGCAGATGAGACGGTTCTTGTATGGTCTATTTCTCCCAGAGAGCTGGGAGATGGCTCTTGGGAGTTTGGAGGCATCTCACATCCATGGCAGCTTTTGGATTAAGATGTTTTAAATCCACCTATTATGGATTCTAAGCTGCGGCCCCAAAGGCTTGTGCTTGGCTGTGAGCCAACGCTGCCTAGGATGGCTTGGGTACAGGCACTGAGGGAGAGGAGAGAGAGTCTACAGATGGAGGTGCCCGGGCAAGCTGTGATGCCTGCAGTACAACTCTGGCTGTGTATATCATCCTCTTTCTGACTGTGAGAGAAAAGACAACTCTATCACATCTGAGACCCCTCAGGGAATGAGACTCATCTGCAGGAATGGTTGACATGCAGAGTGTAGGGCATATTTGCAGAGTTTATGACTCAGTGTGTCTTGGGTATGGGCCCAGGAATCTGCAGCTTTGAAAAGGGCTCTCTTGAGTGATCCGCTGTACATGAAGACTTGGGTGAACTAATCTATCTCTTTTGTAATCAGCTCCTTCAAGGCCAGTAGCTCAGGCTAGTTCAGGTACTAGGGGGATCTAGAGAAGCCCTTTGGGAATTCCATCCCTCTGAGTCTCCCTATAGAAGGGAAAAGCATCTCACTGTAGAACACTTCAGATCTTAGAGAACAGAGCCCATATGTAGACCTGATTATAAGATGAGCACTCAGCCCAGAATGGCCACACAGGAGACTCCGAGGCACCCAGTAGATTCCACCTCCCCATTTTGCGAGGAATAGGAAGGTGGCATCATGAGAAAGGTAAGGGTCTCAGGTTTAGAATTACCCAGGATTTTTTTTTTCAGCTTCCCCATAGTCTAACTGGTTTCTCCAAGGAAAGCAAAATCGGTTGACCTTACGGTAGTACGTACCACTCAGTAAGCCATTCCTTATTGGGATTGAAGTGGGTTGAGTGACTACACAGTGAGCTCCTTGTAAGGCAGAGTCCTACTGTTTTCACCGAGGAGTGATGACTTGCTAGCTAGTGGCCGGCACTGGGCAGTGTGTGTTCTGGATTCTGTAGGGAAGGGTTGAACTCCTCACCAAGATGTAGGAGCTTGGATGGGGTGTGTTAACAAGTCTGCTTCATGGCACCTGAACCCGGGTTAGAAGCTCAACCTCCCAGATCCTTGTCTGT
This sequence comes from Acomys minous, assembly GCF_964271855.1. NCBI lineage: Eukaryota > Metazoa > Chordata > Mammalia > Rodentia > Muridae > Acomys > Acomys minous. The sequence continues at coordinate 106,129,772 of NC_140489.1, read as the reverse complement.
TTGTAAAGGAGTTTTTGATCTGTGCCTTGATTCCCTTACAGGAATATTAAAACACACACACACACACACACACACACACACACACACACACACACACACACACATACACACACCACCGGATATGGGAATATCTTAAAAATTCTAAAAACCTGCCTCATGAAAATGGGTGACATGGATGAGTGAGCTGAGAAGCAAAGATTAGTGGAAGATATAAGGGGAACAAGATTTGATTCTATTAGAGAAATGACTAGATATTCAAACAACCGATCCTGGGTCAAATTTGCCCTGTAGGCTAATGGTCAAAAGTCTTGTTCAACCTTCTCTAAAGATCAAGGAATGTTGAAGATGAGCGGCCAGAAAAAATGTAAGAGTGGAAGCTGTCCAATGAAAAGCACTCTTCTGGGCATGGCATAGCTGCTGCAGCCATACCTCACTGAAGCTGGGGTTGTCTGTACCACATGAGGCCCATCTACATTTCAGAGGAACTACCAGGGTTTAGCACTTGTTGGTCTGGAGGTCTTGCTTTCTTCAGTTGTGTAGCCACAGAGAAGTGACCCTTGCTTCACTGACTACAGTCCTACCCACAATCAGGCAAGTAATTAATTAAACTCAGTGGGCTACACAGAGAAATAAAACATGAAAAACAGGAAGGAGACTCATTGAGGAAAAAGAGTGTCAGTGGGAATAGGTGTGTGTGTGTACGTGTGTGTGTGTGTGTGTGTGTGTAAATGACGAAACTTCACTATATAAATGCGTTAAACTACCAAATTATGGGAAAAAAGTATAAAAATGTTCAAAATCCAGGTACTTTTGTCATAACTTATATCCCATTTGCTAACTATAAAAGAGCAAATTCTCAAATGATGCCCCTATGTGTCATTTGATCACTGAATATATGTGTAGGGCTGGGTCAATCTGCTGAATTTGATTCCTATCTCTGCTATCCAGATGCATTTGAAAACGCTAGCATTTTTTTTTCATGTGTTATATGAGGACAGTAATAGCACATATCTTATTGGAATCCTGAGAGGATTGAACAAGATAATCCATTAGAACCAATTAGCCCCAATGGTTGCTCCTACTCTAACCTGCCCAAACGGCATTGAATGCTCTTATTATTGGTCCTGCTATTCTCTGCTTTCCTCGAATGACAGTAGAACAAAGTAAGAGGTACAGGTGCAGAAGAGTGGGAACCTCAGGCCAGGCGAGACAGCTCCGAAGGCCTCACATAGCTCCTTTTGTAAAATGTGACATTTTACTTTGAAATAACGGATCACCACAGGGAACACAGAGAAGTGGCTGGTTATAAGCCTCTTATCAAAATGGGGGTATAGATTATGGAAGTTCTGCCCATCAATCTTTTTTTATCTTTTATCCAAGAAACCGAAAAAGAAAAAGATCGTCTTCCTTGGTTATGGGCTGTGACTGTCCCTGGATGGCTCAGCGTGTGAAGGTTAATGACCAGCCTTTCCTCACTGAATATGTTTGAGCTCATCCTGACACCTTGGATGTTGTGTAATCTCAGCTGCCTCCTCAATGCCAGGGTGTTGAAATGACTCCCCAGGCTTGAGGCTCTGATAAGCCAGTATCTGGTCCAGTTTCCCCATCTTCTTTAATACTTTATATTGTACACACTGCTTGGATCCCTCTTTGGTCCCACCCAGGCATGTAACTTGCACTTGACCTTTTCCTTAGTGTACACCCTGGTCATGGACCTCTTCTCCCTGTGCACATGGACTGGTTGGAATTCCAATGCCCTACAGGTCTCATGGCACACACTTCTGACCACCCAAACACACTTAGGATGGAGTGTAGCCAGCATTCAGTTTCTAGAAGAATCGTTTCTTTTGGTGCAGTGTTAATATGAAGTATTGAAGTGCATGTTCCTAGAGTGAAGAGACGGCACGTCTGTTTATCTGGCTCTGAATTGCATCCGAAGCACAAAGGGACACTTAATAAATCAATGTCCCGATGAAGAGGGTAGTGTTGTCAGTGAATGATAATCATCGAGGAAGCAAGAAGAAAAACATTGCTTGCTTTGAATGTGAGCCTTGGCTTCCCAGAGAAAAGAAAGCTCTATCCAGTGTGTTTATTTCAAAAGCACAGTGTGTTGAGTTTGCAAGCACAATGCAATGGCTGGATGAAATGAGTGCTGTATCATTTTACTGTTGAGGTCTTCTAAGTATTTCTGGGGATTTTGATGGGTTAGGACAAAAAGCCTGTCTTGTGGCAATAACCTGTGGCATTAAAAGGCTTACTAATGGGAGAGTGAAGAAACAACCACATGGGGAAAAGTTGATCTTTGTGTGATAAAAAGGGTCTGGCAGTAAAACTAAGTCGCTAGTTTTTTTTTTTTTTGACGTGTTATAAAGTATAGCATGTGATAATGGCAGCAAATAAATGTGACAGTAGCGTGCTAGGTAGGTTTTTCTGGAGACAGGCTTCCAAGGTACTGGGAGGTCCTATGGACACCTCAGAGGGTGCTTTCCCGGCTAGCCCACCACTGATGACATCATTCTGTTATCTGTGATTTCAGAGCACCATCAACAGATGAAACTAGTGGTGCGTTCTGTTACCACACCATGTTAGTCTTTGTTTCCTGGTTCATCTCTAAGAATTTTGGCATGGTATCTCATGCATCTTTATATGCACAGAGCCTAGTATGTAGTATGCCCTTAATATGTATTAGTTGGATGAGTTAGATAATTGATGGGAAAGTACAAAAGAATTGACTAATATATCTCTTCTTGATATTATGGAGTTTCCAAAGAGTTATCTGAACCCCACAGCTAAACTGCGGCTTTTACCGGACCTGATCCCTTTGCCTCCATCTTCAGCCATCATGTTTTTTTTTATTCTATGTATATGAGCATTTGGTCTGTATGTATGTATATGTGCCATGTGTGTGCCTGGTACCATTGGAGGACAGAGAAGAGCAGTGAATCTCATGGGACCGGAGTTCCACACAGTTGTGTGGTCCATATGAGTGCTGGGAATTGAACCTGGGTCCTCTGGAAGAGCAGCCAGTACCTTTAACTGCTCAGCCATATCACCAGCTGCCATGTTTTTGACTAGAATTGTTGAGTTGTGGGGTTCTCCCCTCTTGTATGTTGACAAGCCTTGTCATTCATCCACTCATTCCTACATTATTTATTAAGCAGATATTATAGACCAGGCATAAAATAAAACAAAAAACCCTACTAGCTTTTATTTTAGCAGGGGGAAATGGCCAATAAATAATAAGCATAATCAATAAAGTATGCCAGAATGAAGTAAATGCTATGTAAAAAAGAAAAATGAGGGTTTGATGGGAGAGTCGAAATACTTTAAGGGACAGGTGGTGGGTTGCAGCTGTACATTGTATGCGAGTGAGAGAAGGTAAGATCCGAGCAAAGACTTCAAGCTGACGAGGAGCTCAAGCTTGCACATCCCTGGAAGCGTGTCTACATAGAACTAAAGCAAAGGCTCCAAGGCAGGCATTATTAGGGGGTCTAAAGGTCAGCATGGTGTAAACTGGGGTAGAGTCGGCCAGAGCGAGGCTACAGAGAGGTATGAGATGAGTCAGGTGGTAGAGGGCACATTAAATAGAGCCTTGTAAACCTTAAAAGAGGCTTTAGCTTGCATCCCAGAGGGAAGTGGAAAGCCACCAATGGGTTTTGAAAAAAAAAAAAAAGCATAAAGCATAGCCATGGTCTGACTTTTTTTAAAAAAAAAAAAAAAAAAACCATCCTGGGTTGGGGAAGTACCTCAGTGGGTAAGAGCATTTGCTATGCAAACATGAAGGTATGAGTTCAGAGATCCAGCACCCACATAAAAAACGGGGTGTGGCCAATGTGCATCTGTAACCCCAGTGCTCGGGGATGGGATAAGACAAAGGCAGAAGGATCACTGAGGCTCACTGGCCACCCCCACATCTGAAAAGGGCTGAGATACCCACATCAGCAGAAGATGGAGAGTGACAGAGGAGGTCACCCTGCATCCTCCTCTAGCCACACCTGCATACACAAGTGTATGTACCCATGCACACAAATACACATGTGTACAACACACACACACACACACACACACACACACACACACACACACACACACACACACCTCTTTAAAAGGGCCATTCTAATTGCTCTTATTCAATATAGTCTTTAGGAAGGCCAAGGTAGGACTTGAGAGTCCCATTAGGACAGCATTCATGTTCAGATAACACAGGCCAAAGATGATGGTGGCTTAGCATAAGGGTGGCAGCAGTTGGAAGAGGCAAAATCCTTTTGGCTAGATGGCCATTGATCTCTTTGGAAATGTAAATCGTGAGATTCCTGAGGGATGGGTGCATCATGTAAGACAGAGCAAAGAGAGAAGAATGACCAAAGGGAGTGTTTGTTTGCTTAACAGAGGGCAGGTGATGGTGTCATCAGAGTGGAGCATGCTATACACACAACTCCCTTCCTTGGATGCCATCCTTTGGGTAGAAAGGGAGTAGACAGACGATGGGCGGCTACCCATCTCATTGAGGCTACAGATACATCTGTTGTTGAGCCCCCCTCCCCATCATTTGTTCCAGCATCACCGTTAAGATTCTTTACTTCCTTCCTGCTATCTCTCCCTTGATGGATTTTTACCTGGCTCCAGACTCCCAGTTCATTCCATATTCATATGGAGATATGCTTTACTTAACACAAGAGATGAGATTTTGAAAAGAGAGGTGTAAGTCACCTTTTAAAAAAATATTAAAGACTATTTTATATTCACCAGGGGAGCTACCTACTTCAAGTGCCCTATTATTAATCCTCGTGTGAGGTGAAAAAAAATATCCTTTTGGCTAGATGACTGTGGTTTCCACTAATTTTGCAGTTTTGAAATGTTGAGTTATAGTGTGCAAAAGTGAGTTGCACCCTTGAATAATACATGTCCGTTCTTGAGGCACCTGCTCCACATTCATCAGTGTGGTCCACTGGGACCGCAGGCTTAGCATGCTGTCACCTGACCTAGTCATCTCCCTCCTGTCCTCTCTATCTTCTGTACGCCCCACTCACCCAGACCTGAGTCCTCAGATTCACCTCAGGAGACTCGTCTTCTTCATGATCCCCAGTTTCACTTTTAAAAAAAAATCTCTGACAATGATGAACTCTCTTCCATTTGTCTCATTCTCTCTGGGACCAGTGTACTTCCCAGCTCTTCTTTCCGTATCTACTCCATCCATCACTAATGGATCATTCCTCATTCAGTACCCATGAGCATCCTTTCACCAGGATCCCTCACTGCCTGAAGGTGTGCAATCTCTTTGCGTCCTTGCATAGAGCTCACAACCTGGGCATCTGAGGGTGGTAACCTTGTCTGTGACCAATGCTTCCCTTTATTCCTTCATCGCAGTGCATCATGGGAGTCATCCACAGTGAAACATTTACTCTACACTTGCATCTCTAAGCACGCACTGATGGGAGCCCTGACCCTCACCTGCTCTGGCCTGCATAATCCCTCTGAACACCTGATTCTGCTTAAATCCTTTCTGTCTCTTAAAGCCCAGCTCAGCCACCTCATCTTTTTTAAAATCCTTCTTTTTATTCGTGCTGAAATGACCTCTCCTTCTCTAGCACTTGATGCAAATCATTTTTGTAGCCCATGTTCCTCCCTTGGCATATTAGTACCACCTCTCACTAACCTGAATGCTTCCATCCCACTGGGTGCTGTCTCACTCTTCCTTTATTTTTTGGCCATGTAGTGTGTGCCTGATGTGCTTAATAAAAATAAACTGATGCCAGTATGGCTGCTCTTGTGTGTGTGTGTGTGTGTGTGTGTGTGTGTGTGTGTGTGTGTGTGTGTGTTTTATTGCTGCCCTGTGCTGCTTTGTAAAGTCTGGAATGGTAGCCTTTTTACCTATCCATCCTCCCCTATATTACACACACACACACACACACACACACACACACAGAGAGAGAGAGAGAGAGAGAGAGAGAGAGAGAGAGAGAGAGAGAGAGAGAATTAAACTACTTTCTACCATTCCTTGCATGGTCAAGGTTGCAGGACCCTGGTGGTGGGTGCACAGCAAACTGGGAATTCACCCCAAGCACTCTGGCCTTGGGGTCTGTTTGTTTATGCGTTTATTTATACCTCATGTGATGGATATGAGTTTCAGGCCAAACAGTAAGGTGAAAATAATGTCACATTTCTTTATTTCTCCAAATCGAATTTAAAGGATGCCACACTTCCACCTGCCTAGTTGGCAGAAAATTCAGCACTTGTTTTGAGAGTGCTTCCCTCATCTCACCCCACCCAGGACTGTGCAAAAGCCTGCAGAGCCACATCAGGTCCAGAGCGGAGGAAAGGTTCTTTAGTTTGAGGTCCACACCGGCCCTGTCCCAGCCCATGTGGTCTGTGGTTCCCAGATGCTCGCTGGTTCCATGGTGAGAGTCAAGAGCTCAAGCTGAGGACATCTGCCCTGTCCAAGATTTCTGTGCATTCCTATGGCACTGTGGAGAGAAATCCACCATCACCCTACCCCCCCCAACCCCCACCAGGGTACCTTCTGGAAGCCAGCCTTTTCTCTGCCTCCAGGATCATCCTCAGAACCGCCTGTCTTTCTGATTAAACCTCGCTTCCGAACCGTGTGGGGTTAATTTCTTTTTGTCCAGAACCCTCTGTTTCTACTCATGAACACTCATAACTTTTGAGACTAATTCTTTAATTGGGAGGGCAGAATCTCATTTACTCAATCCTCTTTCAGTGGCCCTGCCCCCGCCCCCAAATTCTCCAAACATATATACAAACAAGAGCACCTAAGACATTTCTCTCTGATCTTCTGTTTTGCATCTCAAGAAAGTAACTTCTACTGAGTACACTAGTCATGAACTCATGACAAGCTAGTAATAGAATAAGAAATCTGAGCAGGAAAAAAATATAAATGTGAATAATCACAACCCAGAAAGAATCCAAATACTAGGAATATAACTGCTATAGTTAAGATTCTCACTTGCACACAAGCCTCCTGGTAGCCAAAGGAAAAAGAGAAATGTGTTTTCACGACTCTTAGTAACTCTCAAAAAAAGGGAAGAAATGAGTCATTTCTCAATGGAAGCAATGTGTTTTTATTCATAAAGTAAATATCTGGTGTAAAGGCTTTATAAAGTAAATAAAGAAGCCTTGGTGTATTGAATTCGGATCTTTTTCTCTTGTAGCTTTATCCTATTGATAACCTCCTGGTGACAGATCCCTTAGTCTGTTACCTTTTATCTTTGGTTCAGATACCTGAACAAGGGCAGATGTTGCTGATCTCACAGTCTAACTGGAATAAAGAGGGAGAAAGACTTCTGCTTACAATCACAGTCTGGGCGCTAGACGCACACACCCACATTGGCAGGCAGGTTCAGACCCTCCTGGTCCTTGTTGCCTCCTATGGCCTTGGCCATTCATTCCTTTCTGCTGCTGAAATGTCATTTAACCCAGGGACTGAGACTTTTATTCACCACCAACCCACCAACGCCAAGCACAGTGCCTGGAGTTTATCAGCTGCTGCACTGATCACGGATGGATTAGCATGCTTGGGGTTTCCCCTTTATTTCCTGTCTGCAGCATGGTCTTTTCAGTTACTCTTTTGTGGCTCAGGAATAATACAGAGCTGAGAGCAAAGCTCTAAGGTAGACCTGTCCCTTCATAGACAGCAGGGCTAACTGTGTAGGCCTGAGTTTCCATTGGTGACTAAGGAGAAATACGAAGAAGATCATGCTGTGTTCTCAGTGAGCACAGGGGAAACTGGACTTGCCATCGGAGGGAAAACATGGGGTCATGTGTTAATTGCAGGAGTACATGGGAGGAGATGGGTCAGCATCTCGCAGTGAGTCTTCGTTCACTTGGAAAATTTGAACAAGTCACTTCATTGCCTCATCTTCTGAATGGGGACAGAGTCATCTATCATAGTGGTTCTTATTTGACATAAAAAGGCTCTCAGTTAAGTGAACATTGCTATAGGAATTGTGGATTGTGACCATTGTTGTTACAAGTCACAGTAGCGATGGGCCAGCGTTCTATGCAAGGTAACTGCATGGAAGGACTCTTGGTAATCAGAAAGAATCGAATGTATCCAAAATCCAATGGCTCAAAACAAACAAACAACAACAAAGCCCCCCACCCCTTCATGAAAGCAGTAAGAACACTGGCAGAAACTGTCAAACTTTTCTAGAATCCTCTAAATTAACTAAAGACTTTAACCAATCCATTGAACATTTGGTCAAGAGAAATGGCTAAAATTGTCTTGAAAAATTCATGACACTAAACCAACCATGGCATTTAACTTGTCCCATTGCCAAGCATACACACGAATCCCAACAATCCTCTCACTCCCTCCCAGCACGCAGTATTCATTTTAAAAGGATATATTCTATTTTTTTTTTTTACATTGTGTGTATTTGTAGGGTATGTGTTTGTGACTGCAAGTCCCCGCAGAGGCTCAAGGATATCAGGTCATCGTAAAGCTGGCGTTATAGGCAGACAGTGTTTGTAAAACCCATCTGTCATCCTTGCAAACAGAGTAGCTATGAAGATCAACAGAGAACAGCCATTAGAGGGGGCAGAGGGGGCTGAACCTTCCTCTCCACAAAGTCACCAGGAAGGACCTGTCTGGCAACTCTCTGGAAATGCTCTGCTCTTCAAGATTTACCTGCATTTGTCCTTGCAGACTCAGGGCTCATGGGATGCTGGGGGCCCTGTCAGTGGGACATTTGCCAAAAACAAGCACTGACAAGTGTTTAGCATAGGTGTTACAAGGGATAGTGATGTTGGTATTAGCTGGGGTGGATAAGAAACCAACCTAGATATGTTAAAGGAAAACTGGAAGCATGGGATGCCTTGGAGGGCTTTGAGAAAGCCCAGCATATTTCTGACACTCTAGAAAGGCATACATGCTTACAGGACTATGTGCATGCACACACAGGAAAATTTGAGAGGGCCCCAACCACAGCTGTCTCTGAGAGTTCCAGGGCAGCCAAAGATACATGGTAAGACTCTATATCAAAAAAGAAAAACAGGAAAAAGAGAATGAGGAGGAAGGGATGATGACAACAGAATTGAAAAGAACAACCCCAACAGCCACACAGACCCTCTCATCAAAGGCTTTGAGAAGCTTACTGGTTTGAGGCACCCAAAGAAATACTTGTTTAACCGGTATTTATGTGACTTTGAAACATATAGGCTGTACACAATTGGTCTTGGACAGTAGGTAAACATACATATATGTGTTTGTGCACACACACACACACACACACACAATATATACATGTACACACAAAGAACAAGGTGTGACATAGGGAGGGAGAAAGTATTAACAAATCCTTGGGAAAAGGTTTCCAAGTTGACACACAATATTATTTTAAATATTCAGTGTTGAAAGCCGGCTCAGATGTCAAGTGTGCTTGCTATCAAACCCGATGACCGGAGTTTGATCTTCATGACCCATAGAGTGCCAAAAGAAACTTACTCCACATTGCCCTTTGGCCTCCATACTCTTGTCATGACACACACGCTTACACAAAATTAATAAAAAGGAATAAAAATGTTTAAAGTATCCAATAGCCAATTCTGATAAAATGTTATGAGAAATTCATAAGAAAATATGAGCTGTGCATGAGGGAGAAGAGTTGAGGTTTGTAGCTATCTAAAGACGCTCAGGCTTTGGATTTATTAGGTCGCCCATAACTCAGTTGTTAAATACATTCAAAGAACCAAAGGAAACACATCTAAAAAATTAAAGCCTGTGAGAACATCATTTTGTTAAATAGAAAACACCTATAAATGGTTAGAAATTGTTTTTTAAAAGCCAAGGAGACGTGCAGGTGCTGAAGAGGATAACAGCTGGCAATGAGTTCACTAGAGGGGCTCAGAAGTAGAAGAGAAAAACAATGAATTTGAATGTAGTTCAGTCGAAATTGTGACTTCTGAGAATAGAAAAAAAAAAAAAGAATAGCTAAAAGTGGAAAAAAACAACAGAACACTGTAAAGCAGACTAACAAAGGAGAGAACCCAGAGGAAAGGGCAGATGGAAAGAGCCAGAAAACAAGAAAGGAAATAATGTACTGACACTCACTCTATTTATGAAAATGATCTGTACATCCAAGGAATTGTACAGATTGCAAATAGGATAAACTTCAGAGATGACAACCCCCAGCACATCATAGTCAAACTGTCAAAGACAAAGATAATTTTGAAAACAGCAAATCATATACAGGGGTTTTTCCATTAGACCAGCAGCTGGCTCCCTGTCAGCAACCTTGGAAGCCAGAAAGCAGTATATGACATATTCAAAGTCCTGAAAGAGGCTGTCAACTGAAGATTTTATATTTACTAAAAACTGCCCTTCAAAAGTGGAGGAGAAATTGAAATATGCTCAAGTCGACAAAATGGAAAGAAGGGTTATAAGAAAACCTTCCCTATTTAAAAAAAAACTCAGAAATTTTCAAGTTGAGATAAAGGAATACTGGGTAGTCATTTAAATCCAGATGGATGAATGAGGGATGTCAGAAAAGGCTAATGATGCAATGAAATGTAAAGATTAATATAAATGCACTTTTCTTTTAAACAATTTTCTTTTCCTTTCTGTCTTAAGGGGCAACCACCTAGAGCAATAATTATAAGCTTACAATGCATAAAATGTAGTTTTATAGTAATTCTTTATGCAAAGCAGACAGGAGGCAATGAAATGTGCTTGAGCAAGGTTTTTATATACTGTTAAAATTAAATTGGTATTATCCAAACAAGATTGTTATAAATTAATGTTACTTGTAGTCTGTATGCAAACTACAAAGAATGTAACTAAAAAAACTAACAATAAGGGGATAAGTGTGGCGCACTAGAAAACAACCATCTTATATGAAAGAAAGTAATGGAGAAATGAAGGAACAAAAAAAATATGAGATGTAAGTGGAGTAGCCGAGTGTCAGACATAAATTTGACTGATATTAATGACGTTGTGTGTCAATAGACTATGTACCCCAAACAAAAGCAAAGGTTGTCAAAACTGGGTTTTAAAAAGAATGTCTTGAGGCGCCAGGTTTAATCCAATGTACCATAAAGAAGGAAGGAGGAAAGAAAGAAATCCAATTATATGATATCTACAGAAGACACATTTTAGGTTCAAATCTAAGCAGAGTGGAGATTTCACAGGCACATAATTACCAAAAGAGAAACGTACTAAAAGTAAATGAGATAGTCTTTTAAGGCAAAGCTTTCACCAGGGAGACACAGATATCCAATGATAAAAGGGTCAACCTCTTTGGAAGATATAACAGACATGAACATGCATATACCTAACAGCGAGCCTCAAAATATATAAAGTAGAATCTGAAAAAGTTGAAGGAAAATTAGACAATCCAATGATAATGAAGGTGTCACTCTACTTTCACTAACAGGTTGAACAATGCAGGAGATGAAAGAGGAAGCAGGAGATTTGAACTTCCCTATAAACTAGGTCCAATAGACATCTGTAGACTAGTCCATCCAACAAAAACAAAATTTTGGATTGCTTTCTGCTATACAAGTATCATGTTGAAAAGGGTATATGTTGAAGCATACCAAAACCATCATAAATGTAAAAGGATTGAAATCATACAAAATAGCGTCTCCACTCACAAGGAAGCTAAATTAGAATCCAACCATAGAAACACAGCCTGGTAGTGGTGGCACATGCCTTTAATCCCAGCACCTGGGAGGCAGAGGCAAGCAGATCGTAGAGTTTGAGGCCAGTCTGGTCTACAGAATGAGTTCCAGGATGACCAGGGCTACACAGAGAAACCCTGTCTCGAAAAACAAACAACAAAAAACAAAAGTAACCTCATAAGTATGTAGAAATTAGGCAACACTCCTAAACAACTAATGAATAAAAGGTATGCCACAAATAGATTTAAAAAACACTCAGACAATGAAAATGAAACACAGTGTTCCCGAAGTTGTGAGATATAGCTGAAGCATTGCTTAAATAGACACTCATGCCTGGTCATGCTTTGATTAAAAAAAAAAAATCCGAAACCAATAACTTAAATTCCCATCTTTAAAGGTAGAAGAAAAAGCCAACCAAGCCCAAAACAGTAGGAGAAAAGAAATTAAGACTAGACTAGAGATTAATGAAAAGAAGAAGTAAAGAACAGACTGGCAAAAGAGCTCCCACTGGCACGTCGGACAGCTACAAGTAATTCAGGAGAGCCATACAGGTAAAGTTGACAGGATAGTGAGGGGGCTCATTCTGTAAAGGGCTATGGTATCGGACAGTGTTTTGTTTTGAAGTATGAGGCACTGAAACCTTCTTTGGGAAAAGCCACAAAATAGAGTAAATACCCTTTGGAATCACTTGATAGCAGGCATACCCATGCTTTCTTTTTAGGTGGCTGAGGAATAAAAATCCGTATGGTGAAGCAAGAAGCCACCATGATAACCCAGGCAGCCAGAAACAGGAGGGTAGTGACAGGAGAAGGTGAGGGTCGGTACACAGGGCATTTGGAAGAAAGAAAAAGAGAGACAGCACAAATTCTGATGGCTGTTTGGATCTTCAAGGAGAAAAGAAGGGATGAACACTGGGTTTAGCTTTGACCGTAACTTTCTCCTTTTTGCTCTGAGATGATTCCTCTGAGGCCTGGCTCCCTCATCTGCAAAATGAGAATGGTATTCTTTGCCTGGTTGACATCACAGGATTCTAATGTCATGTGAGTGGGATAGTGTGTATAATGTAGGTATAAACACGGTTTTGAACACTCAAACTCTTGACAAATGGGAGCTGTTTGCCATTTAGGGAATGAGGTCAGCTTCTGCCGAGAGTTTCTACAGTGATAACATGAGGGAGAAGCTTTGAGTGGGTGGGTGGAACCGTGAGAGGGGTCCCTGGAGAGAAAGCAGAGCCCTAACTAGCGTGTGCAAGCAACACCTGCCTAGCTAGGGGAGGAGAGACCTGGGAGTGGAGGAGGTGTGAACGAGGACTGAGTCATGGAGAACCTCAGTGGTTGAGGGCAGAGGAAGCCAGGCTGCAGGAATCCTGCATGTGGACAGGCCTCATAGTGTAGGTCACAAACTGTCCTAAGATGAGGAGGAGGAGGAAGACCACAAGTCCGGGTGGGGATGAGGAGGTTTCTGTAGACACAGGAGTCACTTCAGAACACAAAGGATGTGGAGGTTGTCGGAGTTTAGCTGGACTCGCGAGTAGGCAAAAGGCAGGCAACAAGGAAGGCTGCTGGTCATGTGGCCAGCTTAGGAAGAAAGAGCGGAGACAGTTCTGGAGATTTCCGTTAAGACTTCATGCTTCTTTGTCTCAAAGTTTCGTTGTGGACTTGCCATTAGCAGAAGCTCCAGGGCCATGTTCTCTGGAGAGGACAGGTGAGTTCGGTCTTGCCCTTGCATCTGGTGCTTTGGGTTTTTATAAAAATGGGAATAGGTAGAAGCCAATTCCTGGCCAGGGAAACAGGAAGAGGAAGCCCAGCAAATCCGGTGCCGCAGCCTCAGGACCTAGTCGCTTTTCAGTGTCTCAAGTCTGAGCACCGGGAGAAATAGCAGTTCAAGCCAGCAGAGCTACAGGGCAGTGACGAGGTTCCTCTACTAACACCAGCTGTGGTGCTAGCCAGAGTGCACCCCATCTACTTCCTGACCTCGGGATGACCAGTGCCCTCAGTATGACCCTGAACTTGGGCTGGGTATAGTTTCAGGTCTCTCCCAGCCCAGGGCTGCTTTGAGGGCAGACAGATAGTCCTAAGTCTAGTATGGAGGATGCAGCTTTCCAAAGTCTTCTGTAGACTCCAGCTGCTGCGTTAGGCAGGGCTTCTTCACTCATCAGCTCTTTATGGTGACCAGTTGGGGATGGCCCTGGTCACTCAGCAATGCTGTACTTCCTGTGAGAGACGCTCTCTGAACCAGGAAGGGAGGGCGATATAGTTCCTGGAAGAAGGATTGCAGAATCATCTGGTGCACTTGTTCCTGCTGAAGTCATTTCATAGTCTTGGATGCTTCCTGATATGCTTGGCCTCAGAAGGTACCCTGAAAGTAAAGGTACCCCAAAAGTAAAGGCAACAAAAGTGGAGACCAGTCATCCTGAAGTGCCTACTGCATTTGTTTCTCACCGCCTGGAAGTGAAATGAAAAATGTTTAGGCCCGTGACACTTGAGAGTCCCATGGTTTGGTCCTTGCATCCACCCTTGCTCAGCTTACTCAGCACCATCTCTCTCGCTCCCAGAAGTGAGGTTGCAGACGTCAGTAGCTAGAAGGTGTCCTAAGGAGTGACTCCCGAGTCAGGCCACACCACTAGTTAGTTCCCCAGTACCCAAGCACACCGGCCTTTTGGAGAACTGTCATTCTTTTACAGCTTAGGACTTTGGCTCTGAGCCCGTTGATGGGCGCCCTGTTTCAGAGGATCTCCAGGACTCCTAACATACTCATGAAAGTCTGTCCATGATTTCCTTGGATGTCCAGAACAAAGAAGCAACTGACGTCATGTTCCAGCGGAGCAGGGGGAGGTCGAAGGCTCAGCTCAGCCCAACTGGAAGCTGGCTTAAACAGGAGGACATTCATCTGTAAGGACACATTTGATCCCAGTACACTAGTGTCATAAAACAGCATGTCCCCACTATGCTCTTGCTCCCCTGAATGGGTGTGGGGGACAGGAGAAGCCTGTTCCTCCTCCCAGAAGCTGGGGAGCATGGTCAGTACTCAGCTGTAAGTCACATTTTCTTCCAGGATGCTAAGGGTGTACATTGGCCTTTTGTCTCCCATGATCTTGTTTGGATCGATCCTGATGTTGTGAACATGTGCCAAGCAAGCTGCCACAAACTGGGGACTGGGTTTTGCCAGCGTTACAAGTTAGGGAGGGGAAGAAGTGGTGAACAAAATTGGGGTGATTTGGGGGGTGCTGATGGCTTTTGTAGAGGAGGGAAAGTCTTAGCAATGAATTTCCGAGCAAGATGACAATGCTCAGGATCAATGGTATGCTTTTAAACATTTTGCTGAACATATAATTTTTCCATGACCTATTCTGGGATGTTAGGATAGCAGGTAGTAGTGACTGGAAAGCAGGGCTCTGTAACCACAGCACAGAAATGTGTCCAAGTCTCATGCATCCTGTTACCAAGCATCCAGTCTTAGACCTGCTCCCCGACCTGTGTCCCTCAGGGTACTCTGATGAGATCCCCAGGACTATCCAGAGACTCACCTCATAAATGATCTCAGTATGACAGAACAGAAATTGGGATGACTGCAGTTTTGAGAAAGGAATTATGGTCATTGAAAGGTCATGACATTCAAGTCTCTGAGCACGGAGTGATCTCTATTACAGGAGGAGGCCCATTCTCATATTAGAATGGGCCAGTGCAACCCATTACACTGTATGTCATAAAAAGTTATAATAGAGAGTTGTACGGTGAGAGCGAGATGATTCTCTGCGTGTGCATGTGTGTGCGTGTACCTGTGCATGTAGATCTATATTTCCTAATGATTCTTGACTACATATAGCTTTACAGTCTGAGGATGGGGATGTCCCTCAGCTGCAAGTGAATATGAGGTAGAAATAAGCAGGCATTTCAAGAAAAAATGAGAGCTGAGAGTTTAGCTAACTCCATTACATATAGGACAGCATGGTGATTGTGCATTTTCAGGACAGCACAAGAGGAAACAACAGGACTCTAGTACTTAACTGACTTTATAATAGTTATAAGGCCAGTGGGTGCTGACTGTTAGTTGATATTACATCCTGGCTCTTGGCTGCTTCCTGCATTTATTTCAGGCACTAGACACCTATAAATGTTTTTCACATTCCCTCACTGTAAAGAATACATTGAGAGGTGGCGTGTTTACCAAGATTTGGGAGGCAGAAGAGGAAGCTGTCAATGGTTACTTTAGTGGCTTGGTGGAAAGGCTCGTGGGTTTCAGCGAATGGCGCACATACAACCACACCAGTGCTTCTGGGTGTCTCACAAAAGTGATGGAAGTGTCATCACTGTTACACTGCAGGTAGTAGAGACCACTGATGAGTCTCCAAGAATTCTCCTACATTTTTATTTTCTGAATGCTGACAATGATACTTTAGTTCTACTGGCCTTTCAAACAACTGTATAAGCCCCTAAGTACATCCATTCAATCCATTTTGCTTAACATACCTATGGTGGCTTCTCACTCAAATTGTTAGATTTTTACCATCAGTCCAATCTTGGTGTCCAGCTTGGCTCCTGGCTTCAGATGGTAAGAGATCAGATGCTCCCATGTGAGCCTACACATTTTACCTGATTAATCAGGGACAGTGCCAGGACCTGTAAGTCTTGTTAGCTTTATAACTATTATAAAGTCAGTTAAGTTCTAGAGTCCTGTTGTTTCCTCTTGTGCTGTCCTGAAAATGCACAATCACCATGCTGTCCTATATGTAATGGATCCCAATCCAGCTCTGCCCTAATGAGGACTCTTGGGCTGTCCTGAGATAATCTGGTAGGGAGCTGATCTCTTCACTAAGATTTTGTGAGTATCCACTACATGGAAAATGCTTTCTTAGGTGCTAGGGATAACAGGATGAAGACTCAAACCCTGCCCTTGAGCTACTCACAGTTCTGAAAGCACAAATGTAACTCACAAATGATGTTGTTTAATGTGTAAAGTGCTGCCTTATAGACTATACATAGTTGACTGCAGAGAACAGGGGACTCACAATCTATGGAGACAGAGGCATATATACCAGGATATCAGGCAAAATTGCTCTAATAGGAATAGAACTTCCAACTAAGATAGAGGCTGATAGTTCTGTCTCTAAATGGCCTTGAAATGATCATCCAGAGTGAATCGTTGTGCAATGTGAGGTCATATGAGCAGCCAGAAGATTGTTGCTCTGCTGTACCATATGGGTTAGCCTTGTCCACATGGTTGAAAGACTAGTTGATAGCACCGTATCTGTGTTCTTGCTCAAGAGAAGAGAGTGCTGAAGGGTGATCAATTTCCACCTGTACACATAATCTTTGCTTATCTTCCATTAGACATTGGCTCTGCCGGGCTGCGAGGCAGGTAGGGAAGCAGCCACTGGCTGAGTGTGACAACCCAGCTAAAAGCTAAGGATTCTGTTACTGAATGGATTATATGCGGGAAAAACTCAAGGAGATGACAACCAGTCTCTGTGCAGAAGGCTGCCCCCAAGAGAGGGTGGCGAGCCTGCTACTTCTTCACGTAGCATGAACTCTGCAGAGTCAGGGCCTTACATGCTTGTGGCAAAGACAGTACATGCAAAGATGATGGTGTTGGAGGTGGTACAGGTGCCATTGCCTTTAAAAAGTGATGCAGTCATCCCAGTGACATTCAATTCGAAGGTGGGAGCGAACAGACCCTGTGTGAATAGGCAGGCGGCTCCTCACCTTGGCTCTTATATTCAACTTTAAATTTTATTTATTGTATTGTAGGTACTCTTGTGGGAGTCATAGGATAGCTCTCCTGCCTCCCTGTAGCATCTGGGGGATATAACTGAACTCCTCACACACAAGCTAGAGCACCAGCTAAGCATTCCCACATCCATCTCCTTAAGCCCTTCCTTGTACAGATGACCAAACAGATCTGGAGAGCGGAAGTGACCCGGCCAGTGTGATAGCCCTTCCCTGCTGGGCTAGCCTCTGCTGTTTGGACACCTGATGGTTTACTGGGTGGACACTTTGAGAATGCTAGCTCCCCGAAGAGCCTTGTTGAGCTGAGGCTGCCTATGAGCCCCGAGAACCACTAATAATTGCCCACACTCCTCACCCTCTCCTTCTGCACTGGAAAATGAGTCTCCTGGTTTGTTACAAGGTTGATCACTCAAAGCCACTCTCCATTGTGGCTATTTAGCATGGGAGCCACCCTTTCCTTTTTTAACCTTCTCTACTAGCCCCCGCCCCCCAATAGAGTGGCAATGAAATACCACCTTGGCTGAGTTGGAGAGTTTGTCATTTTTACATCTCCACATCCTAGTGTCTTCTGCTCCTGGTGACAAATAAATCCCCAGGCTTATAGCTGGCCCAGGCCATTCATTAAGCAAATAAAGCCCCAAGCGTGGGAGTCAGAGGCTCGTAAATAATCCTGGGTGTTTTATCCCTCTCGCCCGCTGCCTGTGAAACTTTGCATATTTATACTAAGGGAGCAGTATTTCTGACACTGACTATTATGTGTGGGAGTGCGTGATTGGGAAGGGTGACAGCCACACTCTGCTGAGAGGGCCCACTCACTGGGCCTAAAGGCAGATGGTTGTCCTGAAGTCCAGGGTAGTGGTGGCATCCCCCAGTGGTCTGAAATTGCCTTGTTAGCGTACAGCTGGCCTGAATTCCTGAATCCCTGGAGATATTTCTGGTTCTTAGGGTAGAAGCCGTGGCCTGCCCTGCCCTGAAGCTTACTGGTCGCTGCCATCCTAGAGAGGTGGGAATAGATGGTGTCTTAGTTTTCTGTGGCTGTGATTGAAGAGAAACAGAGTTTCTATTGGCTCACAGCTCACAGTTCTAGGGCACAGTCTACCAGGGGCTCATGGGAACAAGAGCTTGAGGTGGCTAGTTACATGGTACCCACAGTCAGTCAGCAGAGATGCTGATCGTTTAGTGCTCAGTTCATTTTCTTCATTTTGATACACGCCAGGATCCCTGCCCTGGGGATGTCCTCTCCACAGTTAAGATGGGTCCTCCCCATCACTGACCTAATCAAGATAACCCCTCACAGGTGTGCCCCGAGCCTTGTCTCCTAAGTGACCCTGGTGTTAGCCAAGTGGCCAGTTACACTACCACAGACAGGGGGCCCCTTCATACCTGTCCCTCTGCTCAGCTTCGTGAGTGACAAGGACAGATACCCAATGGAGAAGCAGGGGAAGAAGGGAGAAAGTTTATGCTGCTAACAAGGAGAAAGATGAGAGTCTTTAAAGAGAGCACCTACCACTGAGGTTGGGGTTAGGATACCAAGCACACTCAAGGGTGTCATGACCTCACTGTGTGTATTAGTGAGCAATGGGCAAAGCATTGTCCTTACCTGGTGAGATGCCACTGATACATCCTCTTTATCCCAGTGTGTGTGCAAATGTACATGGGCGGGGCGCGGAGAGGGATGGGGGAGAGGGAAAGAGAGAGAGGAGTGGGAGAGGGAGAGGAGAGGGAGAGAGACCATGTTCTTTGTGTTATACTCTTTCCTGAAGCAACTATTGCCCATAACTTTTCAAAGGCAAAAAGTGTCATTTATAGAGCTATGTAATCCACACAAGTAAAACAACAGATGTGAATTTCATTTTGTAATTAAATGGAAGCACAAATAGATACTCTATACCAACCCTTGTAGGAGGGGGTGGGTATATTACTATGAACCCACCAGTCTCCATGCCCCATGTTTCTTCCTACAGTGTCCAGGTCTTACCTGAACACATAGCCTCTCTTGTCTAGGACCTCATGCACCTAGAGAAGACCATTAAGGTGATGGTTTGGCCTCTGACTGCCTACACCCCTCACCATCTCTTGATTTAGCAGAGTAAGAAAATACCGAAGACAAACTAATTTGTGTCCCCAGTGCTTAGTCAAGAAGACAGGCCATTTCATAAGAACTTGATTTTGTGCCAAATGCACCAAGGTTTTTGTTTTTCAATGTGTGTATGTGTGTATGTGTGTGTGTGTGTGTGTGTGTGTGTGTGTGTGTGTGTGTGTGTGTGTGTATGCATCTGGGTGAGTGTGTATATGGAGACCAGAGGACAGCCTCAGGTTTGGTCCTCAGGGGACAGTCCCTGAGTTGTTTCTGAGACAGAGTTTCTCATTGGCCTGGAGCTTTGCTGGCTATTCATGGAATACCAGGTATCTGTTTATTTCCACTTCCCCAACAGTGTGATTATAAGCATACACCACCACGCCCAACTTTTTTATGTGAGTTCTTAGGATCAAACTCAGGTATTTGTACTTGTACAGCAAACAATTTGCTGAAAGAGCTATCTTACTAGTTTAGCATCTTTTTAAAAACTAATTAATTTATTCATTTTACATCCTCATTGTAGCCCCTTTCCTCCTCTCCTTCCTGTCCCACCCTCACTTCCTCTTTCCCCTCTCCTGTTCTTCAGGGAAGGGGATCCCCTTCCCCAATCCACACCAGCTCATCAAGTCACATTTAGGACTGAGCACATCCTCTTTCCCTGTGGCCTGGCAAGGAAGATCTATCACAGAGAAGTGATAACAAAACAAAACAAAACAAAAAACAGGCAACAGCATCCATGTTAGAGACAGCCCTGCTCCCCTTACTATGGGACCTACATGAAACCTGAGCTGCCCATTGGCTACATCTGTGTAGGGGGCCTAGTTCCAGTCTATGCATGGTCCTTGGTTGGCGCTTTGGTCTCCACAAGCCCCTCTGAGCCCTGCTTAGTTGGTTGTATTGGTCTTCTGGTGAAGCTCCTGTCACCTCCCGGGCTTTCTATCCTTTCCCTCCCTTCTTCAGAAGAATACCTGCACTTCACTCAATGCTTGGTTGTGAGTCTCAGCATCTATTTGATCTATGGCTGGGTGGAGCCTCTCGAGGCACAGCTATGCTAGACTCTGATATGTAAGCATAACAGAATATCATTAATAGTATCAAGGGTTGGTGCTCTCCCTTGATGGAGTGGATCTCAGGTTGGGCCAGGCATTGGTTGTACATTCCCTCAGTTTCTGCTCCATCTTTATTCCTGCATATCTTATAGGCAGAGTACATTTGGGGTGGAAGTTCTTGTGGCTGGGTTAGTGTTACCTTCCCTCCACGAGGAATCTCAGCTAGAATCAGTCTATCCTGTACTATATGGCTAAGACCTACTTATGAGTGAGTACATATCATGTGTATCTTTCCAGGTCTGGGTTACCTTCCTCAGGATGATCTTTTTCTAGTTCCATCCATTTGCCTACAAATTTCATGATTTCCTTTACTTTTAATGGCTGAGTAGTATTCCGTTGTGTAAATGTAACACAGATTCCTTATCCATTCTTCAGTTGAGGAACATCTAGGTTGTTTCCAAATTCTGCATATTACAAATAAAGCTGCTATGAACATAGTTGAGCAAGTGTCCATGTGGTATGGTGGAGCAAGTGCCCAGGAGTGGTACAGTTGGGTCTTTAGGTAGAGCTACTATTGCCAATTTTCTGAGAAACTGCCATGTTTGCACTTCCACCAGCAATGGAAAAGTGTTTTCCTTTCTCTACATCCTCGCTAACATGCACTGTCACTTGAGTTTATGATCTTAGCCATTCTGATGGGTGTAAAATGGAATCTCAGAGTCATTTTGATTTGCATTTTCCTGATGACTAAGGACATTGAGCATTTCTTTTAATGCTTCTTAGCCATTCACGATTCCTTTGTTGAGAATTCTCTGTTTCGCTCTGTATCCAGTTTCTAATTGGATTATTTGATTTGTTGGAATTTAATTTCTTGAGTTCTTTATGTATTTTTTTATATTAGCCCTCTGTCAGATGTAGAGTGGTGAAGATATTTTGCAATCTGTAGGCTGCTCTTTTGTTTTGTTAACAGTGTCCTTTGCCTTACAGAAGCTTCTCAGTTTCTAGAGGTCCCATTTATTGTTGATCATAGCGCCTGAGATGTTGGTGTTCTCTTCAGGAAGTTGGATCCTGTGCCAAGGCTCTTCCCAACTTTCTCTTCTAATAGATTTAGTATATCAGGTTTTGTGTTGAGGTCTTTGATCCACATGGATTTGAGTTTGGGAAGTATGATAAATACGTATCAACTTGCATTTTCTTACTGCTAGACATCTAGTTAGACCAGCATCATTTGTTGAAGATGCTTTCTTTTTTTTTTTTTTTCCATTGTATGGTTTTGGCTTCTTTGTCAAAAATAAAATGTCCTTAAATGTGTGGGTTTATTTTGGGGTCGTTGATTTGATTCTGTTGATCAACCAGTCTATTTCTCTGCCAGCACCATGAAGTGTTTATTACTACTGCTCTGTAATATGCCTTAAAGTCATGGATGGAGATACCACCAGAAGTTCTCTTACTATATACTATTGTTTTAGCTATTCTGGGTGTTTGTTTTTCCATATGAATTTTGGAATTTTTTTCAAGGGGCATAGATGCTCAGGATGTCCTCTTGATGGATATTTCCTTTAATGAGAATAAAGTGTCCTTCCCCATGTCTTTTGATTAATTTTGGTTCATAGTCTATTTTATTACACATTAGGATGGCTACATGCAGCCTCCATTTGCTTGGAAACTCTTTTTCCAGCCCTTTACTCTTAGGTAATGTCTATCTTTGTTTCTGAGGTGTGTTTCTTGTATGCATCAGAATATTGGGTCCTGATTACATATCCATTCTGTTAGCCTGTGTCTTTTTACTGGAGAGTCGAATCCATTGATGTTGGGCAATATTAATGACCAAAGATTGTTAGTTCCTTTTATTATGATGGTAGTGGTAGTTTGTTTGTGTGCTTGTCTTCTTTTGGTTTTACTGTTGTGAAGTTATTTATATCCTGTGTTTTCTTGAGTGTATTTGACCTTATTGAGTTGGAAATTTTCTTCTAGTATCTTCTGTAGGACTGGATTTGGGTATAGATATTGTTTAAATTTGGTTTTGTCATGGATATCTTGTTTTTTCCATGTATGGTGATTGAAAGTTTTGCTGCGCATAGTAGTCTGGGCTGACATCTGTGGTCTGTTAGGTTCTGCTTGACATATGTCCAGGCCCTTTTGGCATTTATAGTCTCTGTTGAGAAGTCAAGAATAATTCTGATAGGTTTTCCTTTATATACTTGGCCCTTTTTCCCTTGAAGCTTTTAATATATTTTCTTTGTTCTGTACATTTAGTGTTTTGATTATTATGTAGTGGGATGAGTTTAGTTTCTGGTCTAATCTATTTGGTGTTCTGTAAGCCTCTTATATATTTAAAGATATCTCTATCTTTAGGTTGGGGAAATTTTCTTCTATGATTTTGTTGAAAATATTTTCTGGCCCTTTGATCCAGGAATCTTCTCTTTCTTCTATTCCTTCTAATCTTAGGTTTTGTTTTTTCTTTATGTCCTTGATTTCTTGGGTGTTTTGTGTTAGGAATTATTTGGTTTAACATTTTCTTTGACAGATGTATCAGTTTAAATTTCTTCAATTGTACCTTCTATACCTGAGATTCTCTCTTCCATCTCTTGTATTCTGTTGATGATACTTACCTCTGTAGTTCCTGTTCTCTTCTCTAAGTTTCCATCTCCTGGATATCCACAGGCTGTGTGTGTGTGTGTGTGTGTGTGTGTGTGTTTCTAGGTCTTGAACCATTTTATTAATTTCCTTTACCTATTTGATTGTGCTTTTGATTGTGTTTTCTTGTATTTCTTTTATTTATTCATTTCCTCTTTAAAGGCCTCTATTTGATTGTATTTTCTTATATTTCATTGAGGAATTTATTAATTTCCTCTTTAAAGGCATCTATTATCTTCGTAAGCATAGATTTTAGGTAGGTTTCGTGTGTTTCCATTGTGTAAGAACAGCCAGAGCTTATTGCCATATTGCCATGGTTTTTGTTGATTGTGTTCTTATGCTGGCCTTTAGATATCTGGTTGCCCCTGTCAATGGCTGTTTGCTTCTAGAACATTCTGGGCTTCTCAGTCATGTGGAAGGAACCCTAGTTTATGGACTTGGGGTTGGTTCTCCTCAAGTAGCCTACAGCTCTTCTCTGCTGGTTGAGTCCCAGTTAGACCTATAGATATGGAATTAGGATGTGGGTTTTTAACTCATGTGATCTTGAGATCCTTCAAATGTCTTTAAGAAAGCTAGTAGAACCATGATGTGTAGGCTGGACTAGCACATCTCTGGAACCCAGAGGACTGAGGGTGGTACCATGCATATCTGGCAGCCAGGATCCTCTCCTCTCTACAGGGAAACATGAATGGATGCTGGAATTTAGGAGTCTGCAGGGTGGTGGCTTGGTCACCTCATAGACACTCTGCTACTGGTACTCAGAATCTGCTAGCCTCTACCATCTTTGAACGGGACCCTGTATGCTCATACTGTCCATCTGGTTTCCACCAGGGGATGGGTAGAACTGTGGACCTGAGGCTGAATTCTGTCCCTGGTATCAGGGAGCTGGTGTCTTCCAGGAGGCAGAAGGAGTTTTGGGCCTAGATGCTTCAGCCATGCATTTCTGAAACTTTCTAGTTGTGGTAGGCAGAAGGCATTAGGTGCCAGGAGCCTAGGACTGTTTGTGAATTGGACCTGGGAGTCATCCACAGGAACCTGGAACCATGCTTCACTAACTCTCAGGATGCCACCTCTCCTCCAGTAAAGATAGAAATTGGTGTTTTGGGGTCAGCAGCCTGGTCACTCGCTTGGTCCACAGTCTCTGATCTTCTGTTACTCAGAGACCATAGAAGTTGGACCTCACTATCTTCTCTAGCTTAGTATCTTTTAAAATAGTGAGTTATGCCATTTTAGCTTTTTCACGCACAACATGTATGTGTGTGTGCACATGTGTGAGACAAGTAGAAATAGAATGTTTCATTCTTTTAAAATGTTAGTCTTTATTATATTTGTAGGTGTCTGTACTGTGTGGGTGTTAGTCACAAACTGAAATGTATTTTGTTCGTCTAGGTTGACTCAAAAACTGGCCTGAACTGGCAAGGTGTGACCCTGGGATTAGATTGAAGGGCTTTTGGGTTGCATCCCAGGTACACTTGTTGTGTTCTTGGGTACAGATTTGCATACTTGGTGCAGGTGAAACATCTTTGTTTGTGTATTTAGATGATGGATATGGCCTGCCATGGTGAGGTGGGAGAATGTGAGGGCTGGGAGAATCCTATTGAGTACCAAGGCTGTTGATAAAATAAATAGGCAGAAATCAGAATATTGACCATGATCACTCAGCACATTGGCTGAAGTCAGCTCAGGCCTCGTTAAGAACACTAGAGGCTCTGGGATCTCTTTTAGCACTCGTATTAGTTTGGTGCTTAGTTTGGTGTCAGGATGACCCAGCTTCATCCACTCTGGGCCCCATTTATCCCTGAGCCAAGCCAGGTGGCAACTTTAGCCATTACAGGCCACATGCCAGCATCAGGCTGAGGAGAGAAGACAAGACACTGAATCCAACGGATAGCAACAGGAGGGTGGGAGGGAGACAGAAAGTAATTCTCCTTCTTGGAAGCCAGCCAAGGCAGCCCGTGCCAAGATTAGCAAGGATAATAACAACAGCAATAATAGTAGGAAGAGATGGCTTCTACAAGGCCTGGGAGACTTGGCAGAGTAATAAGAGGAAAGTGGGAATTCAAATGGACACTCTGACCTTTGCAAAAGTGAGTGGCCCTGCCTCCTACACCAAGAAACATCATCTGGATATTTCTTCCACTGGTGTCTCTGGCCTGCCCTGTGTTCTGTGTGCTCCTGACGACAAGCTCACTATGACACCTAGTGTCCCCTGTCACTTCCACTAGGCTGTTGCAGCCCAATTATTTGCTCAAACACCAGTCAGCTGTGAAGATATTTTTAATATGTGTTTAAATTGGTAGATTCTGAGTAAAGATTAACATTTCAATCTGCAGAGTTTGAGTAAAGATTAACCTTTAAACCAGTAGCCTTTGCACTGGGGCATATTACCCTCTGGAAGGAGGGTAGACCTCATTCAGCCAGTTGGTAGACTGAAAAACAAAGACTGAGGTTATTTGAAAAAGGTGTTCCCCTCCATTTTATACTCCAGAAACCCTGCCTAAGTTACCAGTCTTCAGACCCAAGCCTGGATAGCAGCTCTTGTCAAAGTTTCCACCTATAGCCTGTCTAGATCCAAGATTCATCTATACTTACAGTAACCTCAGACATACATCTCTTAGTGCATGCACAATTGCACATGTCCTTACCAGTGCATGGGAGAGAGAGCGCGCGCACGCGCGTGGGCGCGCGCGCACACACACACACACACACACACACACACACATGTACAGACACACAAACACATACACACACATGGGAGACCACATGCACACTCATGCAAGCACACACACAAAGCCTATTGGCTATGTTTCTCAGAACTCTGGCTGATAACACTCATTAGTTTATTTTTACTTTTCTACCATTTTCCTACTGCCTTCAGTACACCCCAGTCAGAGTCCTTCAGCTGACAGGGAAGCTGGTGTCTTCTTTATCCCTCTAGTCTGATCAGTTGGCTAAAGATTGTGTTTGCTTTGCTGTCTCTCGCAGGTAGCCCCACACTGCCTTTCTCTGGTCTTCTCTTTGCTGTCTCTCTCGCAGGCAGCCTTGGACTGCCATTCTCTGGTCATCCCTTTGCTGTCTCTCACAGGCAGCCCCACACTGCCTTTCTCTGGTCGTCCCTTTGCTGTCTCTCGCAGGCAGCCCCACACTGCCTTTCTCTGGTCTCTTTGCTGTCTCTCGCAGGCAGCCCCACACTGCCTTTCTCTGGTCGTCCCTTTGAATCTCATTCTGGTCAAGCACAATGACAGTGGTCACAGCCAGCTCACTTTAGCTCTGTCTCTACCCACCTCTCCAAGCTTGTCTCCACCTGTCTCTTTCATATTCTAGAAGGTTGGGGGTGGGCAAGCAGAATGAGATGAAGACACAGGCTCTTGGAAGCTGATTGAGCCCCTAGCATTTGCAAGAATTGTTTGCCACTCATTTCTAAAATAGGGATAATAGCAATGCTTATATAAGAGTTATGGGAAGGATCACACGAGATGGTTTACACAAAGGATTTAACCCTTTACAAATCCAACTGGGACTATTTTCATTATTCTTACTACGTAATTGTTTAAAAGTTTGTCCAAATTGATGAAGTGATTGGCTTCCTGCACTCAGCAGTCTGTGGTAGAATACAGCCATATGTCAGACATGTCTGGCCTGGGGTTTCTTATATCTGTCCCAATCACCTGTCACTACTATTCAGTAGTGCCCTACAGTCCCACTTGGTGTTTCAGTTGTTCCCCATTGCTTCTTCAAATAAAAGCTATACTTTGGGGTTATCATGATTGTTTCTGTGCTGAGAGCCCCTAAAGTTCCTTCTTGCTTAGGAAGCTCAATCTACCTTAAGTAGGTACTACTCCTGGTTCTTGGAGACTTGGGAACATCTACACACACACACACACACACACACACACACACACACAGTGGGATGACATGGATTTGTACAAATGTTCCATATCATCAAGAGGCTTTGTATGGGGTGTCATTCTGATTTGGGGAGAATGAGTGGAGTTCTACTTAATACTGGCTGACTTTGTCTCAGTGTGCTGGCACATGTCTTTAACCTCAGCACTGGGAAGACAAAGATAGTCGAATGTCTCTAAGCTCAAGGCCAGTATGGTTAACAGAGTGAGTTTCAAGCCATCCAGTATTATATATGGGGACCCTGTCTCGAAAAAACAATAAACAAACCCACCACTAACAAAACTGTCCTGATTCCTAACTGAAAATAGAGGGGAAATGCTGGGCTTAAGGATGGACCAAGATCCATTGTGCTCAGCCTATGGGTGGCTCAGTGCCAACCCAGACATTGAGATGGAAGTTAGGGTGCTGCATTTTACCATCCCCCACTGAAAGGACCCTGAGGTCTCTGGGGGCCATTGTGTTGGGTATAGCAGCAGCATCACTTTCAACCAGGCAAGCATCCTTTGATTTGTCTGTGTGAGCTAAGCAATAAAGAACAGCTCTCTGCTCTTCCCCATTTTCTGATCAATGTGTACTACCTGCACATAGAAAAATTGTAAAACACATTATTCAGCACTTCTGAAAGTATTACAGCCCACAAAACCCAGGCAGTTAGGATGTAGTGATGTCCCAGAGCCACAGGGAAGAGAGACTACCTAGTTATTTTCTGATGCATTCAACTTCCGTTCCTTCACTGCATGGGCAGCTTGTCTCACTTTATTAGCTATGATAACCCTGTAAAGTAGATTTATATCCATCCTTTATATGTGAGAAATGATGAGCATGGGAACATACTCAAGGCCACACAACCAGGGTGGGACCAGGAAGACACTTGATGTCTCAGAGCTTCACTGGCTGGGCCCCGTGCTCCTTCTGGCCTATGAGGGTCGGAAGACCTTCTCTTAAAAGACCAGATGGAACTAGTTTAGTTTAGTTGGCCAGATGGCTGTAGAGTAGTTGTAACCCCATGAACGCTGTCCTAGTAATAAGAAAGAAATCATAGATAGCATTTAAACGAACAGGCATGACTGTTTCCATAAATCTTTATTTATAAAACCAAATGTCAGGTAGACAGAGAGAAGACCCAAGACCTCTTTGAAAGCTGCTTCCTTTATGTTCACTGTGACCACAGCTACACATGTCCCTTCCATGCCTCCACATGACCAATCGGGGCAGTCCTGCTGGTTCTTCCAGCTCTTATGTGAATCTCTCTTGGCTCCGGGGTGAGCATCTGCACTAGCAGACCCATTGGCAGGTGATTAAGCGCCCTGCTATATATTTCTGACAGCCTGACAGCAGTGGCTGGCAGAAGGGCCCCCGCATGGCTGAGATAAGCCAGTGTGTGCATGCAAGGAAGGATGGTGACCATGTGGGAGGTGGGTTTTATTCCTGGAGAGGAGTAATAAGCATGTAATTGGCTTTTCAGAAACATGCACACTGCTGAAAAGCTATTTCCCCCTCTCACCATATTCTCTCCAGAGCTACTGAGACTGGCTCACCAAGAATGAGGTGAGCTGGGTGCATTCTCCATTAGCAGCTGGTGACCATCTGTCCCAAATGAGCTCTATAAGCCATGTCTCGTGGATGGTCATTATCAGCTGTATGATGTGTAGGAGCCAGTTGTATGTGAGGAAAGGGCTGGGGGTAAGCTGATCGTCCGGCAGTAGGTGACTGTCTTTATAATACAATAGATGGACAGTGGGTCAGGGGGTGCTATTCTGAGGCCTAGCATGAACACTGAGAAGTAGAATGTCACATGGCCTCCTTAGGTGGCCAGTGCCATGGGTCTATGACCTCAGAGACTACTTTTATTTCTCACAAATTTCTGGCTTGAAACTGCCCAACTCCAGCCCTGTGCTTTTCAGAAGGTACTGTGATGGTCTTGTGGGAATCAGGGACTACCTGAGGTCTCTTATTTTCTTACTTCCTTCTAAACCTCCCCATTTCCTAGGGTGTCACCGACCACATGAGATGTGCACATGAAACTTTGAATGGAATAGCTCCAGAAAAGCGAATTTCATCTTGGGTTGATTTTAGGTTTAATATCATGCTGGCAAACACAGTGAAAATTCTGGAGATGGAATCTGTGTCCATGTTATAGAGAATGATCTGCTTAGGTATGATCTGGTAGCAACATCTACCCACCTTAAACGTCTGTTCCTCAGTCCCTGGCTGTTAGCGCTTACAGTTTCCTCATAGGGTAAACAGTATGGTAACACTTCTCACAGATTTTGCCACAATAGTGAGCAACATCATACTGTAGAGAGCTGTCAGGTGGCAAATTCTATTGTCATGTATCCTCTTCACTAAATTCTTATGGTGACTCTGAGACCTTGGCAGCTCAGGTGTCCTTGCTCTAATAGAGATCACATGAGGAGTGAGTGAACTGCTAGGACTGGAATTCTTTGTCCCAAACTGCCATTCTCAGGAAGCTTGTGGTGGTTTGAATAGGAATGGCACCCCACAGACTCAGTCTGTGGGGTTTGTCACTCTTAGGAGGTGTGGCCTTTTTTGGATAGGTGTGGCCTTGTTGGAGGAAGTGTGTCACTGTGGGGGCAGCCTTTGAGGTCTCCTATATACTCAAGCTACACTCAATGGGACAATCCCTGCTGCTGCCTGTGGATCAAGGTGTCCAGCACCATGTCCACCTGGACAGTGCCTTGTTCTCTGCCAAGATAATGGACTGAATCTCTGAAACTGTAAGCCAGCCCCAATGAAATGTTTTCCTTTTATAAGAGTCACTGTGGCCATGGTTTCTTTTCGCAGCAATAAAACCCTAAGGAAGACAAGGAAGGCTCCAGGAGCCAGCTGAATTTGGAGTGTTTGCCTGCAGGTTGGAATCTAAAAATCTTTGCTGCCCAGCAAGTGTGATGCTCTGGAGGCCACTCTAGGCTCCTTGAATACAGGACTGAATTGCCAGGCTTGGTGGGTAGCTGCAGACCCTGATGAACAGCTCAGCCCGGCAGGGCACAGATTGCTTCTTGGTGAGAAGTCAGTCATTCACCCAAAGAGTGGGTGACTGGATGGAGTGGTCCATGCCTCTAATCCTGGTACTCCAGAGGCCAGAGGATTTGAATTTTGGAACTAGAGAGTGAATAATCAAAGGTCTCCCATGATGATGGTGTGACACAGCTGACACTAGGCTCTTCAGTTCCAGAAGGAAGGTCTCTTTATAAATGAAAAAGCAAACCCTACTTGAAATAAGCCAGCAGTACATGACCTTTCCCTGACATGCAGAACGTCGGCACTGGGAGATGCGGGGAGGGGATTGCTGGGCTTAACACTCAGCCAGAGTTAGATTCTCATTTAAGGCCATGCCATTTCATGCTGGGTAGAGTTTCAGCTGAAGAGCTGCGTGGAGGCACCACTGCCTCTCTGAGGAGATTTTTCAACCCCAGGCTTCTGTCACCACCTATGAGCCATGAGGCATATGGGATGCTGATTTAGGATGCCTGACTTTGAAGCCTGACTGCCTTGTACCAGCTTATGGCCTTAGGGATATACTTAATCTTCCTCACCTTGTCATATTATTCTCATATATAAGGGCTATATAAGATGGTGCCCAATAAGGCATTAAGCATGGGACCAGAGGATGCTGGTCTAAAAAACATTTTATCACCTCCAATCATTAATACTGAGGGGGGCTGCGTGTGTTGCTCACCCTCTCACCGTATGGCCAGTCACTAAACATCTCTGTGTGTCCTGAAGGGATGGGTTGGCCAAGAGGTCACAGGGGTTTATCCTCCAAACAACCAGCCCAAAGCCACAGTGAATGTTTAGTAAATGTGCTGATGAATTAGCTGTACTTTCTTTTTTCTTTACGATTTTTAAATTATATTTCTTTTTTACATATACATTTATATCATTACACATAGGTAAAATAAACTACGTACAGCAAGAAGAACCACAAGACAATCAGTAACTATATAAATGTCACATTCATAGTGATTTGGCTGTATTTGTGTTTAGCAAACTTGAAGAAAACATCTTTCCTATCTTGGTGATTCTAAAATTCTGACTGTAAATCAATATCTATCATATCTCATCTCTATCAACTTAAAACGTCTATCTAGACCTAAAAACATATTAACCCCTAAACAACTAAGCTTAATTGTAAGACTAAACTATCTGGTCTTCAACCCCATCAGAGACTTGAGAAGGAATAAAACTTAATCACCTGAGTAAAACGGAAGTGCAGGTTAGGAGTTTTCAAAATGAAAAAATGACAGAGACAGTTTGCTGCCTGAACAGTCACCCAAAACTCTCTATAACGTTGGAACATCATCTTCAGCCTTCTGGCCCAATATATCTGACTGACATATTTGTGAGGCAGGAACTATTGAGGACTTGCTTAGTCTGTCTTGGCAGAGTTTGACTATTGACTCTGCTTGCACCCAAGCTTGCTCATTTTTGGGCAGAA
This sequence comes from Acomys minous, assembly GCF_964271855.1. Classification (NCBI taxonomy): domain Eukaryota; kingdom Metazoa; phylum Chordata; class Mammalia; order Rodentia; family Muridae; genus Acomys; species Acomys minous. The sequence goes on along the minus strand of NC_140489.1, from coordinate 106,098,278 downwards.
TTCAGTCTTTGGCAGAAACAAGGAAGTTTTGCCCAGTGGCTGGTCTGCCACAATTGAAACCATCTCCATAAGGAGATTCTTTGATGCTCATCTTCTTCTTTGAGGTCAGCTTGGTGTTTCCAGGAGTTACTCTGTCTTGTTGTCAAAGAATCTTTAAAATAATAAAACCAACTTTAAATGCCATATTCTGTAGGTCTTTTGAGGCTTTTTAAGACCTTATCTGACTATTTTACCTTATCTATCTATAGAATCATATATATCTGTCAAAACTAGAATGTATATTCTTGTGATAAAAACAGACTAGTAATTGACATGACCATGATTTAATCAGCTAACAATTAGCTTGTATTACTTATCTTAAATAACCTACAATAGCACTTTCACGGTATTGGAAGTAAACCTTATATTATAATTGAGTTGTGTGGTACAATACCTCATATTAGAGTAGTATATATATATATAATGTGTGAAAAATAATCTTAAATTTGAATTCTATACCAATGTATCAAAATTAAACTTATTTTGCATCAATATACAAAATTCTATACCAATGGAATAAAAATAACCTTATTTGTGAGCAACAATTAAAGCCTTAAGTTGGAGTAGATTCAACAATCTACTTTTTGTTCTATCATCTCTATATATTTCTTTCTTTCTTTTCCCACTTCTTTTTTTCAACCCCTATCTCCATACCTATGAAAGAAAGATAAAGATGTCTCTTTAGAGACATCCCTGAGCCCAACCTTGTTTTCTCTCTGTATAAGACTAGTAATAACTTATAACGAACTCCCAATGAAAATAAACATCTGCAGCCCATGAGAGAAAACAAAAACCTACCCAATGCCCCTTAGGGGAAATGGGGCATCATTCTCTAAAACTTTCTTCTGGCTGATTAGGGACAAATAATACCTTTGTAGGGGCCCAAATAATGTTGGGGAAAATCATTAAACAAGCCAAGATTAGCACGTGCGGTCCAGTTTCTAAATGTTGAGAAATTTTAGGCTTGATAGGAGTCTTGTGTGGGACAGTCTGAAATGCTGGACCAGTTGGGACCAGAAGCTTTCTTTGAAGCTGTCCTGGAGGCTGTCCTACTCTGATGGGGAACAGCAACTGAAGCACCTTGGGGATGGAACATGAAGGATGAAGGATGTCAGCATCCAGCATGCTGAAAGGAATGAATCCTGTCAGGTCTGATCCAGCGTCAGTGTCTGGCTATTTTGTTCTGAAAACATATAATTTCTCACAAGCATTATACAGTCCTAAAATTATAAATGTGTGAGGTGTGTGGTGGGATGCACAGAACAATTAAGGCTGGTTCTCTGCTCTTTGTATGTGTGGAAATAAAACATCTGCAAATTTTCATACACACCACATGAAGAGTGACATCTAGTAATAAGTCATAGGGTATATGACCAACAAGAAACCTCGTCTATGCATAGACATTCATGTCTCAGCCAGTCTTAGAGCAATTCCCATGTAGTGGGACTAGCAATATAAGTTACCTGCTTGTTCTGAAGTTCAAATTCTTTACATCCCAATTGTAGCCCTCTCCCTTATCATCTCCCAATCCACGCTCTCTCCCTTGTGCCTGCTCCCTCACTCCCCTAGTCCCCCAAAAAGGGGGCCCTCCTCCCCTAACATCTGAACTCAGCTTATCAAGTCTCATCTGTGCGACCTGTGTACTCTTCTTCTGTGGCCTGGCAATGCCACCCTGCCACGGGGGAAATGATCAATGTTGGGATGCCAGAGTCTATGTCATAAGTAGTCTCTACTCCCCATAATGTGGAACCCACATGGAGACCATGCAGCTACAACTGAGCAGAGATTCTAGGTCTACATCATACATAGACCTTGATTGGGGCATCAGCCTCTGTATTGTAATGTTGTTATCCTGTATTAAATGGCCATTATCTGCTTATGAGTGAGCATATACCTTGTGTGTCTTTCTGGGTCTCAGTCACCACACTCGGATGTCTTTAGTTCCATCCATTGCTTGCAAATTTCAAGATTTTCATATTTTTGATAGTGGAATAGTATTTTATTGTGTAAATGAACCACAATTTCTTTATCCATTCTTCAGTTGAGGGGCATCTAGGTTGTTTCCAGATTCTGGCTATTATGAACAAGGCTGCTATGAACATAGTTGACCAAATGTTCTTGTTGTATGGTGGGGCATCTTTAGGGTATATGCCCAGGAGTGGTATGGCTGGGTCTTGAGGTAGAATTATTCCCAATTTCCTGAGATAGTGCCAGATTGATATTTCCAAAGTGGTTGTACAAGTTTGCACTCCCCACCAGCAATGGGGAATCCTGGGAAGCATGTGCTGCTACTTGAATTTTTTTATCTTAGCCATTAGGGTAGGTATAAGATGGAATCTCAGAGTCCTTTTGATTTGCATTTCCTTCATGACTAGGGATGTTGAGCATTTCTTTATGTGTTTCTCAGCTATTCAGTATTCCTCTGCTGAGACTTCTCTGTTTAGCTCTATACCCAATTTTTTGTACCTCATTTTTTAATTGGGACATTTGGCTTGATGGTGTTTAACTTCTTGAGTTCTTTATTTATTTTGGATATTATCCCTTTGTTGGATGTACGGTTGGTGAAGATCTTCTCCCAGTCTATAGGCTGGCCTTGTTCTGTTGACTGTTTCCTTTGCCTTAAAGAAGCTTTTCAGTTTCAAGAGTTCCTATTTATTGTTGATCTTAGAGTGTGAGCTGTTGGTGTTCTGTTCAGGAAGCTGTCTCCTATGCCAATGAATTCAAGGCTTTTTCCTACTTTTTTTTCCCTAACAGATTTAGTATGTCTGGTTTTAAATTGAGGTCTTTAATTTGCTTGGACTTGAGTTCTGTTCATGGTGACAAATATGGGTCTATTTGCATTTTTCTACATGTAGCCAACCAGTTAGACCAGCACCATTTGTTGAAGATGCTATCTCTTTTCCTTGTATGGATTTGGCTTCGTCATCAAATATCAAATGCCTAATAGTTGTATGTGTTTATTTATGCATCTTCTATTCAATTCCATTCAGCAACTAGCCTATTTCCATGCTAGTACCATGCAGTTTTTATTACTGTTGCTCTATAGTACAGCTTGAGATAGGGGATGGAGATTCCTCCAGAAGATCTTTTATTATAAAGAATTGTTTTAGCCATTTGGGGTTTTTTTTTCTTTACCCATATAAAATTGAGAATTTATCTTTCAAGGTCTTTAATGAGTTGTCTTGTAATTTTGATAGGAATTGCATTGAATCTGTAGATTGCTTTTGGTAAAATGCCATTTTTACCATATTGATTCTCCTGATCCACAAACATGGGAGATCTTTCCATCTTCTGATATCTTCTTCAATTTTTTTCTTAAGAGACTTGAAATTGCTTGATTGGAGTTACACCAAGATACTTTATATTATTTGTGGATATTGTACAGGGTATACTTTCCTTAATTTGTTTCTCAGCCCATTTGTCATTTGTATACAGCAGGCCTCCATATTTTTTTAGTTGATTTTCTATCGAGCCACTTTGCTGAAGGTATTTATCAGCTACAGGAGTTACTTGGTAGAATTTTTAGGGTCACTTGTATATACTTTCATGTCATCTGAGAATAGTGATAGTTTGATTTCTTTTTTCCTATTTGTATCCCTTTGATCTCCTTTAGTTATCTTATTGCTCTAGCTAGGACTTCAAGTACTATGTTGAAGAGATATGGAGAGAGTGGACAGCCTTGTCTTGTCCCTGATTTTAGTGGAATAGATTTAAGTTTCTCTCCAATTAGTTTGATGTTGTCTATAGGCTTCCTGTATATTGCCTTAATTATGTTGAGGTATGTGCTTTGTATCCCTGCTCTCTCCAAGATTTTAAACATGAATGGGTGTTGGATTTTGCTTTTTGGATGTTGGATGCTTTTTTGGCATTTAAGGAGATGATCATTTGTTTTTTTTCTTTCAGTTTACTTATATAATGGATTACATTATTGGATTTCCATATATTGAACCACACCTGCATGTCTAGAGTAAAGTCTACTTGGTCATGGTGAATGATAATTTTGATGTGTTCTTGGAGTACTGTATTGAGTGTTTTTGCATCAGTGTTCATAAGAGAAATTGGTCTGAAATTCACTTTCTTTGTAGAGTCTTTCTGTGGTTTAATTATCAAAGTGACTGTGGCCTCATAGAATGAATTTCATAATGTTCCTTCTGTTCTATGTTGTGGAATAGTTTAAAGAGAATTGGTATTAGCTTTTCTTGAAGGTTTGGCAGAATTCTGTGCTGAATCCATCAGGCCCTAGGCTTTTTTTTTTTTTTTTTTTTGGTTGGGTGACTTTTGATAACTGCCTCAATTTCCTTAGGATATATAGGACTATTTAATTTGTTTACCTGATCTTTATTCAATTTTGCTAGTTGGTATCTATCAAAAAATTGTCTACTTTGTTTAAGTTTTCTAATTTTGTGTCTTATAGTCTTTTGAAGTACAATCTAATGATTCTTTGGATTTCCTCAATGCCTGTTGTTATGTCTCCCTTTTCATTTCTGATTTTTTAAAATTTGATTACTCTCTTTGCCTTTTAGTTAGTTTGGCTAATGGTTTGTCTGTCTTGTTAATTTTCTCAAAGAACTAGCTCTTGGTTTTGTTGGTTCTTTGAATTGTTCTCTTTGTTTCTAATTTATTTATTTCAGCCCTGAGTTTGATTATTTCCAGCCATCTATTCCTCTTTTATGAGTCTGCTCCTTTTTGTTCTAGAGCTTTCAGGGGTGTTGTTAAGTTGCTAACATGGGATCTCTCCAATTTCCTTATATAGGCACTTAGTGCTATGAACATTCCTCTTAGCACTGCTTTTATTGTGTCCCATAAGTTTGGGTATGTTGTGCCTTCAGATTCATTGAATTCTAGCAAGTTTTTAGTTTCTTTTTTATTTTGTTTCTTACCCTGATATCATTGAGTAAGGAGTTTTTCAATTTCCATGAGTTTGTAGCCTTCTGTTGTTTCTTTTGTTACTGAGTTTCAGCTTTAATGCATGGTGGTATAAAATGCAAAGGATAATTTCTATCTCTTTGTATCTGTTGAGATTTGCTTTGAGACCAAGTATATGGTTGATTTTGGAGAAGGTTTTAGAGGTGATGAGAAGGAGGTGAATTCTTTCAAGTTTGGGTGAAAAGTTCTTTATATATGAATTAGATCCACTTGATTCATGACATTATTAGTTTTATTGTTTCTCCATTTAGTTTCTGCCATGATAACCTATATATTGGTGAGAGTGGGATGTTGAAGTCTCCCACTATTGAAGTGTTAGGTTTGATGTGCGATTTAAGCTTTAGTAATGTTTCTTTTATGAATGTGGGTGCTCTTGTATTTGGGGCATAGATGTTCAGAATTGAGACATCATCTTGGAGTATTTTTCCTTTGATGAGTATCAAGTGTCCTTCTCCATCTCTTTTGATCAGTTTTGCTTGAAAGTCTATTTTATTAGATACTAGAATGGCTACTCCAGCTTGTTTCTTGAGTCCATTTGCTTGGAAAACCTTTTTCTAGCGCTTTATCCTAAGGTAATGTTTACCTTTATTTATGAGGTATGTTTCTTATATGCAGCAGATTGGGTCCTGTTTTTGCATCCATTCTGTTAGCCTGTGTCTCTTCATTGTGGAGTTGAGGTCATTGATGTTGAGTGATAATAATGACTAGTGATTATTGGCTCCTATTATTTTGATGTTGGTAGTGGTAGTGTGTGTGTGTGTGTGTGTGTGTGTGTGAGAGAGAGAGAGAGAGAGAGAGAGAGAGAGAGAGAGAGAGAGAGAGAGAGAGAGAGAGATTATTTTCTTTTGTTTTTGCAAATGTGGGGTTTTTATTTCCTTTGTTTTCCTGTGTAAAGTTACTCTCCTTGGGTTGGAGTTTTCTTTCTCGTATCTTCTGTAGAGCTGGATTTGTGGTCAGGTAGTGTTTGAATTTGATTTTGCCATAGAATATCTTGTTTTTTACATCTATGGTTATTGAAAGTTTTGTTGGGTATAGTAGTCTGGGTTGGCATCTGTGGTCTATTAGAGTCTTCATGACATCTGTCTAGGCTCTTCTGGCTTTCATAGTCTCTATTGAGAAGTCAGGTGTAATTCTGATAGGTTTGCCTTTAAATGTGACTTTGCCTTTTTCTCTTGCAGCTTTTCATATTTTTTCTTTGTTCTGTACATTTATTGTTTTGACTATTATGTGGCTGAAAGATTTTCTTTTCTGGTCCAATCTATTTGCAGTTCTGTAGGCTTCTTATATATTTATGGGCATTTCTTTCTTTAGGTTGGCAAAGTTTTCTTCCATAATTTTGTTGAAAATATTTTCTGGACCTTGCAATTGGGAGTCTCTTCTTTTTCTTTTATCTGTGATTCTGAGGTTTGGTCTTTTCATAATGTTTCAGATTTCTTGGATATTCTGTGTCAGGAGCTTTAAAATTAGATTTAAAATTTTCTTTGGCTGCTGTATCCATTTCTTCAGTCATATCTTCTATCCCTGATATTCTTTCTTCCATCTCTTGAATTCTGTTGGTGATGCTTGTGTCTGTAGATACTGTCCTCTTCTCTAGGGTTTCCATTTCCGGGATTATCTCAGATTGTGGTTTTTTTTTTTTTCATATCTTCTATCTCCATTTTTAGCTCTTGAAACCTTTTATTCATTTCCTTCTCCTATTTGATTGTAGTTTCTTTAAGTGAGTTGCTCAATTCTTTCATCTCTTTTTTTGTGTATTATTGTTTGAGGGTTTTATTTTCCTCCTTTAAGGTCTCTATCATTTTCGTAACCCCAGATTTGAAATCCTTCTCTTGTGCGTCAACTTGTTGTGGTAGAGGGACTGCTGGTTTCTGGTAATGTCAAATGGTCCTGGAGATTGTTGCTTGGGTTCTTACACTGACCTCTTCCCATTGTAATGTCTCTGGAGTGTGTGCCCAGTGCCTACTTGGACCTTGAAACTTCCTGTGGATTTGCTGGGTGACCTAGGTCAGATACACTAGTGTTCCTGAAGTTCCTAAATGTGGTGTCTGCTAGGTTCTAGAATCCACAGACCTGGTGTTTTGTAGGCTCCAGCTGGCTCTTCACCCTAGGGAGTTCAAGAGCTGCCAGCTAGCCAGGTGTGTGGTGCTTGCCCAGGTGCCTGGTGGCTGCTTAGACCCCCTGGGAGCTTTCTGTGGCTTTTCTGGGTTACCTGAGGTCAGACCCCCTTGTGTTTTAACTGTGGTACCTGCTGAGTGGCAGAGTCCACAGATGCTGGTACTTTTGTGAGGCAAGGTTCACACTGCATCCCGGGATTTCAGAAGCTGCCCACCAGCCAGGCATGTGGCACCATCCTTCAGAGGCTGCGTGCAATTTCTGTGGTGACCCGAGACTTTGTGGTTTTGCCACACAATTTGGACCCCTCTCACCTATGAGTCACCAGTACTGGTGTTTTGTGGTTCTCAGATTGGTCTTTAGGTTGCTAAATAGTCACTGCTGTCCTGCTGATCAAACAAGGTTGGTTAGGCGTCGCCATCTTGGATCTGGCTGTACTTTCTTCATGGCACCATGACTGCAATCCTGCCCTTACACCCTCAGGGGACTATACTCACTTTTGTCAATCCATCCACAAAGTTCCCCCATCCCAAATGTCATTTGCCAAGTACCTTAAAAAAGAGTCCTGGTAGCACTCTGGCCTTCTCAGTAAGAAGTTAACACACAGTGAGTCTTCTTCCTGGTCTCCCAAAACTAGTTCTTACTGTGCCAACATCAGATCTGCTAGTGCTGGCCTCTACTTATTCCCCAAAGAGCTTTCCTTTTAAAACCCTTTCTTTACATGGAAACCACTTCTACCAGGGCCTGGAAAGTGCTGAATGGTTGGCTTTGGTCTCCATTAGCAAATGACTGCAGTGCCACCCCCAAGACCAAGGGCCTGTGGTGAGGGTAATTTTACCCTTGTCGCTATAACTGCAGATGCCCTTATTACACAGACGTCGCACCCTTGTTTAACAACATATTAAACCATTAGTCTCCATGCCAGTGGGTTCGGTCAGATCACAATGGTAAAAGCTGATCATTAAATCCCCCTTTCCTTGCTTAATCACTTTAAAATTGGTTGCCTTTTAATTCCATCAAGTGCCCTCATTCTCAGGCAATCCACAGTGCCCTGTGCAGCACGGTCACACTCCTGGGTGAGACAAACTGGGTCGCTAGGGTCCTCTCCTTGCAGAGTAGAGAGAAGGGAAGGTTTTGTTCCCTTCCTGCTCGCCTGGTGTTCAGACTCTGCAGCACAGGCATCTGATTCAAGAGCTTTACTTCACCAGCCTGAGATCCAGAAGAGTCCTCTGCAGGTAACAAGAAAGATCTCTGTTTTTCTCAGTAGGAAACTATGTAAATGTTTTCAAAATGGATACCGGGGTGTACGGATTATTTACAACACATTCAAATGGCTTTAAGGCTGCAAAAGTGTTGGGGCATTCCTATTGCTAGGACCTGTGGGCTCTTTATCCCTTCCCAGCCCCTTCTCCCTCTCTCTCTCTCTCTCTCTCTCTCTCTCTCTCTTCCCCACCCCTGCTGTGTGTGTGTGTGTGTGTGTGTGTGTGTGTGTGTGTGTGTGGTGTTGGGGGATGGAAGAAAAGAGAGCATAGAGATATGTAGGGATGATCGGACAAAAAGTAGATTATTGAATCTACTCCTCAACTTGAGGCCTTAATTGTTACTCACAAATAGGGTTAATTTTCATTCATTGATACAGAATTTTGTATATTGATACAAAGTAGGTTTAATCTTGATACAGTGAAATGGAATTCAAATTTGGTATTATTCTTCACCCATTATATTTCTACTCTAATATGAAGTATTGTACACATACAGCTCAATTAATACTTGGTTTACTTCCAATAGTCTGATAGTGTTATTGTAGACTGTTTAGGATAATTAAGTAATACAAGTCAATTGTTGATAAATTCATGGTCATGTCAAATATAGAACTATACATGCTAGGCTTAACAGATATGATTACAGATAGATAAGACAAAATAGTTAGATATGGTCTTCAAAAACCTCAGAGACCTACAGAATATGGCATTTAATAATGTTTTTATTGCTTTAAGGATTCTTTGGCAATAAGACAGGTTAATTCCTGGCAGCACACAGCCTAGCACAAAGAAGATGCTGAGCATTGAAAAACCTCCTTGTGGAGATGGCTTTGAGTGTGGCAAAACAGCCACAGGACAAAAAATGTCCTCGTTTCTCCCACAGACAGAGTTCTGCCTAAAATGGGTGCAGTTGGATGCAGGCAGAGTTGACCGCCAGATTCTGCCAAGACAGGGTAAGCAAGTCCTCAATGGTTCCTGCTTCACAAATATGTCTGTCAGATATACTGGGCCAGAAGGCTGAAGATGATGCTCCAACATTTTAGAGAGTTTTGGGTGTCTGTGAAGGCAGTAAATGGTCTCTATCATTTTTTTTTTCATTTTGGAAGCTGCCAACCTGCACTTCCTGTTACATAGGTAGTTAAATTTATTCCTTCTCAAGTCTCTGATGGGGTTGAAGACCAGATAGATTTAAAATTAAACTCAGTTGTTTGGGAATTAAGAAAATACTTTTATATCTAGATGGATACTTTTAGGTTGATAGATTTGAGCTTTGATAGATATTCAAAACTTTAAACTCACCAAGATAAAATGGATAATATTTTCTGCAAGGCTGCCAAATACCTTTTGATTAAACATTATGTGTGTAAGTCTTATCTATTGGTTTTTATAATTTTTTATAATTGTACTTACTGTGTATAAAGGAAATAACCTTCTATTTAGCCAGAAAAGGGGAATTGTTGGGGGTGGTCTAATGTATTTTGATGCCAATTACTGCTTGCTGTCTCTGTGACCCACCTTTTGATTAATAAGAGCCATCCTACCTGGCAGAGGAGATAGAGGTGTGGCTAAGGGTCCCAAGAAGGAGAGAGAGGATTCTGGGAAGAAGAAGAATGACTGCCATGAGAAGGAAGGAGAAAGACCCAAGGAGGAGAAGAAGGCCACCATGGGTTAGATGGAGGAGAAACACGGGGCCGGTGTGGATGGAGAATTTGGCCCAGATGGAGAACATTGGCAAGCATTTGGGATTATGGATGGGAGGTAGCTTGATAAAAGTTATTAGGAGCCGATGGCATGGGATTGGGGCAGGGATCCCATGCTTGTCCCACTATGGGAAGTAATTTAGAGGATTAATGTCTGCCCTGCCCCAGGTTAACTAAGGCTATTTTAAAATATAACAAGTGTCAGTGTCTTAATTGATCACTAGCTGGGCCCACTGATAATACAGATAATTTAAAAACAATAATGTGTGTGTGTGTGTGTGTGTGTGTGTGTGTGTGTGTGTGTGTATGTGTGTGTGTGTGTGTGTGTGTGTGTGTTAACCTAGGTGATAGGCGATGACAGGCAGATGCTAGGTGGCAGATGCTAGCTTGTAGTGGACCAGAATGGATCCTACCTACTATCATGGTTAATATTGATGCCAACTTGACTCGATTTAAAAATCACCTAGAAGACACACTATTGTGGGTGACTAAGAGGGCGCATCTAGGTTTGGCTGAGTAGAGAAAATTCCCTCTAGCTGTGGGTGTCCTATCTTAAAGCAGGGCCTGGGCCTTGTTAAAAAGGAGCAAATGTGTGTGGATTCATATCTGGATCTTCGATTCGATTCCACTGATCAGCCTGCCTGTTGCTGTGCCATTACCATGCTGTTTTAATTACTATTGCTTTGTAGCACAGTTTGAGATCAGGTATGGAGATTTCTCCGGAGCACCTTTTATTGTACAAGATTGTCACCTTGCACAAAACTCAAATCCAAGTGGACTAAAGACCTCAACATAAAACCAGAGACACTAAGTCACTTAGAAGAAAAAGTGGGGAAGAGCCTGGAACATACTGGCACAGGAGACAACTTCCTGAACAGAACACCAACAGCCCAGGCCTTGAGGTCAACAATTAACAAATAGGACCTCATGAGGCTGAAAAGCTTCTGTAAGGCAGGAGACACTGTCAAGAGAACAAAGCGACAGCCTACAGACTGGGAAAAGATCTTCACCAACCCTACATCTGACAAAGGTCTAATATCCAAAATATATAAAGAATTCAAGAAATTAAACACCACCAAACCAAATAACCCAATTGAGGAATGGGCTTGGAACTAAACAGAGAATTCTCAACAGAGTAATATCAAATGGCTGAGAAACACCTAAAGAAATGCTCACCTCCTTAGTCATCAGGGAAATGCAAATCAAAACAACTCTGAGATTCCATCTTACAACCATCAGAATGGCTAAGATCAAAAATTCAAGTGACACCACATGCTGGTGAGGATGTGGGGAGAAAGGAACACTCCTTCATTGCTGGTGGGAATGCAAACTAGTACAACCACTTTGAAAATCTATCTGGTGCTATCTCAGAAAAATGGGAATAGGGCTTCCTCAAGACCCAGCTATTCCACTCCTTGGAATATACCCAGAAGATGCTCCAGCACACAACAAGAAAATTTGCTCTACCATGTTCATAGCAGCCTTATTCATAATAGCCAGAACATGGAAACAGCCTAAGTGTCCCTCAGTAGAAGAATGGATAAAGAAACTGTGGTACATATACACTATGGAATACTACTCAGCTATTAAAAACAAGGAATTCCCGAAATTTGTGGATACATGGATTGAGCTAGAAATGATCATAATGAGTAAGTTAACCCAGAAGCAGAAAGACTCAAATGGTATATACTCACTTATATCTGCATACTAGTCCAAGGGGCATGTCCCATGAAAGCCTTCACTTACCAGGAAACTGGGACAGAGGGGAGGACGTCCTATTGGGACTCTAGATGAGAGAAGCATCGGAGAATAGCAAAGTAGAAGGATCCAGAGGGTCCTAGAAACCTACAAGTAGAACATTATGATAGGCAGATTTGGGCCCAGGGCTCCCACTCAAACTAAGGCACCAGACAAGGACAATACAGGTGGTAAACTTTAAACCCCTACCCAGATCTAGCTAATGGTCAGAACATTGTCCACAGTTGAGTGGAGAGTGGGATATGACTTTCTCACATACTCTGATGCCTCATATTTGACCATGTCCCCTGGGGGGTGGGAGACCTGGTGGCACTCAGAGGAAGTACAGCAGGTTACCAAGAAGAGACTTGATACCCTATGAGCATATACAGGGGGAGGAAATCCCCCTCAGGAACAGTCATAGGGGAGGGGAATAAGGGGAAAATAGGAGGGAGGGAAGAATGGGAGGATACAAGGGATGGGATAACCATTGAGATATAACAAGAATAAATTAACAACAACAAAAATAAGGAGCAGATGAGTAGAGTGCCAGCATTCATCTTTCCCTGCCTCTTGTCTGCAGACACTGGCTACCTCACATAGTCACTCTCACCACAGTGTCCTCCCTGCTGTGGTGGGATGGTCCCTCACGCCATGAACCCAGATAAACTCTTTCTTCCTTAACTTGCTTCTGTAGTACAATTTTTTTTTTATCACAGGCACAACAAGAAAAGATAAGACACATTTGCTAACCATGGGGATGGACAGGGGTTCGAGTCTTAGGAACTTTTGTGAGAATGTATGGAACGGATGTGTGGAAAGGAGTGGCATTAATAGGTGGAGCATGGGGCCGGACATCCCCTGGTTCAAGAATCTGCTGAAGCTTGTTCTATAACCATCTTTCATTGAGCTCACCCATCCCCAGCCCTCCTGTGTGTCACTTGCAGTCATCTTGAGGCTACACTAAACAACGGGTCCAGCATTCCTAACCTAGACTAGCTCCAGTGTCGTTATATAGCTGCCACCAAGTGAGTAGTCACTGCACATCAGCCACTGTTCCTGTGGGTCTTAGGTGAGATTCTGTAGAAGGGGAGCCTTGTGGGAGTTACTTTGAGCCTTCTCTGGATGAACGCAAGGAAGAAAAGCAAGACAAGGCAGAAGATGCTGTGCAAAGATTTTGGACTTGGCCGGACACGCATTTTGGCTTAGTCTCAAGGGCAGCTCTGAAACAGAGATTGCCCAGATGTTGGTGCAGTTCGTTCCTACTGTTGGCTCCCAGAGTGACTTCTAGAATGTCAGGTCTCTATAGAGAGACCTCAACTGTGAGGATCGATCAAGCAACACTCTCTGGAGCTGAGGGATAGGTGTATAGGTTCAATGGAAAGGGCCCAAGTGAAGCCAAAGCACAGTGTCTGCTGTGGTAAGCTTCCTGGTGTCCAGACAGTCCATTTTATATTCAGCTTCCATTTCTCTGGGATATGAACCTTCTGACACCTAGGAAATCTTGCATGGTGAGATATTATAGACAAGATTGTGCCCTCTTAAGGTTGGTGTTGAAATTCTAGGCCCCTGTCCCCCTTGTTACTATCTCTGGGAATATGGTCTATAGGGAGGTAACTAAGGGGCCTGAAGAGAAAACTCAACAGCTGCAGGATAGGTTAATAATAAAATAGAAGGTAATTTAAAGTTAACATAGTCCAATAAGGACTGGCATCCTTACAAAGAAGGAGGTAAGGGTCCATAAAGAAAAGTGCTAGGAATGTGAACACAGAGAAAGGGCCATGGGAAAACACAGGGAGAAACTGGACATCTACAAGCCAAGGGGAGAAGCCTTGTGGGGAGCCATCCTGGCTGACACTTTGATCTTGGACTTCCAGATTGCAGAACTATGAGAAGTAAATCTCTAGAGTGTTAGTCCCTACATCTGTGGGGTTCTGCAGTGGCGACCCTGGCATGCTAATGAAAGATGGTTAAAGAACAAACTATTGGCCCTGCTCTGCAGTTGTTCCTGGTACAGAAATGGACTCATGCCATCCCCACCCTCCATCTGCTAGGTCTACCCTTCAGCCTACATGGAGGGTTTATCTAGCTTTGTCTGGTGGGGTGATCCCTGAGGCCCTAGTTGCCACTTCAGATTCCCATGTTGAACATTTTAGACCTCCTTGCCTCTTCCACTCTGTCGGCCATTTTCCATCCTTTCTTGTCATTGGTGACTTTGTTGCTTATAGAGTACTACCATTTTCTCTGTAGAATATGTCTCAGTTGGGTTTTTCTGATATTTACTCTTGACCAGACTGTAGTTATGCAATTTTGTAAATATATATATTGCATATAAACTTAACCCTTCTTATCACATCATTTTGGGGCACACACAATATCCATGCCTCACTGCTGGTGATACTAACTCCGTCACTTGGCAGCAGTAGCATCTTCCATATTTTCTGATATCATTTACCATTGTCCTCTTTATACAGAATGATTATGCGGATACCTTGATTCTCCTTATGAACTAGCCCCCTGGGTTTAGGTCGTACCCTTCCCAGCTTTTTATAAAGTGGAGTTGCTTTCTCTCTGTAGCTCTCCTGCCAGGCTTGGATTTGGGGTGTTCTGCACAGACAATTGGAGGCCATTGACTCTCAGCTCTCCATGGAAGAGATTAAGCTGGTATTTCTTTAAGAGGAACTCAGTAGCAGAGCCTTAGCCTTTCACTGCCTTCTTTTCTCATGCACTTATCTGCTAATTTGTAATCCTGTTCCCTCCCTGCCTTCTCCCTTCCCTCTCCTCTCTTTATTGAATAATCTTGGCAGCAAGACTTGTTATGGGGACACAGCTGACTCAGAACTCTGTAGACAAGGGAATCTCAGAGACACTGGAGACAGCTTTTGGTTTTTTACCCTCTTGTTTCTCTGATAAGGGAGCAGACATGGAGTATTTAACTGACTCACTCAAGGTCAGAACACTAGGGTCTGTGAATTGATACATCAGCTTCCTGACCATATGCGCTACATTCCTGCAAGTGCCATCCCTGACGTGGTCAGGCAGAGATCATATGGCCAGGCAGAGATCATAGCTGGACCCATAGGGAGAGAGGCCCTATACCAAGTAGCCAGTGGGGCCAAGAGCTTGCTATCTGCCTGGCTTGAAATGGGAGGCCCAATGGCTTCCCAAGAGGTAAGCTTTCCCCTTGCTCCCCTTGAAGCAGTGGGACAGAGGAACGGGACTTCACTGAGTCCAGAGTTGCTTACTAGCTGTCCAATCCAGCAGTGTTTCTCCTTCAGTGTGTGTGTGTGTGTGCACTGTGTGTGCATGCATGTGTATCTCTCTGTGTGTGTGTGTGTGTGTGTGTGTGTGTGTGTGTGTGTGTGTGTGTGTGTATAGAAGGGATGCTCACATTCATTCTGGCCTTCGCCCTCACTTTCATTTCCTTCACCTCTTAGTGGACAGCCACTGTGGCATGTCTGCTTTTTACATATGGCATTTGTCTTTAGTCCTCAGATGGGAGAGTTCTTCTTCTCCCCACTTTACAGACGAAGGAACTATGGCTTAACAGACTATGTAGCTTTCTCCAAACCACATAAATAGATAAGGGTAGGTATGGGTATAGAGCCCATGTGCCAGAGCCCAGGTCTTGAGAAAGCATGGGATTATTGATTTTCACTCTTTATCAACAGCTTTTTGGAGACTCTTGCTGTCACAAAAGCTTAAAGCCACTTGTTTGAATTATCAGTAATTTTAGACTGTCAGAATAGTGAACATTTTCATAGCATTTCATGACCTTTACTATGGACTTTACTGTGGATTTCACATGAAATATAGATTTTCTGTTTTATAGTCCATTCTTGGGTTTTGCACACTGAACCCATCTATTTGTTGACTGGGTGTTATTATATATCTATATCTATGTCCAACCTGTGGCCTATGGGCTACCTACATCTCATATCAGGTAGGAGGGCATTCCAGGACACTCATAGATGACAGCAGCCTTGATTCTTCCAAACAGTCCCATAGGCGGTGCTCAGGATTGTATCTTGAGTGTTACCCCAAAAGCTCATGTGTTAAAAATTTGATCCACAGCCCATGACACTGTTGACGAGGTTATGCAAATCTTTAAAAGGTGGAATCTAGTGGGAGATTATTAGATTATTGGGAGTGCATGCTTGAAGGGAAGTTGGGGCTATGGTTCTTGGTTCTCTCTCAATATCTACCTCAAATGCTCTATCCCTTGCTCTCCACCTTGACATATTGCCTCATAAGAAGCCCCAAAGCTACATACCCCCATGACCACAGACTTACATCTCTGAAACCTTTTCTATCTGTAAGTTCATTGTCTCGGGTCTTCCATCACAGTTATGGAAAACTGATCTAATATAGTTGCTATCACCAAGAGGCCCTAGGTCATAGGAATGCCAGTCTGTCTCCAGGCCCAAGCTTCAGCCCTTCAAGTTAAACTGTTATGATCCCTGACTAGAGTTCTCTTTGTGTATATCGCCTCATTATTTTCTGAAAAGCAGTGCTACCCGGGGGAGGGAGCTGGGGTGGAAGCCAGCTGAACACTCTCCCTTTTACTGGTGACTCGCTAGTTCTGCCCACAGGCTTCGTGGATTTCTAGGCTCTTGAACCTCAAGCCTGGAAATGCCTTCATGTCAATTATTTTATAGCATTTTTTTTCCTTATGGAGCTTGTCTTGTTCCACTAATGGGCAGATTCTGTTCTTCATATATTTTAGAAGCCTCAACAAAAAATATGGATGCTATGCCGTGTGTGCCTTCGATCCCCCTGCTTCAGGCTCGTGGTTTCCCCAATGTCAGATCATCTCTGCTCTCCTATTAAGGTTTTTCTCCCTAATGTTCACTTCAATGACTCCAGCCTTCCTCTTCTGCAGTTACAGTGGCTTGCCCAGGGTTCTGCCGCACGGAGGTGGCAAAGCCAGCACTAGAACCCTTTAGTTGGTATCAGTAATTAGATTTCCTGCCGCGCCTGCTCTGTTTCTTGGAGTTTCTGCATGTATTGGTCCCGGATGAGTGTTCTGCTGGGCTCCATCTTTTAAAAAAATTCTTTATTTCGCTGCTTCGTTTTATCATCTAATCTTTCAGCTCTTATATTATTAAATTCACACTAAATAATTCTATAGCATGAAGCCTATCTGGGTCATTTCCTCCTGTTCCAGTTTGAAGTTTTCATTTTGTGTGTGGTGATGTTTTTGATTTTATGCCTGATGTGCTCCATTCTTGTGTTCTTTTGTTTCCTCCCGAGCCTTACCTGCCTCCCTATAACCTCCTGGCAGTTTCATCCTGGCTGATTTACCCTGATTTAGGATGAATGTATCCTTGATCTCTGTCCTACCGTATCTGCACCGATTCATTTCCTCCACAAGGCAGAATTGGTGGCCTGGGCATTCTGTGTCTGTCTACTTCCTTTGGCCAGTGTAAGGCTGTGGCGGGGTTGGGGGTTGGGAGGGGGCACTGCTGATCCAAGGCTGTGGATATTTTTCATTGGGATGCTCAGCCTCCCTACCAAGTGCATGGTCTTCAGAGACAAATATTAGAATCCTGATGCCAAAGCAAATGTGTTTAAGGATGAGAGCCCAATCAACAGACAGTCAAACTGAGTGTTATGGCATAAGGGGGTTCAGGGAGCAGATTTGCTCAGTTTACTCTGAATCCCTTGAGAGGGAGTGCCATGTAGGGATGCTTATGTATGGGTGCCAGGATTAAGCTAACTGTCATTATAACAGCAAAGTGAAAAAATGAGATACAGGTCTAGGGGCCACAGTAAATGCCCATGCCAGCCAGTCCTGCAAAGAGAAGAAAATCTTGTGTGTATCAGGAAGCTGAGGCACTTAGGGGTGTAAAGCTTGGTGAACAAGCAGACAACCCTATCCTTCCTTACCTTGCCCAAACTTCAGCACCACCAGCTTCTAGGCAAGTCCCCCTTCCACTTCCCAAGTAGGTTTCTAGAGGCAAGTTTTGGGGCCCAGATGGCATGTCTGGGCAACATACATCTTAAAGTTGCAAAGGGGGTGGAGGGTGTTGTTTGTTAGATATGCAAGTCAGGACCAATTACAGGGTCCCTGTGCAAGCCTCACTAATGTGCTCAGTGTAGGATGGGCAGAGTCTGGCAGAGCTGGGAAACTGGCTTGGCTCCCCAAAGGGGCAGTTGGGAGGAAGAAAAGAGAATTTCATTGATTTCTTGGCTGCCATGTTGGTCTCTCCATATGAGCACCTTCTGGAACTGTCTCACCAGTGAACTCGCCCCTGGGCACACAGTGTATCTTTACTTAGCAAACAAGTAAAGTTCCAACTATTTGTTTACTCTGTGCTTAGAGTATACAGTGCCTGTGCTTGCCTTTTATTAATCTGCTAGATCCATAAATCAATATCACAGTGTTGGGGAATAGGAAGCTAAGGCTTCCTTAGATGGGGAAAAGAGTTTGTCAAGTATCTAGGGTCAGGAGAGAAATACAGACAACAACTCTTGAATATTTACTTCCCTTCCCTCTCTTTTCCTCTTAATTTTTCCTCCTTCTTTCTTCCCTCTCTCCCTATCTCATAGCTCCATTATGTTCATCAGTCTTGATTTGGTCCACCTGGAGACCTGGGTCCCAACACTCTTCCTCTTTGAATCTCTCTTTGCTGAGCCTCTACTTGCTGGTCTCCTCTTCCTGGATACAGGACCATTGCAAGTTCTTTCTTGCCAGGTTGTCCTGGACTCATAGGGCTTCTACAGGGCAGCTGTCCAGGAGGGTCACTTATGAAACAGATATTGAAGAACCTTCAGTTCCCCAGGGTGATGCCAATGGTAATTGAAAAAAGATACGTTGCTGCTTTCACAAAGATGATGGCAACCATCAAGGAGGAAGCCATGGCACACTTCACTAGACAAAGTTCCTGGTATAGACCATTGTAATGGCTAATCTTGCTTGTCATAAGGCTTGGCAGGCTTGACACACCTGAGAAGAAAGAACTTCAGCTAAAGAATTGCCACCATCAGATCATGTGGGCCTGGCTAGCGGGCATCTTCTTGATTGCTAATAGATGTAGCAAGGCCTAGCCCACTCTGGAAGTAGCATCCCTATACAGATGGGACTAGGATGTATAAGAACGGTAACTGAATGTGAGCCAGGGAGCAAGCTAGTAAGCAGCATTCCTCTGTGGTTTCTACTTGAAGCTCCTCCCTTGAGGTTCTCCCTTGACTTCCCTTGATGATGGGCTGTAAACTGAAAATGAACTAAACCCTTTCTTCCCTAGTTGCTTTTGGTCAGGGTTTTTCTATCATAACGGAAAAAACAACCATGGACAACTGCAGTTGTCATTTTTATAAAGGACGTGGGCAAGTTTCTAGGGAAGCATAGGCGGGACTTCATTCAGTCTTGAAGATCCATGGAGCCAGTCTAAAGGATAGAATGCTTCATTTCAAATCTGATTAATGAGGAGCAGATCTGATAAAGAACAGTCTAGATAGACTGCTGAGTAGGTGTAGAAGGCTGAAGTGGGAGAGCTTTACAAACAGCAGGAAGGCTGATGCATCTGGAGAGAAAGAGGCAAAGAGGCTGTGGTGTTCATAGACCCAGAGCAAGCAGGGTCTTGGGGCCCAAGAAAAGGGGAGACGCTACAGTGCACTGTAGGCCACTGACAAACCTGAGAATGCATCTTTGGAAAATGAACTGAAGACTTCAGAGTGGAAGGAGAGAGAGAGAGAGAGAGAGAGAGAGAGAGAGAGAGAGAAGTGGGCCCTGCTGCCAAGCTGGTGGTTGGGATGGTTGAAGAGATGGCGGAAAGAAAGGATGGAACCTTGTTTTGGAGATAATCATGACCAATTGTTCACTTGTTGTCAGGTTGGGTTGCTCAAGTGATCATGGTAAAGTGGAAAGAGAGGGAGAAGAATATGCCCAGGATAGTGCTCAGATGGATGACGTGGACTGCTTCATGGTGGTGCTCCATCCTCACTTGAAGAAGTGTTGATGAAGCCAATAGTGATGTGCAGACCAGGGGTACACTGGGAACCTGTTCAAGGTGACATGCCTTGGGTGGACCTTCTTTACATAATACAGACCCAGAGCTTACACATGCAAAAACAAACAAACAAACAAACAATCCCAAAACCAAAAACAATGACAACAACAAAAACAAAACAAACAAACAAACAAAAACAAAACAAAACATTTCTCATCTTTTTGGGATCCTTCATGTATGGAAGGCTCAGTTATGAAAGAAATAAAGAAAAGAACTGGCAAAGGAGGCATAGGAGAGGCCAGAGTAGGAAGAAGAGCCAAGCGAGGGATCCTGGGAGTCAGGAGCCAGGAACCAGGATCATTGAAAGAGGTCTTGCCTGGTGAGGCATGGTGCTCAGATGTCAGGGCAGATGGTTGAACCCAATTGTGTAGTTTGGTACTGGGCACCCAGTAGGTGCTCAATCAATGTTAGCTCCTGTTCCTTAGCACGGCCCTTGTTCTTTTACTTTTGAATATTTATAAACCTTTTTCCTTCCTTCCAAGTATATTAAAGGCTTAAAAACATATGTAAAGATGTGTATAAAAGAAAGTGAGCAAATGAGTGGCTGTCCAGTGTAGCTTGTTATTGGTGAGCCCCAAGGTCAGGTGTCTGCAGCCTGGAGCATTGGTTTTTGTCCCAGAGCTAAGCCATATGAAAGCTTCCTGGGAGCCAATGGCTCTTGTTTAGCAGACTGGCCCTTGGGGAGCCAATTTTCAAGCTTTTCAACCTTCCTGGTCTGAGTATTACTGACTGGGTAGGGTGCCCCAGCCAACCATGTAGGGAGCCGCCTTCCCCAGCAGGTCTCTGGAGTCCCTATCGCCCTTCCTCCCTGAGTGGTGTCGACTGCACTGTAATCACACAATTATGATGCCATTAAAATGTCACATTTGAAGAAATCCATATAAACAGAGCATTAACAACTGACTGAAAATTGTAGTCTTTACCACTAATGACCTACTTTCCGTACACGCCACACCCTCCCACCACCTCCGCTCCCTGCCTCCTTCCCCAGCCTTGATTTCAGAGACAGTGAGAAAACGCAACCATCACTTCTGCCTGGAAAGCCTTAATGTTTAATGTGCTGGGAGAGGCTCTTGGGCTGAGCTCCAGAGACTGTCAGGCTGGGGGTGGGAGTTGGGGTGGGGATGGGGAGCACGGGTAGTATTGAAAAGCTCACAGAAGGACACCAGCTTCGAGGAGGATGCCCACACTCCAGTAGACCTGCGATTCTGAAAGGAGAGGCAAGAGCAGAGCAACATTGAGGAACCTGAGGGTGGGGATCATCACATCAGCTTCAGATTCCTTCCCTTGGGAAGAGGAGATGTAATCTGAGACCCAACAGTCCCTCATGAGGCAGAACAGAACACGTAGGTCGTGTTGGGTGGATTGGATGTGAGCCACCGAGCCCCACCTTTCTGTTTCTGGGAGTCCAGGGTGAGGACAGAGGTAGACAGAGAGGTGAGGGACACCTCAGGTCCCCTGACTGCAGCTAAGGATTCTAATGTTAACGGACTAAGGGCATTGGTTGCTTAGAGGGATCTTGTAGTGACTTCTTTTCCAAAGGGAAGTGTCCCTGGTAAAGTCATTACTCACTTCCCAGTGCATCTCAATAGCGAGCCTGCACTCCATACTGTAGTGGGTGGTGTGCGGGAGCCACTGTGCAGGAAAAAAAAAGTTGAGTTCGTGTCTTGGAGGGGTCCATTTTAAATGTCTCACTAGCCTGAGACTTCCCTACCACAGGCCAGGATGGAACACAGGCTTTGGACAAGGATGGATGGCGACAAGCATGTCATTTGGGGAGAAGCTATTGGTGCTTCCCAAGGTGAGGGAAATGCCCCCTGAGAATGTTGTTTATATAAGCAGTGCCTCATAAATCGTCTTTTGACAGTTCCTATGAGACGTCCTGGAAGCAGGTTGGCTGGGCAGGGGAGATGCTTAGTGTTTGGGACAGGCTTATGAGGATGTCTTGCAGTTTTTCAGCTTACTGACACTGTCACTTGCAGTATCATCCACAGCACTAAATTTCCCCTTGCCTGAGACAGGCATCCCACCCCAATCCAGACTCAGCAGGCGTGCTGTCTGGGAACTGTGGGTCTGCTTTTGACATAAAAAGAGCCCCTTCTATGAAAAGGCAGCCCACAGCCCTCCTGAAGTCCCGAGAGAGAAAGTCATTTCAAAGTCACTCGCTGCAGCCCACACCTCCATGTTCAGTGGCTGACCTAGTTTTGACGGAGCTAGAGGGCATCTGGATGTCACCTTATTTATGAAGCTGAGAGAAAAATGCACTAGGCTGTAAGCCCTTGCAGCACTCGGTATCTGGGGAGATCTATCCTCCACTTTGGAGGCATAGAGAGAGGGGACACATTCTGCTTCCCTGAGAGCTGGAAGCTTTCAGCTAATGTCACCTTTGGGGAATGAGTGACAGGGCTTAGGGAGCACTTAACTCCAAAACTCTCTTTTGTGCTGTGTTTCTGGGGAGGAGGGGGTCTTTGCCCTGGGGCTGAGGGAAGCTGTGGCTTGTTTAGCAGAGGGCCCTTGAGTGCACTGAGTACTTAGAGCCCCCTCCCTCTGCCACCTTCCTACTATACTATTCCTACTCGGGTGCTGGGCAAGGAAATGCCACCACCACCCCCATTAAATGGGTGATCCTGGACAAGGGTGGCTAGACCCAGTGGCCTGGCTTGCTTGCTATGTGGTCTCAGCCAAGTCACTTTAGCTCTAGAACACTCAGGTGCCTCTTCATTAAAACGAAGTACTAGCAGGTACCCAGGCTCACCCTGAGTATTTGTAGGAGTGACAGTTTTAAGAAGTAGGCATGTAGAAGATGCTATGTAAGGATTCCCTGGTTTCTGCCATCATCCTGTTGGTGTCTAGCCTAGAACTTGTCACTTTTGTAATTGCAGTCCTTTAGCTTAGCTTCCTATAACTTCTTATCTTGATTTCTTCCACTAGAGGAATCTTGCTGGGTACAGTAGTAAAGCAATCCCAGGTACTTAGGAGACTGAGGCAGAAGGATGGAAGATTTAAGGCCAGCCTGGGCTACAGAGTAAGTACAGAACCAGCCTGGGCAACTTAGTGAGAGACTCTGTTTCAAGAAAAAAAAATACACACACCTATACATACACTTACAAACATCCATGTGCGTGCATGCACAGCACTAAAATAAAAATAACAAAATAAATTGAGGGTTGAGGATGTAGCTTTGTTGTAGGACTTTTGCTTAACATGTGAGTTGCTTAGGATTCACTTCTCAGTCTCTCTCTCTCTCTCTCTCTCTCTCTCTCTCTCTCTCTCTCTCTCTCTCTCTCTCACACACACACACACACACACACACACACACATACACACACACACTAGCTTAAACTGAAACTTGGGGGACTGCAAAGCTTGTCAGTCATTTTCTTGGTGAGCACAGCTGTAGGCCTGTGCATGGCAGCAAAATCCAGGAAGCATCAACAAGACCCTGTGGGGCCGTCAAGTCCACAGGAAGAAGGGGACCAGAAAGCAAGCACAGCCCCAATTCCAGGTCCCTTGGCCTTCAGCGATCTCAGGCTCCCAGGCATGTCCAGTTGCTGTTCTTGTCCTTGAGATTCCTCAAATTCATCCATCACAGCCCCCCCTCCCCGTCTCCCGCCACTAAATACACTGAGTATATAAAAAGACAGCACAAAGCTCTATCTATCTGCCTTCTGAGCGGATAATAACCTCATATATTAGTTTCTTAAAATAGTCTCTTGTCTTATCATTTGCATGGCACTGTGCTCAAACCCAAGTTTGGGATAGAGATTTGAGCCCCAGGAAGAACTCACATTAATAATGACCACTCTCCACAGCTGGACAGTGGGCTGAGCCATCCAGTTGCTTGAGGATGCTGTCAGAGGATGCTGGCCCAGGGAAGGAAGCAGCAGCTAAACAGAAACTGGCAGAAAATGAATTACATTCTCCCCTCTCCCCATTAGCATTCAGTCTCCAGGAGGAATAACAGTAACCACAGCCACGTTGACAGGAGAACTAGGTTGCATATGCATTGTGTCTTACCACCAGACTTTTCATATCTTATCTCATGGCTGAGATCTGATGTGGTCCCCGTAAAGCAGGGCTCTGGGAAGATTAGTTTTGCCCTTGGGATGGAAGAGAGAAAGTAACTGCTCAGAGATGAAGGGGAAGTGTTTCTCAGGATAGCCTTGGCCTACAGTACAGGATGCTAAGCAACGTCAAGGGCTGTCGTCAAGCGCTACGCCTGAGCTGTGTGTCCTCACTTGCCGTCTCATACTCCCTGGTACTAACACCCACTCTGACCTGCATTCCTCCAGGAAAAAAAATGGGTTAATACGAACAAGGGGCCACAGCTCTTACTTCGCATGTTTCCTGTTGGTTTGGCTTTCTCACAAAGCGAAGTTTAAAGCCACATAACTAGGCAGGTGTGTGGTGATACCAAGACCCGCCCCACCCACCCACCCCCACTCACAATTTTGCTCCCGGTGACCCTGAGTTCTGCTCATTTGTGACTTCTACCAGATACACTGGTTCACCAGGGCCCCTTGAAAGTTTCTTGGTCCTCACAAGCTGGTTCTTGCTGCTGAAGAGCCTTCTTCTGATGGTGCCCGAAGAGATCTGTCCGATCTTTGCAGCAAGCTGGGGAGGTGAGAGAAGCCAGAGTTTTGAAGGGAGAACACTTTCCTCACTAAGAAACTCAAAGTTTCATTTTACTTAAAAAAAAATCCTTCTAGAAGAAATTTTCAAAAAAGCTAGGCTTCTGACTAAGAGACCCTGCCCCTGCTGAAACTGCTGGCTTTGCTCCCTGGCCATCCCTGTCGAATCTGCCCTCCTGTTCCCTTCCATATTCAATCCCTGAAAGGCTAACACAGCATCAGCCTTCTAGAGCCATCTCCTTGCTGATGTGGTGATCTTCTGTCCGGAAGAATTCAGCTGTGTGTCCCAGAAATGGTGGTTCTGCACTCAGCTCCCCCCGGATGGAGGCTACCCTCCAGGCCACTTCTTGCTCTTTCCCTGCATCCGGTCCCTTCTGGATCTCTCCTGAGCACTGGCAGTCCTCCTAATACACACTTTTCTCCGATACCAACCTCCTGTAATGGACAGATCATCCCTCCTGATGGCAGGGACTTCTCAAGTTCCAGGGGACAACTTACCGTGCCAGTCTCTAATAAGGGATCCCAGTTGCTGATGGATATTAGACACTGTGAGCAGAGCCAGCTCTCTGATGTGGACCTGCAGTTGGGATGTATTCCTCAGCCACATGACAACCAACTAGCAGCACCTGTCTTCACAAGGGAGCTTTGGGCTTAGCTCTTGGTGGTGGCATTTACGGCTCTTGGAGAACAGAAGCAGACCCATCGGCATTTGCAATCGCGTGCCCCGGCGCGTGCCGGGAGCCATTCTTTGCCATCATGCTGGCTTTGGCTATGATGGCAACCCCTGTCATGCTAATTAGTAAGCAAATTAAACTCTATATAGGGTGCACATTGTGTGAGTTTTTTCCTGCTCTGTTCCAGAAACAAAAACTGGGCTTCTATCCATTCGGCTAATCACATTATAGTTCACATTTGGAGGTTTGCAGGCAATTATAATAATTGCTGGAAGTTTTCTACTTCCTGGAACCTGGAAGCTTCCCCCTGCATTGTATTCCCATGTGGTGTGCAGTAGAAATGTGGGCAGAGAGCACATAGATGGGGTAACCATGGGGAGGGGAGGGGAAGGATGGATTGCTCTTGTCAGTGATTAAATAAGACTCAAATTAAGAGGAAAGCCAATGTTGGAGTAGACTCAGTGACTCAGTTAGCTTATCCCTGCCCCTTCCCCACCAAGAGCTCAAAGGCTAGAAACATGCACAGAAGGTAGAAGGTAGCTGATCTCACGACGGTGAGGAGGAAAGTGGTTAAAGCCACACGGAGGCAAACTCGCCCTGTTGCATCATATGCTACCTCATTTGGTCTTCCCTCCCCTATTATATGTCCATTCTGTCTATAGTCTCTTTAAGGAGTGATGCTCCTATAATTAAAATGAACCATTAAACTATAATATTGAAGAGGCAATTGCATAATTCTGAGGAAAATTTAAATTTATGGCCAGCACCTGAGATAAAACGAACACTAAGGAGAAGGAGAGAAAACCCCACGGAAGATAAATAGAAAGCCAAGTGGGATATTGACTTGATCCTTCTCCAGTGCAGGGTAATTTGGCTTCTAAAGCGAGTTAGATCATAATAAATTAAATTTAGATTTCTGCACATCAATTAAATAACTCCCAAGACAGAATTCCAGTGAGAAGGAGAGGTGATAATACATGGAGGGAATATGAAAATGAAGATATGATCTAATAATCCATAATTGATGTGCTGTCCCCTGGTAAGGGTGCTGAGCGAGGCTGGCTGGCTTCTACTTGGTTGGAGCGTGTCCTAACTATCGGCATGAGTGTGTTCCCCACTGTGGTTTTCTTCTCGGGCCGTTGCCTCTGCTGGGATTCACTTCAGTGCCGTGGACGGCACGGGGAGTTGTGCTGTACCTCTTCCCTCTGCCAGCTGCCCTTGTAAAAGCAAGGTCACTTCCTGCTGGCTGCATGAGAGCGTAGGTATGAGTAAATACTTTCTTATTTTTAAGAGGGACTGACTGAGCCGTGTTTGAGTAGCACATCTAGTGATATGGAAGAGATGCCAATGTTGGCATCAAAAGTATTAGATGAGGACCGTGAGGCCCTATGCTGAACCCAATCTACACACACACACACACACACACACACACACACACACACACACACACAAACACACACACACTGGGAGTAGAGACACAGAGACAGACAGAGAGAGGTGGGGGCACACAGATACTATCTGAGAGTCCTATTTGTGTGAACCCTATAACCTCAGGGGTGTTTGTTTGTTTATAAGGGGGGGGGAACAATATAACTGGCCCACCCACTTGATAAGTATAATAACTTGTTCTTTTATTACAGGGTTTGGCATATTGTCGACATTTCTCATTATTCTATGTTGCAAGTTGTTTGGTCTTTGTCAGATCTACCTGTTTCATTTGTATTTCATTTTTGCTATCTTTTCTCCCCTATTTTATCTACAGCTGTACTTGCGCTGAGACTCCAGGTAGGTGGGCAGGTGCTATGCTCTGTGGGGTAACTTCCATATCTGGAACTTTGGAGGATCTGTGTACAGGTAGTTTCTGCTGCTTTTGCCAGCAGTGGTGACATTTTCAGTGGCCATTTTTCTTCTTCTTTCATTCAATTTCTTCTTCACTGGAACCTTGTTGGAGTGCCAGGGTCTAACTGAGAGGCCCTTTCTCGTAGCTAGTATATACGTTTCCATCTCCTGGGAGTCAAGTACACGTCTCATCTATACGTCATCACCATCCCCTTCTTAGGTTTAATTACACCAGAATCGGGTGTCTTCCATCTTTTCGGAGCCCAGATTTAACTTCTCAGAGATCTTTAACTTCAGGGCAGCCTCACACTTTTTTTCCTAGTTCGGCATTCAGCCACCGCAGCTCTGCTTGCATCAGCAGCTTGTATTTTCCCTAGCCTCGCCCCTCAATGGGCAATGAAGACTTTCCTTGCAGACAGCCCAGCAGTGCACCCCAAACTGAGGTGCTAGTAGCTTATTGGTTGGCAAGGAGGGGAGCATCTGGCCTGCTCTGATGGAGTTGGGAGGAAGCAGAACTGGCCAGGTGCAGGGGGCTTTGGAGCTGGAGACTGGGGTCCTGGAAACAGCCTGGGTGTGAGCAGGATGGGCCTACAACTGGCTTAGACACAGTGTCTGTGAAAGTGGGGGGTTAGTTCAGGCTTGGACAACAAACCCTTCTATGAACTTGGGCGGATCATTCGTCCTCACACTGTCTCATTTTCCTCATTTGGGAAACAGACTATAATTTTCTATTGAACTTTAAATCTGTAAGGATTTGAAATAACTTGAAGCATTCTGCACCCAGTACTTCCCTCTGAGGCCGTGACAAGAGGCTCTGTGATAGTTAATTTTGTGGGCTACTTATCAAGCCACTGGGGTCAGGCACTTGTGATGAAAACACTATTCTCGATGTGTCTCCAAAGCTGGTTTTGAAGGACAGTAGCACTTAAATTGCTGGCCTCTGAGTAAAGCAGATTCTACTCCAAAGTATGGGTGGGTGGGCTTCAGGTAGGCACTTGGAGGTCTTAAGGGATGAAGACTGACCTCTGCCTCTCCCAGAAAGAAAGTACTCAGGGTTTCAGCTGGCAAAGCCTGCCTTTGGCCTTAGGCTGCCAGTCAACAGGCGTGAAGTGTTTTCTTAACATAAATCTGTCTCCTTCCCTTTTCTTTCTCCCATCCCCCCTCCCCCAGAGAGATAGAGAGATAGACAGAGAGATAGAGAATTTTTTAGACAGACACACAGAGAGAAAGACAGATCACCAGAGACCAAGGTAGAGAATTCAAGAGTCAGCAAATTGGGGCTGGAGAGATGGCCCAATAAGTGCACTGGCTGCCCTTGCAGAGGACCCAGTTATGATTCCCAGCACCCGCACAATCACTCACAGCCATCTGTTACTCCAATTCCAGGGGACCTGATGCCCTCTTCTGACCTCAAGGACCTGGGACACACGTGGCACACATACATGCATTTCAGGCGAAACAATCATAAACATAAAATAAATCTAAAAGAATTTTTTAAAAGGACAGCAAAGATGGGAAACTGATCAGTGATGTCGTTGCTTGGGCAAGCAAGCATCTTCCAACGTCTAAGGCAAGACTTGGGTCAAAGCTGCACTGGAGAGCATGCAATTGCCTGAGGATAATGTGACGGTACCTAGGGATGGGAGGATGGTGGATTAGACCACCTGCTTGTAGACATAAGTCTGAGATGTGCTTCTCATGTAGTACAAGTAAGACAGGGCACATCTACTACACTAGGACAGGGGAGATAAAGGGGTATAAGCTATTGGCCTTGCACACAGTTGCCACCAGTAAGACACACACAGCACCAGGGAGTGGTTGTTCTGTTTTCATCAAGGATGAGAAGCCAGAGGCAGAGACCTTTGGAAGCACTTATGGCCCTGCAGCAGTTGCTAAGTGAGGTGAAGACCCTCTCCTACAATAGCTTCCAGGTCAGGGTCTACACTGTACTTTCTAAGGG
The DNA here is from genome assembly GCF_964271855.1 of Acomys minous. NCBI lineage: Eukaryota > Metazoa > Chordata > Mammalia > Rodentia > Muridae > Acomys > Acomys minous. The sequence goes on along the minus strand of NC_140489.1, from coordinate 106,069,386 downwards.
ATGCTGCTTTTCTTGAGAATGGTGAGGGTAGAGCAAGAAGGGTGAAATGGAGTGAGTTATAAGTGCTACGTGGCAAGCGTTGCTCCCGGGGAGCAGAATTTCATGGAGTAGCTGTCAGTACACATTTAATGTGGAAGTAAGCCATCATGGAGAGGACTGTCGCAGTGCAGAAGGCTTTCCATGGGCTCTGAGCCCCTTGTGGAACCCAGTTTGTCACTTTGCTACAAAGTGTTTTTACACTCTGTTGTCTCGGTCTGGAGAATGAAGTCACCCTTGCAAGCTTGGGCAAACCATCTACCTGACTCCTCTAAGCAGATGCCCCTCCCTTGCACAGCCGGGGATCCTGTAAGGAATCTGTGGCAATCCATGTGCACATACACAACATAAAATGGGACTGTTAGCTTTCTTTCCAAAGACCCCCTCACCATTCTATAATACATTCGGATGTACCTGTGGGAAAGATCAGCTCCCAGTACAGGCTGTCCTCCTTGAGGGGGTCTCAGTGCAGCAAGCTGTGAATGAGCCCCACACATGTGGCATCTAAGCATCCTGAGTGGAACAGTCCCCTCCGAGGCTGCCTCCTACTGACTGTTCCTATGATTTGTCCTGCCAGCTGGCTGCTGCTCTTTCATTCTGGGGCCAGAATTCCAACTGAGTCTCCACAGCACTTTCTCCAAAAAAAAAAAAAAAAAAAAAAAAGACAGTGCCTGCCAGAGACGGCAGGGATGCTTAGCTGCACTATGGGTGGAGAGAGCTAGGGCAAGCAACCTCTGGCCTCCTGCCCTTATGGCTCTATGCCTCTGCTTGATGCAGATGGCATATAGCCTGGGACAAGGCCCAGGAGGAGGGTTGTATCCCCTCTCCCCTCTCATTGTCATGGGTACCTGGTCCTCCACCTGTTTGTTCAGTCATAAGACCCCAGTCCAGACATCAGGATAGATCAAGGTCATTCCCCAACTGGTCATTGTATGCAAATTCTTTTCCTCATACTTCACCCCACATATGAAGCCAGGACCATTTCCCCTATGGCCTACTTTCCAGAGTTTTCTTTTATGCATGCCCTCTGCATAGTTAATTTTATACCATTATAACTGGGCCACAGGATGCCCAGGGATTTGGTCAAATACATTTTGGGGATGTGACCAACAACAGATCTTGTAGTCTCATAAGTACATGAGCAAATTCCTTATAATCTCTAAACTTTTTTTCTTTTCTTTTTCCAGTATTAGAGATTGAATCTTGGGCCCTGCACAGGTACAGCCAGCCTCATAGGTCACAGAGATTGTAGGTCTATGCCACCAAGCCTGGCGTTATGTATTCTTGCACACACACGTGCGCTATTGGTTCTGTCAGTCTATACTACACTCTACCTCCTCTCTGCCTTTTGCTATACATTCCCCACCCATCCTTCAAGATCTGACTCTTTGACTCTAATTCTAAGAGCTATTCTCTGTTTCCTTCACTCTGTAAAAAACAAATGGGCTTGTGTGGTTGAACTCACCTTGTAGTGTGGTACAGCTCTGTCTCTGTCTCTGTTTTGTCCTTGTCCTTGTCCTTGTCTCTGTCTCTGTCTGTCTATCTGTCTGTCTGTCTCTCTCTCTCTCTCTCCCTCCCTCCCTCCCTCCCTCCCCCCCCCCTCTCTCTCTCTCCCCCCTGTGTGTGTGTGTGTATCTGTATCTGTGTGTGTGTGCGCGCGAGAGTGTGCCAATACACAAACTGGAGCCTCTCTAGGACAGGGACTACTGTCTCTTCCTCCTTAGCTCAGAGCACTGTGGGGGATTACAACTTATTTAGAGAATCATAATGAATTAGGTTGGCAGGGAGCCAGCAGGAGACAATTCCATGACCCTTCCCATGAGAATCGGATGTCAAGGTCACCCTGGGGTGATGTTCCAACCAGAGGTGACAGCTGCTAAGCTGTAACATTGCACAGCACAGCTTGCAGGTTTCCCACGCCTACCTGAGTTTTCCTGCTAGCATGTTCTGGAGCTTGCAGTATCATAAAACACTAATAAAATCAATTATTGGATAAAAATCACTGGTTTCCAGGGCTTCATTTTATGCTCTTAGAGGACGAGGCTGTTTCAAACAGAGATAACAAAGAGGAAGGGAGAGATCAATTACCAGATAAGATCTCACAGTGCCTGAGATGAGCGTACAGACTGGCGTAGCCCCTCTTACCTGCCACGGAGCCCATGCAACTGTCACTAAGGCTACCCCGAGCCTCCTGCTTGGGTGTCTTTGTGAAGGAACAGCTAGAATTCTGTGGCAGCATGGCTGATGTCTTCTCCCTTAAGATGTGTGCTGTGTGGGACGCTTTATTGACTATTAGGGTCATATGATGAGCAATGCCAGCCTCAGGTCATCAGCCATCCCATTTGAGGCCATCAAGAAGTTCCTTATGGAGGCGTGGCACTTGTTCTTTAAGTGGAGTTGAAAGGTTTGGGTGTTTGTACTCTTTCTCATGGTGAGAGTGGTAACATCTTTCAGGAAGCAGCTGTCAAGCTGAGGGCAGGATGCTCAGCCCTGCTAGCTGGGTGGAGCTGGGTGGAGCTGGGTGGAGCTGGGTGGAGAGACTCTGTGGATTTGTTGCTGGTGGGGCAGACCAGGCATCAATGGGCTCTGATGGAGAGACAGCCCCTTGTCTATCCTGTCAGAAGAATCCAGAAGACTAAGCTCAGCCTTGAGACCTGCTACTTGCCAGGCTGGTGGCCTTTCTAGGGTCCCTTCTTTTGTACTCTGGTCAGAGTTTGCATATGAAATATAAAAGTCACTTTCCATATTCTGAAGTCCTGTATACACACACACACACACACAAAGACTTATTACTTGCTCTCCCACTGATGCTCTCTCTCTCTCTCTCTCTCTCTCTCTCTCTCACACACACACACACACACACAGACACACACACACACACACACACACACACACACAAAGACTTATTACTTGCTCTCCCACTGATGCTCTCCCACTGACACACACACACACAGACACACACACACATACACACACACACACACACACACACAAAGACTTATTACTTGCTCTCCCACTGACACATACAGACACACACACACACACACACACACACACACACACACACACACACTGAGACTTATTACTTGCTCTCCCACTGATGCTTCCTAAAGGTGGCCACAGGTTCTTAGGCAGGAGAAACAAAAGACAAAGGTGTCTGGTGGGTCATACACCATTGTCTATTAATGACATACTTCCGGAAACTACCTCTCCTGAAACACACTGGAAAGAATAGTGTTTGTGGCACCGCCCCCCCCCCCCGCCCCCCACGCCCCTGGTCTATGCTATTGCATCATGTATTCTTACAACATGTCCTGAGAAGATGATCTCTCAGGATTTAGGTCCAGGTCCTGTCACTTCCTGTGTATGGATCTTGGGGAAAGTGCTTGTTTGGGACTGTTCTCACATATGTAAGTTGAAAAACCTGAGGAATTGTGAAAGGATTAGATGAGATCATGGGAGCTACGGTTCCAGGACTGTACCTGGTATGTGACACTCCATAAATGGCAGTAGCAATATTATCACTGCTCTGTATGTGATTGCTATTGCTGACAGCTTTGCCGATGCTCCATCCCTGGTCCCCTGCTTGAGCTCTGCATTTCCAGGAGAAGGCCAGTCTCTGATCAGCTGCTGACGGATGAGAGCTGGTGGTGGGCAGGGAGCCTTTCTCACAGACTTTCCATTCCTGTCACACAGCCTTCCGATGCAGATTGGGATGACCTGTGGGAGCAGTTTGATGAGCGGCGATATCTGAATGCCAAAAAGTGGCGCGTTGGCGATGACCCCTACAAGCTGTACGCTTTCAACCAGCGGGAGAGCGAGCGGATCCCCAGCAATCGGGCTGTCCCAGACACTCGCCATAAGAGGTAATTCCTCCTCCCTTTTCATGGGTGCCTTACCCGTCTCTGCAGCTAGGACAGACCACCAACGAGCTTGGTTTGGGGGACCCGCTGATCATAGTGCCGCATGCCTAGAACAGGGGCAGGTGCATCACTATCTGCCACTGGACACTAAAGTAACGTGACAGAGTCATATACCTGTGCTACACACAGCTTATTGCCAGACAACATCCCGAAGACTCTGCCTTCTGCTTGGAGGTTAAAGAGAGTAAAAAGCACAGCTGCCCCTTGCCTGGTTGTCCCCTTAGGTGATGCACGCTAAAATGCTCATGGGGTTCTAGAGGGCTGGACCTGGCTCTCCCTGGCCAAGTCTCATGTCCCATCCTGGCTTTCTAAATGGAAGGGCATGATGGGTACACCCTCTGGAATTCTGGCTACTCTCTCCCTCTCTCTCTCTCTCTCCCTCCCTCTCTCTCTCTCTCTCTCTCTCTCTCTCTCTCTCTCTCTCTCTCTCTTTCCTGTCCCTGGGAGAAATCCTTTCTGTAGTGTCCCATGCACCTTTGGGGTCTCTTCAGTTGGCGTTGTTCCCAGGGGCCCTCTCACACAGCCTCCTTGTTGCCACTGGCTTGGAGAGGCCACAGCTCCAAAGGGCAACAGTGATCGGGCATAACCCAGTGTAGAGGGCCTTGTTTCTGAGCTGAAAGAGACTTTGTGAAGATGGATGCTTTGTTTCCTCCCTGACCTCATCTTCAGTCCTGGTAGTACCTGCGCTTGCTACTGAGGTCTGAGGAAGAAAATTTGGTCCTAATGCTGTCTCCATGCTCTGTCCCAGGCATGCCAGAGAGTCACACAGGGATGACTCATATTTGTTGCATGACACTGTCTTTGCACTCAGCCCAACAGCGGCCTGGCCCCTGGAGTGGAGAGACTCAAAGGCAGATCAACCGGAAGGGTTTATAGTGTTGATTTAGGGGTATAGAGTATTGACTTTAGACTCTTAGATCTGCCTTTTTTATTTGTTTGGGTCCCCATGATCTGTGTGTGTGGGGGGGGAAGATTTGTATGCAAAGGACTTTTATAATTATTGCAACTTATTATGTTGGTGATTCCTGAGCATGCACTGTGTGAGGTCATTCAGACTCAGTTTCTAAAGCAGGGCTATGCAACCTCGAAGCCTTGTCCTACACAACACGTATCCCATGGAGAAAAATCAACTAGTCCTTGTTAGTCGCCATCATTACTGCGTGGAGCTGGAGTCTTGGTGTCCACATGAATACAGCGAAGGGCACAAACTGGATGATATCCTGGCTTCTTCTAACACTGACCCTCTGTGAATTTAGCTCTCCCTACAAGGTGCTATGGAAGTCCCCCTAAGCAGCAGTGCCTGTGTCCCTTATAGCCAGAGTCCCCCCTCTTCCCACCTACTAGCCTAAACTTTCTTTTTAACACAGCTATTTGAATTCCTCAGCTCTTATCCTCTTACTCCTCTTTGTGCAAAATTTAAATATCAGGTTATTATATTTCCTCGAGCAGAAACTATGTGTGGGAGAGCAGGGAAGGGAGGAGGAGGAGAGAGAAGTCTGGGAAAAGCCCTGTGAGGTCTCAGGCAGGTAGTTGCTTCCTTGTCCTGATTCTAAGTACCAGGCCCTAAGGAAGGAGGCAGGAACTGTCCCAGGCAGAAAAGGCACTGGTACAACTGGGTGAGAGGCCTTGGCAAGCAGTCACAACTGCTCTTAGCCTCAGGAGGACATGCCAAGAGCCCACCAAGCAGGTGAGTGTGTTGAGTTCTGTTCTGCACTCCCACTTTCTCTGATCTGCAAAACATAAAAGAAAGTTTGTACAAAGGCCAGACTTGTGGTGCCAGACAATGGAGAGCCAAGCTCGTCCCTGGAAGAGCCTGGCTCTGCCAGCCAGCTCTGGGCTCTTCACCTAGCCAGGGCTTCATCTGTTAAAGAGCAGTGATCTGCCTGGAGACAGCAAGAAGAGCAGAGAGGATTAAGACAGGATCCACGTACTCTTTGAAAAGACAAAGGGGGAAAGAATATTAGCCGTATGTCTGCCTCAGGGCAACAGCCTTACCCTGCAGGAACTGGAAGTGTGCCACTTGGAGAATTCTGGATTCAGGGAACATTATCTGGGGGGAGGGGCGGGAAGCAGAAGAATAGAGATTAGAAGAGTCAGAATTGAGGTGGGTACCTGGGACAGAAGTCTTCTTGGGAGCCTTGAGCATCCTCTAAGTGCAAGGTCCTGGACTGGCACTATGTCAGGGACCAACTGGATCATCCAGCCCCAGGATGACTTTAGTAGAGTGCTGCCCCCTGCTGGTGGTACTCTTGTGAGCTTGAGAATCTAAGAGCCTGTCCACAAAAGTCCATCCAGTGTTCTTGCCTCAAACTCAAGCCATTGGATGATGATGTCCTAGCTACAGGAGCTCCCTTATCCAGATCCTGCTTAGGAAAACCATCTATGGCTGGAGTCACCAGCCACATTTCCTAACCCTGCTGTGAGTCCTGTCTCCCTGCTGGATAGCTAATGGTGGTGAGGGGTTTTCAACAGCAGTACTGCTGACATGTTGGGCTAGATGATTCTTCATTGAGGGAGTGTTCTGGGCATTACAAGATTCTAGCAGTTTCTCTGGCCTCTACATACTAGATGCTAATAGCACTCCTCTAGCTCAGCATTTACCCCATCGCACACACCAAGTTGTGATAACCAAAAATAGCTTTACCATATGTCTCCTTTGGAGGACAAAATTGCAATGAGGATCACTGCTATAAATCTGGCCTTGCTTTTTACCGAAATCTTCAGAGATGAAATGAAAATATTTATCATCAGCCCATCGCCGGCAATAGGTCAGGCCAGGCCTCCTGTGTGACACAGAGTGAAGTTGAAAGCAGTGTAAAAGGGTTAGCAGAGGCTCAGGACAGGGTCTCTGGGATCAGACAGCCATTTCCCGTCCTGGCTGCACCACTGTACTGGCAAGATGAATGGACTCGCCTACTTTCTCTACACCTTGCTTTCCTCTTTTGAAAAGCAGCGATAAAAATAACAATAACGATTCCCACCTACTTGGGCTGTAATAAGGACCAAATAAGATACGGAGTCACCACTGACCTATTTTGTAGTTGTTATTTAAAAATAAATAAATAAATAAACCGCGCAACGGTGGCCAAGCCCCGTGTGGATGAGAAGCACTCTGTAAACAAGCTAATGAAGCAAGGACTTGGAAACCAGAATGGAGATGTTGGCCTGTCCAGTGGGATGGTGAGATAGGGAGGAACAGAGGTGCGGGTGGGGTAGGGGTCGAGGTCAGGCTCGAAGCCAGAGAAATGAGACTGAGCGGCATCACAGTGTGGCATGTTGGTTTCTAAGTGCAAGTGCCAGTCTTAGCGCTCTCAATCCAGGCTTCTTCTGAGAGGCACTCGGGGAGCCTTTTAAATATGTTGATACCCAGACTCCAATCAACTCAAGTGTGTCCTCGCTCAGCTCTCAAGTGGCTCTAATGAGCAGCGAGACTTGAGGGTGTCCGCTCTGGGTAAGGGCTTCTCAGACTTAAAACAGGCAAACAGACAAGTCCTCTGAGGATGCTTTCCAATCTGACTTGGTCAATCTAGGACCTGATAGTCTGCATTTCTTTTCTTTTCTTTTCTTTTCTTTTCTTTTCTTTTCTTCTCTTTCTTTTAAGGTTTATTCTTTTTATAATTTTTTATTAATGTGTGTCTGTCTGAAAGAGACAGAGTGAATGCCACATGTGTTGGGAGCACTGGAGGAACCCAGAATGGAGATCTCAATCCCTTGGAGCCACCATGTGGGTCACTAGAATCAAGCATGGGTCCTCTGGAGGAGCAGAAAGTGCTCTTAGCCACTGTGCCATCTCATTAGCTCCGAGAGCCTGCATGAGTAACGAGTTCCCAAGTAGCAGTGATGACTGTGGATCACAATTTGAACAGTAAGGACTCACAATGGCTTTGAACATCTGGTTCTCTAGACCAAAGGACCAGCAGTTCGGAACATGTTGGGAATGCACATTCTTAAGCCTCACTCAGAAAACTTGGGGTGAACCCCAGTGAGCTGGCTTAGCAAGAACTTTGGGTAATTCTGAATTACCCAATTCTCTATGAAGCATAGGATAGCTCTGGTGGCCCACTTCTGTGGTCCAGAAGAAGTCCATGTGTGAGCTGGTTATTCCGAAATGCTCAGGGTTTGAGGTGAGAGTGAAGGCTCTAGGATACATGCATCCACCTGCCCATATACTTATGAACATCTTCCTCTGCCCAGGTGTCATGGCTTCTGTCTCTGGCCTTGTAGATGCTGGCCTCTCTTGTTCCCTTTTTTCCCTCCATCTTCCCCTGCCAGTCTCACTCTTCCATCTTCCTGGCAACTGGTACCACTGCTCCTAAGAACTGTCCACTGCAGTGTCATGCCTTATTTCATGTCCAATGATCTCCATTGGCTGTCTGGCTCATTCAAGGAACTGAGCCCCATTGATGCAGGATTTGCTCCTGCCAAGCCACGTTCTAGCCCCATCCTGCCTTGCAGTGAAGGTCCTGCTAGTTGTGATGTCAATGGCCCTGTAGGGTAAGGTATGCACTGAACATTTGTTACAGTGTCTGGTCTGTGAGAGGGGTCCAATATCTGTTTGTGGGATGGATAAAAGAGAAAGACAGATTGGAAGGACTACCAGCCACTCTCTCCCACCTGCCTCCCATGCAGAGAGGAAAACAGGAGTTAAAAGAAGCCCTCTCTCATTATCCTTTGACCCTCAGGAGCTTCATATGAGAAACGGAGAGAGCAGTCACAGAGTTAAAGGAAAAAAACCTCTTTCCCCTTAGAAGAGTTCTCATTATTGAAAAGAGAAGAGTGAAGAAACAGCACATGGGAGGGGTCTGAGCTTATTAAATTTGCTTCCAATTTTCTTACCACAGTAATTGGATTCTGATTTATAGTGTGCGTTTGGACAGCGCCTGGAACAGACAACTATTAGCTGAGCATTAGAGCAAGAGCTGCCAAGAAGGTGCTGTTGGGGTGGATTGCCTCGAAAGCTGAAGAAGCCAGGTGATGTGCCGAGGAGGGCTGGAAGGAGGGCAAGGCGTGGCTCCGCACCCTGTAGGCTGAGGAGTTGACCAAATCCTTGGCACTATCCTAGTTTCAGGTAGTAAGAGGAGTGAAAGAAGTGAGGATGCTGTAGCCCAAGCGGTGTAGAAAATGATAGATCCCTTATATACCCTTACGGTGAGATTAGCATCTCTCCATTCATGTCCATTTGGTATCATGGTCACAGTGTTGAAGCTAGGGTGGGGCTCGCTTGCATGCTTTAGATGTGCATGTGCCTGGAGAAAACTGGGGAGGAGGGGGGAGGAGGAGGGAGGATACAGTGTGACTTCTGAAATATCTTCTTCGTGAAGTGTTGGGCTGAATAACCTCCATTCATTCTGTGAGTCATCACATCATTACACAATCATGGGCTGCTGTGACCAGCTTCGATTGGTCTTTATGGTCCAGATATGCTCATCCTGCTAGCTTGTCACACTTCAACTGAACAGGGCACTGGGCATCTTAATCCCAATATTTCCACTATGGGCATGTTGCTCTGTCAACAACTTAGTCTCCACATCACAGCCCGAGTTCTCTGGTCCCAGTGATAAATAAGACATAGATACACGTAGCACATGTAGGCAGTAGTGGTGTGCCATGCAGGGAAAATTCAATGTAAGAAACAGACAACTTTAGCTGAGCTAAGAGTCCAGGAATATTTCCACAGAGTTGTTTTGTTCATAACACAATGCCTGGTCCAACAAACAGTCCCTGTTTTCTAGTTATCTCAACCCTGTCACAACAGCTGGCTTTGCCCTCACCCCGGGAGTACATAAAACATCTGGCAAACAAGAAGCCATCAGGTGGAGACACAACCCTCAGGTCAGGGCATGCACGGGACAGTGTGTGTGTGCTGGGGTTGGGGGAGGTATTTTGATAAAGCAAATGTATGGTTTTGCTGTTGCCTAGCAATGCCTATTATGGGGTTGCCTGGATTGCAGGGGAGCAGGTGTCAGGGTGGGCTACACAGAGTTCGAGCTAGGAAGCTTCATTGGGTTTCCTCCCTGGCCTGGCTGGGTGCGATTGCTCCCTTCCGGCATACTCTCCCGGCCCTTCGTCCAGTGTGGAACTAAATGGAAAGAAGCAGTGGGACGCCCATCTCTTGCCTGAAGGGAAAATTCTACACTTCGATACATCTCACCAGGAAGACATTTTTCCTTTGCTCCTTTTCATCCTGGGAAATGAAGGGGCAGTGGCCCGGGTCTCTGAACGTATTTCTCCCTCCTTGTATTTACTCGGTTGGAATGGCTGTCAAAGATCATCACCATTTCTCTCCTTGTGCTCGTCACTTAGCAGTAATAGGATAAGAATCTTTACGGCTGGAATGGCTAAGCGTAAAAAAATGTTCATTTTCCCTCAGAGGCAAGGCTATTCCACCAGCTCAGCACTGCGTTAGTGATTCTGCGGCAAGGCTGAGGGGAGGGGCGGGAGGCCCATCACAGGCACTTAGCTTTTGCAAACAAGCTCTTCACGTCTGCTCCTTGCCAGTCCCCCTGCACGAACCATTTTTCAATACTAGATGTGAGCCCCTTGACGACGTCTCCACATAGTCTTTGCCTAGAGTCCAAGTTGCCTCATGGAAGGAAGGGAACCACGGGAGGAATTTCAGAGCACATTGCATGTGGCTGGGCAGTTAAGCTGAGGCAGCAGACCTGGGTATTTGGCCCTAATGTCCACAGTGCCATGATGGCTCATCTTCATTGTGGACTTGACTAGACTTGGAATCCCCTGGGAGACAGACCCCTAAGCATGCCCGTGAGGATGTTTCTAGAGAGGTTTAACTAAAGACCGAATGCCAATCCTGAACATGGGTGGACATCCCGTGCGCTGGGAGCGTGGACTTAATAAAGAGGGAGCAATGAGGAGGCGTGGTAGCGTTCATCCTGTAATCCCAGCACTCAGGAGAGAGAGGAGGGGAGGGAAAATCCAAGGCTCTCCTTGCCTATATGGAAAGCTTGGAGCTGCCCTGGCCTACAGGACAACTTGACTCAAAAAATTAAACTATTTTATTTTAGTTTTTGCTCATTCTTCTCTCATACAATATACCTTAACCACAATGTCCTCTTCCTCCCCTCCTCCCTGTCCCCCTTCCCCCCCCCCCCACAGGCACTTCCCTTCTCCCTCAGATCCAGTGCTCCTTTGTTTCCCTTCAGAAAAGGGAAGGCCTCCCAGTGATAATAACAAAGCTCAGCATAACAAGACACAATGAGACCAGGTACAAACCCTCTTGTCCAGGCATTACAAGGCAACCTGGTAGGAAGGAAAAAAGTCCCACGAGCAGGCAAGAGAGTCAGAGACACCTCCACTCCTGTCATTAGGAGTCCTGATTTGTAAAAATATATTTTATTAATTTATTCATATTACATCTCACTTGTTATCCCATCCCATGTATCCTCCCATTCCTCCCTCCCTCCTGCTTTCCCCTTACTCCCCTCCCCTATGACTGTGACTGAGGGGGACCTCCTTCCCCTGTATATGCTCATAGGGTATCAAGTCTCTTCTTGGTAGCCTGCTATCCTTCCTCTGAGTGCCACCAGGCCTCCCCATCCAGGGGACGTGGTCAAATATGGGGCACCAGAGTTCATGTGAAAGTCAGTCCCCACTCTCCACTCAACTGTGGAGAATGTCCTGTCCATTGGCTAGATCTGTGTAGGGGTTCGAAGTTTACTCTAGCCAAGGAGTCCTGATTTTTAAATAGGTGGAAGCCAAAGGAACATCAGCATTGGGGGTTCCATGTTTCCTGTTCTGTGGAGATGCCTGCGTTTTCAAACTATGATCCAAAACAACACTGCCCTTGCTTAGTTGCTTTGTTTCAGATATTTGGTCACAGCCATGAGAAAAGTAACCAATACAGGAGTCTTGAGCTAATTCTCTCCAGGTAAGAGGGAGGATGGGCCACAGGAACAGGGTAACATGTTTCTCCAGGTCAGGATTCCCTTTCATCCCTGTGCCCTCTGATTCTCTGAATGCTGAACCTGCAAGTCTCTTCTGCCAGTGCCTTCTCCGAGTTTCAGATTTCCTTAGTCTTCACCGAAGGATCAGGCAGTTACACTGGCTGATGAGAATTTATCTAGACAAACTACCGTAGCAAATTTGTTTTCTCATACCTTGTTTCCAAGAATTGCCTCCAACCTTGGCCCTACATTGTGCATGGCATCCATTTATTCATTCATGATTTGTGCATTCAGTTCATTCAGCCAACACTTGTATTTAGAGCTTTCCACACGCCAAGTTCTGGCTGAGGAGTGAGTCCCTGTGGGTCTCAAAGATGCATCGCGCCGAGGCCATTTCTTCTTGATTCAGACCAGCACCCCAACCTTTCCCTCTCTCCCATGTTTTAGTCTGGCTATTCCTGCCTTGGTCATGTAGTAGAAAATAGGGGCTGGGAATATTTCTGTGGATAAGGGGGAGCTGGCCTGTGTGGAAGAGGGGATCAGGGGCTTTCAGAAGTAGATGGCACTTTTTGCTACATGGCAGGAGCATATGGTTCCATGTTGGAAGAAGAGCATAGGATGCTATCAGACAGGAGAGCCAGTCCATTGCTGAATCAACCTAGTTTGGAGGATATAATGATGAAGGGAAGGAGCAGAGAAAGCATTCTGGAAGGGAAACTCGGAGTCATGTTTGGCCAAGTCTTGACTTTAGGAGGGAAGGGCTTAGAGTTAACTCAGTAAACAAGTAGAAGAAGACTCTCATTCTCATACTATCATTGCTCCATCGCCATGGCAACCCTGGAGATACCCTATGAACATTTTATGCCAGTGCTATGTTGTGGGAGCTTCTAATAGAGTAAAGAAGCCAAAGTGGATTGAGCAAAATGGGGCTGGGACATAAAAGTGCCCCTGAGGGAGGAGGAGTACCAAGCTAAGATTGGTTGGTCCCAACTGGGGTCAATCTCACAGAAGGAGCCTGGCATGAATCTCAGCAATGCAGGCCTTATGGCGGTTCTATGGTTGTCACAGTGGCCACTTGTTCCTAGGTGACATGTGAGGGATAAGGAGCAAACACTGGTCCTGTGTAAAGGGACTGGAGTGGATGTGGGAATGGGAGCTACCTTTCCTCCTCAGAGCAACTTCTGTGCTTCAGAGTGAGCACCGGAGTGGGTGATAGAGACCTGGGCATATCCTAGGAAGTAAAGATGAACCACGCTCCTGGATGAGGAGAACAGGCTCAGTGAGGCTAAGGAGCCTATCCAAGTTTAAACTGGTCATCAGTGCTTAGCTGAAACTCAAACTCAGGCTTTCAGATTCTAAGCCAATATGTAGCTCTTATTCTGTGACTAACATAAACCAATTAGGCCAACCCTACTGTGTGTGTATGGGGCAGGGGGGGGGAGGAGCACATCAGATAGAGACAGAAAGACAGAGACAGGGACAGACTGACCGAGATGATAACTTGGGCTTTGGAGCAAAGGGAAGAGGTGATAGCCAGGGATTCTTCAGATAGTTTGATAACTATATTTTAGCTTTACCTGGAGGCGCAGACAATAACATTTCAACCATCCAATGACTAATCAGAAGATAGAAGAATGTCATCTACCATCCTGTCCCCTAGGCCAAACTGTAATGGGCAGGTGACCAAAGACACAGGCTTTTTGGCTTTGAAGGTGCTGACGAGAGGCCTTGATTCTGGGGGCAGATTCTCCTGCCCGCTCCCTGGGTCTGTTTCCCATAGTTCATACTGTCTGAGGATCTGGGCAATAAAAGAAGTGCAGACAGATTCAAGGATGTGCTTAATGCCAAAATGGGGAGGTGTCATGGATTAAACATTTGCCATGAGGAATTTAGACTACAGATTACTGCATGTAAGTCAGTAGGGGTGTGTTGTGGAAAAGCTGGTTTGTCCCGTGGAATGTTGGATCTGTAGCATAAGCAACCCCCCCACATGGGTAACTGGGAACTCCTTCACCGCCCTCCTGCAGCCACTACTATACCCCTACCTTGTGGAATGCCCCTGTCTCAGTTAGGGTTGCTGTTGCTGCAATGAGACACCATGACTGAAGCAACTTGGGGGAGGAAAGGGTTTGTTTGGCTTACATTTCCAGATCACTGTTCATCGTCAGAAGCCAGTACAGGAACTCAAACACGGCAGGAACTCAAAGGAAGTCACAATAGGAACTCAAACTTGGTGAAAGAAGCGGATGCAGAGGCCATGGAGGCGTGCTGCTTACTGGATTGCTCAACCTGTTTCCTTATAGAAGCCAGAACCACCAGCCCAGGGATGGCCCCACCCACAATGGCCTTGGCCCTGCTCCATCAATCACTAGCTAAGAAAGATCTCCTACAGCCAGATCTTATGGAGGCATTTTCTCAGTTGAGCTTCCTTCCTTTCAGATGACTCTAGCTTGTGTCAAGTTGACATAAAACTGGCCAGCACAGCAACTTTTCATAAGCACTTTAGTTAGCTCGATGCTCAAATCAAGTATTTCTACCTTATTTCGTGGTGATATTTCATATTTTACCTATGCCCTTTGCTAGAAAACCAAATGCTAGACCAGGCTCTCCATCCCTCTTCAGATCTGCTTCTCTTTGGGTTATCTTTTGCCATTTGGCCAAAGATTTTGGGCCAGGATCATAGAATAAGGAGAGAAATTAGGGGTAAATAAAGAATATTTGGGTGCCCCCTAAGATAAGCCCTTAACCTCTCTAGCCCCTTTGTCATCGGTGGTGGCTAGTCCTCCTTGCTGCTTGACTACATCTGAAATTAACTAAAAGTCCAAGTAGATGAGGGATTTTTTTTCTTAAGTTATTTAAAGTTGGAAAACTGACTTCTAACCCAGATCCCTTGAGGTGGGAAAATCTACCTTTAATCTGGGCCACATCTTCTTTTGGCTGCCTAAACAAAAGACATACAACTCTCCCTTTGCCTGCTTGCTGTAGCTCTTCCTGGCATTTCCATCCCTTCATTGACATTATAGCCTACTTTCTAAGGATTCTGGCATATACTGAAGACCAGCAGAGACATCCAGCCTTGTGGACTGAACAGCTACTGGATTCTTGGACCTTCTTTTGGTAGACAACCATTGTTGGACTAGCTGGACCATAGTCTGTAATCCTAATATATCTAGTGCATGCATATGTGTGGATATAGATAGATAGATAGATAGATAGATAGATAGATAGATAGATAGACAGACAGATAGAGACAGAGGAAGAGAGACAGAGAGATGCATTCTATCAGTTCTGTTCCTCTAGAGAAAACTCTGACTGATATAGCATCCATTTCTGCATGTGAACATGAGAGTAGTCACTGGGGGTTATTTTTATGGTCACTTCCAGCTTCATCGGCTGCATTATGCACACCTCTTCCAGTAAGATTGTGTGCAAGAACTGCCTTAGGAGCGGAATCAGGTTGGAGGAAACTATTTCCAGAAACAAGACACCTTCCTGCTTTGTAGCATCTTCCTCTCCTCACCCCCGTTTATCACCCTGAATTAACCTTTCCCTCCACAAACTCCCCTTCCTAGCCAGTCTTGAAAGGACCCCCCCAGAACCATTAGCACCATCACTTTGTCTGTTTCCTCCAGCCAGCCTTCCCCACTCATCACAGCTTCCTCAGCATGGAGGTCACCAGGCCTCTCTCCCCGGCCTGAGCCAGGAGCATCTGTTAGCCCGACTCATTTTCCCCCCACTGGAAGCACAGGCTCTATTAGCACAAGAGCATCAGGACCATTTGCTGCTGTGCAGGGCGTGGCTTGTGGGTGGCAACTTAGCACCCTGTAGTCACCTGCCTGAACGTGTCACCTGGAATGGACCCAGAGCCTTCACACTTCTCATCTTTAACACCTGACAGTCCCCTCCCCTGCCTTCAGTACTTTTAAGACCCATCAGTTTGTGTCACATGAAGCATGCACTTCTAATTCTGGGAAGAAACGGTGCTAATGGATTGCTTTAAAAAAATCATAAGGATGCTAGGGCCAGGGTACCTGGGCTATTCCTATACAAAAGGATGAATGGTACAGGATGTCCTGTAAGTACTCATGCCTTGCACTTGTGTAGCACTTTACATCTCTTGTAATGTCTTCTTTGGTCTTGGGTGAAAGGATCATGACCATTTTAGGGAAAGAAACTGAGGCCCAAGTAAGGGACCTGGTGCACGAAGACAAAGCTAGCTAGATTTTCCAGCTCTGAGAGTTTGGGAATCTATATTACATCCTACTACATCCTGGCTGGTCCTTAGGTGAGCTACTGAAACTTTTCCCGCCCACAGAATGGGAATAATGATAACTGCCCCGTTCTGCAGTGCTAGAAGGCTCACGGGTGGAGGGGTGACGGTGGATGCAGGTAAGTGTGGACAAGGACTGGCTCAGAGCTTTCTGCCCACCTCGTTGGTTGAGGTGCTGCTGCTCAAGGTGGGGTTGGTGTAGGGCATGCTGGCAGCAAACCTTGCAGAGCTCCTGGACCAGTCCTGGCTCCCGGCACTGAGCATTCCTCTTGCCTGAATGTCAAACTTACTTTAAAAAAATTGGAAAGTAACAAAGAAGCGAGGAGGCATTCTCAACAGTGCATCTGGTGAGGTTTGTACTTAGAAGATGCTGAGGAAAGAAGCCAAGGCCTGGAGAAGAAGTGATTTAGGGCCCGGGGCCAGCAAGTACAAAACGCGTTTGACAAAAGATGAAAAGAGCAGGAGAGGAGATGACAGCTGTGGGCGGGAAAAGCTGTAGAAAGTTACACCCGAGCTGGGCGTGGTGACAGACAGTGGGATGGAGCGAGGAGAGCCACATGTGAGGCCTGAGGTGGCTAGAAAGCCAGATGAAAGTTTCTCCCAGTTCTACAGTGCCAGAAGAGAGCAGGGTAGGCTCAGAGGGGGCGGGTGATGGTGGATGCAGGCAAGTGTGGAAAAGTACTGGCTCAGAGCTTTCTCCCGACCTCTTTAGTTGGGGTGCTGGAACTCTTAGCACTGAGCTAGTCAGTCCCTCTAGGCTAGTGAGGAATAAGGTCTTTCAATGCCAGTGGTGACTATCTTGGGTGTCTCTGGGGCCACAAGAAGAACCCCTATTATTGATGGAGGCTCTATCACAAACAAGCTGTTCTCACTTTCTTACCTTGTCTGCCCCAGAAATAAACCTTCAGAAGGTCAGAGTAGCTATATTGTCCCTCCCCCTGCCCCCCTGCCCCCTTGCCCCCCTGCCCTTTAGCCTGAGTCTCCTTCGTTGATTATTCCCAGGCCTTCCTGAGCCTGCCTGGGTCATCTCTCCAGACAGAGAACCCAATTCCTCTTTGCTCTGAGATCTGCTTCCTGCCCACCTCCTCTCCTCCTGCCCCGCAGCCCCCCTGCACCCTCCCCCCTCCCCTGCCACCACCGTCAAGGCGAGGTTCCTCTGCTCACCCTTTGACTCAAGCCAGACACCCTGGACACATGCTCTTTCTTTGTTCAGCCCAGCTCCTCGAGATCTCCACGTCTCTGACCTTCCTGCCCAGCTCCACGCCTCATCTCTCTCCCACCCCGGTAACTGCAGCAACCTCAGCTGCCCTCCCAACTTAGACCTGAGTGGCACCTGTCCAAGATCACACTCCCACAGGCTAGAGCTTTCCAAATGCAGACTCACAGTGCCTCATGTGACACTCTTTTCTGACACAGTGTACAGTCTTGCGGAAGGCAGGTCAGGATGAGTTTCCTGGCTACAATGTACAATGTTCCCTGCTACTCTCTTTGCTCGGGGCACTCCTTTGTCTTTGAGTAATCCAGACAGCCTGTCTCCTCTCTGAGCTGATCATAATCTAAGGCCAGCATCTTCCTGACAAGCACACCTGCCTCTGAAAAGCAACTATCGCCCCAAATTGCAAGCATCCATTCACTCTCTGTCCCCTACCCAAGCTTTGAGGGACATGTCCCTGACCTCTTGTTCTTGGTTCATCAGAGTCAGCACTATGAATAGAGACCCACAGGGTACCTTAAATCCATTCTCAAACTCTCTACTGAAAACAATGTCCGCCAGTGCAGGAGTGGGAATGAATCCTCAGAACAGAGTGAGAAAATCAAATCACGGCAAATTTAAAGCCACCTTCACTCCACAAAGGATTCCCGTGTTCACTCATAAATCCAAGGCCATAATCGGCAAGCGCTTATTGATCATACTGCTCCCCTGACATGTGCTAGGGACCTTATATATTGTGCTCTCGCTTAAGCCTCACAACTTTGCTATGATCTTAGTTTTAGAGATGAGGAAATTGACTCTGGCAGGTAGAGTAACTTGCCTGTAAGGAATATAAAAATGTAGGAAAGTGGCCATGCCCCTAGGAAGGCAGTCTCCCTGTAAAGATAGACAGCCTTGTGGAAGGGGGTGGTTCATAAACTGTGGTGGAGGAAGCTCTTTAGGCTGAGGGAGGCATAGTACCTACAACTAAGCACCTGTGGGGGAGAAGTGATGGGACAGGGAAGGTGTGTAGAAGATGTCAATAAGCCATAACCAAGGGAGGTAGGTGAGCTGGTTTGGCGGGAACAGAGGGCTCCTATGAGGGAACTATGGACAGGGAAAGGGCTGAAGGGCACGTGACTGCAAGCAGAGAGGATCGTCAGGAATGATGGATGTACGGCAGAGCTGGGACACAGTTTAGACTTGAGAGGACAAAAATAAGGGGATAGAAACAGATTTGGGGAAGGGTTGACTCAGAGATCATCAGCTTAGGAAGGTGTAGAAGCCTTGGTTTTTGGTAGCTGACCTCCAAGAGCTTTTCCAAGGGACACACGATGAAGAGTCCCTGGAGAAGAGATACTGGATACTGGGCTTCAGAGGAGCACACTTGAGCTCCATGTGTCTGGCCTTTTCCCAGAGCCATAGGCATAGTTCTGATCTCAGCTGCTCCCTTGTAGGGAAATTTCTCCTCCTGAGAAAAAGAAGGACATAGTTAGTTCACTGAGCCTGTAGCTGAGAAGTCTGGAAAATAAGAGAGAGCATCATGAAACATGGAGAGGACACATCATTTTTGGCCCGTTTCTAGAACATTCTAACATATAGACTTTAGGACACAAAGTGCAGAGAAAGGCCAGTCTTAAATAAGACTTGAATCAACATCTTAGAGTTTCTATTACTGCGATAAACACCATGACCAAAAAGCAAGTTGAAGAGGAGGGAGTTTATTTGGCTTACACTTCCACAACACCGTTCATCACTGAAGCAAGTCAGGACAGGAACTCAAACAGGGCAGGATCCTGGAGACAGGTGCTGATGCCAAGGTCATGGAGGAGTGATGCTTACTGGCTTGTTCCTCATGACTTTCTCAGCTTGCTTTCTTATAGAACCCAGGACCACCAGCCCAGGAATGTAACCACCCACATTGGGATGCCCCCCCCCCCCGTTGATCATTAATTAAAAAAATACCTTACAGCTGGATCTCATGGAGGCACTGTTCTCAATTGATGACTCTAGCTTGTGTCAATTTGACATAGAACCAACTAGAATAATCAGTGGGTCTGATATCCCTTAAGGGTATGGCAAAAAGGTGGGTGAAAGACTAAGTGGGGAGCTGGCGTGTCTGGTTTTAGAGGAGTTTCTGCTACTTACTGTCACCTCTGTGGTAAGAGAGGAGCGATGCAGCACCTGCTCCAGGAATCACTGTGCATTTAGAGCTCTGGGAAGAATACCTGAGACAGAGCAAGCATTCGGTAAGGGTAGCTATTATTACTATTGTGCCATGTGATCCCAGCAGGGCTAAAATAAGACATGAAGGCGCCCTGCACCCAGACACCAAAGATCTTTTTCAGGAAACACTCAAAAATAAGTCTTGGCCTATCCCCAGCACTTGCTGGTCCCAGGAAGGAGCTTCTGCATTTATAGAACCTTTAAAGAGCACTCTTTTACACACACACACACACACACACACACACACACACACACACACACACCTGCCATCTGGGTAGTATTGGTACTAATTGATCTAAGTCCTGGTACCAAAGGGTAGCCCCTTCACAAGGTACCTAAGCCGAGGAGGTGAGATCCCTCTACACAGCTTCCAGCCAGCCTGTGTCCCATTCACTTTCAAGTGTCTGCTCAGCATAAATGACCTTAGATGGCTCACAAAGTGAGCCTGGTGCACAGTGGAGCAATGGTCATTTCTTGAAGTCTAACTCAAAGGGGAATCTATGTTCTCTAGGGCAAGTAGATATTCTGAGCCCCCACTGCACTTGTCTGCACACACCACGGAGATGTCCCAAGGAGTCAGGCTAGAGTTTAAAGTGTCCTTACAGAGGAAAAGCCACAACGGTAAGAATAGAAGAGTGTGTGCTGGCCTCATACCAAGAGCAGGAGCCACCCTGATGTTCACATCAGTATTTATGTTTTTGGCAGAGGGTGGGCAGACGTAGGTAAATCATGATTTAATGTGATGGATCATTAAGTGTGCTTTCAGGTGCCAGTCAGTAAAGTAGTCCAGGTCTGACTTGTGGAGAAAGAAGACAGTGAGGGAGAGCTCACTGAAGCTGACTTTTATATCTAATAGTCTATTACTTTTTCTGAGAGTGTGGCCTTTTCTGGTATTTAGACACCATTTCTTTTATAAAATAATGATGGTAGATGATGGGAATACATATTATATATGCAAATCAATGACCGGATAGGAGGACAGTGTTCAGTACAAGTAAATACACAATTTAAATTTTTCTAGAGTCATGTTTTGAACAGAATAAAAGAAGAAAGTGAAATTAACTTCAATAATATATTTTATTTACCCCCAAAATGTCAAGTAATATCATTTTAATATGTTACTGATATAAAAACAAGCTATCAAAAGAGTTGACATTCTTTTTCTCTGGAATGGTCACAGTTTATTTCCATTCAGGCTCACATGCCCAGTAGTTGCATGTAGCCAGTGGCTGCCATAGTGGGTTGAGTTTTCTAGACGAATATGTGCGCCATAGTCCAATGGAATTCAGTCTCTCACATGACGAAGAATTGTTCACCATTCCTGAGATTTTGGCAAATGTGAACAACCTGCCTTCTAAACCGGTTGAGTATTTCCTAAGCAGTAGAGATATGCTAAAGAGCATACCAGGCATTATCCCAGATGCTGTTGCAGAACCACCATAGCCCAGCACCTCCTCCTCATCACTTCACTGTGGCCCCGTGCTCTAACCTGTGACTCCTCTTTAGTTTTTATGGCATGCTTGGTCTCTGCATTCCTGATTTTGGCCCTCTTTCCCTAGTATTGAAATCTCCCAGAGCTTGGTAAAAGGCTTTCCCTCCTACAGCCCCCTGGGCACCTCTGCTGCTGCCACTTCGCTTGTCCATACACTCATTCTTCAGGCGTGTATTGTTTACCTACCGTGTTTAGTCATCGTGCTATGTGCAGAGTTATAACTACAGCTAAGTCTTTGTTTACACTATCACCATGGTCAGTAGAGGATAACTTTACAATACTTGGCAGTAAATTAGAACAATGGGATGAAGGGAGAGTCCTAGACAGTCAAGCTAAGGAGAGGAGGCATGAGCACCCAGACCATAGAACAACGGTTCTCAACCTGTGGGTCATCACATATCAGATATTTACATTCTAACTTATAATAGTAGCAAAATTACAGTTATGAAACAGCCAACAAAAATCATTTTATGGTTGCGGGATCACTACAACATAAGGAACCAAATTCATGGGTCTCAGCATTAGGAAGGTTGAGAACCACTGCCATAGAAGAAAACAGTCACTTCACACACAAGGGAGAGATGGTGCCTGCAGAGATCCAGAGTGCACAACAGAACAGGCCGAGCACCGTGTGTGGCTGGAACCTTGAGGGAATGGCAGGCTGGAGTGGGAAGAAGCGAGGATGGGAGAGCAAGCCAAGCTTAGGTGTCTCAGTTGTAGGCTGTGAACAGTTAGAAAGCACAGAAAGGGACAAAGGCCTGCAGCTTTAGGCAGATCACCCCAGCCGCTGCAGATCCAACAGTTTAGGGGGAGATGGAGTCACTTAGGAAGTTGCTGCAACCATCTAGAGAAGGCAGGAATGGGACCTAGAGAAAGAGCCAGATGGAAAGACAAAGAAGATGAACTGCCAAGCTAGGTTTAATTAGGGTGGTCAAGAGGGAGGCAGAACCAGGGTAAAAGCCATTCCTTTGGCTTGGGCACATGGTGGAGGATGAGCTGGGGGATACAGCCACATAGGAGAGGCTGCAAGTGAGTCATGAACACATTCATGGGGTTACCCAGGAGAGGATGCCCATTGGTGAGTTAAAGCTGGGGCATTAGCAAACAAGTGGGCATTTGGTGGCCCAGAAAGAAGGAAGAATGAGAAAAGCGTGGCCTAAGGGAAAGTCTTTGCAGAATGGTAGAATTTCGGAGGAGGGAGAGAGTAGGAAAGTCAAGAGGACAGGGCCATGAAGGAGACAGCCACGCTAGGGTTATCTCACCAAGGCTAAGGGCAAAGAATGAACCAAGCGCTTCATAGCACAACAAGAAAGATGAAGGCTGTGAAGTGTTCATTTAAGTTAGCATCATGAGAGAGTAATGGAAACCTTGGCAGGGTGTTCTCAAAGGAGAGGTGGTACAAGAGCCCTTGAAGGCTGTGTGGGCTGATGACATTGTGTAGATGAGGCCTGGCTGTGCTGTCTGATAGGGTTCTCCAAGCTTGGGTGCTTTAAGGAAGCTGAGTAAGTTTAGTCATGAAAACCCAAAAAAAGCTTATCTCTGCCACACAGTAGTCACCTTGGGTAGGTCAGTCCACTGTTCTGGTCCTCACTTCATTTATTTAAAGAAAAACAAGTAGCTGGAGGCAACGATTTCTAAGCTTATTGAAACCACATAAGATTCTGTTTGCTATAATGTGTGGTATGCCTTACTTAAATCAATAGCTACATTTGCGTTTCCTATATGTAGGAACCTGAATGGACCAGGGAAAGGGAGAAAGTGCAAGAGGGCAGATAGGCTAGGTTTTGAGGGAGAAGCTTAGGTAATGGAGAACGCCCACCCCACCAGAAATCTCAGAACCTTTCACACGTTCATAATTATTGGTGAACCACCAAAAGTAACATTCTATAAAACTAATCTAATCATCTTCTGTCAACTGCCAAATCCTCTTGGCCCCTGTCTACTTTCTTTGCTGATCATACAGACAGCTCCCAGAAACATTGCCCAGCAGCTCACAGTGAGAGAACCAATTAAACAGAGGATCTCCAAAGCTGCTTCTGGCCAGACAGTACAAAAACCCATTAGGGTTTTCTTTTGGGAGTATGGGGGCTCACACAAAAGTCTTCCAGCTACTGGTTGTGACTTAAAGCCAGGAACAGAGACACAGCATTTAAGTAAATCCAGGCAATAAGGTCTCATACCTTACTACCCCCTCCCTGCCTAGCCTCTTAGTTGTCATGACAGAACCCATGGGACTCTCTTACCTTGCCAGGAGGCAGGATGTTCAGAACTGATTTCTGGGTTCATCGTTCTGATCTACAGCCTGCAATTAATCAGACCGTGGAAGTGGCCTAGAAGTGTCAAGGCACAGATTTCATGAGATTTCTGATGCTACTGAAAGCAGATAGCTAATAAATCCAAGGGATGTTGATATTCTCCGAAGAACAAGTGAAGACATTGAACAGGGCTGGCAGAGAGACTCTTCCGAGAATATGCTGGTACCTAGAGGCAAGGGAAGGCATGTATGTGTTGGCCTAACTAGGACTACCCTGAGACCAGGTACCCTGCAGAGCGGCGTTGTGGGCTGAAAAGGAGAAATGGCTGTAATATCATCTAGGACAGCTGTTGTTGTTACTAAAAATTCTGCAAGGGAATTTAGCCTCAGTTTACTAGGGCATCCATTGCATGAAACAGATTCACTTCCACCATCATAGGTGTCCCCAGCAAGTCATTGCAGGTGGCACACAACTGTCACTTTTCAGTGTATGCTAGACTGTGAAAGGAGAGTCTTGAATCAGGGGCCATCCTAGAACTCCTAGTGAGATGATGACTAAAGAAGGAAGAAAAGGGGGTAAAGGAAGGAGAGAGGGAGAGATCATTCAAATACTAACTCCTCTCTGAATGTAGAATCCCCAAGGCATCACTTACCTAGCATCATCTTGTGAATGGAGGCCATCAGAGCATGAACAAAGGGTCCCATGGGGACTCTTGGGCCACAGCGTGTTGAAGAGAGACAGAACAGGATGTAATCCCATGGCTCTTCCTCCAAGTACTGAAGGGAATTTATGTCTTACCCAGGGGAGCAAGGTGGATGAAGAAGATGACGATGATGACGATATTCCCTCTCTCTGTTCCTCCCCCTCCCCCTCCTCCCCTTCCTCCTCCTCCCCCTCCTCCTACTCCTCTTTTTCTTCCTCTTCCTCTCCTTCTAATGTAGCCAAGGGTGCCTATATTTTATCTGTATTTATAGAATAGCTACTTGATCCCCACAGGGGTCACATATCAGTTATCTTGCATATCAAGTATTTACATTATGATTCATAACAGTAGCAAAATTACAGTTGTGAAGTAGCAATTAAATTATTTTATGGCTAGGTGTTACCACAGAATAAGGAACTGTATTAAAGGGTTGCAGCATTAGGAAGATTGAGGACCAGTGAGTTATAGCTTAAAATGATTTTTACCTTCTCATAGTTTCTATGGGTCAGGAATCGTGTTATGGTGTAAGTGAGTTCTCTGCTGTAGGGACCCTCCCGATGCTGCCCCCAAGGAGTCATCTACAACTGGTGTCATCTCAGAGGCTGACTGGAGAATGACCATCCTCCAAGTTCCTTCACATGGCTTTTGGTGAGATTCGGTTAGCAGTCCTATGTGGGGCTCTACAACATGGCAGTGTGTCCTCCCAAAGCAGGTAAACTTAGCTCTTGTAACTTAGTCACAAGGGTAAGAAATAATTTATCTCTATTTTTCCATTTCCCTCACTCCACAGCCACAGCAGCAAATGGAAAGCCAGGCATATGACTCCCAGTGAGAGTGGGGCTAACTTCTTGTGAGAGAGTTGTGTGTGCCTAAGGAGGCCAGCAGGCAAGGTGTGTGAGGAAGCCGGATGAAGGGAGACAGCAGCTTTGGGTTCAAGTGG
This sequence comes from Acomys minous, assembly GCF_964271855.1. Lineage (NCBI taxonomy): Eukaryota > Metazoa > Chordata > Mammalia > Rodentia > Muridae > Acomys > Acomys minous. Next base: position 106,044,445 of record NC_140489.1, on the reverse strand, counting down.
CCTTTCCTTAGATATATTCTGCTCCTTGGAAAGGAGTCATCAGGGTCAGCCCATCAAGGGAATAGGTTATACAAAAAGGGTGTGGCTCGGGGCAATCTGTGAAGCTTCCTACCACAGTGCTTAGATGAGGTCCTCAGCCTATCACCTGTCTGCTTTGGCCTACTTTCCCCATTCTGATTAGGCTGAGATTCTATAACATGCTAAGCAATATAAAAGCATAGCAACTCTTGGTATTGTTTGAAATGTCTTTTATGAGACAGGGGATTTCACAGACACTAAGAGAGAATGGCTGTTGAGGCAAGAAGTAGGAGCAGTGTATGTTTATGCGGATGAACAAATTAATCTGCATGTGAAATCCCAGTGAAATTGACATGAAATAAAAATTTCATGCCTTATGATGTGTCTGTGTTGCCCATGAAATGGGATTAAAAGGAATTTCTGATTTTACACCCATCATACTTTCTCTGCTGTCTGCACCTTACCCTTCTAAACAGTTGGGTGTGAACTTAAGGGTCAGCCGCAGAGTAGGCATTTTGTGTTTTTATGTTCATCTCCTTTTTTTTTTTTCTCCTGACATCAGGTGTCCTTCCACGGAACAGAGCTCTGAGTGGATTAGATGTTCTCAGCGTGAAAAACAAGATGTGATTGCAAAAGCCAGTAGCAAGCCCACTCGGCACTCTGTTCTGAGGAGACTGACATCCAGGAAAGGTCACTGGGCTCAGAGCTGGCTGGCTCCCTTCACCTGTCTTCCTCATGCCCCGAGAGTTGGATGCTGGCGAGGAGGAGGAAGAAGAGACTGTGCGTCTCTAAGGTTTCTCCTGGCTTGGAGTGGATGACAGCAAGAACGGCAGGTGGAGGTGGAGGAAGGAGGGTGTTCCCTACTCCACCCCCGCCGCACCCCACCTGCTTGCACAGGGGACTCTCCTCCCCACCCGCTTGCACAGGGGACGCTCTCGGGCACACAGCTCTCTCCCAAGAAACTAGTCCCTCCTGTGTTGAGAATCATATGACTGTGCTTCCCTTTATCTCTCTGGCTGTGAAGTTAGGGAAATGGAGCATATGGCGATAATTTATTTTCATCCTGAGACCAGCCTTCTACAGAACAACCACAAGTGTTGGGGTTAGTTTCTGTTTAGGCTCAGATGCCCATAAAGCATCCGACTCAGCCTTGCAATGGGTATGTTCCACCCACCCAGTGAGACTCCAGGAGGGCAGCACCTCTCTTGGGGTACCCCCAGAAAGCAGGTCCCCTAGCTGCCTGTACCTGCCCAGCCACACAGCCTGTTTCTCCTGCTAGGCAGATCCCTGCTTTCTAGGATGCAGTAGAAACTCCTTTTTTTCTGAGTGTGGGTGCATAGGTGGCCACAGTGTAAAGAGGTACAGAATAGGCATGAACAGCAGCTAGATCAGAGGCTTAGGGTTCCATTGCTGTGAAGAGACACCATGACCATGGCAACACTTATAAAGGAAAACATTTAACTGGGGCTGGCTTATAGCTTCAGAGGTTTAGTCCGTTATCGGCATGGCAGGAAGCATGGCAGAAATTAGTCAGACATGGTGCTGGAGAAGGAGCTGAGAGTTGTTCCTCATCTTGATCTGAAGGCAGCAGAAGGAGACTGTGTGCCACACTGGGAGTAGCTTGAGCATATATGACCTCAAAGCCCAGCTCCACAGCGGACTCACCTCCTCCAACAAGGCCACGCCCACTTCAACAAGACCACACCTCCTCATAGTGCCACCTACCCGCCTACGGACAAGCTTTCAAACATATGAGTCTATGGAAGCCAAACCCATTTAACCACCACAGTTGGTCTGGTATGGGGGTATTACTGTAGCTCTTCACTAGCCGCAGTGAGCTACTTAGCCCCTCTGTGCCTGCCTCCTTAGTCCTCCTCAGCCCATCATGATAGGGAGAGCCAGCGGAGCACATGTAGCATGGTAGACAGCAAGAGGAAATGGAAGAACAGGCTGGAGACCTGTTATAATCTTTAAACACTTCTCCCATAACCTACTTGCTCTAACTAGCTCCCTTACCTCCCTATACAGCAGCATCCCTCACTGGGGCAACCCGGCATTCAAAACATGGACATTCAAAACATTTCATGCCTTACAGTGTTATCTGTGTCACCCATGACACGAGATTAAAAGGTGAATGGCATGAAGAAGGCTAATGAACAATTGCAAGGCTGAGTCAATGTGAGAGAGCATTTCAGGTTTAAAGCCCAACAGTATGAATCTGGAAAACAATGGGCACTTCCTAAGCTACTGTGAGCATTACACACCTGAGGTGCTCCACACGGCGACTGGCAGTAAGGGTTCCACCAGTGGTCGCTTAAATACACTTTTGTGGTGGATATTGTTACCACCCACCCTCCACCTAGCTGTGGCCATGTTGCCCACTCAGTAACTGCCTTTAGTCTCTCCCTTCCAGGATGCCAGCTTCCATTGCCAGGCTCACAGCCACTGAGCAGCTCTCCTCTATCGCAACCTCATAGCGATAATAGTTAGGCTCTCACTCCGATTTGAAGTTAGCTGGCCTGCCTCTCTTATCACTCCCTCTGGTTATTATACTTGAGCATGAAGTCCGGAATGTTTATAATTTATGATCAAGTATTTTCTCCCAGCATGTGGCGAGAGGAAGACCGTGTGTTCCAGGGCCATGGGGACCACTAAGAGCTCCTAGCTCATTAACAAAATGGGGGTGGCCACGACGGCCATCATTCTTCCCTCACAGGCAGCTGGAGCAGCTTATGGTGCTGTGGAATAAAGTGGAGGGTGTTGTCTGCATCTTTACTTGTTGTGATAGGTCGCGGGCATGCTTCTAATGTACTGAGGTTGTTCGTGTTCATTTAGGTTCAGGGAGTGGGCAGGACACAATGGTTCACAGTGAGGCGAGGGGAAGGCTCCTCTTATGCCCAGGGTTGGCCACAGAAGCGCTCCCTGGAAACACCTTAAGCCAGTGACACTGAACCTTACCGAGGCGAGCTGGGAATGCAGGAGGCACGCTGTGCCTCACCTTAATTTGGGAAAGTCACGGCTCTTCGAGGAGTCTTTCAAAAAAAAAAGAAGAGGTCGCAAAACTGTTCAAAATCAGCCTGGAGGAATGTATTATTCAGGAACTGCTGTGGTGGCATTCTCCTGCCTTAAACAGCATACATTCACACAGACAGACAGACAGACAGACAGACAGACAGACAGACACAGATACACACACACACACACACACACACACACACACAGAGACACACAAACACACGTATGTCTATTTCTACACATAGCTACTGCCTTGTCCTCCTCCTGGTTCAGAAGATGAGCCTGTTTCCCCCTCCCCCTTTTTCCTACTTGCTGCTTCCTCCCTCCCAACAAACCCCCTGAATCTTTAATAAATTATCAGCATGCTTCCTTGTCCATCTGCTGGCGCCAGCCGTCAGCACTGGCCGCCTCCTTCATCACCCTCATGGCCCCGGAGACCCCGGTGTTTGATTAATCTTTCAGGTCCCTCCCACAAAAAAAAAAAAAAGCTCACTTCCTGTCTTGACTGACGGAATACAGCTTTAAGGATTTTTCTCAGGCTCCAGTCCATATTATCAGTCCCTAGTGCTGGTCACTGAGCAGGCTATGGGCCAGGCCTTGGACAGCAGGTGATTCCTGTGTGGGACTCATCAATGTCTGTGTGCTTAATGCTACCCGCCCTACACTGGGGAGTGCAGGGACACTAGGGACCAGTGCCAGCTAAGGAGTCATGGTACCCAGAGTGCTCTCATCTCCTGCATGAACCGGGTATGTCCTTGGAGAGGAAATTCTGAGCCTCAGTTTACCCTTCTGCGGAGGCCGCTATGAATATCAAGTGGATGGAGGGCGAGTTCAGGCCCTTCAGGCTGCGGCAGAGGCAGGCAAGCTTGAGGAGGAATACGAGCCTGAGAGTACGGAACACCATCTTGCCCTCTGACCTCTGTGGGCCTACGCGTGGCAGCAGAGCTTCTGAGCTTCCTAGTGTGACAGGAAGCAAGGCTTGTGTCCTACCCTTTTGAATGTGGGAGCTTCCAGGCCTGGTAGCATTCCACCTAGGTTCCAGCTGCTGCTTGAAGCCTTGACAATTCGACTTGCCATCTCCACCCTCGCTTACTCTTCGACCCTGTGAGCCTGCACCCCTAGTCAAGACACACGACACTCCCTTAGAGCAGAAGTTCCCAAACTTCCTAATGCGGTGGCCCACATGCTATAGTGACCCCCCCAACCCTAAAATTATTTTCATTGCCACTTTATAACTGTAATTTTGCTACTGTTGTGAATCATGATGTAAACTATCTGATGTGTAGTGTTTCTGATATGCAAGCCCCATGAAAGGGCTGTTCGGCTCCCAAAGGCGTAGCGACCTGCATGTTGAGAAATATTGCCTTAGAGGCTGGCTCAGCTATTTTCTGTTCCCATTTCCTTGGCACTTGGCATATGCTCAGCACGCCTTATCCACATCTTTCGCAGGAAGTCTGGGAGGACAGCCTTCACCACATTTTACAGGTGGCTGTGCTGAAGCTTAGAGCGGGCAAATGTCACACCGCAGAGCTCACAGGCAGCTCTTGGCAAATCCAGATTGAAGTCTAGGCATCAGACCTAGGTCTACCTCACCAGCATTGATGCTGTAGTCCTTGAGCTCTGTTCCTTCGTTTGCCTCTTGTTGCCTCTTAGCCACTGTCAGCACCAGCAGAGATGCCCCCCAAAGACCCCTTTCCATCACGAGGAAGGTCCAGTTAGGCACAGCAGGAGTCACCTGCGTATTCGGACTGATGTTAGAAATGGCAGTCATGTGCCTGTTTGAGTGGCATCTTTTGCTACCCCTCATAATGATCAATGAGGGAGATTTGCAAGCCAAGACTTACCCTCTCCATTGTGTTGGGGGGAAAAACCTAAAGCTGAGGACATCAGAGGCACAAGCGAATAAGCCTGTGGCATAGCTGGACCTCGGGTATAAAGAGTGCTCACAGCGTTTGGTTCAAATGGCCCATCCTTACCGAAGGCAGGCTACTCCCAGAGCTAGTGTGGACTCACCCTGCTCAGCATAAGAGCAGGCAGCAGCCTGCAGAGCTGGGCCATTTGCTCGAGGTCTCATGCTGGTAGATGGTGTCTACACCCCAAGGCCATGAGCTTGTGGGTTGCTCTACCCTGTTCTCTGCCCATCCTTACTTTACCCTAGGGGACCCAATATATTTTCAGTGGAGGCTCCTTCACACCTCAGGCCTCTATCCTCTGCCTGCGTGCGCATGGTTCTGGGTCACTGTGCATTGACAGGCCTGTATCTCTGATTCGCTAACATCTTGGAGACAAGAAAAGTCATCCCTGTGTTTAAAAGCTCTCTAATAAGGTGGCAATGCCAAAGGCCACCATTCTCCCTCAACTTCCTCCAAGTAACTTGCATCATGAAAGTTGAGTCCTGACTACAGAGGATCTCCAAATGTCTTCATGGCAGAGCCACAACAGTCAGATTGTCCTAGCAGCGCTGGCATTCTGGGTCTCCTTTCTCTCCCTGTTTCTGGGAAGGAGCAGGAGACTACATTAAGATTTCTGACCTTACCTCACTTTTATAGATAATTTGTCCCACTCACTCCCTGGTATCAATCTTATTCGTCCTAGAGTATTCATTGCTGCCCACACCACTGCCAGGGCCTCTCTCCAAGACCCTCTATGCCCTCAGCGATCCTGTAACCTACCAAGCAGGGTCCCCAATATCACTGCCCCCCTCACTTCCTCATTGCTCCTAATGAAAACCAAGGCTATGTCCAAAGACAGACTAGTCCAGATTCTGTTCAGTAGAGGCTGTTTCCAAACATTTTCCATCCTCTTTTTATAAGAGTTTCCAATGCCCAACAGATCACCCTGATTAAGCTGGGTGGCTTGAAAGAACAGAATCCTGGGCCACCTTTGCTGTGTCTATAGGTCAGGAATTGAGAACATTTGACTGGGCAGTACCGGCTTAGCCACCCTTGCTAGGCTTCAGTCAGCTGTCAGCTGTAACTACTGACGTAGAAGGTTTGGCTGGAGTGGGTGGACCTGCTTCGGATGTGGTCCATTCACATGGCTGCCTAGATGACAGTGGTGAGGGCAGGGGACCTCAGCTTCTAGGAGGCTGTCTCTCTAGAGGAATACCTGAGTATCTTTATAACATGACAGCTGGCTCCCCTCCATGTGACCAAGGATGAGGCTATAGAGCTTTCAAGAAGTCACACAGTGTCATATCCCCTATATCCTACTGGTTATATAAAGATTCAAGGAAGGAGGGGACTCCTCAAGAAAATAAAACTCTCTGGGTGGCACTCCCTAGAAGCTATCTGGAAGGCTACCACATGTTTAAGACCTGTAAATGATCATGTCTTTTGCCAACCTGGGCATGCAGGTCCTGACTTTCCCCCTACTCTGCAAAAGGGCATCTGGTATACATACACTCTCTTATGAGGATGCCAACATGAATGGACCTATGGTTCTTCCCTGAATGGCGTAATTAAAGCTGGGGATAGAGTCTCCTCTTGAGAAGGGCTAGGAAAGAGGCATCTTCCATGTGTCAAGTGTAAACAACAGGCCATTTGCCTCTTGGAGACTATGGCATGTTTTCCCAGCAGAGGGGACACTTACTCTGAGTCTTGAAGGATGACCAGGAACTGTGCAGGTGGTAGAAAAGGGGAGGCCATTGCTCCATATGGTATGAGCAACAGCAGAGAGCTAGAGAGCGTGTGAGACTGTGATTATGAAAGAGTCTTGATGAGTGAGACAGGGAGATGGAATTTATACGTCAGAAGCCACTTGAGGGTTTTTCAAGCTAGACAAGGGCCTGGCAGAGCCCCAAGGGATGGGGCTGGAAAGAGCTGTGCTACAGCCATCATGGCTTAGAGATTGACCCAATTGAGATACTGGAGAATAAAGAAATGCCAGACATGAATACAGAAAAGCTGGGATCGGGTGGGCCACAGCTCTGATGGAGACACACCATGAGCAACAGCCTGGACACTCACTCAACACGTTTGTTTTATATTTCTTACCCGAGGAGGCAAGTTTATTGTATAGGGCTGAATGAGGAAGTGGGGCTAGCTAAGGTGAGAGTCGCTGTAGGGGAGCAGTTTTAGGTTGGAGTGAGCCCCGGAAGAGGGAGCTGTGTTTTGACAGCTTCTGCACACTCTGCTTTTAGCTAAGGGATACCCATTCATACTGTCTGTACTTGGATGAAGGGAGGCTCTGCTGTTTGCCATGAGTCTCAGGCACTGGGGTCCTTGACATGTCTGTGTGCATGGCAACAACGCACATTTACTCAGGACTCCATTTGCTCCCCCACAGAATTGTGGTAAGCTGAGGAGAACTGCGGTGGAGGAGGCCAAGGCAGCTCTGAGGTGGGACTTGGTTGGTGTCTCTGATAGGGGACAGGAAGGCCTGTAGGCCAGGGCTTGCCTTTCCCATCATGTCTTCCTGAACTCTTGGTTCTGATTCTGGCTTCCCCCTGGGGCCGGTGCCATGTTAAGCATTTGATCCCACAGAACAATCAATGCAGCATCACCAGGGTGACCACAGGAGATGTCAGGTCTTGAGTGTTTCAGGCCCGGACTTGTATGAGAATCTGGTTAAAAATGTGAGCTGTATTTCCACGAAAATTGAAAATGCATATTTGTTCAATTTATTTTTGACTCCAGAGGGCTCAGTCCCCTCAAAGCCTATCTGTGGGTCTCTGGATTTCTAATTAAAAGCACAGGAAGAAATGGGGGGTGGGGAGGAGAGCAAAACTCTGACCCATCAAGTACGCACTTTAATTCTTTTTTTTTTTAAATGTCCCACAACCCTACCTGTAATTGGGCCACCCCTGAAATCATGAGGCGCAGGAAGAAGTGTACGCCCAGATGGCAGCCGCCAGAGACACTGGCCACATAGCAATTCTCAGGCTGTAGGTTACAATTTTCACGTGAGGCAACGTATTAAACTGAAACGGCCCCAGAGGTAATGGTCATAAAAACAATCCTGGACACATGGAAGCAAATTCTTTCTCATCACGGGACTCTGTTGATTATACTGATGTTGCAGGGCTCTGCTTCTTTAAGGATGCAGGATGGAAAGGGGCAGGTAGCAGGGAGCCAGCATTCAGAAAGGACCCAACCCTGAAGCTGCTGGTCCAGAAACCAATATGATAAGGCTTCTGTTGGCTTGTCATCTCTGCTCTTTGGCCAGAGGCTTGGGTAGCAAGGCTAGAAGGGCCCAGGTTTTGGGCAGAGCCCATGACTTGGAGTCTGGTTCCCGTGACTGTTAGGAGACACTGCACTTGAACTCAAGAGTGTGTGAATATGTCCATACTTGTTTCTGTTTAAACTCCAAACCCACGAATCCACACACATCCCCCCTCCCCCCGCCCATGGCGGACACTTAGCTTCAGTCATTCTCAGACGATGCCCACGGTCCCACGCCCTTCGTTTTGTTTTGCTCTCAAAGATTTTACTTATCATGTGCCTTTGTTGCCAGGTGTTCACTGCTTGTATATTGCACGGACCTTCCTCCTACCAGCATCATCATCACCTTCCACAATGAGGCACGCTCCACGCTACTCAGAACCATCCGCAGGTAAAGCCATCTTCCTGTCTGGGGGCCAACACTTAGCCTAGTACTTGGTCAAGCTTGTGTCTGCTCACTGGGCATCCTGTAGGCATGTGCCAGGCACTGGTCTATATGTCAAACGTTTCTACTTTGTCACTCTTTCACATGCTGAGAGTGTCCGGTAACTTGCAGAGGGATGGATAACAGACCCTTTGCCCATCTGTGCCAGGCTACCTGAAGAACACGGGCAGGCATGGTCACAACTGATGGCTCAGACAGACAAGTTGCTTGTTCCACCATCAGCCTTTGGCTAGGATCAGAACTTGAGTCCTGGGCTGCTTATCCTTACATTTTTCCAAAGCTGGGACAATGGTGGGATGTGTGGGAACAGCTGCAGGCAACCATTAATGTATCCTTTCTGGGCATCTACTGTCAGCTCCAGGCCTGTTTGCCCCAGGCCTCCCTGCCACCTTGACAGTCTCAGACACACTCCTCCTATGAGAGCTCTGCTCTAACAAGGATGGCCTGTGGCCTACCCAACTTTTCCATATGCTTAAGTCTCCATGCCAGCCACAGGCTAACTAGCCCTAGAAAATGGGCCAGGGACCTGATTAGAAACTGTGCCCCCATGTTCTCATGAGACTCTGGCAGGTTTCAACTACCATTGTCTAGAACGACACCCCTTTCCTCTACCCAACTCCATCTCTTCCTACCAGACCAGCTGCCTTTGACTTCCTTCCTCAGATCCCTAACAGTAGCTCCCATGTCCTAGTAAAGTCTCCAGAGCTCCTGCCCTGAGCTAGGGAGGTGAGTAGGTCAACAGAGACAAGCGAGCCCTGGGAGTTCTACATCAAGGTCACATAGCACAGCACCAGGATTCTGGCCCATGCCCTGACTTTGAGTCCTCTCAGCTGCCTGTACCTGGAAGGTGAGTCACAGGGAAGGGTTCAGCAGGAGCTTTAGGTATCCAGCCAGAGCTTTAGGTGTACACAGAGTCCAGCCTCCCTCATAAAGCACCCACAGAAGCTGCATGTTTGTTTTTTGTCAACATGACACAAGCTAAAGTCATTTGGGAAGAGAAACTTCAACTGAGAAAACACCTCTATCAGATTGCCTGTAGTGAAGTCTGTGCAGGCATTTTCTATTAGTATTAATGACTGCTATGGGAAAGCCCTGCTCACTATGGGCAGATGGCCCTGGGTGCTATAAGAAAACAGGCCGAGCAAGCCATGAGCAACAAGCTGGTAAGCAGCATTTCCCCATAGCCTCTGTGTCAGTTCCTGCCTCCAGGTGCCTACCTTGACTTCCCCTTCATGCTAGAATGTGTCCTAAGAGTTGTAAGATGAATGAAAGCTTTTCCTTTTCAAGTTGTCTTTGGCCGTGGTGTTTTTCACAGTGATAGAAACCCTATGACACTTAATGTCTCAGAGGCATACAGTTTACTAGGCATCATGAGGGAAAGGTCATCTGATACACAGAGGGAAAAAATGAGATTAAACATGGATGGGCCAGAGAGAGTATGAAGCACAGCAAATACCCATCTCGTCATCTCCATCACCGTCCACACCTGTGTGCTATGGAATCAGGGAATTCTGGGTAGAGGGAAGCAAGCTTGCTTGGCAGCAGGCTCATGTCAGGGGGACATACCACATCTTATGTCCACCTGTCACTAGATGTTGAATGTCTACTGTGTCGGGGCAGTGACTCACTTCCAGAAAAGCACCCACCCCTGTGTAAGAAAGAGCAATTTCACCTGCAGCCCACATGTCTTTGGTACCTGATGGCTGGCTATTTCCCCCAGCCACCAATCCTGTCCTGGCTTCTGTACCCACCTCACAGGGGGCTCAGCTCACATGTGATTTCCCAACGAGACAATCGTTCCTGACGTATGCACACAAACGTACCAGGTCGCTACCGGTGTCACCCAGAGTGTCACCATAGACTGTGAAGAGCTTTGGTGGTTTGCAAATCACTGTAGTCAAATGGAGGTGACAAGGAAAAGGGTGGCTTCTGTGAAGACTCCATCAGTGTCCTAGGCTGCTCTTGCTCCCTAGCTGAGGGCTGGGACATGGGAAGGCACAAGTGACGGGATCCAGCCTGATGGAAGGGAGGACGGGAGAAGAGAGAGTCACAACCGTGTCAGGTGGAGAATCAGAGACACCAGTGCAAAAAATGGAAGCCTCAGAATCCAAGGTGGGGGTAGGGAGCATGGGACAGAAAGATGGTTCAGACAGTAAAGGCGCTTGCCACCGAGTCTGGAAATGGAACTCAATCTCTGGGTTCCTCATGGTGGAAGGATAGAGCCAACTCCTGAAAGCTCTCCTCTGACCCGCACATAAGGACCATAGTAGGTGTATGCGCGCGCGCGCGCGCGCGCGCGCGCACACGCACACACACACACACACACACACATACACACACACACACACACACACGTAAACAAGTAGATAGAAAGAACAAAGAAAGAATGAAAAAATGTAGATACATAGACAGACAGACGGATAGACAGATGTGATAGAATTAAGAGGCTGCCAATGGCACAGCCTAGGCTAAGACTGATGTCCCTGAGGCTCCCTGGAGACAGATATACTGGTGCAGCATGCATTTAAAAACAAAAGACACTGGCATTTGATGTCCACGGGCAGCCCTGGAATGCACACCCACTCAAGGGGAGGCAAGCTCTGCACTGAACGGCTTCTCCCTTCCAGTTTTTGTGCTGCCTGAGCCTGCAGCCCAATGCATAATGCTGTCTACATGTGTTTGAGCTTTCCCTCTACACTTGGATGATCCACATGGCAATCTTTCTGGAACCATCTCTATGCTTGGAGTATGCTTTGGTAATTTGGGGGACGTTTCTTAATCCCTCCAGTGTGCCCATCAAGATTAATCACAGTAAACAAAAGACTGGGACCCAGTGGCTGGCACAGAGGAAGGCACGAATGTGACAAGTCTCTAGTCTGGCTACCAACGTTCTGATGTGGTGGCTCTCCGATGTGAGGAGATGCCAGATGCTCTTGGAGGGCCTACTAGAACATGCTTTCTTGGGCTCCAGCCTCAGAGATCCTGACTCAGTGAGTCTGGAACATGGCCTGAGAATTTGCATTTCTGACAAGTCCCCAGGCTGTGGCAAAGCTCCTGGCTCTGGGCTCGGAGATTCACAGCTGTACATCATGTCTGTTGCTGTTCGTAGCTCCAATAATCTTATCACCAGCACCCACATTCCAAGAGCAACTGTCACGTGCCAGGCATGGTGCTAAGCGATGCTCACCAAGCTGAGGAAACCATGGCACTTGAAGGCTCGGTACTGACTGGAGCCCTCCTGCTGACAAGGGGAGGCTGCCCAGCCATGTGCTTGAACGCAAATCGGTCTCACTCCTGAACCACTACACTCAACTGTCAGCTCGTCCCAGGTCTTCATTCAACTGGTATTTATGGAGCGTTTGATAAAACCTGTCGGCCTACAGCACTGTGGAGTTCGCGAAGCAATTTCAAATACATTTCCTCATTTCAGACACACAAAAGCCTGTGAAGTAGGTCAAGTATTAATATCACCCGCTTTTACAAGGGAAAGGTAATTACAGGATGGAGGCTGGGAGCCGACCCGCTCAGGACTACACAGCAAGCAGGTTGTATGGCTTACTTGGCATTCCCCGAACTACACAGGCATATCTTGGGGCCCCACATGGACCCCAAAATCTGATCACAGAAAGCAGAGGAGCAGGAGAAGTCCTAGATTCAGCCTGTGTGCTTGCACAGAGGGGACAGATCCAAAATGATTCCTTGGACGGTGTGGCCCACGTAGGCCAATGAGATGGGCACTCTGTCCCCCAAGCTGTGGTCAAGTGCTGAAGGACATGTGGCAGTCCAAGTAGGGACAGCTGGGATGGGGTGAAGCAAGGAAAACTCTCTCTCAGGCGTGGGCCTTGGGGAAAGAGAAGGATCTACTCTGCTGAGGAAGAGCTAGTGAGAGAAGCCGGATAGAAGCACCTGTGACACGGATGGAGGGCAGGAGGTCACAGCAGCCTAGGTTCAGGTGGCAGGAATTGGAGGGGGTGGGGGTGGGCAGGGAGTGGTGTGGAAAGGTGGGGGTCATGGAGGAGGGTTATCCAGGCTGAGGCCCCTGGGCTGGACTTAACCTTGTCCTTTTCCAGCCACTTCAGGCGCCCAGGGTGCATGCCTTTCTCACACCCTCCCAGCCTAGAGGCATGGTTAGGGAGACCTCACTATTGCTCCAATTGCTCTGGTGACAGAGCACAGGCAAGCCAGGTGTTGCCGGGAAATGGTCTAATTAGCACCTATTGCTGACGATTTCCTTCTCCCCACCCCCTATAGCCCCCCCACGCACTCCCCCTCCCCATTTTAAACTCTGGACATTTTTTATTTGCTAATCATCTCTCAGTTCAACCAGCTCAGAGCTACACGCGATTTACCTTTTGATGTTCATAGAAGAGAACTCTTGAATTTCAAAGAGCCGGCGGGGATTTGGGGGGGGGGTATCGAATGCAGAAGCTGCGGGCGTAATCAAACCTCATTAGAGGTTATTCTTCAAGCAGGTTTTCTCCCTCTGTCTGCCTCCCTCTCCTCTCCTGCCCTGATTAGACGGATGGCGGTTGGGTTTGCTGTGTTTTCTGTGGGACAATCACAGTGAACGATCTCTACCCACCACCGTATGGTATAGGTTGAAGTCCCCTTCCGCTCCCTGCCCTCCCTCCCCCCACCTCCCTACAGACAGTGACAAGTGCTCTGGCTTTGTGTTGGGGAATCCTCTCTCTATCTTATGCTAGTTGCCATGGTGAGAATTAAGGCTTCATAAATAAAGGTAGCTCCAGGCAAAGTTCCTTTCTCATTAGTCTGCCTCCCGCCTAGAAAGGGGGCTGCCCTGGAAGAAGGGCTCTGGCAGGTCTGAGAAGAGGGATGCTAAAAAACAAAACAAAACAAAACAAAACAAAACAAAACCCACCAGCACCCACTGTGAGCCCCACTGCCCGATGTACACAGGACTCTGGTGTATTGTGATGGCTGATGTGAAGCAAAAATGTTTCTGAACTGTGACGTTTGCAGATGCTCAGGAGAGTTCTGGGCGCGCAGTTAATACTGGAAACTGAGCCTGTGCCCCTTGAGTGAGATGTCTCTAACAGAAAGGTCAGTTCAATGAACAAATCATTTAGTGACACATGGCATAGTACGGATAGCTACTGTCTACTGTCACTTAGTGCCAAATGTTGCACTAAGTACTCCTTATAGGTTTTCTCCTCATCATCTCTGTGGTCCCTTAAAGAGCCCTCTGCTCTAAATCACTCCCATTCTACAAATTAGCTACTATGTGGAATAGCAGTAAAGCCACTTTCCCCAACTCCAACAGCTCTGTGATGGATACAGCAGAAGGACTGAGTTCCCTTGGGCTTCTTGCTCAGTACTCAGTGTCCAGCACATAGGAGGTGCACTCTAAACACTCTCCCAATAGAGAGAGAAGTGAACAAAGGATGGATGTTACCATCTGCAGGAATGGTTCATAAACTACCCCATAGTTTCCCTGTATTCCCAAAGAAATTGAGAAACAGAAATTAGTGAAGGAAATTGGGCCTGTGTTTGTTTGTTTATAGTGTGGCCAAACCAAGGTGGGAAGAGAAGAGATTACACTTTTTACCTCTTTTCCATGCTGTGGTCATCTTTTAATTGATGGATATACAAGAGGCAAAGGGTATAGTATTTTGTAAATTTAGCATTGAGGTGGGTTAGCCAGTCCTGTTCTGGGGAATAGGGATTTGGGTCCTGAGCTACCTTCACTGTCTCAGGTTCTCTATTATACAGATAGTTTTTTAAGTCGGGTCCAACCCAAGGAAAATGCGGTAGGCATTCTGTCTTAAAGATTCCATAGTGGGACTGAACCAGGCTCTCCACTATTCTCAACCTTGGTCAAAGGGGCTTCTTTTGTCAATGCAGTCATTAATACAGAGACTCCCAACCAGTTAAAATGATGAGAATAAGTGACTGGTGAGCGCTCAGCTCTGAGAGGAACGTCCATGTCAAGTCCCTTTCCCAAGGCTCAGGGATCACCACAGCACGGGAAAGGTGATGGAAAGAGCGTGAGAGTCAGAAGACAGGCAGGAGTTCCGGGAGATGCTGGTATAAAATGGACATTGTGTCCGTGAGATCAGAGAGGCTGTGGTCACCAGCACAAGACCAAGCCAGTCAAGCACGGTCTGAGAGAGCTCACAAGGCCCCACCCCTAGCTGAGATGCTGTTGGCAAGCTGATAGCTGTTGGGACAGGGAGAGTCCCTTTTCTTTGGGGGTGCAGCTACCAGTAGGTTGTTCATCCTTGGTGATGGATGGCGTCACCCCCGTGTGAATATGAGCAGCAGTAATAAACTCAGTGGATGATTCAAAATAAAGAAGAAAACGGGGAGGGCATGAAGTTTGGATGAAGACATTTGAGGAGGCCAGGAGGAGTTGGAAAGGGAGACAGAGGGTCTATGTATGCTTTACTTATTCTCAAAGAATAAATAAAATAATTTTTTAAAGAAACATTGCTACTAAATGACTAGCAATTGTTGGAACTTTATTTCTAGTGCAATGAATAGGGAAGGTGAAAACCAGCTTTTCTATGGGAAATCATTTTACCATTTCTTGTAAGTAAACAAAATACGGGTTTAGGATGAACAAAACATTCTCAATTTGGTAGTGAGGAAATAATCTGTTTCACATTGTTCAATTTAAACATAAATTTAAATAATATTTTTGTTATTGGTCTTATGTGTAATCTCTCTGTCTCTGTCTCTCTCTCTATTTCTCTCTCTCTCTCTCTCTCTCTCTCTCTCTCTCTCTCTCTCTCTCTCTCTCACACACACACACACACACACACACACACACACACACACTCCCCTGAGGGTAAGAGAAGTAACTCAAGAAAGTAACTGCTGCACAGGCATAAACACCTGAGTTCATATCCACAGCACCCATGAAAAAAGCCAATTATGGATATGTGTACCCCTATAGTGCCACTGTTGGGTCATGGAGACAAGAGGACCCTTGGAGCTTGTAGGCCAGTAGTCTAGGCACATTGGTTAGCTCCATGTCTCTTGAGAGACCTTGTCTTCAAGAATAAGGTGAGAATAATTAAAGAAGACACCTTTCTTGGTTAGGGTTTTTATGGCTGTGAAGAGACACCATGACCATGGCAACTCTTATAAAGGAAAGCATTTAATTGGGACTGGCTTACAGTTCAGAGGTTTAGCCCATTGTCATCATGGCAGAAAGCATGGAAGCACGCAGGCAGACGTGGTGCTGGAGAAGGAGCTGAGAGTTCCACATCCAGATTTGCAGGCAGCAGGGAGAGAGAGAGAGAAACCGAGAGACAGAGACAGATACAGAGAGACAGAGACAGAGAGACAGAGGGAGAGAGAGAGAGAGACAGAGACAGATACAGAGAGACAGAGACAGAGAGACAGAGGGAGAGAGAGAGAGAGAGAGAGAGAGAGAGAGAGAGAGAGAGAGAGAGAGAGAGAGAGAGAGAGAGAAACACTGGGCCTGGCTTGAGCACTTGAAACCTTGAAGCTCCCCCCTGGTGATGTACTTCCTCCAACAAGGCCACACCTCCTAACAGTGCTACCCCCTACGGAGCCTATGGGGGCCATTTGCACTTAAACCACCTCAGTACCCAACACTGAACTCCAACCTCCACTTTCATATACATGTACACATGTACACACACACACACACACACACACACACACACACACACACACACACACACACACACACACCCTCCATATCCGAAAGAGAAAAGCACCTTGGGGATTTCACAGACTTGTGCATTGGAAGCTGCACACTTGTTCTCGCCTGGCAGAGTTCCTTGTCCCTAGTTCTACCCGCTCAGTAGATGTCGGGGAGAAGCCATTTGTATCCCTAATTTGGAGGTCAGCTTGAAGCTTGGATTCTACATGTCTGTTGAGCACACTGATTCAGCGATTGTCTGATAGCTGGAGGGGGAGTCACAGCTGTCTCTCTTTAGAGTGTTTGCCCCTCTCACCAAGGACTTCCGCATGACATCAGGGTCACAGGGCCAGGGGCCTGCCTGGTGAGGTGTAAAACCAGCTGCCTGTGTCAGGAAGTGATGAGTGCTGTGAGAAGCCTTGGCTAACAACTGCGGAAGAATCCCAAGGGAGGAAACAATTAATTCCCTCTAAGTAGATCGGAAAGCTGTTAGAGAGGAAGTGACATTTGAACTGGTCCTTGTGGGCAGCTTAGGGCCACTTCAGGGCCTTGAAGAAGAGGCTGTCAATGGTGAATAAGCACAAGAAATCCAGGTCGCAGCGCTGGCCATAGATAGATGTGGGCAGCATAGGTCAGCTTGGCGATTCAAGGGTGCAGATCACGCTGAGGGTCTGGGGTGTAGATGGCGGGGGAGGGACACAGTGGGATTTCATCAATTTGGTTGTGGCCACATGGAAATCTACACTACCAGATCCATGGGCCTTAAAGCTCACTTGAAGGCCACAAGGAAAGCTTCCTGGGACTGAGATGAGCTGAGGCAGGTAGAGGCCACAGTGATAAACCAAATACAAGTTGGCAAAGCCATGTGGGGGATGGTGGGACATGTCTTTGATCATGTACTTGAGATGGGAAGACAGGAAGAGCGAATGTTCAAAACCAGCCTGGGCTGCACAGTGAGACCTTGTCTGCTTACCCATAGAAAGAGGGTGAGCCAGGACAGATAGACAAGGTGAGAGTGGTTTACATAAAACATCCTGATAGAACAATAAGACTGGGGTTTGTAGAAAGGGAGCGTGGGTGGTGGTACTGCCTGGGTTTCTGTCTGGGTGGGTTTCTGGGCAGCATATTGGTTACTGTGGTGGAGGAGGCAGAATCATATCGTCAGTGGCTCATCTGCTGATGAGCAGGATGACTGGGCAACCCTTTTGGTGCCCCTGCCTCTTCGTTCCTCCTGTACAGTGATATTTAACAATGGAGTTGGTATGCATTTTGCCACTAGAAGACACCATAATCTCTCTCCTTCCCACAGTGTGTTAAACCGCACCCCTATGCATCTGATCCAGGAAATCATATTAGTGGATGACTTCAGCAATGACCGTAAGTAACATTGATTGTTGACAGCTGAGGCACAAATGTCTGGTTCCAGCTACTGCATACAAATGGAGGGGAGCCCACTGAGACTCTAGAGGTGAACGGAAGCCATGTTGGGTAGCAGACATGGAAGACTGAGTGTCTGCGCCTGAGCTTAAAAAGGTGATATACCTTACACTTGAGGGGGAGAAAAGGTGTAAATTTTTGAGGAGCTAATTAGCTAAATTTGTTAGATTCCTACATGAGATGGTTGGTGAGTGAGTGTACATGTGTGGATTAGTGCATGTGGCATCCATGTTATCATTGTCTAGCATACATTCCTGGACAAGGGAAGAGATGCCATGCAGTCAAAAGTTCATCATTAGAACCCAAAGCCCCATTAGGCATTAATGATGCTGCATTAATGTGCCCCATAGAGGAATCTTAATTTAGAACTTGGCCACTCTGGCAAGAGATCACATCCAAAGGCCTCCGAGGCTGTATTCCAGTTGGAATACAAACACACCTTTAGTCCAGGAAACAGAGGCAAACAGATCTGAGTTCAAGGCCAGCCTGGTATAGAGCAAGTATCAAGTAAAGCTTAGGTCCAGACATGGTGGTACCCACCTTTAATCCCAAACACTGAAAGTAAAGTTAGTTTGTAGAAGGAAGCACCCATGTTTGAAAGTTATGTCTAATTGAGTGGCAGAAAAAGTGATAAATCAGAGAGAGATATGGTAGAATAGGATGCCCAACTCTCATGAGAAGAGCGAGGAAAGGGAAGCTACTTAAGGGCCAATACAGAGAGCGGAGAAGGCAGTCTGCTGGGGCAGTGATAGGTTGCAGAGAAAGAACTTGGGTGAAGTCTGAATGAGCCAGAAGATTAGTGAAGATTTCTGGAGTTAGTTTGAAGCCAAGCAGAGCAATTCAAAGGCCAAGTGAAAAGCCAGATAGAATAAATCAGCTGAGAGAGGAGTTTGAGCTAGAAGAGCCAGCTATGACCTCATCAAGAACAAGAAAAGGTGAGTTTATTCACCAATGAGTCTCAGAGGCTGAGAACATTCTAGGCCTAGATTAGATTGTACAGAGGCTAGAAGCTTCCAGGACTAGACCTAGGTTGGCAGACAGAGGCAGTAAGCCTCCGAGACAACAACTGAAACATGTGAATAAAAGTTACTTTTACAGTACCCATCTGAACTGAGGCTGCCATGTTTCCTCCTCGTTCCCTGGGAACCTGGTGGGCCTTGACGCTGAGATCCTCATGGGGCATCTCAACACACACCCATGACAGAGTGAGCCTTTGAACCTTTCCACACACTGGTTATCATCATTTCCTGCCTCATATTTCCTTAGTTATCCCATAAAAGAACCCAGGTCCCACCCACATTTATTCCCCTGATCCACTTTCCCAAGTGAAACATGCTGGGGTCCCTGGTCATCTGTTTAAGTCAGAAAGCCACAATAATTATGGAAACATTATCAGAATTCAAATATTGGCAGAGCTAACCCCTACCTCTAACAGCCGCTGTTCTAGATGCGGTTCTACTCGGTCAACCATAACCTGATGAGGAAGTCTCTTCCTGGTGGTGAGCCAGATGGGTGGCACCATGGACTAGACAAGTGCAAGTATGAGGAAAGCAACCTTTAGCCCATCCAGTATAGGTGCTGGGAACTGGGCACAGAGGCCACTCCCATGCTGACGCCTACTGCACAAACACTAGAAGCTCACACACGAGACAGAGACTTTGGATTCCACCTGGAAAAGTGGATGATGCACAAGGCTCTGAGTCCTAAGACCTCCTCTAAATCTGGAGCTCAGTAGCCTGTTCTCCTCTCCTAGTCAGGAAGAGCCTGGAATAGGGTGCACTCCTCCCTGGGGTAGCCTGGTGTTCCAGAGGAAAAAGGAAGTGCTGCAATGTCCCCCTAGGAACAGGATAGCCTAGGATTTAGAAGGAGCCCAGGAGCCTGGGTTCAAACCCTCTGTCTGAACCCTTAGCCACGCCCCTCAAGCAAACCATTAGCTTCATCAAGCCAGCACTCTTGCTTGTGCGATAGAGATGACTATAGCCAATATATATGGTGTATAGAGAGGCCTAATGTATTAACATATTCAGAGCTCTCAGAATAAGATCTTGTCCGGGGAAGCCTGTAAAAGTCTCTCCTGTTGCCTGTTAGAGTCCAGAGTCAAGCAGAAAGGCCAAGGTCTATAAAAACAGAATCAAAGGGTGGAGGAGCTGCCAGTCCAGTTAGGGAAGTGACAGGGCAATAGAGTAATTCCAGTGTGATTGGGACAAGTGACCAAAATGCAATGAGTCCCTTACCCAAAAGGCAGTGAGTCCCTTACCCAAAAGGCAATGGGGCTCTTACCCAAGAAGAAGTGGGCCTCTTACCCAAAAAACAGTGGGGCTCTTACTCAAAAGGCAGTGGGGCTCTTATCCAAAAGGCAGTGGGCCTCTTACCCAAAAGTCAGTGGGGGCTCTTGTTCATCAGTCTGGAGACCACCCACCCCACCCCATTATAAGCTCTGTGGTGTTGGAGAAATCTGTTGACTGATCTCTTTATAAAGAGGGCCTCCATATTCTAAAAGCAAAGTCCGAAGCTGTTGTCTTCTGTTGCTGGCTTCCTGGCATTTTTTTAACTAGACCACCGTGGTGAAGAGAGTGAATTAATAATCCAATGCTGTGTAGCAACAGAGATGACCCTGGGGTGACCAGACCACAGATCCACACCCAGAATGTTCTTGTGAAAGCATGTTCATGCCACTGTGTGCTGATCTGTTCGAAATGGGCCCAGTTGTGGTCACTTTACACAGTGATTGCCAGCCCCTTGCATGACCTAGAAACAGTCTGAACTCAGGACCAGGCTCTGCAGTCAGGGTGCGGGTAGCAAATACGTCTACCTTCCTGACCCTTCCCATTTGCTCACACACAGTCCCATCCCAGGTGCTCACCAAGCATGGCCTTTGTCTTTGCAGCTGAGGACTGCAAGCAGCTCATCAAACTGCCCAAGGTCAAGTGCTTGCGTAACAGTGAGCGGCAAGGTAGGCTGGGCCACGGGGCAACGCTGGCCTGTGAACGGAGCGTGGGGTGTGGTGGGTGTATGCGTTTGGGTGTTCGAGGGGTCTTGCTGGTCACTGGAACAGCAACGGTACCCATTTGTCCCTGATACAGGTCTGGTCCGGTCCCGGATGCGGGGTGCTGACATTGCCCAAGGCACCACTCTGACATTTCTGGACAGCCACTGTGAGGTGAACAGGGATTGGCTGCAGCCCCTGTTACACAGGGTCAAAGAGGTGAGTCAAACTGAGGACCAGAGCTAAGGTGCCTACCTCCCACTTTGTCTAGAGCCTCCAAGCTTGTGACTTCACTTAGGGACCTGGATGGGACAGATTGTTTCCCCCCCACTTTATAGATGAAAGCATGCTAAAGGATAGTGGCCTGAAACAGATCCCACCACATGCAGTCAGCGACCAAAGCAAGGCCCGGGCTGTTCCATTTTGTCACACAGTTGCCCACAGCAGCAAGCCTGAAATTTGAAACTGTCTTCAGGTAGTGTGTAGCATTCAGTATCCTAGGCAAGAGAAAAATTACCTAGAACTATAGCTATCAAAGTTCCGTAGAGGGCCTCCTCCAGAGTGCCTACTGTGGGAGGAAACAGCAACAACAGCCAGTTCCTGAGGGCTCTGTCTTCCTTCTGTCCAGGCATCATCCTTTCCTGAAGGCCCCGGGCCGAGCCAGATGCTAGGTGCTAGGAGGGAGGGGAAGCCCCTCCCTGTTCACCCTTGACTTACTCTGAGATTCTGGGTGCTGCTTTTCTCTGTGCCTCAGCCATCCCTCTAGGAAGCAAAGCTCCATTTATTATTCTCCTCGTCATTTTGGACTCCGGCTCACTGCAGAGCACAGGGTACACTGGAGACCCCAGTATCAGTGATGTCAGCCTGGTGTTGCCTGACGCTCATCCTAAACTACTGACTTACACAGGTAGTGTGGGCAGTAGGAGCTGGGCATTTGTACCATACTCATTTCACAGATGAGAAAATAGTGTCTGGACCAGTATGTGATGTGGGTTAAGATTCTTCAGGAATGGTATTTCCAGCATCAGCCGAGCAGTGTGTGGCCTGGGCTGGGCTGGTTTCCTCCTGCTTTTTCTGGTTAACTACTCAACTCCTGCCTTCATAATAACAGCGTTGAAAGGAGAGAAGAGCCCAGTGGGCAAGCTGCTCAAAAGAGAACGAAGAAGGTTTTGCCACTTGCTCATTAGAGGGAGCGCCCCCCCACCCGCAGCAAGTTGGCTAAGCCCTCACACATGGGGCTAGTTGTCAACACCCATTAGAGACTACCTTCTCTGCATTTGGGAGAATTTCTCTGTCTTTCAACCCTTAGCGTTGTTCAAAAGGATCTTTTGTTTCCCACACATAAATCAGTCAGAAGGATTCAAACAGGGAAATCCTTCTGTGAGCCGATCATTCAATTGAGGGGTTTCCCTTAGCACTGGAGGTCCTTCCAGAAACCTTCCTACCCTCCGTATTCTTCTCTTAGCAACCGAGACTCCCCAGGCATCTGTGCTGACACAGATGGGCTGTCCTGGTCCTGTCATTGCTATTGACAGTGTCCTATCTGTGTCTGTGTCTGTGTGGGGGTATTGTATGTGTACATGGTGTGCACAGACACAGGTGCACTTGGAGCCCCATGCCAGCATCTCATGCCTAATCCCGTTTTGCCTTTCTACCTTACTTTTCTTTTGGAGACAAGAGCTCTTCCTGAACCTGAAGTTCTTCACTTTGCCCAGGCTGACTGGGGAATGTGCTGAGCTTCAGGAATCTCCCTGTCCGCACACTACCACCACAAGCACACAACACAACACCGCTATTGGAGTTACGGGCAAGTGCTGCCTTGCCTAGCTCATGTGGATTCTAGGACTCTGGACTCAAGGCATCACCATGCTAACCCAGCGGGTACTTTCCTGACCAGCCCATCTCCCCAGCTGCAGCCACTGTCCCTCCCTGACCTCCCTGTCCCTGGACACCTTATTTACTTTCTGATCCTCGAGACTTCTCCAGCGGCTCCCTATTTGCATGCCCAGCCAGGATCGCTACAAGCATCCATCGCCTACTTTGTCTTCCATCTCCTCTTCTGAGTTTGGTTTTGGGAACTGGTCCCCTCTCTCTCACCACCCTGACTTCTATAGATAGGCTCTTGGTGCTGGAAACCATCCTTCGAAGCCTGGCACGGTGGGGTAGTGGCATGGTTGGATTTAGAAAAGTAGACTCATTGCCTACCCCTAAGCTGATTGGCTGGTATTGATGGCACCTATCTGAGGAAGAGTCTCAAACAGGCCGTGAGAAAGGAATTAGTTTGTTTATAGTAAATCTGACATGGTTCCTATATATCCGTGCTGCACTGGTTTGGAAAGAACTAACATACTAGGTGACCATGTGTAGAAGTGCTATGGCAGAGGTTCGCAACCTGTGGGTCGCGACCCCTCTGGGGGCGTCTAATGACTCCTTCACAGGGATCACCCAAGACCATCAGACAACACAGATATGTTCATTATGGTTCATAACAGTAGCAAAATTACAGTTATGAGGTAGCAAGGAAAATAATTTTATGGTTGGGGGGGTCACCACAGCATGAGGAACTGAGAACCACTGTGCTTTGAAAAGTGATGATAAGAAATTTCTTTGTATCTGGGTGAAGTGGTGCACACATGTAATCCCAGCACTCAGGAGGCAGAGACAGGCGGATCTCTCAAGGCTAGCCTCGTCTACAAAGTGAGTCTTAGACACCCGGGACTACAAAAGAAACCCTGTCTTGAAAAAACAAAAAGGAAGAGGAGGAGGAGGAAAGGAAGGCAGGAAGGAGGGAAGAAAGGAAGGAAAGAAGGAAGGAAGGAAGGAAGGAAGGAAGGAAGCAAGGAAGGAAGGAAGGAAGGAAAGCTTTGCATACCTCTCAGATGCTGAACAATTCCTCTGCCCCATCCTAGAAAGGTCTTTGTGCCTGTGCCTGTGCTCAGGAGCCCAGGGCTAGTGTAATCATCCTTTCTAGTCTGCGTCTGGAGCCAAGAAGAAACTAGAGTACGGAAACAGGGCTTGAAAGCCGAGGCTGAAGAACCACAAGGAAGGTAAGGAGTGTAGGACTCAGACCCTAGCTGGGGAGAGAAGTTGGGATCAGAGGCAAAGTTCCCCACTTCAGCCAAGGTCATGCCAAAGAGAAGTAGACTTGGAACCAGGAGTGTGGTGTTACGGAAACCCCACGGCCCAGGAATGGAAGGGGGAAAGAAGATGCCTGGATCCCTTGTTTTCCATCGCAAAAGTGTCCCACCAGTTCTGCAGACATTTTGGAAAATATGGAACATTAGAAATGAAAACTAACCAACCAAATTTCCATCGTGCAAAGACATCCGCAGCCTCATTTCTTCCCACTTAGGATCATTTTCTCTTCAAAGAGCAGTTTTAGTATAGTTGCAATCATCCTGTATTTACCCAACTTTATATTCTGCTGGGTGTTTTTACTCTTACCCATAAGCACTTTCATGTGATCCCTAAGGTGATTTAACCCTAGTAAGAATACCAGATGCATTGTGGGTGTGCCTGCACATACATGTGAAAGGCATGTATCAAAACTGACCATTTTAACCGTCTCACACTGCAGTTTGTAGATTGTACAGCCTTCAGTACAATTATAAACCATTCTCACCACTGGAGAGGAAAACTTCGCACCGCTCAACACTGCTGCTGCTCCTTCCTTCCTCTCCCGGTTCCCCCCCCCCCCATGTGCCCTTGCTTTGTCCCTGGGGACTTGCCTATTCTGTACCTTGCATAAAATCAGGATCACAGGAGATGGCCTTTTGAGCCTGACTTATCGTACCCAACATATATTTGAGCTGCACACACACTGCAGCATGTCAATATTCTTTCCATGACCAAATAATTGCTCCATGGTATGTGTTCATTGGTACCTGTGGGTGCCAATAATTTCGCTGCTTTAACTGTTTATGTACAGGTTTTTGTTGATGTACCTGTTTTCAGCTCTTATGAAATGTAGACTAAGGCCTGAGGTTGCTGGAATTAGATGTTTCTTGTGTAGAAGTCCCCAAGATGATTATCCTTGGAGAACATGTTTTCTTTTTTGTTTTGTTTTTGTTCTTTGACAGTTTAATACATTTATATACTGAGTTTGGGGCATCTCCCTTTGCCATCTTTCATCTCTTTCTCTCTCCCTCTCTTTCCATCCCCCCCCCCCCCAGGATCTCACTGTGTAGCCCTGGCTACCCTGGATCTCCCTGCATAGATCAGGCTGGCCTTGAGATCTGCCTCCTGAATGCCAAAATTAAAGATGTGCACCGACACACTTGGCATTTCTTTGTCCTTTTTGCTCACTGCATTTAATTAAGGTTGTTTGTATGAGTATGGATGGGGAATTATCTACTGGATATATGCAACTTATCAGTGGCTATACTACTGGAGAAAATGAATTTCAGCCCCTCCTTTCATACTCACTAGCTGCCCATAGACTAACAGTGGGAGGTGGGACCTCAGGAGCCTCTCCTCCATGCTTGATGGAAGTAGTGATGTGCCCAACCTTGTGTGGGTCTGAGCAGAGTGGGAGGCTGCTTGCTTATCTTTCCCTATGTTTCTTTCACACACACACACACACGCACGCACGCACGCACGCACGCACGCATGCACGCACACACACACACACGCATGCATGCACGCACACACATACACACACACACACACTTTCTTATCATCAGTTTTCATAGCACCAATCTTGAGGCTCAGTGATGGGTAGAGTGTTAGCCTACTGCCCCAGTCTGCCCAGCAACCTATGACATCATTATCTGTCTGCCACTAGGTGTGCCCCTCCTCAAGACTATAAAAAGGGCAAACCCACCTCCCCGCCCCTCTCTGGGGTACTCTTCCTCATATAGTAAACTTCTCCATATCATATCTGTTGCCTGGCATCTCACAGTTCATATTTAAGAGAGAGTCCACTTCCACTCACAAGATCAAATCACACACACTACTGAGAGCCAGCAGAGGCTTCTGTTGTGTGGCCCCCAAAGGGTATATCCTGAGTTCAGCCTTAATGAATCTGGATCCCTTTCTACCCCTATGGCTCTGAGGCCATCTTGAAAAACTCCCTGATGGATGAGCTCATTTTTCTATCTGCAGCCAGCCTTACCTACAGGCCAGCACAGTCTTCCTTGCTTTCTCAAATGGGAGTTTGACTTCCTGTAGCCGAACAGTCTTTTGGGAGTCATTTGGCCCCATGATGGAGCTTAGCTTCTTGGTCCCCATCACCTTCTGCGCTCAACCTTTCACAGTGAACGGATTAGTGAGACAGGCCCCAGGATCATCCTAGAGAGTCCCCTGTGGGCTGCTGAGATTACCCTGGAAGCCTTGCCAGAGGGATGGGCAATGTGTCTGCATTCCAGCTGCGTGCACATTTCTGGGTTTCTTTGCACGTGCCTTGCCTCTACATAGAATGTGATTTTGATCTTGTGAGTGGAAATGGAAATTTTTAAGCTGTGATTGGAGCTTGGAATTTTTAAAAATAGAGCAAAATGAGAAAGGGCCTGGGTCTGGGCTATCCTGGGCCATCCTCAGCTGAAGTGTCCCCTGTGGCACCTCCCTAATTTCCTTTCTCTCCCCTCTAATTACTTGATACTGGAAACATTCATCAAGTTGGTTTCTGGTGTGTGTCTATGTGTGTGTGTGTGTGTGTGTGTGTGTGTGTGTGTGTGTCTGCGTGTGTGTGTCTGCGTGTGTGTGTCTATGTGTGTGTGTGTGTGTGTCTGTGTGTGTGTGTGTGTGTGTGTGTGTGAGAGAGAGAGAGAGAGAGAGAGAGAGAGAGAGAGAGAGAGAGAGAGAGAGAGAGAGAGAAATGGGCAATAGGAAATAGTCCAGGATCAACCCAAGATTTCACCAGCTGCTTGCTTATGCTCAAGCCGGGGCCTAACTTTCAGGATCTGCCCTTTGGGGGCACCAAACAGGAGCCTCTGCTGACTCTGAGTGTTGCACTGAGATGCTCCCCATCACCGAGCTTCCAGCTTGAGAAGCTATTCTGCTAAGCCATAAGTGACCCACCTGGCCCCTGCCATCACTTACACGATACCTTTTGAGGGAGTGCTAGCCTCCCTCTTTTAGCCAGTGCCACTGAATACCTGCTGCCTGCCCGGCTCTGGGCTAGGCCTGAAGGACACACCAGAGAGCAGATACCAATCCTCTCATGTAGTGAGCTCGTGTTCTGGTTTTGGTGACGCACACCCCCACCACCACTACCACCACAGTCTCTTCTTCACAGCCCAGATACCACAGTTGAAATGAGACTGAAGTCCCAACACACAAACTTTCAGGGGGTAGGAGAGCTCTCTGGGAGCCTGTCACAGCTGTGCGGCGGTGCCCATGTGGAGGCTGGGGGTAGGCTCCACACTTGGCTTTCAATTTTGACTTGTGTAAAGTTCCAGCATGAGTGACTAGCTGTCCCATCCTAGAAGGGTTCTATGGACAATGTTTACTTGTCATAGAAGAAACATATGGCAACCCAGAATGGGGAAAGGGAGTTGCCTTTCCTGGTACCCAGAGCTTTTTAACTGGGAGCCTCAGCTATATATATGAGCCTGACCTTCATGGTCACCACATGGTTGCAGAGGTCAAGTGGTACTACCTGGACAAACCCCTCACCATACACCACACTGTTAGCACACACTGTCCAGTATGCATGACCCAAGACCCCCACATAAATGATGACTGTCTTCTAGGCAGGATGTTCCAAGGGCTTAGAGGTTATCCATAGCAGCCGGGCACAGCCTAGGCGTGCCTTTACTGGACAAGGGTCACAGAAGGGATCAGTGCAGCTGCAGAGATCCCCGAGCACTGCAAAAACAGACCGAATAATGACTTTGCGAGACTTAGAGACTATGCCTCTGAAATATTAATTTTATTTTTTTAAAGTAATATGAGTGTCTTCAGGGGTATGTGTGTATGCTCAGATACACATCAGGGGCTGAAAGGTAGCCCCCAAAGACACCCTGGCACCCAGGCAGGTGCAGTGCGACAGGTAAAGTGTTCCCGATGTCCCTGTGGTAGAAGCGATGCCTTGGCAATGAGCATTCCTTTCCACCTGGGCAGATTAGTTTTGGGAGGCACCTTGTTACTGTCAGAGTGAGTTGGATGTGGGAGGCTCAGGGCCAAATCAAGGCTGTGAACTTAGAATCAAGTGCTCAGTGATTCTGGGGCTTAAAATAAGAAGACAACCTCATTTGGGGGAAGAGATGGAACCTGGAAATTAACCCAGCTTCAAGGAGTTCCTCCCTGAGCCCAAGGGTGGTGGGGCTGCATAGCCTGCTTCCTCCAGAGGGGCGAGCCTCTCCAGGCCACGCGGCTCTCAGTGTGAGACCCAAGAGTCTTTGTGCTCAGCTCGTTTATACCATTGTTGGGGCTGATATCCCTGTTGTACATTCACCTGCTATGGACAAGCTTGACAGGTTTGGTAGCGCCCAGGAACTGAGGACTTGGGTTCGGTTAATTTGAAAATATCCCTTCCCTTAGAGGATTCTTCAGATATCAGTTTATCTTTCTCTGTAGTTGTGCGTCTACATGTAGGCATGCGCACAGCACATCAGATCTTCTGGAGCTGGAGTTGTAGGTGGTTGAGCCTTCTCCTGGTGTGGGTACTGGGAACTGAACCCAAGTCCTTTTGGAAGGAGCAAGAAGCACTATTAACCACTGAGCCACCTCCCTAGCTCTCTCACCAGATACTTTGATAGGGTACCCCGGGAAAGCAGTAAGTGATGAAATTGAAAAGCAAGGTGCATGCTTTTTTTTTTTAAAGTTGACACACTACTTCTACATAGTCACAGGGTACAGGGAATGGGGAATATTGTGCAGCGTCCCCATATATGTATACAACAAGTAATGATCAAATCAGGATAATTAGCATTTCTGTCATCTTAAACATTGATCATTTCTTTGTGTTGGGAGCATCCAAAATCTTCTAACCTTTTGAAGTATATAATAAATTATTAAAAGTCTTGTCCCCTCTACTGTGCTGGAGAACTGTAGGATGTGTGCCTCTTCACTGAATTTCGGTGCCTGTTATCAATTCTCTCTGTGGCCTCCCTCACCCACTCCCCTTCCTGGCCTCTGGCAATGTCTGTTCTGCTCAAACACCTCATGTTCTCACTCATATGTGGAAGCAGGCTTGGATGGCCTTAGGTGTGAACCTTATGTTAGATGGGATTAAAGTATTGGACAATTGCATAGCATGGCCAGATTTGCACAGCAGAGCAAGCCTAGGCAGCCATATACAGGAGAAAAGGGACCAGAGATTGGGCGCGGGGGGGGGGGGGGAAGGGGGGAGGGTGGTGCTTAGAGATCCATCTCAGCTCTCTATGCAAGAGTCAGTGTGGATTCAGAAGAGTCCTTTTAGCGCAGTGGTTCTCAACCCGTGGGCGTTGCAGATCAAATATTTATATTACGATTCATAACAGTAACAAAATTATAGTTTTGAAGTGGTGACAAAAATAACTTTATGGTTGGGGGTCACCACAACATGAGGAACTATATTAAAGGGTTCATAGCATTAGCAAGATTGAGAACCACTACTTTAGAGTCAGAACCAGAACCTGCTCTGGTTGAATGGACAGGGTTAATCTTAATTCAGCGCTAGGGGAAGAGGATATGGGATGGTCTGTTAATAGAAATCAGAACTTGAAGGAAGGAATGTGTGTGTTGGTAGAATATGGCAAAGCCACTGTTAAAAGAGCTGAGTGGATGTGTGTATCGAAGTAGACAGTGCTTACTGGGCTGATAGGTAGGTGGGAATTCAGCACTGGAAATATAGAAAGGTATCTGCCTGCAGGAAACTGGTATTCATTAGCTTGTCTAGGAAACATGGGTCTTGGTGAAAAAATTTGGGAACTCAGGTTCTCTTTGGGGCATGCCTGGCTTTGGCTTCTTATGACTACAGACTAGAGTCACTAGTTGTTTACACCCTCACGCCCTTCAAGTTCCCTGACTCCCACTCAGCAGGTCCTCACTGCAAACTGAATGCAGGCTTTTGTTTTACAGGACTACACCAGAGTGGTGTGCCCTGTGATTGACATCATCCACCTGGACACCTTCAACTACATCGAGTCCGCCTCGGAGCTCAGAGGGGGTGAGCGCGCTAATGCTCCTACCTCTCTCTCCTCTTTTTCTTTCTCAGTCTTTCTCCTCCGAGTCTTCTCCTCCCTCCTTTTCCTCCTCTTCTTCCTTCACTTTATCTCAGAGTGGACAAAATGAAGGAAGACCTCCGGGTGAATTGTCTGACATGTCTGGGTCCTTTATCTTGTAATAAAATTTAGCTCTGCTTGGTCCTTTCTCTTGGGACAGTGAAATGCTGAAAATACGAACCAGAAATCCCATCCCCTCAGCACTCTAGCTTTAATCTGGGTTCCCTCTAGACATGAGGAATGTAGAAACAAGGAGTCCTGGTCTATGTTGGTCTGCCATCTTGGCATTGGCATCACCCTCTGCCAGAGATCTTCCCTTCTCTGCTCTCTGCTGAGAGCCCAGTTCACTTCCACCCAATACTGACTGGTAGGTGATTTGGATGGTTTGTACCAAGACTCCAGGTTTTTCTCCTTCCTAATACTCAGACCTATGATTTTTTTGTCTCAAAATTGACCATTCTGTCACCTTTATGCCATGAGCCTGGGCTTTTACCCTTTGCCCTTTATTCTTTGACTACCTAGTAGGGAGCTTCAGAGTGGCTCCATAGGATAGAGTGGGAGAAGGGAACGTCAAAGAAACTTTCCTGGGCCTGCTGTTGGACAGACCAGAAGGAACTTGTCTTCCCAGGGAGCAGTTTCCCCCAGAACTGGGAAAGAAGTAGGAGGAAATGCCTCTGGGTATTCTTGGAGAAACCAGATCAAATGAGTCAATGCTATGTTTTAGGGTTTGACTGGAGCCTCCACTTCCAGTGGGAGCAGCTGTCCCCGGAACAGAAGGCTTTGCGCCTCGACCCTACTGAGCCCATCCGGTGAGTAGAGAAGGCTGCTACATCAGGGGGTGGGCAGGCTCAGCCCCACTTGATCCTGCTGCCCCAGGGTTCAGAAAGAACCATACTGAGTGTTTGAAAGAGTGGAAAAAGTACGAACAAAATCCTGGGCCGGAGAATCTATACTTTTGCCCTTATTCTAGAAGGTTTCTATCTTCCTAGAGATTTCTGGGTAAAGGAATAGGACCTTTAGAGCCCTGTGCTGGCCAGTGGTAACCGACACTCTGCACATGCACACAAGCCATGATGGCTTCTGTGCCTCCTGAAAGCTAACATCTGGGCCTCCAGTAAGGGGAGAGATGCCGCCTAGGCCCCCCGGGCCTAAGGTCTAGGTTATCAGGATTCACCTCAGAGAGGGTGGCCACATACTGTAAACTAGAATGAAGGCATGGCCACTGCTGTGTTTTAACATAGCTCACCTATTCTGTGTGAACACGGTGGCTTGAACTGAGCTAACCGGCCATGTTGTGATGGCCCTGGCTAAACGGCCGTGTTGTGATGGCCCTGGCTAACTGGCCATGTTGTGATGGCCCTGGCACACATTCTCTATTTTATAGTTTCCATTGTCACCGGGACTAGCGAGCTGTCTTTCTGGAGTTCACAGTTATTGGAGGCAGGAAGAGGAGGCAGGGAGATCGGGCATAGAATAGAGCATCGTTCCTATGCTGTGCAGGAGCCTGTGGGTTCAGCGTTGAGATAGGGTGTTACACTTGATGTTATACTTTAGACTGGTTAGCAAGCTCATCCAAGGTCTCTTGGGAACCTCCAGACTCAAACAGTTCAGTCTCAGAGAGCAGCAGGGCAATCTTGAGTGCTTGAATAACTGCAGACAAGGCCAGTAGACTGGAATTTCTCCATCCGGGAACCTATGAAGGCCCAAGATTATTCAAGGGCGCCTGTGTCTCTGGTACCTCTGTCATTGTAGATGTTTGATCATTTCATTGAATTGCCTTATGTTGAACTGAAGACCAGAGGGGTACCAAACAGCTCAGTGATGGTGGACTAGACAGGTGGGTAGAGACTCAGAGCCCAACTCTGAAGTGAGACTGTGTCTCATACACCCACTGACCCCTCTTCCCTTCTGCAACCTTTAGAATCTGGACTGAATCTGAGAGGGAATGTAGAACCAGGTGACACTCAGGATATTGCCCTCTCTCTCTCTGAAGGATAAGGACCTGCCTCCCACCAGGCTAAGCACTGTACTCTTCCATGACAGGTTTTTGGTGAGGAGAGAGTATAGGCTGTGTGGGTACTTTGGAGGAGAGGGTCAAGGCATGAGCAATGGTGGCACAGCAGCTACCTGGCTTCTCCCGTCCGGCCCAAGAGTAAGTCTTGAGACAGGTTTTCTTCTTAAGTGTGTTGCTTCTCAGGGAGGACGAGGATCCAGGATTAGACCAGCATCTCATGAGCAGCAGGTTGTCATAGCAAAGGCCTTCTGATCTGCTCTCCAGGTTTACCATGGAGACAAAACTCCCTTTGCTCCCTGGGCACAGTGAAGCAGGAGCCAAGACCCCGAGTGTTCACAACCCCAGCCATGAATTTTACTGACACACATCCTGATGCTCTGGTCTACTTGCCCCTTGCATGCTCTCTTCTCTTTCTGAGCAGCTTCTCTAGCATCTCTCTGAGCAAACAAGAGCCACAGTAGGTTAAAGGAGGTCCTCTCCCACACAAAGAAAAGAGAGGGTGGGCATATTAGTGTGGCTACAGCAACAAGTACCCGAGCTGCTTAAGTGGCAGAAGCATGGGCCATGGTTTGGAGGCAGATGAGGTGTCCACAGAGTTGCTTTCCTCTGACAGCTGTCCAGGCCTCTTTGCCCCTTACACATTACTAGCTTCTCTCTACTCTCTCGCACCCCCTTCTTTGTATATATTCACATCTGCATGCCAATTTCCCTCTTTTGAGGAACCTCGGTCACATTGGATCCAGGCCCACCCTAATTACCCTCCTTTAACTTGATCCCCTCTCTATAGACCCTGTTTCCAAATAAGATCACATGCTGGGACACTGGGAGTTAGGATTTCACTAACACTTTTATTTGTGGTGGGGGCAGGAATTCAAGATACAGCCAAAAGATAAAGCTTCAAATCAAAGAAGTGTGCCCAGGTCAGAACATAGCCGCACTGCTCACAGCCCTTACTCTGCCTGGCCAGTGGCCTGCCAGCTCCGCTGCAGGCGCCTCACTGGGCAGAACCAGAGGAGGAGGGGGCAAGTGGAAGCCCCTTTGAGGACTGTTAATAAGTAAACTTTCCTGTCTGCCAGGTCAGGGAGTTTATAAGCAGAGGGCAAAACTCTATAGCAGATCCTTGTCTATATATATATTGTCTCTCCTGAAGAGGCGCAGACAGTGGGAGAAAATTGCCTTGAGTTCAGGACTCGCAGAAGCAAAGAGTTTGAGGTGTGTCCTCATAAAAATGATCCCCTATCTAATTTTCGTTCCTAACACACAGGACTCCAATCATAGCTGGAGGGCTCTTCGTGATTGACAAAGCCTGGTTTGATTACCTGGGTAAATATGACATCGACATGGACATCTGGGGCGGGGAAAACTTTGGTAAGTCTCTGTTTCATATGTCATGACCTGTATTGTCCGGTAACCTGAGCACTCTGCTCTTAGCCACTGCATCAACTGAACGGTTACCAGGATATGGCAAGGAAGTCTGGGAAATCTGAGTCATTCCTTTTGGGAAAAGATTGGCCAGGGTCCCAGAATGGCGACTGTAGGAAGGTGGTCCTTGCTGTGGTTCGCATGTGGCCTGTCTTCTGGTGTTAGGGTGTCCACAACTCTGAGGGCTGGGAAGGTAACCCAGGCCTGAGGTGGGACCGTGTCCCAAGGGTATCCTGAGGCACAGGAGCCCAGGAACCTCACGGCTCTGGGAAGAGGCAAGAAACTGGCCCTTAGAGTCATTGCAGGAGATTTTCTCCCTGGGAAACATGGATAAGCAAAGACCGGGGAAGCATGCCCGAGCAGGCTCTTGCTGGAGAAAGTAAGATGTGAAATCCGAGAGAACCAAGAAGGATGCCAAGGCCATGGGGCCAGGCACAGGCTTAAGCTAGAGACAGTGGGCCAGGCAATCTGGAGTTGAAGAAAACTGAGGCGGGAAAGAATATAGCACAGGAGTGAGAGAGCAAGCCCTCCTCATCGCAGTACCGGCTTAGTCAGCACAAAAGCCATGGGGTAATTTCCCCTCAACTTTGAGTGAGAGAAGCAAGGAGGGAGAGCGGCTGGCTCCTGCACATAGGTGGCCTGCCCTGGCCCACAGTGGTGGCCAAAATTTGCAGCTACAGGAAAGACATCTCAGACAAGAAGTCCATTTCACCCATCTGATTACACTAAGTTACCCTCTTTCCCTCCATGGTAAAGCATAGCTTTGATGTAACAACCTTCCTTCTTGGGGGTACCCAAGCTTGAGGTAAGTGAGGGTGGTATCCCATGGGCATGTGCGTTTCTATCCAGGAAGTGAGACCTGAAAGGAACTAAATAGCAAGCTGTACCAGAGCTAGCATGTGGCCTTCTTTCTCCCTGAATACCTCCACCCCCGGGATGCCATGTGCCTGCTGTGCCACAGTGACTGCTGGTTGATCAAGCCAGTCAGAGAAGTGTAAAGGAGGGGGCATCCTTGTGTGCTGGGGGGCGTCTCCTCTGTGGGTGCTGGGCGGGTGTTGTAGTGTGGATGGGCTTTGGGAGCAGTACACAGGCCAGAAAAGTGATCCATGGACTCATCCTGGCATTGAACTGCCTGGTATCACCCCTGCCATTGCTGTCTCCAGTCCCTGCCCTCAGGGTATTTTATGGCTCTCTTCCTCAGCCACAAGGAGTTGCTTCCCAGAAATTTATAGCTTTGGCCTACCCCATAGCATCTGTTCTCCCAACCTGGGCAGTACTGGGGAGAAATCTATCAGGAAAGTGGCCTCTTGCCAAGTGGAGGTCAGACTGGATGCACAGGAAACAAAACTATAATCTCCAGTCCCCAGCCAAGAGTGACTACTCATTCGGGGAGTCAGTCCTTAATGGTCCTGTGGAATGTAACCGAAATTGTGGATGTGCTGGTGTAGGGTACAAGGCTAAGTCTGCCTGTACCAGCCTGGGTGAAGCTGGGTATCCCAGCACTCCTTACTTAGTGGGAAGTCTCAGCCCTCCTCCCCAGCAGCAAATAGGTGCTCCCTTCAACCCTTTTGATTCCGGTGGTCCAGTCTCTGGCCCAAAGCCACTCACAAAGATTCAGAAACTGCTCGGCTGCCTAGAACATTCTGGCTTGAAATTTTTGGTGCGGTCCCTCTAAGTTACAGCTCGGCTCCTTTCAGTTTGCCTGCTGGAGTTCTTCTGGTCTTCTTGAACCGCACAAGGCGAGGATGATCCCTCTTGGGTGCGGCAGTCACATTTAGATGCAGGCAGCATTGTCACTTGCAGGGTGGCTCATTCTGGTTCAACTTACCGGCACCCTTCCTTTAGAGAGTGATGTTAACACACAGCTGCTCAAATCAAGATGCAATCTCACCGAGCCAGGCTGCTGAGTCCCTTTGGCATTCCCGAGGGCTGATTTGAATAGAGAAGTTGGGAAACAGTCCCTAGGAGGTGTGGGAGCGCCATTTTATAATCCATCGCAAAAAATTTTTGAGACCACAGAGAAGCACTGCAGACAGTCACCGCAGCAACCACTTTGTTTCCCTGTGCCCCAATGTTCTATGGTACCGTAGCCAACTAATAACACTTTGAAAGTCTTTTCTGGATTATTTTTCTGTTTTTCTTTTCTTTTCTTTTCTTTTCTTTCTTTCTTTCTTTCTTTCCTTATCTTTGTATGCCAGAAAATAAAGTACTTTTCCGAGAGTGGATACATCACATGATTATGTACACAGATTAACATTTGCAAGGGGCAGAGGACCAGGCCACAAACTGTGAAGAGGTGGGAACTCTAACATGGGTCCATGTGATTGATGATGAGATATCTGGTTGGAGGGTGTGAGCAATGCTTTGGCTACAGAAGAAGATGAAAGAAGGTGCCTGTCAGAGTAAAGGAATCCTGTCTTTAGGGTATATCCCAACACACACACACACACACACACACACACACACACACACACACACCAAGTTACCAAGCCCCAAAGATCTGCTTCTGTCTCCCTCACACCTGTTCCTTCTCCATCCTGGCCACGCTTTACCAAGCGGCTCTCCAACGCTCAGCTGAGAGGCAGGCCTCCTAGGTCTGCATCCACAGTGGCTCCCTCCTGCCCCCTCCCATAGCTTTGTCTATCTTTCCAGGCTCACTGGGCTGCTTCCCTGACTTCCAACCTTGGACTTTCAGACTGTTCAGGCCCTCTGCAAGCATGGAGCCTCCTTATTCACCTTCTGTGAACCTCTGCAGATGGCAGCTCTGAGAGACCTCTCTATAGCTGGGGTGCACTCTTTGCCTTCCCTTTGACTACCACCCTTCCTCCATCCACCCACTCCACCGTCCCGTTTTCTCTGCTCAGAGTTCTTCCTACTGTGCTGACCATCTAAGTATGTGGCTGTGCGGTTATCTGTGCCTGCCTCCCTGCTGGCTCCCTGAAGGCAAGAGCAGAGAGTTTATCTCGTTTCTGGTTCTCAAGGCCCAGAATAGTTGAAACCGCTCACAAAATGCGTGTGTGAAAAGTGACAGACGGAACAGGAGAGGATTTCTGGGTGGGAAGGCAACCCAGACACAGATGTCTCTGAGTTCCAAGACTGCCCTGTGCCCAAATTCAAGGATGCTCAAGTCTCTTATATTAAATGGTATAGACTGCACAGAGCCTATGTGCAGGAGCTTGTATTCCTTAAATCACTTCTCCATTACTCATGGTACACAATAGAACATAAATACTATATAATCAGCTGTTAAATGACATGGTTTAGGAGAAGATAGTGAGGAAATAGCTGTATGTGTATGCTCAAGACAGATCCAATTATTTTCTATTTTCAATAAAATACTAGTCCGTTGTTGGTTGAATCTAGGATGAGGATGAAGGGCAGGCAATACAATACCCAAGGCACCATTTGAAATAGTTTACATTAAATCCAGTGGAGGCATGGTTGAGGGGTCTCTTTGATTACTGTAAACAATAGCAGCAGGCTGACATGTCTGTCCTTTCTAAAGAATAGAATGTCTGTGTGTTCCAGCTATGTTTGCCTATGTAACGTTGACTTCAGTTCACGGCTCCAAGATTAAGAACGCTGTTTGGCCAGGGTGACTAACACTGAGCCTGATCCTACCCTCACCCTGGCCCATATCCGCTGTAGCAGCAGCTGCAGATGGGTTGGCTGCAGGGCCTTGTAAAAGCCATGCAATGTCTTGGTTAACCTCCCCACCTGCTGACCCTGGCACTTCATTCCCACCAAGTGTTTCTAAAACGAGCTGAGCACTTTTGATAATTATATCCACAGTTTAGGACATGAGCAGGCTTTAGGGAAATGTGGCTTTTAGATTTTTTTTTTCAGAGGTTGATTTGCATTAAAATTGGATACTTAAACTCCAATTTACATAACACAGGATACATGTAATATATCTACTTACTCTGAGCCTGAGCCACATCTCACTTTTAGCTTTTGGTCTCTAGAGGAAAAAAAAAAAAAAGAATCTGTTGCCAGTAACAAATATATGTGTTGGAGGGTGGGTACGGGGGTGCAGACTTCCAAAAACAGGAAGCTTTGGCATACATACAGGGAGAATATGGGATTCCTGAATTTAGAATGGGGGATTTCCAAAGCACAGTAGGCACAAAGGACAGGGCTGAAAAGAGAGATGAGGTAGACCCCCAAAAGAAACTTCCCACCACCCACCATGCTCAGAAAGGAGTCTGGGATGCCAGGCTATTCCAGGCTTAGGAAATATGTGTGGGACAGGAAGAACCAGACTGTGAGATCATACAGGAGTAAGTTTGAAGCTCGTAGTTACCACTAAGTCCTCTTGGGAAAGTTACCTCATCTCACTGAGCCAGTTTCTAGGGCTTTAAGGTAGAAACAGTGATCTCTTAAGTAGGGTGAACAGCTCCCCAAAAGATAGCCACACTCCAAATACCTAGAGCCTGTTAGGACGTGAGACATGTGACACGAGGTTTTTAGACAATGTAATGAGGTCATTAATCAATGGCCTGAAGTTAGGGCATTTTGCAAATGGGTCCAACCTAATATCCTAAGGCAGTAAACCAGAGAGCTTTCTTAGGCACATGGCAGCAGAGAGGCAGCATGTCAGGTGCCACACTCCAAAGAGACTTTAGCAGCTGTTAGTTTGAAGATTGAAGAGACAACAGGAAGTAGCTGAAAGGGATTCTGGGCCATTGGCCAGCAAGGAGAAGGGAACTTAGGTCCTGAAGCCTTAAGAAACTTCTGGAAACAGCTGAAGGAGCTTCAGAGCAAATTTTCCTTCAGAGCCTCCATGAAGGGACACAGTCCTGCTGACACCTTGACTTCAGAGACATAAGACACAGAGTAGAGGACTTCCCAAGCCCCTCTAAGTTTGAGGTGAATCGTTAAAACAACACAAGAAAGTCACCCCATCTTTCTGTCCCAGGGCTGTGTGAAAGACAAAAACGCAGAGTCTCTGCTCCAGCTGGCTGCTGTCCCTTCAGATGCACGTGACCTCCTGATAAAGGAGGATGGTCTGACCGGCTGAGATGCCTCAGTGTTTACTCTTTTGCTTTGGGCCCAAGGTTAGGGAAATGGCCTCAGTAAGGATGAGCACTCACATTTGAGGAAGTGCCATCTTTCCCCAGACAGAAAACAAGTGCATACTGATACATGATACCCTCTGGGCTGCTCTGCGAGAGCCCAGGGTCATGTATGACTCTCTAGGCTCCTCTGTGATCCCACAGGCCACCTTCTGACACTGCGCATAAATGCCCCACGTGCTGCCAGATAGAGATGCTATTCCTTATTTGCCACCAAAGTTTGGGAAGTGAAAGGGTGTTTGTAGGCACAGGGCTACAGGAGACCACTGTAGACATGTGGTTAGTCCTTGTCCAGAAGCAGGGACCTGGGTACAGCTCTGGTTGTCCCAGGCATGAGGTGGAATGCATTTGGCTCACAGATCCAAGGCTATCTTTTGTAGGCCAAGAAGATGACCTCTAATCATATTGGTGCATTCATTCAAGAGCGATGGCGATGTCCTAATTGATTTTGTGCTGCTATTGTAGAACACCACGCTGGGTGGTTTATAAGGAACAGAGCTTTATTTCTTACTGTCTTGGAGAATGGGAAGTCCAAGATTGAAAGGTCTGCATCTGGAGATCATCCTGTGGCAAAATGTCGAAGCAGAAGGACACATTGGGGGCAGCAGGGGTGCAGAGGGCAAACTCATCCTTTTTTAGCAATAGGCTCCTGTGGTAACAAACTCACTCCCTACCTAGCAGCATTAATCCATTGACCAGAGATGGTCTCGCATGACCTCTTGTAGGTCTTGTGCTTTCAACAGTTTTGCTTTGAAGAGGAAGTCTACAATGCATGAACCTGGGGGAGATATACATACTGGCCTTAATACAGAGCTTGTTTCTTGGCTCAGTGAAATCTGGGAAATTAAAAATTACTGAATTGCCTGTCATACAAGTAAGGGCAAATATATGAGTGACAATAGCCAGGTGAATGTCTCTTTCTGCCCACCACTGTCTTCTATATTCCCTTTGTCCTCAACTAGAGGTAGAATAGATATTGTGATCATGTATGTCACAATATACATAATGCAAGCACTCTATGATGCTCCACTTAAAACAAGACCCATGGGGCCAGTAAGATGACCACTGTGTAAAGCACTTGTCCCCAAAGCTCAGTGACCTGAGTTCAAGCCCCAGTTCAAGCTCCTTCCACCTGGTGGAGGGAGAGAAGCAACTCCTGCAAGTTGTTCTTTGCTGCATTGTGAGAACAAGTTGTTCCCACAAGCATTCTATGGTATATGTGCACATGCATAGATTCCCCCACCCCCCAACACACACACACACACACACACACACATACACACACACACACACACACACACCTCCACATCCCTTTACACCCCCAACACATACTGAATCAATAAATAGAACCCACTGCATACAGCTGTTCTTCTGTGAATTGCTGCTCTTTGCCTTTGTTAGAATTTGGGGTACAAAATGAAGACAGAACCTTGACCAAAGATGATGTGATGCCTGGGGAAGAGCTGCTTGCTGGCCCCTGAATTCCTCCTACCCACTGCTTACGGGCTCATCAGATAGGTGTTGATTCTGATGAAAGGTGAGGGTTCTAGGAGGCAGTGAAACTAGCTGATGGAGAAACTAGAGATGGAAGACAAGAGAAGGGAATGCCGGGCACAAGGACAATTTGCTCTCAAATATTAATCTGAGGTTCAAAGAAAAAGATCCCATCACAGTACGCCCAGTGTGGATGGAGAAATTACACATCTCCCTGCCTGGGATGCAGAGTAGATCTGGGTCTGTGTGACATTCATCACCAGAGAGATAATGCAGGGTACTGACTGAGCGAGAACCCCTGCAGACTCCCCATTTAAAGGCTTTGGCTCCTTCCAATCTCACTGAAGAGATGATGGTACTGTGCAAGTCCAGACGTGGAGAACAAGGCTCAAGTTACACGTGGCCTCATAGCTCAGCCTCTACAGTTCTCAGGGCACTTGTCCAAACCCTCTATGGGAGGCTTAGGATCAGCCGACTTCCCTGGAGGCTTTTGCAAAACTGCCAAGCATCCCCAGGGTGTGAACATGTGAGGGTACCCATCCTCTTGAAGTCATAATACCAATACATATAAGGGCAGGCTCATTGTACATCCTGCATACAGCTGTTCCAGAGTTTTAAGTGTTCCAGAATGGTCCTTAGAAATCAACACACTAACCTGAAAACTCACATCACCGAGAGGTCCTCTTGACTCAAGCGACAACACAGGGACCTGTAGCAGGGCCCAAACTCCAGTTAAAATATCTGGACATGAGAGTTGAGAAACTGAACTCATCCCAGGCCAAGAACCCTTCT
This sequence comes from Acomys minous, assembly GCF_964271855.1. NCBI lineage: Eukaryota > Metazoa > Chordata > Mammalia > Rodentia > Muridae > Acomys > Acomys minous. The sequence goes on along the minus strand of NC_140489.1, from coordinate 106,003,806 downwards.
GGATGGGGCAGCTGGCCTAAAGGAGAGCTCAGTATGGGTAGGATTGAGTGTGCGGCTTGATGAGGCTGAAATGTGGTGGTTGATTTTGTGGTTGCTCCGTGTCCTTCTCTGTGGGTACCTTGAAGATGCTGTCTGTGTCAGGTGCATTTGCCAGTAGCTGGTGCTCAGACCTGAGGAATAAAGCTGTGAGGTCAACAACTCTAATTTGGAGTTTGGAGTTGGAAGAAGCACATCGGTCATTCTTGGTACCCTGCTGTCATTTGTCCCAGCAGAGCTGCACTAGAAAACAAGAACATCAGTAAGCACTGGGTAGGACTGTCAGAAAGATGTCTAAGAAGCTGCCTGGCCTAGGACAGAAAGAGGTCATTGTCTCCCATGGCTAGGGCCTGGAGAATTGAGATAGTTTGAATTTTGGCTCTAACACAACACACAAAAGACTGAAATGGCAGTGGATGGGCTTGGAGGAAGACAGAAGGGACTCTGGGACAATGCTGAGAGATGTAGAAGAGGTAACATGGTGGCTCTTGTGTCTATGATATGTCGGGTATCTCTGAAGTTGAGTACTGCATCCTCAAGTAGCAATGGAGCTGCTGGCAAGGAGGAGAGTCCTCAGTGTCATTGAGTGGACCCTGGAATCAGACAATGGAAGCAGCCAATGTTGGAAAAAACATTCAATAACAGCATCAGGGAGGAAATGAGAACTGGACAAAGGGCCAGGTGTTGACACTGTTTAAGATGGAGGACTGTACATGACTGGCGGAGGGCAAGGGTCAATGGACTCAGAAACGAAGGGCTGGACAGAGGGTCTGCAGGGAAAGATGTAGCTTATAGAGTGGGGAGAATGAGATTGCGGTTGCAAGGATTTGCTTTTCAAATGAGGAGGGACATATGTCTCATTTGAATACATGGAAAAGAAGACACAGTAGCTAAAGCATGTGCATCTGCTTAGAGAAAAGCTGGCTCAAAGTATGTAGCTTATAACTAGTCAACCAGGCCATCATCTTGTATGCTGGGGGTTTATAGAGGATTCCTTTTCAGAGAGTGGATCAGACTCTTCTTGGGGTCCCCAGAGAAGGGTCAGTGGGAGCACATACCAACAAAGAAGACATGGGCATAACTGGAACTGACAGGTTCCACATCTGACCTCTGAGATGGCTCATTGTAGCATCTGATCAAGTTGTGGGCTACAGACAGTTGGCCGAGCCATGCCTTGCTTAGTGGCTCACAAACACCAAGCTCAGACAGTGACCTAGCCACATGCCGGTTCTCTATATGTGAGACATTTGAGGAGACACAAAATCTTCAGATATTAAGTTAATAAGCTCAAGTATCTCCTGTAGTGTTGGCAGGAGGAAGAAGCAGCTAGAAGCGGCCTATGAGGAAGTACAGCCAGGTGGGTGTTGCCATTAGTGTCTGAGTCTTTAAAAGATTGCCATTACAAGGGTGTCTCCCCCTACCCGGATCTAGCCAACGGACAGGACATTCTCCACAGTTGAGTGGAGAATGGGGTATGACTTTCACACGAACTCTGGTGCCCCATATTTGACCACGTCCCCTGGATGCGGAGTCCTGGTGGCACTCAGAGGAAGGATAGCAGGCTACCAAGAAGAGACTTGATAGCCTATGAGCATATACAGGGGGAGGAGGTCCCCCTCAGTCAGAGTCATAGGGGAGGGGAGTAGGGGGAAAGCAGAGGGAGAGAGGAATGGGAGGATACAAGGGATGAGATAACAATTCAGATATAATATAAATAAATTAATAAATATATATAAATTTATCAATGTATTAATAATAAATATTAGTTAAGAAACATCAAAAACAAACAAACAAAAAACCAAGGGTGTCTCATAATTTATGCCCTTGAGTTTCTGATAGTACTGAATTCACAGCCATCCTCAGAAATCTCTTTCATTTGATACTGGCAGCAGTTCTATGGAGCATGTTGATGGTCTTGGTTTAACTCGTAAGGAGATCAGGGTCAAACCTGAGCAAGATGGAGCCTGCTTTCCCAAGGATGCATTCAATAGGTCACTACAGACTTGGTAGGCAAAGCCAAGTCCCTCCTGTGCCTTCTGTCCATTTCCCTAGGTGCAGCCTGGTCAGATGAGGCAGGCAGGACCACAGGTACTAAGATGATGGAGTAGCCTTGGTGTAAAGGAAGTCCTGTCAGCAACACAGGGCCTTTGCCTCAGGAGACAGAAAGGTGGCAGGCGGTATGTGTGGGGGGGACATAGATATAAAGGTTGCCATAGACATGGGAGCGAAGGGAAATGGGGGGTGGGGACAGGAATCCCAGCCTAGACACCCGCTCTGAGAGCTGGTATGATGGAGATAGAACGGAAGACTAAGGGGAAGCAGAAGAGAGAGGCCAATGTAAAGAATCCTGGGGAGACTGAAAGGTGGGACCCAGGCGGCTGGAAGTATGCAGGCTTGTGATAGAAAGGTCCTGGGGTACCTACGTGCTCATTCTCTGTCCCTGGACTAGGACTGCATCACAGGGGCAGCCACTTTTGGATATGCTTTTCCCCCTTGTGGAGCCTGTCCCCACACTTAAGACTCAGTGCAAAAGCATGAGGTGGGCAGGCAGGAAGGCCCACAAATTCGAAATCGCCTTGTCTTCCCTTTTTGCCACTGATGTGTCCAGTAGGGTATGGGATGGGAGAGAGAGTTTGGGTAGACTCAGTAAGGGGGGGTGCACTGAGTATAGAGAATTTTCAAACATCCATACAACTGTCGAAAGATGCTTTTCAGTATCACCACAGACAGGCAGTTTCAAACAATGGCAATGATAAAAATATTCCCCTGTCGTCTTCTACCACCACTGCCACCTCCCTGATTCCCTGGGCCTGAAGCTGGGGTAAAAACTTGGCTTGGAGCCTCCTCGTAGTAGTTCCAACAGAGAAGCTCACTAGAAATAGTCTTTTCTAGCTCCATCCCACCCACCCACCTCTCAGCAGCAGCAAAGCAGGAAGAGACAGGTGTATTGTGAAACTCCACCCTGGGGAGCATCCTCAGTAGCTCTGATTACTGCTCAGGCCCTGTCTTCTTGTCCTAGGATTCAGCTGGCTCATATTTACCCAGTGGGAAAATGGCAGGCTTGGTGAGGTCCACATGGCTTCTACAGCATCCTTGATGTGATGTTTTCAACTTCATTCTGAGAGAGTCTGCTCCTGAGAGATGTCGAATCCCTGTCTTCGAACATTGTTCTGTGTTCTCAGAATTCCTTCATATTCTCTCTCTCTCTCTCTCTCTCTCTCTCTCTCTCTCTGTCTCTCTCTCTCTCTCTCTCTCTCTCTGTGTGTGTGTGTGTGTGTGTGTGTTTGTGTGTGTCCACTTATTTGATTGAGAGGGCTCATTATATATGTGCTACAGTATTCCTGTGGAGGTCAGAGGACAACTTGTAGGAGTCCATTCTTTCCTTCCGTCGTGTTGGTTCTGTAGACTTAACTCAGGTCTTCAAGCTGGGTAGCAAGTGCCTTTGTTGACTTGCCAGCCTTGCCCGCCATCTTTGTTCTAACCACTTGTGGTCATAGAAGGTGACTATAACTGATTTTCTACACTGAAACCTTTGCCATGTATCGTGCCCCAAAGAAGGTCTTTTACAATCTCCCAAAACATCCCACCAGAGTCCCCCACATCTCCATGCTGTCTATTGAGCTACCCCAGATTACTCTTAATGGTGTTGGGACCCAAATTTAGATGTGCCCCTAAACAATGGAACACGCAGCCTAATTGTAGGATTTGTTCTGTGATACCCAAGAAGCCCCAGACACAGCACCTCAAAGCCAGTATGGAAGGAGTAGCAAGTAATAGGAGAAAACGTGGATGTCTTGCAGAAATCTCTTTCCGAGTGTGGATGTGTGGAGGCAGCCTGGAGATCATCCCGTGCAGCCGGGTGGGGCACGTCTTCAGGAAAAAGCATCCGTATATTTTTCCTGATGGAAACGCCAACACGTACATAAAGTAAGTGGCACGCCCTGGCCTACTGTGTATGGACAGCAGCAAGGAGACTGTGGTGCTCTGCAAGGCGGTCTGAGGGACCTGGGTGATGCATGAGCTGCGTTCCTGAAACTTAGGCTCTGCCTGGGCAATTGGCAATAGAGCCAAGGCTTTCCTTAATGAGTCCCTGAGAGCTGAGGAGCCCTAAGTCCACGCACACCCACCTCATCCCTAAAACCTCAGTAGTTAAAGTGCCTGATCAGATCCATCCCACAGGGCTTTGCCTCTAGGTGGTGGTGGGTGGGAACAGCTGGGTAACTCAGGGAAAGACACCTGGGAAGAAATAAGAGACAGGAAGCTCTAGAGAGCACAGCCGTGTGCCTGCTCCGGGCCGGTGGGTACAGCATTGTGCCTGCTCCAGGGCCTCCTGGTAGACTAGGAGAAGCCAGATGGGGTATTCCTGATAACCCAGCTCCAGGGCGTCTCCTGTCACGCAACACTTCTACACCATGGATACAGAAGTAAGCGGTCCAAAGGGTGCCCCTTGCCTGTCTCTTCCCTCCTTGTCCTTCGTGCATCTCCTTCCCAACACTCTTCTCCTTTTAGTTTTCTCTCATCAAAATATTCATGTGTATCTATTTTTCTTAAGATTAAAAAAATTTATAAGTATATTGTGGGGGTGGGAGGAAGTGTACTCACGAATGCAGTTGCCCATAGCAGCCAGAAGAAAACAGTGACCCCCCTACCCCCACACCCCAGAAACTGAAGTTACAGACAGTTGTAGTCCATCTAATGTGGATACTGCGAACCAATCAAATTGGAGTCCTCTCCAAGAGCAGTGCCCACTTAGCTGCTGAGCTTTCTCTCTAGTCCCCGACCGTCGTAAAAATATTTTTCTCTAACTTTTTTTGTTCTTTACTTTGATCCTCTTATCTCTTGGCATCCAGTTGCTTCACTCATCCATCCAATCACGCGTCCCTTTTTTCCCTGCTGTTCGGTCCACTTGTGTTAGGGAGGAAGGAGGCTGCAGGTCCTTTGAGATGGATGTGGTGCTCTTTTTTGATTTATCACACGGGTTTTCGTGTGTGTATCATATCCTGCCACAGCTGGCTCAGGGGAAGCATGGCTTTGGACCCTGGTTAAGCTCTACATCTTGCAAAGCAGGGTGCATAAGGAGAGGCTGGGTAGGGGGAGGGGAGGCAGCAGGCTGGAGCGGATCGGATCGGGGATACTCAGGTTTTGCAACTATAAAGGTAAGCCAGGGACATCGAGCATAGCGCAGTGCTGTGGCTGTGCAGAAGCCAGAGACTGCTGGGTGGGAGCTGGCCTGGGAGACAGGATCCCGGGATTTCAGACTCCTATTTCAGATTGGGCTTTGGCTGGTGAGCAACCTTGCAGGCTGGTGGTGTATCCTCAAGTTAGAAAAATAAGGCATATTGTTTGCAAAGCAGCTTCTAGCTTGCAGATAGTGAAGCCACTTGCAGGAGCTAGCCAGGTGACCTTGGCTGTTTCCAGTGGCCTCCAAAACCCACTTGCCTGTGCTTACCTGTCAGTTCAGAAGCTCAGAAGGAGTTGACGTGTTTCTCTATCAAATGTCCGCGCTCTGAAATAGACCTATGGGCCTAGAGGCACAAGCTGGTTGTAGTTACATCCCCAAGTTCACTTTCTCCCTGGTGCTCCAGCTGCCCGGATCACCAGCCCTTGTTATTTTCTTGTCTCTCTGATTTTGACTCCAGGGGGTTTTCCCCCACCGCTGTTGAATGATCACAATCATTCTCTCTTCCTCTGCCCCTCTCTCTGGTACTGGCACCTTTAGGGCAGAACTCAAGCAGAGGTCCAGTGAAAAGCCTGGCACCCGGGTGAAGTATTAAAGGATATGGCTTGATTGCTGATTTGTTACATGTAACCATTGCTTGGCCATTGTGTGCACAGACCTTCCCCTTGGGGAGCCTGGAGTCCTCGCCATGTCCACTGTGGGACAGTAGAGGACGGCCCACTAACCGAGCACACTGGGCCTTAGCTGGTCCTTACAAGTCCCACCCGTGTAGAGCATTTGGATACACCTGGTTTTCCTGTCCCTTTAATGGCTTCGTTGAGAGTCACCAACGTTCAGCTTCTGGTGTGATTTTTTTTCCTATCTGTACCTTTTGGGAAATGGTTTTTGATACTGTTCAAGTCCTGTGTCTTGGGGTGCCTTTGGAGATGGGGGACACTTGCCCGTGCTCTGGTGTTCTGGAAACATTAATGCAAACACCTCCGTCCTGGTGGCGGCTACCCAGATGCTGCTGCCAGCTTTGCCCTTGTGTATGTATTTCAACTGGGAACTGCCTGCAGGTCATTCCGCCCCCCTTGAGACTCCTTGTCTCCCTAGGAACACCAAGCGGACAGCTGAAGTGTGGATGGATGAATACAAGCAGTATTACTACGCAGCCCGGCCTTTCGCCCTGGAGAGACCCTTTGGGAAGTAAGTGTGCACTGGTGGAGGAGGGCGGAGGAATGAGAAAGGCCTTAGCTCACAGGCCCATCACCTCAGCCATCTCCTGAGCTTCTAAGCTCTTCCACGCCTAGAGCTGTGGCTGCTCTGATTTTAAGCCGTTTCTGCTCTTCCCTGTTCTGGGTGTGCAGGGCTTTTTGCCAGGTCTCCTGTGACTCTGTTCCTAGGTGGCTGCTTGAATAGAGGGAATTGAGCATGGTCTTGTATGGTAAATGGGTATTACCAGCTCTTTGCAGAAAGACAGCATGGGGGATTGGACCCTCCGGATTTGAGTTCTTCCTCTATGTCTTAGTTCCCCCAAGTTTAAGCTCCACTCTTCCCCTGGAGGAGAAGTGCATGCTCAGATGTCCTTTTCCTCAATAAGCCAAGCTTCATGGGAGAAGACTGCAGGGAAGAAGAAGCAATGTTTATTAGATGTTAGGTATCTTCCCTAAGCTCTGAGACATGCAATTACATGGTCCTGTTTGACAGGTAAGGAGACTAAGGCTTAGACAGAGGAAAACACAAACCATACCTGTGAGGAAGATGAAGGTTCATAATACACTCATTCCAAAACCAACCCCAAGCTAGCTGAAGCTAGAAAAAATTGCAATTTCCCTTAGTCATCACTTGTGTGTTTTGGCGTTTGCTGGTGCTGGTGGTGGGGCAACCATAACATGTTGTCCTACTCGGTTCACTCACTCATCACATAAAGCCATTGAGCAGATGGGCTTTTAAAGCCTAAACCTCTCTGGATGAGTCGATCCCTGCACTGGAGGATCAAATCAGAACCAGCCAAAGCGAATTGCATCTCTGACGTCACGGCTCATGCCCACCCTCTGATTCTTAGTCCACCTCTCCTGAGGCAGTGTATCTTGTCCACATCAGAACTGTGGGTCCACTGACCATGTCCTACCAGACTCATTCTCCACCCATTTTGAATGTGTGTTCTCCTTCCACTCTTAAAGACAGACCTTGAAAAATTTGGTCCTTTGATCTTTGACTCTGTCATCCACCTAGAAGCACCTTCCCCTGCACACACACACACACACACACACACACACACACACACACACACACACAGAGAGAGAGAGAGACAGAGAGAGAGAGAGACAGAGAGAGAGAGAGACAGAGAGACAGAGAGAGACAGAGAGAGACAGAGAGACAGAAACACACACACACACAGAGAGAGAGAGAGAGAGAGAGAGAGAGAGAGAGACAGACAGACAGACAGACAGACAGACAGACAAAGACAGAGAGAGACAGAGACAGAGACAGAGAGACACAGAGAGAGAGAGGTTCTTTATAAATGTCTTCCTCCCCTGTGCACAGGCTACTGGATAGTCTCATAGGATTTCAGATGCTCCAACTGATGGTACTTTATGGCCATGTTGCCAGCAAGATCACAAGACATCTCCCACCCTTGCACTCTTTTCTCACCAGCTCAACCCCACCATTCTTATTAAGCCGTCTTCACGTCCTTCCCACCCCTGAGCCCATCACCTCCTTTCCCTTGCAAAGGACGACACCTATTTTATGGATGAAGCAGACAGTATTGATTTCCCAAGACAAATCGACCCATTAGCCTGGCCACAACTCTACCATCCTTCTCGGTCTCCCTTTGTCTCCGTGGCGAGGTGCACTTCCTGTATCAGTAAGCCAGGCCTCCTCTGGATGCCCCATTCATGCCTTCACTCATTTATAAATCAGCATTTATCACATCCCCACAGTCTGCATTCATCTCCTGCCTACCTGGTAGCTCAGGGCCTCTCAGACTTTACTGAGCACACAGATCTCCCAGGGAGCACGTTAAAGCATGGAATCTGGTTCCTGAGATCTGTGTTTCTAGTAAGCTCCCATGTGACGCCGCACTGCTGGCAGAGGATCCTAAATCTGGGGAACAGGTTTCCGTGCAGCGGTTCCCAAACTAACCCAGCAGTGGAATTACCTATGGTTTCTCAAAGCCCCTGCTGCCCGAGCTCATCCTCCAGGGGACTGGTTTCCTTGGTTTTCAGACTAGTGCAGTGTTCAGCATTACAGATGGGGCTACATGCCCATGTCCAGACACCTCTACTCGTCACAACCTCAGCTTATCTCTCCTGCATCCTTCCTTTACGTGTTTATTCCTCCTCCTTTATTTAAAAGGGAGGGGCTGAAAAAACATACGATAGAACCCAGCCATTGCTCACCACCTGTATGCCTGTCTCCTGCCTGCCCAGGCCCTACAGCTGTTGCTACCAGGCTCAGTGTGCACTCTTTCAACTTACTCTCCTCTTATGGCACCCTTCAGCACTATCTTATCCAACTCCATCCTGGCATGCCTCTGGCCCCTAGGCTTTCCAGTCTTCTTTTCTGTTGCTCCTAGGTCCTACCTTCCACATCCCAATTACACACTGCTCAGTCTCTCCTTCCCACTCCTGGCAGGCTGGTCTTTCTCGAAGGCTCTGTCGTAAGTCTTCTTTTTAGGAGATATTTTTCCCCCGGCGATATTGCCACATCTATTCACAGCTCTGTTTCTAACTGGAACCTTTCCTCCGGGCTGCAGTTTCTTATACCCAAGAATCAAGTGACCACTTCTACCTGGCTGTCTCCCCAGCACCTCCCATGTCACACGTCCTAAGCTAAACTCATTACGTTTGCTCCTGAATCTGTCCCTCTGCTCATACTCCCCTCTAACCTCATGAACAGTCTTTCTTATCCCATATGAGCTAAGGGTACCACCCTAGTTCCCCTTTGTTGCCTTGTTTGATTGATCACCATGTCCTGCAGCTGCCGCCTCACTCAAACACTGAGAACTCAGGCAGTTTCTGAGCAGAGTATCAGACTTGCTAAAAGCATGCCATCCTTGTCCCTGAGGAGCTGGGAGGTCTAGTGGGGGAAATGTGCGCTGTGTTCTGCAGGAAGACATGAGGCTGGTCTGTAGCTCGGTGGTAAAGCAGTTGGCTAGTGTGCACGAGGCCCTGCGTTTGAGTCCCATCACAAGAAGGAGGGAAATGGGGAAGAGGAGGAGAAGTGGTTTGAGTGATGTCATGGAGAGAGGAAAGAGTGGGAGGCAGGGAGGCTAGACAGAAGGGAGGCTACTTTCATTGGCTGCCTAGAGAGGAAAAGGTTTGACTAATACTTATGTAGAGTGAAGACAAAAAGAAGTAGAGGATTGGCCATGCCTGTTCCCACCCAGTTGACTAAAAGGAGAATAATGACACCTGGGATTGTACAGGTACCTCCTTCCTGCTCCCATCCCCACTTCCGCTCCAGATGGCCAATTCTGGAAGCAGTTGTCAGATTTCCTCAAAGCATCCCCATGCTTTGCTATATAGAGGGCCCACCAAGTTCTCTCCAGCACCCATGAGATAAGGTCAGTACCTTTCAGCAGTGCCCTCACGGGGGTCTTTGTGGACTCACTTCCCCCATTCACATGCACCTCTCTTTTAAGGCCACATGGCCAGTGTTGTTTCTGTAGAACTTTCTAACTTTCTCACAGCACTGATCTCTGCTTTCCGATCTGTCCCACCTCCAGCCAGAGTCAATAATAGCCTTTGCTCTCTTGAGTACCATGGACTCCTCAAGGCCACATGGGCTATGGTACTTGAATAAGTATCCTGCACTACTATTCCGAAGCTTTCCTGCCCCACAATGAATGCCATGCCTGTCACATAGAGATGTTCAGTGACTCGCCTATGAACCTCAGTGGGATGAGACCTCAGCACCCTCCCGAGAAGAGGATGCTCTGAGGCTGGAGCGGCGCAGTACTGCAGCCCCAAAGGGGCTGTGAGTAAGAGTAGACCAGAGTTCCAGCAGTGAATTCTTCACAGCACACTCGAGGTTCTTTACAGCCACCTTTTAATGAAAATGAACAGCACCCCCAATTCTATTTTCAAGTAAAAGCATAAGCCCTTGATGTGGGCACTACACCATTACGAGATAAAGCTAGGAGTTTTCATAGGTCTGCCTGGACCAAGAGAAATCTCTGCTTGGTTCATTTACTCAGTCTCCCTTGGAGATGTGTGGGTGCAGAGCATGCCACTGGTGGTGGGGAGCCATGGCTATAGATGACTGCCTCTGACAAATGTGTTCTGTCTCCTTGTCCCTCCAACCTCCCCATCCCAGCATTGAGAACAGGCTGAATCTGAGGAAGAATCTGCACTGCCAGACCTTCAAGTGGTACCTGGAGACTGTCTACCCAGAACTCAGGTACACCTACCTACTGGAACCAAAGGTAGCTATAAGAAGAGGCCCTTGACTGACCCAGTCTGGAAGAGGCATGACCTAAGGCCAACTGGAGGAGAGTTTTTAAGTCTCTGAAAGACTGAGCAAACCAATCAGCCCTGCTTATCCCTAAAACCAGAAGGAGAATTACATTGAACCTAGTAGTAGCATGAGAGACTGGGGTTAGCTGATGGCAGAACTTCTCAGTTCTTAGGAGTGGTACCCTGGGTTGTGCTATGAGCATAGGACTAGTGACATAGACTCCATCCTAGAGATCCATCTGTCATGTGGCTACTGGGAGTCCATTGCTATATCATACTAGCAGCGTCCTTCTGGCCTCTGACCAGTGCCAACCTTTGTGACAGCTCCAGGGAAGATGGCCACCTGCCATCTGAAAACACACTCCTAACCCATCCAGCAGTTAGCATCACTAATGTCAAAAGGCAGAGTGGTCTCATCTGTCCTCGTGGCTTTCCCACAGGATCCCCCCAGACTCCTCCATCCAGAAGGGCAATATCCGGCAGAGGCAGAAGTGCCTTGAGTCTCAAAAGCAGAAAAACCAGGAGACTCCACACCTCAGGCTAAGCCCCTGCACCAAGGTCAAAGGAGATGGAGCAAAGTCTCAGGTAAAGTAACTGCCTGGAGTCGTAGCACTGTGTGCCACAACGAGTTGAGGTGTCCTGATTAGCCATGATCCCTGCTCCAGCGTGACACCAGGTGTCCAGAATGGAGCAGAAGGACCCATCTTACTTGACCACTGGCTTTTCTCCACTTAGTTACCAAATACATAGAGTCTCCTAAAAGGTGGCTTCTAAGTGGCATTTGCCAATAGGATATGGTCTAGTAATTTAGCAGAGGATCAAATAGACTGGCAACTGTCTCCTACAGTAGATGTGGGCTGGGTCAAGCAGGGAAGGTCAGACATACTAACTCTGCAAACGTGGCATGCAAAGAGGAAAAGGAGTCTGCTGCTTGACTTTGAGACAAGATGCCCAAATGGTGTCCTGTGGCTGACTTCCAGGCAGTCATATCAGACACCATAAAACCACTGCCATACACTGCTCTTTCCCTGGGCACCACCCTCCTGCTTCCCCTACGACTGTGGATTATTTGGGGGCGCTTTCCAAGAATGCTTCCTTTGTGCCTTGTTTTGGTTATCAACAGAGCGTGTCCTGACCAAGCCCTGTGTTTTGCCAATGTTCTCCCTTCTGAGGCTGGGCCTGCTGTTTTCAAGGTCACTGACAAATTCACCACCTGGCTCAATCTCCCTAGCACTTGACCAAGCATAGCCATCATGTGACTCCCTTCTCAACCTTGTGACTCCATAGGATCTTTGCATTCTTGTCCCCTCCCCATCCTCCCCCCCCCACATATCTGAGTTCTAGCTTAGTGCCTTTCCCCACCTTTATAGTGTTTACTGAGGTCCTCAGTCCACTCTTCTTTTCTCTATGAACCCTTTTCTTTTAGATATTACTCATATTTCCAGCTTTGACCATCTCCTGCTTATTGATTTACAAATTCTGTGTCTTCATGCATCATTTATTCGTTCAGCAGACACTTTGTTAACTGTGAAGATGCACACGTGCCAGACTGGGCTGCAGGAGGAGATGGGTGAGCAGCCACTGTGACCTATTCTCTATCCCTGAGCCTTTGTCAGTGATACCACAGAAACACAGAGATCTGGCATCCAGGTCCTGTATGAGCACTGGGAAATTGTCCCAGAGGACGTGCAATGGGCTGTGCTATGAGACAAAAGTGAAAACAGACAAGGCCAGGAAAGTGAGTGAGGGTAACCAAGGAAATACAACTGAGGTACACTGAGGCCTGGGGGCAAGTCTAAGGATAGGCCTTAGGGCAAGTGAGGTCCCCTGAGGTTGAATGAAAGGGAGCAGTAGATGTGGAGATTGAACATAAGCTAGAGCTAAGTTACTATGGCTATCTTTTTGAGGAAGTTGAGTTTTGTACTGACTAGTGAGGACCTCTGTAAGGTCCCAGGAGAGGGCTCCAGGAAGAGCAGGTTCACATGTAAAAACTCCCATCTGGACTGTTGCTCAAACACCAGGCAAACGAGTGAGTCAAACTCCTCTGTGATTTAACTCCACAGATGGCCATGGGCATCCAGGCTGTTTTGCATTGCACAGACTCTCTGCACACACCCTTTGCCATGGCTCTAGTTCTCACTAGTGTCTTGGGCTCCTCTTCCTCCTGTAGCCCCTTGTATCTGCCACCCACCGTGCTCTGCCTAGAAAAACTCTTGTCATGCCCCACACTCGCTTACTGTTGCTTAGATCTACACTCCCAGAACCTGGTTCTGTTGACTTTTGGAGCTGGGTCCTTCTTTAAAAATGTCCCTGTTGGTTGGAGACTGAAGCACCAACCAAGGGCCATGCATGGACTGGACCTAGGCCCCCTGTACAGCTGTAGCTGATGGGCAGCTTGGTTTTCATGGAAGTTCCCTAGTAAGGGGAGTAGGGGGGCTGTGTCTGACAACATGGACTCTGTTGCTTCCCCCAGTGGGGCTGCCTTGTCCTGCCACAGTAAAAGAGGATACACTCAGTCCTGATGTGACTTGATATGTTGGGATGGGTTGAGAGGGGCTCCCCATTTCTGAGAAGTGGAGGGGGATGGTAAAGAGGGAGAGAGTGTGGGACTGAGAGGTGAAGAAGGAAGAGGCTAAAATTGGGATGTAAAGTGAAGAAATATTTTTTAAATGTCCCTGTTGATAACCCTTTTGTTAGATTATGGCCACAGCCTCTAGGTCTTCCTCCTGCCTTGTCCCCATTCGATGGCCCTCATCCTTACTTTGTGTGCGATCTCTAATCCATCATCCCAACTTTCAGCACAGCCTTTGGTGGCTCTCCAGTGTTCTCCACAAATGTCCACACTCTCAGACCTGCCTCTGGCTTGAAATGACTTTGTCCCTGCTCCAAACAGGACAGAGGAGGTGGTGTGGGAGTTAGATTAGACTAGAAAGGAAAGGAAATGGAGGTGTCAATTTTACTTTAGGTGTGAGTCTGCCCAGCTCACAGTAACACAGTTTGCTCAAGTGGTACTTTGTAAAGCGCTGTGAGTAGGCGACACATCTCTCTGTGAGTCTGAGTGTGGGTGATGCTCATGGGAATTCCATCCGTCAGAATGTTGTCTGGCCCCTTTCCTGGGACAGGATTAGCTTGATCTATTCCCAGCAGAGCTGAGCTTTTCTGGAACTTTCCAACTTTGGTTGCATAAGGAGGTGGGAGGGAAGGCCACTAACTCTCCAGGCCTCAAAGAGGGCCCTTTAATACCTGGTTCTAGGAGAGATAGCAGAATGCTGTTTACTGGAGAAGAGTGGCCCATCCCAGCCACCCTTTCAGCTGACATTCCTTGAGCAGGAGGGATATAAACAATGGGTACCCAGGCCTCTCTCCTTGGGGCAGTGGTAGGCTACAGCTCTGCTTTGCTTTGAGATAATGGTGACTCTGATGCTAGATCCCTGGGGGATATAAAGAGGTTTAGTTAACCTCAGTAAACCGGACCATAGCATCTTGGGTACCACATTACCTGCTGGGGAAACAAGGTGGGCTCACTCAGAGTTAGGGATAGCCCCATTCTTCAAGGGCACACAGCCTAGCACCAGGACTGGCTTCCATTTTCAGGTACTCAGAAAGAAATCCACATAACCATTTCAGTCAACATAATCTCTGTGAGATGAACACATGTGCATGCGTGTGTGTGTGTGTGTGTGTGTGTGTGTGTGTGTGTGTGTGTGTGTGTATGTGTTATATCTTTGTAGGACTGACTTGGGAATCTTTTCTCTTATCCTCTCCTCATTCCTCATAAACCTCAATTGTTGTCATCCTTCACCTCAACCCTTTCCCACAATCATTGGGCACTAGCAGGGTCCTTTCTGCTTAACACGGCTCTGCCCCTTCCTGCCTACATCTTTGCTACCTGTCCTGACTCTTGCTCCATCCTGAAGGTGAAGTAGATCTTACTTTTAGCCCTACCCCCTTCACAGCTGATGCCACCAAGGCTCCCAGAGAGTAAACTGCTATCATACACTAGTAGTATTCCCCACACCAGCCCTTTCCAGAAGTTCTCTGGTGTTTGTTCCATCCAAGTCCAGTTTCCAGACCTTTATTCAAGGTTTTAGTCACAGGACAGGACACCTGTTTGTCACGTGCCTCTTCAAGGTTATAAATATTAAAACTGCTAACTAGCTCCATCTTGACAGAAGGAAGCTTGGTGGCAGGTGGGGGGAGGATCTTTATTACAGCCAGTTTCCAGTGACAAATCCAAAATCCAAATTCATGCCTCTGTAAGAGGGTCTAGAGTCAGTAGAAAACAGTGCCTTCCCTAACATTTGTGGGGACTTGGTTAAGACTGTGAATGGAGGGGGTGGGGTATCTGCTCCACCAATACCGCATCGAACTCCAGGGACACATGCTGTACTGCATCCCCACTTGTGCCTGGCTGCTGTTTCTTCCCAATTCTGCCTCAGTCCTACATGGAGATTCTAAGCTTTCATGCTCAAGTAGAAGCACTTCCCTGTGACGGCCTGCATGTGTATAGCAGAGACACAGCCTATCCCCAGAGGACAAACCCAGGCATGGGAGCAGCACAGATCCTGAGATCAGGTTGGGGCCGCTAGGTGGGTCTTCTAGGGCCCTGGGTTGTGGAGAGTGGCACAAGGAGGTCCAAGTTCTGCCTCTAGTTGACATCTACTCACCAGGTAGGTAAGACCCAGGCAATGAGATGGCCGCCTGCCTGCAACCACACTCCTTTGACATAGTTGGGTTTGATTTTGTTGACAAAGCTGGGGATCAAAGCCCAGAGCCTACGTAAGCACTCTCCAACCAGGCTCCATGCTGGGCATGGAGACACTTTAATCCTGTAGTTCTAACCATTGTTCTACCTCCACACCAGCCCATCCACCTAACCCCCCACATCCTGCCTCACCGTCCTCCTTGCTAGCTCGTCGTCCTTTGGAGCAAAATGCTGAATTCATGTGTTTCAAAGAGGCTGGCAAGCTGATGCCCTGGAGTAATATGAGAGGCATACATCATGTATTCAAAAACCTTTGAAGCCCACGAAGTCTCTAGGCCAATGTGTTTCCTCTTAACTTCACTGAATTCCCTGGGAAAATGTCCATGAAAGGTAGAAAGCGGGCAGATGCTCCACTCCAGTTTCTATTCCAAACTGAAATGAGGGAACCCCAAGGCGGTTTGTGGCACGTTCTTCCCCCGCCCAGCCAGGGTTTAGGCTCCTGATTTGCAGAGCAGAAGGCAGCTGCTGGGAACCCCAAGGGTGGATGTGATTGAAAGTACTTCGCAGATCAGCAGGCACACGGACACCTCCAGGGGAGAGGTCTCAAGTCTGTGGTGGAACAAGCTGCCAGGCAATCGCTTCCTACCCTGTCTTCCGCAGAGTTCCTCATCACAGCCTGGGAATGGCCCCGCAAAAGCATCATGCCAGCCTGTCTCTGGGACAGTTTCCAAAGGAAAGTCTAAAGGGACATTTCTCTTTTATTCTCTTGCCTCGCACTGAGTCTCTGGTATCCCCAGTGGAGACAGTAACCAAGCCTTTGCTAAGGCAACATTCTGAATATGCATGTATTAACCATATATTTTATGTAGTGACACTCTTTATTAGAGCAAACCCCTTTGGGGGTCAAAAGGCCCTTTGTGACAGGAGTCTCATAAGACCATCCTGCATATCAGAGATTTATATTATGATTTATAACAGTAACAAAATTATACTTCTGAGGTAGCATTAAAAATAACTTTATGGTTGGGGGGTCACCACATTATGAAGAACTGCATTAAAGGGTCACACCCTGCATTGAGACAGTTGAGAACCACTAAACCAGAGGGACTAGTAGTCTCTTCATATCATATCTGAGGTCACAGAAGTAATTCACCAAGCATCTACAAAGCTTTTAAGCTAGTGAGCAGGGATCCCAACCATAGTAGGCATCCAGGAGCCCAACCCTGTGACACTACAAAACAAAGTGGGCGCAGGTCTCTAATCCTACAGAGAAGTTATTCTAAGAATGGAGGGGAAGACAACGTGGAAATAAAAAAGATGACTGGGACTATGCTATGTCACCCTGCTGCCTCTGGGCTGGGAACTCTCTCCAGGGTGGTGCTGAGGCCTGTGCCTATGCAACAAAGGAAGAGAGCCCACCCAGTATGGCCCACCAGCCATTTGTACTTATGTGGCACCCAAGCTGGCCACTATGGCCAATCCTTTGGGGGAATCTTTGTACTGAATTAGAGGTTTTGTTGGACCCAGCTCATTTACCCTTCAAGGGCACGCTCATGGGCTAATGGGTTTTCCTGTGTGGCCTACAAGGTTAGAGGACAGCTGTTGGCAATATTACTTTCTCCTTGGGTCCCGTCCTATCGGAAGAGAGGAGAGCTCATGTGCACAGTGAGCCCACAGCTGCTCCTGACCCTGTTGAGAATTAACCATCAGCGTCTTTGATCATCACTTGCAGGAAACTGTACCCGAGTAAACCGACTGTGAACATGAAGTGGCCTGACCCTGCCAGGCTTTTGTATGGCTCTAACTTCAGGGAAACCAGCAATAGCGCTTTGCTGTTTCCTCAGTTGTTTAATATTCACTTCCCAGAAGACGGTTAGAAACAGGGAACTCGGCATCATCAGTAGATGACACTAGCTCCTGCTTACTAACAGGGCAGGCACCTCACTTTCCTTCAAGGGCTTGCCTGTCCTGTTTCACCCCCACATTCCTTCACATGAGGTTACACCCCTCCTCATGGAGCAAGTACACTGAGGCAGGGCCAGGCTCTAGGGCAGTGCTCACCAGGCATGACCTTATTTACTCCTGAAAACAGCTCCTCAGATGGGCATGTCCTGCTATCACCCTCCCCTATTTGACAGATTGGATGAGCTAGGCACAGGGACATTAACCAGGGTCTCTCCTCAGCCCCGTCCCACAGGGGAAGTCCTACTCATATCAGTCTCCAGAAGGGTCTCTGGGTTAACGTCCCTGTGGGTGGAGAGGGACAGCCATTACAGGCAGCGTTTTCACAAGGCTCTAAATGGAGCCATCACTCGAGGGTCCTACAGTCCTTTCGAGGACAGACCTGGCTGAGTGACCCAGTACCCCCAATGGCCACCTTTTCGTTTGCTCGTTTGTTTTCTGGAGTTTAGAACTAAACTCAGGGTCTTGCTTGCTAGGCAAACACTCTGCCACTTAGTTGAACCTCCAGCCCTTCCCTTACCAACTGCGTCCTTAGGGTTCATTTCTGACCCAGGATTCATTTACTAAGCCTGTTCATCACCAGTTCCTCTGGGGATTGTAAGGGACATGGAATGTGATGTGGACACTTCACTTTAGCCCCCCCCCCCCACCTCCCGACCACTGATTCCCATCTCTCTTGCTTTTTGCATATGTATCCAGAGATCAGCCCTCCTCTGGGAGATGAAATATCAGGAAAGCCCCCAGAAAATTTACTTGTGTAAGGAATGTGTGTGTGTATGTGTGTGCATGCGTGCACATGTGTGTATGTGCACACATTCACATGCATGCATGCATGCATAAGAGCACCAACGACCACTCTTACCCACAGAACCATGCCTCTAGCCTCTTACTATAAGGACATTTTTGGTGGCTGCCTGTTCACATGTCCCTCTTGCGGACCCCTGGAGGGGTTTTCTGAGACACTGGCCCAGGTATGCTGTGGTGTAGCTATGTGAACCCTTCTCAAGGGGGTATTTCTGAATGTAGAGCCGCAGACGTCAAAAGAACCTATTCCTGCCACTCGTAGGTCCTTAGGGTGTTAAAAACCAAAGACTGGCAAGATGTGTTTTTAGAAACTGTGGTGTGTTGTAAGTTGCTCTGTTTAATCCCTTAGTGCTTTTAACACAAACAGTATAACACCATGTATCCTGATGATCAAAAATAATGACAACATTTATTTTTGAAACGTTAATTTGTGCCTCCCTGTTGGCTACAGAACAGTAACTCATTTTGCCCCATCACTGACTTATGCTTTATTTTGGGGGGAGTATAAAACTCTAATAGACTTTAGGCCAGTAGTCCTATGGTCCCACAAATGGCTCCTTGGACCCAGCCCTTGGGTCTTCCTCCTTCCCACAGGAGAAATAGTCTCAGTCCAATGTACATGTTACCATTCTAGATCACAGTCCCAATACCTAGGGCACCGGAGCCACCTGCCCAATGCCCCAGACCAGACTCAAGACCCTTGTGCACTTCATGCCTTGCTTTGGCCTCTCAAGTGACACACTAATACATCTAGAGCCAAAGGGGGCCATTTGGGGAATGCCTGTGACCACATATACAGGTTGGAGGTAGGAAAGATAATGGAGCAGACAGCCTAGAAGCCAACACTGCATGTGCTCCAGGGCCTGGTGGGGCATGCGTAAGGCAAGGTCCTGTACTCAGACTCTTGTCTCAACTGTCATCAAATGTTAGGGATGGCACGACCTGAGGATGTCAGGGCCCGAAGAAGACAACCCAGAAGGCATAGATAGTTATCATCCCTAATGCATTATGGGGGTTAAAACAAGAGTGTGAATACAGGCTAAACACTGCAGGGACACTCGGTCCTATAGCTGGAGGTTGTCTGCTCTCCATCAGTATGGGCCAAGAAGGAGCTCCTGAGTGGCCTGGTTCAAAGATGGAAGGCCACTCCATGTACAGGGATTTAGTGGAGAAAAGATACAGCCCTTGGCAGAGTCCCCTCTGGAACCTCCCTTGGAGACTCTAACCGTGAATCATCTCCGCTGCCTGGTGAAAAAGGAAAAGGGCAGTGAGCACCTCTTTCACAAACTGAGGGACAACCTCTTTGTCTCGTGGCAGCAATTACACCTGCACTTGCAGTCTCCCCTCCCAACTTGAGAACTAGAGACGAGTTGGCCTTGTTGATATGTCAATCTGGCACCTTGGTGTCTTGTAAGGACCTCACAGAATGCCCCTGTCTCCTACCATCAAAACTCAGTCTGCTGACCTACTTCCTCCTATTCGGCCCCTTGCAGGAGTTGAGGGGCGGAAGCCTTTGCTAAGGTGCCTGTTAGGCTGTGAACACTCTCCTAAGTAATGTTACTTTTCACGACTTTCTTCTTTCCCTCCTAACTCATGTCGTGGCTCCTCCCTCGAGTGCTTGCTTTCTCTTTACTCTCTCATCTACACCTTAGCACAGCCTTCATGTTCTCAAGGCACTAACTTGGAATCCTTTCAAAGAAGGGGCATTCTAAGGACAGCTGGGGCAGAGAGAAGCCGGTTAGGCAGCTGTTCATTGGAAGTATTAAATGTCAGGAACAGGCTCCCGTGGAGACATTGTTTCCAAGCAGGTGTTGGAGACTATACAGCACAGCTAGAGGGTTGTTCGGGTTACTGGCCAGAGTCAGAATTACTCCCCAACTTCCAGCATCCTTCCACATGCCTGTGGCCCAGGACCTGACATGGGTGTGGGGACAGAGACTTCATGACGGTGTGGGCTCCTAACCTTTTTCCTTTAAGTGGCATTCTACCAAGTGACCTTGTTGATGATCATCACTTTCTGGGACCCATGGAACTCCTTATCCATCTGTATGGGTCATCACACAGAGAGGCATGGTGTGGTACCCCACAGATGGTGGTTGTCCCACTCCTAAGTAAATCTTCCTGGTCTCCTCAGGTGTGGGCCTTCACATACACCCAGCAGATCATCCAGGAAGAGCTGTGCCTGTCTGTTGTCACCCTGTTCCCTGGTGCCCCGGTGGCTCTTGTCCTGTGCAAAAATGGGGATGAAAGGCAGGTGAGTTCTTGGCAGGCCTGGAGGTAGGTGTAGGATTGGGAATGGCCAGTTTCCATAATGTGACTGGGTGGGCATAACTCTTCTCTAGGCAGGAGAGGAGAGATGAAAGACGAAGGGTGAGGAACCCTATTAGACAGGGTCAGGTATAGGACTTGCTCAATGGTGTCAGTAGTGATGGCTACGTCGGTCCAACTGATCAGTCAATGTCTGAAATCCTGAAGACTTTAGGTAATCTCACCAGGCCCATTCAACTTGTATGATCTGGCCATCGCTCCAGCACCTACCTGTAAACTCAGACAAGAGCTTTGTCGGTTGTGTCCTGGATGCACACTGTTCCTCTAGCAGCATGTACTAGGTTTGTGCTCCGTTTCCTGCCCAGACAGACATGAGAGACTGAGCTTCAAGAACGTATCCCGAGGAGGAGTGTGGCATGTGGTGGATCACTGTATCCACCTGAAGTTTCCCCTTCCCTTTCTCCAAGGGAGGCTTGATAGAACCAGAAGGAACCATGGGAGCAAGCATTTGATGGTCTCTGTGAAGTACAGAGCTCAGCATCTAGTCAGCGGACGTGCCCATTGGTCTATACTTACCACATGTGAGGGAGTCAAGGGGGCACTGCTGGAAAGAGAAAACCAACTCTGACAAGTTGTGTTCTGGCCTACACACACACACACACACACACACACACACACACACACACCACAACACAAGCATGCATACATGCATACATGTGCATACACACATACATATACAAATAAATACCAACTTAAAATGTAATAAAAATATAAAACCCTAGTGCGTGTCAGAACAATTTTGGCCCCTTTCCTCTGTGAAATCACATCTCTGGCTTACCACATGTGGTGTCACCTCTTCTGGTGACATCTGTGTGGTTTATATTATCCAAAGGACTCATGGGCGTAGCCATCAAAATGAATTCATTCTTTCTCCCCTCTATCTTCTCAGCAATGGACTAAGACTGGTGCCCGCATCGAGCACTTAGGGTCCCACCTCTGCCTGGACACAGACATGTTCGGTGACAGCACTGAGGATGGCAAGGAGGTCGTTGTCAACCCTTGTGAGTCATCACTCATGAGCCAACACTGGGACATTGTGAGCTCATGAGGACCCTGGGCAAATCCAGCTGTGGGCCAGGGGTGATGCTTCCCTGTACCAAACCAAACTGGAACCCAGGCTGTGAACAGCCATGACTGCACCAGATGCCCTCGACTGGAGGTAGAACAAAGGCCCCCAGGACAGGAGCGACTGTCTCAGGGAAGATGGAGGAAAAGGTCGCAAACCAGCAGGGCTCAGCAACACCCACTCGTGTGTGCAATATTATGAGGGTCCAGTCCTGGCAGGTTTTCTGATTGGGACCTGGAGACGGAGATCAGACGGGAAGTGTTTGCTGTACCCTTTCTTACAAAACAAGGCACCTTCTGGAGGCCAGAAAGGAAAGCTGTCCTTGTCACTGTGCCAGGACTCGTGGAGCGAGGCAGAATGGAGATGGTTTTCAGAACAAATAAAGTTAACACTGGAAGTTGTCCCTCAGTTCCTCACGCTGCTTCTTGAGCTAGCTCAGCACCTAAACTGTGCTCCTCATGGAAGGGGGTGGGGCATCTTGTGTAGAATGGATGAAGAAGACAGGAAGATGAGCACCTGGTCCGCCTTGTCCTAAGTTACCACCAACCAGTTAAGCGATCTTTAAGAGATGCCTCAGGAGGCTGGCAAGATGGCTGAGGGGGTAAAGGTGCTTGCCACTAAACTTGATGAATTTGAGCTCTGAGGCCCACATGGTGAATGGAGAGAACTAACTCTTGTTGTCCTCTGACCTACACACACACACACACACACACACACACACACACACACACACACACACACACTCACACACACACAGATATGCAGGCACACACACAAAACAAATGTTATAATTTTTTAAGACACTTCAGAGCTGGGAAGATGGGCACATTTTGCAAAGTGCTTGCCTCACAAACGTGAGTTTGAACCTCAAAACCTATGTAAGAACAGATGGGCATGGCATACTCTTATGATCCCAGAACTAGAGAGGCAGACTTGGGGGAACCCCTGGGGCTTGTCAGCCAGCCAGCCTGGTCTACTTGTCAAGTTTCAGGCCAGTGAGAGACCCTGTCTCAAAACAAACAAACAAACAGCCCATGATGGACAATACTGAGGAAAAATATCCAAGATTGACTTTTAACTTGAGCGCACGTGCGAGCGTGCACACACACACACACGCACATGTTATACACATACATACATATGAGGCACTTGACTTTTTTTCAGCCTACCACCTCCTATTAAGTCACATGATGGGGCCAGATGAGTGCTGGTGACTCTAGAAGGCTTCCTGTGCAGATCTTGATTCTGTAGATCTCTCACAGAGTTCAGTCTACTTGGCTTATCCTGATATCTCTGCTAGTCTGTCCATAAAGAGCCTTGTGCCCTATACCCTTAGCATACGAATGCTCTACTGTAGTAAAACCCATTTATTAGTGTCTTCTGGGATTGATTAGGGTAGCTATTCATTCTTAGTAAGTAGACCTTAAGAGAAGAGACAAGCCATATTATGTAAAGGTTTCTAAGAGATGCCTACCTGTAAGCTGTTAGTAACTGTTAGCTGTTGCTGCATAACAAATGACCCCAAATGGACCCTCTCCTTCTGGAGTCCTAATTGGCTCCGACAGAGATTCTAACAGGAGCTGCTGCCAGTCTCATGGTCTTCCACAGTGCTCAGTGGTGGGGTTTGGCCCTGGTTCTTTCAGTTTGTCCTATGTGGCCCTTTCTCTCCTATATAGCAGATCACTTCACAGCGAACAGCGGCCAGGGTAGGGGGAGGGGAGGAAGTGGGATAACAGCAGGAATGGGAATCTTATCCCTTTGCAACCAAATCACTCAACCCTCCCCCCATCATCGTTCCATGTTCTACTCAGCAGAAGCAGGCAGCAGGCGGCAGGCACAGCCTCTACTCAAGGGGAGGCCAATCAGGAAAGTGAAGGACAAGAAGTGATCGGATCCATTCAGATCCACCTACCCTGGTGATTGGTGGATCCTAAGGCAGTATCCATTCCCTTCTATCCAGGAAACCCTTTGGTAATTGGGGGGCGGGGGGCAGTTATACAATCTGCTATACAGACTGCAGTAGCTCTGGAAACTTGAGAGAGTTGACATTCCCAGACCTGGAATCTCTTCTTCTGGTTTTATTTGTACATGTGGTCATATCACCTCCCCTAGTTAGGACTAGTCTCTCTTCTGGGTCGAAGAAGAGCTGGGTGTAGAAACGGAGCTGTCCATCAACAGAAGACATGCTGAGGCTCTCCTTAAGCTATGTGTCCACAAAGCTTAAAACAGATTTGCAGAGAGGAAAGGCAGAAAGGATGGTCCCCAGTATCCAGAGCAGATCCCTAAGTAAGTGGAACAGTCACTGTACTAGGATAACCCAGAGGAGCCCCGTGTTTTCTTTGCCTACCTGCCACCTCTGTCTCTGTGACTGTCTTTGAGTTCTCTGGTGCCGGCAAAAGTGTTTCTTGCTCTTCTTTATCCACAGCACTGGGACGGGTACACCAAATAGATACTCAGTCGTAGACATTTTTATAAGTCGGTAGTTGACAAACCATCCCTCGTTCGTGATAAAGTGAGTTTCAGTACGTATGACTACTGCCATACAACTGCAGAGTGCTGGTGGGCTTGCTTCTCCCTCATAGGGCACTTGGGGAGACGAACGCTAGTGGTGCTCGCTTACTTACACCCCCAGTGCCACTTATCTTCTTTGCTCATGGCAGAAAAAAAAAACTACTAGCACTTAACTTCCTACTGCCATTTCTCTTACCAGTAAAACAACCTGGAAGCAACAATGAGGCATCATGTTGGCTGGTGGGGAAAGCAACCTGCTAATGGGTTACAGGTGGCTCTGGTATGAACTGCCTGCTGGGTATGTTCCTTAAGGCCTCCTTAGTGACAAATGGAGACTGTCTATTGTGGATGCAGGCAGGAACCACTCCAACCCTGTGGGGTAGCTAAAGTGCTCACTCTCCATTCTTCTCAGACTGATGCAGAGAGAGAGAGAGAGAGAGAGAGAGAGAGAGAGAGAGAGAGAGAGAGAGAGAAAGAGAGGGAGGGAGAGAGATGTGATTTAAAAGTAATCAGGGCAGCAATGGTGAATGCACATACTTTCAAAAGAAGGCTCACATCTCAGGGATGGCTGCAGCCTACACATGCAAAGCAGAGTGGGTTTGGTCAGGCACATGTGTGGCTGTTATCACTCTAGCAGCCTGAAGTAGCTCACTTAGTAGGCAGTCCGGAGCTATGACTGAAAGTTTGTCGAATGACATCATCCTATGACAACAGGAAAGCTCTCTCGGAGATCTTGATGCTTGGAAAAGTCCCCTCCCTGGAGCAGACTGAGCAGACTGTCAGGTGAGGAGGCAGCAGGAGAGCCCGTCCCTCATGGCCACTTCTCATGGGCTTCTTTCGGAGTTTATTACTGGATATACATATTAAACAAAAATATATAGGTGTATGTTATATGTGACTGAGTATGTATAATGCTGGTCTTCCATAGCTACAAGCTCTGCATCTGGGGACCCAATCAACTACAGACTGAAACCACATGGGAAAATGCATCTGTAGTGAGCACGTATGGTTTTCCCCTCTTTCATTATTCCCTGAACTATATAGTGTAAAAACCACATTTATATACCCTTTATATTATACTAGACCTCTTAACTAACACAAAAGCTGGTTTAAAGTATACAAGAGAATGTGCTTAAGTTAAATGCAAATATGGAGTAGGGGAAATGGCACTGCAGGTAAGTATGTTTGCTGTGCAAGCTTGAGGGCCTGAGTTCAAATCCCCAGCACCACGTTGAAACAAAAACAAAAAACAAAACAAAACGAACAAACAAACAAAACCAGTGGTCAAATTGAACTGTAACCCTAGCACTGTTGGGTAGAAAGAGATTTTTCTGCCTAACAGCACAGTTCTCAAGAGAATACGGCAAAGTGATAGAGCAAGACACTCAGTGCCCTTCTCTGGCCTCTGCACAGCAATGGGTGCAAAAACCTTCACATACATGTGCACACACACAAACACACACACACACACACACACACACACACACACACACACACGAAATATATGTAAACATGGTACCATTTTTTATGAGTAACTTTAGCATCTACAGAGTAAGTGTCCAAGAGGAAGAGGAACACAGCACCAGGTGAGAGACAGCTATGCATTCTCATGAACTGAGCAAACAGAGAAGCAGGAAATTCACACACCACGGTGTCTCATGTAGAGTTGGGAGCAGAGTCATGTTGAGTGGATGGGGAAAAATGGGAGGGTTTTTTGTTTTTTGTTTTTTGTTTTTGTAACACTGGGCTCTGCGTGGATGGTGGAGCCTGGTGCTACACTGAATCTGAAATTTCCTTTCCTGGCAGTTTGCATCCCTCCGTGCTTTACAGTTTCCCCCTGTGAGCTCATCTGCAGTGAGAGTTTTTCCTCTGGGCATCCTAGACACTCTGCATATAGAGGCACACCTCACGGGGGAGATTTAAGCTCGCTTCTCTAGGACCCCATTGGACTGCTTTGATTGCAAGCCAACGTATGAACTGATTTTTCTCTTAATGGTTTTCATACCGAGAAATGAGAATCTGGACCCCAGCCCTCTGCTTGGCACAATCTTAGATTTTGATCACTTATAGATTGCTTTTTTTTTTTTTTTTTTAGAGGTTGCTTTAGTTGCGTATTCTTGGTGTTACCATTCACCCAGCTGCATGGACAGGCTATTTCTAGCCCTGCTGCCCGTGAGATTGTTGGTCTCCTATCTGTCTCCGCCTTAGTGACACATGTCTGCTTTGATTCCCCTCCACTCCTCCCTCACCATGCTTTCTCTCTGAATTCCCACGCATGTTTGGAATTTGGACTCCCTCCCTCCTTTCTTTCAAATGCAGCTGTGGTTTCAAATTGTCTCATCCAATATTTATGTGTGCATTTGATGGGGAGGGGGGCATCCTGTGTTGGCTCAGGCCAGACCGCCTTAGTACTGTAATTAGCTGTCACCACTGTCTTCCCCACTGGCTGGGGGAGCCTTATCTTATTGTAGACGCTCAATAAATTTCTATGAATGAGTGAGAGAATAAGCCTGTGATTCTTTAGCTCCACTTCCTAATTGCCTCCTGGCTAGTTATCAGACATTTGAGTTTTTAAAAGACAGCCAAGACAGGAATGGAAGACAGAGAAGACAAATTTATAACAATAAAATCTTGTTATAATACACATAGATT
The DNA here is from genome assembly GCF_964271855.1 of Acomys minous. NCBI lineage: Eukaryota > Metazoa > Chordata > Mammalia > Rodentia > Muridae > Acomys > Acomys minous. The sequence goes on along the minus strand of NC_140489.1, from coordinate 105,977,119 downwards.
TGAGGATCATGCATATTTAACTTCATAATGACAGAGTTTAATACTGAGCATGCTAACTGGAAAGAGCTATCAGTAATGGAAATCTTTAATACTGCAGTGGAGCCTGGCCAGAGAGAATTTGTTCTCAGAAACTCAGGAGGATGGTGACGGAGGGCTGGGCAAGAGCCCTTGTATTTCATCTGCAAGCATCTCAGGCATGTCTCTTGACATCTAACAAGATGAGTCATGGCCTCCAGAGAGAAGCTAACCCCGTGTCTATTGTCCTTTTAGATGACCCATAGAGAAATGCCAGGCTTTGCCTCTGCCACCCACTGAGCCATCCTGTCCCAACTGCCCCATCCTTTCAGCACCTGGGACAGCATCTGGCATGCAGACTTTGGGGACAAGGGACTAAGGGAGGTCTAGCAGCTGTGCAGATTTCCCACATGGCAGGTGGAAGCCCATTTGGTCCTTGCCACACAGCGCCAATCGTCTGATCCTCCCTCGTAGGCCGCCCAACTCAGATTAGCCAACTCTGAAGCTCCGAGCGCTGTTCCATTTGCCATGGCGCTGACTAATTTAATGAAGCCGTCACAGTGCAAACCTCGGGGCTTATTGGAAAAGGACTCGAGCACGGCATTATTTCACAGCAGTAGATTGCATCATTTTCATTTCACAGCCTTCCAATGGGAAATAATAAAACAAAATTACAAACATAATGAAGAGAGAAAGAAGGAAAGAAAAATCTGTGGGTGAGAGGAGTGCCCTCCATTCCTTGATAGGGGCTGCATCTCTCATTCACTTGAGCCAGTAAATATCACCTGGTTTCACTCTGTAGGGAAGAACATCCTGGGATGCCCGCACCTGCGGCTGGAGATAAGGGGCAGCAATAACTCACTGTCCAGGAATGCTGAGGAGACATGAGCACTCCTGTAGATCCCCCTTCTGAGAAATCCAGCTTTCAAGAGCAAAGCTTACCCCAAGCTGGTCAGGACGCTGTGGTGAAAAGCTAGTGGGGCAGGCTGAACTAATTGAGTATAGGTATTCACTGCTCCTTCCTTCTCCCAGAAGACAAAGCTAACTTACCAGTGGCTCATGACCTATTGCAGATGGAAGAAAAGAAGCAAGTCCCTGCCCTCAACCATCCCGCAGGATGCTTTCATTGTGACTGTGGGTGATCTGCCAGCCAGAGGCTAAAAGGCAGTCAACAGAGGGACACAGCTCTCTCCAAAAGCTGTTCGCATTAATTGCACTGAGGTGCACAAATACAGAGAGGCCACTGAGCGCTGCCAGGACTTTTATTCTCCTCTGTGGACCTGTCCTTCAGCCAAGGAGATGCTCCAGGCTGTCCCCCAGCAAAAAGGCTAGACTTCATTACAGCTGGGCCCAGATTCCTCCCCTGCCTCATACTGAAAATTAATTCCTACCCCAAGAGTATGAGAGTGGGGGTGAGTAGGGAGGATGGAACCATCTGGAATGACTTTCTTTACCCAGGAGCCTTCTTTAAGGCTGCTGCTGGCTCCCCTCATCGTCCTGCAGGGATTCTTTCTGGTTGTCAGCTCCTCCCATCTGAGTGGCATCCAAATGTCTCCCATCTTGACTCACACTAAGATCTCCACTTTCAAGTTAGTCAAAGTGCCTCTCTAAGGCACAGGGGTCAAAGGTCAGCACCTCATGGTCCTCATTGTGGACTAGGAACACATGACTTAAATTTCTCTGATCTCAGCTATCTCCTCTGTAAAGGGTTAAATGTCCTGTCTGCCTCATAATTTCATTCTTAGGTGGATGCAGTGATTCATTTAAAGTTCTCAGCACTGAGATAGGCACGTAGCAAGTTGTCCCCTTCACCCTGTCATCATGAGAGTTTACTCGAGCAGATGGCAGTCTCTGTATGTCTTGAGGGCTGACCTCTTCCATCTTCCTGGGATGCTGTAACAAAAATACCCAGAAGTGAATGGTTACAGCCACAAACATTCGTTTCTCATGGTGCTAGAAGCTGGGAAGTCCAAGGTCAAGGCAGTAGCCTTACTTGGTAACGAGCTCTCTGGAGTCCCTGTTATAAGCTCTGTACTCATGACCCACTCACTTCCCAAAGGCCCCATTCCAATATCCTCACACTGGGAGTTCAGCATTCAGAACATTCTATCCCTCAATCCTCAGCAGTCTCTTAAACATCAGGCTATGGCCAAAGAATCCCCAGTAGGATTGCTCAGGGCACGGGGTCAAGAAGAAGCTTTAACCAGGAGGACAGAAAACTGAAAGGAGCAGTGAGGTACTGTGAGAAAAACATGTCCTCTCAGTTTTTGCTGCACAGGCTCTCAGCCATTTCTCTGCCTGTTGTGTCTCTACTCTTCTTGCTCCTTTCCAGCCATTACACATGAATTAGGACTCTGTCTTATGATACCCTGTGCTGAGCTCTAGGGGGAGATGGTACAGGGTATACGTGAGTGTTACTGGAGAAGAGGCTGAAAGTGGGTATAGAACTCAGGCCATGAGTTCAAGGCTAGCCTGCACTGCAGAATGAAATTCTGTCTCATTCCCCAACCTAGAGAAACTTCTGGTCTACCTTTGAAGCTAACTCCTGTGCCTTCATTCTTCCTCTCTTTGCTCCTCTCCAGCCTGGTACCTGCACAAGTGTCAGTTTGGAGTGGCCCCCAACGAGGCCTATTGAAACCACAGCCCAAGGGCTGCATGAGGCCCAGCATCAAAGTCAACGTAGTCCAAAATAAAACTGTAAATATATATTTAAATGTTATAATATTGGGGGGTTAGTAACCTGTTTATGTGGCTCCCCAAATTGAGTGAACTTTGTAATGACATTGATCACAGTATCAAAACTAGATACTCTGGCAGAGGTTAGAAGTTGCTACAATATAGTGTTCAGCTCACAGGGCAGCTCTCAGTGTCCCAGGCTTCCACTGGCTTCTAGAAAGGCTCACCTTATCAGACAGATCGTAAGCCCTGGATCCACTCTGGCTCTACACAGTGTTCAGTCCTGAGCCAGAAAAGGACCAGAGCTACCCATGTAGAGTGTTGGTCACAGAAGAGAGCCAAAGAGCTCTTAGGCATGAAGCAAGAAAAGAACCAGTAGGAGGACCTCAGAGCTTAGTAACTGGGATGTGGAGAAGACAGAGTGGGTCTCCATCTAGGCTCAGGAACAGTGTTAGTGCAGGCTCAGGGAGAGTGAGACATGGGAAAGAATGGGCACGAGGTACAGCCGGACAGGTAGCTTCCAATTCCAGACCTTAACCAGGTAAGGTGTGAGCAACTGATGTCTGTTGAGGTAGGGGATGTTGCTGCTGTGTGCGTAAGAAGATTGACTTGGCGGAAGTAGCATGGTTTGAAGTGAGACTGTGAAACCAGGATCTGATCAAGGTTTCAGAAACGTCATGAGACCAGACCCGTGTCACTGTTAGAGTAGAAAAGAGACAATGGTTATCAGAGGGGAGCGGGTGGTGGTTCTGGCTGGAGAGGAGGAGGCGAGAGAAGACAGAGGACAGTGAGTGGCTTTCATGTCACAAAGCCCTGGCAGAGCCTGGTGTGTACATGGATTCATGGTGTCCACACTGATCTGGTCCAATGTGAAAAACACAGTGCCTTTGTGCCTAGTGTTGTCCTAAGGGCACTGAAGACTCAGGGACCATGTGACAACAGCCCCTCCTCTTAGCTCCATCCTGGAGAGAACCAGAGAGCCAGGAAGGCTGGCCAAGTGACCCAAAGTCTGACAAACATGAGGCAGAAATGGGATTCGATCCCATTTCTTGGGTTTAGCCCCCAAGAAGCCTTCTTCTCAGTTCTAGATTCACAGTCACGAGGCTCTGCTGCTCCTGTGAGGACTACAGTTATGCCTGAAAGAAAACTCCGCTAGTGCAGCCGAGGTCCCTAGCAAACTGACTTTTAAAACGGGATTGTTCAGCATCTTGGGCGACTAGTTGGCCACATTGACCCTCAGGTTTATTTCCTTGTTGCCCACTTGCTTAGGTAGGAGAGAACACGACATTTAGAGGGGCGCTGCGGCAGGCCTAGAGGAGCCTTATGCGCTCCGTACTCACCATTTCATTTCATGCAAACAGCATCCCTAGGGGATAAACATTAGCATCGCAATTTTACAGGCGAGGAACTTGAGTCTCGGAGAAGTTAAATAACTGATGGGGTTGCCCAAGTGATAAATAGCACAGCGGGTACCTCGTCTCAGTGACCAGGCCTCCAAAGTGCACGGCGGCGGCTTAGCACCCTCCTCCCCGTGCCCACAAATATATATGCAGATCAGTCAGCAATAAATATTTACTAGGTACCTGTTTGCTGACAGCATTATGCCAGGACTTGGCCACCAGTCCTTGCCTTCAAGGACAAGGAGCACAGGAGAGAGACAAGTTTCATTTTAAAGTAGGTGTGTGGGAGGGACACTTGGTAGTATCACAGCTACAACAGAGCTCGCTTTGGAACAGGGAGAGGAGAGCTTGGGAGAGTGGGGTGGCTGTACCACTCCATTGATGGGAAAGGGGGAAGGAAGAGCACTCCTCCACACGGAGGAACCCCACGTGTGCTTCTCCAGGCTATTCTGGAAACCTGCTTCAGTCCTGACTAAGCCACTGAGGCACCTCTATAGAAACGGCTGATTTTTGAGGTCACGGAAGAACATAGTACCAAGCTGACTGAGCTCTGGTCCAGGGACCGCTGTACGGCTCTCAGCAGGAGAGGTGCAGAAATCTGTGGGTTTCTGCTTTTGTCATGGCAAGCCATGCCCTGAAGCAATGCTCCTGTGTCTCCATACCCTCCAGCATTCACAATGCACCCTACACATGGCCTGTCCCACAACTATGCCTAGCAGAGGTTGGCTCTCATGGAATGCTTCATGGGGGTACCTGTGACACCTTAAGTGGATTGAATCCATTTAAGCTGCTCTTAAATCTGCTCCCACATCTAACCAGCCAGGCCTGGGTAACTTCTCAGTCTCCTACAGACCTCTGAGCACAGCACTAAGAGCTCATAGCTATTTTGATGGCTCAGGGGTTGCTGAGTAGCCTCAGGCTTTATAAATGGATGCCCGTGATTCTAAACACCCACCTCAAGAAACCAGCCGCATAAACTCAGCACGATGGGTGAGTAGTAGGGAGCTGCCCGGATGGAGCAGGGAACTCACGCTGCATGCAGTTACCTGTCCTCACAGCGCAGAGTGGAGCTCATCAGCATGGTGAGCAGTAGTCCCATGGGCCAGAAGGATGGGCCAACCACCCTTCCCACAGCTGATTTTAGGACCCTGACACCAGCTCAGCCCCACAGAGGTAGCTGAGAAAGGTGAGCACACGGATGAAGACATCTGCTCTAACGTCGGCCACAGGAGCACTTGAGAATCCAGGACAAGACACTGCAATGCAGGGGACGTGAGCTGCAGAAGTCCCTGAGTCTGCTGGGGATGTTCCTGCATGAAGGTAGCCATCCCTGTGAAAGCAGGTTTGACTTTTTTTTTTTTTTTTGCCTGACTCCCTCAGGGTTTCCATCTGCTTTCAACACCCAATGTCTCGTATTATCTTAAAAGTGTCTGTATCTTTATCACTGGTGAAAGAAAGATCTAGAATAATGAGTATGGCTAGGACTCCTCAGAGTTCTATAAAGTCCACCCCAGCTTTTATAGAAGGCCTATGCCAAATTATAGCAGCTGGCTGATTCCACTGTATTTACTTATTCACTCATTCACTCACTCACTCATGTATTTGCTTATTTGTTTGTTTATTGAGGTAGGGTTTCTCTTGTATAGCCTTGGCTGTCTTGGACTCACTTTGTAGACCAGGCTGGCCTTGAACTCACAGAGCTCCACCTCCCTGAGTGCTGGGATTACAGGTGTGCACCACTGGCCCTAGCCTGATTCCATTTAAAAACATCTTTAGAAGTCATTCTTTGCTTGCTGAGATCATCAAATCAGTACCTAATAGATGTCTACCCCAAGTGCAAGAAGCCAGGCTACAGTGGGATGAAATCCCCAGGCTTGGCCTGTTGCCACCCTAGGAGAACAGTAGACTTACCCTGATTTACAGGTGGCAGAAAGCAGTGCTCAGAACAGTCCAGTAACTTGTCAGAGGACACACAGTGAAGACCTGGAAGCCAGGGCTGGAATCCTGCTCACTATTTTCCTTCAACAAAGTTTTACTCAGAAAATTAATCAAGGAAAACAAGAAGGAGTAAGCTAGGTGGTAAAGTGTGCACACATAAGGACCTGAGTTCAGATCCCCAGCGCCCATGCAAAAGGTGTGCGTAGTGGCACACATCTGTTACCCCAGGCTTCTGTTTGGGGTGGGAATCAGGGGATGGGTTGAGACAAACAGACCCTTGGAGCTCACTGGCCAACTAGTCTAGACAATTGATGAGCTCAAGGGTCAATGAAAGAGCCTATCTCAAAAGCATATAATGGAGAACGGTAGAGGAATATACTTAATGTTGACCCTTGACCTCCACATGTGCATGTGCTTATGCACATAGAACATAGACGTAATAAACTTAATAGGTAAAGAAAACACAAAAACTGTATTTTATATATAGTATAACTGAGAAATGTAACTTGTAACATACTTTTGAAGATCTCTTCTATTCATAAGAGGAAAAGCTGAAGTTCTGAGACAACAATGATTTGGCCATTTTGATTGAAAAATGCATATTTAGCCCACTAAAAAGCTGTATCATCTTATCTTCTCTGTTTGGGAAGCTCAGATTTTTAATTTTACTTAGGCAAACATTGTTGAGGTAATACTTACATATAGAAATCTTCTATTCCACCCACATTTTCTCTCCCCAGAGACAACCGTCTTTCAAACTTCTAGGTCTTTCCCCTGGCATTTGCATCTATAATTTTAAAATTATGCTGCTATTTTATAAAATATCAGTTTTAGACATTTTCTATTGGCTTCGTGCCATGGTAAACACAGACTTAGATTTTTTTCACACCACTGCCCACATTTCTCTCCTTTTATCCCTGTGACATGTTTATAAAATAATTTTTTAGCAAAATCAATAATCAGCTCTTGCATGCTAAGCCAAACAGCGAATTATGATCAGACCTGTTTTTTCTGTTCAATCTTTTGTTTTTCCTGAACTTAATAACTGCTTCATATTTTTTTCTCCAATTTTTCCAAAATGTCATAATAAAATTCCTCATAACCTCAGCTTACCACATTTCTTCTTTCCTGTGAAAGCCCCAGTCACGGCTCATTCTCCAAATGCTTCCGTGGCATTACCTATGTTCTCTGCTCTGGTCTCTAAATGTCAATTTAAAAATCTTCATGGCCTATGTCTCTGGAGGTTTTTCTAAACTAGTTTGTTGATTATTTGATGGTTTCTCCTCTCTTGAGCCCTTATGAAATTCTCTAGCTTTCTTTGGGCATATTTATTTGCTTTCTGTCTTTTGGGTTGGAAGACATCCTCAAATTTCCAGTTGTCTCTGGCCATCTGTATGTATTTCAGAACGGGACACAAAAATAGAAGTTTGGTGTGTTCAGGTGGGCGTGTTCTCTGGTGAGCCCAGCCTTCTCTTTGGGATGATCCTTGTATGAGTGGGTATTTGCTCTTGGTCTCTTTAGTTAAATGGTCTTCAACCTGTGGGTCATGACTCCTTGGGGGTCAAACAACCCTTTCCCAAGGGTAGCGTATCAGATATACTGCACATCAGTTATGAAGTAGGAAAAAAATAACTTTATGGTTGGAGGGGCACCACAACATGAGGGACTTATTAAAGGGTCGCAGCCTTAGGAAGGCTGAGAGCCACTGACTTAGATTCTCTGTACAATAGCCAACCACTCCATCCCTATGCTGAGCCTGTCTTCCTTAACACGAGGCTGGAGAAGACAGCTGAGGCTGCTACACTTAGCAAACATAGCTCCTCTGAAGGAGGAGAAGAAACAAATACTCTTGATAAACGCAAGGTCATGACCCTGGTGCCCTCACAGTGCCCCTCCCTTACCTACAGTCTCTCAGCTTAACTCAGAGCCCCAGACTCCGGCCGAGTCATAGTAAGAACTGAAGTCACCAAGGCCTGCAAGTCCAGAGCTCATTGATCTGCTTAGGCATTCTTTTTCCTCTGGTGGGTCTGCTTGAGGGCCTGTGGGACACCTGGAACGGGAGTTGGAACCTCTGTGGATCAATATGTCCGTGGCACGTTCCTCATTGAGTGACTTTAAGATAACTCACCTTGGTTCTTTAGGTCCTGATATGAGATGCACCTATCTTTTATAGAATTTCCCTTCACAGAGTCTTCTTCTTCTTCTTCTTCTTCTTCTTCTTCTTCTTCTTCTTCTTCTTCTTCTTCTTCTTCTTCTTCCTCCTCCTCCTCCTCCTCCTCCTCCTCCTCCTCCTCCTCCTCTCCGCCTCCTCCTCCTGCTCTTCTTCTTCTTCCTCTTCTTCTTCTTGTCCGCAGATGCACATGCCTTAGTGATTCTCCTGTATGGTAAGCCCTCACTGTGTGTCTGTGTTTCGTGATCACTGTACTTATGAGAACTTGTTCAGTCCACGAGGTGCAGGAAAGCCAAGGATCTCTTCAACCTTACACTATCAGGCTGGTATTTTGAGAAAATTCCTTAAGTAATTCTGGTGACCTATCAAACCTCTCATGCGTAATATCTGACCATGAGGCTCTGATATACCAACTTACATGTCCCTGGTGTCACTTGCCACCCACTGCCCTGGCTAGACAGCACAAACCCCAGATTTTCAAGTCTCCATTGTCCCTAACCTATGGTTTTCACCCTAACTCCTGTCTTCACTCTGACATGTTCAGGCTCAGGTGAGTTTTATGGACGTCTTCCTACCTTTGCCAAGGCTCATATCCTGATCCTTCATCTACAACCCAGTCAAATTCTGATCTTACACTGCTCCATCAGGACCATCTTGGTTGATGCTGCCTGTGCCTCAGGACTGGTAAACAGGATGGATGCTATTTGTGGTACAAGAGATGCAGGTAATGCTACCCAAGGAAGAAGTGTTGACGTCAGGTTGTTATTTCAAGCAGCCTTCTGAAATAGCGTCTGTTAGGGGTTGCTCTGGTGTAGTTTTGATGCTAATTAATGAAAAGCCATTACACTCGGGCAGGGCAAATGAGATAGGCATGGCTAAGGTCCCCGGGCATAGGAAGACAGACAGAATTTGGGGAAGAAGAGAGACCTGAGGAGAAAAGAGGAGAAGAAGGCCGCCATGGGTTAGATGGAAGAGAAGAAGCACATGGCCGGCGTGCATGGTGCGGCTTCCTCTGTCGGGTAGAGGACCTGCTAGATTCCTGGAGAATTACGCCAAGGGATTCGCCCTGCAGAATCGATAGCGAGAAGGTTTCATTCTTGTTCTCCTTAATCTCCTTTCCCTCCTGTTTAGGGTAGTTGGGTTGTAAGGAAGGTGCATTCATTTAATAAATTCCTAATAAACTTTAATTGTTAAGGAACCAGAACCAACAAGTGTCGTTTAACAACAACAAGGGTCTCAATAGATGTTTTAGTAGCAGAGTGTTTTTGCATAGACATACAGTAAGGGAAATTCGACTCAAGAATACCTTCTGCCATCAAAATCAAGGTCTACCGCTACTCTTCCTACAAATGGTCCTGCCGCCTCGTTAATCGCTACTATAGGACAAGCACTCTCACTTACATCTCTTACGGGAGCCTATGGCTATGCCCAATGCAGAGATGTGGTATATGGTGTACAGACGAAGCCATTCAGATCTCAGGCTCTTTCCTCACTGTGCTCTGGCAGCCACATTGAAAGCAGCTGTCCCACGCTGGGAGGAGCAGTGTCCCCCACTTAGGCATGGCCTTCAGAGGCCTGCAGACTTCTCCCTCCCGGCAGGCGAAGCAGGGTGAACCTGACACTGAGGTGACTGGAAGGGACAGTGGCCAAGGCAAAGCTTCAGGCTCCTTTCCTTCCCTGTCCCTCTGTATCCTTCCCCACGGCTTTCTGATACATTCACTCAGAGACTAAAAATACCCAGGACTCCATGTAACTCCAGATCTGAATTATTTTGTAAAACTTGTTAAGCGCTTTCAGAGTTAGGCAAGCAAGAAAGTACTTGACTTTCATTCTAATGAAAACTATTTTTAGCACTTAAAATATATAAAACAACCATCCTTTTATGTCTGCACCTACGAGCACTCAGCTCTTTAAGCATACCATACAGGAAAATCTAGCTTTATAGAAAAGTTAAACTATAGATTACGTATTCGTTGATAAGGGTGTCATAGAATCCATAAACACAGATTTCGACCAAGCCTAGCCATGTGCTAAGATAGCTTCTCTGCCTCTCTGTTCACCTCTGGGAAATAAAGTCAGGTATTTCCTCTGCCCACCCCCCCCACTGTGGGCTGTCTTGAGGGCCAGAGTGCAAGCTGTGCAGATCCATAGGGAGGTACAGCACCTTCTGTGAGAGGATGTGGAGTCGGGCTGACAGCAGTAGTCTCTTCTCAGAGAGGCACCGCCCAGCTTCCCACCTTGTCAAGCTGCAGAGAGTCTAAGCCTTGGTCCCCACAGCAAGTAGAATATGAGCTGTTTCAAGCCCAATTATTCTGCACGGTATCGCCCTGCAGCCCTGAGATTCAGTTAAACACCGCAGCTCCAGAGTACGTTTTAATTTCTAATCATTAGTTACAAGATTTTCTTGTTAATTCTGATTCAGCAGATTTTGCTGAGACAGCACTATTTTTTTTTCCTCCCCTTTATTTTGGTCTCCCTGCACAGAGCCTATTCAGACAGACAATAAATCCGGTGGCTAACCTCCCTCCTGGGAATGAATCATCTGCAACTCAGAAAAGGACACAGCCTCCAGGAGTGGCTTTGGCAGGCGGTGGGGTTGCAGGGGGGTGGGGGGTCTTCCTCCTGGGTTTCTTTACAGGTGACTCTGGAGCCAGGCTACAAGGCTGCCGGTAATTACGTCAAGAGATAACACAATTCCTCCCAGATACTGCAACATCAGGCAAATTAGGTGTGTGGGCTACAGGGTGGGGTAGACTCGGGGTGAGCTCAGGGCAAGGCAGCAAAGCAAGGCTCCTGCTCCCTGCCCTGTTTATTAGATCACAGATACCAACCAGGCCACTGGATCTGCTGTAGATTTATGTAAGCCCCGGGAAGCGCCAACAGAATTTTGCAATCAGAGAGACTGGTTCAAGGCTGTGCACCTTCCTCCCCGCCCTGCCTTGTGCCAAGTTGCTTGCTTACAGCCATTGGCAAGAACAAGTTTATTGCTCTGCTTGGCCGGGGAGGCAGCCTCCTTCCCAGTCCTAGATGTAGGAGAATAATGAGCTTTGCTAAATTATCTTCCTGGTTATCATCTCCTTCCCAGAGACTACCGGTATTTTTAGGCACGGCTACTACAAGCTCATACTTATAGACAATTACCATATGCTAGCCATTCTTTTGTACGTTAGCTAGCTAGCCCTTGTAAATATAAAAGCTAGCCCTTTCTTATACAATAACTCACTTGATTGCCACAGCAACCCCAAAAGGTGAATATAAATAATGACATCCATTTTATAGATGAGGAAACTGAGGTGCACAAAAGATTAAAAAAAAATTCCTCTGTAGTCACCATGTAGTAAGTGGCAGAGCCGAGAATTGGTTCCAGGTTTTAGAGTCCATGCCCTTAGCAATTGCACTTTATTGATGAAAACTGGCTTTGCCACAAGATACAGCTAGAGAGTGGCCTCAGACAGCGAAGCTCTGTCTTGGGAGACAAGACTTAGACCTATGATGGGCATTAAGTGAGAGTTGTAGGAACAGATTTAGCTGGTTGGCTTAAAAGAGATACTGTTGAGTAAATTCTATAATAGAGGAAGATGTAGTCATTTAGACCAGCAAGCTGGAGGGTAATGTGGTACAGACCAAGGTCACGGGCAAACAGGTAATGCAGGTCAAGGGACACTGGGCATCTGGGACAACTGATATCAAGCTGTAAGGCCAGGGCTAGACCCTGGATGAGGCACTATAGCAGGACCCAAGTTCTCCACCTCACACCATATAAGAATAAACTTGAGATAGGTCAAAGACACAAATATAGAAGCCACAAACAACAGCTCTTAAAAGGAAACAAGAATAAACCTTCCTAGCCTCAAATTTGATTTTTTAAAAAATATATATTACATATAATAATGCCTAGATGGCCAAAGAAAATGCTAGACAAGTAGGATTTTCTCAAAATTAAAGCTTTTGTACATAAAATTATATGTGCACAAAGATGAAAAGTATTTGCAAATCCTATATCTAATGATGATTCAGCATCCAGAATATATCATGAGCATCTAAGACTTAGCAACCAAAAGGGCAAATACTCCAATTGAAAACTAAGCTGGGGGCTTCAGGAACAACTCAGTGGTTTAGAGCACTGGCTGCTCTGCCACAAGACCCAGGTTTAGTTCCCAGCACACAGTTTACACCTAACTCTACCTCCAGTTCCAAGGAGTTCTGACACCCTCCTCTGGCCTCCTTAGGCAACAGGCATACACATAGTGCACAGACACACATGCAGGACACAAACATCCATACACATAAAAATTAAATTAAATTAAATTAAAAACATTTTATGGAGAACATTTCTAAATGCACTCAGGGCTTCTCATCAGAAGACTGACAATGAAAGGAACCCCGAGGGCTGGGGAATACAGCTCAGTTGGCAAATCCATGGGTTAACTCCCCAGCACTGTGAAAACCAGGTGTGGAAGTGCGTGTCAGTAATCCTAGCACTCAGGAAGCAGAGGCAGTAGAGTTGGAAGTTTGTTCGAGGTAACCCTGGGCAACATAGCAAGTATCCTAAGCTACTCCAGATGTTATTTCAAAAGCAAGCAAAAACAGAACAACAAGCAAACAAAACAAAACAAAACAAAATCCTAAAAGACGACCAGGGCATAGTACTGACCAGTTCTCTTATAATAAAAACATTCAGAGTTAACATAATCCCCCAAACTCAAGAAATGATAGTAAGCATGTAGAGAAACGCAAACCCTCATAGATGCTGGGAGGAGAGGAATGTGGTTTAGCTCCTGTTCAGGGGGTGGCTCTTAAAAGTCAGACAGTTACCATGTGGCCCACCAATTCCAATTCCTATATCTCAAGCCAAAAGAATTGATGAGCTCATAAAGCAGCACGCATGGGCACACACACACACACACCATGGTTCACAGCAGCCTTAAGTGGAAACATTCCAAACAGCTATTAACAGATGAATGATGAAAAGTGTGGTTTATAGACAGTGAAATATTAGCTAGATATAAAAAGGAATGAAGAGCCAATATAGACTATCATGTGGATTAACCTTGAAAATGTGCTAAGTGAAAGAGGCTGGTCCCATGAGTCTCCTTTTACGAATTTCTGTTTATATGAAATGTTTAGACTTGGTAAATCTATAGAACTGGAAACAAGATTACTGGTTGCCAGGGCCTGGGAGAGAGAGAGAGAAATGAAAACAAATTGCTTAATAAATAGCTAAGAAATTTTCTTTTTGGGAAATAAAAACGTTATAAAACAAGGCTGCTTATTGTTGAATTGTGAGTATCCTTCAAAACCCCACACGTTAAAGGCTTTGCTGCCGGCCAGTGGTTCTACTAGGCGGCAGTAGAACCTTTAAGAGGTGGGGCTCAGTGGGAGGAAGTTAGGTCATTGGAACTGTGCCCTGGAAGGTCGTATTGGTGCCTATGCCCTTTCTTCTTTTTTTTTTTTTTGCTTGTTTTCACATCCAGGTCATGAAGTGAACACACCCCTTTCACCCCCCACTCCCATTATGAAGTAGTATACCCCCACTGGCCCAGAGCTACCAGGCCAATTATTCATGGACTAGAAGCCTCCAAAACTATCAGCCAAAATATACTTTTATTCTTTTTAAGCTTACTTTTCTCAGGCACTTGCTATAGTAACAGAAAGACTACCAATGCAAGCATAAAGGTGGTAGCTGGATAACGTGAGTCCACTAAAGGCCACTGAACTGCTTGGTTTCAATGGTTGAGTGAAATAATGTGGGGATCGAGTCCCTGGCACGTGGCAGCGGCGCTGCTAGCTGCAAGGGTGACCCGGTGCTAACTTCAGCACATAGAGCCAGGGTTCCTAAAACAAGATCCCAGTCAGCTTGGGAGCTGGATGGTATCCAGTGTCTAGTTAGGCAAATAGGAAACTGGGGTCTCCTCCTTAGGCGGGAAGTTACCAACAGCTATGTGGTCATCCAAGGTTGGCAAATGCAAGTGGCCAGGGGACATGGACTCTGATTTCCTGTGCTTCTGTCATTTCTGCCCTCCACACCCCACACCCCCATCCCCCTCACCCCGCTTGTTGTATAAGCCTAGAGGTTTAGACCAATGCATTTGGCTGATAATGAATCTCAAACACAAAGGAGAAAAGGGAGGGGAGAGAGGGAGAGGAAGGGGGTGGGGGAAGGAGGGAATGTTCTGTTGTTGTTTAGAAAATGAACAAAACAGCTGGAGGTAAAGCTTTTGTTACAGGCTGCCATCTCTGATTCATGCGTCTCTATAACCCTGACTGCAGCTTTAGCAAGCCAGGAAGAGCGATTATTGCCTCTCAGGCAGCACCCACCAGCATGGGGTTTATTGGAAGTCGACACCCATTTAGCACTGTCAGGAGCTTGCTTATCATCATGCAAAACAGGCCATTGCTCAGGGAGAGTCACCTCCTCTGCCTGGATGCCCAAGGAGGTGTGTTCAGCTGCTCAAGGGCCCAACTGAGGAGGTAAGGAGCCCTGCAGAAGCCCTTGGCGACTACCAGGGAGGCAGGGAGGCAGGGAGGCAGGGAGGCCAGGAGGCAGGGAGGCAGAGAGGGAGGGAGGCAGGGAGGCAGGGAGGCAGGGAGGCAGTCCACCAGGAAACATACATAGAGACCCAGGCCTGAGCCAAACTGTGAGGAGGTCAAGGCAAGGCCTTCCAACCTCTGTTCTCACCATCAGTTGGAAGAAGCAGAAAAGGAGAGGGATTTTATAAAAGAAAACAAGAAGTCTTTGATGCCCGTCTTCTGTCTCTGATCTTCCTCTACTTCCTCCCTAAGGCCACTGCTTTTTCCTGCTTCCCTTTAATTTGCTTGTTGATCACACATCCCCCTAAGTAGAGGTCATCGACCACCTTGGTCATGTCAGTGTGGATGTGCCACCTCTTCTTGTGACACCCTTCCTTCTTCCGCCCTCCACATATATACCTATTTCTGTCTTACTCTGGTGTGGTCAGGTTGGGTGGGTCAGGTTAGCCAACCATACACTCAGTGCCCTTCCTGAGACAGCCTCAGCCCATCTGTGCTTCTCTTGCGGGGTTTTCCTGTTCTCTTCCTTCTGGATATTTCCTTCTAGTTGGTTTGTTGATTCGTTGCTATTTGGTTGGTTGGTTTGGGTTTCGTTTGTTTTTATTTTTCTACTCTGACCTTCCCATGCTAGGCTCTGTGTCCACCACTGTATCATCTTCATATCATGCATGCAGGGCCTGGTGTGTGCATGTGTGTGTGCATGTGTGTGTGTGTGTGTGTGTGTGTGTGTGTGTGTGTGTGTGTGTGCACGTGCGCGCGCGCGACACACGCACTTGTGTTCCTATGCCACCCATTGTACCTCCTCCTGAAGAAACTGGATGTAGTGTCTTGTCTAGAGAATGGTGAGAAGGAAGAAAGGCAGAAGCTTGGCCAGGCCTTGCCTCTCTTATGAGTAGCCTAGCTTTATGCTATGTTGTCACAGGGCACAGGCTTAGAAAGTGAAACAGAGGCCATGGGTTAAATGGGAAAGAAAGAAGGCTGGGAACGAGACGGGCAGGTGACCAGCAGCAGGCCTGTTCAGAACCTCAAACCTTAGAAGTTTTGTATCTTCACCCCATTGGCAAGAGGACACTGAGCAAGGTTTCAGGAGCAAGGAGTGGGGGACAGGGGACATTTCAGAGTGTCCATGTCCTGGCCAAATGATCTGGGCCTCCTGTGTCAGGGAAGGGAGGCCTCCTAGATGGGTCCCCAGCACAGAACCTGCTCTAGACCAAGACAGACCTCCAAGAAAGGAGGCTGCTGGCCCCGGGTCTAAGCTACAGGCTACACGGTATGCCCAGCTGCTGTCAGGGCAGGATCTGTCGCCCCCCCCCAAAGCCAGGTCTACACTCCGGGGTAGCGTGAATGAAATACACCTGTGCAGAGATGGGGTAGGGACGTGCCCTAGCCTCTACCTGAAGACTCTTTCCCCTCAGTCACGTGCTCCAAGAAATAAGGCAACAGAAAAAGTGCAAACCGAAAAGAGGCCTGTCGGGGAAGGAAGGGAACAAGTGACCAGAGAGCAGCAGGCTCACTTAAAATAACAGGAGAAAATTGAATATTGAGCATTTGAAAAGAAGAGTGGCACTAAACTTGGCTTTGTCACCTTCCAGGTAGGTCAGCTGTCGGGGAGGGAGGGTGTTGGGGGGGGGGGTGCATTGAAGGGATCTGGACGATGACAAAAACATCCCATAGACGTATGCAAGCCCCTCCTACCTTTTCTACTAGGCCCCACCCCTCTATAGTAAACTAGGTTCAGCTTCTGAAGCTTTCTCCCTCCTGCCCTTCCCCCTCTTCTCCCAATTAAAACATCTCTTCAGTATTTCCTGCAGCACCCTTAATATTAGGTCTGAAAACAATTTGCAATCAGTTGCACTAATTAATCTAATTGAATTTAATTTCCCTTTCTCAGTGTTAAGGGTGAATGAACTCCATATGCTGACTTATGTAAAGTAATATGCAAATTTGTAACTTGAGCCCTGAGCCCTGAAAATGTTTTTTTATTACTATAGAGGCTGCATTGAGGCCCAACATAAAGTGAACCACTCTCCACAGTTTCTGGCCTGACATTGCTCTACTCTCTCCCAACAGCCCAGACACAATCGCACCCCCTCGCCTTGCTGTGCCACTTGTGGCTTAGTCACCCTCGTTTCTATCCAAGACTACACTGTGAAGACCCTCAAATAGGTTCCTGGATATCTGGACGGTAGTCAACTTTATCTTGAGGAGTTAGCTTTTGTTATCCCTCCTCAAGGCCTCTCATAAGCTCAAGAGCAGTTTCAGGGTGAGACTGCCCTTGGAGCCATGGCAAGGAGTGCTTTGTCAACTGTCCTGTCTGCATCTAGTAAACAGCAGCTTCAAGCTAGAATGGGGGAGCCCATCCCAAAGTGAGAAAGTGGACAGAGAGAACAGGTGGTGTCACTAGTGATGAGATGGCAACTGGGAAGAGGGTCATGAGCCCTGATCAGGTACAAGCTGCGTCCCGGGGTCTCTTATAGAGCCCTGCATCCAAGAGCTACCATGTGGGAACCCGCTGTGAAGATTCTCATGGGAACTAGGGCTGTGGCTCCAAATAGGCTGTGGCCATGGTGTTTCAGCTCACTTAAACCCCAAGGTCTTCTTTATTCTGGGTTTGCTTCAAAATATCCCAAGGTAGGAAAGATGACTTGCATGGGATATTGAGAAAACAAAAGTGGCCATGAATCAAACAGTTGTTGAAGCTGGGCCATGTGTTTATTGTGGCTTATAAATTTAATTTTTTTCCATTTATACTCGAAACTTTCCTTAACAAAAAAAAAATAGCCTAATACTAAACCTGGACCTAAAACCTAGTTTTTTGATTCCAACTGAGTGGGACTTTACAAGGAAATCAGCAATCTCTCTTACTGCCTCCTGTTATATATACCAGGACCAGCGTGCATGAAGGCTATGCTCTCACCCTACCTTCCCAGGAGGGTCAGAGAGGTGCAATCTGAGGTGAGGAGGGGGGAGGGTATGTTGCTCTAGCCAGCTGATGGTTCTAGGGCTCCCAGAATCTGCTTGTTGTTCAAGAGAAAGGACAACAATGCTAGAAACAGACTCTGGCCAGGGAAATAACAAATAGACTAGGGGGCTACGACATTGAATTGAACAAGGTTGTGAAGAAGAGGACTTGCAAGTTGAGATTTCAGTGATTTTTTTTTCCAAATGAAAAACGGGAAGAATTTTAATCAGTGTGGGCCCAGTGGACACAGGAAGTGAGGCTCCCACCTGTTTCCGAGGACAATCTGCGCAGTTTTCTTCTTACTGGGTGTGAAGAGGGAGAGAGAAGTGTTCAAAGATGGTGTGAGATTGCTAGGGTTAACAGCAGATCCTAGAACCAAAGAGACAAGAGACATTGGCAGCAAAGAGAAAAAGTGAGTGGTTCTGAGACAAATTCCACTTCAAGGAAACAATCCACACCCACCTGGGACTGTTCAAGCGCTCCAGAGAGGTGAGATCAAGAGAGAAAGAGGTGAAGTGACAGGTGAAGACATAAGGAGAGTGAGGTTGCCCCGGAAGACAGGGGATAAGGAAGTGGACAAGCAGCAAAGTCCAGAGTTCACTGGACAGGAGGAGGAAATGGAGTCCGCAAGTGGATGGAGGCAGAGAAGTAAAGGGACGAGTCACACGGGGAAAGGAGAACAAGAAAAATAACCATGAAAGCTGCAAAGAACCCTGAGAAATGCATTGACCAATATTGTAGCAAGACTTTGAAGACCGTGTAAATGCATCTCCTTTGCCCTCCAAAATTATATAATACAGGAGAAATCATTTTTTTAAAAAAATAAAAAAAATAAAAGCAATTTCCTAGCCTAGGTCTGTTAGGCATGAAATCTATCTTCTTCTAGAAATATGACTTCCCCTCTTGTGTGTTAAGCATACTTGAAGCATTTCTCAAGAACAATGAGATACTTTCCAACTCAGACTCAGGCAGCGAAGGACTTGATTAATAAGCATGAATACATACCACCTCCCAGATGCCCCTCAATTCTGTCTTTCCCTGCATTCTCTCACTCCCCCCATAGTCCCCTCCCCCACCTGATTCTCCTAATGCAGTGGAAACTTTCTAAAATACCTAAAGGCAACGCTAATGAGGTTTCCAAATAGTAAGAGACAGAATCTCAACTGGCCATCTCCTGTCACCAAATGATGCTTACAGTGTCAGGACTGGGTTGCATCCAATTGGGTTGTTGGCCAAGAAGGTCCCATGGAAATCACCAAACATCTCAGGCTGTTGCCAACACAATAGGTAGCTCTCCACAAACGGACAGCCAGGCCCCGCTGCTGAAGACAACGTCCACGTGACTCACTGATCTAATCATGGAGAGGTTCAGCTGGTGCCTACACAGAACTTTCACCCCCATGTTCTAGTGTCTTTGGTAGAAGAAGGTACTCGGCAGGCCACCAAAATAGAAATGTAAGTACCAACCCAGCCACAAACCCTTTGATCTACAGTGCTGTCCTGTTTGTAAACTACACTAGGGCAATGGTGGCACAAAGATTGTGGGAGTAAGCAATCAATGTCTGATTTGACTTAAGGCCCCATCCCACCAAGTGGGCCTGGTGAACAGCACTGCTTGGATGAGCAACAGCCAGAGATTAGATAGCCCAGAGAGCTAAGGTAAAACAACAACAACAAAAAGTAGTGATAAAATGGCTCTCAAGATGTTTGGCTATACCCATAGATCAATATCTTACTTAACCATCATCAGAGAAGCTTCCTCTTCTTACAGAAGATGAGAACAGATACAGAGATCCACAGCCAGACCTTATGCAGACAGAAACACCTTGGAGCCACACAGCTCTAAGTGGGCTGTCTCCATCAAATCCCTCTCCTCAGAGCTCAGGAAACCCATGGAAGAGAAACGTGGAAGAAGTGTGGGAGTCAGAGGGAATGGAGGACACCAACAGAGCTAGGCCCTCCAAATCAACCAAACAAGGCCACTAGGGAGCCACAGAGACGTAAACAGTACGCACGGGGTCTACACAGGCCTGCACGAGCCCTCTGCGCAGATATTGTACCTTTCAGTTTAGTCTTTTTATGAGACTCCTGAGTGTGCCAACAAGTGGGTCTCTGATTATTTTTTCCTTCTCCTGGGACTCTTTTCCTTCTGCTGATTTGCCATGTCCAACTTTGATATGGTGAGATTTTTTGTTTTACCTTATTATATTTTATTTTGTCAAGTTTTTTTTTTTTAAAGATCTCTTAGAAGTCTGTTCTTTTCTAATAAGAGACAGAAAGGGAGTGAATCTGGATGTGGGAAGTGGAGGGGATGTGGGAAGGAACTGGGAGAAGCAGAGGGAAGGAAAAGTGTAATCAGGATATACTGTATGAGAATCTGTTTTCATTGTTATATTAGTTCCTTTACTTACTTTACATCCTCTTTCTCCTATTCTTCTCCCTCCTCTCCTCCCAGTCCCTCCCTATTAACCTGCCAATCCTCCCATCCTCTCTTTCTCCTCAGAAAAAAAAGAGGCCTCTCATGGATAACAACCCTCCTAGGTATGTCAAGTTGCAGTGGGGCTAGGAGCATCTTCTCCTATTAAGGTGAGGTAAGGCAGCCCAGTTTTGGGGAAGGCGGACAACAGAATCAAAGACAGTCCCTGTCCTGCTGTTAAGAGTCCCACATGAAGACTAAGCTGCACACTGGTTACATATTTGCAGAGGGCCTAGGTCCTCCCATGCATGCTCTCTGATTGGTAGTTCAGTCTCTGTGAGCCTTTATGGGACCAGGTTAGTTGATACCATATGTTTTATTATGGTGTCCTTGGCCTCTTGGGCTCCTTCAATCCTTCCTCCTCATCTTCCATAGGATTCCACAAGCTCCGTCTAATGTTTGGCTGTAGATCTCCGCATGTTTCCACCACCTGCTAGGTGAAGCCTCTCAGAAGACAGTTATGTTAGGCTCCTGTATGCAAGCATAGCAGAATATGATTAATAATGTCAGGTTACTGCATGAGAGAGAAAAATTCTAGTGCCTTGAGGAATCCAGTCTCAAGCTCCATGCTCCCTCTCATCTCTCTTTTTTTTTTAAAAATCAAAAATTTTTAAAAATTATTTATTATTATGTATACAATGGTTTGTCTGCATGTGCACCTGCAGGCCAGAAGAGGGCATCAGATCACATTATAGACTGTTGTAAGCCACCATGTGGTTGCTGGGAATTGAACTCAGGACCTCTGGAAGAGCAGTCAGTGCTCTTAACCTCTGAGCCATCTCTCCAGCCTCGTTCCTTCTCATCTTATATGGCATCTGTGTAAGGCTTTGAGCTGCGCCCAGAGTCAAATCCCCCCTTATGCCTAGGTGCCCCCACTGTGTCTGTTCTCTGGTCAAGTAAGAACTTACCTTCAGCTTTGGCTGAGGTTTTCTTGTGCGCCTCACAATGTATTTGGTGTTTTCACTCCCCACAGCCTATATTCAGCTTGACATTCAGTTACTGAGGCTGCTTTAAGATTAGGGCAGGGACTGGAGAGGTAGCTCAGTGGTATTGCACCAGCCCAGTGGGCATGAGACAGTCTCGGCATTACCCTTGGCACTAGAGGAGGGGAAAAGGAGAAAATGATTCCTATTACAGGTGATGAGGTAGACGAATCCAATTAAGAGTCCCAGACATGCCTTCTACTCAGTGATCTTTAGTGATCTTGGGTCCCTTTGTACAATGGTGAACAAAGTCTGTTTGGACTACATCAGTGGTCAGGGCATTGCAATAGAGGAAACAGCCTTAGCAAACTGGTTCAGGAAAGAGATGGTTAGGTGGTGTGTCCCCAGCAGTGTGAGCACTACATGTTCCAAAGGCAGAGGCTAAATACGTTTGTAGATATTCTCGTTGGCTATGCTCTACGTTCTGTTTCAAGTAGGAAATACAAGTTATTTTACAGACCAGATCAGATTTGTCATGACCAGAACAGAGGTAGAAATGAACCCAACAGGTACAGTGTATAAATGATCTGGAAAAATGAATGATAAAGATAAATAGCAAAAGGACAGAGGATATAAGTGGTCAAAAAATATACTCTGCCTCTGATAATGGCAGGGTAGTTTGCTTTAGACTAATTTCTATATATAAAATTATAAACTTGGGGGGAACACACACACACACACACACACACACACACACACACACACACACACACACACTGTCTGAAGGTACCAAAAAGATTAAAAGCATAAAGAAACTGGAGAAGAGGTAACTGTACTGATATGCTTCACATCCCCAGCTATCCACCTACTAGTACCTCTCTAGGACACGCTAAGGAGAGAGGTTTTAACAGAGCCAGGAGGTCAGAGTTCTATACATCTTCAGAGTCAGGGATATATTTCAAAGCTTCAAAAAGCACATGGAAGTTGAGGACAGAGATGCTTTAACAAAGGAAACAGCGAAGCCCACACACTCAAATACTACCATAAATAACCTGCACCAATTATATTTGATTTTGCTGCACAAGGTAGTGGGACTTGGTGTGGCATGTTCAGACACTCACATAACATACTTTAGTTAAAATTTACACACACACACACACTGTTGCCAATTCTGAATTGGTTCAGGTCTGTGCACGGAGAGGACTCCAAGTATCCTAACTGGAAATGTAAAATAATGGAGCTAATGTTCATTTAAAGAAATATAACTTAGAGTTTGAGTTCAGTTGAGTTAATTACCTGACGCAATATTAATTCAATACAGTAGAAAGTTTTTTTTAAAAAGTCAAAGTTTTTACTACTTGCCACTTACCTGTTATATAATGAAAGGTATAGGGCACCAAAACCCAGAAATTGTCATGTGAAGTCAACAGAAAGCACAAACAATACAAACTGACCCAGATGTTAGAATAGTTTTTAAAGTGCTAAGCTGGGCATGGTGGCACACACCTGTAATCCCAGCACTCCAGGAGGCAGAGCCAGGTGGATCTCTGTGAGTTCAAGGCCAGCCTGGTCTATACAGAGAAGCCCTGTCTTAAAAAAAAAAAGGTGCTTAACACAGTTATTATAAACTAAAAATAGTAGAAGGAAAACACATAGTGAATGAAGAAGTGTGGGCCTCTCAGAGAACACTGTGGGCTCATCAGTTATCATTTTAAAAGGATCAAGTGCACTATACAGAATGCGAAAATGTAACAATTGACATTTTAAAACTTACTGATTGGGATTAAGAAAAATTGGAGATGATATAAAATGTGATAGTAAACTTGAAATCAGAGTAGCAGAATTTACTCATTGTTTTAAAAAAAAATAAGGGTGGGTGGGGAGAAAACACTTGAAAGTCTCAACGGAACCTCAGGAGTCTGGAGAGCAACAGTGAACAAAGCCCAGCATGGTATGGAATGTGCAAATGTAACAGGAAAACAATGAAGCAGGGGGGAAAAGTTGAAGAAATAACGAGTAAATAGTTTCCAAATGTAATAACATAAGTTTATAGGTCTGTAAACTTTAGTGAATCTCAGGCAGACTAATATTAAGAAAAAGCACACCCATTCCTGTCAGTGTACAATTCCTGAAATTCAAAAATTTTGAAATCAGATATATGGCCTGTATTAGGTTTTGGGGTCATTATAACCCCAACACAAAATTATCTGATAAAACATTTACAAGACAATGCTTGCAAATGCAAACGGGAACTTGAGTTTACAGAAGTGAATAGGCAGCACCAAAATTGGCTAACTGGTGATATTAAGTAAATATATACATATGCAAATGTATGCATACAAAAGTCCAGGAAACACTTTACAAAACTCTGGCCATGCCAAGCTTCACGTAGGTGTTACATGTGACTTTGCTGTCCTTTGCTCTCTTACTTTCTCACTTTTCTATAAGAAGCATTATCACACTTTGAAGGCAAGCCCCTAGTTTGTGCGCCAAATTATGTACCAAGCATTGTAGGAATACAGAATTTAGCAAGACTGACACAATCCTCTGGTTTTATGGGCTCCGGCATTCTTGTGAGGAGAGATAAGCAGAAAATACAATGAAGCCCAGCATCCTAAGTTGTGAACAATGAGTAGCCAGATTGATTGAAGAGGTCTAGGGAGAGAAAAAAGGATGTAGGGTAAACTGGGAAAACAGAGGCACTTAGGCTTGCAGTTGTGTGTGTAGGGGAGGTTGTAACTGTGTGTGTGTGTGTGTGTGTTTGTGTATGTATATCTGTGTGTGTGTGTACATGTGCACATGTATGTATATGCTTGTGTATGTGAGGCTGGAGATCATCCTGGAGTATCATTCTTTAGTCACCTTCCACCATGCTTTCTTGTGTTGTTGTTGTTGTTTAGTTATTTATTTTTTATTGTTGTTTATTTGTTTGTTGGGACAGGGTCTCACTAGGTAACTCTGGCTGACTTAGAACTCGCCGCAAAGAACAGGCTGGCCTCAAACTCACGGAGATTTGCCTGCCTCTGCCTCCCAAGTGCTGGGATTAAAGGCATCATCAGTGACCCCAGCTTGTTGTTTTAATCTAGAAACAGAATCTCCCACTGGGACCCCAAGCTCACAGGTAGGCTAGGCTGGCCAGCTAGTGAGCCCTAGTGTTCTGCTTCCTTGTTGCCCTGTGCTGGGACTGCAGGGGCACAGGACTGCGCCCAGCTTTTACACCGTTCCTGGAAATGGAACTCAAGTCCTTGTGCTTGTGTGGCGAGCACATAGCTGAGTCATGTCCCTGGCCCCCACCTGGCAATTTTTAACAGCACGATGAAGGTTGGCTTCATAAAGACACTAACATTTGTTTTGTTTTGTCTTTAAGATTTATTGATTTATTTATTGCCTGTACAGCATTCTGCCTGCCAGTACATCTCCAGGCCAGAAGAGGGCACCAGATCTCATTATGGATGGTTGTGAGCCATCATGCAGTTGCTGGGAATTGAACTCAGGACCTCTGGAAGAGCAGCCAGTACTCTTAACCTCTGAGCCATCTCTCCAGCCCACAGACACTAACATTTGAGTAAGCACGTGGAGGATATGAATGAAGGGATCAGTTTCGTGGGCAGTGGTCACCATACTAGGACTGTGACAGAGGAAACAACAAAATCCACCTACTCAGAGCAAGGCAGGGAGGCTGAGGGAGAGCAAGGCAGGGAGGCTGAGGGAGAGCAAGGCAGGGAGGCTGAGGGAGAGCAAGGCAGGGAGGCTGAGGGAGAGAGGAAAGTAAAGAAGGATGAGTTTGGGGAAGGAATGGAGCCATGGTCATGTGAGTTATCTGTGCAGTTATAGACTTTGGCTTCTGCTTTCCTTGACGAAGCCTTGGGAATGGCACGCAGGAGTGGCTTGGTTTGACTTGCATCTTGAAGCCTGACTCTGAAGAGGTACGAAAGGAGCAGGAGCGAAGGTAGGAGGACATCACCATAGTCCAGGGACAGAGTTTTAGCCCCCTTTCTCAATCAAGAAATTGCCCCCTCCACAGGACTGGGTGGCTTTATCAGCACACAGCTACTCATCCGTGGTCAAGCTGGGAGCTGAACCAAGAACCATAGGAATCCACACGTAGCAGTACTTCTCCCACAAAGAAAATCTGGGCTCTGACTCATAGTGCAGGTTTCCTTCCTGCCAACGCCCTCACACTAGGGGGCTCTGCCATGCCTGAGGCAGACAAGATACTCTCTCCTTCCATCTTTACACAGCTGACAGCCTAGAGGATGAAGGTGAGTACCACAGCAGTGTTGGCTGTGAGTATTTTCCAGTCTTTTAAAAACAGCCTGGATTGCGGCTAACAGCCATTATAACCCCGGATGGAGAAATTGAGGCTCTATCAAACGAGGAAAGCTCCACCCACCCATGCCGCACAGCAAGTTGACACAGAGCCTCCCATTTCTCTGACCTTTGCCCCACCCTCCTCTAAACCAGGTCCCTGGCATTAGGGTGAGGCTGCTCTCGGGGTCCCAGGGCTCTGTTCTCCCAAGGGTTCAGGCCTCGTGATGCAGTGAGTGCCACAGCAATCCAGCAAGACTGTGGTGAGTAATTGTTATTTTGTAGGCACAGCATCCGTCAGGAGACAAGGCCTGGCATTTATCTAGCAGCAAACGATTGCTATCTGGTAGCACTGTTCTTTCCACCGACAGTATCTTCTAACTAAGGGTCAGCCATCAGCACTCCGTCTGCTGCTGCTTTCTTCCTGTGGCATGATAAACCGCATTTACCCTCAGATGGTGGTGGGAGGGCGGCCAGGGTGGAGCTGTGACGGGAGTGCTTTGGCCTGCAGTCCAGGCAGAGACAGGGGCCTCAGCTCAGATTCTGGCAAGTTTGTTGAATAAATAATTTAGAGAAGATGGAGACAGCATACCACGGGTGTCCCTCACTTCAATCCTTAAGACCAGAGAGACAGAGACAGAGAGACAGAGACAGGGAGATAGTGAGGGGAGGAAGTGGGAGAGAGAGAGAGAGAGAGAGAGACAGAGACAGAGACAGAGACAGAGAGAAAGGGAATGGGGAGAGGGGGGAGGGAAAGTGAGGAAGAAGAAGAGGAGAAGGGGGAGGAGGAAGTTGGTCAAGGAAGTGTAGGAATTTTCATGATCACAACTTCTGTAGTAAATGATTTAGAGTTCTTTAAAGGTTAAACATGGAGCCACCACATGATCTAGCAATTCCACCTCTGGATATATAATCAGAGAACAAAAAGTAGATAAATCAGCACAGATATGTGTGCATTCGTTTCATGATCATAACAACCATTGCCTAAGGGTAGAGGTAGCTCAAATTTCAATTAATGGATGAATGTATCATACAGTGGAATAGTATTCAGCCTTGGAAATGGAAGGCAGGTTCTGGCATAGTTTGCCTCATGGTTAAATACTGAAGACGTGCCATATAAAATGAATAAGAAATCGGAGGGTAAGTGCTGTAAAACCCCACTCAGGTGAAGTTATGTGACCTCCACTATGTGGTGACATAAGGGCTCAGAAGGTAGAGTCGAGTTAGAAGATACCAAGAGAGGACGCGGTAACTATTCTTTAATGAGTCCAAATTGCTGCTCAAAATGAAGAACTGTTCCGGAAATGGGTAGTGGTGTTGGTTACACAATGCTGTGACTGTACTTAGCACCATCGAATTGTACATTTAAAATGGTAAATTTCGCATTTTGTTGCAATAAAAAAAATAACGGAAGAGGCAATTCTTCACTGGAGAGAAAGGAAGAACATTATGCAGATTAAAGACCCCTCTCTCACCAGAGACCCCAGGAAGATTTCAGTGTTTCTTTAGAAGTCATCAACAGATGATTAAAGCAGCAGCAGCTGAGGTACTCAGATGTCCTCACTCAGGAAACAGTCTGTGGTGCTAAAGAAAGACAATGAGAGATGGAACCCATGGCAACATTCAGTACTGGGGACTGAACCTTCATACACGCTAAGCAAGGGTCTACCACCGAGCTATAGTCCTAAACCCTTCTTACCTTTTCTTTGGCGACTGGGTCTTACTGAGGCTCAAGCTAGACTTGAACTCAATTTGTAGCTCAGACTGCTCTTCAACTTGTGATCTTCCTGATTCTGGCTCCCAAGAAACCCATCCGGTAAAGTTTAGGATTTGATTTCTAAAAACTAAGGTTGTATACGTCTTTATCTAGAGCCCGTTGGGCACCCAGGGCTCACAAGGCTGTGGCCATATTGAAAGGGGCTGAAAGAAAACAGGAAGAATCTGATCAGGGTCCTTTAAGTCATTCAGTGATGCAATTTGTGCCACATGTTTCTTGGGCTTTTAAAAGGCAATGTTCTGTGCTGATGGTCCCCCGGGCTGTATAGATAATTGTAAAACAAACTCCATATTCCACTGACACCCTTTCTAATTACATCTCACCTTCATTCAGCTATTAAAGTGATAGATGGTAGCAATTACATTGAACCCCACTGAAAACTCTCTATCTGTGACGCGCAGTGACGAGAACATGAGTTATTTATCCAGAAGCTGGGGAGAGAGGCAGCCAGACTGCTTCTGAGGGAAGAGGAACTCTGTGTGGCCACTCTCACTACCAGGGTCCCTGAAACAGCGGCAGGATGCAGGGTGCAGAGGGCCCCAGCGTCAACTTCCTGTTTTTCAACTGGACTCCCCAAATGCCCAAGTGCGGACATCAGAAGTTGTGATGACTTGGTAATACAGAGTTAATTAAAACAAGGTTGAACACAAGCAGAAGAGCCTTCCAATGTCCAAGTACTCCCACCACGTCACATGGGGAATTGTGGGCAGCAGCAAAGACTCTAACCCTGGGTGAAGAGACATGAGCTCAGAAGTGGCCACCTCGGGGCTTCTCAACGTGAATTAGGCATGGTGCATCCACACTACCCAATTGGCATGAGCCAGTTGGTGCAGTCAAACAGAAAAACTTGTTCTTCTTGGTTAAAATAGTGAGGGAATTAAGTGTTTTGTATGACTGGAGGCCCAGAGGTAGATGGGCAAACACTAGTGGCCCAGTAGTAGGCTTCTTGCCTGCTAAAATAGGTGCCAAGGGTCATTGCTGTATTCCGTGGCTGAGGTTCCTCTATTCTACACACACTGCTAGTGGCACTATTAGCTTTGTCCTGAAGTGGTCTCTCTGGCATGATTATGGTGCCCCCTCCCCCTCCATGTGGTAGTAGGAACAAGAAGCAGCTTCCCATACTCTTATAAGAGTGAGGAAAGATGTTAGCAACCAAGGAAGTAGTAAAATACCTTGATGTTCTCCATGGTTTTGAAACCACGGATTCTCTACCTGGGCCCTCAGTCCAAGCATCTGCTGTTCCTCCAGAATATAATATTGTCATAACCTTCACATTTGTTTAATGTGTGCAGACACTCTTCTGTTAGCCTTCACTTAAAACAAACAAACATACAAAATCACACACACACACACACACACACACACACACACACACACACACACACACCAGGGTCTTGCTATGAAGCCCTGCCTGGCATCGAACTTATTGAGACCCACCTGCCTTTGCCTCCTCAGTGATGGAACTGAAGCTGTGCTCCACTACATCTGGCTTGCACTTAAAGGCACACACAAAGGATAGGAACCGTGGTCATCTTACCAATACTTGAACCTGACAGGCTGATTGTCAAGAGCACACAGCTGAGCTGATGGTGGGACTGACGTCACATCTGACATGGCATCAGAACTTCTGATCAAGTTGGAACATTCTGGAGTCCTGCTTTGAAATCAGAGGGCTCGAAGACTGAAGTGTCCTTTCCTGGACACATTCGAGAAGAGTCAAGCCAGATGTGCCCCAGCATCAGAAGGAAGGTCCTCTGGGTTGTGCTGACTCCTGTAGGAGGCTTGGGTGCTCGGCACTCAGGCATAAGTGGCTCTCCTATCTCTCCTGGCTATCCTGCCCTCTCTCCATCCCCTTGCCAACATACTCCAAGTAGAGATGCACACATGGCTAAGATCCTAGCGGGCCATGGCGAAGAGTGACAGTATCTTCCTCCACAGCAGACACTCACGGTTCTCTTGAGCCTGGCAGGAAGCCCTAAGGACACTGCATCCCACTCGTTCCTTGGAAAGAGTGGCAAGGCAGGAGGTAACCTGGAATTAGGGGCACATCTACTGGTGTGCTTTCAGATCCCTGTCCGGACACACAGCTCATTTCTCTTTACCCTGGCTGCTCTCTGAATCATTTTTAGCTTGTGATACTATAGAAAAAAACCTAGCAAAATGAAAAAGAAAAAAAAAACTGGAGGCAGTTCTAAGGAAGGAGTTTGTTATCCTCACTGGCTCCAACAACCATTTAATATATGATGGGCAGTTGTACATGCCAGGCCCATAGAAGGCACTCGGTGCATGGTATCTGGGGACTTCTTGGTGAGAGTATTGTGACATGCCAGAGTGCTCCATCAGCACTGAGAGGTGTTGCAACAAACGTGGCAAAGCCTGTCTGTTGTTTACAATGTGTAGCTCAGCCTAAAGTCAGTGCATGTTTTTTTTTTTTTTTTGTAGATGAAGTAATCAACTGTCAAGGAGTTCAAAGATCAAAACACACATGGCACAGCTAGGCTCGGAATGCAGTTTGTGTTAGCCAGATATTGGCTGCTGCAACTGGAACACCCAAAGGACAGCTTGTGGTAGTGGTTTCGCTTATTTCGGTTCATGGATTCAGATGTTGACCTCAAACTTCTTGCCTCAGCTATTTCTAGGCCTGGGATGGTGCAGAACATCTCTTGGTGATAGAAGCATCTCGAATAGAGAGCTGTTCAAGTCATGGCAACTAGAAAGCAAAGCAAGCCGTAATAGAGAAACCAGGACAAGTTATATGCAAGGACAAACCCTCAGGGACCTATCTCCTCCATCTACACCCCACTTTCCACATTCTTACCACCTCTCAACTGCCTGTCTATACGATGTAGTTGTCTCATTGCTGTGACAAATTACATGACCAAAGCAATTTAAAGAAGGGTTTATTTGGGTTCATGACGTAAGGGTGGGTCGCAGGAACATGAGGCAGCTGGTCACATTGCTTCCATGATGTGGGGGGCAGGGAGGTTGGAGGGAGAGGGAGGAAGGGGGAGATAAAAAGAGATAGCATAGGCTTTGAACTTTTTCAAACCTACTTTATTTGGGGTTCTATATCCCTTATGCCTCCCTTCCAACCCACCTACCCTAGACAGGAGAGAAAAGAGGTTAATGGTTAGTGGGAACAGAAGTACACCTTCTTAGATTCAGGTCCTTGGTGTGATTCCATTCTTTGTAGTCAAGATTTCAGCAAACCCATCAGACAACAAACCAGCAATTCATCAAAGGTGACTTCAACCACAGCAGCAGAACCTGGTACAGTAGCCAGAACCCGGAACCTTGAAGGGCTCTCTGGAACATTTCTCTCTAGAAGCATCTCAAAGCAAAGCGATGAACAACCAAATAATAGGGAACAATGCCAAGTCCACTCCTCTTTTGGGCATCATATATCTCCTCTCAGAGTCCATACTAGGATGTTTATTAGTTGGCAAAGACCATGTCCCTGCAAGAGGTGGTTCCTCTTCTAGTGGATAAATATCACCTGTTCTCTCACAAGTCTGTTTCCCATCCCACACTTGGGATCAAAACAAAAACAGGTTTACATCCACTACAACTCACTCTTTCATGAAGTTGTTTATCTGCTGAGGGCAAACTAAAGGCAGTTTCACCTCGCACACTTAGGATCAAACCAAAATCATATTTACATCTACTACAAGACAGAGAGAGAAAGAGAGAGACAGAGACAGACACACAGAGAGAAAGAGAGAGAGAGAGAGAGAGAGAGAGAGAGAGAGAGAGAGAGAGAGAGAGAGAGAGATTGATTTGATACCAGTTGACAGCTTTCTCTTTCTTATTTATTCACTTTGAAACCACAGCCCATGGGGTGGTACTGCAGGGTGAGTTCTCCCTCAATTAAAGCCCTCTGGAAACATCCTCCTATCCACCTGGGGTTACATTGCCTACATGATCCCAGATGCAGGTCATGTTGACAGTGAAGATTAACTATGACCCTATATAAACTATGACCCTAAATAAATCTATCAGATTGAATGATTGCTTTTGAGTGGAGCCTGGTGACCTAGTTGTTTCTAGAAACGCCCTCACAGACACACGCAGACTTTGTTCATCTCTTAGTCATCTCTCAATCCAGTGAAGTTGACCCTGACGATGAACCATCACACAGATATTCTGCATCTCAGGAGACAAAATGAAGCAACCTCTCCCACCTCTGTGTTCAGAGTCTAATTCTAACTCAGCAAATGAGACTTTATACCAAGCAACGCAGTAGAATTCTCTATGATAATGCACCCTCTGGCCCTGCTCTGTCCAGTATAGTAGCTGTTAGCCATTAGTGGAATGGACACCTGGAATCTTGGGATGGATTTTTTTTTTTTGCCACATTACACAGGAAAAATCTGATATATTCTTTCCCAAGGCTCAACCTCACCTCAACCACAACCTCAACCCAGCAGCAATGTAGTGCTAGTTTGCTGTCAGCAACAATACCCAGAAACACTTTCTTCTAACCCTTGGCAACACACACCACATCCCCCACATGTGCCACTCACTCCTCAGTACCTGCATTTTCTGGCGATGAAAGGAAAATTGAAAGAGTTGAAGCAGAAAGACTATTGATTTTTAATCCTTTTTTATCATCTAAGAATTTCAAGGTGTATTCCTCATGTCATTCTGTTCTTCCCTGGGGAACTGGAAGAAACTGACCTGCAAGGCCCAGCTAGCACAGAATAAAGAGAATTAAATGCACTTTAAAGAAAACCTTCCTAGACAATATAATTTCTCCCCCACTGAAGTGTTTGGATGTTTAATAACTATTACTTCCCTCTGAGTTCTTGCCAAGAGAAGATTTTTAAAAGTAGATTAAATCATTAATTCATTAAACAGTGATTTAATTTCTAAGGCTTCGTTCTTCCCAATGTTCCTTATCATATAATAGAACCAGGGCACATGGGGGCTGGAAGAAAGCGTAAACTGTCTCTAGGCTAGATTTATGAAGATGAAATAGCTACTGTGTATTCAAGCTATGCACTTGTGTGTATTTAGGTCAGTAAGTGTAGTAATCATCACCATAATCATATCCAGTAGGGAAATTTCTCCCCCATTTTACAGAAGGTAATAACATCTGTAAACATCAGATAGGGCACCAAAGACAGACCAGAGTACAATTCCTTAAAACTCCCACTCAGTGAACCAATGACTTTATTGGGCATAAGGGTATATTTACAGAACCACATGTGAAGGTCACTCTCAGGAAATGGGTAGCCCCAAGACAGCTGCATCACCACAAAATTTCACTCCATCATGGATGGGGACCTCCCAGAGGGTTATCACGGAGTCTCCCTTTCATTTAACACCTTGTATCTTCTAGCATCTCCCCCAAATCACTTGCGGCTTGGGGGAGGGCAGGAAGGAGTAATAGCTGGAGCGGTTTGTGGCCCTCCCCTCCACCCCTTTCTAGGGAGCATCAGTAGCTCTGTTACCGTTACCACAGACTCAGCTACGTCTGCACTGTTTTGCTGGTAAGGAGTAAGCATGCTATACCCAGAAGATAAAGCCACACTGCCTCAGATAGATAAGTAGCTGGTCAGGAATTAGCACCAGTGTCTCTCCAGGTCTGCATTGGGTGGGACTTTTTCTTCAAAACTTAAGTTTTCTAGTCATTTCTCAGACAAGAAGAGACTCAGACAGGAGCAATAGCCAGAGAGCCAGATCCTGACCAAGTCTGCGCCTTGTGTCTCTGCTCCTCTCAGTGCTGCTCTTTGACCTCAGATTTACAGCCCCACACCCAGCTTCCAGCTACCACTTTATCAACATTAGCCTGTTTCCCAGGAAAAGGGAAACGCCCCATTTCTCAGGAAAAAGAAAACATCTTAGTTTATCATTTGACAACCGTTCTTCCATAAGTCAGTCCTGACCTTCCCTGAACGGCTCAACTCCAATCAAAGTTCTAAGTCTGTGTGAATCCAGTGTTATATTCTTTCTACATTTTTAGAACATAACATCTTCTCCCCTCACTCCTATATATAAAAAATGTATATGTATATGTGTTCATGTGTATATGTGTGTGTGTGTGTGTAAATATATTTGTGTATACCAATAAAGATATCTTGGCATTAAACAAAAAGATGTTTATTACAGCAACATACCTTACAATGAATTGTGCAAACAAGTTACATAATCACCATAACAAAAATGAATAAGAATAAAGCATTTTAATCCTATAGGTTAGCATAAAATCAATAAAACAGAAGTAGGGGCTCTTTTGTAGGAACACTGGTGCCCCATGATGGGAATAGAGTGTGTCGGCTCTAGAGCTCTTGGGCAAAGCAAGCTTTGGGTAACTTATGAAATAACATGTACAGCACTTGCCTGCTCCCCATTGAAATTATCCCTGACAAATGATGGTAGAATAAAGTCATAGTGAATTTAAGGTCAGAGGCCAGTTGGTGAGAGTCTAGCTGGGTCTCTGCAACTCTGGTGTGCCTACTTGTTAAGTGGAAAGATTCTGCCTACCACAGGGCACCTAATATGCCTATCAGTGTCAGTAGTTAGGCTGATTCTGCCTCTCACAGGGTACCATAGTACACTGATAGTTGGCTGCATTCCAACTGCTCAAAACAAAACAAAACAAAACAAAAAACCCTGCTGTTTCACCTCCCCAATACTCCATGGATATGGAAGCAACAGACAGAAAGATCTCCTGCAAGCACTGCCTCCTGTGGCATCCTAGCTGAAGAGAAGATGGACCGCTGTGTTTGTGTTTACTGGTCTACCAGAGCAGTCCTGAGCTTGCAGCAACTCAACTTGGGGCAATCTGCCCACACAGGGGTGAGAGGCAGGCCGGCTATGGGCTTCCTCTGGTGTCTTCCTAAATGTGTGGCGTCTGTTGAACCAGAAACACTAGACACTAAGGATGTTACTATCTGCCACAGAAGCCTGAGGTAAGGGGTAGGGACTTCCATCCATTACCAACCATTCAAAGAGCCGTTCCCAGGCCTGGCCAGTGGCTGAGGTAATCTCTATTTACAAAATAGACTATTGTTATCTGTCCTGGTGCAGACCACTGTGGAATGACTTTATCTGTGCAATTGGAATTTGTCCTACATGCGCTTGGATCTAGTCTGTACTTCTGAGTTGCCCCTGGAAGCCCCTGGAAGCCTCAGAATCATGTGGAATGCCTAAGGACAACCTTCCTTAGGTTTTAAGCAACAGGACATGTTTTCTCAGATGAAACCTTACCTGGAAATCAGTATTAAACAGCTTGGTGGTAGTTGCTTCTTATGTGCCTTTAAAAAAAAAAATCAACTTTAATGAATAGGAAAATTCTTGAATTCAATCACTGACAATAATAAAATTTTAATAAATGAGATTAAGTTGGGAAGGGTATGTGGGAGGAAAGGGAGGAAGGCTGGATAAGCAGCACCAAATCCCAATTAGATAAAACAAACTCAAGTGTTCTTCCATGCAGCAGGTGATGGCAGTTCACAGCAACTTGATTCATATTTGGTGATATGAACAAGAGGAAAGGAGCTCAAAGCTCTGAAATTAAAAAAAAATGCAAAGGGAATGGAAATATTAATTACACGATGTGCTACATGCCCTCCACGTGTTTTGAAATACACAATCACCCTATATTTACACAGGCCTGACATATTAATAAAATGGTTAAGTCAGGAATCATGGGTGACAGTTATTTTCTTGTACCACTACCAGTATCTGATATACTTGCACTGTACTTTGCTGCACTGTATTAATATTGGCAGTAATATTTCATCACTGCTCTGTGAACTTTCAACATGAGAATTCGTCTAAGCCTCAAAACGCTGAGACCCTATTATTCCCCCATGAGGAAATGGGGGCCCGGACACCCAGATGGGTGGCTCGAAGTCACAGAGGAAGCTATCAGGTGGCGTAAGTGGGCAGCACAACTCTTTAGTCTGTGACCTGAGGTGGTATTTTCTTCTGACATTCCAATTAAAATTCATGTACCTACATATATGCGCATATATGTATTGCATATAGACATAGAACATGCAAACATACATGTGTATTTGTATATAGTTGCAAATGATAACTTTGGAACTGCTTGGTTGGCAAGCTAGGGCTGTTTAATTAGGCTAGGAAGTAGGAAAAAATATTCCAAGTTCTAAATTAAAAAAAAAAAAAAACAACTGACTCTAGAAGCATCCTGCTAGGATTCAGGGAACAGTTTAAATAGTCCTAACCTAGAGTACTGGGGTGTCTTGAAGGGGCAGTCAGATTGTCAAAACCAACGTATAGACAGCCCATGGGGAGTGTAAGAGACAAAAACCAGTGGCTGGCATTTTACCAAACAGAAATCTCCAGTCTCTGGCACTACCAATATCCCCCATTACAAATCTTCCAGCTGGTAAACAGAATGATGCCACTGACATTTAATTGAAATGTCAGCACATTTAGAAAGAGCCCTGATGGAATTGCCAAGTGAAAGTTATCGCTGATGACTTAAGCTAAATGGAAACAGAAAACCACCACAAACAACACATCCCCGAACACACACACACACACACACACACACACACACACACACACACACACACACACACACACACATCCACACATTAGAATCTCAGACGGAGCCTGGGCAGGCGGCTTCAGCTGCCCAAGAAAAAAATTTATGGATAGTTTTGAAATGGACCTTTATATTTGCTGTGAAAAACTATGGGGTGATTGGAAAAACACTTGTGAAGGTAATCGGGTCTGAGACAGGCCAATGCCCATGTAAATCAATTAAACAAGTACGTGTTGATTAAATTGCCTTTGGATAGTAAGTAGTGTTACTTTACATTTATTTGCATTTTCATGATTTAAAAATAAGATGCCAGGCAACAGATATGATATTATATGGAGAAATTTATTAAATGAGTATGAGGATAAAGGTACCCTAGAAAGAGACAGAGAGACAGAGACAGCAAGAGATAGAGGAGGAGGGAGAGGAGAGAGAGAGAGAGAGAGAGAGAGAGAGAGAGAGAGAGAGAGAGGTAAAAGAGAGAGAGGGTACCAGAGGTGAAAGGGAGAGGGGGAGAGGTGAGAGAGGAAGGGGCAAGGTGGGTCTGTCCCTTTATATATCCCTGGGTAGGGCCACGCCCCCATGGCAGGTAGGCAATGACATCACAGGCAAGCCAACTGAAGCAGAGTCCTAACAGGCATAGCTTATGCTTTATAGAGGCTGTGGTGGATGCAAAAACCGGCAGTTTCTTGGTCACTTCCTGTATCCTGCTTTATGTCATTGTAACTTTGCCGTGCCACTCCTCTCTGACTTGAGATTTGACCATGTGATTTGTTTGGTCCCTGGGCTATTAGGACACATGATGTATGCTGTGGTTAGCAAAAGGTTTAGGCCATCTACAATCGTCCTTGTCCTGTGCCATCCATTGATGCTCAAAGAACTAAGTCTATAGCATCCAAAGACTGTGCTCATGGAACTAAGCCAAAGGTCCACTGTTGCAACAAAGGTCATCCTATATCAGCAACAGAGACTCACCTTTGGGCACATCAGCAGAACTATTTATATAACCTATATCTGAGCTGTTACATAAACAAGCAAGAGTTCACTCAGAGCACCTGCATCATGTTAGCTGGACCTGGATGCATCCACTCATTCAATACGTGGTAGTGAAGGCCATGGTGGTTCTGTCGAGCACAATGTGACAACAGCTATCTGATAAGATGTGCCCCTCAAAACGTGGGGGAAAGAGCTATTTCTCTGACTTTATAGAGAAGCACACCGTGTTCCACGCAGGTTAAGGGGGGTGGCGGTGCTTTTATCCCCACAGGTGCATCTTGTGTGCCTGTGATGTTTGTCCTGGCATCACACAGCCTCTCTGAAACACTCATCAAATAGCATTAACCTGGAGGCTGAATCCATTTTTTTCTCTTTTAGATCAAAGAGGCAGCTTTTATAGGTTGAAAGCACAGAGGGAGGGAAGTCTCAGAAGTCCCAGGGCCCTAAAGGCGGGAGCGTCACAGCCAGCGCTTGCCCCTGCCATCCCTCCCCCTCTTCTGGGTTCTGCGCTGCTTTGAAGAGACTGGAGATCCTGGACCTGAGAATCTCTCACCATCTCTCTGTGTTTTATTGCACTAAATCCTGCCAGGTAAGGAAACCTGAGGAAGTTGTGAGGGTTTTTTTGATCTCCTAGCCTACCTCCCAGATCCCTTCACTGCCTGCCACACTCATGGCCCTATCACCATCTAAAACAAGCACTCCTTGCCCCCCCCCCCCACTTTCTTAAGGCTTCACCAGCAGAGGTGATTTCCCCACCTGGAGCCCCACCTGGAGCATTTTGAACGTTGGGCTCTCGGTCCTATTCTTGTATCTCTTTGGGATTTTCTCTTTACTCACACTACTTTTCTGTAAGACCTTTTTTACAGACACAGTTGGGATTCCTCCCTGTTAGAGAGCAGAGTAGACATGTTTACTCTAAGCAGGTCTTAAATACCAGTTCCCCCAGCCTGGAAAGGACCCATCCCACTGATGGCGACCGCCTCTCTGAACTGATCTCCCACCCGGCTTGCCATGAGCTTATCCTGAGCTGATGCCTTGCTTGGTTCATTGTATTTTTGACATTTCTACACCAACCTCTCGCCACGCAACTCCAGGTGCTTAGAATAGAACTTGGCACATGCCAGAAGCTCAGTCAGTGTTTGCGGATAATTCAGGCCTGCAAAGGCTAGGCAGAAGTAAAGGAAGGCTGTAGCTGACCGCTTCCTTGTCTGTACAGACCAAGGATAAACTCTTAAGAAAAGATATGATGAGCAAGTTATTGGCCCTGTCTGTATCTTTCGGGGTCCGCTGCTCCCAGGTGGTGGGCAGCATTGAATAGATGCAAAAGCACGTGCCGTGATGGCAGGGAATAGGTGGGGAACCCATGTAGGTGCTTTTGTTCTGCCTTCACATACCGTGTAGAGTGAGAGAGTCCCAGATGGGGGGATGAGTGGTGCCAGCAGGACAGGACACTGATGGACCTGTCACGCGTTCTTGCCGGAAATTAATTGAGTTAGCTCTCACATGGGGCGGAAGGCCGTAAAAGGGAGTTCTAGTATAAGGACTTGACGGGGGGAAAAAACTATATCGCCTCAACTCCAGCATAGATTTGGCCAAGTGCTTCATCATGTTTTTCTGTGGTGTGAGGTTTTTCATAGGTAAACAGGGCACACACACAGCTATTCAGCCCAGAGAGAGAATTTATGGTAGACTAAAGTAATGATTGTGCTAGAGTCCAATGAGCGGGAGTGCAAGGGACTCAAAAGCAGCTGTGTTGCTGAAAAGATCACCCCAGTACAGTAATGCTGCCCTCCCCACTGGAACTGTGTGCAAGGTCTCTTGGGAAACTTGGCTTTTTGGAGTCTCCTCCCCTGGCAGTTCATTTTTGCCTCTATGACCTTGGGGGTGTGACTCTTGTAAATTTCGTCTTAGACATGTGAAGTTTGTTTTACTCCCTGGGTCTCATGAACCGTCTGTCTCTTTCCTGAAAAGAATGTTTCTATACAGAAGAAATGGTTATAGAACTGTTTCCTGGTCAGTTGTAGCACTCCCCGCAGTGTGTAATGCCAAAATGTCAAAATCATTTCCTTTCTGTTCTGATGTGTATGTTAAAAGTATAATCACAGACAGGTTTACATGCAGAGTGTAAGCAATATAAACAAACACATACATTGCTCTTATGTTACTAAGAGTACTCTGTGTAGGGGTGTGTGTGTGTGTGTGTGTGTGTGAGTGAGTGTGAGTGTCTGTGTGTGTGTGTCTGTGTGTTTCTATGCATTTCATTTCTTTTCTGGTCCAATAAAACCCAAGGAATTCTCTTCAAATCTTCTGGTAGTTTCCTAATTCGTCCTTGTTTTTATATACATATGCATGTAATGTATGTAAATATACAGCAGTGTACTCAGGTTGGTGTCACTATAAACACCAATAACAAATTCAGCAACAATATGCATGTGTGTTTCTAGCTCTATCTTTAGAAGCTGCTATCTAATTTCCCTGGGATGGATTCACAGAAGCAGGATTGCTAGATCACAGTTTCTATGTACTTTGGATATTAATAGGCATTGCTTGTTTACTTCTGGAAGACTGTAGCTCCATCACTATCCCAAGCAGCAATGTGTGAGGCCCCATTTCGTCCCACAGTCTCTGCTCACAGCAGATATCATAGTTCTTTTTGATGTTTGCCAGTCTAGTGAGTGCAAAAAGATCCCTCATTGTTATTTTAATTTGGATTTCTATGGCTGTCAGTGAAGTGAACATATCTCAAGCCATTTGCATATGCCCCTCTATGAATCATATTTTGGTATAATTTGCTCTATTGGTTGTGATTTGGTCTATTTGTCAATTTCTAATTTCTCTGCACAGTAGAGAAATTAACAATTTAAATACTGTTTGAATTACATTTTTATATGTACATTGTTATCTCTGTTATATCTTTTCCACAGTGCATAACCTAAGTTTTTTTTTCAGACATGTTACCATATTACACACTGTTAAAGTTACCGTTTTGAGTGCACGAGTCACACATTGATTTTAGCAGTCACACAGCTTTGCAGCAGTCCCCACTATTTAATTCTAGAATACATTAATCACCTGAGCAAACTGCTGCCTTCCCTGGAAACCACAATATGCTTTCTGTCTCCGTGGATTTACCTAGTCCTGCTATCACATAGAAACAAGTCCTGTAATATACAACTCTTTTTCTGCTTCATTCATTTAGCATGTTTTCAAAGTTCATCCATGTTACAGCAGGAACTAAAACTCTGTTCTTATTTCTGGGCTAATGGTGTTTCATTAATTTTTCTTCTCCACTTCTTGCTGAATATTTGACTGTTTCTACCATTGGCCTAGGTAGAATAAGGCTGCTATGAGCATTTGGACGAGTCTTTCCACAACAGGCTTTCAATTCCCTTAGTTATACACCAAAAGATTACATAATGATGCTATGCTTAACTTTGGAGAACTGTTTTCCAAGGTGGCTACACTGTTTCATGTTCCTCCAACAGTGTAGAAAGGCTCCAGTTTCCGCTTGATTGTCCTTGTTTTTAATAGTTCCCTTTTTATGG
Organism: Acomys minous; assembly: GCF_964271855.1. Lineage (NCBI taxonomy): Eukaryota > Metazoa > Chordata > Mammalia > Rodentia > Muridae > Acomys > Acomys minous. The sequence continues at coordinate 105,936,881 of NC_140489.1, read as the reverse complement.
AAATCAGAGCTGCCATTCTTCTTGGATGTGAAATGGTATCTCATTGTGGTTTTGATGGGCATTTATTTACCTCCTTAATGGTACTAAGTGTAATTACTGGTGATTTGTGTGTTTTCAATGGAGAAGTAGCTGCCAGAATCTTTTCCTATTTTGACATTTTATTTTAGCACTTGCATGGAAGTCAGCATGTGCTCTACCACCAAGATACAGCCCTAGCCATAACCCACTATTAATTTAGATTGTCTTTATTAGTAGACTATAATAGTTATATATTTATATATTATAGATACAATATAATAAATACTTTCTCTCAATAATAAACTGTTGTCTATAGTGTCTTGATAATGTCATTTGAGGAACCAAGGTTTATAATTTTGGTAAAATCTAAACTATCTACCATCTTTGTCTGGCTGTGTCTTTTATGTCATAGACTTTTTTTTTAAAAGAAGCCATTTTTAATCCAGGATCTGAATATGTGTATTTTCCCTTATGCTGTTTCTAATTTTAGCCTTTATATATTTTACATAGCTCTTATCTATTGTGATTTAATTTTCATGCTTATGGAGTGAGATTGGGGCTACAGTTTTGTTCATCTGCATGTGGGCAACCGTGGTCCCAGCATCATGTGTTAAAAAGACAGTTTTCCCCATACCTTATTATCTTGGTGTCTGTGTTGAAAAACAGATGTCTAAAGGTTTGTTTCTAGATTCTGCCTCTGGGCAGCATCTTCATCCTGCAGCTGGTCACACAGGGAAGATTGCAGGTGGCTTCCTGGTACATGCTGTGTATCTGAGAGTCTTCTTTCATTAGCAATTTGTTCTTCATTTTTATCACAAGAGGCTGTTGGATTTTTTAAAAGTTTTTTGGCTTTTGTTTGTTTGTTTGTTTTGTTTGCCTCTCCAGAGTCGGCCTTTTGCCTCTTATTCTATTAATACAACATATTACCAGGCTTGATTTTTATGCGCTAAAGTAACCTTGCATTCTTAAAATGAATACAACTTTCTCAGGTCATATCATCCTTTTTCTGAGGCCCTTGACTCAGTTTGTTAGTATTTCGCTGGAAATTTTGTATCTAAAGTCATCAGGGATACTAGGTTGCAGGGTTGGTTTTTTTTTTTAAATGCTTTATCTCATTTTGAACTTGGCACTCATGGGTTCAAGCCCCATTCTTAGTACTACAGGTCATGTTTGGGGGCAATCAAGTGTTTCTCATCAGTCAGCATCTCCACTATGGTCTACTCAGCATGAAGGATGAGTTTCAGTTTGTCCCAGGAAGACTCTTACAAGAAGAAAAGTGGAAGCCGGATGATGGCACGAGCCACATATAGTCAGGTGGACTGCCTGGGAGGGTCTCCATTCAGAGGCCATTCTTGGAGTTGGGGAGATTTATCCACTTTCTCACACCAGAGAGTTAAATGATGTGTGATATTGGTTCCGTGAGACTTTGAGTGGACCAAATGATTATCATTTATATAATGCCATGGTATATCTGGGGCACTATACTAACTACCTCGGGTAATGCAGGCTTCAGAATGACTTGGAAGTGTTTCTGTCCCCTATTTTGGATGAAGTGTTGTGAAGGATGAAGCCTAATTCTCTTAAGTTTGATAGAATCCACTAACAAAGTCACTTAATCTTGGGTTTTTCTGTGAGTGAAGCTTTTTTGATTATTAGCTTAATCTTTTAACTCTCAATTCAGATTTAGTTTCTTCCCATATTGCTTTTCTCATTCCTATGCCTCGACATTTCATAAGAAGCAACATAGGGAAGGGAAGTGTGGGATCCTTCTGTTAAGGTCACAAAGTCTGGCATTTCCAGATAGCTTCTGAACTCAGTATAAAATCACGGACTCCCTCTCTCAGCTGGGTTCCCTCTCCGCCTGATCTGAGGAACCCCAGATCTTCTAATGAGTGTCACATAGCCCTCAGGGAGATTACAAGCCCAACTCTTTCCTGATAAGAAACCCATTCAGTGTGTACCCGGGGATTCCTGGAAACACCCACTCTATGCTAATGAGATGTCTTGGTGTCGTGACTTTCAACCAAGTCACTGCTGCCTGGCTTGGTTTTCGGAGCCCTGAGCTCCTTTGACTCTGCGCCCCAGAGAGCTTACACTTTTGGTTTGGTGCTCCACCGGGCCGAGCTTCCCAGGAGCATGTGATCACAGTTAAGGTTGACTTTTGGCTCACCGTTCAAGAGATAAATTCCATCGTGGGAGAGAAGGCGTGGCAGTAAGAGATGCCTTGCTCCTGCCTCCTCAGTGCATCGTGAAGCTGAGAAAGGGGAATGCAGGCATTATGATTTCCCCCTTTTTATATTTAGTCCAAGATTCCAGGCCACGAGACGATACAGCCCACATTCAAAAAGTGTCTCCTCCCTTTATTTAAGCCTCCCTGGGAGTCCTCTCACTGACACACTCAAAAGCGGACTCTAGGTGTTTCTTTATCCAATCAGGTTGCTAGTCGAAATTAACTGTTGTACCCCCCCCCAATAAGTTCATTGCACAGTGTGTGTCATTCTAGAAATATGCCCTTTTGTTACGTTATTTGGTGTATTGATCTAATACTTTTTCTTGATATATATTGATATAACCTTCTTTATTCTCTAAGGAAAATAGTAATGCCCCATATTTTTAATGTATTTTATTAATTTATTCATATTACATCTCAATTGCTAGCCCATCCCTTGTATCCTCCCATTCCTCCCTCCCTCCCATTTTCCCCTTACTCCCCTCCCCTATGACTGTGACTGAAGGGGACCTCCTCCCCCTGTATATGCTTATGGGGTATCAAGTCTCTTTTTGGTAGCCTGCTATCCTTCCTTTGTGTGCCACCAGGCCTCCCATCCAGGGGACGTAGTCAAATATGGGGTTTGTGGACAAATGGATTGAACTGGAAATGATCATAATGAGTCAGTTAACCCAGAAGCAGAAAGAGTCAAATGGTATATACTCACTTATATCTGGACACTAGCCCAAGGGGCATGTCCCATGAAAGTCTTCACTTACCAGGAAAGTGGGACAGAGGGAAGGACATCCTATTGAGACTCTAGGTGAGAGAAGCATGGGAGAATGGGGAAATAGAAGGATCCAGAGGGTCCTAGAAACCTACAAGAAGAACATTATGATGGGTAGATCTGGGCCCAGGGGTCCTGCTCAAACTATGGCACTAGCCAAAGACAATATGTGCAGTAAACTTTGAACCCCTATCCAGATCTAGCCAAGGGACGGGACATTCTCCACAGTTGAGTGGAGAGTGGGGTCTGACTTTCACACGAACTCTGATGCCCCATATTTTTAAAAATACATTTTGTTGCATGTTCATGTGCATGTATATTTGTGTGTATGTGTGAGTGTGTATCTGTATGTGTGTGCCCCTACTGCAACATGCCCATAGAGATTAAAGGATAGTTTATAGGAGGTTCTTTCCTCTAGAATGTGGGTTCCAGGGACCAAACTCAGATCATCATGCTTGGCAAAACTACCTTTTTCCAATGAGCCATCTTGCCAGTTCAAATGTTCATTTTTAATTTGTAGTTTTGATTATTTAAGAGATTTTTTTCTATTGATCAGTCTAACTAAAGGCTAACAAAATTTGATTCATTTTAAAAAACACTTTAATTTTACTGATTTTCTCCATTGTTTTTCTATTGTCTATATCCAATATTTCCACTCTATTGTCCATTTACTTTCGTTTGCCTAAATTTTTCTTTCTTATTTCTCAAAGTAGGTTTGGGCTATTGTTTTAACATCTTCTTATAGTACATTTTCTCTAAATATTATTTTTTCTATATTCTGTAAGTTTCAGAAGTTTACACTTTGATGTCTTCTTTCACCTAAATGGCTATTTAAGAGTATGAATAGTTTTTAATTTTCTACAATTTGTGAATTTCTCACATTTTTCTGATGAATTTTAAATTTCTGCCATTGCAGATAGAGAACATAATTTGCATGGCTTTAACCTTTTAAGTGAAGGTTAATTGAAGCTTATCTTATGGCCTTACCCATTAGATCTCAAGGAGTGTTGCATGCGTATTTGAGTCTGGGTGTGTCTGTGTATGTGTGCATATGTGTCTGTCTGTCTGTGTGTACATTCAGGGTTCATTGGGCACAGTGTTCTGTGAGTGTCTAATAGGTGTGTCTAGCTGGCTTTATTTCCTTGTTCTGCTGTCAATAGTTGAAAGTAGGGCATTGAAGACTCCAAGCTCTATTATCAATAGTCAGTTTCCGCTTTAATGTGTTATGTATTTTATTTCATGTACTTGGAGATTCGGTTGTAAAGTACCCGTGTATTTATCTTTTTTCCTTCTAAATTCTCAGTGATAATTTTTGTCTTAACATCCATGTTCTGATACTTGTAATCTACCCAAACTCTCTTCTCATGACATAGCTTCTCTATACTTGAATTTTCAACCTACTTGTTTTCTGAGCTCAAAATGTATTCCTTATAGGCAGCATATGAGAAGAATTATTCTAAAAACCTATCCTGTCAATCTCTTCCTTTTGTTCAGAGTTTAATAATTTGCTTTTAATGTTTAATGTGTTTGCATTTAATACAACTAATGGGGTGTGATTTATAGCCACCATTATGCTCTCTTCTCTGTTTATATTGTGTGCCTTTTCTGTTACTCTGCTCCTTAGTCACTGTCCTATTTTGTGCTAAATGGCTATTTTCTAGTATACTGTCTTAATTCCCTTGGTACTTCTTTATTTCTATTTTTAGTGATTTCAAAGCAGCTGTCCTGCTGGCTGCTACACTGCTGGTTTGCAGTTTGAATGAGGAATGTTTATTTTTGTGTCTGTCGGAGAGTTGGGAGAGTAGGTGATAGGAATAAGGAAAGTCAAAATGCCACCGTCCTTATACAACTTACCCACTTTTGGGGATAAGTGCACCCTGGGTTTTTGTAAAGATTTGGTTAAGTTTCAGAGTTCAACAAACGTTTGCTCTGGGGATGAAGAGGTGGCTCAGGGATTAAGAACACTGGCTGCTCTTCCAGGGGACCCAAGTTCAATTCCCAGAATCCACATGGTGCTCACAACTATCTGTACTCCAGTTCCAGGAGACCTGACACCCTCACATAGATGTGCATGCAGCCAAAATACCAATGTACATAAAATAAAAATAAAACATTGAAAAAACATTGCATTTATGGAGAAAGAACTTTTTAGAGACTTCTACTGTGAAATTTACTCTGACATTTTTTTGTTGTATCCCTTTCTTTTTCCTTTTCTTTTTCTTTCTTTCTTTCTTTCTTCCTTTATTTGTTTCTTTTTTTTCTTTCTTTTTTCTTTCCCGAGACAGGGCTTCTCTGTATAACCACTCTGGCTGTCCTTGAACTCACTTTGTAGACCAGGCTGGCCTCGAATTTACAGAGATCCACCTGCCTCTGCCTTCTTGAGTGCTGGGATTAAAGGTGTGAGCTACCATGCTTGGTTGTATCCTTTTCTTTAATGTAAATTTGTATTTCATATCAAAGTTTATTTTGATTTATATATTGTCAGATATACATGCATTTATGCATTTTGTTTTCATTTGAGATATTTTTTTCACTAGTAAATCTTTCCCAATCTTAGGCCATAGTTCACTCAATTTATATAGATATATTATTCACAATAATATCATGTTATAAACAATAATATATCAATATATAATCCGTAAATATAATATACATAAAATATGTGTAAATGTGCACATTCATATATATATATATATATATATATATATATATATATATATATATATATATATATACTCATGTTCCATTTATTGACCTAATTTATGGCATAGTGACCCTTTAGATGATTTTCTTGTATTGAACAGCACCTAGCATAAAATCTGCTTAAGGAAGCTGGTAAGATGGCTGAATGGGTAAAGGCACTTGCTGAACAAGCCTGGGGACTTGAGATCAAACCCTGAAACCCACATATAGGTAAAAGGAGAACGCCAGCCCCACTAAGTTGTCCCCTAGCCTCCACATGCAGGCTGTAGCACTTGCTCATGTTCGTACACGTGTGCTCGAACAATGCAATAATAAATAGAATTTAATTAAAAGCTGATTATTTATAATAAACTATCCTTTAGATTGTTGTCACATTTCATTTTGTGCATACCCTAGTTCCTTTCTCATTGCTTTGATGAGACACCATACCAAAAGCAGTGTAGGAGAGAACGGGTTTAGTTTGGCCTACAGTTCCTGAGCACACTGTCCATCATGGTCGGGAGGCCATGCAGAAGGCAGGGAGAGCAGGGTGTCAGACCAGGAGACTGGCTGCTTACACTGCACACACACTCAGACGTAGAGCACAAGCAGGAGGTGGGACTTGACTACACAGCCTCGAAGCCCACCCTAGGGACCCACTTTCTCTAGGGAAGCTCCTAAAAGCCCTACAAGCTCCTCAAGTAGTGCTCACATTGCCATCGGAACTGCAGTAGCACCACATTAATAAATGATATTGACACGCATCATTCTCCTCCATACCTCTTGTCGGGCTGTGTTATTGAGATTATTCAGAAGGCTTCTATTTCCTTTTATTGTCTAGGATGATAAGATTGCCCTGGAATTGGTGCTGTTGAGTTATCTAAAAACTCAGCTCGGAAGACTGGTGACTCCCAGTAGTAGCCCACTAATGAGATGATCAACTTCTCTAAAAACTGATCAAGTCGAGGTATCCATTTCTTCATTTCTTCTTAAATAGATTTCAGCAGCATGTTACCTACGGTGGAATTCATTCGCTTCCTCTCAGGTTTCAGATGCTGCTGTTATCTAACTCAACCATGCAAATACGATATGGCTTCTCTTTCCTTTTTAATCTTGTGTATTTTATGCTCTCTTTCTTTTATATAAATCAGGCTTTCAGTAGGCATATACATTTTTATTATTCTTTCTCAAAGAATAAAATCTGGATTTGTTTGTACTTTTCTTTTTTTTTTTTTTTAAATTTCCATTTCACTAATTTCAGAGGAAATGAAAAAAAGATAACCTAGATGCCAATGAAAAAAATTAAAACTCATACAAATATAATATCACCAGAAAAGGCAATATTCAATTATTAAAGAAAGATAATAAAAAATAAGAACTTAATGTTCATCTTATGCTGAAAAATAACAGAGATAAACCAATTGGGTGAAGAAATAAATAAAAAATAGGATGTTTGAAATCAAAGATATTTGTAAAACTCTGTATCTTCCTTGCTGTTCTTTTTCTCTATCCTGTGATGCGAAGGCCAAGTTCACGCTGAAGCATGGTATCTGACGCCATTTGCCTTCTCATCTATGTCTCTTGCCCTAACACTTGACACTCCCTACAAACTTTATGACCCACAAATGCCAATTTGCTCCTCCTGCCCAAAATACATCCTTTTTGACACCTTTGTCTTATTACCTCCTGTTTATCCTGTGTAAGATGATTCCTACCCTCCCCGCCCGACTCCTAGCAAGAATCTTATCTCCTAAATCCCAGATGAGTGGTGTTTTGTCAGAACTTCCTGCAACTCCACTGCCAGGAAGAAGAATATGTCCTGGTCCCATGGGCCATGAGCCATTATGTGCTCTCCTTTGGCCTAAGTCTCAGGGCTGACCACCTCCAAAGCAAGACAGCTACATTAACAGTCCCTACAAGGACCCTCTAGCTAAGTGCCTAGACTATATAAGGAAGCAAAAAGGAACAAAACAGATTAATAAGTAATGGGCGATTATAATGGCTGTCTACTGAACACCCTCCAGCCTTTCTTGACTGGAATGCTTCCTCGTGGTTTTATGTCTTCTTGCTCTACCCTGGCTTTGGGGCATTCACGAGTTTATGTGTACTCTTACCTGCATCTAGCACATCAACAAAATGACGGAACCAACAGCCTTCTACTGGTGACTTAACAGTTTCTCCTCTGTGGTTTTGAGCAGACTTTGGGCAGTATCTCCCCTTTGTCTTTTGCTCTCTTTTATTTTTTCCCTTCACTCTGGCACACCAATCTCCCTGATGGTGCATTCCAAGTCTCTTCAAATGTCCCGTTCTGCAGGAAGTTCATTGGGTGGCTTAACTCGTCTTCCTTGTTAATTTCTCTGCTTAGCTTCATGGATCCCCATGGCTCACAGTCTAAATGTGTAGATGAAAGGGATGGCTAGTCACTCGCCCTGACCCCTGTTCCCTGTATGAAGACCATGTTTGCAACTGCCCGTCACACGCAGCGCAGACTCACCTGCATGGCTTTCCTTTGAAGCCCATCTCTGGCATCCTCAACTCTGACAGTGCTATAAATATTGCCCAAGCTGATGGCTCCGACTCACCCACGCCTCTCTGTTGCTCACATCACCAAGTCTTGCTTGTGTCTCTGAAATACCTTTCATGTTTCCCTCCTTTCCACCATTGTCATTCTGAGAGTCCTGCTTCTATCCTTATTATTATTATTATTATTATTATTATTATTATTATTATTATTATTATTATTTTGTAGATTACAGTAATAACATTGCTTCTCAGCACCCAGTATCTTTCCATCTAAGGTAGTCTTGGCTTTAGTTATAACACATAAAACTGGCGTGCTTCCCACAGTAAAACATCTTTGTCAGCTCCTTGGTACCTCTTACCCAAAGGAGATAATATAAATGCCTTAGTCTGAAGTTAAATATGTTGGACTTAAATACTTTTTTGTTTAAAATTTTAATTTTTTGAGATTTCATACATGAGTATTACATTTACATCATTTCTACCCCTCTCTCCCCCTCCATTCTTCCTGCTATCTCCCTCTTCTCCCTTGTAAATTCACAACCTCTTTCAATTATCATTTTCTCATGTGTGTGTGTATATATATATACAATGTGCTGAGTCCACTTGGTGTTGCTGGGATGTGCACAGGTGTTTAGGGCTGACCACTTGGGAGCAGACAAGCGATGGGGGAAGTCATCCCTGGAGAAAATTGAGTCTCCCTCTCTCGGCACTCATTAACTTGCTATAGCTCTTCTAGATCTACATCTGGAGCTGGGAGAGATGGTCCCCATCTGTGTGGCACATGAACTGGTATAGCCACTGAGCTGCCCTTGTATTGGTCAACCACACTGCTGAGATGTTCTGAGTGTAGCTTCCCCTCGAAGCCCATCTCTGGCTTTCCAAAGTCTGAGAATGCTGTAACTATTCCCTAAGCCAATGGCTCCAGATTGCCTGCGTCTCTCAGTTGCTCAGTGTTCACATCACCACGTCTTTCTTGTGCCTCTGAAATACCTGTCCTTGCCCTCATTAGTGGGCAGCCTGGTCCTCTAGTTCTTAGAATCTTTCTGCCCTCTCGTTCATGATGTTCTGTGAGCCCTAGGCACAAAGACTGTGTTATAGATATATCAGTGGGGTTGGCCACCCCACGGCCAGTTGTTCTTAGTATTTTGACCAGTTACGGATTAGTATAATTGTCTCCAAAAACAATATAGGTTATTGTTGTTGCTCTTGATTATCTCTCCAAACTTGAAGGTAAGAACTTATTGGCAAACGTAACACACACACACACACACACACACACACACACACACACACACACGTGCGCACGCATGCACACACACGCACACACTTTAGACACAGGATTTGAAAAAATTGAGGTGGAACTGACCCAGAAGCCTCCTCACTGCGGACTAGCTCTCATAGTATTGGAAGGTGTTATGCAACCCTCCAAGACAGAAAACCAACTAGTAAGTCCACTCAGCTGTTAAAAAAAAACAAAACAAACAAACAAACAAAAAACTATGACCCACAGTGATGACCAGCCACAACAAGATATACTCAAGAGTGGGATATCCCCAACTGGACTCTTGGGGACCATCTAATTGGACCTACACCCCCCCACACACACACACTCAGGGGCCAGGAATTTATGCTGAGGACCATTAACCTGATCAACCAGTCATGGCAAGTGAGGTCATAGATCGGAGAGGAAAACGTACTGCTGCCACTTTCCTAAGCCATTGTGTTTTAACTATGTTCTGAATATGTGTGCTCATACTCAACCTCAGCCTTCATCAGGGGCACTTCTTTTAGGGCTTGTATCTTTGCAAGTTCACTCTCTTCACAGCTGTACCCTGTGCTCCAGAATGTCTCTGTCTCCGTTTCCTAATCCCAGGTCTGTAGCATCAGAGGCTCTGTGTACTGTAGCCCGAATGCACCTGTACCTCTAGCATACAGTGAGTGAGGGGACTTTTTGTCCCCTCTGTCTAAGCTGGACACTTTCTCTGGAATGCCCTGTTCCTTGTCCCTCAGCTGCAAATGTCAAGTCACCATCCTTTAAGGTCAAATTCATATCTGAATTCTCCATGAAGATTGATATAATTACACCCTAACCAACGCCAAAAACATGTGACTTTCCTTCTCTGTACACCTAAAGCATTTTCTTCAAAATGTCAGTTTAGCATATTCTTTGTTACAGATTTGAACTCTTAAGGAGAAGGGCCCTGTGCCTTGTCTATGTAAAGTTTTGAACATTGAACTTCATAGAGAGCAGGTCAATTCTCAGTTGAAAGAAGGAGTTAGCTGTCTACCTTTTGGTGATGTGGAGAGGGTCCACCAATGCAGGTAGGGACCCTCCTCTGCAGATTTCCTTTCCTCTCTGCCTTCCATTTACCTTCTGTTCCTCTTCATTGAGCTGTACAGTGGTGTAAGCTTCAAATGCGAAGGGGAAGCTGAGGTCCAACAGTTGAAATGACTTATCAAGGCCACGTAGTAAGGATATGAGCTAAGGCTGGAACTAAAGCAGATGATTTTTTTTTTTTTAGCCCAATGCCTTTCCACTTTCCACTTTCTTCTTGGGAGCTGGTCACTTTGGCATCATTTCCAACCAATTGTCTCCCAGTATAAAAAAGCAAAGAGTCAAAGAGTTCTAAGGAGCAATGCCATTATGAGAGGGGGGAATGAGGGAAGAGGGAGAGGAAAACTAAGGGAGGAGAGAGAGAGAGAGAGAGAAGGAAGGAAAAGAATACGTACATGATTTTTCTCCTTCTGATTCTACCACTATCTGCAGTGAAACTGGATGATGGCAAGCAAAGAAATCCATGACTTTGAAGGAAGCTGTGAAAACCCCACTGCTTCCTGGTTCTTCCCAACTCACTCGGTTTACCCTTCAGAGCATGCCTAGCGCCCGTGCAAGCTGAGCTGCAGCATCAGTCCATGGTGAGTCTTGAGATACCGCTGTGTCAAGAAGCCTAGATCCCTAGACAGAATGGAAATAATAAGCTTGTGTTCCCTCCATTTTCTGGATGGACAACAACCTAAAGACAGCGCCTGGCTCCTTGTGACCTAGATAAGGAACAGACAATAGCCCCAAGGATGCCAAGCTTCAGCCATTCTCTTGTATCAGATTGGGGAGGGGGACACTTTACCCTCAGTAGACATGGTTTTATTGTAATTGCTTGAAATTTGAATAGCATGCCGTAACCATCCCCATAAATTGGACTTCTTTAGATTTATGAAGCTATTCATTGAATGGTGGGTAATAAACATCCAGGATTAACAGCTCTGCAGCCGCTCTGCGCCAGTTTCATAAAGAGTTGCTAAACTCCCATAAAATAATTATGAATCAGTTTACCATGCTGACAAACCATAATAGTCAAAAGTTCTATGCAGACTCAAGGCCTTGTTTAAATGTTTGCTCTTGTCTACAGCTTTGACTCTCATCCGCCTGGCTGTTGGCTTTCCCTGTCTTCTGTTTCTCTACTTTCTCCCTCATCCCCTTGACGCCTTCTCCTCTCTTGCCATTCTGTCTTCTGCCATTTATGATATATATATAAGGTAAACATATTACAAAAGAAAGCACAGTGAGGTGGGGATCTAAGTCATCTCTGCTATCCCTGGGACACTGAACAAGTCACTTCTGTTAGTTACTATGTCCTCAACCACTGCCTTATTCTCTTTCTTGGTGCTGTACTGATGTCTTTAACAAGAGCAAGTCAAGGGACAAAGGGCTCATTTTGGCTCACATTTCAAAGATTCGCTCTATCATGATGGCGAAGTCAACTAGACAAGAGCCTGGAGCTGTTGTGACATTACCTCCTCAATCAGGAAGCAGAGAATGATGAATGCATGTTATTTCTCAGTCCCCCTTCTCTATGCAGTCAGCTGTAGGCAGAAGGCTAGTGTGCGATTCAAATGGTGATTTCTGCACACACACACACCCCTCATCTCCCCCCCCACCCCCATATATCTGGTTGCAATCTTTGTTCTGAGTACCTCCTGTCTTAATGTTGTGTAAACATTGCTCCCCAGTTGTCCTCCGATATGCTAATAAAGCAGATTACTGCCAGTTGCTGAGCAGGGGACATAATAGGGATGGACTTCCTGCCAGTCACAGGCAGAAGCGTTAGAAGAGAAAGAGGAGAAAGGGGGACGTCTAGGGCAGAGGTCCAGGTGGCATCAGGAGAGGAGCTGGAGCAGGGAAAGCTACAAAGTGCAAGTATCTCTGGGATGTAAACGAGGAAGAGGCGGATTAGCTTAGAGGGTTAGGAATAGAGTAATAACTGTGCAGTCACTCGGTTATGGAGCTTATTATTAAATAAATATAAAAGAGTCTCACTAATTTGTGTGATAGCTGGGTTAAGAGAGAAATTGAGAAACAAACCCAGGTGTGTGTGTGTGTGTGTGTGTGTGTGTGTGTGTGTGTGTGTGTGTGTACTTAACCGTCAGTGATCCCAAATAGGGAATCTGCCCACAGTAGGCGGATCCTCCCAACTCAAGGTTAAGGTTATCCTGTACTCCTCCATGGGCACATGCAGAGGCCCATTCTGTATGTGAGGCTAGAGTCTGTCAAGCTGTCAACAGTAATCATCACAGCCATTAAAACTGAAGCCTAACCAGACCATGTCCCCTGGATGGGGAGGCCTGGAGGCGCTCAGAGGAAGGATAGCAAGTTACTAAGAAGAGACTCAATACCCTAAGAGCATATATAGGGGGAGGAGGTCTCCCTCAGTCACAGACATAGGGGAGAGGAGAAGAGGAGAAGCGGGAGGGAGGGAGGAATAGGAGGATGCAAGGGAAGGGCTAACACTTGAGATGTAATATGAATAAATTAATTTAAAAAACCCGAAGCCTAGGCATCCTGGACACTGTTGGCAGCATTGCTTTCCTCTCTTCTCTGGCTCCTGTGTCCCCAGTTTCACTGCCCCATTACCTCTGGAGCTCAGCTGTCCTGAGGGCTCCTCCTCAAGAACCCACCCAGCCACCAAGCCTCTTAGTGACCAGCATGCCACCTTGCAACTTTGTCAACTAGGCCTCCAGTGTTATCTGGACTTTAACTCATATTAAGTAAAAATATTTTTTAAATTGCGATAAAATATTCATAACCTTAAACTTGCTGTGTTAACTGTGATGAAGTGCACAGTTTAGTGGCATTTTGAGAACACTCTCACTGTGCAAACCTCATCGTCACTCATCTTCAGGATTCATTTCATTTAGCAAATCTGTCCAGAAAATGTTAACTCTTCATTCCTCTCTTGTCAACCTCCATTCCATTTTCTGCCTCTGATTTTGACTGCAGTAAGTGGAATTCTACAGGATTTTCCTTTGAATGGCTTGCTTAGTTCAGGTAATAGGATGTCTTCAGGAGGTCCCCCAGGCGTCAGGTTTTTCTTCCTTCTTAAGGCTGAACAAAACTATACATTTCTTGTTTACCATCAACCCGCAGGCAGACATTTGTGTCCCATGTTTCACCAACTGTTGTAAACTACACACATGCCGACAGACATTTGTTTGAATCACTGTTTCCACTACTTCTGAGTCTACACCCAGAAATGAAATCACTGCATTATATGCTAATTCAGTATTTAATCTCGTGGAATTACCTTCTATTTTTCCTCACAGTGAAAAATTTAAAACTTTCAATTAAATTAGAATACAAAGCTTAAATTATTTTTTTCATTTAAAAATTGAAGAATATGTTCAACGCCACAAGAAGACCAACTAAGTAAACTAACAGACTCATGGGACTTACAGAGACAGAAGCACCAACCAAAGAGCATTCATGGACAGAAACCTCGGCCCCTACACATATGTAACCGATGGGCAGTTTGATCTTCATGTGGTTCCCGTAGTAAGCTGAGTGGGTGCTGTCTATGTCATGGACTGTTGTCGATCACTTCACCCTAACCAGGCTGCCTTGTCTGGCCTCAGTGGATGAGGAGGAGCTCTGCCCAGATGTGACTTGATGTGCTGGTATAGGGGTGTGGACTCCCCTTTTCTGAGGACAAGGGGAGGGGTATGGGGGAAGAGGGTAGGAGGGAGGGAGGGACCAGGCGAAGGGAGGAGGGAGGGAGGGAGGAGGATGTAAAGTGGAAATATAAATTAAAAATAAACTGAGGAAAGAAATAGAATTAATCATAAAAATAATACATTCAAGTTTCAATTTTGTAAATAATTTGAAAATACAGAAACATCTATAGAATAAATAAATTTCTCTTAATACCACCATTTAAAGATGAGCAGGCTTGCTTTCTGAAGAACTTCTATCTAATTTTCTTTCTCTGTATAAAATGTCATCAATTTCCCTGACTTTATTTTTCAAATATTATTACTTAGCTTGTGCTGTCTATATAATCTTTTTTTCCTCTACATTATACTATAAACGTTCTCCATTGTTGTTAACTGTGTGTAAGTATGTAAGGGTGTGTGTGTGTGTGTGTGTGTGTGTGTGTATGTGTATGTATGTGTGTGTGTGTGTGTATGTGTGTGTGTGTGAGAGAGAGACAGAGACAGAGACACAGAGACAGAGAGACATAGACACAGAGAGAAGGGAGGAGAAAGGGAGCTATAGAATGTTTTGATATTTAAATATACAATTGTATATAGGGTACAGCTAAAGGAGATTAATTTTTTAAAGTTCATTAAAAAGTCTTCCTGGGCTGGAGAACAGTTGCTGCTCTTCTAGGACTCAGCTCTGGCTCCCAGGACCACTTCTTTATCAGCATCTGCCTCAAGTGCTTATAACTCTGGCTCCTGAGAATCTGATCCCCCTTTTCTGACCTCCATGGGCATAGACATGGAAATAAAATAATAAAAATAAATCTTCTAAAAAATTATTCGTATATAAAAGTATCTTTCACTTATAGAAAAGTTGAGCGACAGTGGCAAAATTACGAAAGTGATCAGCTCTTTCTTTAAATGCATTCAAGTGTTCTGAAACTCAAAACATCCTGTTTGTTTGTTTGTTTGTTTTCCCATCTATCTATTCATTTAATTACTTTACACAGCCTGAGCCCAGCCCCCTCCCTTCTCTCCTCCCAGCCCCACCCTCACACCCATCCCCCCCTTTCTCAGAGAAGGGGAGGCTACCAAGAGAAATCAACCCATCCCGGAACCTCAAGTCACAGCAGAACTAAGCATATCCTCTCCCACTGAGGCCAGAGAAGGCAGGCCAGCTAGGGGAAAGGGATCCAAAGGCAGGGAACAGTGTGGGAGACAGTCCCTACTCCCCTTGTCAGGGGACCAAGCCTGACAGATGCGACATGCCTGTAGGGGGTCTAGGTCCAGTCTGTGCATACTCTTTGGTTGGTGGCTCAGATTCTGTGAGTCCCCATGGGCCCAGGTTTTGCTCAGTTCCTACATCTTGGGTCCCAGTGATTTGAAAACAGAATAGTGACTGTCATCTTGAAGAAATATATGATGAAATTTATAAACAAAGAGAAAATAGCCTACCATTCTGATGTCTAACAGAAGCTGCGGGCTCTGTTTTGCTCTGGGTGCTGGTTGCCTTTCTATTTTTCTTTTCACGTGATTGCCATAAAACTACACATGCTTGATGGTGATGATGATGATGACGTTTTGCGTGCTCTTTCCATAATTCACTCTTAATAAAATTAAATGTAATGGTTTTATGCTGTCCCCTGAGGGCACATATCATAATTTACGCACCTCCTAGAACTGATTTGGGAGAACTAATTTCCTACCCATTATCCATGGGCTTTCACACATTCTAAAAGTCCTCCCCACTGCCTCCCTGGGGAAATAACGGCTTTTTCCCCCCTGACATCATTGCTTCCCCTATCCTGGAATCTTAGTCTTTTGAAATGACTCGTTTCAACACTTTTTAATCCTGTTAGCAGGTAAATACATCTTCTAAAAGATGAAGGATGGATAAGAGACAGAAACATTTTAGGATCAATCCCACAAATATCTGAGACCCATACCTACAATATTCCACTTTCAGCCAATTCCTGCCAAAACCAAGGTCTCATGGGCCATTCACTCCACTTAATGGACTTAACATGTGGATGCCCCTACCCGTGAGCACCCAGCATCTTCACAAAAGAAGTTAATAGACCATTTCAGAAGGATTATCCCTGCTTGCCAAGCAAAGTTAGATCTTATTATCTGCATATTATTCTCCTTAGACCTCTACTAGATTGAAAAAAACACCACCACATTTTTAAAAGAAGTTTTAGAAATGGAACATCGTCCACTGGGAAATCAGAACATTACATCTCCATTGTCACATAATAGAGCCGTTTGCAAACTGCGTCCAAATTCAGTCTGCCAAAAATCCTACTGAATCTTTGCAAATAAAATTAAACTGTCTCCCGAAAATAGATCACAGGTAACTTCGGGTCATAGTTCCTTCAAAATTTTTGCAATATGAAACTTCCTAGAATCCTCATGTTCATATAAAATGTAGCCACTTGGCAATAATGCTCTCTGTCCAATAATTGAGACCCAGCTGAATCTCAGGAACCAACAGGAGAAAGAGCTTTTAGTCAGTGCCAGCCCCTGAGGCGGGAAGATCAATTTGTTTGTAGGCCCTGCTGCAATTGATCTGGTCATCCAAGCTGGATACATTTACCTCAATGTTGAGAGACTCAAGAAGAAATTACCCCCATTAAACCTGTTAGTTTTTCACGGTGGTATGATGCACTTGCATTTGAGAGTTGGGTTATTTAAATCCTAAAGTGGAGTCTTCTGAAACACTTTAGAGCTGTGGGTGGTTTTCAACCAAAAGGTCACAACCCCTTTCGGAGTCAAATGACCCATCCACAGGGGTCGCCTGAGACCATTGGAAAAGACATTTATGTTATGATTCATAATAGTAGTAAAATTACAGTTATGAAGTAGCAATGAAAATAATTTTATGGTTTGGGGGGGGGGGTCACCGCAACATGAGGAACTGCATTAGGAAGGTTGAGAAGCAGTGCTTTAGAGTTATATTCAGCAGTGAATTCTTCTTTTATGATTGTTTTTATTTTCTGTGTACGAGCGTTTTGCCACAGGCATGTCTGTGCACTACATGTGTGTAGTACCCACATCAGACAGCCTCGAACTAGAGTTCTAAATGGTTGCCAGCTGCTATGTGAGGACTGGGGAGCCAACATGCATCTTGAAAGAACAGCAAGTGTTCTTAACTGCTGAGCAATCTCTCCATCCTGTAGATAGTGAATTCCTAAGAACAAGGTTTTGTTTCCTTATGGTTGTTTATTATTGTTTTATAACTTGGAAAAACAAAACATTGCATTTCATAGCTGGGAAAGGCTATGGTAGGGAGCAGAAATTCCTGCCCTGTTTTTAATGCCACCGCTCAGGCAGGTACTTGCCCCAGGCAGGAAAGCTCTGCTGGGGATCTTGGCTGTCCAAGGCCAGTGTGTGATGGACCCCCGAGATGTTGAAGTCAGACATCTACAAGCCATAGTCCTGATTTCTTTCAGATTCCTCTGCGGTATTTGAGGGACTCTGTGTTTAGGAGAGGGGTGTAGCAGGGAGAAACCTTTTTTTTTTTTTTAAAGAAGCTCTAATACAGAAAAACAGATTTAAAAATCTGAACAGTTGGGTCTAGAGAAGCGCTTGATAAATTTGGTCCTTGGGATCCACATAATAGGATAAGAGGCAACTCCTGCAAGCTGTCCTCTGACCTCTAAATACAACCAGTGGAACACACACACCCCACATGCATACACTCTGCACACACGCATACAACATAAGTAAGCATCAAACATCCTGAGAAGCTCTTACTAAGTTATATATCTATAGCACAGTGCCTATTACTGTGGCCGCACAAACACACAGAGCATGAGTCTGACCTCTGTAGGTACCTGTCTTTGTAGAGTTCTGCAGTGTTTGCCCTTCTGTAGCTGGCTTATGCACGTAGTATCATGTCTCCAAGACTCACTCACGTTGAAGCACAAGCCAAGGTTTCCCACCTATTAAAGGCAAAATCATTTCATTGTGTATATAGACCACATCTTAGCCATGAATTGGCACCAGGGTTGATCTTGTGTTGGAGTGTTGTCAGCACTACTATTATCAGCAATGGCCATCCAGATATCTGTCTGCGCTCCTGCTCTCCCTTAGTTGTGCACACATGCAAAAGGGGCACTGCGGGGTTATATGGTATCTCTGGCTTTGTTCTACTGAGATGCTCCCCATACCCCCCTTCATGTCTTCCAGCACAGCACAAGGCCCGAACTTTTCCAAATCATCAACAGCGCCATTTTCTGTTTGCTGTTGCTCTTTGTGGGTACCAGCTACCGTAGAGGTGGCATTTCACCAGAGTTTGGCTTTCCATTTCTCTCATGCCTTTTGATGGTACTGATCTCATCGTGTGTTGATTGCCCACTTCTATACCTATTTTAGGGGAAATGTTTGAGTCACTTGCCCATTTTTAAGCTGGAGCAATTCATTTTTTTAAAATATATTTTTAATTTGTGCTTCCAATTAAGATTTGAAGAAACAACTCCACTGATTGAGATAAGATGAAAAAACATTTTAAATGATTAATCTATGCCATCTGCCATTTTACATGCCCTCCATCTGGGCTTAGGAGTGGGCTTTGAGGGTTCTGCCATACCTTTTCCACATGTGCCTCTCCATAGGGATGGACCTCCAGGTTCCCCATTGCATTTCAATCATTAAAGCTAATTCCTCCCTGCTCCCCACATCCACGATAAGGCATTTTGCCAGCTAACTCGCTATGCCTGGCGATGCATCAACAGACTCAAATTTTGGGATATTTTCCTGGAAAGAGAGCTGTCTGGAGGAAAGGGACTCTCTATTCTGGGGCCCCCTCATTGCTGTGTAGGCTGCAGTTTGTACAGTTGTGACATGCATTCTAAAGAAGGAGAAAATGTAAAACAAGGACAGAAGTCTCATGTAAGCGTTTTCCTGGTCAGGAAGTAACTTTGACAGCAAGGGCCCCCACCTTATGTCCCCTGTTAAGTGGAGAACTTACAGGCTGAAAAGAAGGGACTTACAAGAGACTCTTAAAATGGGGGGCAGGGATTGTATTGCTTCCGTTTGACACTCCATCCTCCTTCCTCCTGCTACCCTGCTCTTTCCCATCCTATACTTGTCATCATGCCCAGCACACCTGCTTTGATTCCTTGGTTAGTACTTGGGGGTTTAGTCTAATCTCAGAATAATATCGATTTTTGAGATTCCAGAGTCAATGGGGAAAATGTTCAATCCTGTTTTGGGGGATGGGGGAAGGCTGGGTCATACCCTGGGCCGAGTCCTTCTCTGTGTCTAGAGGCAACCATTTGGTCCACAATAGCCTGCCTTTGTCTTAATTGAACCAAAAAATGCAATCTTTTCTTCTTGGTACTAGGTATAGTGGTTATATATATATATATTGACTCGGAAAGCAAAACACTGCACTTAGTTACTCTCAATGGAGAGAAAGGACAAGGCAGAGAAGAAGAGATCAGATCCAGACCCATTCTAATGGCACGCCCCAGGAAGGCACTTGCCACAGGCAGAGAAGGCTCTACTGTAGATCTTTACTAACCAAAGCCCATGTGTGATGAACCCCGAGATCTTGATGTCTGAGATTCAGACATCTCAGCCGCTGAATGACCGACCTAGTTTGTCATGCCATTCCCAGCCCCAGTTAGCAAGGACCATATAACACGAGCAAGGAACAGATTACTGGAATCCAGAGAGTCCCTTCCCAGGAGGACAAGTGGTATTAAATTATCCTCTGAGAAAAGCCATGAGAATCTCCCAGATGCCTCTAACAAAGTCCCACAACCAAGGAGCTTACACAGAAAAAAACTTACTGCCCTGAACTTTTGGAAGCCATAACTCTGGGGTCAAGTTTTGGTAGCCCCTGTTCCCTCTGCAGGCTCAATGCCCTACCTTTCTGATAAGGGTTCCCCCCAGTAAATGGATTAAACCATGAAAGACACTTTAGAGCTGGGGTAATAGGGAGGCCAGAGAAGTGCTTGTCTTAAAGGAATAAAGACCAGACTTCAATACCTGAGCTCACAGAAGAAGCCGTGTGTGGGAGTATGTGACCATAACAACAGCGCTGGGGAGGCAGAGACAGGCAGATTCTTGGTGTCACTCACCAGCCAGCCTTGCTAGCTTAATGAACCCCAAAGCCAACAAGAAAACCTCTCCCCCATCCCTAAAGATAAGAATGACAGCTGAGATTTCCCCCTGGCTTCTATTCATGCGCGTGCACACACACACACACACACACACACACACACACACACACACACACACACCACCACCACCACCACCACCACCACCACCACCACCACCACCTCCACCCCACATGGACTGCACAAGAATGACACATGAAATCAGAAACATAGTACTTGTCCCCAGAGTCCCAAGACAAGGATCAAGAAACTTGAAGAGCAGACAGCCACCATGCAGATTATGTTGTAAAGACAAATAGCTCCCATTAAACCTCCTTCTGTGCCACACTGACTCTCAGTGCCTCCCTGTGCTAAATACAGCTTCCAATCCCCCCAGCCCCCCGCCCCCTTCCCATGACATCTTGTAGGAGACTTCTCAGCCTTTTCCGCCTCAGCGCTGGGCCCTGAGCGGTTGCCTCCTCTGTTTATCACACCAGGAGAGCCACTCATGCAGAACTGCAAATGTTGTCCTTGGTGATAAAATTATCCTGTTCGGGCTGGGAAATCCACCCCCGCAGCGGGCAGCCCTCGGCTAACAATGCGGCCCCCAGAAAATACCCAGCATCCCGGCTCAGAACGGTGTTTAGCACAAGTGTGTGTTCTGCTTCTATCTTCGCACACAGACACTTTAACTCCAGTGAGCGGTAAGGATGCCCAGCTTTGCATTCCTCACGGCATAACACTGTCATCTAGGGAGAAGCTTGTGGGAGGGACGGCATGAGAGTCCCCCTGCTGGGAACATATTTCCTGCTTTCTTTCTTTCTTCTTTTTTGTGCCCAACTCCCTGCTCATTGTGGGAAAATGTACAATTGTAGATGTGGGTTAAAAAAAGGCAGGGAGAATAAAATCAGCCACAATCTTACTATAAAGAGGCAATTATGGTGACATCTTGACACTTTTTGGTTCTAGAATTTGTCTAAGTTGTTATATAGCATAGTTGGAATCATACTGTGTGTGTTATTTTGAATCCCACTTTTACTTTTCACTGGATATGCTCACAGCATTCCTCCAAGGCTTGTTACTAATCAGCCGCCTAACGGATCATATCTGTGGTAATGGATAATAATGACCTATGAATACAGCACAGCCTTCTCTCTTGGAGTTAATCTTTCAGACTGACATGGGGCTTCCTCAGACCCAGGATGATGGTGGTCAGTCACTGGGGTTCTTGTGTGACATTATATTATTTCCCTCATAGTCCAAGTTTCCTTGCTCTTTAAAGGAAATTAGGCCTAGGCACGTCTAAGAAATGTGGAAATCTGAAATTCCAGTCCAGGACCAAATGTGTAGAGTGTTCCCAGGAGGGGTATTGTCAGTGCTCTCAGACTCTTGGCTACCAGGACGTTGTGAGAATTAGAGAGAAATGGCTCAGTGCTCTCCCAAGGCCATGCAGTCATATGGGAAACAAGAGAGACCGGGCAGGAAAGGCCACTCAGGGTGGAGACTAAAAGCATAAACTCCACGCCCCAGATAGTGTCCCTCAGAGAGTTTGCACTGGACTCATTCATGTTCCTATTTTAAAGAAGAGTCAACTGAGACTAAGAGATCTTAAGTGACTAGACAAAAGCTGAAAGTTTAGAGGGACTCCTCTATCCTTCCAAGCCTGAGAGGTTTTACAGCATGCCGAGGTTGCCTCTCAAGGCCACTGCTTCCCTAAGATGGCTAGTTAGTGTCGTGTTGGCAAGCTTCTCAAAAAAAAAAAAAAAGCCTTGAGGCATAGGGGTGGGTGACAGGTAAATTGTGGTAAAAATTGAGGTACCTAGGTCCCTCCTTCTCAGCATGTTTACCTGGGTTTCTAGTAAGGCTTTTTTTTTTTTTTTTTTGGCCATTGCCTCAGTTTTTATTAACCAAAACGAACGACC
Organism: Acomys minous; assembly: GCF_964271855.1. NCBI lineage: Eukaryota > Metazoa > Chordata > Mammalia > Rodentia > Muridae > Acomys > Acomys minous. The sequence continues at coordinate 105,914,660 of NC_140489.1, read as the reverse complement.
TCATCAAAGGTCAAGGCCTCTCCCTAAGGCCAGACAGTATTACATTACTAGTCAATGCTTTTGGCCTCAGAGTATTGGGCTTCCTAAGAGCTACATGAACTGTCCACGCCAAAGGCTTTGCTTCAAGAGCCTCCGTGACGACTTCTGTTCCAACCTCTTTTATCTGCCCCGTATTCCTGCCTTCATTTTCTCACAGGCACTGACTCTGCCCAACGGTGCCTCCCCATAAACCTGTGCATGAACTCCCTCAGAGTTGGCCTCACAGGCCCTGGCTAAGACCACTGGATGACTAGTCACTTATAAACTAAGGGAAGGGCTGAAGACATGCGCATCCTCCCGTAAGGACTCCCCCAACCAACATCTTCCCTTAGGGTTTATGCTGGGAGAAGAGTATTTTGACTATTAGAGAGGAGAAGAAGGGCTTTGGGGCTCTGAGAAGGAGCAGGGTCCGATGGGATACTTAACGTGATGCATCTGGGCAGCCAGGCTGTGTGGTTGCAATGGTGAACTCCCAGGGGGTGTCTCCACTCACCTGAGCCAGAAAGAAAAAGAACCCAGAAGGCAGAAAAGGAAAGAGCCTGTGGCTCTCAACCCTCACTGCACATCCCTTGGTGACAGGAGTGCCCTCATTGCACTGCCATGACCCTGAGTTACTGTTTCAGGACACAGCTCAGGCATAAACAACTTTGAAAATTCCCTCCGGGTTCTAAGGCCCCCATAGGATTGAAAAATATTTGTCTGTGAAGAACAGCAGGCAGTGAACGGCAACAATCCACTAAAATCTACTCCACAAGTTTGCTCTGGTTGCTGAGGAATCAGAATCTGAGCTTATTTACCACCCAAGATCACTTTCTAGGCAGTACTCAGTGGGGGAGTGCTGTTGCCATGTGTGCTGAAGGCCAGATGACCCTCCATCACACTGGTTCTCAACCTTCCCAGTGCTGTGACCCTTTAAATACAGTTCTTCATGTGGGGGTGACCGCGAACCATAAAATTATTTTTGCATAGCTGTAACTTCACTACTGTTGTGAATGGCAATACAAATATCTGCATTTTCTGATAGTCTTAGGTGAGCCATGTGAAAGGGTCATTTGACCCCACACAGGGGTCGAGACCCAGAGGTTGAGAACCTATGCTTTAGCAGTACCTGTGCACACCCCCAACACACACACACACACACACACACACACACACACACACACACACACACACACACACACACAAAGGGCCCACATATACATGGAAATCTAAACAGCTAACTAGCCAGAGACAGGGTGAGCACAGAGATTCTTGGTGGGATCTCTTGGGATTCTGATTACACCTGTAGATTCTCTGACCCCAAGCCAAACATGATCAGAATCCCTAGAGTGAGGTCTGGGAATCCACATTGCTTATCAAACTCCCCAAGACCAAATCTTCCTCACACAACTTTAAGACCTTCCTCTCAGAGTTTGTTGCCAGGCACATTTTCCCCTGTGCTCTGTTTACCAATGTGCAAACTTTTGTTTCCTGTGTCTCAACAAGCAAACAAAACAAAACAAACCTTCCTTTTTCTGTGTTTCCTAGAACACACAATGTGTTTTCCAATGTACACTCAAGGGCCAGGAGTCAGTCATTCCTGCACAGATGCACCAACTTGTCCATGAACATCTAAGGCTGAAAATACTCTTTAGCAAATTCCTTTTAGTTCATTCTGTTCTGCTAGTTGGCATGGTAAACATATCTCGTGGATTGTTCCAAATATTTTTTTAATCACTGTGCAACAGAATTGACAGTTTTGTATAATAAAAGGTTAACATAATGAGCTGAAAAAGAAATGAATGAAGCTTGATTGCTCCGCTCAGAGGCAGTGTTTGCAACTGAGCACACTGTACTTAGCTTGATGCTTGGCCCATTGTCTAATGATTGTCTTCTTGGGACGGAAGACGGCTCTAACAAGGACAAAAATAGATATTAATAGACTTGTATACACTCACCCAATAGTGTTCCCTTATCAAGGCCACACAAATATTCCTCTGGCCACCGTGTAAAAACAACAAGCATGTGTGAGCACGGTGGAGGCTTTCTCATGGGGCACGTCTGTGTCTTCTTCATCCCCAGTTACGCATGACACTTCTAAACTTCTTTAATTACTTGGTGATGACATGAGCATTCATATTAGTGAAATGATTTTAATTATCTCTTACAGTAAATGTCAGTAGGGAGCAGCCCCAGAAAGAGCCCCATGTAGACCCTGCACTGGCTCAGGCTTCAGCATCCCCCCCTTCCTTCTTTAAAATCCAATTATCTCCTGGGAGTTCAGTTATCAACCATATTGATAGTCCTTGTGGCATCCCTAAACCAGGTGAAGATTGACAGAGCTCTATCACAACAGCCCTTTCTTTCTGTCCCCCACAATGAGCACAGGCATCCCTTTGGCCAGTTTTTCCTGTTTAACACTCTAGGAACACAGGGAAACCCAAGGGTGCATGAGAAGTTATAGTGCTCTACTCTGGCTGTCCAAGATCATTGCGTTAAAGGGTGCTGCGGTGGTTAATGTTAAGTATCATTTTGACACACCTACAATCCGTGGGAAGGGAGTCTCAGTGAGGAATTGTCTACAGAGGTTGGCTCCCGGGCACGCCTGTGGAGGTGATTTAATACCTACCCACCATGGGTGGCACCATTACCTAGGCAGAGGATGTTTGAACCATATAGGAGAAAGTGCAAGCTCAGCACAGGTGCATGGAGTGCTGCCTGTTCCCAGGTGTGGATGTGACCAGCTCTCTGAAGGTCCTCCTGCAGTTCCTTCTCTAATACGATGGACTGAACTCTGGAGCTCTAGGCTGGGTGACCTAATTCCTTTAAGTTGCTTCTGTCAGAATGTTCTATCACAGCAACAGACAAGGAACTAACACAGGCACTGAAGGGCTTTCCCATTGGGAATTGGGACCTTTCTTCGGAGGACAAGCTTGAAGATGCAGCTGTCACATCACAGCCCAGCGTGTTCCATAAAATTTAAATGGTAGAAACCAAGTCTCAGTGCGACAGTGCAGAGGTTGGGTCTAATAAGTGGGTTAGGGTTATTATCATGGGAGCAAGATAGCTGTTGTGAGAGTAGACTTGTAAGAGTAACTTCATCTCTCTCACTCTCTCACTATTGGAGGGCTGCCCTCCTGCTTCCTACCAGGGGATGATACAGTATGCGGGCTCAGGATATCCTGTTGCCTTGGTATTGCACTTCCTATGACAGTGCCAGAGCTATGAGCCAAATAAACTTCTATCGTTTATAAATCACTCACTCTATAAATATTTTGTTATACCAGGAAAAAAAAAATCAAGCATCTACCCAATGCTACCCGGCTCAGGGTTTCTGATCCCAGGACAAGATATGGAGCTGGTGCATATGTCCTCAGCTTCAGTGACAGTGATCTCTCTTAGGCCATGCTGTCACAGATCTGGGTGGTAACTACAAGAACCCAATCTGATGGGTGGTAAAATACAGCAAGCCCCCAGTCACCCCGTCCCAGTGTAGATACACTCCTAACCAGCTGTCAACTCCCTACTCCTTCAGCATAGGCAGGAATTATGTTCCTCTGGGGTTCCTGTGCCATAGGCACTATACCAACAGTCCTCAACCTGTAGGTCATGACCTCTTTGGGGATTGAATGACCCTTTTATAGAGTTTCATATCACATGCCCTGCATATCATGTAATTTCACTACTTTTCACAACAGTAGCAAAATTACAATAGTGAAGTACCTACAAGAATAACTTTATGGTTCGGCTCACCACATGAGGAACTGTATTGAAGGGTCACAACCTTGGGAAACTTGAGATCTACTGCGCTATACCAAAAGGAGAGGTATGGTTGCTTTCCTTTCAGTTAATTCATGACTATAGTGTCCCCCATCAGCAATTGAGCTCATTTCTCTTTGGTTAAATTCTTCTGTCTTTATAGGTATGGCAACACATGGTAACATGAGGCTCTCAACTTCTTCAGGACGTTCTTAACACATTACGGCTTGCTTATTCTCACAGCAGGTAAATCCATGCCCCTGTTTCTACTCAGGACTTTCCTACTCTGGTCATTGTCAGAGCCTACTCACCTGTCCTGGTTTAGCATTTTCATACTTCCCGTGAGCGGCCTTGGTTTCCATCCTAAGAGTCTCAGCTTCTGTCCTAACTTGGTTCTCCTAACTTCTGCCCTCCTGATACTAAATCTGTTACTAAAGAGCAGCCAAAAAAAAAAACTTAGGGTGAGCTAGACTCCACTTTATAACTTCCTGCATCACTTCCAGACTCTACTCTGAGAACTTCAGCTTACCCTTCATTTGCCTATGTGAAATAATTGTTACAGCCCAAGATAAATGAGTGGTCTACCCCACCAACTCTTGAATAAGCCACTTGATTTAGGAACCGCACTTCCCGCTGCACAGATTTATTGTGTACCTACTGTAGGCCATGCATCTGCTAGGAGTTTGAGATATGGAAGATATATTATCCATGCCTTGTAAGTAGCTCATGGAGGCGTTGGGAAATTATCAAGTGCCTAATACCCTACCCGGGAGCAAAAGATTGCATGGTACAGGGAAGTGAGAAGAGGCTGGAGAAAATTCCATGGAGGGTAGGATCCACCAGTCTTTAAAGTAAGAGTGGATTGATTCTTCAGATCATGATTGACTATGTACGGCTGTGGGATCTTGATTTTAACCTTTAAAATGCAGACTTGTGTGTGTGTGTGTGTGTGCATGTGCTTGTGTGTGTGCACTAGTGTTAGTGTATGAGTGTGTAAGTGTGTGAGTGTGTGTGCATGAGTATTAGTGTGTGTGTGTGTGTGTGTGTGTGTGTGTGAGAGAGAGAGAGAGAGAGAGAGAGAGAGAGAGAGAGAGAGAGAGAGTAAAATTACCTCTCATGTAGGGCTAAGAGGATTAAATGACATTTGCCATAGGAAGTATTTAACCAGGACTCCTACATAGAATACCATGAAGAAGTAATGACAGTAGTAGCAATTGCTAATGTTTAACTGAATATTTGCTCCTGATAGGTAGTAAGAATGGGTGTAATGTTTGAATTATGCTTTAAAGGTACCGGGATTTGGGACCGGGCATGGTGGCGCACGCCTTTAATCCCAGCACTCGGGAGGCAGAGGCAGGTGGATCACTGTGAGTTCGAGGCCAGCCTGGTCTACAAAGAGAGTCCAGAGCAGCCAAGGCTAACACAGAGAGACCCTGTCTCCAAAAAGGGGGGAGGATTTGGGCTAGACTGGGCAGGGGAGGTATGGTGGCAAATTTTCTACAGAAGAGAAATTTAACTAAAATCATGTGAACGTGGAACTACAAGAGTCTCCCAGGGATTGTCAAGGCCCCTGCGGTGGGAACTGGCCATGGAACTGGCTCTATGCACCCTCCATGCTCCCTTTAGATGTTGTAGTTCACATCTCCACCATCCAGTGCCTCATCTTCCCTCCCTAGGGAAGCCAGCCCAGGCACAGTTGATGATGCCGTATGCCCTGGGAGGGCTGGGGAGATGGCTCAGTGCGGGAAGCAGATGCCATGTGAGCATGAGGACCAGAGTTAGGATTCCCCACATAAATGGAAATACCAGATCATTATTTACCGGGGTTCCTGGAGCGAGCTCATGGGCTGGAATAGCCGTATTAGCACTCTGGATTCAACTTAGAGACCCTACCTCAATGAGTAAGGTGGAGAGTTATTGACGAGGAGCCCTAGTATCAACTTCAGGATTCCATGCACATGTACATGTATGTGTCTGTGCACCTGCACACACACACACATGCACACACACATGCCCACACATATGCAATATGAATATACACTTGTGGATATTCCACACATACAGAGCTACATATAACAAACTCCAAGAATTAAAAAAAAAAAGGCCCTTGTGCAATGCTAGAAGGGTGCTGTCTAATATTCTAATGATAGAAACCGACATCTTGGGCTGGTGAGACGGGTGAGCTGGTAAAAGCACTTGCTGTCTCTGGAAAGGAGAAACAAAAACCTTAAGGGTTTCTTGGACCTCGATGCATACACTGTGACATATGCACATGCACACACGTGCACATGCGCGCACACACACACACAAATATAATTTTAAAGAAAAATCAAAATCATTCATAATGTTCATAACTCTAAACCCAGTGCTCTCACTTTTGGGAGCTTAGCATAAGAAATCTATCAACACCATTTAGGAAGATTTATGCAAGGAGGTCTGTAGTAGATAAAATTCAGAAATGATTTAAATGTTCAGAAATGGGAGATGAGTTAGTGTCACCAAACGTGAGTCAGGAAGCTTGAAGCATGAAAAAACCAATGCCCAAAGATGATTTGGGGAGAGAGGAAATAGAGTTTATGGAAGATGCTGGCAGGGAGGCAGATACATCACAACTGCCACCTTGTCCACCCCTGGAGAAGTAGAGGCATTTGAAGACCAGATATAGGCTCACATTTCCTGGGAATGGAGTCAGTGTGGCACTAAGCAGAATTGAGGGCAGGACATTTACTGTCTCAATTAATGTTTTAAAATTAAATGTAATTAAAGTATAATATATAATATAATCATATTACTATAATACTACATGTAATTATAATAAATTAAAATATATAAATTTCTCCCTTCCCTTTCCTTCCTTCTTATGTGACTTTCTCTTGTAATTTCTCAAGTTCACATCCTTTGTTCTTTCAATTGTGTGTGTGTGTGTGTGTGTGTGTGTGTGTGTGGAGAGAGAGAGAGAGAGAGGGAGGGAGGGAAGGAGGTAAGAGAATATTTGCTCTTGTACTTTTTCAAATTAACATGCTCCTTTCTTCTGTTTTATATACACATTCTGTGCATACATATATATGTGTGTATGTATGTAATATGTGTGTATGCGTGTGTGTATATATATGTGTGTGTGTATGTATGTATGTATGTATGTATGTATGTATAGAGGTGATGATGCATCCCTTAGCTGTGAACCACCACAGTTCCTGACTTTCAGGGTGTTTTCTTTGTTTGAGGGGCGTTTTAGGGGGGGTGGTTGGTTGGTTGGTTTTTTGAGACAGTGTTTCTCTGTGTAGCCTTGGCTGTCCTGGACTCACTTTATAGACCAGGCTGGCCTCCAACTCACAGAGATCACCTGCCTCTGCCTCCTGAGTGCTGGAATTGCAGGTGTGCGCCACCACCACCTGGCTACAGTCCTACCTGTACCAGCTGAAAGCAGGTAGAGCTTGACTGTTTCTTTACATTCCTCCTCTGTCACAAAGCGATATTCAAGCACTGAGGTGCTACTTAGGTGTTAAGAGTGGTGGTTCTGAAGACTACCCGGTGGTGTAGAGGCATGATTGTGATTGAGTTAAGTGGGAAGGGCAGGGTGTAAAACAATATTATATTCTGAATTTTGTTTATTCTGTGTTAGAGACACAGAAGGAAAGTGATAATACTGGGAGCCAGTTTCAGTTGGAATCTTGAGTCCTACCACCCCAACCCCCGCTGCCAGATGCACATCGTTGCAGGGGTGACTGTGTGAAAGACGGTTCCAGAAGCCATTTGGAAGAGGCACATGTAAGGCCAGAGACAATAAGTGGGTCAGAGACCTGCACCCTGGGAAGGTGACAGAGCGTGCTTTGTGGAGACCCAGAAGACACCCCAGGACACGCCAGAGAGAGAAGGCTTCCTGCCAGTACAACATGGCGTGAATCCTGAGCTACCCTGTTTCAAGTGTAGCTGCAGCCTGGAATGTTGGGAACTGGTGGACTCTGTGCGGATGCCTGTAGAGAGAAAGGCACAGAGGAAACAAGAGTTGCCGAGTCGTTTTTAAAACCACCTCGGATCCCCTCTGTTGCTGGTACTTCTGCCCTCCATCCATTTGTGCACACCCTCATCTCTGCTCCATTGGATATGCAAATGGGAATCTTGGTTGTTGATGGGGTCCTGCCCTGCAAGGCATAGTAAGAAATCAGAGTGGAACAGGTCTGGGCCTCCCTTGGTGGGCATGCTGTCTGTAGCAGTAAGTGAAGTAAGCTGAGCTCCATCTCCTCAAACTTCTCTGCGCTAACAAAAATCAGCTCACTTTTTTTAGACGTTGTTCTTCCCACCCATGTGAAACTTGATAGGTGATCCTGTTAGCTATGTGGTAAGCGCTCTGTGGACATGTTTACCCTGCCAATTGGTGCCCTTTGTCATATTCTTACACAGATATTTTTAATCCCCTAGATCAACACCGTTGTTTTGTTACAAAGGAAAACAAGACAGAGCTTATCAGAACCGACCAGATTAAGGGCATTTTTACCTTGGGGTGCCCTGAGGGATCAGTATGGGACGGAAGTGCTCAGGAGAGTTCTGGGTACCAATAGTGCTCTGTCATTTTGTTGTTGTTGTTAAGACAGGACATCTCTCTTATGTAACCTTGGCAGTCCTGGAACTAGCCATGTAGACCAGGCTGGTCTCAAACTCGCAGACATCCAACTGCCTCTGCCCTTCCTGGTGCTGGGATTAAAGGTGTACTTTGCCACACCCTGTCCCCATAGTACTGTTTCTAATCCTGGGTGCTGGTTTCTTGGTTTCACATGGAGGAAAGTCACCTAGTGGGCAAGGGACTTTTGCTTTCTTGTTTCCCTGCTTTGTTTACACCTCTGTCTGTCTCTCCACCAGCTCTTCTGTATCCTCCACTCAACAGAGAGGCCTCCCTTGACTCATCCCTGTTTGGGAAGCTCACTGAACGCACTAACGTCCCTTACAGCACTCACACCAAGTCAGTGTTGCTTCCCACTGCTGTCAATTATGTGTGACTCTTTCCTTAAAATAGTCAATGAGTAAACTAACCTGGAAGAGACTGAACCACTAACCAAAGAGCTTGCACAGGCTGGACCTAGACTGCACCCCCCCCAACACATATGTAGTAGATATGGAAGGATGGGGTGTAACTTCTGGAGAACCAATAAAAGTGTTATGTGGAGAAGGCGAGTGGCAGCCAAAGTATCAAGGTCCACAGCTATTTGTCCTGAGCCCAGGACAGAGGGTAGCATAGGAACCAGTGATTTGTGAAGGGAGGATAAAGGGACAGAGAAGGAAAATCCAACACAGAGCTAGAGGGGGAGGCTAAGGAGAAGGCAGGAGAGGGCGCTAGGAAAGGCTATGCCTCTTGCACTCAAGCTTAGGCGTGTTGAGACCTGGCTGGAGACTGGGTCATTTACATGGGTAAGGAAGCTTTCAGGGAAAGCAGTCTTTCCTTGGACTTAAGCCTAGGCTAAGGACAGGGTGTAGTTCCTGAATCCAGTCTGCCTCTGATTTTCTTCTGGCTCCAAAGACTAGAAAAGACTGCCCTCTGTTGCTTCTACAGGTCATCGAGCTTGAAAGGTCACAAGCACAGGTGTGGGAGCAGCCTTGGCGGGAACAGCCAAGCCTCTGCAGGGAGGAGGTGGGTACTGTCACAGGCTGTGGGAAACATAGCTTCTTCATCCAAGGTCTGAGGAAAGAGCCCCAGAGGTCTATGCTTAGCCCTCCACAGGCTCTGTGTGGCTGTTACACACAAAGTATGACAGTGTTGGGAGATGCTTCTGGGGGCCTCCATGACACAGCTGCCACCATACACAGGAAAGGGGTGGCTGTTGCCCCTCCCATTTGGGGACCAATGGGCTGCATTTCATAGCAGACATGAAGTAAGAAGCCTGCCACATTCTCTCTGAGCAGGAAGTCCAGCTAAGATTTTATGGTGAAGTGTCATCTGCTTTATAGTTTCAGGACAGAATTAGAAGCACAGATCTCTGCGAGCTGGCTGCTAGCAAGCATACAGGAAAGGGGAGGAGGCAGGAAGCCAGCCGAGCAAACGGTCCCTCCATCTCTGCCTTCTCTATTCTTTTTTTTTAACTTTTCCAACTATATGTCTTTTTAATTTTTTAAAAAATTTTATTAATTTATTCATATTACATCTCAACTGTTAGCCCTTCCCCTGTTTCTTCCCATTCCTCCCTCCCTCCCACTTCCCCCCTTCTCCCCTCCCCTATGTCTGTGATTGAGGGAGACCTCCTCCCCCTATATATGCTCTTAGAATATCCAGTCTCTTCTTGGTAACTTGCTATCCTTCCTCTGAGTGCCGCCAGGCCTCCCCATCCAGTAGACGTGGTCAGAAAAGGGGCACCAGAGTTCGTGTGAGAGTCAGATCTCACTCTCCACTCAACGGTGGAGAATATCCTGTTCGTCGGCTAGGTCTTGGTAGGGGTTCGAAGTTTACTGCCTATATTCTCCTTGGCTGGTGCCTTAGTTTGAGGAGGACCCCAGGACCCAGACCTGCCTGTCATAAAGTTCTTCTTGTAGGTTTCCAGGACCCTGTGGATCCTACTATTTCCCCATTCTTCCATGCTACTCTCGCCTAAAGTCTCAATAGGATGTCCTCTCCTCTCCACTTTCTTGGTAAGTAAAGTTTTTCATGGTACGTATACGTGCCTTCTCTATTCTTACATCCCAACTATCAACAGAGAGGACTTGTCTTCTGGCCTCAAACGCTCATGGGGAGGCTACATTTCCCTTTGAACTCAGTCCTTGAGGGACTCCTACTGTAGGGACAAGGACTCTTGCTTTTAGGAGTAAAACTATGTCATGAGATGAGAGAAGACAAAGGCATCATCAGTAAGCCAGGGGGAAAAAAAGCCCAGTTATTTTCCTAGAGGTACTATCTTATTATAGGATCATGTGGGTGAGACTTTCTAAAACATTTTCTCCCTACTTTGTTGTTGTTTGTTTCCTGATATGATGGCTTTCGAATTTTTTCAACTGCACATTCAATCAGTAAACTTATTTGTCTACTCATGCCCATTTGTTGATAGTTACAGAAAGTGTGTTGTCTGTTGCATTTTTGGTGAAGGTTCTAATAGAGTGTGTCCCCAAAGCCAGACAAGATTCATTTCACAGATTGGTAAACTAAGACTTAATAGAAGGGCCTTACCTAGGTCTGATGGCCAGAACTTGTAGGGAACGTTTAAAGCTCCCTTTGAGTCAGGCCAGCTCTCCCGCTCACCACCCTGTCTCTTGTGGGTGGTCTTAGCCACATCCCCCTAAGTGGCTGCATTCTTCTTTCTGTGTTCTAACTGTCCTTCCTTCCCATCCATCTTGGTTTGAGAACGGACTGTTCCTCTACCTCTCTAGTGCTTCCCACACTGGTCCTGCTTTGCTCATTTTCCATTGCCTCCCACAGCCCAGGCTGAGCTGCAGTGTGAGAGTTCTGCAACCGCAGGCATGGGCTTCACACGCCCCGTCCATTTCCCCACACTCCATTAAGCACGGATGATACACAGTCCATTCGCAGGCCTCACCGTGCCCAGGGGTTAATGTATTCTGAAATTTATTTGTAAAAAAGAAAATGTGTCCTTCAGTAAGATGTGACTCACTCTGAGTGGCCACCCCGGACAGGGAGGACAAGGTACTTGAGCCTCCAGGATGAACATGAGACATGAGGGAGAGAGACCAGCTTCCCTGGTTTTGTAAAATCACCAAGTCCCAGAAACAGAGTAAAGAGAAGCCATGGAGAGGACCTGAAAACAACAAAAATCCAGGAAAGGCAGGTGAGAAATCAGCAGCCAGTGTGTCAGAAGGGAGGTGGGGTCAGGTGGGGATGGAGTTGGCATGGGAGTGGGGGAGTCTGGGAAATCTCACTGTTGAAAGCCAATCACTTCTCTCTCGGTCTCGGTCTCTGTCTCTCTGTCTCTGTCTCTGTCTCTGTCTCTGTCTCTGTCTCTGTCTCTGTCTCTGTCTCTCTCTCTGTCTCTCTGTCTCTCTCTCTCTCTCTCTCTCTCTCTCTCTCTCTCTCTCTCTCTCTCTCTCTCTCTCTGTATGTGTGTGTGTATGTCTGTGTGTACGCATGTGACTGAATCATGTGTGTGTGTCTGTGTGTGTCTAGTGCCACGGCTGGAGTTACTGTTTAACCAAGGTGGGGCTACAGTGCTCGCTCTACCCATATAAGGAAGCACCTGAGAGGGAGAAGTAAGCAGAGCCTGGCATCACCAGTTCCCTTATATTTCCTCCAAGGCAACAGTACTCTCCACCGTCCCCTCTGCCGTTCTCCAGCCCTCAAGACTGCTACTGCTCAGCCTGTGTGACAGACTCATCCTGGTGGACTTCCTGCAGGAATACTGCCCGTGGTGCTAGTCTACTGTCCATCTGCAGAGGACACAGGTGAGGTGCAAGCAATGATCTCGGGTGTTAGAGCCTTCCCAGAAAGAAAACCTAGCTTGTGATGCTAGTTCCGGGTCCTGCCCCAGGGCTGTGATGCAGGATGCAGGGGCCCTGAAAACCAGGCCTTTCCTATGTACCTGGTCCAAGGAGATGTATGCTTGGAAGATTCAGGGGGAGATTAAATTGTGTTAAGATATACTACATTTAAAAAATCTATTTTCAATTTTTAAAAAGTTTTGGAGACAAACACAAGTTGATTTTTATAGACAAGGTTATCACACTTTTGCCCCAGTTTATGAAGAGTAAGGGTCTTGGTTACTTAGTCATCTTTGCTTTTGGTTCATTCAAGGTCATACCCTTGAGGTCATTGTTGGACATAAAAGAACACTTATATATAAAAAAAAAAAAAGAACACTCAGATTACAAGAATCGTGACCTTTCTTTAAATCTTTCTTTTCTTTGTGTCTAGGCAGGCATAAATGTTTGTGTGTGTGTGTGTGTGTGTGCTTGTGTGTGTGTGTGTGCTTGTGTGTGTGTGTGTGTGAAGTTCAAAGATCAACAACCTTGGTGTCATTTCTCACATATTGTCTACCTTATTTATTTGCATGTATTATGTATGTGTGTATGTGCGTGTGTGTGTATATATGCATGTGTGTATGTATATGTGCATGTGTGCATTTTTGCATGTGTACAAAGGCCAGGGACCAGCCTTGGGTGCTGCTTCAGGAGACACCTACTTTGTTTTGTGAATCAGGCTCATTGTGACTCAAGGTTCAATGCTTCTGCCAGACCAGCTGGCCAGTGAGCCCCAGGGACCTGCCTGTGTGCCCCTTTATAATCTCTGCTGGGACAGGTGTGCGCCACTATGTCCAATGTTCTACATAGGTGCTGAGAACCAACGCTGGTTCCTCATGCTTTTGTGCCAAGCACCTTACTGACTGAGCCATACACCCAGCCCAGTGTCCATCATGCCTTCTGTGCCCACTGATGAAGAGTTCTGACGGAGCAGGTATTCAACATACATCCACCAAAGGAAAGCATGGAGCCCAGACATTGTTTTCTTATAATATGATATAATAGCTACAGGAATGAAATTGAAAACTACCTGAGCTCAATACAAAAAGAAGGTCACTATCACTGCAGAGGTTCAGGCAGCCTCCATAGCCTCCTGCTATGGCACAGTCACATGAGTGCCTCTGTGGTTGCTGAAGTTATCCTGTCTTTGAGACAGTGATGCTGTTGTCAGGGAGATGCTTCCAGCTGGATAGGTCAAACCTCAAGCTCCCCAGATTAGAACAAAGGCAGATTTCCTTTTGTGCTTGGAACGGGGTCACAAATGACTAGTGGACCTCTGTCTGTTCCCCATGAGGCATTAACTGGACCTTTAGCCAGGATACTCTCTTGAATAATAACCTACCGTGTACTCCGCTGGACCACACAGCTCTCTCTGGGGAGGGGAGGCATGGTAACTACACAAGGACTTGATTATTACTGTGCGAACTGATGAGCTATTATCCTGCACCTTCTTGTATAATGGGCAAGCGTGATAAGTAACGTGATTTCCTTATTCTCAATTTGTAGATGGTGAAAGTGACTGCTAAGCTCTTACTAAATGCAGATGCCAGAACTAGAGTTTTGTCGCCCATTGTTCTGCTCCCTGGTTCCTTGATTGCGTTTAGTGACCCTCTTAAAACAAACACCTTAGCAGAGAAGGTACTGCGAGGAAACGCACAATGGGATGGCCTCCTCCTTAGCATTGGGAGCGAACTTGGTGTTCTTTCCTACCTTATCTGTTGGAAGTGGCCCAGTTTCCTCTTCACTAAGATGTGGCAGCCAATGGCCCCATCTTCTCGAGGTTGAAAAGTCAAATGAGGTTGTAAGTGCAAAGGACTTAAGAGTATATGGAGTGTGGTAGTTGCTCTAGAAATTTGAGTCCTTGTTAGAGATGATACTTTATCTGGGGCTCCCTGTTAAATGGCTACTGGCAAAGATTAAGGCCTCTGGTACTGACATATTAGGAGCTGCCACCCTGGGGTAGCAAGAGTGAAGGCAACGGGCAGTAACCAGAGAATGATGGGAAACAATGGAAAGTCAGTCATTTGGCCTCTCTTTACAGAGAGATGTGGCCCAGACATTTATCCATGGACTGGCTGAAATCCTGTCTTTCCTTGCCTAGAGACAAGAGAAGGTCATTCTAGCTCCCTCATTTTGCTTGTTCAGATGAACTTCCTCTCCTGCAGGCCTGGCTGGGTTTTCTGGTTCCTTGCCCCACACTGAGAAATCTGTATCTAATCTTTGAGGGTTGGCACCTCGCCTGAGACCTGAAGCAGTTGGAAGGGGTACTTCCTTGTCTGAGATATTGAAAGGGCACCAAGAGGCTGAGTATCTTACTTTCCTTTCTGTTGCTGTAAGAAACTACTCAAGCACACACTGTGTAAGGTGAGAAAGGAGTCATTTCAGAGCACAGTTCAAGGTTATAGTCCACCAGCGGGGAAGAAGTCACAGAGCAGGAGGCTGAGGCAATGACACATTCCATCTACAGCTGAGAGATGGAAGCAGGGAATACTGCATGTTAGTACTTAGCTTATGCCCAGGGCCTTCTCCTGGGGAAATAGTTTCACCTGCAGTGGGTGGGTCTTCTTTTTTGTTTTTGTTTTTGTTTGTTTTTTAAAAGTATTTTTATTTAATTAATTTATTCAGATTACAGCTCAATTGTTATCCCATCACTTGTATCCTCCCATTCCTCCCTCTGTCCAGCTTTCACCCTATTCCCCTCCCCTAGGTCTTCTTACTTGAATTAGCATAGTAAGTTTATCCCCCATAGGCATACTCAATGGTAGCTCTCACCTCTGTCAACATTACAGTAAACAACCATTCTCGGGCCTTGATCTTTTTCTGTCTTTATCCCTGAATTCTCAAGGCATTTTACTATGCTCCTTTTGCTCCTTTTTTTTTTCTTTTGCATAAATGTTGTTTGTTTGTTTGTTTGTTTGTTTGAGTAACTATTCTTTGATACAGTGAGAAATCGAGGAATATGTAGAAAGTTCACCAACCTACAAAGCTGTCTCCCTGTAAACAGGCAGAAAAGTTAAGTGAGGCCTGGTTCTGCATCTTAATGATGGAAGACAGTCAAATGTGAAGTGCGCGCTGGGCCTTCTAGCCTTCTGTGACTGTGGAACGTTCAAAAGCAGCTGTGGGCCAATTCATCGAGCTCCTGCACTGCCTCGGAGACAGTCCAATTGTCCTCATTTGTTTAAATCTATATTTATTGCTTATATCCAGTAATGGATCCAAGTTCTTAAAGAGCTGGTGTTAAGTTTGTCCCACTGTCTCCCCATCTGGCAGAGTCGTACATGAGAAGAATATTGTGCGAGTTTACAAATGTCTGCCCACCAGCTAAACTGTGGAATTGAATCCAGCTCTGAAATCCTCAGTGTCCTTGAAACACTTAAAGATGCCATGTCTTGGGAGAGTGGTCTGGGGATATCTGAACCAACTGATCCTAGATGGTGACTGCTGGCTATGTGGACCATCTCAGGGCTGGCCCTGGAGTAGTACCAGCATCTCTCTTGGACCTGTGCATGAACCCTGTCTGCTCACTCAGTAAGGTGGCTCTCCCCAAATGCGCACAGAGCCCCCAGGGGCTCCCTTCCAACCTCAGTTATCTTGAAAGGTGGTTCAGGCAACAGGAGAGGCCATGACAGCATCCCACCTCCACTTGGGGAGAAGCATTAATGCCTAAGCATCCTCAGGGGACTTGTCCTATCCATATCCGCCCCCACTTCCTTATCGACAGGCTTTTAAACCATTCCTTTCTTTCTATTATTGTCTTTCCTGCTTACCCACAATCCTTCTGGAAAGTGATCTGGCCCCGCTTGGAAATCTAACAGCTGGGGAGTGGGAATGGATGAAGAAAGGCACCCAAGTTGTTTTAGAGGCTTGGCCACCTTTCCAAACTTGCTTGTCTCTGCCTCCCTCCCTCATTAACACAGCCACACATGTGCACACATAGATTGATGCTCTAGGTCCATGTTCCTTCATAAGGCTTTGACACGCTTAATATAGTTTTGTTTTCTGAAGACTTTAGTTTTCCAATTGATCCACACCCTGTCCCTGATACCCTGTCCCTGACCCTAAGGGGTGTGACCTTATCTACTTGGAAAAGTGGCTTAGAACCTGGAACCATCATTAAGTGGCCCAGATTGCTTCTCGTGAAAAGGGAGTGATCCCCTTGGTCAGAGTGCTCCTTGGCTGTTGGCACTGTGTAACTCCTCCTCCTCTTCTTCCCCACCACACCCACACCATGTTGGGAGGAGCCTCTGACAGAGTCAGAGTTGGGCTGGGCTTCCAGTCCGTGGCTCTGCCACACTTGTGAGGCTAACACTGGCCTCCAATGCCCAAAATAGCCAGTCTACACGTTTGGTGTCTCAAGACAACTGGAAAGAGCTCCACATTTTCGAGCTCCACTGGCCTTTCTCCTCCCTCATATTGAGGCCAGAAGCAGAGATAGAGGGGTGGGGAAGATCCTTCAAGAGCTTTGTCTAGGGCTAGGTCACAGCAAACGCATCTGTTTTCTGGGCTGTCCTTGAATGCTCACTGTGGAGAGATGGGGGAATCCTGGCATTGCGCAGTTCAGCACTGTGGGCTACTGGACCACAGGAGAATGCCCTCCCAGTCAGATTCTGCAGCTCGCCACTGCATGCCTTAGGTCTCTTCTCCATAGGCCCAGTTCCCACTGAGTGGATTTCCCTGGCTTTCTTTCTTCTCTGGGCTCTTTCCTTCTGTGTCTCCATACCTCTTTTTCTCTCTGTGTTCTCCCTGCCTTTATCTGCCTCTCTCCTCTATCTTCGCATTGTTTCACGTGAAGGAAAGACTAAGAAGAAAGGCCAAAGCATGATCATTTAAGAATAAATAGATTGGATTAACTGGGTGACGATGGCCCACACCTGTAATCCCAGAACTCGGCGAGGCAGAGGCAGGTGGATCTCTGTGATTTCGAGGCCAGCCTGGTCTACAAAGTGATAGCCAAAGCTATACAGAGAAACCCTGTATCGGAAAAAAAAAAAAAAAAAAAAAAAAAAAAAAGAATAGATGGATTGTCTAAATATGACCTTAATTTCTATTTTTTAAAAAGGTGTTGTTGCTGTTGTTGTTATTGTTGTTGTTGTTGTTTTAAGAAAGGGAAGGGAAGAAAGATTCTGAACATGGCGTTGTCTGATTTAGCCTTTGGGAAGTGATGGGGGGGAGGGGCGGGGTGGCCAAACTGTTCCTGGGGAACTTTGTTCTGAAACAGAAGCTTATTATGATCTGGTATTTGAGCTTAGTACATGCCCAGCACCAGCTTCCTAAATCTCCCTGATGTGCTGAGAAAATTTGAATTGGGTAAGTTGAAGTACGAAGGACAAGCTTTCTTCATAGACGGGAAAAAAAAAAATCTACCCCCAGAAATCTTGGCCTATATCAACTTCTATACAGTGTCGCTGGAATGCAGCCACCTGTAGAATCCAGAAAGAATACTCTACCTTGTTAGTAAAATATAGACAACAGTCTATGCAAGAGTTTTCAAGGTATCTTTCCTAATGGAGTGATATCTATCAAAGACCTCTGAAGAGAGGAGAGGCACCAAGACACATTTCCCTTTCTTGTGGGTGTTGGGACACAAACTTACTTAAACACGGCCTTGCTGTCCACTAATATTTAGCATGGGAGGATGGGAGAACTCAATCTTACTGTCCACTAATACTTATGGTACAGAAGAGTCTACACATGTTCTTAGCACCACAAATATAGGACATACATCCAAAGGTGGAAATAAGACACTTAGAAGATGAAGTCCAACTTGCTTAGGCTTCCAAAGGGAGAAACTGATCTAGAGGAAGCAATGCTGTGTCTGAGATGAGAGGAAATATGTAGATCCTTTCTGTTCTGTCACCTCGGGTTTCCAGACATGTCCCCATCAGCAAAGATCTACGAGCTCCCTAAGGCTGGGAGGATGGAAAGCTGGGAGGTTGGGAGAGAGGGAGGAAGGGAGGGTAGGAGAGTGGGAGAATGGGAGGGTGGGAAGGTGGGAGGTGGGAGGGTGGGAGGGTGAGAGAATGAGAGGACCAGAGGATAGGAGGATAAAAAGAAGGGAGGCTGGAAGGATGTGAGGTCAGGAGGATGAGAGGACGGCAAGATGAGAGGCTGGGAGAATGGCTGCATGTATTAGAGCAGTGGCAAAGAGGGCGGTGTGGCTGCTGACCCACAGAAGGTATCTTCTATACTCTGCTTGCAAGCCAAGTTGTCAGTCTCCTTGGCAGCCAGCACTGAGGCTAAACCCAGCCCCTGGCAGGCAATGGGTTGTTCCATTCTGAGCACTCACTTCTCTGGCACTTGCTACAGAGCTGGGATGCTTCGCTGCTTCTAAATCGGAGCGTGGTTTCTTTCATGTGCCCCTCTGCTGTGGCCAGTTGGTGGATTAGAGATTATCTCTCCGAGGATGAAAGGTACCTGCTTACTCCCATCCCTTTCAGCCCTGATTAAGCCGCCAGGCACCATGCGTTACTTGCAGGCCAGACTTGCAGCCTTGAAGCCAGGGGTAGCGCAGAAGCCCACGAGTGTTGCCCAACTCCTCGTGCTTGACTTTGAGCCTCAGTTTCCTCCTCTGCAAATGGAACCCACTATGTTCTTCAAGCTGAGAAATCCTCCTTGTCATCTTGCCTGGATCTGTAATAAGCTAAGAGATGCTGAGATCCTGGGCATACCTGTAAAGGATTATCTTGGTCACGTTAATTGATGCGGGAAGGCCTGTTTCAACTGTGGGTGGCACCATTCCCTAGCAAGGTGTTCCTGCTCAGTATAAGAATGGAGAAAGCAAACTGAGCAGTGCATGTTCCCCTCTACTCCCCGATAGTGGATGTGATAACACCCACTACTGCAAGTCCTCTGTTGCTTTGACCTCCCCACTGTGAGCTCAGACAGCCCCCTTCTCTCTTAAGTTGCTTTGTCGAAGTATGTGCACAGCAGCAGGACAAGAAACTACAAGAGCCTTCCTCTGAGATCTTGCCTTTCGGGGAGGCATGAGCCCCACCCATGGCTTTTAGTCTACCAAGAGCTGGCGGTAACTCCCTGAGGTGTCTGAGGCATGCGCATCACTCACGGTCAACACTCACCTAGAAGTCTGGGTCCTTCTTCACGGCCTGTCATCAGTGTTCATTCTCACACTGGTCCTTGAGAGAACAGTTGTGTGCCCTTCATAACAGCAGCAAGGGCCTCTTCCTCCCTATCTCTCTTTCCCTTGCTTCTCTTTCCATTTCCCTTTGCTTCGGTTTTCTCTCCTCCCTCCTTCCCTCCTTGCTCTTTCCCATCTCTCTCTGCCCCTAGATCCCCCTCTCCTTTGCCCCATCTGACTGGCCTCTCTCCCCCCACCTCCCTCCCTCTTTTTTCCTCCCTAAAGCCCTGAGGTGTGTCAAGGTGGCATATAGCTGGAAGTGGTTTGCGCGGGAGCGTTTCTCCGCCAGAGAGCAGTTAAGTGCCTTATTTTCTTCACTCGGGTGACTAAATTATTCTCCATGTGTTAAACAGTGTAATTAAACACATACACATGAGAGTGAGTGGGAGCCCCCTGCCCCCACCCTTTCTTGTTCCTTGTCAGCAGAGAGAGTGTCAGCCCAGCCTTCAAGCTCTGTTAGTTTTAATTTGAGTTGTGGAATTAGTAATGGGTTTTGCTGTAACACTGTTGTGGGAAATAGATCGCTCCTTGTGCAGGGTTTGGGCACCATTTCAAATGAGTATTTGTTAAGGGGAAAGCCGTCCCTTGTCCTGTTCTGCTACATTACATCAGATTTATTTCCATTGTTCTGAAAAACAACAGCCAGGAGAGGGCTGTGTGCATCACTCCTGGGCCCGCAACAATTGAACACCACTTCCTGCTTCTTAGCTGACTTGGAAAAAAAAATGCAAACTAACTACCCCACCCTTTATGGCTGGAATATTCCAACTGCTTCCTGTAGGCAGGAACACCAGGGCAGCCCAGGCACCTGTCACTGTGAGGCCGGAGGGATCTGCTTTCCTGGGCCTGTCACTGGCAGAAAGTGACTGAGTGAGGTGGCGGTAGGAAAATTGGATGCTGGAAAGAAAGTAATTGAGTGAAGAGAGCCCAGCAGGCCAGAGTTGAAAGAGATCTGTGGGCTGCAGAAGATTCCTCTGCCTCTGTTTGCCGCCATCCTCCCCTCCTCTGCTTGATGAGTCCCACTGAAGTCCTGTCATGTTCTTCCTGGTTCCATAGCATTTCCTGTCTTCAGCAGCTCTTTTCCTTGGTGCTGTCCAATCAGGCAGCCACTAGTTGCACGTAGATGGGCACAGTTGAATGCAATTTAAATGTAAATGAAATAAAATGGAATCAAATTAAAAGTCAGTCACTTGCCTTACAGTAAGGGCTCAAGGGCCACGTGTAACCTGTGAGTCCTGTGTTGCCTGTGATGGCGTATTAGTTAGAGTTCTCTCTAGGGTACCAGAACCAAGAGAATGAATATATTAAAATCAGGCCTATTGGACTGGAGTACATGATATGACCAGAATAGTCTAACAGTGGCTAGCTCACAGCAGAGATCCCAAGAACCCAATAGATGGCCAACACTGTTCTGGAAGGCTTGGGAACCGGATGCAGGGCCTGGGAACAGTGGCAGTTCTGGGCGTTTTCTCCCAGGAGACTTATTTAGGCACTGACTATGGTCTCTAAGCTTCCTGCCTGCTTGGCTGGATGGCCTCCAGCCTGTATGACTTGTTTGTACACACGCAATAAAGCCACCCCTTGCTCTAGGTGAGTGTAACTAGCTGCATGTCAAAAAGCCTGCCTGCAAGTGAGGGACTGCCTCTCTAGCCAACTTCCGCTCCTGCTTAGGCACAGAAGAGAGAGAGCAGCAATGGGCCACTTGGAATGTAGCCCCTGGGACTGACACCACGCATCCACCTCCCCAGTGGGCCAAGAGCGGCTTAGCGTACAGGACCAGAGCTATTCCATCTAGTGCAACGCATTGCCTTAGAAGCTGTGCAGACCCTAAACACAATTTTGTTCCCTTTAACCCAGAAGTGAGATGTTCAAACTATTTTCAAAATGAAGTCCAGCTAAGACAGATCCTGTTCACATTGAACATGTGCAGCAGTGAGCCTTCATATGCAAAGACAGCTTTGCAAGCACTTGGGTCACGCTTCGTCCTGCTGGTTGTGAGGTCATTTATAGCGTTGATTCTGTCTGCTCTTGGGATGTGTTTCTCTTTTATTTCCATTATTAAACATAGTGAGGAAGCTGCAAAGGCTTTTCATTTAGCTCTCAACACTTCTTTGGTGGCTGAGGGGAAAATGCTGAGCAGGGCAGGGCAAGGGATATAGTGCACTGACCATTACAGTGTAGTGATTCCAAGGTAATCCTCACCCACTTGTCTGTATTTCTGGACCAGACTTTGAACTATGACTTCTGTTTACTGTGCCACGTTCTGCCTCACTGTGCTGTACTGCCCACTGCTCCTGTATGGCAGACTGCACAGCCTGACCAAGATAGTCTTCTCTTAACCCTTTACATGTGCTGAGTAAGAGGAGATTTTTAATCAAACAACATTTTTTCAAAAAAGACAAAAATATTCTCTCTCTCTCTCTCTCTCTCTCTCTCTCTCTCTCTCTCTCTCTCTCTCTCTCACGCACGCACGCACGCACGCACGCGCACACACACACACACACACACACACCTCTTCCTCTACCATTATTTACTAAATGCTCAAAATGTTCCTTGAGTCTATTTCACTATTTTTTCTGTGTCAGGCTTTTTAAAGATGCCATAGAGCTATAGAAAAAAAAATCCTTAAGTAAGAAAATTTGTAGTGTTAATTACAAATCAACTTAAAAAAATAAAGATAGAAAGCTCACACAGTTTCTTATATTAAATACCCCAAACTGTTAATATTTGGCTCAGTTTATAAAAATAAAGCTGATATTTTACTATGTTTACATATACTAGAAGATAGTCGTGTTCTTTAAATGATACTGTGAAGAAGATGAAGCCACAGGCTGGCTGAAGATGCTTGCAACATATATGCCCAAGCAAAGCTGAATAACCCAAGAAGATAAAGAAGTTCTACAAATCAATGAGAGAAGGGCAAGCCAGTAGATAAATGTGCCTAAGATATGAATATTCATTTCTCAAGGGAGGGAGCACGAATGGAGAAGAAATGTATTGAAAAATGCTCAATCTTACCACTAATCAGGGAAACAAATTAAGACCACAAGGAGTTGCTGTTTGCTCACACTGGACAGATACTAATGAGAAACTTGCCAATACCCAGAATCACTGAGGAGATAGCAATGGAGGTGCTTGCTCCCTCGGAAAATAGTGTAGCTGACTTAGACTGCATGTGTGCATGGTCTATACTCAAAACTTCCACTCTGAGAGGTCCAACCTGGAGACACTTGGGAGGAGGTATGCCCGAGCTGACTGAAACAGTCTCCCCTCAGCAGAGGACATGCACAGAGAAGGCTGGACTCAGCCTGATTCATAGATGTTAAGGTCAGTGGAAAGGGAGATGCCATGCCCCCTCCCCGCCCTTCCTGAAGGCTGGCCCATTAGCTTACCCAGTTTCCTAGTCTCTACCCATTCTGCCATTGTTTAACCTCCCCTATGCCATTTTTCTTGCCCCAGGAGAGTCCCAGCTGCCAGGTAGACTTTTACCTGAGCATCAGGTAGGTTTTTATCTCTTTCATTTTCTCTTCCTCATACCAGTGCTGTTGAGTCTTCTCTTGTTTTTGTGCTTCTTACAACATGAGGCAAGTAAGGGAGAGAAGGAAGAAAGGAAACAGCAAAGCCCTCTCCAAAATGACAAATGGAAAAATGGACCAGTCCTTTCTGAGATGCATAATAGCGATGTATTGTCAAGTTCCAATCCCCATAGGGGGAGACATGGTAGCTGTATGCTGCAAGTGAGTGTACACAAGTGTGCCTCGGAGCTAGCTAAAGGGGCTTCCCCGTCTGTCCTTTCTGTTACCCATCAAGATTCTCCCCCAGAGGTGGACAGGAAGCCTCACCCTGACTGAGGAGCCACCGGCAATTGACAGCTGCTAGGTGAGATCACGTCAGTTGTCATTAAGGGTGTGACCTCTGGTCAGTCAACCATGATGCAAGAGGTAGCCCTCCCCTCCCCCCCCCCCCCAGTGGGCTTGGACAGCACAAACTGGACTCAGTGGATTTAAAAAGAAAAGAAAATGAGGCCAGGAAATTGAGTGAGTAGGAAGATAGAGGTTGATCTGGGAGAAGATGGGCGGTGAAGGTGATCAAAATATAGTGCACATAATCAAAATACTGTTTTAACGATGCGGGATTAAAAAAGAAGAAGATTCTTCCCCCAGAGTGCCCTACCTTCTCTGGAAGCAGCCCTCCATCTGCCACTGCGACACTAGACAGCCCAGTGAACACGCAAGCTGTAGAGAACAAACAGCAGGAGAGGTGTGATCGCCCCCTCCCAGCATGCCTCTGGCCCCTGTGACCCTAGCCTGCCCTTGAGTACAAGCTCCTTGTCTTGGAAGATGTCAGGCCACTTCATAGTCCATTCATGCTCAAATGCTGATGGCCATCGTACAAATAATGATTGCCCATTGAGCGCTTTTTATTTACCAGTTATGGTGCTAATGCAGTGTACAAGCACAGTTTTTTCAGAGTCCAAGGATGACCCTATTATGTATGTAACATTACCTCCATTTTACAAATCAGGGTGGCGACTCTTAAGTGGGCCTGCCTAAAGTCTGGCCAACCAGTGGGCTGATAATGGGTGGCGGGGGCCCTCTAGAATGAGCCAGGGACTCAGCCCCCCCCCCCACCTGTAAGACCTTTGAATGACTCTGACAAAGAAATGAAACTAAATCCTTTAAACTTTAATTTTTTACATGCAATTATGCGCTCCTTACCAGCAATTCCCATAATTGTGTTATTAAGGGTAACTACAGTGTGGTTTTTATAAGCTAAAATTAGGTCATTGCTAGAGTTTTCACATATTCCAGTTCAATATTTGATGGAGAAGCTGGAGGCTGGGCGATGCTGTGTTGGTTCTCCAGTCCCTGAGCACGCACAGAGTTGGCAAACCCACAATTTCCTAACTCTTCATTACCAGGTGTCACTGCCATTGTCTTGAATTGACAAGCAATTTCTATCACTGTTTTTCTGCTCTTGAATGATAGCTTGCTGTTACTCCGGCTCTGTCACTATTATTTAATTTGTTGTGGGTTGTCTGTATAACCACATTGCAGATGGTGAAGCACACAGAACATTTTGGTCTGCTGTTTTTCCAAAAATTAAATTCAACTTATATCATTCGAGGTGAAAATAAATCAAATTGCCCATATTTAACCATTGTATTATCTTAGGTTAAACTATATATATATCTGACTATATTTAACCACTTTTGATCCATAACAATGGTAGTTTTATCGTGCTCACTCTAATAATCGCAATGTAAATTATTCATACCTTATTTGGGAGAAAATTATAAGTACAATTTCCCTCTGAATGTGCTCATACAATGACACTTAACTGGTGATATTCTGCCTGTGAATTTGTGCTATCTTGGTAATTTTCCACGTACCACTACCAAGTAACTGCAAGATAATTACAAAGTTATTTTAAGTTTGCATATGTTTTTCTAAAATTCACAAGTCTTGGCTGTCAGTTTGTGTTCTTCCCGTATAAGTTAATTCCCCATTTCCTCGCTTTTTCTCACTTGATTTCTTCACTGTGAAGCAGAGAGGGTGGGAAATATGGACATTGGGACCTTGTATGACACCTAAGTAGATCTTGGCCAAAGAAGCTTCTAGGTCTTTAAGACCCACAAGGGGCTTTCATGTCCCACTAATAAGGTGACTTTGTGACTGTGACCCAGGGTAGCTTCATAGATGGAGGATGAAATGTCTATGTTGTGGTATTGCATCAGTTACACCTGTATGGCATCTTGGTCAAGAATCCTACGCCTTTACTGACACTGTTTTAAAGAAGTTAGACACTGGAATTTAATGAACCCCTACTATATACCAGCTTCCTGGTTGGGTCAAATCTTATTTAATATCATCACCAACCCTATAGTTGTGGTACAATCAACCCATAAGGTAGAGAGATTGGTTCATAGACATGGATGCTTGCTCAGTAGACCCAGGACATAGGTGGTAAAAGAACAATGCCAACTTTAAAACTGACACGAACTTTCACCACAGGACCTCCCTCCCCTCCTTGTTAAACTCATCATATAGTCTTACAGGTTCTACCTATAAGACAACCCCGGGACTGGCCTACCTTCTACTGTCTTCATCACTAACTCTCCACTGCTCTCTCTCCTGGGAGCGAATCCAGCGGCCTCCAACCTCCTCCAGTCAGCATGCATTCTCATCTGACCACCTACTTATTCCAAACTCCGCATCCTATCTACAGATATGGTCAGGATGCATCATATATGCCATGCCCCTCCCACACCACACCCCCCCACACACAAACACATACACACAAATACACACATACACATACACACAAACACACATATACACACAAGCACACACATATGCATACACACATACATACACACAAGCACACACATACACACACATACACACAAACACACACATATGCATACACACACATACATACACACAAACACACACATACACACACATACACACATACATACACATACACCCAAGCACACACATATGCATACACACATACACACACACAAACACACATAACACACAAACACACACATATGCATGCATACACACATACACACAAACACACATACACAAAAACACATGCATACACACACATACACATACACACACACACACACACACACACACACACACACACACACACGTGATTGGCAAAACCCCAAACAAATGAAAAAAACCCACTTAATTTGAATTTGCCTGTCTAGCTATTTTCCCTCAATACTTAACTATTTCAGCCCCAACTAATCTCCACTAAACCCTCCGAGTCACTTCCTATTCTCCCACACCCTATGGCTTTCACAGGCCAGCTTCCAGCCACTCTGTGAACTTGCTACTCAGGGAAGCTACAGACACTTTTTTTAAAAATTAAGCACCATTTCTCCATCTGGTACATTCTTCTTCCTTCAAGGCCTGATTCAAATGTTACCACCTATGGAAATGGCTCCCCAGACTGTCAGGAGAGCTATAGTGCCTCCTCCTGTGGCCCCAGACTTTGTACACAGTTTTAATTGAGTAGTGTTGAATGATACTCGGTCGTTAGAATGTCTAATCCGTCTCTCGCGCTTGGTACTGAACCCGAGGGGAAAAAGACCATGATGTATTTATCTTCGGATTGCCAGCGTTCAAAAGAGTGCATGGCACAAGGTCGGTGCTCAATAAATGTTCATTAAATGGACAAATGCCCTCAGAGTCTCTGGTGTACATGAAAACACACTGAGAAGCTAATTCAATACACCAAGCTGAACGTGAACAGGAAGTGAGGGTGTTAAACTT
The DNA here is from genome assembly GCF_964271855.1 of Acomys minous. Taxonomy (NCBI): domain Eukaryota; kingdom Metazoa; phylum Chordata; class Mammalia; order Rodentia; family Muridae; genus Acomys; species Acomys minous. Next base: position 105,888,005 of record NC_140489.1, on the reverse strand, counting down.
TAGTTGAGGCTTGCCCACCCCAGGGGCTTTATGCCAGGGACAGCAGAGATGTGACTCTCAGATCTTATAAAAGGGGAGAGAGTATCAAAATGTTCTGGAACTGATCATTTTCCTCTTTCTCACCAGAAGGAAGGGACTTCAGGCATCTTTCTAGAGATAGTCATGGCACATAACACAGAGTCTCAAGCGGAGACCTCCGTGATCAAGTTCAAGAATCAGGACTTCCGCTCCTTACGCGACCGTTGCCTGAGCCGGCATCAGCTGTTCGTAGATGATGCGTTCCCTGCTGAGGCATCTTCCATAGGCCAGAAGCTGCTCAAGGGAAAGCACCTTTCCAAGTTGGAGTGGAAGCGACCACAGGTGAGTGAGCCCCATTGGGAACTCAGCAAGCTCGACGAATCTGGGAGCGGTGGGTCACGGCATCACCCAGTGAAAAGGGGATGGTCCAGCTTCAAACCGAACAGGAGAGGAAGTACGATGCCTCTGGTTTCCCTGCTGCGGTCTTATGGCCAGCCCAAGGGGTGAGAAGGTTTGGCCAAGCCTCCTAAGTCGGTTCTAATAATGACCTCGCTGGTACATTAGAAGGTCTCAGTCCTATGACTGGAAAAAACGGCATGTCATGGTTGTGGAGCCTGTGCTGGCTGGTCTCTAGGGTCTCTCCACCTCCTTAATTGAGCCCATCTATCAGCCTGTCACCCTTTATTCTCTTCAGGTTTCAGTGTCTTTATGCTCCTTTCTTCTTACCTACTAGAATTGGCTCAAAAGGAATATATCATGTCAGTCATTTATACTGTAGGATGAATTTAAATAATTGCTTTGCCTCTCTCTTTTATAATCACTGTCTTAGTCTTGTAAAGGCTTGGTCATCCATAAAAGGACTTCAGACATCACAAACACCTGTGAGATCAGGGTGGTGGTGCAGGGCAGCAGTTGAATCACACTGACCTCCCCCACCTCGGCAGATGGCCACCAACTCTACCTTGCAGCAAGGTGAGCCCTGGTGGTGTTGAGAACTATCTCAAGTTTAAAGCATGAAGCTCTCTGGCTAACAACTCAGTGGACAGAAGTTTCCCACGGTCTCCTCAGGAGTCTTACAAATGCGAAGGCGCTAAATGGGAAATGTTTTGGGGTGCCTCACGCTGCCTCTTCGTGCCCCCCCAAAAGCTGCCAGCGCAGCCTAAAACAATAAAATAGTGCGGAGTCTAGAAAGTAAATGACAGCAACAGTTCTCAGGCACCACTGACATGCCAAGCACTGTACTAGGCACACTGAGTGAGACCAGACCAGGCTGTACTGAACGGTAGTTTCTGATGATGCCCCGGAAAGGATGGGAGGCCCCACAGTGCAAGAGAACCCAACACACTGAGCTCTGATGAGGAAACTTTTTGCCTTAGCCGGGACAGTTGTGTCTCTGGGGAAGGAAAGAGCCAATGGAGGCCTGGTGGGGGCTACTTCAACGAAGCATTAATAAGTCTTGTATGGTTGGTCCAACCAGCCCTTGGCACAGTCCTTGGTTATGGATGTCCTCTCTTTGTCTTTACCACCTACCGAGGTGGACAAGTCTATTTAAAAAAAAAATCTGAAGGGTCACTTTCCCTCCTCTGTTGTTTTGAACAGTTGAGACTCATTTAGAAAGTTTCCCTCTCGAAGGTGCTGAGCGATCTATGTGAGGCCTTCTTTATAGTGCTGAGAAATGTATAACACTCCTATTTGGAAAGGGCTGAGGGTGTCTTAATTCTCAAATTCCATCAACATCTCAACTTGTGATATCTTTGAGGAGCAAGGAGAAACTGAGGCAAGTAGAAATGACTCCTACAGAATCAGACCAGGAATCTAAAGTAAAGGCAGCTAGAAGCCTGTTCATTTTCCCATCATGCTTCACACCTAGGCACTTACCTATATGCTGTTAGAGGTTATTGTTCATTTCAGCGTATGTCCTCAAACAGCATAATTCTTAATGTGTTCCTTTCCAAACTTAGCAATTTTTGTATCTATATAATGATTTCTAAAGCCTTCCATATAATTTATCTTACTTGCAGCATTTATTTATTTATTTATTTATTTATTTATTTTGGTTTTTCGAGACAGGGTTTTTCTGCGTATCCCTGGCTGTCCTGGACTCACTTTGTAGACCAGGCTGGCCTTAAACTCAGAGATCCACTTGCCTCCTCCTCCCAAGTGCTGGGATTAAAGGCGTGCACCACCACTGCCTGGCGCCTTTATGTTTTTTAATGTTACAAGAAAGAAAACAGGTTCACACAGGTAATATAGATTGACTGAGGTCACATGATTAGGGAGGGAAGAGGCCAGGAGTTAGATTAAGACTCCCAAAGCCGTATGCTATACTTTCCCCACATGAACTTTCATGTCTAACAAGGGTTTGCTAGAATTTAGAGGAATAAAGAAATGAACGGGTGGGTAGGTGACTGTCGACAACTGACTGGTTCAGCTTTCAAGGTCATATGTACAAAAGAGAAATCTTGTGTTGACCAATGTCCCACGTAGGCTTGCAAAGAGAAAATTCCAGATACACATTTCGTCACTACTGTGGAATCCCTGACTCCTGTGACTTTCAGGTGTGGCTATGCCGAAGGCTCTGCGTAGAAGAGCCACACCAACCTGGCCCAGGCCTCATAATATCAGGCTAAGCTGCACATGATGTTATAGTTTTACGCTTTTTGAGTGATTTTTAAAACTGTCATGGGGGAACCGTCATTAATCCCATCCTGCAGATAAAAATGGAAAGGGAATAGCATGATCAGTCTAAAGTCACACCACTAGCCAATCCAAGAGCTAAATGCCTGGCCACACAATATATTGTCCTCTATAAGGTGTCATTGTGAACTCGTGTTTTATGTTGTATTTTTGGCTTTGGTTGCCACTGATGTTTTATGCACCGTTAGATTCTCTAACCTCAATATGATCCACAAGGCACCCACCTCTCCATACGGCTGACCTTTCTGCTCCTAGACAACCTCTCCATCCCATTTCATAGGTGGAAAATAATGGGGATGAAAACTGGACCTGCACCATACTACATATGATTACTTGCAATACTTAGTATCTAGCATTTTATAAGTACTTAGTAAACACTAGCTATTGTTTCTGTGATCCCTCGATGTTCTTGGGCTTTCAGAGTGCAAGAATTTCAGTTTCAACCCTTAGACAAAAATCAGCAAATGTTTCCAGGGAGAAACACAGGTTGGAGAAAACCATTAGGGACTAAGTGGCTGCAGGGGAAAGATGTGCAGAGTACATTTCTTCTCCTGTTCTGAATCCCAGCTCTATTCTCACAGTCAAGCCTCCCTATAGCTTGCTTGATGCCTCTCCATGGTTCTGATTGGTTCACCCAAACTTGTTCCAAGATGCCTTAGCCCATCTCCATGCTCTAGACTGTTCTAGACACTGGGGGAACTCCATATGGAGGCAACTGCTAAGCCATAATGTTATTCTTCATGGCGTATCCATCCAAGCTTAGCAGATTCAGCAATAACCTACAAGTCAGGGGCTGAAACCCTGGCTCAGTTCCTGGGCCTATCATAGAAAAGTTGTTTCATAGCCATAACTCCCTTTCTGTCTCCCTCTTTCCCTTCCCCTACTGCTTCCCTTGTTGATGGTCCAAATACCTGACATAGGCAACTTAAGGAAGGAAGGCTTTATTCTGACTGATGTTTAAGGGTATAGTCCATCATGACTAGCAAGGCATGGCAGCAGGGACAGAAGGTGGCTGGCCACATCATGTGTGTAGCCAGGAAGCAGAGAGAGAGGATGCTGAGGTGTATCTCCCTTTCTTCTTTATATTCACCCCAGAACCCTAGCCCATGTGATGGTTCCACCCACACTGGGGGTGAGTCTTTCAACACTTTTTAAAGATTGATTGATTGATTGATTGATTGATTGATTGATTATGCATGTAGTGTACACCTGCAGGCCAGAAGAGGGCACTAGATCTCATAATAGATGGTTGTGAGCCACCATATGGTTGCTGGGAATTGAACTCAGGTCCTCTGGAAGAGCGGACAGTGCTCTTAACCTCTGAGCCATCTCTCCAGCCCCGAGTCTTCCAACATTAATTAACATAATCTAGACCACACCTCATAGACTCCACCCAAACTGATGATGGCTCTCCCCACTTTAAGTAGTGCAATCTAGAAACCCCCCACCCCCGCAGATATGCCCACAGGCTTGTTTCCATGGTGGTCCTAAATCCCACTGGAGTTGGCGGGCAAGGCCAGCCATCACACCTGCATTTCTTCCGCTCCCCTAACAGTGACTCCAATCTGGTTTCTGCTGAAATAGTGTTGAAGGGGAATGCTTCTCGCAGCCTAACTCACTCTGCTTTTCTTTAAGGAATGTTCAACCTCGCTCCTCCCTTCAACTTAGACTCTGCAGGAGCCTGTGCCCTTGTAAGGAGAGAATGTGAGGACTCATCATTCTTAATGTTCCTTATAGCCTCTGCTCTCAGGAAGCAGTAATGGCAAGAATTAAACATGGGGTGCGTGTGTAATGCATTCTCTAAATTAAATTTGGTGCTTAGATGGCCCCCTTTCAGGGGGATTTTTATCCTGTGGGTAATAGTAATAAATCCCACTCACTGAGCATGTACATAGTTGAGTTATTATGTCAGTGCTTACATGCAACTTGTCACTTAGTGACCCTCACAGCCCTGGAAGGCGGATGGGGTCTTCATTCTCACCACATGGATCAGCAGTGCCCTGTAGCCCTTTCTGCAATGATGGAGGTGCTCATTCTGCTCTGCTCATCACCATGGGCACTAGTCAAATGTGTCCACTGAGCACTTGCAGTGTGGTCACCATGACCAGGAGATGCAAAGTTTAATGTTGCTTTAATGTGTTTCTCAACATTCCTAATGCTACGGCCCTGTAATGCAGTTCCTCACGTAGTGATTCCCAACTGTAAAATTATTTCATAACTGCTTCCTCACTGTATTCTGATACTGTTAGGAATCATAATATAAATATCTGATATCCAGGATATCTGTTATACCACCCCCCAAAGGAGTCATGAGCCATAGGATGGGAACCACTGGTCTTAATGAGCATGCTATCATAGTAGACAGCATGGAAGGGAAGATGGTAATCTTCACATTGTTACAGTATTAATAGACCAAGGGGTTGGAATGCCATGTTTGATGCCATTCAGGGAAAAAAATAATAATCTATTTCTCTATGAAAGAATGAGTTACATGCCTCAAGTATGCTCTCTAATAGGTACTTGGAGCTCAGCTCAAAGCCTTACTGTGGGCCCAGTCTGTGGTCACTTTAAAACAATGCGTCTTCTGGCCCAGGGAATGACTTCTTCACATAGTCAGGGTAATTTTGGATGGGGTCATTCACTCACAAGAAGTGACTCACCAGAATGTATTATTCAGGAAAGGAAGAGGAAAAAAAAAGGGTGGATATCTAAATGTGGGGTAAATTGTGAAGATATTCTATCATGTAACAGGTGACAGAAGGTACCAGAAGTAATTGTGTCAACAGTCAATTACCACTGAACAAAACAAACAAACAAACAACTTTGATGCCAACACATCAGAATTCTCTTAGAAAAACAGGAAAGGAATTATATTACCACCAGTCTATGGAAAAGCCTACCCACCCTCTGGAAGGGCTGACTGACAAGATGATGAGTCCATTTGTTACAGACTGAGTACAAAGTGCTCCCACAGGCTTATGTGCTGAATGGCAGCTGATGGCAGTATTTTGGATGATTCTGGAAGTGTTAGGAGGTGGAGCTTAGTTGGAGGAAGCAGGTCATTGAGGGACATGCCTCTGAAACTTGGACCTGGTCTCCAATCCCTGGTCTGTTCTCTACTTCCTGTCCACCATGCAGTGGACAGTCTCCTCCAAAACACCATGTCACTACACGATGTTACAACTAACAGTATCAATAAACCAACTTCCCAAACTATATTCTAGAACAAATCCTTCCTCTTCTAAGTTTTCCCTAGGTTATTTTAGTCACAGCACAAAGGGTAGCTACTTACTATACATGCTCTCTTACACAAGACCAGTACTTTGTGTGAGAAATTCATGAAGAGTCTTCAAAGAAAATACCTTGCAGCAAATGCTCTTATACTGTGATGATACCTCTAAAGATGATAGGAAACAGTGATACCATGTCTGATAGGATGTTTGCCAAGACTTGCATTACATGGGTTTCTTACATTTCTAATGTAACAGAGAGTAACCCAAACTTGGCCAGGACAAAGGGACCTACAGCGAAGACCTAAGTTACTATGATTGCTTAATTAGGAAATTACTTAGATGATTATTGATGGCTTATGTATTATTCAGATTGCCCACATACCCAACAAAATCTATTATATATATGTGTGTGTGTGTGTGACTCTATATAGCACTGATATATAATTATATATTTCCAATGGACTTATCAACATTTGTATTAATGTTATTTAACCTATCTATAACCTATTGATGTATTTATGAGGAGAAATTTGTTACAAAGTATTGGCTCATGTAGTTATGGAGGCTAAGTAAGACCATGACATGCAGTCTGCCTCCTAGAGACATAGGAAAGACTTACATCGGGGTGGAGGTGGGGAGGTAGGGGGGCTGAGAGCCAGGGAAACCACAAGTGTGATTCCCAGTCTGGGACCAGGAAGAATTCATTTTGTCATTTCAATCTGAGAACAGGTAAATTCTTTTCCCCGTTTGTTATAGTCAAGCATTTGATGGATTGATCAGATTGGATTGGGTGTTCCCCACCCACACTGGTAGGGTAGACTGCGTTACTGAGTCCACCAATTCAAATATGAGACTCACCCACCTCTTCTTTGACAAACACACCCAGACAGAATATTTACCAAATAAATGACTCCCTATGACACAGTGAAACTGACACATTACATTAACTACTACAGCTTCCTTTGCCATACCTAACATTCCTAAGCCCTCAGAGACAGTCTGTCAAGCTGGGACAGACTGTAGCTACGGGGGTGTTGGGAGAAGAAGAGAGCCCCATGGGAGCAAGCCGACCTGGAACATACCTTTAAACTTCTCTGAGCCTGGTTCCTCGCCTGGATGGGCCTCAGTGGTACCCCAGCATTACCATCGGGTTAGAATGCTACCTCTGCCTGACCTCCTGATTCACAAGTGAGGAAGGCAGGGTGCCATAGCCTTGGGTCTACAGAGCTACAGCTGATTCTGAGTCACCATCAGGTGGAAGTTCAGCACGGACCTGTTGCTGTATCTTATCACAATAACTTCCCCAGGGCCCTGGCTTGCCAAGCCCACCTGCGAGTCCATGGCTCTCCCGGGCCCGGACCTTGCTCTTTCTCGGCTAGTTACACATGTATGGGCCTTTTCTCCAGGAAGCCACTGAGTAACATCCTCACACTTCTTCTCGCCTTTGCTCTCCAGCTGAGGGTTGAGGTTCTAGGGCCCAACACAGGCATGGGGCCGACCCTTAGGGGACAGGAGGTGGAGATACAGTGCCCACCTCTGATGCAGTCAGCCCCAACGTTTCCATGAAAACTTGATGTTGGCTATTGATCTGGCGTTTATTTTGTCCCTAACTGGCTCCTTTTTTTTTTTTTCTTATAACTTCCAAAATTTTAGTAACAGGTTGTGTGGTTATCAAATGCTTTCATAGCACTTAGCACAAGACTTTAAGTGTTTGCAGTTTTCATTCCTACTGAGATTCCTACTTGGTGATAGTAAGTTAGTCTAAGTCAGTCTGGTTTATGATGTCAGCATGCATGCATGTGCGTGTACATGTGTGTGTGTGTGTGTGTGTGCGCGCGCGCGCGCACACATGTGAGTATGTATTTACTCTCATGTACATATGACTTCACTGGCTTCTTAACTGGCAGTACAGTTCTTTTTTTTTTTTTTTCTTAACACTGAAACTGTAAATGACACAGGACACATTTATCCCCTGTGAGAGAATTCAGCAGGAAGATTACACAGTTGGGTATATGAGGATGATAGTCTTCTAAATCTTAGAAATATTGACCAAGGCTATTGATTTTGGGGTGTTATTTACTAATTCAGTCATTTTGTCATGAATTTTTCTCAGAAAGTTATTAGTACTTTTAATTGATCAGCATAAAAATTTCTGCTGTGCTTTTATATTTCTAAAGCCCATTTTTTATTTCTAATTTTATTTGGGTTTTGTTAGCATATTTATCAAAAGTCGATTCTATGTAAAGCCACTATCCTGAGCAGAACGATTTATTTACTTTATTATTCTTGCTGTGCTTCTGGCTTATTTTATAACGTACAGGTTATTTTCTTTATCACTTCCTTCCTCCCACTTTTGTCCCTTTCTTTCTATTATCTATGAATTGATTGCTTAATTTATGTTTGATTCTGTCTTGTTTAATAATGAATGCATTCGAGGCTACGGTTTGTCTATGAGCATAGCCATTTTAATTTCACAGCTATCACACAGGAGAAAGGAATCAATAGTTATTGAACACACACCCCGTCAGATGCTGTGTTAAGTGTTCCACATCCTTCCTCATTTGCAAGATGGAAGGACTCATCCTTGCTTGGTGAGCCTGCAGGGGATGGCCTAGGAGCCCAGCAGCTAGCGCTCACTCAGTGGGAGTCTTGCAAACGGTGGTCATCCCCCTCTGAGAGTCTGAGTCTCTCAGCTGTCCCTATATTTTGTTGCCATGTTGCACATGAGGAAACTGACCTGCAGCAAAGAAGGAAGTGTTCAAGGTCTCCAGGTTACCTGAGAAGCAATGTCAGGGCAAGATTCGATATGCAGTCTGTCTGCAGGACTTTCCAGGCGCCCCACCCTCCTGTGTGAATCACTGGAACACAACATCAGAAGAGCTGAGCCATAGATAGAACTCAAGTATGGGCCATGCTCTTGTCCCAAGCCACTGTGGTCTCCGCCAGGTCCTGTGATATGTGTATACATGTGTGCACGTATGTGTATGGCTCATAGGCGTACATTTGCACATGGAAGCCAGAGGGCAACTTCAGCTCTCATTCATCCTTAGGTACCATTCTCCTTGATTTTTACAGTAAGGTTCTCACTTTTTGTTGTTGTTGTTTGTTTTGGAGACAGGGTTTCTCTGGGTAGTCCTAGCTGTCCTGTACTTTCTTTGTAGACCAGGTTGGCCTCAAACTCACAGAGATCCACCTGCCTCTGCCTCCTCAGAGTACTGGGATTACAGGTGTGCGCCACCATTCCTGGGCCTCTCTCACTTTTACCTGAAGTTTGCTAAGGAGGCCAGGCCAGTTGGAGAGAAAGCTCCAGGAATCTGCCTGTGTCTGCCTCCCTAGTTCTGGGTTCCACCCACATCTAGCTTTTATATATATATATATGTATATATATATATATATTTCATCTATGTTTATTTATTTTATATTTTTAATGTTGAAAGTATAATTTCCCCTCCCTCCCTCTAATGCCTCTCAAATTCCTCTCCTTTATCTCTCAAATTTGTTGCCTTTTTCCTAAAATATAAATGTAACTTAATCAGCCCATATAATATATACTTATCTATATATAAGTGACAATACTCATATGTGTATGACTTTAGGGCTTACTATTCTGTATTGCATAAACAACTGGCGGGCTCTTCCCTATATAAGACTATTTCTCCTGCTCTTATCATTCTTTGGTCCTCTGTGGTGTTTTTGAGACCTCGTGAACTTTCCCCCTTCGGTGTCAGCATGTCTATTGCTACCATCACTGTTCAGTTTATGATTAGGCAGCCATATTAAGGAGACTTCATAGGTGTCATTCTAGGAGACATGATGTCACAGTGAACTTCCTGTTCTTCGGGCTCTTTCCACCCCCTCTTCTGCAACCATCTCTGAGCCTTAGGTGCAGGCATTATGTTGCAGATGTACCCCTTGGAATTGGACAGCTCCACACGATCTCTTGTTTTCTGCATTTTAACCAGTTGTGGCTTTCATTAATGGTCTACATCTGTTGAGAAGAGAAGTTTCTCTGATGAGAACTGAGACCTACACTTATCTCTGGGTGTAAGAACAAATATTTACAATGCAGTTAGGGACAGCGCTGGTTTAATAAAGTGGTGGTTGGAGGTTCTCTTCTGAGATCCCTGACCTCATCAGCCCTGAGGAGTGCATTGGCTAGGTTTCAGGTACCAGGCGTGTTTTCTCTCCCATTGAGCTAGACTTTAACACAGGGTCTACCAAACTCAGACAATAAGGCTTGCTTGAAAGGCAAGTATTTTACCACCAAGCTATCTCCCCAGGCTTCTGCTTCTGTTTTCAACTTCTATAACTGGAGAAATGGGACTGGATGTCTTTATGCAGATAGCAGAATGCCGTTAAGACCTGTAGTTCTTTTCCCAATAGAAGTGACACTCTGTGGTCACTGAAGTACCCCCACATTGTTTTAAAACCAGTTCCAGAGCCAAATGCATAAGACCATGGCCCCTCAGGGCAGTTTTTTTCTGATTGTGTGAATTGGAGAGATTTCCAAGTACACCCTGCCCATGGTTTATAACAGAGGGTCATATAGTAGAGCCATACTGTGCCTCTCTGGAATTTGATGGTGTCAGTTCATTGTTGACAAAGCAAGTGAAGGCTGGCAGGAAGATGCTTTTGCTTGAGAAAATGCAGGGAGGTGTGCCTTTGCCTGTCCTTGGTCCACGGTCTCACCAGGAACCCCTAGCAGTGCATGAAGAATGGTAGGTAGGGTTATATATGGTGTAGGTCTCTGTCCTACATAGGGCTACTTGGCCCCTGATCTCTGGGGATTTATGTGTCCATGTGAAAGGAAACAATAGCAGAACAATTGCCAATATATGTAAATATATATAGTAGAAGAGCCGCATAGAGAGGTCACCGAGAAAAACCCCATGGACTCTGAAATAGGATCCATGGTTTTACTCCAGTGTGTCCTAAAAGTACCTGGGGATCCCCTTAGTAACTCTCATAATATCCACATTTGCTAAGAGTCCTCCAAACTCACCCAGATGCTGTCATACTTTCCCTCTTCTGTGGCAGGCAAGTGGGAGGCAGGGCTAGAGGCCAGAGAAGAAGAGAGTTCTCCCAGGCTCAGTCTGCAAGTATGTGAGCTGTGGGCAAAGACCTCGGTAGCCTAAAGCTTGCGTCCTGTGTAGCATGTGAGTGGACTAGACTCTAGACTCTAGAGTTGGAAATAGTGAAGCTAGTTTCTGGGGTATGGTGTTTCCCTAGAAAAGCTTTACTCAGATAAATAAATAAATAAATATTTAAAAAGCTGTAGTCCTGATACTTCTCAAAGTCTCATCTGAAGAATGGGCCCTATTCACTTTTATTTGTTTATAACATTCTAATAAAACACAGGCTTGTTGGGAGCAGCCCAACTGACTGTTTGATATAAGGATCTTCAGGGCTTATTTATGAAGTTTCCTTGTGCAGTTTCTTTGTGCGTTTATTGCCCGTCTTGTCAGCTACACACACGCCTTTGACACCTGCTTCCCTGAGAGCAATAAAACCTGCAGAACAAAGCAAAGTTTCCTAATTCATATTTTAAGCACCTATTTAAGAATTAGTCCCTATCCCTCAAAGGCAAAGTGAACGATGTCGTTGATCCCACACCGACATAAAAAGGGATGAAAGAAGCCGGGCGTGGTGGCACAGGCCTTTAATCCCAGCACTCAGGAGGCAGAGGCAGGCAGATCGCTGGGAGTTCGAGGCCAGCCTGGTCTACAAAGTGAGTCCAGGACAGCCAAGGCTACACAGAGAAATCTTGTCTTGAAAAACAAAAACAAACAAACAAACAAAAGGGACGAAAGAAGCTTATAGTTTTTCATTGTCTTTTGTAAGGACTTATCAGAGGGCCCCCCTCACTTCATCCTGGAAGGTGCAAGCAGATTTGACATCCAGCAAGGAAAAGCAGGTAAGAACTCCAGAGCTCACATCCCAGCCTTTTGCCTTGGTCTTCACACAGGAATCATTGTCTTAAACCACACTCTTAGGTGTCTATCAGCTACGAGCCTGTAATCTGCCTGTTGGGGTTTCCCCTGACTGGAGAAAGGGGCCCGCGGAGGGTATCTTTGTGATTTCTGCTCTGAGCATAGTGATTGGCCTGAAAGAGCCTTTAGGAAGTTGATGGTGTTGGCAGTGAAGGAAAGAGAGGGAGAGGAAGGAAGCGTATTTAGAAGGGCTCACACTGATAACCTATGGAGAAGGTCAAGGCTGCTCATCCTCAAGGGGAAGTAGAAAAAAGTCCCGCCGGGTCTAGCAAGTCCTGTGCATAGAGACAGGCAGGGCAAACGTTCGCAAAGAAACAAACAGGTGTGTTTTCTGTAGCTGTAAAAAGTACCATTGCTGATTCTCTTCATTAGTTTAAAAAAAATATGCTGTGACGTCAGCCCTAGCCAACTCTAGGAAAAAGAATCAGGGAGCCAGTTGCCAACGTCTAACTGGGGCTTCCCTGGCATTCCTCGTCAGACCACGCCACGCCCCCTGCCCCCCAATACCTTTACCATCAGCATTCTCACCTCTTCCCCATCTTGCTTGGAGCTGACTCAGTAAATTTTCTTCCCTCAAAGGGCAAAAATCTAGTATGGGTTGACCATCCTCAGCTCAAAACCTCCCAACTGTTAACTGTTCCAAACTCTGAAATGTTTTGAGTACTACATGTCATCACAATAAGAAAATTACCCATCTGATCTCACATGACAAGTCACAGTCAAAACACAAGTGTGAAAAAAGAAGGCTTACGATGACCTCCAGTCTGAATACGTGAGAATGATGTATGTGACACATAAAGGAATGCACATTTAGATTTGAGTCGCATTCCCGTGATCATTTATTGTGTATGTGAAAACAGTCCACGATTTAAATTTATTTGAAAATGTTCTGGTATCAAAATTTTCAGATCTATATTTACTCTGTATTCATAGAAAGATTTGGTAACTTTGGTATCCTGGGCCTGTAAAACTTAGGGTGGGATTTCCAGGTGTAACCACTTGCCTCCACGCTTTCATCCCTCCCAGGAGACTGCTGGTTCCTGGCAGCACTGGGCTCCCTGACCCAGAACCCTCAGTGTCTGCAGAAGATCCTGATGGACCAAAGCTATGATTCACACCAGTATGCTGGGATTTTCCGGTTTCGGGTATGTGCACCACAGATGCATTCCTTCTAAGGTGGGAAACTCTTCCTTAGTCATGAATAGTCTAATGGTCTGGGGGCCTGAGATGAAAGCGACATCTGTATTTCAGTTACACTTCTTCCTCCAAAACATGGTTCTGATGTTTTTTATGGCCCTGGTTTTTTGTTTATGGTATAGAGAAGATGAGAGCTGAGATATGTGCATGGAAATTGAAATGGTAGAAAGGGGATGTAGAGGAGTCTTTTGGGCGTATGCTGAGGGGTATATAAGAATTGGTGGAAGAGCCGCTGACCTAGCAAACCCTAAGGTGATGACCATTGAGCACTTGCCTCTTATTCCTGTACCACGCCATGACATTCATGACAGGAGTGAGAAAACCGCAGCATCTGGGAGGATAAGTCCCACTTCATTATTCATTCTTCTTTTCTCAAATACTTTGGTAATCCTTGCACATTTCTCTTCTATGGGAGTTTTAAAATAATTTTGTCTAATTAAACAGAAAAGCCACAGTGATGTAGAATGGAACAGCATGTAATTTATGTATTAATTTGGAAAAATTACATTTTTATTGTTTTAATTATTCCTTTCCAGAGACACAGTATATCTTTTTATTTATTCAGAACTGATTTTTATGCCTGCCCATAAAATGTTACAGTTATGCTTTCATATTGGTGAATTTTTCATGTTTCTTCTTGGTAAATTTGTTCTCAAATATTTCACAACTGTATAGCCAGTGTGAACTTCCTTTGGCTTTTGTCCCCTACTTTCCAAGTAGATGTTGCTGGAAAAAGAGTAAAACAGCCACCTATTTCATAGTGAGCTTTCTGGACACCTCACCAAATTCTCTCTCCTTTCTCTCTCTCTCTCTCTCTCTCTCTCTCTCTCTCTCTCTCTCTCTCTCTCTCTCTCTCCCTCCCTCCCTCCCCTGTGATTGAATCTGGACTATTTTAGTTACCTAATAATATGATCTTGAAGCAGGTAGAGTTGTTTCTCTTCCTTTAACGTCCATAGTCATTATCTTGCTCTTTTGCCTTGCCTCAGCCATTGAAGCAGAGTGGCAAGAGTCAAACTCTTACCCCCTGTGGTTTGTAGTCAGGGGCTATCCTGATGCCATCAGCTCCAGTTTGCCAAGAGTTTCATTAGGATTTGTGTGCCTGTGTCATGTCTGAAGTTATTTTATGTATTGTGTTATTTCTAATCATGTTTGAGTTATACTATCTTTGTAAAGTCAACTATTACACCTTTGGATATTTGAAATAATTTGAGTAATGTTTGCTAATCAAACATTCAGCGAAGTCGACAAAAAAAGAAAAGTATAATAGACAACAGTTAAATCACCTCACTCCATCTCTTTTTAAAACAGGACTTTTAAAAAACCTCTTCTTTTGTATTCTGCAGCTATTAATTGGTTTGCATAACTTGTTTCTCTTGGAGTTATTTCTTTTTTAATTTATTTTTGAGATGATATAATTACAACATTCCTCTCTTTCCTTTCCTCCCTTCAAACTCTCCCGTATATCCCTCCTTGGTCGCTAACAAACTCATGGCCTCACTTTTCATTATACACACACACACACACACACACACACACACACACATACACACACACACATACACACACACATACACACACACACATACACACATACATACACACACACATACACACACACACACATACACACACACACACATACATCACACACACACATACATAACCTGCTCCATCTATTTAATGTTGCTTACTTGTACAAGAACTACCTTTCAGTGTATCCGAAGGCACCGTGCAAACTTCCAACGGAGGGAGGCAACCAACAGTCCTACCCAGCTCTGGTGCCTATGAACCATAACACTGCCCAGCATGGCACAGTAACTCTAAGGGTGTAATTGTGGCAGGCACACCTTGGTGGTAACCAACAACTCTCTGATTGGACTTAAACCTTCTCAACAAGAGAGTAACCACAGGTGATGCTGGAAACCTAGCTAGCTAATCAGTGCTAGTGAAGTCACTTATCTTGGAGCAGAAACTGCAACCACCGCTTGATTAAATCAGCACAATTCCTAACAGCAATCTGAACAGTTGTCCTTATACCCACAGGCGACTAGAGTTACTTATTAATATTTATGCTTTACCCGAAAACCTGTTTCCCAGTACAAAGTCTTAAAGCCCTCGTGGGATTCTCTGATGGTTCGTCTACTATATTGTTATGTGTGGGCCAGCAAGATGTTTCAGCAGGCATGGGCCAACTGAGCCTGATGGCTTGTGTTCAAGACCCAGAACCTATAGGGTAGAAGGATAAAATGAAGTCCAGCATAGTCCTCCAACCTCCCCATATCTTCAAGCACAACTACACACTCTCAAGTCTCTGTCTGTGCTTTAATTATCAGTCTCACTTTCACTGATACGGGCATTTCTTTTTTTTGCAAGAAACATTCAATACTCATTGCTTGACAGCCTCTCCCACTCTCGCTCCTTTTTTCCTTGGGGTTTTGTTCTATTTCAGTTCACCAGAGAGAAGTAGTCCCTTGCATAATTTCCTCAAGCTGCATGAGAATTTATCTGATCTCAGTGAGAGAATCTGGCTTTGATCAGATTATCCTGTCACATTCCTTTTCCTCAAAATTCCCACTGTCCCCTCGTCTTATAATTTCCATTGCTGTAGAAAAGTCTAGTGTTAGTAGACTTTACATGTAGCATGTGCTGTCAAACCACAGGTCTCTACCTGGTTGTCTCTCTTGGGAGTTCAGAAATTTCTCTAGAATACATTTGGATGTGTATAATTTTACAAATACTCTCAGGGGATGGAGAGATGGCTCAGCAGTTGACAGCACATACTGATCTTACAGAGGACCTGAGTTCAGTTCCTACCATCTACCTTGAATGGCTTCAACCATCCATATTACTCCAGCTGGGAAACTGATGCCATCTTCCGGTCTCTCTGGACACCTGCACTCACACATATATACACAGATACATCTATATGTATAATTTAAATTTAAAATATAAACTAAAAGAAATAGTCTTGGGCAAGGGAGATGGCTCATTCAGGCCAGTAGACAAACACAGACAAACATAGAGACATATACATGCACATATACAGAAACATATACAAGTACAATCCACACATACTCTTTGTTGAAGGTAAGTGAGACATTTGGCCTCAAGGACACCTTCTTTCATTGCTAGCTTTCATTCCATCATTGCTGTTCCTTATTTTTATTCGGTTGCCCACTTCCCAAAATCTAACTAGGCAAGGCTAGATCTTCTGACAGGCTCGTTAGTGACCCTGGTACTGATCGTGATCCAAAGACCATCCCAGGGGCACTGTAGGCCATCCAGAAATGAGCATAGGCTCATCATAGGACCACAAGCATTGCTGGGCCATGCCTTGAGTGGTTAGGCTAGCCAGAGACCCAGCCTGACACACTCTGCCTTTCTATGTGACAGAGAAAGTCAGTTGTACCAGGATCTTCCCTTCATAAGATGACTCTGAACTCTGCATTTATCCTAAGTCCAATAAGCTGTATTCTGTCCTCAGGACCCACATGGTGAAAGGAGAAAGCTGACTCCTACAAATTGTCCTCTGACCTCCACACACATGCTGTGGCACACGTACACACATACGCATGTGCACGCACGCACGTACACACTCACACATGCACAAGCAAACACATGTAGTAGAACTTCTCCAGTATCAGCTACACTGCTGATGTCTGCAGGTCTCTTCCTGTCACTGTGAACTTGGACTCCACTTTTAGAAACACACAGTGCCTAGGCATCTCAGACGCTTTGCCCAGAAAAAAAATTCATATTTCCCTGATGGCCAGATGATATTGGGGAAATGGCACCACCTGCATGGCTTTTGAAGGGTTTAAGCACTGTCCATATGTCTGTCTTCTTCACTCAGGAAACATAGGGCATTGCTGCACTCCTGACCTTCAATCAGTTTGCTTTTTTGTCTTTGTAGTATATTATTTATGCATATGTATCAATACAACAGCAGCAGCAATCTTACCTGGTGTTCTCCTTGCATAGAGAAAGCATATTCGATCAGTCTTTACTAGTGAGGAAAGAATGATGTGAGTGATTTCTAAGATAGAGCTGGCCATAATAGTTCCCCTGTCCGAGGGCCTTCTGGGTGCTAAACAAAACAGCCGTACAATTCTATAAATCGTAGACCGTCAAACCACACCGTCTGATTCCTAGCTTAGCCTCCTAGGTAATCCTTTCATCTTTCCATCATTTGCCAAAGGGGAAACCGAGTCAAGGTAAAGTAAGTGCTTTGCCACAGTAGCTTTTATTAGGTGATAAGAGGTAAAACCAAATTTCAGGCACAGTTCTCCCAACTGGACATTACCCACTCTATGTTTCCCCACCTCACTCTGAAGTTTAAGTGGCCTTCGTGTCTGCCCTCTGGAAGCTGCAGTTAGTTTCCTTGTCGGCTCTCAATAGCATCCCTATTTCCTGAACTTTACTGCCTACACAGCTTCCTGGTTGCTCCGAGAGGAACATTCATCCTGTTGGGCCAGAGCCAGCTGCAGTTCCCTGGCTTGTTAATGGCCACAAACACATCTTTTTCTTGTTTCCACTGACATCTCAGTCTCTGTTTCTACCTCTGCTCTGATAGTGCGTCCTCGGGTGGGTGCAACGGCCCTCAGACATGGCATCCAGCTGCAGAAAGGGTGGTGTGAGTGAGTGTGATCTCACATCTGCCCCCTTTAGCAAAGTTCACCTGGAGGAGACTACCTTCCTCCAGCTCAGCCCTGAACTGGAAGTCCTGATGCTCCATCCAGCCCAGTGGAAACCAACAAAGAGATGTAGAAGCCTGGCTTTGTAGTGAACGTTCCTCATTTGCTGATGTCCCCGGGTGAACCATTTACGGTTGAATACTAAAGATGAAAGCAGTCTGCTTTGGAGAGGAACATCTGGTTCATTTGTGCTCTTAGCTGTAAGAGCGCCGGGGCAGCTTCATTTCTCTATTATAACAGCAAGGCCAGTGTGACATGAGGACAGAAGAGGCCAGAGTCAGGCTGTCACTGCTCAGTCCTCCTGAGCCAGCCACATCATGCTGCCCCCACCCCCCGCCTCCGCCCACTGTGTCTTCATCATTTGAGGTGCATTTGCAATATGCCTGTCCATGCTCCCTTCCTGCAGCTTGCGGCTCCAGGTCGGCTGTGCTGCCCTGTCACAGCCCCGCATCTGCCGCTCTTCTCCTTGTTTAACATATGCTTCCCCTGCCGCCCTGCACTTGCAAAATAGGTCTGGAGTCTCCTGTGTCTATTTGAAGCTCACAAAGGATATGTCAAAAATAAGGCTATAGTTAATTGAAAAACTGAAGTAGACTCCCATCACCACCACCACCACCACCACCACACACACACACACACACACACACACACACACACACACACACAGACACTTTTTTCCTTCCTGGAGTTCCCTGAGCTACATGCCTTGTTTTCTTGATTTGTACCTCATTTTTTTTCCTTTGTCATTAGAGATGACAGGTATATGTGCCTTGGGCTGGGGTTTTGCACTGGATGGGGTTTGTCTATTGGGCCACGGAAGTCATGTGACCACACTGTGTTGGCTTAGGTCAGAAAGTTACAGAAAGTCCTTCCTTCCCTGGCTGTATATACTAAGGCATATCTTTGTCTTTCTTCCAGTTCTGGCAGTGTGGACAGTGGGTGGAGGTAGTGGTTGATGACCGCTTGCCTGTCATAGGCAAGAGTTTCCTCTTTGTGCATCCTCGCAGAGGCAACCAGGAGTTTTGGCCCTGCCTGATGGAGAAAGCCTATGCCAAGTAAGTGTGGGCAAGCCTGCCTGCCTGGTTTCGATGCTGGCTCTGCCTGCCCAGTGTCTTGCCCTCACTGATGCCTCCAGCCAGCTGGCCCTCCAACTCGAACTATCTCTTCTGAATGCAAGCAATGCCCTGGGTGTGGTGACACACCGCTTTGATCCCAGCATTGGGAAGCAATGCCCTGGGTGTGGTGGCACACCGCTTTGATCCCAGCATGGGGAAGCTGAGGCAAGCCGATCTTTGTAGCCAGCTTGGTCTTCATAGTGAGGCCCAAGCAAAGCCAAGACCTTGTCTCAAACCAAATAACAAACGAAGTCCATTTGAGCGTCAGAGCTCTTGTCACCCTGGAATATAATCTCTGTAAGTAATTGCCAAATGCAAGGTCTAGTCCTGGGGCTGTGAGAAGGGACCCACAGAAGCACAGCGAGGTATGGGATAGACAGCTCTAGGCCCATGAAACATCAATGATAGGCAGATGTAAGAATCCAGATAAAGTATAGTTGGCCTATGGATATTAGAAGTCATGACGCTTGAGATCCTAACATAAGATGGAATAGTATTTACATGTGAACTACACCAATCCTCTATGCCCTGAATCATCTACATGTATATTACATATAATATCTAACATGATATAAATCCTATACACATCATTGCTATACTGTACTGGTTAGGAGATATTTGCACATGCTCAGTTTTAACAAAATTTGTTTACAACACTCTCAATCCATGGTTGGTTTAATTGTAAGTGCAAAGGCTGCAGATTCGAAGGGCTGACCATAATCCTGCTCGTAGTCTGACTGGGGGATAGATGGGGAAATGACCCTGACTCCCTGCCTTACAGAGAGGCAAGCTGAGGTTGCTGGAAGAGTTGACATTTGAATGAAGATAGAAAGATTGGTAGGACCCTACAGTGAGGTAGGGACATTGAGAGGGAAACAGACAAAAGCTTTGCTGAAGCACACACTTCAAACTGTGGTCCAGGAGCTGAGGGTCATGTGTGGCTGTTATGAGATCTTACTTGTTTGGGGGATGGTAAGATCCTTTGCTTGTGATCCACACAGAATGTTCAGGAACCACTTCTAGTCCTGACAAGCTCAATTCACATGGACCTCAGCTTGCGTGTTTTCCTTGGGCTTTAAGGGTTGCTTATTGAACAGATGCCCACTGAGCATTTGACCATATGCCAGGCACTGTGTTTGGCCCTGCCTCAGACACTTGAGCAGTCTGGCTCAAGTGAATATGTATAATGATATGCATACACATATCAATATAGAACAAGGCACTGTTCTAAAGACTCTTACAATAGCCAACAGAGGTTCAGGCTTTCCACAACCAAAAATGCAAATGTTAAGGTAAGACGGCATCCCTCTATGGTAGGTAAGGCCATGTGGCTGCCAGCGTGTGAGGGTCTAGGAAACAGCCCTGATGGGAGTGCCCTGGGACACCTTTCTAAGGGCCACTTGGCTACTCTTAGATTACTCCCAGGCACATGTCACACCCAGTGAGGGCATTCCTAGAGGGGCACTAAGAAGACAGGCATGGGAAGTTCCCAATGGCGCTGTGGAGACGGTGTGAAGTATCCACGCCAGGATGCATGCGTACTATACGGTGGGTGTACACCATGGACAGCCACACAGCAGCTGGAAGCCACAGATGCAGTCTATGCCTGGGCTGATCCTCAGAGAGCAGGCTCTAAATGAAAGGGGCAAGAACCACAGAGCAGCAAAACACAAGGCCGCTTGTGAACATGGAGATCACATCCACTGCAGTACGTACTTTACAAGCATACAGAGGAAAGGAGCGTTGTGGATGAAACATCCTGACACAGTTGTGGGTAGAGGGGGAAGGAAGGAAGGAAGGAAGGAGGGAAGGAAGGAAGGAAAGAAGGACAGAAGGGGCCTAGCTCCCTGCTTGACTTTCCATCCTATTTTTGCTCACTCTATTAACTTTACCTTCCTCAGGATTCTCTGCCTCCTGGCACCTACCTCATGGCAGAGCTTGGCCTCGCGGCCCTGCTCTTTCCCTCTCTCTTTCAGGCTTCCGACTGCTCCATTGACCATATCTCCTGCTCCTTATGAGGTTCCAGTTGCAGAGACTGACAATGCAACTGGCCAAGCTCACGTTGGGTCCCTATTAGCCTTGTTGGCCTTCTCAGCCATGGCCAAGGCTCAGTGGCCACAGAGCCCTGTAAGCAAGGGCTATGGGTGAGACAGTTTCCCCAGGACTGCATGAGCAGAGACGTAGAGAAAACAACACTTTAGAGAGGCAGGGTGAGAATCAGAAAGTCATAGCTTGCAGGTGAAGGGCCACCAAGCACCCCACATTCTTGAGGAGAAGAGGAACAGAAGAAAGGATCATAGGGCTGGGAGCTCCTCGTTCACACATGAGGAAGCTGAGCCTCCAAGCCATCATAAGACAATAGGTGCCAGTCATTGAATCCCTTGGTCACCTGGCCGGGACATCTTGTAGCAGGGCTACAGCCCAGCTGGTATCACAATCTGGATGAAGATGCTCATCCAGACGTGCGTGCATTCCCTCTCTCTCTCTCTCTCTCTCTCTCTCTCTCTCTCTCTCTCTCTCTCTCTCTGTGTGTGTGTGTGTGTGTGTGTGTGTGTGTGTGTGTGTGTCTGCAATTGTGAAGAACTAAAGTTGTTTCTCCCATCTATTTCTGGGAAGAGCTGTGCATTCGCACTGTAGAAAGAAGTCCAGATTCCAGCCAGGGCTGCTGAACCAGAGCAGGCGTTCCGGAAGGTTAATTCACTTCTAAGCTACTTACGCAAACATTGCCATTATCTCTCCAGGATAGATCCCACCCTTATCACTTCTGGGCCTCGTCCCTTTTCCCTTATGTAAAAAGAGGTAGTCTGGTGTTTTTCTGGGAGAATTAAAGAAAGCGTGAGGATGGAAATGATGACTTTGACCCCATTTTGTTAACAGCCGACCTAAACCAGTCATTCGGCTTGAAAAGAAATAGGAGAATGGGCCCAAATCCCACATTCTACAGCCTAAGGAAATCTAGCTGGGGATAAAATGCTTCAAGCTATTAAAGCTATTCAAAAGCCTTGCCCCCCCCACACCCACCCACCCACCCAAGGAGGAGGGTTACAGGATGTAGACGTGAGGGCCGGCGTCTCACAGCCAGAGAGCTAGCAGAGGCTTCCATGAACGGGGAGCCCTCCCTCCTGTGAAAGATGAGAAAAATTTAAGGCTCAGAGAGGGCACATCACTTGCCCAAGGTCACAGAGTAGTCAAGACCAAGGTGGAAGCCAGAGCTCTCCCCCAGCTCTTTCTGCCAGTTTTTGATGTTGTCAGCTCTACAGAAGAAGACGGCTCTTCTGGTTTGGTGCCTGACACAGGGACCCCCACACAAATGTGGAGAGCACAGCTGCCTGCTGCAGAGGCTGCTGTCCCTATGAGGGCATGGAAACAGCCCAGTGAGCACGTAGACTCCCAACTCCCACTTATCACTGTGCCGGGGATTCTGGAAGTAAATTAATCAGATCGGTCAAGTGTCAGGCAGAGCAATCTGTGTTTGGAGATTGAAGAGATAGGGACAAGCTGTGGCAGGCTGTGTATCAGCCACTGTGGTGTCTCTGGTTAAGAGCTGCAGCAACCCAGCCTCCTGTCAGGCTCAGATTTAGGCACTGGATTCTCCTGTTCTGTCAGAGCACGGAGATAGTAATTTCCTCAAGATGCTGCTGAGGCAAAGGGATAAGGACAAGGCTCTCTTGGAATTCATGGGTTCAGGTGACAAGGCCTAGTGACAACTGTGGTGAGCACCTCACTCTCCATCTGTCTCTCTGTCTCTGTCTCTGTCTCTCTCTGTCTCTGTCTCTCTGTGTCTCTCTATGTCTCTCTCTCTCTCTCTCTCTCTCTCTATATATATATATATATATATATATGTGTGTGTGTGTGTGTGTGTGTGTGTGTGTGTGTGTGTGTGTGTCTGTCTCTGCCTCTGTCTGCCTCTCTCTCTCTCTCTCTCTCTCTCTCTCTCTCTCTCTCTCTCTTTCTCCCCTGTTCCCTGTCAGCAACAGTGGCTAAGAATAGTTGCCATGTTCCTGAAGCATCAACAGGTGCCATAAGCTTGCATTGGTAAAGAAAAGACCTAACTCCTTGTCAAAATATCCAACCAGTACTGGGACTGGCTTTGCAGGCATGGACGGCAGACATAGAGCGAAGGTTCTGGAAGACATGAGGAGGAGTGCTGACTGTGGCAGAATAGAAAGGGAGCCTTTGTGCTGTGTGTGGCATCTCTGTGATGACAGCAGAGTAATGTGGGTAGCAGTCCTCAGATGAAGCCCAGAGCCATTGAGATGGGGTGCATCAGGGAAGAGGGTCAAAACCCCCAGGTGCTTTCCTGTAGCAACCACATCATGGGTCCTGCTTAGAGCTTGGAGGGGACCCTTGGGACAGGCAGGATGGACTGGTGCAGCGAAGCACTGAGAGACTCTGGAATGGTCCTTGTGAGCTTCGCTGTCCTCAGTAAACACATGTGACATTAAGAGTCAAGTGTTCAGGCCTAACTGGGCATAACTCTGGTCAAAGGGAACCTGAGCCATTGACTGAGCAAACACTGTGGAGATAAAGACTTTGTAGCCAATCAGAGCCTGAGGTCACAGGGAGGCCAAGGAGGGATAAGATCAGAACTCCTCTTAAACAATGTGGGCAAATGTCACAAGTGTCCCTGTAGACTTGCCCTTTTGGTCTGTGGCTCCTTAGGTTTCTGTAGTAAGAGGCTTTTCTAAGCCACCCTTGGTATGTGTAACAGTGACATGGTGACTGCTTAACACATATTTACTGACATGATTTTGCTGGAGTTCTATGTGGTTCCAGGAAGAGAGCAATCAAGGTAGAAAGAGGACGAGAACAGAGTGTGTGAGGGCCCCAGCGTGACACAGTCCACCCTGCTGTGTCTAGAGCAAAGTCTAAGAATAAAAGGAGGACAGGTCATCCCCAAGGCCAAATGCCTTGTAGTAGGCAGCAGTGAGACTCTTGTTTGATTTTGTAGTAGTGGAAGAGAAGAATCATGGCAGGGAGCAGGGCCATCACCTGTGACAGGCTCTGCATCTGCTTCCCAGGCGGAGACAGATGCACCTGGACCTGGCAGGGACAGAGGTAATGACAGCTCCTACATCCAGGAGACTGGCCCCAGACCTCTGTGTCCTGTCCTTCATGTCTTTCCTTCATGGCTATAGTTTAGGAACCCACAGTTCACCACACTGAGAGTCTGATCCTATGACCCTAGCTTTAGTGATACCAATGTCACTGTTCCAGTGACCTTTCCCCAGACATCACAGGCTTTCCCCAGCCTACTGTCCACTCTTATAGATCCATCCATCTGCTGGCTCTAGAAGCATCTCCAGTTTGATTTTCTCTCCCTGGAATACCCCTGGCATTCTCTTTACCTGAAAGAATCTCAACTCAGAATCGAGGACTGGCATCAAATCTGTCTTATGTCTCCCATGATTATTTATCTCTTCTTGTAGCAAATAGACACCCTAGGAGGTCAAAGAGCTTGATTTGTGACCATTGACAACCCCTTCTAAAGAGATTACATCCTCATGCCGTGCACTGGTGTGGACAGACAGATCTGGGCAGGGAGGAGACACATGGACCATTGTACCTCATGGCGCTGGCTGTGGCCAGAGGCTCTTCTCTGTGCTGCCCGCATTCTCTTACGCTGTTTAACTCAGTGAGGCATGTGTAAACGCCCTGCTCTGCAAACAGACAGGGGGACCTGAGAGAAAGCTCAGTTTACTTCCAGGTGTTGAGAGCTTGTGAAGGAAGCCAAGGATAGAACCTGCATAATGTGTGACGCGGTCCCGAAACAGGCTCAGTGACGCTAAGCCAAGTCCTGCCATTGCATAGCCAGGAGATGATGAGCAGGGTTTAAACGCTGAGGTCTGAAGCAAAATCAGGGGAAAAGCAAGGCTGAGACAATGAGATCAGGTATTGCTGAGGCACGGATGCAGAAGCAGAATGCCAAAGGCTGTGGGAGCGGCAAAAGTGTTGAGAGAACAGGTCTGAGGGAACGAAGGTACACATGCCCAGACTTGTCACTTCCTATGTCACCTTCACCAACACCTTTCTCCCTCCTGATCTCCAGGGAGAGGCATGTCATTATAAACGAGAGCTCTGGATCAGTTTTCCCAGAGTGAGAACACAGGCTGCTCACTGCCAGGCTGAACTTGGGGTTGTTAACTGTGGGTTCTCTGAGAGTGGGGGATGAGGTCTTATTCAACTTTGAGCATGTTCCTAGGGTAGCCTGGCACCTGTCACTGATTACTGTGTTGTCAGACCAAGGAGACAGCAGCAAAGCAGAGCTCATCAAAATAGCATGCAATGTCTTCTAAGGGCTCGCTGGCCGGCCCTGCTCTTCCCTCCTCCTGGGGGGGGAGGGCATGGACCCCGTGGATGGAGAAATTCCTCACTTAGGGAGCAGGCACAGGGTTGATACACAGTCTCCTGCTCCAGGGATAACCTGGCCTCCCCCTCCTAGGTTGCTTGGCTCCTATTCCCAAATACACTATGGCTACCTTCCTGATGCCCTGGTGGACCTCACAGGAGGCGTGGTCACCATCATCAACCTGCACTCCTCCCCTTCTGATATACTGATGGCAGTGAAGACTGCAGTCAAGGCAGGCTCAATGGTGGCCTGTGCCACCCCAAAGGGGGTGAGTATATAGTGGGCTTCCTTGGTACCCAGCAAGCTTTTCTCACCTGGGGGTGTCCATTCAGAGTTCTTAGCTATGGAGGAGACAGGTTTCAATCTGTATCTTGGAATAGGGATTCCAAACTCATAGAAGAAGAGATGAGCTCAGAGAGACTAAGTGAAGTTTCAGAGTCACACAGCTATGAGACGCTGTGCAAAATTTAATGCAGCTGATCACCACATCCTCACAGATTGCTTCCTCCTGACCAGGAGCAGCTTCTGGGTGATCAGGAGGATTGCCAAGTGTTGGAAAAAGCGACCATAGCTATTAGTAGCTCCATTGTGTTTTCTTTATATTTATAAAGGACACTGACCTCACTAGTTATAGGCGTAGCGGGTTTCATAGATTGCATAACATCGGAATTATTTGAGTCTATTCTGAAACATCTGGCTCCCTGTCTGCATGACACTTCTGTACTCTTGAGCATTGGCCAAGTCACACTTCTCCTTGTATAGGGGTGATGCAGAGGGTGGGAGACCCTGCTGACCTGTGTTGTGCTATGCCATGCTCGTGACAATGGTCAGTGAAGCAAGCAGCCCATGCCCTCAGAGCACTGTGAGTTTCATAGTCAGTAGGGTAGGGAGCTCCTGGGCATGAGACAGTAGCCTCCTCTTCTAACTCTTAGGAAGGATTCCACTCAGGCTCACACATATACTCACACTCATATGCGCTTTCTCACACATTCACACACATACACACTAACACACACTCATATACACCCTCACACATACACACTCACACATACACACTCACTCATACACACACTCACACACACATACACTCACATGCACATACTCTCACAAATACAGATTCACACACACTCATATATACCCTCGAATACTTATGCATGCACACTCACTCAAACACACACACACACACACACACACACACACACACACACACTTCTTTCCTGTTGAGTGGTGGCTCGCCAGCTCAGCTGGTATCTGAATGTATTATTTTTTCAAAGAACTCGGTCTGCTCTTCCCTCCTGCAGCTGACAGATGAGGCACAGGTGATGGAGAATGGACTGGTGAGCCAGCATGCCTACACAGTGACTGGAGCTGAGCAGGTTAGTCTCACCGGCTGGCCTGGCATTTGTCCCCTGAGGTTTTCTACAACGGATCCAGCATCAGACGCCCACAGCAAGCGCAATAGCTGACAGGAATACCTCTTTCTCTCCCCTCACCATAGCTTCCACCTCCAACAGTCACCGTTCCTTCCCCAAAGTTATGGTACCAAGGGTCCTCCTCCCCCCTCTGCCTTTGCTGTCTGTGAAGTGATCACAGAGGTGGGACCAACTCCAAAAACAGGTAGAAAGAATCATAATCCCCAATTGACATGGGGGAGCACTTTACCCTGAAACTCATTTCATTTGTGACACACAGACTAAACTGATAGAGTGAAGGTCCTCTAAACTACAGGCGTGTACACAAGATAGCATTTAGTTCTCTCTCAGGTGAGCAGGTGATCCTGGATCAGTGGGTGTCTTAGTAACAGTTCCATTGCTGTGAAGAGACACCCTGGCCAAGGCAACTCTTATAAAAGAAAGCATTTAACTGGGGCTGGCTTAGTTTTAGAGGTTCGGACATGACCATCATCATGAGAAGCAGCAGGCGTGTGCTAGAACAGTAGCTGAGCTTTACATCCTGATAGCAGCTGGGGGACTAGGTCTGGTGTAGTCTTTGGAAACATCAAAGCCCACCCCCAGTGACACACCTCCTCCAGCAAGGCCACACCTCCTAATCCTTCCCAAACAGTTCCACTAATGGGGACCGATTATTCAAATATATGAACCTACGGGGACCATTGTCCTTCAAACCATAATAGTGGGTGACTCTGACATCCAGAGCAGGAGATTCTACCTGTGAGTTCAGGGCATACGCTCTACCCTTGTCTTGTAGCTTGGGAGAAGAAAGATGGCAGAGGCCATTCTTTTATTCTCCATAGTGGACAAGAATGAGAAAAGACTTCCACCTCCCTACACACACAGAGCCCATTAGTTTGCATTTAATCCCCGAGCCGTACCAGTAACCCCAAAATGACTCAGAAATGCATTGCCTGGCTGTTGCTATCTGCTCAAGTGCAAGTGGACTCCATGATTAGGCAGGAGATCTCTAGGAGAATTGACTACAAATGAGTGAATGAGTGTGTGTGTGTGTGTGTGTATGTGTGTGTGTGTGTGTGTGTGTGTGTGTGTGTGTGTGTGTGTGTGTTTCTGAAGGTCACAGAGATGGTGACCTGTGAGATAGTTGCCTGGCACCTGGCCTCCCTAATTTGCATCTGTAGTCATCAAATACCTGTGCAGTGACATTTCTTGACCTCCCAAGGGTTTCCTGAAGTGTTCCCTGTCACTGTATTTCCCATTACTCTTGAGGTCAAGCATGACTTCTGTGCCATAAGAGACAGACTCTCTGCCCTATCTCCCAACCTCCTACATGAATTGTCAGCAGGGACAGTCAAGACTGTCATGACACTGGCCAGGGGTAGACACTCTATTTCCTATAACCCAACTATCCCAAATGTGGACACGTCTCAGGTTTACAAGTAGATTATATCTCATGTGGCAACTGTGATCACTTGGCCGTGCTGGCTGGGTTTCTATGTTGACGAGACTTTGATATTGCTTACAGACCTGGAGAAAGAGAGCTGTGATCAGTTAGTGATGTCTGCGATGAGCGTGGGATGAGCATGTGGTCTGAACAGAGCACCTGACCTGGGATAACAGGTGATCAAGACCACGTGACCTGTATAATCCTGCCCTCCTTTTCTGAGCAGGTGTCACAGAATATCCCTTTGGGAGTTGCCCAGTCATTTGGAGAAGGCGTCTCACCATTTCTGCCTCCTGCAAATGGGTGTACATGAGCAGTCTAAAGGCTCTGAGAGCACCTGCAATCAGTGCTACTTGGTTTTAGTCACCCATTAATAATGAAACCACCGTTTCTGGTGTAGTGCTATTAATAGTCAATGGAGCTAGTATCCATTAAAGAAAATCCATCTCTGGGGCTGCTATCCAGAGTAGATAAAACCCGGGCTACCTCTTGTCCAGTGAGACCTTTGCTGAGAAGGCTGACCAAAGTCAAGAGGACGGTCAGAGAAGTGATGCCATGACCTCAGCACCCTTGGCCACCACCTACTTAGCTACCAATTGGGCAGGGTCATAAAGGACACAGGGGCTCAGGGATTCGAGTTTGTTAGATACAGTCTCCCTCCCCATCGGGAGCGAGACAGCTATAACTCTGAGCCACAAGTGCTAAGATTAAACCAGCCTGTAAATGTCATATGCTTTTTAATCTGCTCATCCTCCCTCTAGGCAGGACACAGACAGGAAGATAAATGAAATTGGCATTTTTTTTTTATTATGCACCTAGGTCTGATGGCAACTCCCCTGGGCCAAGGGGTGAATGTTTATCTGCATGCCTCATTTAGCCCTGCTTTAAGTCCTCTGAATCATAGGCTAACTCTCCTCCCTGTGCCCTGCTGAGCCCCTGACTCCACTGGGCACCAAGGGGGGATTCATTAAGCTCTGCGGCTCACCAGTTGACCACTTTTTATACCCCTGCTTCCTGGGAAGCAGCCAGTGCTGATGCCTGAGGATGGGCTTGCTGTACATCAGGGAGGATGAGAGCCTGGGTTTGTGCCAGGAGCCTCTCTGCCCTCTAGAGGAAGTGTAAACCTTCCGGTGCATCCTGGTAAGAGATGGGGCAGACCTGGAAAGAAACAACAACAAAAAGACCTTTTCCAAGACAAGCTTCTGGCTCTGTGCCAGGCTGCTCCCTCAGAGCAGCACCTGACCATGAGCATGTGGGCCGAAGCATGGTGACTCAAGGGCACAGCCACAGCCACAGAGTCTTTATCTATATCTAATTCCAAAATTTAGAACCTGACAGCAGCCAGGGTGGGAATTCTCCTCTGCCTGCCACTTGCTTACTCAGTGGTCTTATAAAAGTTGCTTCTGCTCTATGATTCTGTTTCTTCCTCTGCAAGACAAGGACTGTAGAAATAACCACCCCCGAGGACTGAGCGTAAGTTAGCTGGGGTGTCTGCACAGTCTCTCCTTGTGCGGGGATCAGCTGCTCAGTTTCTCCTCCGCCTCGGCCATGGAGTTGTTGGGCAGCTCCCTCCTTCCTTAGGTCTTCCATCTCCTTAGCATTAGCATGGATCAATAGGCCAGCTACAACTCAATCGAGCTCCAGTCTCCCTCCCCAGGCTGAGGGCTCCTGGTTCCCAGAAGTGTGAGATGGATGCTTTACTGCTGTTTGTTTTGACGCCCCCATAGCTCACACTCAGACACAAGAGCACAGGTGATAGATACTCTGTGTGTTAGAGGTGGGTAGGGATGAAGAAGAAGGCAGGTTCAGGCTATTAGAGGCCACCTTCTCATAGACTGAGGTGTCTACTCAGGGGTAAGCTGTGGAATGAAGAGGGCTAGCCTTGGCTATTCCAGCCCCATGGATGTCTCTGTCTTCCTCGTGTAAGACTCCTCACTCACAACAATGACCATACTGCAGCCCCCTGGTGGTGCCCGCAGGGTTGCAGGCTGTACCTGCGGGATGGAGATGCCTTCTCTGTGATGGATTTTAGAAGAGGCGGGAGACCACAAAGCTATCGCTCCTATAACCAAATGCAGCAGCCCGTGAGACGTATATCTACAGTTAAACCCGAGTTCACTCAGCTCCAGGAGACAGCACCCAATATGATGGAGCTACCCCTGCACCTGCTGGGGCTGAGCAAAACAAGGGTCATTTTCATCCCCTGCCCCCCTTTTCTCTCTCCCTCTCTCATTCCAGCTCCACACAGGCGGCAAGAGAGACATTGATTTTTTTTTTTCTTCTCTTCATTTTTTTCTCCTGGCTGCAGCCAAATGAGGTCAGGAGTTAAATTAGTCCTGCGAGGTAAAAGCAGCTGCATTCATACTTCAGCTCACCGCCGAGTTCTTGCCAGAGAGCCCTGATGGTTGCTTTTTTTTTTTTCTTTCTGTTCTTCCTTACAGATTCAGTACCAGAGGGGCAGGGAAGAAATCATCCGCCTTTGGAACCCCTGGGGCAACACAGAATGGACAGGGCGCTGGAGAGATGGGTATATGGGGGCTGGGCTCATGGGCAGGCGGAGACTGTTCACTGAGAACCTGGACAGGGTCTGGCTAGCCTCCTGCAGTCCTCACTGTAGGCCTGGCCAGTGTCTCAGTGGGTATGACTATGGGTGCACTTATACTGCCAGGAAAACATTTTCCCAGGCATCTATTAGACACCTATTATGTGCATGGCACAGAATGTGCACTGGGCTAGGTAGGTGCCGTGTGGTATGAACACAGCTGGTAAGCCCTGATGCCTGTCTCCCGAAGGTCTCACGTACCCAGCACTAGAGAAGAGTGTGAGAGGCAGGGTGGAAGCCCAGCTTCCCTTGGGAAGAGATATCTGGAGAATAGAAACATCTTTCCTGAAAGGGCTTCCTTGGATTCAGATGCTGATGATGGCACAGAATCAGCATTGAGCGGGCATCATGCCAGGTGGAGCTGAGACGATGATCCAGGAGATCTTTTTACTGACTACACACCTATGTCCCACCATGACACCTGACCTGGACTCGGTGTACCTATGCGCCTGCCAGCTTCCTTGCTCATGGTGGGGGCTGCTCAGTAGCTAGGCCTCCAACATCCCGATGAGCAACTAGGTCACTTCGGCCAGTTGCTGGCATGGCCGTTCTCAGCTGCCGTGGCCTGACCCTCTGATACCCGACTGCCTTCTATGACCAATTAAATATCTAGTTTCCACATATGACAGTGAACATCCAATATTTATCTTTCTTTTGTCCCTCCCATTAAGCCCTGTTCCTCCCACTCTGGTCCCCAGGGCCTTGGTGAACGACAGAGAGAAGGCCAGGAGGACAGCTATACTTTATTTGCTTCTCTTTGGTGGCCGGCAGGGCTGGGCCTGTTGCATTCCGCTCAGGATCCGTGCAGATGTGTAAAACGCATCGCATCGTAGCCCAGGGGCTGGAGCCTCACTGCCAGCAGGCCAGCAGGGGGTTGGGAGGGGTGGGAGCCTGATCGGAAAAGGAAACGCAATGTGTCAGACAGACAGAACGGCACCCAACGAATAGTGAAAATCAATGCGGTGTGCACTCAGTGAGCTCCGGAAGGCACATGCTGACAGACTGTTGCTGGACCAGCTGCCTGCGCCGCAGCTGGACTCCCTGGGGCAAGCTGAGGCAAGACCTCTTGATTCAGCGTGGGCCCTGGAGCTGGCGTGTGCCTGGCCTCATGGGCACTCAGCAAATAGTGTGAGATGATGGTATGACAGACGATGAGGGAGAAAGGAGGTGAAAGGACAGAAGAGAGAGAGGAGAGGGGAGCAGAAGGCATCGGGTTTGTAAAGTAAGCCTGTCTGGAACCTCTATGTTGTTCGCTGGAGAGTGAAGGGACGTGAAGCCAGGAAGCCACCACGCATGCGCCAACTCAGCCTGTACAACGCCTCCATTCCTGCCTTCTTTTCTCTTGCCTCTGTTCTTAAAATTATCTTTTTCTTCTTTCTTCCATCCCGGCGATTACACACAGGGCTCCTGCATGCCTGGCAAGCCCTTAACCACTTCGCTACCCCTCTCAACCCTCTTTATTATCTGTTCGAAACGGGGTCTTGATCTATTGCTCAGGCTAGGCTGAATTCACTTACTAGCCCAAGCTGGCCCTGAACATGACACCCTTTTGCCTCAACCTCTGGAGTAGCCAAGATTACATACCTGTGCCACCAGGATTATCCTTTACTCTTTCCAAAGTAGATCTGAGTAACCTCTGGCTTCCCCCAGTTCTCCACGCCTAGCACCCCAAACTGCTGAATATGGGCCCAGTCAGACCATTGACAACAGGTTCCCTCAGGTGAGCAGAGGTGGTAAACTCAAAATGGTTAATGTTTCCCTTGTGTCTTCCACAACCAGCGAAGGCCACAAGGGACATCAGAGCTCAGAGAAGGAAAATGTCCTATGAGTAGTGTATTCAGGGAAAGCATGGCAGATGGCAATGAACGTGAGTTGTCCTTGTGGCAAGGACACTGGGTAGGGCCCCTCTCGCTAGCCAGGAAACTGCTGGGCTGCAGCAGAGGAAGAAGGGATGGTGAAAATGGTCCTGGAGCCTGGATTCATGTCCTGCACACATGAGCATGAATGGAGCCTCTAAACACAGACGTGGGCAGGATCCCTTAGGATCATGTCCCTTGGCTGAGTGCAGAGGCTCGGCCCCCTCTCACCAGAACCAGCCTGGAAGGAAGCGGTGGGAGCTGCATTATCACTGTCTCCATGCAGGTGGTCAATTTCTCCCCTACTCCTTAGGAATGGAGACGGATGGCGAGAGCCGGATGGTCTAATCTCAGCCATAATTGAAATTTCAGTCGCACACACTTAAAGGCAAACTTGCATGAATCAATAGCGTATTGATTTACACTACATTTATTTTCCCTTACACGCTGCAGAAAATGTAATTATCGCTTAATTATAAAATTGCCATTTTACAATAACACATTTGACTGCCTCAGCCAGCAGCCGGAAGTCTGGGTGGTGGTCTCTGCCTTTCTGTCCTGACACAGAGGTGACCCGAGCTCTTGATGCAGGCTCCTCTATGGGAAAGATCTCATTAAACTTTTGTGCCTCTGGGGCCTATAGCCTGTGGAGCTTGCTTCCACTTTGAAGGAGGAACAGCTGTTCCCTTTTGCCTAGAAGGGTCTCGTTCCCAGAACTTGCTCCTGGAACACATCATCTCTATAGTAGTAACTAAGAAACAGAGAGAGAGAGAGAGAGAGAGAGAGAGAGAGAGAGAGAGAGAGAGAGAGAACTGCATGGAGTATGTGCCTTGGTATCTGTTAGATGCCTGTGATAGTATCCTTGAAAGCAAGGCCACTGCTCTCTGGGTTCCTAGAGTCTAAAAAGAGAAAGAAATAAAAAACAATGGAGCACTAGCTACACAGAGCACTAAATATATGGGAGCTCAAAGGAAGGGCTGGTTCTCTGAATGGAGCAGGTGAGCATTAGCCAGGTGTCTCATACAGAGCGTCCTTTAGCAGAAAGATGAGGGAGAGGTACCAGGTTAGCACCGAGAGGAGCATCACGGTGACGTGTGTGTGTGTGTGTGTGTGTGTGTGTGTGTGTGTGTGTGTGTTGTAGGGGAGAGCTCTCTTTAAGGAAATGAAGATATTCATGATTGCTAGAACGGGAAGCTCAAAGGTGGGGGTGGGGCAGGAGCAGCCCAGTTCAACCTGGAGAGGTTTTCTTATCCTGGGAATAATTGGATGTGACCAATATGCTTTAAGCAGGGAAATGACATGCTCAAGCGCCTGCTTTGGAGTGCACATCTTGGTGGCAGTGTGGAGGATAGGGAGGAAAGCAGGCAGAACTATGTCCGGGGAAAACCACATATCCATGGGGGAGGAGAGGGTGGGCTGAACTAAGGAGACAGAAGGAGGTGTGGGACCAGGGCATCTGTGAGGGGGACCTAGGAGGTAGAGTCAGTAAGTGAATACTATTTGGTGACTGTCAAGAGTTAGATAGCAAAAAAGGTCTTGTGTTCAAGCTTGGAAATAGGAGGAAGCCGAAGATGAAAGCCGAAGATACCAGGTAGTTTTTATTAGTGTACATTAATTATACAAATCATCACATCTTTATACATGTAAGAGATGCATTTCAATCATTTCTCCACTTTATACCTTCACATGTCCTCCCTCCTTTTTTCCATTGTTAATTTATCAGACCAGCCTAGGCACCTATGAACATATATATGTATATGTATGTATATATATATATCACATTTTGTTTACATATATATGAATGATTATATGTGATATATATGACTTTTATTCATCCATAAAGAAGAACAAAATCATGCTCTTAGCAGGAAAATTGGGCAGAACTTGAATATATCATACTGAGTAGAGAAAGCCAGATCCTGAAGGAAAGACAAGATTGATACATAATATCTAGATTATAACAAAAGCAGACAGGTGATTTGAGGTCACGGTGGGCGTCTTGTAGTGTTGTGGGGATCTCACAGTCTTTCTCTCCACATTCAGGTCCCAGGAGTGGGAGCAAAGCCACGACCCACGGAAAAGCCAGCTGTATGAGAACAAGGAGGATGGCGAGTTTTGGTACTTATCCTTCTTTAAGGATGTCTGAAGTATTTCCTCCCCAAGCCCTCCATCATAGTCGTTTCCCTTAAACTTCCGTAAGGATGGAAATTAGTGTTGCAAAGACCCTCTTCAAGGGCGCCTCCACTCTTCACCAAGGCACAGAAGCCTTGAGTGACAGGTGTCATGTCCCCTGTTCTTGCTGTGAAGGATAGCTTGGAGAGGAGACTCCAGGCTCTCCTGGACATTTTGATGGTAAGGGGCACTTGCTCATTTTGATGGTAAGGGGCTTGAGTTTGGAGGCACAGTTGTCACCCCGTCTCCCATCATGTGAAGACTCAGCAGCTCCCGTTTGCTTTGGCAAAACTCTCCAAAAGAATTAACTGCAAGTGAATCTAGCAGCCTGGCCCTGGGTGGGGTGTCACTGTCCTCAGTGACCCGAAAACACATGCCGTGCCTGACGTGCACATCTTAGAGAAGATGGGCATTTCTCAGAGGGTCCTCTAGTTTACTTAGTAACATATTTTAGTGAGATTTAGCGTGTGAATGAAAAGGAAGAAAAACAGCAGGACAGGTCTGTACAATAAGCACGGTTGGGACCTCAGATGCTCCCTGGAGAAGAGGAGAAAGGAAATGGACTTAAGAAAGCCTGGACACGCAGGACCTGCACAGGCTCAAACAAGATAAGATTCCAGCACTGAGAAGGGCAGGTGGACACAGTGTCCCTCCCTTAACCAAGAAGCCTTTTACAATTAATGCTAAGAAGGGGAATATTTCTTTTCTCCAATGGCATGCCCCTGGGTATATCGGTCATATGCCAGTGCAGGTGACCAACATAAAACAAAATTCCATTTGGGGGCATGTTTTTTGTTCTGTTTTTGTTTGTTTGTTTTTTAGTTGTCTGTTTTGATTTTCGTTTTTTGTTTTATTTATCTTTTGTGTGAGAAAAAGGAAGGACATGTTGGGTCAGTAGGGAGGCGGGGAGGAGTTGGAGGAGGAGTAAGAACATAGTCAAATATACTGTATGAAAACAAATTTAAGTAACTAAAAAAGAAGAAATTTAGCATGTGTGAAAGAGTGAAAGAAAGCCTGCATCTGGGGCTGGAGAGACGGCTCAGTGGTTAAGAGTGCTGCCTGCTCTTCCAGAGGTCCTGAGTTCAATTCCCAGCAACCACATGGTGGCTCAAAACCATCTTTAATATGATCTGATGCCCTCTTCTGCAGATAAAGCACTTGTATACAATAAATAAATAAATCTTTTTTTAAAAAAAAAGCCTGCATCTAAGGTACTCAGAATCAGAGAGATGAGTGTCAATTAGAAGGACAAATCTTCCTCAATATCTCTATTTTAATCCTAGCACAAGGCCAGGTTTTCATTGTGGTATCTGTGTGTTTTCTTAAAGACATCAGCAATGAATTTGCAATGAGCAAAGGCTAGATTGATGACAGTGTGGAGAAGCGAGAACAGAAAAAACCTGGCCTCTGTTCCCACTGCCCCTAAAAGGACTCAATTGGATTAATGGTGTAGGGAAATAGTTTTGCCAGGCGACACACAATACTCAGATTTGTCTCTACCACTGTCCTCTCAAGCATGGGAGGAGAGTTTGAGGGCATTAAGGCATGACACTGAGTGTGACAGACTTTGGTCTTTAGGTAGGCCTATGGTAAGTCAACACATGGGTACTGACTGGAGAGGAACAGTAAAGTGGTGGGAAGCTGGGCATGGGGACACAGCCAGAAGTGACTTAGCCTGTATCTGTTTCCTACAGGATGTCATGTCAAGATTTCCAAGAGAACTTCTCGTGCCTGTTTATATGTAACCAGATCCCAATCACCCTGGATCATGGAGTCACACCCAATGAAAGATGGTGCCAACTGATGTTTAAGAACCAAGTGGTCTCAGGAAACACAGCAGGTGGACATTCTGCTAGGCCAGCAGCTGGCAGCCCTAACTTTTCTCTGACTCTTGTGTCTGGTTAGACGACCCAGCCTGATGAAAAAAGCAAAGGCGTTAGCTTCAAGGGGCAACTACCCTTTGTCCAGGCACAAACACGATGGTCGCTGGCAGGGGGTGAGGGGTAGAGGTAGGAATGGGAGGGGGCGGGTTAATCACTACTCTAGCGTCCTACAAGTCCTGCCACTCAGCTCTACCTGTGTCCCATGTGGAGATCTGGCTCCCTGCTCTCCAATAAACACCCGAGACAGGAGGAAAGGCTGTAGACAGAGCAAGGGAAAGGAAGTCAAAGCCTCATTAAGCCATCGTCATTTCCACACACTAGCTTTGTGTCTGGGTCTATCACTGTTTTCCCTGTCTGAAGCTGCCCCATGTGTGTGCAGCCTAAAGAGTAATCCATGCTTACCCCCCCCCCCTTGAAGCTGCAAATCACCACCCAGCACAGGGTGAATAGTCCTGCCCTGCTCATGAGGTAGCGGTGGTAGGCACCTCCACCATGACCCCTCACTATCCATCCTGTTCCCTGTTTGTGACACTGGTGACTGAACCTGCTTCCTGACAGAGAGAGTCCAAGTGAGCTAGCACATCCTCCATTAAAGTGGCTGCAAACATATCTGTGTGAGAAAACGTGTGCTTACACCTGCCTATCAGGAAAGGGTTCCTTGAATGACCCCAGACTTTAAGGTGGGCTCCTTTTTGATCTCCGGGCTCTTGTGATTGCTCTACTACTCAGAGAGCCTCATCACCAAGGAGGCCAAGGGCAGACTAAATGGAACTGCTGACTCACTCTCTCCCCAAGCAGTGCCAGCCTGACTATACCATGAAAGCCCTTTCCTTAGATGTAATACGCATCAGTGAAGTAACTCGACTTACACAGCAAGGCCACTTATAGGCATACCTTATTACAAGGAAGCG
The DNA here is from genome assembly GCF_964271855.1 of Acomys minous. Taxonomy (NCBI): domain Eukaryota; kingdom Metazoa; phylum Chordata; class Mammalia; order Rodentia; family Muridae; genus Acomys; species Acomys minous. The sequence goes on along the minus strand of NC_140489.1, from coordinate 105,850,432 downwards.
AAGGAAGGAAATAATCAATTGAGTACCTGCTATATGCTGCTAAGTGCATTTTAATCATCACCTTATTCAGTACTCATAGGAAGGCCGTGACCATGATCGCCGTCCATGGCTCCCTACTCACCTTTCAGAGCTCATCAGCCGTGACCTGTGCCTTCTGAAGAACAGCCCCTCATCTATATCCTGGCTCCCCTGCACTGCTCCATGTGCACTCTCTTGCTCTGGCTTGTATAAGTGCTTGGGTCTAAGAGTACTGTGGATGACGACCCCCATCTATTTTCTACCATCTTCACTGGCGCTTGTGATGCATGCCATCCCAGGCTCTAATGGTTATCGCTACTGCCAGTACAATAAGTTCACGCATACTTGGAGATTCTGTCATCTTACTTATAAACAGCCCTTAGAGCTGGCTATGGTGGTGGCCTCTTGCAAACCCAGTGCTGGGGGAGGTGATGACAGATAGAGTCCTGGGGCTTACTAGCCAGCCAGCCTAGCCTACTGGCAAGTCCTAGGCTGGTGAGAGACCCTGTCTCACAGAACAGAATGGAACAGAACAAAACATTGGGCAGAGCATGAGGAATGAAACTTGAGGTTGGCCTCTGGCCTCTACAAACACACACACACACACACACACACACACACACACACACACACACACAGATATACAGTGATAGGACTGACTTCATAGTGTTCCCGTCTCTGTTTTTAAGAGGAATAGATCAAGGCTTAGAATCTAAAGAACTTGTTTCACAACTACTGCCTGTGGCTGCGGCAGGCCTGGGCCTTGGCATTCCATCCGTTGAACCCCAACCCCATAAAGTGCTGTACTAGGAGCTCTAGGGGTGCTTCTGAGCCCCAGTAATGGCTGTTTTCTCTTCCAGGGGGACGCAGGGGAGATACTCAGTACCTCTTTGATGTTCAAGAGCCCACTGGTGGCAACAACGTCGTTGTGGCTTTCACCATCATGTCACAAGGCTTGAAGATGGAAGAGGAGATATTTCCACTGCAGTTCCAGGTGTTCAAGGTAAGCAATCTGTTTGGGTCTTGTTCTTTGTAGATACTGTGTACACGCTGGGCTAGGTAGAGACACTGGCCAAACTTGAAGACTTAGTAATAAAAGCCCAAAGGCATCCATATATCCAGCTCTAAAGTTTTAAGAAAAAAATAAACCAAGGGAGAATTAGACTTGACTATTTTTTAACATTGCTGTTCTTAATTATGTACGTGTATGGGGGGGGGCTATGTTTATGTGTAAGTACAGGCACCCATAGAGTCTAGAGGAGGCCTGGGTCCCTCTGGAGCTCCAGTTCCAGGCAGCTGTGAGCTGCACTGTCCTGGGGTGCGAGCAGAACAAGAACAGCGTTTGTTCTCTCCCCTGAGCTGTCCCTCCACCCCTTGACCATGTTTAAATGGCCTCTCCCCCTCCCCTGTGCCGCTTGTGTGGTACAGCTGTTCCAGGTACGCCCCACGTCTACTACCTGTATCTCAAATAGCCCTCAAGTCTAAGACCATCTTCCATAATTGTGCAGGTTCTTGGGCCAGCCCCAGAGCCCCTGAGCCAGAGAATCTTACATGCAGAGTCTGTCTGTATTTTTAACAAGTTCCTCAGAGGCTGCCTACTTATGTTGTTTTTGACATTCATTGGTTAAAATTTGAAGAGCTTAACACACACACACACACACACACACACACACACACACACACACACACACACACACACGCACTCCTAAGTCCAATAGGTGAATCCTTTTTCCTCTTATGTTTAGTGTTTCTACTCTAGATCAAAGCCCAGGCACAGCTCAGGGGTTGTCATGTAATTCAGATACTCATCCCAAACCAAGTTTTCTCTTCAGCGCAGACTCTTTCCTCTACCACACTCCCAACCTGCTCCCTCACTCTCCCAAATGCCAGCACACAGACACACCATGAGACAGTTAGCTAAGGAACTCACTTTTAGAAAACACAATTTAAAAGAAAAAAAAAAGTTACAAAGAAAATCTAATGGTTCTGCTCTATCTTCTCCCCCAAAATTCAATGCATCCCAAGGGTAGAGTGAGTGACTCTCAGGTCATCGATCCCATAGCCTCATTGCACAAATAAAGCCATGACGTCCTGTGAGATAAGTGGTCCCATCTTCTCACATGAGAGTTGAAGAGACTAGTGCACAGAGACATGAAATGTCATGCCTGAGTTAATGGTGAAGCTGAGACCCGGCATCAGACACACCTGTCATGGAGCTCAGACCTCTGTTGACACACTAAGCTAGAGATGGGCTTAGTGTCCCTGAACAACTTTGGTTGCTCAGAAGCAAAGCAACTTTCAAAGACGAGGTTCTCAGTCCATTTATGGCCTCTGCTCATGGAGATCTGTCCTGCTCCCAGCTGGGGCCCTTGCTAGTGACAAGGCTTCATGGATGTGGCACTGCAGAGTCACAAGCACGTTCTCATTTAGTGTCTCAAAACTATGGATATACCCACTTTTATGGATAGGAAATCCAAAGCTTAAAAAGAAAAAAGAACCATCTTTCCATCATCTCATCATCTTTCCAACAACATCTGCGGAGTTTGATGTCAGTGCCTGTAGGCCGGGCCCAGGGTTCTCAGTAGGGCTTACACACTTGCATTTCTCCTGGTACCCAGAACAGCAACAGAAGCAAGGACCCTGGCTCTGAAAGGCGGCAGGGGGTGGCTATTGGGCTCTACTTTTCTAACATAGCTCAAGACCCTTACCTATTCCTACCTCTTTTTGCTTAATTATTCAAGAGCCAAAGCTCATACAAAAGAGATTGTTGGGACTCAACACAGTACTTTTAAGTTGTCTCAGGCCTGCCAGGACTATCAAGGGACATCTTCTAAGGGTGCAATAACAGACAGTTGTTATTTAAACTGCCATTTGGCATCTGCCTCTGCTTTGGTGGGAAGAAGCATGCAGGCTTCAATTGTAATAGCGAAAGAAGCCCAATACCCCATCCCCAGGGCTTGGATTTGTGACCTAAGTGTTTCCACTTCAGTGTCCCCTTTGCCTCCATTCCAGCACTGCACCATAGACACACCCCTGCCTGTGCCCACAGTCTACTATTAAATAAACAAAAGAGGAAGGAACAAGTAAGCATTGTTTACACCAAGTCTTTGGGTCCAGAAGTAGCCGCACAGGCCAGTCTAACTGGCCAGTAGGGTCATATCTAACTGACCATCTTGTGCAGCCCCCACCTACCTTTTGGGTTTCATTTTCTAGATGACCCCACCACAGGCAATGGACAAACATGCTTATGGTTCAGGAGTTATACTGAGCTTCTGTTCAACTCTATTTTTAACATATCTCCAAGCCCCCCTTCCCTTTGTATAGAGATGCATTATTTCTCAGCTGTCACTACCAAAAGTGCACTCAGACCAGAGGCTTCCTCGGGCTTCCCGAGATCTCATTGGTCCTTGAATGAGATGCTAATGACCAGTCTAGATCTTGTCAAAAGATGCTTGGGCACTGGAAAGACTGCTCAATGGTTAAGAGTTTAGAGGACCCAGGGTGGGTTGCTCGTACTCACATAGTAGCTTACAACTGTCTGTAACTTTAGTTCCAGAGTTTTCAACACATTCTTCCTTCTTGGGCACTGAGCATGCACTTGGTGCATACCCACCTGTGCTGGCAAACACTCGTATACACAAGCAATCTTTTTAATCTTTAAAAAATAAAAAAGATGCTTTGGCTGTTTTTGTATTCCGGCCAGAAATAAACAATGAGTTCGCCAGCATCCAGGCTTATGGGAGTCCCTAGGGCTGGATGGTTATTATTATAATGCTGATGCAGCTGAAATGAGGCTCCAAGCTTAGTGTGAGTCTGTGACTCCCCTGCCACTCTTGGTTCACAGTTCTGTCTTACATCAACCAGATACCACTGGTGTGTGACCAGGCAGGAAAAAGCCAGGACCAAGAAAAGGGACAAGAGTTCATGTTATTCCGTTGTCATTCCCCAAAGGTGCTCCCACAGGCCTGGGTTTAACGCCTCACTCCCAGTAGCCATGGCTAAAATGTCTGATCACACCCAGCAAGTGGTTCGTCAGCTGTGTAGAACCCCAGCTCATGGTGCACGGGATCTGAACCCAGGCTAACTAGGAAGAGCTGTGCTTAGTGGGGCGTGGCTTAGTTGCAAAGGAAGCAACACAGCTTGCCCTGTCCCCTGCTCTATTTCTTGCCTACCTCACCTCCATTTTCACACACATGGAGTAGGACAGGAACATCTGTTCAAAGAACTGTGATGAATAGCCTGCGTGTCACACCAGATAGACTCTGAAGCTTGCGGAGGGGCATAAGCATGAAACTGTGTCCTTTGGGGCTTCCTTTCACCAGAAAGAAAGAATGGGACGCATACATTCCTTACAAGGGGGGGGGGGAGTAACCACACAACAAACCCCTACCATGTTTAAAATTGTCTAAGGAGATCAAAGAAGCTGTCTTCTCATTGGTGCTCTCCATATCCAGGTATCTGTCCTTGACTTTGGGAAATCTGCCCTTGACTGAGATTACATCAGTGTCCTCCCTGTTTCTCCTGTGTTACCATTATGGCTATGAAAAATAACCCCATCTTGCTCTGACATGAAGGGGATGCTGCCCCCTCTCAGCTATCTTCTTCCTTCAATTTCCCTCTCTTTGCTGTGCCTTACAACAGTATAGGTTTCCTTTTCTGCAATTCTCCACAACAAATGAAGCATCTTTCCCCATTCCCAACTCATACCCCGTGTGCCAGACAGGCTGGCCACACAAGAAATAGTGTGGGTCCTGAGCTAGCATGGGAGAGACAGTGGTCTTTCTCTTGTGTCTGGCTTCCTGAATGAAGCCTCTTTTTGTCTCTTCCACAGGTAGACTCCCAGGTATGGCTCACTGACTTCCCACACCTCTGATGCTGTCCCTTGGTAAACTGTTATACTTCTTCGAACTATTAAACCTATCCACATGCCCTAAGTCTACAAGTTTACTCTTGCTGTATCTTCAATAAGCAGTCAGACTAGCATCCCTGAACAAGTCAACAAACTGGGATATGATTTGTCATTTTGGTATGTGGCTGGACCCCATAGTGACTTTCTCTTTAACATCCAAGAGGAGCTGCAACTGTGAAAGCATCCTGAAGCATTTGGTCCTCGTAGGGAAGCTTGGTCCAGCTGGCTCCTGTGCGTTTAAGATGAGGGCATAGGTTAGGCGTATCTAGGGAGGACCTTGGGATTCTTGAATCAGTCCCCAAATCTACCACAAGCTGATGCTTAGAGGCATCATATGGCTTCAAGGCATACCTTCTACCTCTTCTCAAAAGCAAATGGATAACTGTTTTAAATTCAATAACATGGCCTGATCAAGTATTGATTTAAAAAAAAAGCAGTCTGAAGGCTATAAGAAAGGATGGGAAGGGACAGTGGAGTTCAGAGGGCCTGACCTCACAGGCACAGCCCTTGCCATGACTGTAAACTCTTCCTCTGCTGCCAAGAGGAAGGTCCAGTGTATGAGAGAGGGACAGGATGTAGCCATAGCCGGCAGATGGTAACAGCGTCCCACCCCAAGGCTGTTACAAGGCCCTAAGAAGCAGACAGTGTCTAGGGTAACACCTCCCAAGAGCAAGGAGACTCAGACAGAAAGTTGGAAGCACAGTCCCTTAGCCATGGCTCATCCCCAGAGCTAGGGCTTAGAATCTGCCTGGGCCCCAGGTACCCCAGCTGTCAGAGACCACCTAGAAGGGCTCTGAGGGAAGCTCTTAAATGAATGGAATGGACCAGGGTTCCAGTTCTCTGAGCTGGAGAACACAACACAGTGGGGACTTAAACCAGAAAAGGACACAACTCCCCCCCAACACCCCCCCCCCACAAGAATAATAGGGCCAGCTGTGTAGCTACCTGGCACAGGCTGCTCTGTGGACTGGACTAGGTCTCCTTTCACTCCTGCGTCCCACTTTTCACTGCCCCTGAGCAAGTCTACTCTGAACAGGGCCCCAAAAAGTGTGACGGGGGTGGGGAGCAACAGGCAAGTAAGGCCGGAGGAAGTCCGCTCACATCCCCAGTGCCAGAGGGCAGAGCTGCTCTTTTGGAAAAGATCCTGCCCCATCATTCATTGCTTCTATCAAAAGCACCTAAGTAAAGCAGGTCCTCCAAGCCCATAAGGGCAAAACCTGGCCTCTGCTATACACTTGGACGTTGGCCTATCCCCTGCCTAGCCTCGTCGCTGTGCCCTGATAGAAACTACCCCATTCCTCTTCTTCCCCCAAGGCAGAGCCTATCAATAACTGTTTCATGCTGTATAAGCATTCTAAATGGAATCGCCATGCTCACATGCGGTAAGAGAATTTGTTTAGTAAGGGGTTTTTACTATATAATATGCATGTGACATCTGGTAATAGGAATTGTGTTATATTTATTGTTTTATCTGTAAGAAAATTTAAAATAAAAGGAAAAATGATTGAGACCCATTATTTTCCAATGAGAAGGAGTCCTGGGGCTCTTGCTGGAGAGATGAAAGAGAGGGGGAGAAGAAAATTCAACCCTGCAGTCCTGTGGCAGCCCAGAGCATGTGATTAAAAGTTTAGAGGAGACATAGCAGTGGGAGCCCCAGGAGAAACTCAACACTGGAACAATGTCGCTATTCCCATGTCTCGTTCACACAAAAATAAGAGAGAAAACCAGAACCCCAGGATGCTATTAAATTAGGGAGATAAAACTCCCTGTCAGATTTTTGTGCATATACTGTAGCATCTAGAATCTGCCATGTCCAACCTTTTGACGTGGCAACAGGATTCTGTCATCTACAACTATGTTGGGCCACATCCATAGCTATCCTGGAACACGTGGTGCATGGGCAACAGGTGAGACATACCTGGTAGATAAAATGCTATTGTTTGGGGGTTGGTTTGGTTTGTTAATTTTGAATCTGAGTCAGCACTGTCTCCTTTGGTGGCAGGTGGGGGCTTGGAATGGTGTTCCAGTGACCAGAGAAGGGTCTAGCAGGCAGTGGCCTCTCCTAGTGGTCAGGTTTCTTGTGTAGAAAGTACTTTCTCACAACAATCTTGTTTCTTCTAGTTCCAGAAGTTCCGGGAAAGACTGCCGCCCGCCTTCTTCTCCCCATTTAGGAATGCTGCCCAGGGCATAGACTATGTGTCCAAGTGCAACTTCACAAAGTCCTTCCACCTAAGCCCTGGGACCTATGTAGTAGTTCCCTCAGCCCACCGAAAAGAAGTTGAGTTCCTGCTCCGAATATTCCTCAAAATGCCAGACAAGGACAGGTACAGAAGCACTGGGATCCTGAGTGCCGTAGTCTACTTCAGTGTGCCTTTGTGAGCAGTGCTCTGTGCGTTATATGCAGCACCTAGTGTGAAAGGGGCACAATATGAGTCTTGCTCTTGAGATGGGCACTACAATGGGGACCGGGAAAGTCCATGAGCCAATAACTTGACCACAACAGCAACGTAAAACCACATTTGAGGATGATGTGGAGGGACTGATTCTGGCCAGAGGGACTGGGAAAGGCTTCTCAGACTTCTGCAGGTCCCTGAAGGTAAATAGAAGTTAATAACTTCGGTGAGGAGACAATCCAATCCATGTGGGGTGAAAGAGCCTGGAAAGATGCAGGGGGCATGACAGAGCCTGAGGCTTGTTAGTCATATGTACAGGGTAGACCAGGAAGACAGGCTGACCTGAAAGACAGACTCTTGAATGTTAAGCCATGGGTCAACAAGTCCTGTTCCTCCTGAGCCTGAGGCAAGAGTTACTATAGTCACAGAGGTCTCCACAGTGAATATGTAAGGGCCATCACTGCCAATTCGAGATAGAACGTGAATGAAAGGTTATCTGCATCCTGGAAGTAAAAGTTAGCATCCATGTGCATCCCAGTGTGAAGAAGCCAGTGGCTAGGAAACCAGACCATGCCCATCCAAAGGAACATCTGATCATTGTGTGGCTACTGCCATGGCTGCCTTCTACTCACCCTTGCCAGAGCTATTAGGTATCACTGGGTACTCTCCACAGGTAGACTCCTGGAAATATGCTGTAGGTCATTTGTGTCACACTGTTCCCTGGTTTTCTAGGAATCCAAGCAACAGTTCCAACCTCAGAGCCCTCAAGGTAGGTGTGCAGATCTTGTTTTCTATCTTTGTTAGTTACATCACATCTCCCAAGAGCTTCTTTCTCCTTCTTGGTCTTGCTATTGGCCAGGAAAAGCAGAGACAATAGGATGGGCTAGTGGTAGCTCTGAGAGGTGAGGCAGAAGAGGAGACCAGCCCTCCAAGACTAGACTGGACCCAAGTATCTTCCTTCTAACAAACTTTAGTTTTCAAATCCCCCTTAAAGCTTGATTTCCTTCACCTTGCCCCTGCAACTACCAGGGGAAGCCGTGTCTTAGATTCAGGTAGGCTGACTGTATCCCTCAGTTAGGCCAGGGCTTGCTAAAACAAACCTTTACCAGATGAATGGCGTCTTTCCCAGAAATTTAACGTAACTGTTTTCCCTTTGATCCAGAGAAGTCTTTCAGAAAACGGATCGCTAAAAAGCGTTCTCTACAGATCTATGGATCAGGTATGCTATTTAACGCCCATAGACCTCACCTATCAGGAGAGGGAGAAAATGCATGGAGAGAGAAAGAGAGAGAGAGAGAGAGAGAGAGAGAGAGAGAGAGAGAGAGAGAGAGAGAGAGAGAGAGAGAGAGTTTCAGTCGCTTACCAGAATGCATGGAGCAAAAGGGGCTTGATCATATTAGCCTTTCTATCCCTGGACCATTCCCAAATGATGTTCTTGCCAAGTTCTGAAGACAAGTGATGTCCCAATGTGGGTGGACTCCCATTGGAACATAGAGCTTAGGAAGGCAGAGGATAATTATGGGCTGTGTGTAAGGGATATACTGTGGCTTAAGCCTTTAGACAAGCAGTTGGCAGAAATCTTTCTTTCTCTGGCTCGTCCATCCCCCTCCCCCAACCCCAAACTTGGCATTGTTCCTCCCTGGAGCTGGCCAGCTTCAGAAAGCCCCAACAAGCTCTCTTCCTGCCAAGCCACCTATGTGCACACGGGGCCTTCCTAATGGTTTAATAAACTGTTATAAAGAACTCCTTGACTCCTCAGGATAAAAGAGCTGCCAATGGTTCCGTGGGATGGGCCTTTTACCATTAATAACCGTGTTGGTGTGGGAAGCGCAAAGTGATATAGATGATTTTGTGTACTGTGGGCCAAGCAGAGGCTGAGGAAGGAATGATGCCAGCCAGCCCCGCCTCTGTACTCAGAGGGCTAATAACATGGTGGTATCCCAGACACGGGTTGGACCCAGACACAAACGGGGTGCGGGGGGGGGGGGAGATAAAGAGTGTGCTGGAGTGAGGGGTGGGTGTTGAAAAGAGCATCCCTGAAGCCCGTCAGCACTTGCCCAGGATTCAGGCTGGCTCTCAATGAAACAAAGCTGACCCAGAAGACCATTGCCCCCTGTCTGTAGGTTCCCAAAGGCAGAGACAACTTCATATGCATTGCTTGTCCCCAAACACCGATCACTGTCCTTGGCCCAGAGGAGGTGCTCAATCATTTCTGTCAGATTGAATTAAGACAGACTAGCTCCCCAGGAGCAGATGCCCAAGCCTGGGTTAGCTGCTCTGAGGTGGCCAGGACCTGATTAGAATGCCTGAGACCAAGCTTCTTTGGGGCAGGTGGTACATTTTCACATCGGTCCATGCACCTGTACTTCTAAAATAAAAATATAATTTGTCATATGATAGGAGGGTACAGACTCCTTAATCAGGGCTTTGCCAAGCGACAGGCAAATGTTTGGCTCCCAATAAAGTGACTGTTAGCTGATATTGGACATTGGTTAGAATTACAATAAGACATAGATGCAGCAGTGAGCAGAGGTCACTCTTAGGCAGGCATCCTAGAACAAGGCACCCCTGGCACCATCCTGTACAGCCTGCAAACCACACCCAGTGGTTGTGGCCTCCCAAGAAATTCTTAAGCAAAGCATTTCTTCTGCCCTCACTGCATCCTCTCTTCTGATCTCTCACATTGGTTTTAACTACCTTTATTAGCACAGTCATTTATCAGCATGCATTACCACTAGGTTGCTTTTATTAGTCATGGTGGTGCAGATGGCATAACCAGGCCTGCTAGTCAGTCAGAAAAAAATGATGCATTGGGGCTCCAGGATTAGACAGAGCAAATCTAACCACCATCCTTTATGAATTCAATTGACAAGCATTTTCTAAACTCCTAGGACTTTTCCCCCCAAGTACCAACACCCCACTAAGCTTTGGAAATATGACATCCCCAGCCTTTGAGTATCCCACAGTTCCTATGTGCAATTCTTGGGGAACTTGTCTGAGCCACCACCATTGCCAAACCTGCTATATATTCCATAAATGCTTCTGGTGGGTGACAGGGTGTGGAGTCTGGGTCCACATGTGCCCTAGCTGGGCAACATGGAGCAGGATATAGATGCACTCCATGCTCTGTCCAGATGAAGGTTGGTCCCTTCTTAGAAGGGCATGTAAGCGTCTATAAGGGGTCAAGATACTTTTGAAGAAAAACTTGATTGATGGTAGGCACACAAAGCCAACTTTTTTTCCCCAAGTCAGAGTTTCTTTGTATAGCCTTGGCTGTCCTGGAACCTGCTCTGTAGACCAGGCTGTGCTTGAACTCACAGAGATCCATCTGCCTCTGCCTCCCAAGTGCTGGGACTAAAGGCGTGAACTACCACTGCCCAGCTAAGCCAACTTTTCTGATATCCCTAAACTATGGAGAGGTTAGAAGGAGGACCTGAGGACCAATCAGACACTGGCAGCTTAGAGTCTGTGCTTCTCACTACTGTGGGGCCTTACAAGGATGGGATATGGGGCTGTTCTTCCTTTCAGAGCAAAGTGGCACTGCCAGTGTTAGGAGGGCAAAGGGGGGGCAGTGTAAGGAGGCTGTTATCTGTAAGGGGTTCTTCTCAGAAGGTCTCTGGGAGGAACCTGAATTCTGAGCCTTGAACTGCCACTCTCCAAATCCACCCACTGAAAAACCTCACTCCAGTGCCAACTCCCTAAGGGAAACCATGACATCTTCCTTTTTGCCACAATATCTGGCAGAAAAAGTCATGTGCTCCTAGACGGTAGCATCTAGCAGTGTAGACGATGAGTAGCTTTAGCTCCTGTCATCACACGCATGCATAAACTATGTCATCACATATCACACAGTCTCTTTGGAAGTGCAAAGATGCCTAAATGGCTGCACTGTTCCTCCTGTGATGGTCCTCCTGAGGATGCCCCCCGCCCCCAGTGCCAGTCATAGTGATAAGGGGAGATGGAAAGATGTGTTCTGGCCAGTAATAGGGCGGAGGGAAGCAGTATGAGGGAGCCCACACCAGGAGCCCAGTATCAGGACCAACCATTATGATGGCTATTCAAGGACAGAGTTATCCATGGCAGAACCCAGGACAGGCCCAGGACAAAGAACAGGTAGACATGCTATGGAAAGGAAGGGCTTGGGAGTCAGAGAGCTACTACAGATCTGGGTGGATGTGTTTCTTGGTTCCTGAGTCCCATCCCACAACCCATCTTTACCATGTTTTGGACCAGGGACTGGACATTGATGCCACTCAACTTCAGAGGCTTCTCAACCAGGAGTTCCCGACAGGTATGTCAGCTCAGAGGCCTGTTGGTTCTGGCCTTATCCCCCATGTTGCCACCCTTGATGGTCCTTCAGTCCTTCTCCTTCCTCTGGGTCTCCAGGGGACACTTTCTCTTTGGACCAGTGTCAAAGCATCGTGGCTCTAATGGATGTATCCTTTACAGTCATTCTCCCCTGCTCCCGCCCCCCCACCCCCGCCACAACCCTAGGAACCCAACTCCCCTGTGGGCTTCCCTGGGATCCTCATTACAGACCAGCACATGGATACTGTGACTTGTCTACCAACTCACTCCAGAATCCAGCTCATCACAGCACCCATAGCAATAGTCACTACTAACCAAATTTAACTCTAAGGAAGTACATTTGAAATGCTTGCAACAGCCCTGGTGATGCAACAGCTATTATCCTGTTGAACAATGGAAGACATGGGTGGGGGGGGGGTCACAAAGGTTAAGTATTTTTGCCCAGATTATACAGCTAGTTGGAAGTTATGCATAGATTTGAAACAGAAGTTTTAGCTTTCAAGGACTATGCTGTAACCTTGGCCTACCCTATCTCCTCCAATTAGAGCTCTCCTTCAACACTGGCGAAGTCTTTCCACATTGCTTGGATTTCTCATTCACAAAGCCCTCAAATTAAAAAGATAACCACCAAAAACTCCTAAACCTTGTTGGTCTGCAGTGCACAGGGGTGGCATCCCTTGTGGCTCACATGGTGCTTTTGTACCTATAGACGCCGGTCTCGAGTCAGTTCAGTGGCTATCCCAGTTCTATGGCCATAAGATGCAGGACCAGGAACCTCTCATCCTAACACCCTCTTCTCTATCCGACCTCTCCGTCTTTAGGCAGGAGAGACACTGTCCATGCAGAATGGATCCCAAGCCTGGCACCCCCTCCCCAGGCTGTGGCTGTCCCCAGAGAGAGACAGATCACCCCCTCTCTCACACTGTTAACAAGGCTCGATTGTGAATGCGAAGCCAGTCATTGTAGAACAAGAAGGCTTCCTGATGGAGTCATAAATCAGCCCTGTCTCGGCTGGCTGTGGTCTGGAGTCACTCGGAGATGCAGAAGAATCCAAATGGTCCTTGCAGCCCTGTGGCCAGGGCACTCAGCTGGGGGACAAGTGGAAAAGGGTAGAAAAGACTCCCCCGCCACTCCCTCCACACACACGCATTGTACTGGGAGACTGCAAATAGAGTCTCCCCTAAAGTTAAATGCTAAGGTAGCATGCTAGCTCTCAGAGTTCGATTAATTTTTTTTCCTGCATTAGCTGCCTATCATAAGGTGTGGCTGGGGAGGCATTAATACACATTCCAGATCCACACACGGCTCAGGCATGGCACATTTACCTATCCACATTGCTTCTGCAATTGTAAGGCCCGTGAATGTTCCTCCCTCCCCTCACCTGCTAGAGAACCCAGCCCAATTGGTAAATGCCATGTTGGGGCCGGGGTTTGGGGGTGCTCCTTCTCTTCGGCTAGATATAACCAAACTCGGCACCTTTCTCAGGGGTCCTTCCTTCTAACCACACATTTTCTTTTGTGAAAACAAATCTGAACCACATCACCTTCAGGTAGAGTGGGAGGCAGCTGGCATGGGGCCAACATGGCCCTGGATTACCAGCTGAAGGATAAAGCTGTTCTGGCTTTGTTAGTGGGACAAACAGCTCCCCTTGCCCGCTGCCCTCTGGACTGTTTAGCCCTTAACTCGTCCTCCAGCTGAAGGTGAACGGGCGCTTGGATCAGAGAGAGTTTGCCAGACTATGGAGTCGCCTTAGCCACTTCCAGGTATGGTCACGTTCTCCATGACACGCCTAACACTCTTGTTTAACCCGGCTGAGCAAATGCTTTCTGAGTGTCCCACATTGGGGTATGAAAGGGTGGGTGGGAAGCATCACCCTGTCCCCTGAGGGTGACCCTGCCTGAGGGGCAGGATGAGGAATGTTTGTAGGAGACTGGAGAAAGAGGCTACCATGGACAGCATCTGGAACTGCCATGATATCTATAGAAACACTCCTTGGTCTGAACCAATCTCTTTCTATCCCAATGCCTATCCCCATGGGAGGATCTACCAGAACAGATGTGGTTGGCCTGTGGCCTGGGTATGGCTCCCCATTGTCCTCAGGACAAAGTCTGAAAGCAGCGCACAAAACCCCCTTAGTTCAGCCTCTATTTTTAAGTCCAGAAGAGGCCATTTTGACTTATACTCCTTCCTCTGAAACCCAACTCTAAGATGCCTCACTGTCCCCTACAAACGCTGTGCCTTCCTCTTTCCCTCCCATACCCCAAGCCTGGCCATTACACATCCATCCTAAGAATTCAGGCAACTCCAGATATGCCTTCCTTGCCACGTCTTTCTTGCCAGTCCCTATGACCTGATCACTGTCTCTTCTGACTCCTTGCCTCTTAGCAGACACCTGTAGGGTAAGCCACACTGTCTGCCTTAATGTTGTGTAGTTAGAAGGAACTTTTCCTTATTCTAAAAGTGATGCCTATTGACAAAAGAAAACATGGATGAGAAAAAAATAATAAATTCAAAAAAGAAAACATGATTTTGCCAAAGGGAAAGTGTTAAGACCCAGTTAATATACCCCAGAATGTGTCTTATAATAGGAATATTTATACAAACTAAATAAAAGTATAACCCAGCCAGCCATGATGACACACATCTGTAATTCCAGCACTCAGGGAGTAGAGGCACAAGATCAGAGCTTAAAGCCAGCCTTAGCTACATAGAGTATGTCAAATAAATAAATGAGTGCATAATTAAATAAGGCAATCAGTCAATCATATAAATATATACATGTATACAAGCTGCTTTTAAAAAATAAATAGCACCAATATATCATATGGTTAATCATGTCATAGCCTCTGAACATTCTGAAAGGGTGAATCAAGTACCCCTGTGTGGCTATGCCAAGATGCATCGCCTGGTCCCTGACAGGGGGCCATTTGACTTCTCACTAGACACTAGATTGGTTGACAGGCTCCTCCTACCCTTCTATTGCTGGATCCTCTTCCTCCTGTTCATCTTCCCCTTAGAGACCTCCAAGGTGTGTGTGACACAGCAGCACTCAGAACCACTCAATAACTCACCTAGCTAATGAGCTACTAAATGAATGAGATTCTATAGTGAAAAGCACTTGCTGTTTACCTTCAAACCTACCAGAAACCAAATAAGGTCAAGAGGAGGCCCTCAGACTACAGCTATTGCCCCGCCCCCAACCCCTACCCTCACCCCACCCCACAGTTGGCCTTACCTTGCATACCTGGGATTTGAGATTTTGACAGGGAAAAATCTCCTGTGAGGCATCTGTGTATACATGGCAGTCAGGCACTCTGTGTTCGGCCCTGAGATGCTGCCTGCTTAATCCAAGACTCACCTGCTAGAGGGTCAGTTTCCTCATCTAGGAAGTATGTGTTGGGTCAGGATTACAATGAGCATTAGGCAGAGAGGAAAGGTCTCTGATAAATCCAAGAGTGGTACAATAGTGGCTGCTGCTGCTATGGTCATTGCCTTCTGCAGACATGCTTGGGTAGGGACACAGCTCTAACCTGCTTCTGGTATTTTCTATACAGCACTCACTAATATACAAGTGAAGGGATTCATATATGAGCATGCACATGTAGGTGGTAGTGAGTGATAAGCACCTTATGGATTTGTACTTTATAGATGTTTGTTCGTTGCCTTCTTTTTACCAGGCCTGTATTGTAGGTGAGGAAACTGAGCCCTGGAAAGACAGAGTAACTCGATGAAGGTTAGTTACACAGCTGGTCAATAGTTGAGTTGGAACTTAAGTCCAGGCAGATCATCCATTAAGCCTGTACTTTGTTGTTGTTGTTGTTGTTGTTGTTGTTGTTGTTTGAGACCAGTCTCTCTGTGTAGCCTTGGCTGTCCTGGATTCACTTGGTAGAAAAGGCTGACCTTGAGCTCACAGCAATCCACCTGCCTCTGCCTCCCAGAGTGAGGGGATTAAAAAGATGGGCCACCACACCCAGCTAAGTCTGTACTCTTAACTACTACTAAACACAAACCCTTTGGAGCAGTGGCTCTCAGCCTGAAGATCAAAAGTCCTTTGGCAAACCTCTATCTCCAAAAAAGATTTACTTTACAATGCATAACAATGGCAAAATTACAGCTATGAAGTAGCAATGAAAGTAAGTTTATGGTTAGACATCACCACAGCATGAAGAACTGTATTAAAGGATCTTAGCGTTAGGAAGGTTGAGAACCGCTGCTCTACAGAGTCCTTGTGCTTTCCCCAAAGGCAGCCAAATGCCCCACGTGTCTAGACAGAGGAGAGGAAAGGAGACTGGTCCAGTTGTGACCAGACTGATGGACTTAGGGGTGCGGCCATGCCCACATGACCCTTCCCTCCCTACCCCTCTATAAGCCGGCTCTTTGTACACTTTAGTAAAGCCTCCTCTGTGGGGTGGAGAATAGACTTATGGGATATCTTCTATCCACATCCTCTAGGTCCTCACAGGCTTTTTGTTTCTTTTCCCCCATCAGCATGTTTTTCAGAACATCCAGAGGAGCCCAGGAGTCCTCCTGAACTCAGACTTATGGAAAGTCGTAGAGAGCACAGGTAACATGGAGCCTGGATGAACGAGGACCATGGGGCATGTGTGGGGACCATCTTCCCAGCATGCCATAAGCAAAGTTGGCACAGTCAGCCTGGGCATATGGAAGAGAAGAGACCTCTAGCTTATGTGCCCTCCCCTACCTACATTGACTTTGATGGGCTTCCAGCACCACAGACTCAGATCCGAGCTCTCCCTGTGCACAGCCTGAGCAGTCCTGCACCTGTCAACTTCCACAGTCACTTTTCTCTCTAACACAGCTCTGATTGATGGGGAGAGAAGGGGGAGAGAGGGAGGGAGAAAGAGAGATGAAGGGAGAAAGAGGGAGAGGGAGGGAGAGGGAGAGGGAGGGAGACGTACATGACTGTTAACTTACAAGGAATGAAGCTGGTCTTCCAGAAGCTTCTAGCTCACTGTCTGGTTTGTCGGGGTTAAATACCCACGAGCAGGCTGAGGAACCGCACTTCTCTCTTCACAGAAGGTGCAAGGCTAAACTAAACCAAATGGCGTGTGATGGCTTCAAGTAGGCACAAGCTTTGTGTCCTGGGATAACAATAGCAATACTTTAGGGTGCATAAGTGCTTCATAGTTCACCAAGAACCATTCACATCATCTCTTTTCATTGTCTCCGCTTGGCTGCCAATGGGGAAGGGCAGGAATCATTACTTCCACCGTCCCTGTGGGGAAGACAGACCTCATAAAGGTTATGTAAGGAAATGGCCACCTTCCTTAATAAGCCGTAGAATCATATTCCCCCCAGGTTACCTCTGAAAAAGGCGCCTCCATAATTCTTCTTCCTGTGCTCCCGGCATAGAAAGTGGTAGAAATACAAGACACTGTTCTCCACTTGAGCGTAGCTCCTCCCCTTGATTATGACTGTCAGCAGCTGTACCCCAGCATCATGACTGTCAGCAGCATAGCAGACGGCTGAGATGCCTAAGAGCTGAGCTGCCCCACAGTGCCCTGCTAGGCTTGCTAGAACTAGGAAGGTTAAATTATACCTCCATTTCCAATTTTGATCTTTTTTGGGGGGTGGGGATGGATAAAGCGCATTTCTGGCAAATTCCAAGGCATAATTTTTGTGGCCACCCTTGGAGAACCACTGAAGAGCCCGTGGTTAAAGATGGAATCATCAATGGAGCCTAATGACCAAAGGGGAGAAAGTGAGGAGTGGAGTGAGATAGAGAAAGCTCTCAGAAGCTAGGCAGGTAACTTACGGGGTGATGGATATGAGCCACCAAAGGCGGCTACCTGAAAAACTCAAGCCTCGTCTGAAGGCACTTGCTTCCTATTTTATCAACTCTACTGTAGAAATCAAATGTGCCTCTAGCTACACGAGGCCCACAGGCCACCAAGCTCATCCCTACGTGAGTGGTTCAGCTTTCAAGTGTCTGCCTGCTCACCAGAGCATCAACTGTTGGCCACTTTGCACTTGTCACCCGTGTGGTTGGTGCCTCCCTGGAGCTTTTAACTAGAGATGCAGAATGACAAAGTCGAAGAAAGAGGGCAAGGTGCCTACTTCTGCCCTGCGGAAGCGACCTTCTAAGTTGTGGTGTCCCTTCTGTGCCACAGCCTTTCCCTTTCCTCTTGCATGGGGACCACACCTGCCTTACAGAGAGCCATGGCATCTAGTTGGAAGATGTTTTAATATGATCACCAGCAAAGAGGAAGCTGGCAGAGGCAGGGCTGGCCTTAAGCCCTTAGGTGTCCTGACAGCTCCATGCTACATGAACATTTTCTAATTATTGAAAAGGACAATGTGTTTTCAGAGGAGTAGTTAGTGTCTTGAGTCTCTTGAGTTGTTCTCTGCCAAGCTGAAGGTGTATGACACTAGGGCACAACAGCCAACAGTCGAGAGAAAAAGGAGAGACCCTGAGTGAGGTAGGACTGGCTGACATACTGGACTGAGTAGAGGGTGTGGCAGCAGGCTGTTGGACCTTCTTAACAGGGTTCTTGAGCCTCATGAGGCAGAGGACCATGCAGTCTCCTGTCTCCTCTCAGCTCACCAACTTACCTTCCCATCTCAGACTTCCTTTTAGGAGTCTTCATCAGCAATGAGCTACTGAGCCTCATGGCACTCAGGTACAGCGACAGCTCTGGACGAATCAGCTTCCCCAGTCTTGTCTGCCTCCTGATACGGCTGGAGACGATGGCAAGTAAGTGACCCTGGGGACACTCTGTAGACCTGCACAGTGACCAATGAACTGAATAGAGGGCCAGGAGAGCACTGATGCCCCAGTACCTGGGTGAAGGCTCAGGTGCAGGCAGGCTGGTGCCCTTCTTGACATCCCCTTGACCTAAGAGGGCCAAGCCAGTGAGACTGCAAAGGGGTGTGGCAAGGAATGAGGTCTGCCAGAACCGTGTACAGCTGCTGTGAGATTCACATATGAGAGAAAGCAGTTGGCTAAGAAGACTGAAAACCCCCAACCCATGGCAACAGGTAATAGTGCATTCTCAATAGGAAAAAAAAAACCTATACTAAGCAGATTTATGAAGTAACTGCAAATGGCACAGAAAGAGTTACTCTTCAAGTCCTGGCACTGTTGACCTTCTATCCTTCCTCCAAGTTCTGACCTACTTCCTCTCTTGGAAGTTGTCCTACTTCCTTCCCCTCCTATCGCTCTGATGATAAACTCTGAGCAAAGCAACCTAAGGCGTAGAAGGTTTGTTCTGGCTCAGTAGTTCCAGATTACAGTCAGGGAAGTCAAGGTGGCCAGAGTTTGAAGCCCCTGGTCATGTCACACCCACGACCAGGAGGAAAGCGATGCATGCCCGCTGCTATTCGTCTCCCTTTCTCCACTTACACAGGCCAGGATCCCAGGCGGAGGATGGTGCTGTGGACCATGTCTGTGTCCTCCTTTCTACACTTCTTCCTGTCCCTACATCCCAACTCCCTTTCTTGCCTCCTCACCCTAACCAGGCTCTGTCTCGGGAACAAGGTTAATTGTTCCTGTCTCCTCTCTAGGTTACATTTAGAGCTAATTCTACTGTTTAGTTATACCATGGAGGGCTTCCACCTGTACTGAGAGAGTTTCACACAGGTGAATATGTGGGGGCAGAAGGTCTTTCTTCAAGTTATAAAAATCCAAAAAGATGGCGGCGGCCAGAGGATTCCACACTTTTTTTTTTTTAAGCAAAACAGCTTTTGTTTGAAATGAAATCGTATGTGAAGCTTCACATGGCAGCTCAAAACAGCTGTTGGGAGGGAGGGGAAGGAGATAGGGGTCCAGAAACACCCCTGAATCCTGATACCTCAACTGCCATGGGGCGCTTCTGAAAAGCCCCAGGTTCTGAGTGAAGATTGAAAGGACGGAATCCTGAAAAACCTGAGTTCTGAAAGAGACTGGGGAGATCCCAACGGCACCCACTAAAAAAATTAGCCTATACCCCCTACACACACACACACAGCAAAGAAAAAGAAAGGTGTGTGGAGTACAGTCTAGAAGGTGTCTTGAGGGGAGACCCAGGTGCCGCCCTACAGTGTAGAGCTGGACGAAACAGAACAGACGAGAGGTGCTCTAGGACAGTGAAGGCCAATGACCTCTCAGCCAGTCACAACCTTTCTTCCTCTATCCTAGAGGCATTCCGCAACCTGTCCAAGGATGGCAAAGGCATCTACCTGACAGAAATGGAGGTAAGGCACCTTCCCCTCCCAGGACCGGGCACAGTCCCAGGCCATGTTCTCCTGATCCATTTCCAAGGGGCATTCTTCTCCCTGGGCTATGGTATGGAATAGTCCGTCAAAGGCCAGCCAGGCTGGGGGGTTGGGGAGCTGCCTCCAATTACTACCTTTATATATTGCAGGCTGCCAGGCTGCTTTAGGATCTTGGCAGAGAGATTTTATTTTTTTTCCAATAGCTTAATAACGCGGAGGACTATGTGGGAGTCATAAATCCAAAAGGGAAGTAAAGAACAATCCACCGAGCTCGCTGTGTATTGAGCTTGAGTTTTAGAGCCACCTAACCAGCCAGATGGTCAACTCAACACAACACCTCTCTCTGCTGGGCTATTTAGAAAGAATAGGTGCTGTTTGGTTGCTCAGCTGGTAGACTGGAGGGTTGTAAAGGGGTTACCCTGAAAGTAGGTGGGGGAGGTGTGTTGAGACGGAACGCTGAGGATGGAATTGGCTGGGAAAAGGCATTGATACTCAACTGAGATCTTCCAAGGGAGGAGGTATGTGTTTGCCCTGCTCCACATCAAATGAACCAGCTTTAAGAACTGGTCCTGGGAGCTGGGCATGGTTGCGCATGCCTTTAATCCCAGCACTTGGGAGGCAGAGGCAGGTGGATTGAGGCCAGCCCGGTCTACAAAGTGAATCCAGGACAGCCAAGGCTACACAGAGAAACCCTGTCTGGAAAACCAAAACCAAACCAAAACAATACAAACAAAAAAACTGGCTGGGGCTGTGTGAGTCAGTAAAGCACTCACCGCATGAGCATGAGGGTCTGAATTTAGACCCCTAGCACCCACATAGCAAGGCATAGTTGTGTGTGCTTACCATCCCAGAGCCCAGGAGAGGCAGAGACAGAACGGACCCTGAAGCCTGCTGGCCAAATTGCCAAACTCTAGGCCCAATGGGAGACTCTGTTTCAAAAAGTAAGGAAGACACCTGGTGTCAACATTAGCGCCCAAACTCGAATATTGTATAAACACATGAATCTGCACCTACGAGGACTCACACACCAGAGACAAGGGGAGGGGAGGGAAGGGAAGGGAAGGGAAGGGAAGGGAAGGGAAGGGAAGGGAAGGGAAGGGGGCCAGAGAAAATGCTTGTTCTAATTATGATGCTCATTTCTCAGTGGATGAACCTGGTCATGTACGGCTGAGGTGAGAAGTCCCACGAGCCCTCTGGACCAGGTAAGACATGGCAGCGTTAAGAGTCCTTTCTTCATCCTGTGGGCATTTCCCCCACTTTCTCTAAGAATGACACATAAGGCTCCCTGGAAACAGCCTCTTGGAGACTTCAGAAAGCTTATCTTTATGAGCCAAGACCCACTGCTCATGGCTCCTGCGTTTCAAGGCCAGATGCTCAGATTTCATCCAGACACACGCACGAAGCGAGCAGCCCGAAAGTCGTGAATGAGAGATTTACAACATTTAATTAATGTTCCAAAGAGAACGGATGATGACTCACTCTAGACAGGCACTAGAAATGGTGAAAATAGAACACCGTGGAGCAATCCGAACAGCTGACCTTGGGGGAAAGGAGAGCCAGCCACCCTAGCTCTACCATTGCCTCACTGGATTTGGGCAGTTGTAGCTATGTATAGTTGTTAGCGTTTATACTTCTAATTTGTACTCAACAACAAACACATCACCATTTCCTCTTTGACTTTTATGGGACAAACTAGAGAGTTACAGAATGTCTTCAGTCACACTGCCCAATCCTGCGTTGGCAGAAATTCTGGCTGACTGCTCTAGAATCCTGAAGAACTTGCGAGTTTGTGCCCCCCGCTGTCTGGAAATCCTATGTGTTTCTTACTTAGAGACAAATTTCTATCCATGCTTCCATAGAAACTCTTACTTCTTGGACCACTGAAGAAAAAAGAAGAGACTGGCTTTGCCAGACCTTGAGTTCCTTGAAGACATTTCTGTTGCCTGAGGCAAAGTCTCTCTTCTTTACCACTGTTGGTTGTTACCACTGTTGATTGTTACCACAGTTGGTTGTTACCACTGTTGGTTGTTACCACTGTTGGTTCTCTATGCAACAGTCCTGTGATCAGTACCCTCTCTGTTAGTTATTTGTCACTATGACAAAATGCTTGACCACAGCAGTCCTTTCTACTCATCATTTGAAAGTATGGCAGCAGGTCACGGGCAGCTGGAGCTTTGCATCCACAGTCTGGAAGCAGAGGGAGGTGGGCACTCACACCCAACCAGCTTTCTTCTCCGTCGCCCCTTTTTTTAAAATATGGGACCCAGTTCATGGGGTGGTACCCTCACCACATTCAGAGCATGTCTTACTACCTCAGTCAGTCCTCTCTGAAAATACCCTTGCAGATGCACCCAAGAGATATTTCTTACCCCAATCAAGTTAATAATCAAAGCTCACCACCACACCCTCTGAAATTCTGTTACTTCTATAAATAGTATTTGATAATCTATGAATCATGTGTGTGCCTTGAAGCCATGAGAAAGGTACTCTGCATAAAGATGTAATATTTGAGCATCAATACCTCCTGATGAACAATTGATGGTTGCTAGTGATTTACAAATTGAAAAGAGTCAATTTTACTCAACTGTATTGAATTCTCCTTTCACTCCTTAAAAAAAAAAAAGGTCATTTCCAATGTTATTGTGCCTAGCACAATCTGCATGGGGTTACTGTTTCTCTAGTTGTATCTTGAAGCTAATGTGGCTCACAAGATGTACATTTTTGAAAATTCAAAGTCATTGAATTTTCTCTACCTTGTCTCTTTTGGGGAGTCCCAATTCTCTTTTTACTACTTTTTTTTTTCAGTTCCCTGATCTTAAGACAATACAAGAAGCAAGTGTAATATAAGATGCATATGTATCCATCTCTTTCATTAACGCTTGTCACTACCCCGAGAGTGCCCCTCTTCCTTGTTCACTGTCACTCTCTGACATCCAATATTGCGCATGCCCTTTCATACATGGCTCAGGATTTCACTGAGGAGATGGAAGCAGGAAGACGAAGGAGTTCAGACTGATAATGTACAAATCCGCCAGCTTTGGTAACACCCCTCCTTCTCTTGTATTCTGTTTCCCAGAATCTCCCTCTGGGGGTGTTCTGTATCTCATTACCATCCACCTTTGCAGGGGCCTGGTCGAATAAATTTTCTCCTTTATCCTCTGAATACTAAACCTCTCTCTCTCTCTCTCTCTCTCTCTCTCTCTCTCTCTCTCTCTCTCTCTCTCTGTGTGTGTGTGTGTGTGTGTGTGTGTGTGTATGTGGTTCTCTAAACAAATGTATCCAAACAAATGTATCTTTTGAGTTTCCCCCACCTCATAACCCCTCCCAGTTGTTACTGCCCCTTTCCTCCCATCACTGCCATATTCCACAAAGGAATTATTTGCCTCCACGTCTTTACTTCCTACTCTCTCCTCAAACTACTTCAATTCCGATTTCTTAGAAATCATCTGTCTCCCTGAATTTTGCATTGGCTTTTGATCTTATTTTTCTGTATTCATTCATATCCCTCAAATCAATTTCCTGTATCCAGAGTTACACTCTTAAAAATTCAAATCCATTTACTGCGTTCCCCAAGTTAAAAGCCCTTCAACATCTCTCCCTCTTGCTGTACAAGAAAATTCTAGAATCTTTAACATCAGTCCCTGAAGCTTGTGCTATCTGCACACCCGCCCCGCCCCCCATCCATCTGACCACACCTTGCTCCTTTGTTGTCTACCTCTGCCATTCCATTGCCTCGTTTACCTGATCTTCCCAGCCTCAGGTCTCAGGCTGCACTGTCTGCTCTACCCTGTTGTATTAGAGGCCCTTTCTTGCCCAACTGGCAATTCCCATAAAGTTTCTCACATAGCCTCTTCCCCAGTTATAAAACTCAACACGTAGTTTTCTTGTTGCCAATTTCTTTCATATTTTTTAATGAGCTTTGTTACAATGCAATTCACACCATACAGTTTACCCACTTAAAGTATGGAGTTCATGCTGGGCATGGTGGCACACAGCTAGAAACCTGGAGTGCAGGAAGCAGAGG
Source organism: Acomys minous (assembly GCF_964271855.1). NCBI lineage: Eukaryota > Metazoa > Chordata > Mammalia > Rodentia > Muridae > Acomys > Acomys minous. Next base: position 105,826,566 of record NC_140489.1, on the reverse strand, counting down.
CAGAAAGGTCACAAGTTCCAATCCAGCCTAGGTGAGTTCCGGGCCAGCCAGAGCTACATGACAAGATACTGTCACACACACACACACACACACACACACACACACACACACACACACACAAACATACACATTGCATTTGTGTTTTTTATTTCAGGCCATTCCAATAATATAATTTTAGGGCATTTTTTCATCTGCATATAAAACAACCTCATACTCCCAAGTTGCATGCAGCCTTTAGTCTTAAGCAAGCACTAATCTACCCTCTGACTCTGTAGATTTGCCTATTCTGGGTGTTTCATATAAGTGGAATCAATGAGAGGCCCTTAGTAACCACGCCTTTCACTCAACATAATGTTTTCATGGTTCACCTGCATTGAAGCACGCCTTAATTCTTTATTCCATTTTAGTTCTAAGAAGTATTTCATAGATGTTACGCCATATTTGATTCATCTTCCAACAACTGGTATTTGTTGGTATCATTTCTACTTTGCGACTACTGTTAATAATCATATTGTGAATGTCTGTGGGTGAGCATTGGGAACCGTGTTTTCACTTTACTTGGCTAGGGATGGACCTGAAGGATCACATGGTTTCTCTGAATGACACTTAGAAGAGCTGCTTGCCTTTTGTGTCTTTCCCCAGCAGTGGGTGGGAGTTTGAACAGCACTTGGATTTGGACTGGTACCTCACTGTGGGTTTGATTGGCACTTCCTTGATATCAAATGATGCTGAGACTCTTTCCCATTGATTATGGGATATGTGTATATTTTCTTTAGAGAGTTCTATTCAAATCCTTTGTGCATTCGCATTTTGCATTGAAATTGTTATATATTCATATCTTTTTGCTACTGAGTTGTAAGAGTTCTTTTCATATTTTAATTACTAGTCCTTTATCATAATTTATTTATTAATTTTATCCTGTTTGTCAGGTAATCTTTTCATTTTTAAAAAATTTTATCTATTTTTTAAGTAAAATGGTTTTCATGTAATATATTTTATATTTTCCCTTCCCCCAACTCTTCCCAGGTCCTACCCACTCTATGGTTTTGTGAATGTTTTGTTTTATCTTTTCAGTTCTGGGTGGTGTCATTTGAAGTCCATGAGCCTCTAAGTTTGATGAGGTCTACCATGTCTATTTTTCTTTAGTTATTTATATTTTGGGCAGTAGATCTCAAGGATATTGTCTAGTCCAGAATCACAAGTGTTTACTCCTGATCCTCTATTAACGTTCTTACAATTTAGCTTTTGTCATTTAGCTTTATCTTTTCACGGCTAGACACCTGCCCTTCTCCGCACCTTTTACTAAAATTATTAGTATCTCTTCCATCTTGCTGTCTTTAAACATCAGCTCATCGTACTATAAGGATTTAGTTTATATTCCAAGTCTTATCTGAGGCATGTGCAGCTGATAGGAATCACATTCAATCTTAACTGGGAAATGTCATATTCACCACATCACCTTTTCAAGTCTGTAGATTTAGGACACACCTCCATTTTCACATCTTTAGCTTCTCTTAGAGATGCCTTCCTGTTTATGGTCCTGCGTAAAATGGTCTCCTTGGTTTTTTTTCTTCCTATTGTGAATGAAATTGTCTTCTTACCCTATTCTCAGTTGTCCATTGCCAGCTTTTACCAATACACTGATTTTTTTATACTAATGCTACATCTTACAACTTTTTAAAACTCGTTTGTTAGCTCTGGTTTTGAAGGGATACCTTTGGGTTTTTTAAATACAGAAGCATATCTGAAAGTAGCTTTATATTCAGCTTTTCAATGTATATCTATTTATTACTATGTTGTTGTTTGTTTTTTCTGTTTTGGTTTGGTTTGGTTTGGTTTGGGGAGTTTGGGGCTTTTTCTCTTGCTTTGTTATCCTGAATAGGATTTCTACTTCATTTCTGAGCAGATACTTTAAAAAACAAAACAAAACAAAGAACTAAGCATTTTTATGCTCCTGACCTTGGCAAAGATGACCGGTCTCCCACTCACTCTCCCATATGATGTTAAATTTGAAGATATTTATGGGGTGGAAATGCAGTATTTTTAATGTTATAACAAACACTGCATGATATTGTCCCCGCTTTACAATTGAGAAAGTTGCCCATGGTTGCAAGGCTACTGAATAGTTAAAAACTAGGTCTGTCCTTTTCGTGTTTTACCATGCAGCGTTCACAGCTGTCATGCACACAGCTGGGTTATATTGTGTTCGTGTCTAGGTGACAGCCTATTTAGTATTCAGAAAACACTGCATCTACATTTCATTCAGAAATGAGTATGTCCAGGACCATGCATACTTGTCTGGATGATGGGTTTCTCCTTTTTTATTATAGGAGGATTTCATACATGTATATAATAATGTAGTTTGATTAAATCTGCCTCCCCTGAGAGTCCTCCCATGCTTCCCAAACCCCTTTTCCTGCTAAGTCCATGCGCTTTTTTTTTTTTTAAACTCACTGTGGCTACTTAGCACCATCTCTATGTGCCTGGGTGTAGGACTGCTTTGGGGAACCTGGGTAGCCTTTCAGGGACCACATCTGAAGAAAACAGACACTTTCTCCCAGTAGTCTGAGAGAGCCCCTCTCCCAGACATTGACAATAGCTCGCCAGCTAGGGGTAGGACTGTGTGCCCACCTCCTGCTCTATGCAAGGTCTGCCTTGACCTTGTCAGGCCTGGAGCAGACCTTCACAGCTGCTGTGTGTTCATACACACGACACTGCCCTGTCGTGTCTGGAAAGCGGTGCTTCATGACATTGCTCTGTGCCTCTGGATTTTTACTCATTCTGCCCTCGTTTTTTGTGATGATCCCTGTGCCTTGGGAGGAGGAGCTTGATACAGATGTTAGGGAACCGCCTCTCTGTTTGTAGTCGGCTAATACTCTTTGAGCTGTTTGCTTGATGGCTCTGTCCCTTGCTACTTGCTAAGCTCAGACCTGCCGTATTTGTTGCTCCCTCAGCACAAAGTGGAGTGTGAGCGCAGAGGGTCATTCGGTAACCGTTTCCCAGGTGACAAAAGAAATTGTATGTTCATTTTTTAAATGTTATTTTAATTAAAATATAATTGCAACACTTCACCACTTCTCTCTCCTCTCTCTAATCCATCCTCTCCCCCTTTCCCACTCCTTCTTAAATTTATGGCTTCTTCTTTTATTATAATTACATATCGTATGCATATATAAATGCACAAACATGTAACTACAACCTGCTGAGTCTGTTGAGTGTTGCTCGTGAGTGAGTACTTGATGTCAGGGATAGACAATCAGGGGGCTCATCCCTGAGAGAGAGTAATTCTCCCGTTCTCGGCAGCCATTAGTTGCCTGTAGCTTTGTCTAGGTGTAGGACCATGTGGAGTTCGCCCTTCCATGCTAGCGTGCCCGTTGGTACTGTCGCTTTTCCGGTTGTCTTTAGCCAGCCATATTATTGATGGAATAACCAAAGGATTTGTCATCTTTACTCCATGAGCCCTTTCTCAGAGAAGGATGCGATGGCACCGTGCCACCAGGCCGTTCTGTTTCTGATCACAGTCTCTAAACTGCGCAAGAAGCCTTTCGGTACCTAGACTTGCTGAGTAGGTTGGCTTGTTCTGCCGTCCTTAGAATCGTGCGATCCTCTACTTCTGCCTCATCTCCCCCCCCCCCCCCCCGCCAAGCCTCTACCCCCATCCCTGCCCTCCCCCAGCCCCTTCCCCTCCCCCCTGTGCCCCAGCTCCCCCCCCACCCCTCACCCTCACCCCTCACCCCCACCACTCCCCTCTCTGACTTAGATTAGGGTGTGAGTAAGCACAACCGGAGTGAACAACTCTTCCACCCTCTCCTCCAACTGATTTGTCCTGAAGAAGGCATGCGCCCTCAGCGCCACACTGCAGGTGATGTTTCTGTTAGATGATCAATTCCAGAAGATGCTAGCAGTGCATCGACACCGGTGAAGTCATGTTGGTCTCCACTGATGTCAGAGTCTCCAGGTTTAATACACTGTGAATCCACCTTGCTGAAAGCCTGTCCAGCTAACGCCATCTGCACGTGCATTGATGTGCCGGCAACATGGCAGTAAAGTGCCTTCTAACAAATTAGTCTTTGTACCAATCTCCACTTCATGGAAGTCTTCAATCTGTGTGGAAAATAGCCAGAGACAACCTTGATCTTTGCTGATTGCTACCAACAATTCATCAGAGAGGGCCTGCTCTACTCCGATAAATGCATCTCTCCAACCTTCAGACCAAGAAATGCCCTCTAAGACGGCTGGCTAGACTTTGGGTTGATGACGAGCATAACAAAGTAGATGAGACCATCAGAAGTTTGGATCAAATTCTCCCATGTAGGTCAGAAGTAAGAATTAGGAGACTGAATTTGCAGCTGGCAACCTGAAAAAGCCAGGTCCCACTAAAAAACATAACTGGTTTCCCTAGAAGCTCGGCGTCCAGCTTTCTGGGCTGGCTTTTGAAGGGAAATGTACCCAATTAGGAAACCAACACGTACACACTCTAAGAGCCTAATGGGAGGGTTGGGGCGGGAGTCTGGACTCAGGACATCCACCAGCGGAAAAGTCCAGTCCTCAGAGGTGGATGCACACGGAGGGTAAGCGGCTCCCAGGAGAGCAGAAGTGTGAGCTGAGGGAGAGCCAGTCAGAATAGCTCCCTGGATGGCTTCGTCATGCAGAAAGCTTTGAAATTCTGCAGCCTTTTAGAAGAATTATTAAGATAATGACAGACTATGCAGACAGGGGGAAAAAATGAGGCAATTAGTAACTCCTGGAGGAACAAAAAGTTACAGAAGAAAGGAAATATGATCCAAGAGTATTTCTTCACTTAGCAGTGAACAGTACATATATAATTGTAATAAAGTAGAAATTAAATATTGATTTAACAAAAAGTGTAATATAAATGTGTTAGAAGAATGAAGAGAGAGACGATAGAGATATAAAAGTGGGCGAGGAACACACAGCCCTGGCTTCTATCACAGAAATCGATGGGCATTTAAAATTGGCAAATGAAGAAGCCACTGTCTCGGCTTTACCATGTGGAAATGTGGGGTGAAGCTTCCAAAGCAAGCCTGAAGACAACTTAGGGCAAACAGGATGGAGCGATCTGCCCTTTCTCCCTCATGGTTTGTAGTAATGATTGAGTTTTCAAATTATATGTGTTGAACTGAATTCTCACTAGAAAATACATATAACAAGTAGCAAAAGCACAGAAAAATCAGACATTTAAGACTTGAGGGAAGAGAGGATCAGCTGGGTGGGAATTAACTGCCAGGGGGCGGGGACGTATTATAGAGGCAGGAGAACTATCTATGCAGGGCTGTCGCTTAGTCTGTACCATATGCACTTGAGAAAAGCCATTCTTCTACTGAAGTCCACAGCCAGCAGGCTGGAGCACACAGAGGGCAGAGGGCAGAGGGCAAAGGGCAGAGAGCAGAGGGCAGAAGGACAACGGGCCCTAAGACTCTGTCCATGCTGCTGCAGGCATGCACAGAGCTGGGTGAGCTGGGCTTTGCATCCCAGAGGCAGGCAGAGTTGATGGTTGATGGAGAACAGATGGTTACTGTCTTCTTTTGAAGAGAAGAGCGTCTCGCCATCTACTGGGGGACCCTGAGAGGGAGCCAGTCACTCTCACAGAGGGAGATTCCCAGGCTGGAAATGGGACTGGGCCTCTATGGTCACTTGAAGAAAGGAGAGGTTTCTTTCCCCTCCCTGGACCTTTTGCCTATGAGATTCTATGTCTTTCTCTAGGATGAGCTCCTGGTGGTCACTCAAGGAACTGGCTTCTCCTGTGGAGCTGCATCAGCCCCTGTGGTGGGTCTGTAGCTAAACCTGGTATCTGAACTGGAGCCAAAGAGCCTGTCAAGAGCCTGGGCCAAGCTGAGTCAGGCTCTGCTAAGCCCAAGGCCACTAGGTCACCAGAGCGCTTTCTGACTTCTAGCACATCCCGGAAAACAAACCAGGAAATGTCGGCTGCTCTGAGAGAGGAGGAAGAGGCTGACAGCCTCCCCTCCCAGCCTTTCACTGGATCCGTTTCTTGGAAAAGCTAGAGAGACTCAGTTTATGCACCTGCCCGCCAGGTGGTGGTGGTGACCCTGGAATTGTCCACTCGGTGTCATTTGCCAAATCATCATGTTGTTCTGTGTCTGCAACCCCAGTTGTTTGACAGCTTAAGTGGCAAAATAAAATTTATTTCTACAAAGGGTTCTTGGTGTAAAAGAAGAATCTTAAATCTGGTATTAAAAGTACAGCTTGGGAAAGGGCAATCTAGCCAGCGAAGCAAATGCCTTGCTCCTCCTCCTCCTCCTCCTCCTCCTCCTCCTCCTCCTCCTCCTCCTCCTCCTCCATCACATGCTCCTCAGGGATCTCAAAATGGTCATTAAAAAAAAAAAATCACGAGGCCAGACCCTACTCTGGAGGCTGTGAAGCCTAAGAGCTCAACTAGGAAGTGTCTCCCGGGAAGAGACTAGACTGGCTGGTTGTTTTCCTTATCCGTGTGATGGGATACCTGACACAACACTTCAGGGAAGAATTTCTGACTTCTTGTGTCATGGATTTTAGACTGCTGTGGTAGAAAAGGCATAGTAGTGTTCACGGAGCATATGGCACAGGCTCCTCACATCATAGAGGACTAGGAAGGAGAAGCAGCAGGGCCAGAACCAGGGCCCAGGCCTCTAGACTTCAAAACCCACTTCTGGAGACCATGTATTTATCAGCTAGATTCCCACCTCCTTAAGGTCCTGACCACCCCATGTGCCCAAATAGCGCCACCTGCTGGAGAACAGATATTCATTCAACACAAGAGCTTGAGGGAGACAGTTCAGATTTAAACCACAATGGGAACAGCAACTGTCTGTGTGGAAAGGATAGGACGGTGAAAAATCTTCTGAACGTGGCTTTGTTAGAAAACTGATGGCGTGGACAGGATTGCTCCATCATGTACACACTCATGCCAAGAACAAGGTCACCATTTGGAAGTGACCACATCCAGTACACAAACAACGAGTACAGCCAACGAACTCACACATTGCAAGGTGTTCTTGGTCATTTCATGTCCCCTGCATGGAATTTAGAATGAAACCGCTGGATTGCTAATGGGCTGGATTGCTCGGTTACATATGGTCTTTTGCACACAAAAATATTGGACCTATGGGGCAACATAAGCTCTGCTCCAAGGGAAAATCCAAAAGACTGAACCAGCCCTCTCTACAGAGCTCAGAGGTGACCTGCTTCTGAACCACTCTGTAGAAAGTTCAGCACACCTGCACAGCACACCTGCGCAGCACACCTGCACAGCACACCTGCACCGCACACCTGCACCGCACACCTGCACCGCACACCTGCACAGCACACCTGCATAGCACACCTGCGCAGCACACCTGCGCAGCACACCTGCACAGCAAACCTGTGCAGCTTTGGCTACCTTGGCCAACTGTTACCCTGAGCCCTTCTGAGTTGGCCTGGGTTTGAAGAACCAAGAAAGAACAGTTCATTTTCCAGTCATATGGTCAACAATGAGCAACCCAGGGTTGACTGGGCCTCCTTTGCATAAACTAGACTGGAATCCAAAGCCACACTAGTTCTCTCCCTCTCAGTGCTCTGCTCCAGAGCCAGGCTTTCATTTTTTCTTTAAAGTAGCGCAACAGAAGGGGATCAGTTACTTGGTCAGTTGGTTGAAATGCTGACTCACAGAGCCACACTGTGTTCCAGAGGACTCAGGGAGACGACAGTGCCCATGACATGTCATAGACTCAGACTTCCTGTCTGGATATTAGGTCAGACCAGCCAGCATTCTCCCATACTGTACCTCCCCAGGGTTCTTTGCATCCCTCAGCAAAGGTCAAGAAAAGCCCCAAAGCGAGAGCAGTACAATGCACTAAAGACTTCAGATGCCCACGGCCCTGCCAGATTCTCACAGTGTGCTGATAACAAAGCTTCGGCGAAGCAAGGCGTGGTGGCACACACCTTTAATCCCAGAGAGCACTCAGGAGGCAGAGGCAGGCGGATCGCTGTGAGTTTAAGGCTAGCCTGGTCTACAAAGCAAGTCTAGGACAGCCAAGGCTACACAAAGAAACCATGTCTTGGAAAAAAAAAACAAAAACAAAAACAAAACAAACAAACCAAAACCCAAAAACAAACGAAGTCTCTGTGATTTATTGCCTGTCGTGAACACTGCGTGTCTTCCATGGACCTGGAGGAACTGAGAACCAAGTGAGGCATCATTTCTATTTTAGGAATGAGCAAAGCTGAAGGAGTCTACCCCCACACCCAAACCACTGAGTATGCATTTACGGCTGCTTTCTGGGACTCGGCTTCTTCTCCTGCCTCGCAAGCACCACACCAGCACATCTAGCTGGTGAGCCTGCAATCGTGGCTGGAACTCTCTCTCAGCAGAGCCATTCTCTGCCAGACAGGAAAAATATAGAGAGGGATGCAAAATGTGCCAAGAGATAGTCACCTGCACAGGTGGAAAAGAAGATGGAGAGAAAGAAGGAAAGATGGAAGATGAAACAATCTGGGAAGCAAACCTCAGAAAGAAAGAAAGAAAACAAACCACAGGCAACTGACATGCATGGAGGCTGGTAAAAGTGCTGGAGATGAACCCCACCTGCACCCCGAGTGAACTGCATATCCAGCAGAAAGAAATACGGATTTTTCTCATCACTCACCAGAGTTAAGTAACTCTCATACCTCTGAGGCCAAGGCCTCCCATATTGTATTGTGAAGGAAACCCATCTGGAATAACGTGTCCTAAAGACAAAGCAAAAAAACAAATCTTTAGAGATTCTGATCCAGCAAATTCAAACCTCGGCCTGGAAATCTGAATTATTAAAGCACTCAGGAATGGACATCACCCTGGACGAATATGTCAGAATCACTGCTCTTCAGCTCCACTGATGGGTTAGCTCTCTGGGCTGCCAGAGCAAGCCAGAGTGAGAGGAACTGTTTGGTGAATTCACATTTAAGGCTTGCTCTGTCAGAGACCACGCCCACCCTGTTCAAAATCCTGGCTGCCACCCTGGAGAGCTCCAAGGTCCCCTTCCCACCACTTCTGCTCACTCTCCCTCTTCCTTCTGGCTTGCAGAGAACTCATGTCCTCGTTGGTTTTCTTGCCCTAAACAAGCTAATTAAGCAATAATCCTAACAGAATCCATCACTCTGACAAGGTTGTTGATTAATGCTCCCCCGGCCAAGCCCAAAGTGCTTAATATCCCAGCAGAATGGTCAATAGTGAGTGCTGCAGTGGCGCGAGGCTGCGGCAGAGCAAAACTGGCCACATCTGAGAGGACGAACGCAGAATGGGTAATGGGGCCCAGTTTTGCAGCCTGGCAGAAGGCACAGGAGGAAAAGGAAGGCTGGCTTGGGAGTACGCGGACTGAAGTGCCTCCAATCGGTGACAGCGGTACCCTGACGCTGGTGACACTGTGACCTGCCATCCTCATCTACAAATCTGTTCTCCTGAGGCTTGGATAGCCCACAGGCTGCCTGGGGACATGCGTGGGATTCTATATACTTTGATCTGAGACCACGAAATAGCCTGAGAGAGCAACTCTGAATAAATGTGGGCCATTGAAGGACTACAGGAAAGGCAGATGAACACAGAGATACTTCATCCGTTTTGCAGATGTACTCCAGAGCTGCTGGGGTGAAAGGTGGGATTGGCAAGATAATACAATGACTGTCCTTGATAGGTAAATTTCAAGTCCATTCTCTGCACCCAGGATATCATTGCAAACACTCTGATCCCTAGGAAGACATAACTTTCTTCAGTGTTGGGAGACTGGTCCTAGATCAAGCAGAATGTGGTGAGACACTGCCCCCTGGTGGCTACAGCTGCATCTTCAATTCTTCTGCCTTCCTAAGGCTCCTAACCCCAGCAGGGGTCCAGTGGCTTCTCCAAGGACCCCAGCCTGAGTATCATCTGAGCTGTCACAACAAAACATACAGCCATATGTACTGCCTAATGTTATTCCCACTGTGAGTATTCCCCCCCCCCATTTTTTTTGGTGTCTTTCAGGATTGTCCCAGAGAGGGGTTGTAATACTACAACTGTCCACTTGTGGACCATTAGCAAACCAGGCTCTAGACTTCTCTTCCTCAGTCAACCGACCATAAGGGACACATCACAGGGCTGTACACACATGCTTTAGAGCAGAAGGCGTTATAACATGAGTAGAAAACAGGCATTTGGGCAACTTCATGTAACTTGCTCGTGCCCTCAGGACCTGCTTGGGTCTGATCATGTATGTACTACTTCCATTTGATAATGGGTTGTCTGTGGAACTGCCCCCCATCCCCGTCATCTGTGAATCCTCTGTCTTTTTTTTTTTTTTCAGAAGGAGTGTATGGTCTTGGTAAAGCAGGAAGGTCGCCTCTCCCTGGCTATGCTGCCCCAGGCACACACACTATCACATGCCATGGCATCTTATGTCTATACAGGTTTCCAGTTCTGGGCAGCTACAAACAACATAGCATGCAGTGATTTCTTCATGCTAAGGGCATAGTTGGTGGAACATTGTGTAAATCGGGGAATGTGGGTTCCCTGTTCAAGGCAGAGCCTTGAGCAGGAACCTCCTGGCCTAAGGATCAAGTCTGTTCTTTCTTTACTCCGCTATATGACCCGGGGGCAAAGCTTTCTACTTCTGGGCCTCTTTTCCAAAAAAATTAAGACTGATTCAAAGGCCTCTAAGGTCTCTGCCATACGGCAGTGTTAGGGAGCCAGTTCCTCACAGTCTAAGCAGCCATCAGCATTGGGGGAAGCAGTTAATCACCATAAAAGACGCCCTGGTACCACAACAGCCTGAGACTCACACAGTAAGTCAAACAGTGCTTGCTCCCGACAGGTGCTTCTCTGCCTTGGATGCCTATGAGCTTGAAAATGAAAAAAACCCCTTTCACCTGGATGGATGCTGGTGGGCAGTGACACCTAGTGGATATCTCTACTAACTGCTGTCCAGCCCCACTGCTCTGAAAGGAGCCAGCCAGAAAGGCAAATCCCAGCTGCGGCTAAACCTGCAGTGTTAACTCATCTTGTGAGCACTGAGGGGTGGTTATGGGCACTCTTAGAGCTGTGCCTCAGTCTGACCTTAATCCATTTCTTCACTTAGTTTGGCCCCCAAAATCTTCCCTTTTCCCCCAAGTCTCTCCCATGCTTATAATACAAAGTTTTTGCCAAGGGGGAGTAGCTCAAAGTCCAGTATGGAAACCCTGGGTCTCACATATATCATAATTTCTGTTGACAGCCACCTCCATATGGTTGCATGACAGACCCATATAACCAGACCATTGACTGCAGATAATGCATGTCAGGATTTCCCTTCATCCCAGATGCCAGTTGCTATAATAAGAAAACAGTAGACGTGATTGTGGTAAGCATATCCCTAGACCACTACAGAGGTCTGGTCCTCACAGTAGTAACCCACCAGAGCCCGCCCAGAAGGAAGTGGTCATTGGCTCAGATTCAGATTTGAGGCTAGGAATTCTAGAGTCGCCATAGCTTCCGATGCTGCAGTGGTGGTGCATGGCCACTTTCTGTCATGAAATCACATTTAGCATCACAACTTCTAAAGATGAGAGAGCCAGTGTGCTGACATTTCAAATTCCCTGCTGTGTTACACCCGCAACTGGATTAGGGAAATCTTTTTCATATGCAAACACAGTAAACAAAAGTAACTCCTTTAAAGGCTTGAAGTTGGAGTCCAGATGGCTCCCTGCTGGATACTGGAGACACTAGAAATAAGTTCAGGGACTCCCTTTTGCTGGTAGCTAGTACACTAAGCCTTGCTATGTCTCACTAGCTCCACCCTAGTGATGATGATGAGCATTGCACCAGTGGGGAAAGGAGCTGTACCTAGTATTTCAAAGTTGGGCATCAAAGGATCTTTGAATTGAGAGGCAATGCTAGACCCTGCGTTTCATGTGTCTCATGTGAATTTTTCATGACTTCGTTTATAAGTCTATGAATTAGAGATTGCCATGTACTCTAATGTTGGAAAAACACTAAAAAATATGAGAAGTAACTTAAGGTGAGCGTACAGCTAATAATTGTTGAGGTGGTATTTAAACGGATATATGTGTGGATCTGGAATGTGCACTTCCAAAACCCACCAGCAGTGCCTCTGCATATAAAGGATTTGGGGCAGTAGTTTTTTTTTTTAATCTGTGCCAACCAATGAGTAAGATTTTATTCCTCCCCTTCCAGTTTTCCCAGCCCAGACTCTCTGGCTCTCCTTGGAGAGACAGACCATGAGGCAGCTATCCTATGGGTGCAGTGTCACTCAAAACAGAGGAGCTCTGTGAAGAGTATCCTGGGCCCGCTCCAGAGAGTCTTGTGTGACAGACCTGCGGGGCGGGGGGGTGGGGGGGTGGGGTGGGGGGTGGGAATGGAAGCCTGGAGTCTGCGCTTAAATCGCCCCCTGGAGTCACCGCTGCACCCCAGAGGGAGATCACCGCTTCCCACTGGACTAGAAGTGGCAAGCAAAGCACCACCTAGTGGATTATAGGGGGGAAGGTGTCAGGCACCCCATGAGAAGACTGAGGGTAATATCTGGTGTCTTTTGGTGGAGATCCAGTAGAGGCTGTAGATGTTTCATGGGTGGTGGAGTTGTGACGCCTCTATCAGAAACAAATTGTTGTTTGCCAGGCTGGGGGATGAGTACTGGGCTTTGAGAGGCCCTGGCTTTTGTCTGGTAGCCCCATCTAGCATACTTTCTAGATAGGAGGTACTTCAAGGTTAGAGCATCTTGCTCTGGGATGAAGGCTGCCAGCTGCTAGACACACCTGTGGTGTGATGGGAGTTGTGCTGTATTCTCTGACCCCCTAAGCCCTCTTCCTGGGCTTAAACCACAATTATCCACTCAGGAAGCAGGGTTACGCCCAAGGCCATGAGCTGAGAGGATAAAGCATGAATAGTTGCTGCAGAGCTACGCTCTTTGCACTGTTCTATGCAAATGCTGAGGAAAGAAATGTCTAGGCTGGCAGCCCCCAGTCCAGTCCACACGGGCTGAGCACTTGTGGACCTTGATAGCTGGACAGCCTACCAGAAGGCGGAGCTTGACCAGAAGACGGCAGAAATGTCCTAGAGGAGCAAGAATGATGCTTACCCTGTGCCCTGAGTCTTCTGGGTACCTGGAGATGAGGGTGAGACAGCCTAGGATAAAGTTTGGATGTGCCTTCCTATGATGCAGGGATCCGATTCAATGGTACTGGATACCTGTCAATGTTATGATATCGGATCAGGAGTCCTGAGCTAGTCACTGTAGGAACGTCTCCAGCACCAATCCACCCAATCGCTCTGTTTGACAGCCAGCCATCCTCCCTGTGAGAAAGCCCAGCGAGTGTAGGCAAGCTAACAGGAGACCACTTAGCTTCAACAGATCTTTCCCAGGTGGCAACTCATCCAGCAGCCAGCCTGCACCTGCCATGGTGGACCTTCATCAGGACGCCACAAGGCCGAGTATAAGTTCCTGTAGATCCAGGCTGGGATCTCTGCTACCTCCTGCTGTGTGACCTTCATCTTAGTTTTGGTCCCCAGCTGCCCCCTCCTGTGTAAATAGATACTAAAGCATACAACCACTTGTTCTCGGGACTGTAATGCTCATGGTGACCTATCCACAAGAGAATCCGTGGACTTTGGTGAAGAACAAGGTGTCAGTGTTGGTCCATCCATTGCATCAAAAGGGCCGCTCTGGTAGGAGATGCTGACGGCGAGGGAGCCGTTGGGGGCACAAAAACAGAAGGAAGTCTGCAATCTCTGCTTAATTTTGCTATGAACCTAAAAACCCCTTAGAGAAAATGTACTCCTTTAAGGTGTATGTCTGGAGAGCGATTACTTCTTAAGGTTACTATCAGAATCACATAAGACAATATTGTCCAAAGGCCTTGTCTCAAAGACTCGGGTCTTCATAACACTGTGGGATCCACAGTAGCTGGTTACCATCCTCTTACAAGCCAAGGTGCCCTATGGCAAGGGGAGATGTCCAGTTCCCTCACTTCTCATCTCCCACAGGAAGCCGCCTGGGTGGGGACAGGTGTAAGAATCAAAGAGCAAAGCCAAGGAACAGCAAGTCCTTGCTTACTCCCCAGTGACCACCTGGCATGCAGGCCATCCATTTACTCATTCCACCATGTTGTGGTTCCAAGAACTGCACAGCAAAGTAGAGAAGAAGAAAAAAGGCTAATGTCTGGAGACTTTAACTTCAGTGCTGACTTCATGTTTAATGCAGGCTCTGTAGTAATCTCTTTCTTCTCTATTGCCTCACTTTTCCCAGAATGGATTTCTTCCTTCTGCCACTGAACATGATTTCAGGAGCCAGCTATGGAGCCAGGGAACATCTAAAGGCCCTTCCTTTTGTGATAGAGCACATGTTTTTAAATGATGTGTCGGAGCACTCAGAGAAACAGAAGAGGCACCGTGCACAGGGCTGTGAATGCAGACACCACCATCATCACCTACCCCAGAGCTGGCATGAGCGTGCACAGTTGTGGGGCTGTGGGTGTGAGCACAGGTTTGGACCATCCTTGGATAGCTGTGAGGGCTGCAGGAGCCTATGGTCTTGCCGTCAGTTTCTGTTCACTGCTGGTCACTCTCCAGTCTCTGCAACGAGGGCAACAGGACAGACATGGGTGCTTCCTGGACCATAAATCTTAATTTCGCTTGCATCTCCCTTTTTGGCTATACCCATCCCTCCTGCCAGATGCTTCTCTTAGCCCAGGCTCTGTAGAACAGCACCTCTCAGCCTTCCTGACACTACAACCCTTTACCGTATGGTTCCTCATGGTCTTCTGCTCTTATGAATCATGATGCAAATGTCTGCGTTTCCCAATGGTCTTAGGTGATTGCTGTGAAAGGGTCATTCGACCCACAGGTTGAGGACCACTGCTGTAGAGAGATCCCGAGATGCTCTAGGGAGTCATGATGTAGAAGGACAAGTGTGAACTATGGTTCCAATCTCAGCTCTGACTTTTATGGCCTGTGCAGTCCTGGGAAGGTATTTAGCATCTCTGGACTTTGTTATACATTATCTTAGGAGTTGAGAGGCTAAATCTCTACCTGACAGGGCTATGAAGACTAAATGACAGAGGTGATGCTGCTGACCACACAACAGTGTCGCTCTATTTAGTGAGATACCGGATCTAATCAGACCAAGTGTCAGGCCTGTGCCTAGATAATTATGCTACATCTAGTAGTGTGATCAATATCTAATTTTCTTCATCTTTAGTGATTTTTTGTTGCCTTCCCCATGGCCTCCAGATGGCAGCATGGGCCGTGGAACCACAGTATTTCCTTGCAAGCTGATGCTCCACAGGCTGTGCTTGCTGGCAGGATCACAGTACCAGTGACCACAAGGCTGTTTGCTGGGTTCCTACTGTGCTCGGGGGAGTCAGGAGCACTTCACACAAACAGAAGTTCGGGTGCTTTGGCTATATGAGGAATGAAAGGGGTCTGCAATACAAAGAACCCTGACAGGAAGAGCCAGGAACCAAACAACTCCATTTTCCAAGGTCACTGCCCAGGCTACTTGCCTACCATGCTGGCCTCTCTCTGAGTGCAGTATCTTCCTTCACCCAAGAGGAAACTAAAACAGGAGGGCACAGTGGAGCAGCCTCGAGTCCAGGCTCCCAGAAAAGTCCCCTCACCCAAAGCGCTGACCTGGGAGAGGCTTGGTAGGCACTAGGAACCATGGGAAAGCTGAACTCCTGAATCACTGAGGAGAATCTCCTCCATTCTCAAAGCAATCTTTGCCAAAAGCCAGAGTGGATTGTGGGAAAGTCCCTCCAACCCTCTGCTGAGCATCTTCTTCCACTGAGTGCTTTAGCCACTGCATTGGAAACTCCGCCTCTAATCCCTTCATCCTAAATGTTCCTGGAGGAATCTCTCAGCCGGCCACACGTACAGACACGTGTCCCTGCTGGGGCTTCTGGGACCAGATGGTCAGGCCGAAATACCCTTGATGATGGGGTAGGGGAAAAGCCTCAGATCTTTGTGTAGTGTTTCTGGATCAGGCACACTGACTGTCAGCCAAGAAAGCTCAGCTCTCTTCCCCCTGTGCTCTGACCAGCTCTAGAGGGATGCTCACGTGTGGAGTTAGGAGCCTAGTTTCCTCCTTTCTGAAATGAGAAGCACCATGGTCCTACCTGAAAGGACAGCTATGAAGAACAAAGTCATTTATGAGCTTAAAGCAACACCAGGTCATAGGAAACAGCTGGAGTTAGCTGTGTGTGGTTGTTTGAATAAGAATGGCACCCACAGGCTCTTAAATTTGAATGCTTAGTCACCAGGGAGTGGGCATTGTTTGAAAGGATTAGGAGGTGTGGCCTTGTTGGAGTGGGTGTGGCCTTATTAGAGAATGTCTTTCACTGAGAATGGGCTTTAAGCTTTCAAGCCAGGCCCAGTGTCTCTCTCTTCCTGCTGTCTTGGGATCTGGATTTAGAACTCTCTGGTACTTCTCTAGCGCCATGTCTACCTGCCATGATGAAAATGGACTAAACCTCTGAAACTGTGAGCAAGGTGCCCTAACTAAGCGCTTTCCTTTATAAGTGATGCCATGATCATGGTGTCTTTTCACAGCAATAAGAACACTGACTAAGACACTGTGTATAGGGCTGGAGAGATTGCTCAGTGGTTAAGAGCACTGTCTGCTCCTCCAGAGGTGCTGAGTTCAATTCCCGGCAACCACATGGTGACTTATAACCATCTGTAATGTGATTGAATGCCCTCTTCTGGTATATAAGTATACATGCAAATAGAGCATCATATACAATAAATAAATAAAATCTTTAAGAAAAAGACACTGTGTATAACCTAGAGCATCCATAACTGCTGTTTTCATCCTTTGAGGACTGCCATCATCCTCTTCTCTCTCCACCTTTGGTAGTGTGGAACCCTGAGAGACCACAACTCCATTGGTATAGGAAATTTCTTGGTGTTCTGTACCCACCAATGATTTGGGTATACAGAGGCAGGAGATTGGACAGAACCAGCAGTTACAATGTGGTCCTTGAACAGAAGGGACATTTGAGGCACAGGCACTATTGGGTTGGAGTTCAATGCCTTGATAGATGTGAGGGGAACTGGACCAGGGAGGTAGACACTGAGCCTGGACCACCCTGCATCCCCACCGGCCTCTGCAGCTCCACTAAGTGAAGATTTTCAGACAGAGAGAAACAAGGGGTTAGTCAGATGGCTCTGCATACTGGGCAGTTAGAGTTTATTTTGTAACCCACAGATTAATGGGGCTCTCACTGGCCCCTGAAGAATAAAATTCAATTGGTTCAAGCCCTGTGTGTCAGGGAGCTCGACTCTCTCCCTCAGATTTATGCTCAGGCCATGGCTTCTTGTCCCAGAATTCTCTCTCTCTGCTTTGGGACCCGATGCTGCTCCTTTATCTCCTCCACTGCCACTTTAGTCATGGACTGTCACTTTCCTTTATGGCTCAAATAAAAAATTTTTTAAAACCAACTCCTCTAAATAGAAGGTCCCCTGCCTTCTTTGGAGCCATCCTTCGCCTAGCCCACACCACAGATGTGTGTTCTAGTCGGCAAGGGGCAGCCCCACACAGGGAAATGCTACATCAGCTTCCACCATACCATACCGGACAGATGTTGTCTGAGCTGGCATGCCCAGGAAGTTCAGAGTCAACCATGAGGAAGCACATACTTCAGATTCCCCAGAAAAGCACCTTAATTTAGTTCCTGAAGCCTCACCTATCTCAACCAAAAACGCCCATCCCTCTGGTCACTAAGAGATTGTCCCCTACAGAGGGAAGGAATGAAATGGGGGAATTCATGCCTGGTTGGCCTTCAAAGTTATTCAAAATCACATTGCTTCAGTCAATAATTTTCTCTCTTTTTAAAAATTTAACAGAGGTGAATCTCTCTCCCCCCCCAATCTGTGTGTTTGTGTGTGTATCTCTCTCTCTCTCTCATGTGTATGTATCTCTCTCTCATGTGTGTGTGTCTCTGTCTCTTCTCCCTTCTCTCTCTCTCTCTCTCTCTCTCTCTCTCTCTCTGTCTCGTGTTTGTCTCTGTCTCTTCTCTCTTCCTTCTCTCTCTCTCTTTCTCTCTCTCTCTCCCTCCCTGCCCATACCCACATCTCAGAGGGACAGTCTCTCTTTCCCAAGCATTCTTCTTTCCTCTTAATGCCTATGCTTAAACTTATATTCAAATTTCAAGATTTCGTGATAAAGTCCAATTCTGCAAATAAATAAATAACTGCAACAAAATCATCTAACTCACACTAAGGCTTCTCACAGCGACCCCAGTCTCCTCATTTGAATCTAGAGAAGACAGAGAGCTGGAGAGCATGATCCTAGGAAGGGTCTTCCCCCAAGTCTGCGAAGATGCCTGCGCCCCTCTAACTTCTGAAGACCCAAAAGGTGAATGAAAAGCGTTTCTTTAACCTGTGTCAGAACACTGCTTTAACTCTTAGTTAGACAAAGGCAAATGAAAGCCACACTGAGATACCATCTCTACTCTATTGGATTACTTAGAGAACATTTGATTTTGACAAAAAATGAAAGAACAGGCAAATTCTGTTCCGAACCCCTAATATCTAGTCCAATGGTTCTGAACCTTCCTCGTAGCTTCCTCATGGTGTGGTGACCCCCAACCATAAGCTTATTTTCATTGCTATCTCATAACTGTAGTTTTGTTACTGTTCTGAATCATATTTAGGGGGTTGAGACTCACAGATTGAGAACCTCTGGTTTAGTCCCTTAGGCTGTGACTATTTCTGCACTTTGGGAGGTAAATAAGCTTATGAGAGATTCTAATAACAAACCTCCAAACAAGGACAAGAGACTCAGGAGAAAACAATGCTTGCTGGCTGCTGACAAGTTTGCTCTGGACTTCTGGCTTCCAGGACTAAGAAAACTAAGTAATGTTTTATAAGGACCTTATTGATGACAATGATGACAGCCCCAGCAGATGAGTGCATATGCTAGTTAAAAGATGCCATTGCAGGCTGGAGAGGTGGCTCCATGGTTAAGAGTGCTTGCTGCTCTTTAGAGGACCCAAGTTTGGCCCCATCACTCATGTTGAACAGCTCACAACTAGCTGCAATTCCAATTCCAAGACATCTGATGGCCCCTGCTGGCTTCCATGGGCACCCACACAAGGAAGCATGCACACAAACATACACAGAGACATATAAAGACAGGAATCATTTTAAACGTGAAGTTGCTAGATTGGAAGAGGGGGCAGGGAGGGAGGGGGAGGGAAGGAGGGAGAGAGAGAGTGAGAGAGAGAGAGAGAGAGAGAGAGAGAGAGAGAAGAGAAGAGAAGAAGAAGAGAGGAAAGGAGAGACAGAGACAGAGACAAAGAAAGGCAGAGGGGGGAAAGGAGGGGAAGAGAGATCTTATTTCTGTGTATATCCAGGTTGGAAACACCAGAGGCTTGATGTTATGTGTCCTCCTTTATTACTCTCCACCTTATTTTTTTTTTTTTTTAGTTTATAGGGTTTTTTTTATTTTATGCACAAAGCACTGTACTTACATGATTTTTATCCTCTGCCCTTTCCAGCTTATCCCATGTCCCCTCACTCCCTCTCAAACCCATGACCTCTTATTCTTTAATGATTGCTCTGTGTGTTATGTGCATACATGTGCACACACATATATGTAAACATAGCCCACTGCATCCATTTGCTGTTGCTTGTATGTAAATGAATTTATAGCTGACTGCTTGCGATTGGATAATTTAGCAGGGGTCTTGTCTCTGGAGAAGAACGATTATCTGTCTATCTATCTATCTATCTATATCTCTCTCCCATCATTAATTGTCTGTAGCTCTTCATCTAGGGGTAAGGTCTTGTAAGATTTCCCCCGTCTATTTTGACATGTCAGATGGTGTTGTCAATGTGCAGGTCTTATTCAAGCGACCATATTTGTTGACATTTCGTGGGTGCTGCTCCTCTGCCATATAAAGAAGATACTATCTCAAAGCAGACATCCTGATCCTCTGGCTCTTAAAATTCTTGTGCACCTTGCGCTTCTGAAATGTCCATTAAGCCTTGGGAATTGGGTTTGTGTTACAGGTGTATCACCTGAGGTTGATGATCCCAGAGTCAGTTTGCATTTGCTTTCTGGCCAGTTGTGGCTTTCTGCAAAGGAACCCATCTGCTGAAAAAAAAAAAAAGGAAAAAGAACTTCCTTTGTTGAGAGATGAGAGCTCCTTACCTGTGGGTTTAAGGATAAGTATTTAGAATACAGTTAGAAAGAATACTGGTTTAGGAAAGTGGCAGTAATTGATACTTCTTCAGCGTTCGTGGCCTTAATACCTGTGGGTAGTTAGTTGGCTAGTTTTATAGTACCAGGCGTAAATTCCCTCCAGTTCAGTGGACCTTATGTTCAATTAGATAGCTGCTGATTACCTAGAGAAATAAGTGTCACTAATGCACCTTTCAGGATATCTTGCCATCCCAGCCATCGTTGTGGCTCACAGGCATTACAGCTCATGGCACGACTGTTGCCTTTCTCCCTTGGAGGCTTGAGCAGCTCCTTCCAGGACTATGAGAGCTGGTGCTCAAGGAGGGGGCTGCTGGGTCAGTTCCAGATTGGTCCCTCCAAGTCCAGTGTCTGGAAAGTGTGGTGTCGTCTGCAATAGAATGTTACTTTTCAGTCCTAGGAGACAACCAAGGGCAATGTTAGTAGCCTGTATTAGTTTAGAAGACTCTTTGACTCGCCTGACCTATAACTAGAAGGGAAGTTGCCCATGCCCAGCTCTGAGGACTTTGTTAGGTAGTACCTCCCCCACCCCCCGCTTGAGACATGGTCTCTTCCCTGAACCTGGAGCCTACTAATTGTCTAGTGTGGCTGGCCAGGAAGCTCCTGGAATCTACCTGTGCCCACCTCACTTCACCCCAACACCACAGTTACAGATGTGCACAGCCATGCTTGGTTTTTTACATGGCTGCTTCAAGAACTAAGCAATAACACAAGAACTTCATGTCCTGAGCCCAAGATTTGATTATTTTTAAGAGACAAAAATCACATTCCGTCTCTTAACATAAAGGCATAGATCAAACTAAGCTGATAAAAAAAATACTGTGTAAAACCGTTTGAAAGTGAGATGGAGCGCTCACATTAATTTCAAGCAAAATAAGCTTCAGAAGGAAGCGCATTGCTAGTGACAGGGGCTAACAGTAACAGGGATGCTAGGATCATTCTTCAAAAAGGATAACGATGCTACCCATGTGTCCACTGAAGACCTAGCCTCAAGAATATCTGAGAGGCAGCCCTGGCGTCACTAAAGAGGACTGGAAACTCCACCTTGAATTGACAACCATGATGGTCCCCTGGAAATAACAAATGCAACAACTGGTCAAAAATGTCTCTGGAGACACAGACGATCTAGAGACCAGCTTAGTTTGAGGGATGCTTGTGGGACAGTCCACCACCAGCAGCAGCAGGAGGCTCATGTTTTTAAGAGCACATGGAAACAATTACCAAAATAGACCATTTTCAGGACTTAAAAAAAAAACTAACACATTTAAAGGAATTTAAGTAACACCAAGTATGTTCTTTGACCACAGCGGATTAGACTATGAACCAATGCCAGAGAGTATCTGGAAAATCCTCAAATATTTGGAAAGTTTAAAATGACACTTCTAAAATAACCAAAGGGTCAAACTGGATGTAACAGGAAATTGGAAAACAATTTAGACTGGGTGAAAACAAAGC
Organism: Acomys minous; assembly: GCF_964271855.1. Lineage (NCBI taxonomy): Eukaryota > Metazoa > Chordata > Mammalia > Rodentia > Muridae > Acomys > Acomys minous. Next base: position 105,804,913 of record NC_140489.1, on the reverse strand, counting down.
CCACAGAGGATTTAGCTCTGCGTGAGACATTTAAGACAGTGATCTGAGGGGAGTGAATAGCTTTAAATATACCAGGAATAAGATATGTATAAGACTACTTTTCCACCTTTGGAGACTGAAGCAGAGCAAACAAAACTCAAGGCAGGACAGAAAGACAGAAATAAGTGAAAACAATAGAAAAATTGAAACACAAAGAATAGAATAAAAACAGAATGAAGCTAGGCATGGCATCATACACCTGTAATCCCAGTACCTGGGACAGCGGGCCAGAAGGACTGTCACATATTTGAAGTAAGCTTGGGCTCATAGGGAGGCATGATCTCAAAAACATGGGAAGGAAGGAAGGAGGGAAGGAAGAGAGGGAGGAAGGAAGGAAGGAAAGGGGGAGGGAGGGAGGGAAGAAGGGAGAGGAAGGAGGGAGGGAGGAAGAAGGAAGGAAGGAAGGAAGGAAGGAAAGGGGGAGGGAGGGAGGGAAGAAGGGACAGGAAGAAGGAAGGAAGGAAGATGGGTCTGATTCTTTGAAAAGAAGAAAAATAAAATTGACAGTCCCTAGCCAGACAGAGAAGTGAGACCAAACACTTAACACTTTATAGAATTAGCATAGCTTTTGCAATATACACAATATAAATATGAAATATAAATTGGAATATTTGCAAATTTCTCTACAAATTTTGTATAAATATTGGCAATACAATGCTAAACTTTTATGCAGAAAAGTTAAGAAATTGGGAGAGACAAAATGGTCTTCAAAAAATAAAATAAAGTAGGAGGAATCACACGGTTTGATTTCAAGGCTTATTAGACTTCAAGACTTTACAACAACAACCTAAATGATGCTCACAGAATATTCCACTCAACAACAGAAAGATGTTTCAGGGTGTGCAACTACAGTCATAAAGAGAAAAGGGTATATGTATGTGCATATGTTTATCTATTTGTATGAATACATAGATGTGTATAACATATATACATACATACATACATACATACACACACACACACACACACACACACACACACACACACACACACACACAGTTTTCATTGTCAACATGACTGGATTTGTACATACCTGGGAGGCATACCTATGTATTTGTCTGTGAGGGTATCTCCAGAGAGGTTGAACTAATAGGAAATAGCAGTATGTGGGCGTACCATCCTACGGTGTGGGATCCCAGGCTGTAGTAATAGGAACTAGGAAGGGGTGGGGCGCATAGAGCCAACTGAGCAACAGCATTCATCTGCTCTTTTAGTGTGAGGGCAATTGGCCCAGAGTAGAAGAGGTTGCCTCAGAACACATCTGCCAGGGCTGGGAGTGGATCAGAATAAGCAGTTCCCTTTCTGGAGCTGGACAAAAGCCCTAGAAAAATACATGTTGTCACCCCATTTTATGGATGGAAAGACTGAGGACAGGATGACTCTGTAACTTGCCCCTGATGACACAGTCTGGTTAGTGACAGGAAAGGGAGGACTTTGTCTCTTGTAGCTGACAAGGGAGGTCCTCTGCGCCCCAGCTGTTCCTTGCAGCAGCACGGTAGCCTAGCCTGACATCAGCAAGTGAGCCAGCTTCCATCACAGAGGTCAACGCTGCTTTCTAGCCCCAGTGGGAACAGGGGCTTTTCAATAAGTGTGGTCCTCCAGGAGGGAGCAACAGGGACATCTACAGTTGTGAGCTGCACAGCTGAGACTTGGGTAGAGAAGCCCTCCATGACCTCAAGGTCTTGGTCAGCACCTGCACCTCCAGTTGGGGGGCTGAGACTCCTTCCTTCCTTCTTCCTTCCCTCTTTCCTTCCTTACTTTTTAACTTCCTTCCCTCCCTCCTTCCTTCTCTCCTTCCCCTTTCCTTCCTCTTTTCTTTCCTGCTTCCCTTCTTTTTATATTGTTATTTTCTTTCTATTCACTCTTTGAGAATTTCAAACACTATGTTTCTTATATTCTTTCCCGTCCCCAACTCCTCCAAGACCCTCTCCCACCCACCCAACTTCGTATTCTTTTTATTTAAAAAAAAAATGCAGAAGGTCAACCCCTGAGCGGGGAGCCTGCGCTGAAATGTGATTGACACACCCAGTCTCCCTCCACTGGAGGAAGACAGAGCCTTCGTCTCCCAGCAATGATCATTGGTAAACAGTTCTCCGGCCCAGCTGGGACATGTGCCACTTCCTCTCTGAATTTGGAGGGTCCTTTCCTACCTGACCGAGCAACTGCACCTTTGATTTCCGGTTCTGAACTCCAATGAGATGCTTCTTAATGTCTGCATCCATTCACTTGGGCAGCTGTAATAAAGCATCATAGACTGAACAGACTCAACAGTAGGAATCTGTATCCCATGGCTCGGAAAGCCAGAAGTCAAGGTCAAGTGCCAGCACATTCAGTAGAGCAAATGTCCTTCCTAGCTTGCAAACAGCTACCCTCTTGCTGTGTCCCTGACGGAGTAGAGAAAGGAAAAAGCTCTCTGGTAACTTTTCCTATAATGGCACTAATCCATATTTGATCTAGACCTAGTCTTGGGCCTATTTAACATGAATTCTTCCTAAGAGGCCCATGTACATGTAGGGTACATGTACATGTAAACATCAGTCAATAACATTTTTTTTAAAAAGACATAGATTCTCTTTCTATTTCTGTCCCTCCAATTCTGTGGCCTTGGAAGAAGTCATGCCTGGAGTATTAGGCTCCTGTTGGTACTGACACAAACTGCCACTGATTTAAAACAACACAAACTAACTCAACACTTCATCATTTTAAAGTCAGAAACCAAAGTCAGTGTCACTAAGTTAAAACCATAGGCCTTCTGGCTTCCAGGCTCTGAATCTTTGCCTTGTCCAGTGTCTAGCTGTCTATGCTCCTTAGCCTCAAGCCCTGCATCATTTATACAGCTCCCATGGGCACATCTCCCTAACACTGGACTCCAGCCACCCTTTAAGGGGGCCCTGTGGGTTACGTTGGACACACTGTACAGGTCCAATCTTTTCTCATCTCAAATTTCTTCACTTGTCTCTACAACATTCTTTTTTTTTTTTTCATGTAAGGTGGGTAAGTCACAAGTTTTGGAGATGAGGATATGGACATTAGTAAAGTATTACTTAGCCTACCGTGCCTCAGTTTCCCCACTTGTAAAATAAGGATGACAGTGCTCTATCGGGAGGTCCTAGACTATTGCCAAGTGCTCAGGCACTGTCCTTGGCACAGAGGCCATACAAATGAATGGCCAGGTGGTTTCTGCCCTTCTCCTATGGTTAGCATGCATCTGGGGTCGCCAAGGTCCAAGTCTAGGCCTGCATCCAAGTGGTGACTCAAAATACGCTGCTGGAATAGCATGCCCAGTGGTAATGGATGGCTCTGACTCCCAAAGGCTGCAGTAGCACTCTGCTCACCCATCTGAAGGCAGCAGCAGAAGGAATGTGAGTAGAAACATGCGACACTGTGCAGGGACACAAATCATTTGTGTTAGGAAAGCTGAACAGAAAGTCATTTCATCTACAGCTCCCACACTGGACCTGACCTCTCAGGTTGTCTCTGATGGATGGAGACCATCCTAGCCCCCAGCCTCCCTGGGGCAGATGTGAATCCCTCTAAAAGGGACTACAGCAGCCTGAGGCCCATGTCCCTGCAAAGTCTGAGTCCTGGGTCCCTACAGAAGCTGTCTCCACACCACCATCTGGACTGAGGACAGTGACAGGTCAGAAAGCTGAGCAACAAGTGTTAAGTGTTAAGTTAACACAGCTGGGAAGGCCTCTGCCCTCATGTCCCACTACTGGTTCACCATGTTACAAATGACTTAAGAACATTTATACTTGGACAGTAGAAAATACATGGCCCACAGCTGGTGCCTAATAAAGGCAGGAGACAGTTTCTGAACCTTAGAACTCACTTCATAGAAGGCTCTGTGAGCTCAGAGAACAAGACAGAGGACCCACTCCCCTATAGCTCACAGTCCCAAGGGAGTGGGTCACTCCCCAGCACCACACACATCAGGACAGCAGCCACAGCTTCCCCTCCTGCATGGCTGGGAACCCCTCTCTCAGTCCCCGCAGCGTAGGATGTTGTTTTGCTAACTTCAGGTCTAGATTTCAGGGTAAGTCCAGAGCCCAGGGCTGCTCCAAGCTGAAGGAGTTGTGTCTACTCTTAGATGAAGCAGCTACAAATGCTTTTCTGTCCAGTGGGCATGCACTTCAGAGTCAGCCTTAGTCCAGATGCTGAAGCAAGCTGGTAGGCTTAATCGTTCACTGCTCATTTCCAGATTCTCTGACCAAGTAGTTTGTCTGAGGGCCAATGGAATGGCATTAGAAAAGTCCTGGTGGCACCTTCCAAGGCTAGCTCAAATGCAACATCTGCTTGGTGCCGTAAAGTCATTCTGAGACTAGACTTGGGGACGAGAGACCCAAAGATGAGACGTAGGTGCACATCTTGAATGTAAGAAATGTAAAGCAAAATTTGAGAGGTTGATACGGAGGAAGCTCACACTGGTCACTCTGGCTACACCACAGCCCACACAGCACAAAGGCAAAGCCTACCTCGATGGTGGACCATATCCACAGAGTGGTACTGAATGACACTGGATCTAGAATGAAGTGAAGGTCAGAGTCCCTGATACCCCCATCAACAGGTCAGAAAGGCTCGACACTCTGCATGGGAAGGGCCACCATATGAGGCATCAGGGCCAGAGCCACCATTCTGTGAAGGGGAATAGGGTAGCTGAGTAGTCACAGGTAGACCCAACCATACCATCAAAGAAGCCAAAGTTCATAGAAGGTCTGGCCAGAGAGCAAGACACAGGGCTGTGGGAGTCTGTTCTGCCCTGACCCAGAAGCCAGCTCTGCTCTCCTTAGAGGTGATGGGCTGTATATCCTCTGATGTCCCAGCTGGATGTTCTTGGGGTTATTGGGGGGAGGGGTGGCATGTAGCTGATCCCTAGCTATCTTCTAGCCTGGGTCAGGAGCCAAGTACACAGTATGACACCTAGAGGTGACATGACACTACTAGTGGGATTCTGAGACATTCAGAAGGGCTGCACTTACTTGCTGGGAGGTAGGGGATGCATGCTAAGCCTTGTTCTCGCCCATAGTGGCCTACTTTAAGCACAAGTGAAAGTGCCTCTCTCTCTCTCTCTCTCTCTCTCTCTCTCTCTCTCTCTCTCTCTCTCTCTCTCTCTCTCTCTCTCTCTCGTGGCGTTTGTGGCATTCTGTGAACCAGACCAAGACACAACATTAGAGATAGGAAACCATAACCGCTGGTCTCCTAGCAGCCCTCAGAAGCTCTGCCTACTCCCTCATCCAGTGCCTTTGTCACACACATATCCATTGTCTGTTTTGACATGGAAAAGACCTGGCACACCTAGATGCTCTTCCTTGGAGGATGAGCTGCATCAGGAGAACAGACTGCATCAGGACCACAGGTTCTGTTTGTTTCTGAGTGATGGACAGTCTCCATGGGCTGGGAGGGAAACCCTGAAGGCTTCTGTTTGTTCCGTAACTTCCCTTGGTGGAGAGCTAGGCTACAGGTCAGAGTCTCTTTGGCTAAAACAGAGATGGCGACATGCCCCACCTCACTATTTCCCAGGACCTAGGTCTGAGAACATGGAATCAGGAATCAGGCCACCAGCACTTTTACTGCAGAAAATGTTAGCAGTGGATAACATGCTCTGTGCTAATAGATTTCTATGTGGAGGCTGAGGGACCAGTGGATGGAATTCATTCATGGTGTCTGTGAACTCGGATAGGAAGGAAAACGTTACATCCTAAGTTTCACTGCCTTTGCACTGAAATTTAGCTGCCTTAATGGATGCCAGGAATGTAGCTCAGATGTTCCAGGAGCACCTGTGATCTGTCACCCATAAAAATCAAAGTCCTGTTTCACATCATAGTGTACTTGCTGCGAATATTTCACATTCCAGTTTCAGCTCATCACTGTTCTGGATTTAGGGTATCTGTTAGACTTGCTGCTACCTGGTGTGTTAACACACGCCTGTACTGCAGTATCTTGACTTTGAAGTTGTAAAAAAAAATGTATCTTTTGTATGTGAATGTATTTGGTCTCCTGTATAACCATATGCATTATGTCTCGTGGATTTCACACGATTGATCTGAGGAGGGTTTACCATTTTTGATCCAGCTGTCTTAGTGGTAAATATCAGAGGCAGGAGAGATTACACAGCAGTGGGGAGTTAGAGCCTGCTTGCTTTACCAGCATCATTTTGCACAACCCTCCCAGCTAGCCGGTGTGCTCGGGCAGTGCTGGGAGGACCTAGGTAGACCTGTGAACAGTTTGTGGAAGCTAGTCCCTGTGTTCAAACAAAACAGTTGTCAGAAAGCCCACTGTGGTGGAGCCTCTTTGGTTGAATCTAGGTATGGGGAGGTGTGGTTGGGAGCTGTGCCTGGCCCTCCCACCACCTGGCCATGAGCTGCCTTCCTTCCTCATTGCCTTCTGAGAATGCACCCCGTACTTCCTAGGTTTGCATAGAGCACATCTGCAGATCCCAGAGCTAATGCAGTCCCTCTCAGTGAGTCAACTGTTAGCAGTGCAACTTCCCATACTGAATTTCCCAAACTCATGGGAAGTCCAAGGTGCCTCTGGCCCAGGTCTGCAGATCTCAGGTGGAGTTGAGTGAGATTTCTTCCATGACTCTCTGATGAGCTCCCTCATGGGATAAACAGAAAAACAAAACAAAACAAAACAAAACAAAACAGGTCTTGCTGCCAGTTAGGAGTAGACTACATGAGCCAATAGGATCTAGGCTCACGAGCAAAGCCCAGCACCTCCCCATAGTATGGGATTGCAGCCTCGGCACTTACCTGCTAACTACAGATAGGTTCCCATAAAGTTGTTTTGAATATTAAAGGACTAGGAAGTGTGGAGTAGTATGCCCAGCCAAGGCTCTCTGAGGAAGAACCTTACTTTCCCATACCCCTCTTCTCTTTCTCATGGGGATCTATCTCCCTGACAGAGGCCACCCACCACTAGTTTTTCACTTTCCAGGCCTGAAATATGTGGTCCTCCATCTTTTCAGACATGACACTTGGCATCCTTGGGGTATTTTGGTAGCAGTAGCATGTCTCGCCCAGATGGTCCACACCATAGCTATTATCTAATCATCTATTAATTAGTGTGACATTTATAGAGGGCTTTGAGGGCCTTGGGATGACTACTGTCTTCAGATGCAAGGAGAAGCTGAGCCAGCTCTGCATATGTGTCTGACAGGATGCAAACAGAAGGGAGCGGTGACCCATGTTTTGGCACACCCTCATTTAATCACACAGCCCTGAGACATGATGCTCAGGATCCTGTAATTGTATAGTTCTGTGCTTTCTGTAAAGCTTTCAAAAGCAGGTTTGTTTGTTTGTTTGTTTGTTTGTTTGTTTGTTTGTTTCCCATGCTAAAGAGGTCTTCTAGAGCCAGGCAATGGTGGTGCACGCCTTCAATCTCAGCACTTGGGAGGCAGAGGCAGCAGGATATCTGAGTTCCAGACCAGCCTGATTTATAAAGTGAGTTCCAGAACAGCCAGGGCTACACAGAAAAACCCTGTCGTGAAAAACAAAATCAAAACAAACAAACAAAGGCCCTCCAAAATGGAATAGACACAAAACTTAATCTGCTTGTGTCTAAAGCAAGGTTGTCTCTTGGGTCTATCCTACAGTTGCCTTTAAAGATTAGCAGAGAGCGTAGGACACAAGTTCTAGGGAGCTAAGGAATTTGGTCATTTGTTGGACCAGAAGAAAACCAGAGCCTGTCAAGAGGGTGTTCTTCTAATTTCTGGAAGACTCACAGCTACACCATCTCAATTAAACTGCAATGCAGAAGCCCGCCCCACACTCTGCAAGGAATGTGAACAGAGCAATGAGCCCGTCTGCTGGTGTGCTGCAGAAACACAGCACGCACTCAGCTAGGTATACGGCAACAGAGCCAGAGATGGGCTCTCCCCTGCTCCCTGCCGAGCCATGCCTGGACCAAGCCACACAGCCTATGTCCCCAGCTCAGGGAGATGAAGTAGGAAGCACAGACTGTTCCACACTCATCGCTAATAAGAGCATGAGTAATGTGGAAGAAAGCAGCCACCCACCCTGCATGCCTGAAGGCTCTTGGGTCTCCAGATTTTGTAGTTTCCTGTAGCCCCTCACCCTCACCCCCAAGTTAGGCTGAAATCCCCGGAGTCCTCTATTTTCCCTACCATAAATCAGTTGTGAGGTTGAAAAATGTTCACTGCCAGTACCTTTTGCTTCCTCTCTCCCCTGTGCCTGCAAACTACCCTCTGTTTCTGGCTGGTGCTGTAGCAGGATCTAGGGGCTTCTAAGCAACAGGCTACAGGTGTGCTGGACAAGCATTCCCATTGCTCTATTCCCAGGTAGCAAGACCAGGTCTGAGGAGGCTGGATCCTACAGACCAGCATTTTGTAGCCTTGGGAGGCTGTATTTGGTATTCCTGTTATCCAATTGAAATGATATCATTTTTATGTTTCTTCTGTATAATTTATAGAGAAGAATTTTATGTTTCTGTTATATATTTATGTACATTTATAACATATATAGCATGTATAATATATATATCATAGAAGAAAATACATATTTGTATATACATTTATATCACATAGAAAGAAGAAAATGCGTTTTGTATTTTTTTTCTTCTTTCTCTGGAAAGTTAGAAAAGCACTTATTTTCTAAGCCCCTTTTTCCCCCCTTGGCCATATCTCATTCCCATACAGTACAGTAACACCAGTAGTGTAGTTCACATTTCAGAGGCCCACAAGGGCAGGCCAGATACCTAAAACCAGGATTGATTCTTGCTATACAGACCTGTGGATTGAGATGTAAAGGAAAAGGCAGCCATCTGGGGAATGGAAAAGGCTGTGTCCCTTGTTCTTCCTCCCGGGTGGTGGTGCTCAGGCGCCACAACGCACAAGCATCACTGGCTACCTAATGTAAAAGTCTGATTCCAGGTCCCCTGCCTCACTAGGATATTCATCCATGTGGTTCCATGGATACAGAAAGGATACTGTGGTGGATGCTGCTATGGTCCAGACTTGACTTAGATGAAGTGTCTTCTTGGACCAGTCCTAGTCATCCTAAAAAGCAAAACACCAACATGGAGTCAGGTTAAGTAATTAAAAGCTATGTTTTAGTCTAAGACCTTAAACTAAAGAAATTGTGGAGAAACATTCTTAAGAATAGAGGTCGGGGCAAACCACAGCGGCTTTAAGGGACAAAAGTAAGTATTCCTGCTTAAGACTCACCTCCCAGAAGATACCATTAACAATAGAACAGATGTTCCTAAGGAAAAGGCAAAGTCTCAATGCTTTGGAAAGAAATTATTTGTAGTCTATTAGTAACACAGCCCTGTGGGCAGACAAACATAGAAAACTGCTCTCTAGAATGTGACAAGGTAGAATTTCTATGCATGATGCACATACATATGACCATCTGCCAGACTGATAAGACAATTCCAGGCTGGAGCAAACTTTACCAATGACATCATGACCCACTACGTGGACAATGTTTCAGCAACAGTCTAGCCAGCATGAGGACCTGTCCCTTCCCCCCAGAGAGATGGCCATACGAGCTACTCCCATCTTTTCCAGTCCTCAGATGGAGGCATTGCTTGATCCCCAGAAATGGCATGAATGAATTAGCAAGTGGTTCCCAACCTGTGGTGGCCTGAGCAGCTTGAAATTAGACACTGCTTGCTGGTCATCACGCTACTGGGACTTGTGCGCCTTTCAGTTGGCAGCAGGTGCTCGCCATCCCTGCAGGTCACTGTTTTCTTTTTGTACATCGCATGTGCCATCTCATTATTCTTCAGAACTGCGCAGAGCAGGGAGCAGAGTGAAGGATACAGGAAGTGACTGCAGGCTTCTTTGCATCAGGACAAACATGGCGGTCTTTCTCTTTGCTCAGAAGGCCAAAGAAGACTGGAGCATGGTTCCAGAAGAAACAGATCCACCCAGGCTCTGAGTGTCTCCTTGGGGGCTGACTCACAGTGAGAGAAGATTCATGAACACCATTTCCTAAAGGAAATGTGCAATTTTATGACTGGTCCATTTGAGGTCTCCATATTTGCTCGATACGGATGATTCAGAGGGAGGCTGAGAACCAGGGTGAAGAAGCAGCGAGCACATAAACACTTTTTTTAACTTGGATGAGATAACTGCCAAGGAAGAAATACAAAAGGTACAGAGGAGTCCTTTTCAAAGCATGTTAAGTGGACATCTTGACCAAATGCGGGCAGGTCAGTAGGTGTCTGGAAATGAGATGTCAACCACACAGGGCTCCCTAATCAGAGATAGCTCAGAAAGGTGGTGAGCTCAGCTGGCTGTCCAAGTCCAGAAGATTTGCAAGGTCACTTGACCAGCAGCTGGAAGGCAGGTGTAACCACTAAAAGAAAGCTTTTGACAGACACCTCCCCAGCCCAGTGTGAGGTCAGAGAAAGACTCCAGACAGGCCTACTCAAGGTCAAATCCCCTGAGCCATTGGACTTTAAAGATTTGTTTTTATAATTTTAAAAAAATTACATGTATGGGCATGTATGTATAGGCTTCAAATAATTTTTATTTTTAATTATGTGTACGGAGAGGAGCAGTGTGCCAGGAAAGGCCAGAACCAATCCCTGGATTCCCTAGAGCTGGAGATGCTGGCAGCTATGAGCCTCCCAACATGGGTGGTGGGAATGGAGCTCAGGTCTTCTGGAAGAGCATTAAGTGCTCTTAATGCTAAGCCATCTCTCAAGCGTGAGTCATTGGACTTCAAATTTCTCAAATGGTTGGAGTATGCCAGAGACTGCCGCAGGGCCGAGCCCTTGCATGGGCGCCCAACAGTCCTAGGAAAGAGGTCTAACTAACCCTGCTCACTCTGAGGCGGCGTCAACAAGCAAGGGCACTTCCAAGTCCAAGATGGCTCCAACTACCATCTTGTAGAACACAAGAAAGTTCCTGCCCCCCATCTTCTCCTGCTAATGGGATTTGCTATATAAGGGGAGTTCTGGGCTGATTTCATTTGGGCTGTTGTTTTGTTTGTTTGTTGATGTTTAACTTTCAAGGGGTTAGCACTAGAAGAAAGGCAAGGCCAAGAACATTTCTTGTTTTCTTTGGTGGTGGGGCCAGATCTGCCTTAGGCAGGCAGAAAGGCCCCTCCCATGTCCAGCCATTGGGCAACACTGCCATGTGCTCTCCACAGACTGTGTGGCATCTGTTAGATTATTGCCCCACTTCATGGTCAACAGCATATTCTCTTATTAGAATAAAATACACAACTTAATTTATTGCCTTAGAGTCCCTCGGTCAAAAGCCAGCCTCAGTGTCCTGCGGGGTCCATTTTTGTTTGCATGCTCTACGGTAGACTCCATTTGCTTGCCCCGTCCATCTTCTAGAGGCAACCTGTGCTCTTCCTCATGTATCTCCCTCAATCTTCAAAGCTAGTGAAAGATCTAGCCTCTTTCAAATCTCATCACTGTAACTTTTGTCTTCAACATCTACCTTCCTCTTGAGAGTTCTACATTCGCTTCTTTCTGTTACTGGAATGAGCACTCTGACTTTGTAAGCAACGGTGTGGGTTGAGCTCACAGTTCTGGAGGTTCCAGGGCATGACGCTGCCACTCATCGGCTCTGATGGGAATGGCATGGTAGGTGACAGGGACATGTATGTAAGGGGGAAAAAATCACACCACCAAACAGCAAAAGTGACGATTCAGAGACTAGATTCTAAAACAACTGTCTCTAGTGAGAAGCCACTCTAGCGAGAATTCCCATGTTCCCCTCAGGGCAACACCCCAGTGACCTAAGAACCTTCTTCCCGCTCCCACCTCTTCTATAATGTCTCCATGCCATTTCCAGGCCATGAGCTTTCAACATGTGAGTCTTGCAAAGAGGCATGCCACATTCAAACCATAGCAGGACCCTTGAGGTCACACTGGATAGCCCTCCCTCGTCCAGAATACGAGGTCCTCATTTGGAAGGCAGTCAGGCAGCATCCTTCATTCCCTCCACTACCTCATTTGAACAAATGCACTGACATGGGTGGGGCATCGTAATGTAAACCTGTTTCAGGGGAGCACTGCTATGACTACAACAGTTCACAGTGTTAATGGCCTGGTTTATAATGTTAAGCGCCCTTGGCTATTGTATCTGAACCGTTACTCCAGACCTCTCAAATGTGAACGGTGCATGTGTGCCCACGGTAACTGCCATAGCGATTGATAATGGAGTAGGAAGAATCAAAGTCTTCAAGTTTGGCTGCAACTTCCCCGCTGGACAGTTTCAATGACAGCCCTACCCTGTGGTCCTGTAGAAGAACATGTCACCTTCCCCATCATGTCCTTGCGTCAAACCCAGTCCTCCGATTGCAATCACTTTGCTCTCTTTCAGATGCCATTCCTCCCAAGTAGGTAAATTCCAGTTCCTTTTGCTTTTTACTTTTACATTAAAAAGGCAGAGGCAAAGAAGGGATGAAGCCTCCTACTCATCCCAGCCTGAGTGCTATAGGCACTTCAAAGGATGCCAAACCCCACAGGAAGCCAGAGCTTGGATTACATCATCCTGCAGCATATTGCTAAGCAACTGTGGGATCAACATCTGTTTCCATGGAGATGTCACATCATCGCCATTGGCCAGGCAGGGCGGAGAAGTACATAGGAAGAAATGAATAAGCCGAGCTGTGTTGGAGAATGACAAAGACTTTGTCATCCTTGTGGGCATGAAGAAAAATCTATCATCAGGGTGAAAGGTGGATGAATGTGAGAGAGGCTGCAATGGAAGATGGAAAGTCATTGGCATGGCATCCAGCAAGGGGTCCCCAGCCAGTTGGTATCACCTGGGCCAACTCTCTTGTGATGTGGCAGTATCTGAGCACCTCCAGTCCCTTGCTGATCTTGTTCAAAGGTTTCTCACAGAACCCAAACCCTTTGCATCCCTGCCTAGGCCTTGCCCTAATGGAAGGAAAGGCACTATAGACCGCTGATGCCTTCTCCAAGCTTAAGGGGTCCTTGCTTCTCTAGCTCCACCTCTAGCTTTGCTCTGCCTTGTAGAGTTCTTTCCAGGCACGGTGGTTCCCATCCACTGTCGGCAGAGCCTGTATCATATGGAATAGCCACACAGGTGAAGATGCCGGAGGGATGGGAAGCAATAGCTTTGCTATGTGCCAGGCCATATGCTCCCTGTGTGGCTTGCCACCTCCATCAGGCTTCAGATTCTGCCTGTGGGATACGATCCCTTCATCCTTCAGTCAAAGAACTGAGACTCAGACGGGGGCATGCAACTTTTCCAATATTGATAAGAATCTGAAACACATAGAAACCACAGTGAGCCAGCCCTTTCATCTTCACATGCTGCCCATCAGGTACTAGTTGTCAAGGTCAAGAGATGAATCTTGAGTTCCTTTTCTGCTGCACCGAACCGATCCCCCCCGCCCCATCCTGGCTAAGCTACATAACAGCTCCAGAGGCTGAGGTCAGACACACAAGAAAGAGTTCATGAGGGACTGGATATTGAACCAGTATGCTGGGGGAGGAGGATGTCCTTGTGTCCTCGGATTACAGTCATTGGCCAAAGCTGAATAAAAGGCATGGAGAATCTGCTACAGGTATCTCTGAAGTCTACATGTAGTCCTGACTAGTACCAGCTCCTGTCTGTAGATTCTAGGAAAGAACTGCTCTCACCGATGCCCACTGCTCACCTGCTTCCCACTGGCTATGCCCAGGGATCTGGGAAGTCCAAGATTATGGTCTCCTGGGAAGATATGATTTGTTGGAGGTGCAGAGTGGGGCCGTGCTTGTAGCCTACTTATTCAAATAACCAAATGTATCTATCCTTTCACAGTGACTTGCAGTTACATGTCCACACGACTATGTACTTGTTCCTGCGTCATCACCCCACTTCTGTGATTACTGTACCTTTACAAGTCTTGGCGTCTGGCCACAATGCCACCCATCCCTCTTCCAAGCACCTGGGCCAGAATTCCTCCTGTGTTCATCCAAATTCAGTCCTCTCATTGGTTGTTCAGGTTCCATAGAAAAGAGGGTGGTTTTAATTAGAACTTCATAGGCAACACAGGCTAATTAGGAGATAGTTAACACTGTCAGTTGTTGTATTTTCTGCCCTGTGACACATTGCTTCACTTCTTCTTTGATGCATTTCAATAATTGTGTTTTCTTTTTAATTCAATGATAGGAGATCAAGTCCCAAGCTTGGTGTAAGCCTGGCAGTTACTTTAAGAGTCATCTATATTGCTAGCTCCCCAAAAGGTTTTGTTGTTGCTGCTGTTTTGCTTGTTTTGGTGTGGATTGGTTTGGCTTTTTGAGAAAGGGTCTCCTGTCGCCCAGGCTAGCCTCAAACTCAATATGTAGCCAAAGACAGCCTTCAAGTCCTGATCCTCCTGTGTCCATGTCTTAGTTAGGGTTTTATTGCTGTGAAGAGACATCATGACCAGGGCAACTCTTACAAAGGACAAACAACATTTACTTTGGGGCTGGCTTACAGTTTCAAAGGTTTAGTCCATTATCATCATGGCGGGCAGCATGGCAGCATACAGGCCAGCAGCAAGGAGAGACAGTGTAACTGGGTGTAGCTTGAGCATATATGACCTCAAAGCCCGCCTCCACAGTGACACACTTCCTCCAACAAGGTTACATCTCCTAAAAGTGCCACTCCCTATGGCCAAGCAGTCAAACACAAGTCTATGGCATCCATATCTATTGAAACCACCACAATCCACCACCAAACTATTGCAAGTACAGGCTTGCAGAGCCATGCTCAGCCCACCAACAATGTCTATTAAACATACGTGTATGTTTTGTATGATCTTGCCAGTTAATTAATAAAATTAAATAGTTTCTCTCTTGGTAGATGTGGTGACATAGCACTCAGAAGGTGAGACAGGGGGATTGCCTGAAGTCCTAGTGAGTTCCTGGTCAGCCAGAGTAATGTTTCCATTCCTCACCCCCCAAAAAAGTCCCATGTGTATGTAGTTTGTAAGAGACAGTGATTCACTATCCAACGCAAGTCTGTAAGCCTGCTTCCACTGTGTGAAGTGTGCTAGAAATGGTCATTCAGCTTCAGGTAGAGATCTCAGCCTTCCTGGTGTCTAGGGGTAGCTGTGGTGCAGGAGCATGAGATCAGAGACACAAATATCACACACACACACACACACACACACACACACACACACACACACACACACACACACATACACGTCCCTCCCTGGCTGCCAGAGCAATGTAGGAGACTCCACATGCTTAAGGGAAGGAGGAGCCACCAGTGGAAGCAGGGGAGCCTGACTCTCTGACTTAGCAAGAACAACAACCGCACTGAGCTAGTACATGAACAGGAAAAGAATCCCACTGGCTGAGGGTTGGTGCAGGAATTCTTCTGACATGAGAGTATAATACTTGGTATCAAGTCTCTTCTTGGTAACCTGCTGTCCTTCCTCTGAGTGCCACCAGGTCTCCCCCTCCAGGGGACATGGTCAAAGGTGAGGCACCAGAGTATGTGAGAAAGTCATATCCCACTCTCCACTCTACTGTGGATAATGTTCTGTCCATTGGCTAGATCTGGGTAGGGGTTTAAGGTTTACCGCCTGTATTGTCCTTGGCTGGTGCCTTAGTTCAGGAACAGTCATAGGGGAGGGGAATAAGGGGAAAAGAGGAGGGAGGGAAGAATGGGAGGATACAAGGGATGGGATAACCATTGAGATGTAACAAGAATAAATTAATAAAGGAAAAAATATTAAAAAAAAAAAGAAGTGATTAGTCAACGCGTATCAAATGAGGAAGAAACCCTTATTGTCAATTGTTAATAGTTTGTATAGCATCAGAGTATGAAAAAAAAAATACTTGGTAAGGTGTAGTTCCTTCAAAACTGTATTTTTTTTTTTTACTCAGAGGTTGCTGGTGAATAAAACAAAATGTAAATAAAAATTACGTCTTGTTTTTAAACTAAAAAAACAAAAAACCAAAACTTTAGTGTCTGATAACCTCCGTTGTCAGATTCTGTCATGGAGTTGCTTTATCCACAAAAGCAAGGACCCATTTTCTTCCCATCCACTCTTTGCCTTATGCTTATTTTTCTTGTCTCGCAGCCTTGGCCAGGACCTGCTGTTCCCTTCTCACCTCTGCTTATAATACGAATCCATCAACTATTTCTTCATTAAGTCCAAAGTTGGCTAGAGCTGGGCATGGATCCCATTTGTTAGTTTAAGGACGTTTCCTTCCACTTCTAGGTGGCCAATAATTTTTAGTGTGAATGGGGCTGAGTCATAGCAGGTTCATTTTCTGAATCCCATTGAAATAACTTTCTTTTCATTTGCACGTGCAGTGAATCACATTAATTCTCCATAGTAACTCATTTTTACAACCCAGGGTTGAACTTGGTCATGAGAGACTTCTTTTACACATGAATGAATTTCTTTATATAATATTTTGTTCAATATTTTTGTACTCCTTCTTTTTATTTGAGTTTGCTATTGTTGAAATGGTGTCTCACCCTGTAGCCTTCTCTGGCAATTTACTATGTTGACCAGACTGGCCTTGAACTCACAGAGATCTGTCTCTACCCTCCAAGTGCCGGGATTGAAGGTGTGCACCATCACACCAGATGAGTATTCATACTTTAAAAAGATATATCTGCTTCTGGAATTTCTAAGGGGGAGGACAGAGTTTAAATAGCCTATTAGACCACTGGATGTTATTTTTCTTACTTTATTAGGTGATAAATTTATTCAAATATATACCTGAGTTTCATATTTATTCTTGAGCAATATTTTATTTCTATAGTCGTATGTTGTTATATATTTTACCTTATTTTTTTACTTATCCACATAAATTTGTCCTACTTCTCTTCTTAAAGTCTGTATTTTTTCTAATATTATTTGTGGCTACTCATTTTTTCTTGACAAATCTTGGTAGAGATTTTCCCATTTCACTCATCTGTTGACCAGATGCAATCATAATTGATTTTCTTTCCTGATGTATGCTAGTGTTTTAATTTATTCACTCCTGTTCTCTGTGCTATTGTCTCTTTCCCTAGAGTACATTAGGATGTACTCTAATCTCCCTTTTCTCTTTCATGTTAGACATTAGTTCACTACTTTTTATTCTCCCCCATTGTCTTCATTTGGGTTTTATTGCTGTGAAGGGACATCGTGACCAAGACAACTCTTATAAAAAAAAAAAACATTTAATTGATTTGGCTTACAGTCTGAGAGGTTAGCTCAGTATCATCATGGTAGGAAGCATGGAAGCATCCAGCAAACATGGTGCTGGAGAAGGAGCTGAGAGTTCTATATCTTGATCCACAGATAACAAGGAGGCAACTGTCTGTGTCATAATGGGCAGGCGTAGCTTAAGCATATGTAAGACCTAAAGGCCCATCTCCACAGTGACACACTTACTCCAACAAGGCCACACCTCCTAATAGTGTCACTCCCTCTGGCCCAAACATTCAAAGACATGAGTCTGGGGCGGGGGGCACCTATTTAAACCGCCATACTAGTTTTCTAATTTAAATATTAAAAATCTGACTTAACTATATTCCACATTTTTAAAATATTTTCACAATGAGAAGAATACATGGTAAACATGTATAAAAATTAAAGTATCAAGATGAAGCCCATTAATCTGTAGACTAATGAAATATTTTTGCTAATTTAGTTATAAAATTTCTCTCTTGAGGGCTAAGTACAGACCCAGAGCTTCCACTTGCCTAGCAAGGGCAAGCACTGGTCTGATTTCTGTCACTGAAAGTAAATTAACATTTTCTAGAAGTTTCTAGAAATGTAATCATGAAAGCCATGCTCTATTTGTTAAGCTTTCTTCATCCAGAGATGTTGTTTTGAGATACACACTTGTTCATCCCTTTCTTCACTGAGTGGCGCTCCATTGTACAACTTTGCTTCAATTTGCTTATTTGCTCTCTTGTTGGTGGACATTTATTACAGATAAAACTGTTGAATGTGTTTGTGTGCCTGTCTTTGTCACAGATGTGCTTTCATTTGTCTGAATAAATGTCTTGGGTAACAGTGACTAAGTCATATGACTGTGTGCTTAACACTTTAGGAAATCGTCAAACTAATTTCCAAGGCAATTGCATTATTTTGTATTTCCATAGTCTATAGAAGTTTGATTTTATTCCATGTTTTCACTGCAGCTTGGAATGACAGCATGTGAGACTTTCTAGTGGAGGAATAGTGGCATTTTGTTATCATTTTCATTGGCAGGCACCTAGTATTATTATGGTGAATCTCTTTTCTTGCTCTTGCCTCCCACTTTAGTGAGGTGCCTAGTCAAGTCTTTTGATCTTACAGCTCTTGTAAATATTCTTGTAAGACTTTGTAAGTATTCTTGCACTTACAGTTTTTTGTTGTTGTTATTGGTGTTTGTTTTCTTATCGTGTGTTGAATCATTTCAGTATTCTGTATACAAGTCCTTGATCATATCTCTGCGTTGTACATGTTCTGTCTCAGACTGTGGCTTGTCCTCTCACTAATGAACAGTGTCTTTTGAAAGGCAAAGGTTTTCATTTGAATGTAGCCAAATTTGCTAACGATTAATTAATCATGGACTGTGCTTTTGGTATCATATTTGTAAGATCTTTGGCTGAGCCATCTATACTAGGATTTTCTGCTACCGGTGTTTCCATCTAGGTGTTTGATCATTTTAAGATCTATGCTTTAACTTGAACTGGTGTGAGCTTAAGGTCTATGATTTGTTGTGGTATGATGTATGAGTTGATGTTTGTTTAAAGCACAAGCATGTGCAAGTACCATCGAAAAGTAGAAAACTCAGGTGGTGATGGCGCATGCCCTTAATCCCAGCACTTGGGAGGCAGAGGCAGGCAGGTTTCTGTGAGTTCGAGGCCAGCCTGATCTACAGAGTGAGTTCTGGGACAGCCAAGTGCTACACAGGGAAAGCCTAGCTCAAAAACAAACAAAGAGTAAAGAACTTACTCTATTTAATTCTGGATAGTTTCTCTTACTAAATCATGAAGGACACACTCACAAGCCCTTTCCCACTGCCTTCCCTCAGTAGCTTCTGGAAAAGACAGGAGGGCAGATGGTGGTATCGTATACAGGTGTCAACAGGCTTGAAAGTGAAGTAACCACAGCCGCTTGAGAACAGATGCAAAACACCACTTCCCAGACTCCTCTTGTACAAGAAAAACTGAGTTAAAATACTAGAAACCAAATATTTGGGCAAAATTCCAGTGCCCTGCGGTCATTGGACAGCGGAAAAGGGAGGGGACAGTTTTGCTTCCTGCCTGCCACAAGTGACTGGCAAGGAACCCACTCAGACTAAAGTCCTTGGTGACACAGGCAAATCCCCTTTACCTTTGAGGATGGAAGGAAGGTGAGGCAGAAAGATCTTCCCAATTTAGGAAGCCCCACAGGCGTGATTCAAGGTGTGGAAGTCACGAAAGAGAAGGGCAGGCATAGCCAGGACTGAGACCAGTGCCTCTGCAATGCTAGGACTAGGCCAGATAAGCCGAGAAGCCCACCTCCTTTTACGTAGCCCCACACTACAGAATGAGCGATAAGTAACCGACAGCTGAGGCAGCCAGGCCTCCCTCTGTGGTGCAGACAACATAGTCAGCATCCCATGGTTGGCGGATGCTTAGCCTACATTAGTTTGTGGTTCACTTATAACACTAGACTTGGTAGCAGTTTGCTATGTAGGAACTCAGAGTACAGGGGTTGTTTCAAGCCCAATTCTGGTTTTAACAGATTGCAGAGGAGATGAACTTGCAAAGGCGGGCCTGTACCTAGTTTTCTAACCCCCGGGTCCAAGCTGCTCCAACAGCATCTTTGGCCAAAGGCTGGGACGTTTAAGTAGTGCGCAGGTCTTCAGTCAGGGAAAGGGCAAGAAAATGAGGCTCTGGATTTATGCAGCTAGTGAGATCAATCACCCATCACTGGTGCCAGGGATAAAAAGTCTCCTCACGATGGTGATCCCAACCTGCTTGCCAGGACTACATGGCACTACCACACTTCCGGCACACGCACAGTCCTCTAATAAACTCTGATCTATCGCCTAGCTTAGGCTTCACTGCGGTTTCCAGTCCTCCGGGGCTCGCATTCAGCACACACTCACTTCTGCCACCGCCACCCTATCCCTGTCTACATCTAAATGCTCAATCCCATCTGGCTATACTGCAGATACTACTGGCCCGAAATATGATGTGGTACCCAAGGGATGGGCCAACCAGCACCTCCCAACCCAAGTGTGCATCAGACAACTGGCATACGGGGTACAAAAGCAAGCCTGTACAAATGGGCACAAACTGTATGTTCTGTGTTTCTGAGTGGACAAGAGAGTAGAATGGGAGATGGGGTGTCGCTCCATGGTAGGGCACATATGAAGTCTAGGGTTCAATCCCCAGCACAGCATAAAGTGAGCATGGTGGTATATGCCTGTAATTCCAGCACTTGGGAGGAAGAAACAGGTGAACCAGGAGTTCAAGGTCACCGTTGGCTACATAGTGAATTTGAAGACAGCCTAGACTACTTGGAAAAAAATGTTTTTAAGTATATGGGTGAGGGGAACAGGAGCAAGGAGGATGATAAGGGAATTTACCATTCTGGTCCTCACTCTCCATCTTCAGGGAGCAAGTTCTATTATTAATGTATTACAGATCCTTAGTCTTCCAGAGTGAGTGTGCATACAAAGTAGACTTTGTATACATTTGCCGATTGTATTAAACTTCAACCTCAAGTGGAGAGATTCATTCACTCGCTCATTCCGTTGTTATTTCAATTGGCCTTGACATCAAGGAGAGGATGGTGAGCAAAGGCCAGCCCAGTGGCCTGTATCCACAGCCTGGGGGCAGATGCAGGCAATTGCTGACAATCACACACACACGAAGATATTATAACCCAAGACCTGGCAGGGAAATATAAGTAAATGTCTGAACTATGAAGCCCCATTCCACAGCAGGCACATCTGTCACGTTTAAGGGCCAGCTATCAGCAAGCTTGGCACCCGGGACCCACCTCTGGACACCGTCTCTGCAGGCTGCTCAGCTGCTTCTGTTTAAGTGCTGGAGCTACGGTGTGACTCACGATCCTCCACCATCTGCGGAAGAGGCTCCCATGACTCAGCGTCCACCCACTCAGCCTGCCCCTCAAAACTCCTTCAGAGTAACAAGACACACAACCATTCCGTGTGACTCAGGCAAAAAGACTCAGCGCGGCCTGGCTGACCCACACCTACTGCCGCTCAGTGTCTGAGACATGGTAGAGGTTTCTCTGGCTTTTCAAGGCTGTATCTTTCAGGTGATAGGTCAGAAGAAGTTCTAGTCAGTCTGAGATGCTAAAACAAAATCACCACTAACAGAGGTCTTAAACAGAGTCACTAGTCCCCACAGGTCTAAGAGCAGGTATAGCCAAGGACAGGCAGATGGGCCGTGTGGTCAGTATCTTCTTGCTATGCCCTCCAATAGACGAGGAGCTAGTTAATGCTCAGTGTCATGTGTTATGTTTCTTTGTCTAAAATGAAGTCTTGCTTTGTAGCCCAAGCTGGCCTCAAACTCAGTATCTTCCTGCGTCACCCTCTCAGATGCTGAGGTCACAAGTGTGTGCCACCACCCCCAACTTTATGGTGTTTCTTTTATTCATTTATTTTTAAGTACTTTTTGCTTCTTTACAAAATTTTGTTACTCATATTTCTTTGGCTGGAGTGTGGGGTGGTTAGGGAGGCATATGCACTCACACACACAACACAGTACACACATGGAAGTCAGAGGACAAGTTGTAAGTGTTGTTTTCTTTACAGTGTGCATTCTGGGATTGAACTCAGGTCATCAGGCTTGTCAGCAAGTGTTATTATCTGGGTAAGCCATCCCTCCAGCCCCTGCTGTTTCTTTTATAAGGGCACTAATCTTATTCACAAGGACTCCCTTTCTCACAACCTAAGCACATCCTTAAAACTTCACTTTTGAATAGCATCAACATGGGGGTTAGAATTTTAATATATGGACTTGAGGGGCGACACAAACTATTGGTTTATAGCTGAAATCCTCACAACACACGCCACAGTTGGCTACTGGGATTGGGAGCTGAGCTTGCGAGGTGGGGGTGGGGTGGGGCATGGAGGAAGTTCAGCTCCATTCATTCTACCTTAAGCAGAATCCTCACTGACTGACTGCACACTGTCAGGAAATGCCAGATCTGTCTCTGGTCCTCTGGCATGCCAAAGCCTAGGCTAGTGCACCCACATTTTAATGATAGCTGTACCCACCCAAGCACCTCAAATACAGCTGGGCATGGCACCCCCTCTTCTCCCTGAGGCCATATCTGCCCTCTGCCTCTGTCACTCTGAATGGCTCCATCTTCAGCCATGAACCCTTACGGACATCTTGAAATTTATTTTGCCTCATCCTTCTTTCCTTCGTCATAGTCAGTAATGGAAATTCTGCAATTCCTGCCCCCCACCCCGTTTCCTTCCAGGCACTTGCTTCTGTCTCTGCAGGCCCTTCCCCCTGCAAGTTCACATTGATGAGTTCCTCTCTGGACTTGCTGTCTGCAGCCCAGAGACTTTTCAACTCTTTTTTTTTTTTTTGCTGTGTATGTATCCGTAGCTTTTATTTATTTATTTATTTATTTTATTTTATTCTTGTTACATCTCAATGGTTATCCCATCCCTTGTATCCTCCCATTCTTCCCTCCCTCCCATTTTCCCCTTACTCCCCTCCCCTATGACTGTTCCTGAGGGGGATTACCTCCCCCTCTATATGTTCATAGGGTATCAAGTCTCCTCTTGGTAACCTGCTGTCCTTCCTCTGAGTGCCATCAGGTCTCCCCCTCCAGGGGACATGGTCAAAGGTGAGGCACCAGAGTATGTGAGAAAGTAATATCCCACTCTCCACTCTACTGTGGAGAGTGTTCCGTCCATTGGCTTGGTTTTCCAGATCTAGACTTTTCAACTCTTACGATACTTTCCTCAACACAGGCCTCATGGCAATTTCCCCATCTCGACCCCAGACCATGGAGGCCCAGTAGATGACAGAGGGGGCATCCCAGAGG
The DNA here is from genome assembly GCF_964271855.1 of Acomys minous. Lineage (NCBI taxonomy): Eukaryota > Metazoa > Chordata > Mammalia > Rodentia > Muridae > Acomys > Acomys minous. Next base: position 105,781,925 of record NC_140489.1, on the reverse strand, counting down.
CAGAGGACAAATTGTTGGAGGGCCACTATAGGAAGTGCTGAGGAACAGGTAAGACTGGAGAATGACTGTCCCGTCTATGGGTAGCCACTCTCTGGCAATCACTATGTACAGCTACAAGAGGACTCCACATTCTAGGACTTTCAGATTTCCACAGGATGCAAGAGCCTAGTTTTGTTTATGAAACAAACTCACATCCAAAATACGCTATGAATAATTTTGTTTGTACCTGTCTGTTGGGCTTTCCTGATTCTGGGGTCTCCCTTTCAGTTGCAGCACTATCACCCATGGCAGTTGTCCTCCCTGCTAATGGTCACAGGCATGCCATGCTCTAGAGACCAGGATGTTTGCTGTTGGGGGCATGGCTCGACTCTCTTGTTTCTATGCCCTTCTAGATGATGTGCACAGCACTTTCCTCTGCCTTCCACTTCTATGTGGGCTACCCCTGCCACCTCCTTCAAGGAGCTGCTGGTCCTTTGCTCTAAGTCTGATTGTTCCTTTTGCCTCCTCTGAATATTGTTATTTTTTCCCATATCCTAGTACAAGACACAGCCTAATCTATTCATTATGAGCGCTCTGTGTGTGTGTATGTGTGTGTGTGTGTGTGTGTGCTTGTGCATGCACATATGCAAGTGCACATCTTCCTTGCATAGCTAGAGATTAAGATGGTAGATTCTGTGTCTTGGTCTCAGAGCTTAGTTATGGCAGGTGACCCAAAGAGGTTTCAGGAGCTTTGCTATCTTAGAATTAAGGATTTCCCCCGCCCTCCTCCCCAACCCCCCCATCCAAGCAGCATCATGTTATGCATGCTTCTCCATCCCTCACCGTGTCATCTCACAAGACTTATTAAAATCCTTCCACTCCTACAATGGAACTGGGAGGGAAAAACTCCAGTAAGAGTCATTGGGTATCATTCTTCCTTCCTTGCAGTAACTACAACATCCAACAAGAAGAAAATGACAGGGTGTTAGAGTTCCATTTGTGTTGTTGTGAAGAAGGAAACTCTTGCAAACACCAACTTTGGAAAGGAAAGGATTTCTTTCAGCGTGCGGATGACAGTCCATCAGTATAGGAACATCAAGGCAGGAACTCAAACAGCTAGTCACATCACATTCACAGCCAATAGCAGAAAGTAATGAATACATTTTGCTGCCTACTTTCTCTTATCTAGCCCTTTCCTATATAATTTAGGACACCCACCCCCCACCGCCTGCCTAGGGAAGGGTGTTACCCAAGGACCCAATTCAGGTAATTTCTCACTAAATCTCTCCTCCTTAGGCAATTCTAGTTGTCTCGAGATGACAATGAAAGCTCGCCAGCCCAGGAGACGGATTTATTATGGTTCAAGGAGGTAGGATGTCTCATCCAGGGAAGTCACAGCAGCTGAAATATGAGGCGACTTGTCACATTGCTACATTGTTACAATAAGGAAGCAAAGCAAGATGAGCACTGATACTCAGCTGACATTCTCTGTTTCTTTCAACCTGGGACACCAGCTCCAGAAACAATACTTCACACTCCTCCCTTAAACCTTTCTAGAAACACCCTGATGGACACAGGGGTGTATTTCCACGGTCATTCTAAATCCAGTCACATTGCCAAGGAAGATCAACCATCACTGTCTCTAAGGAACCACATGTGAACTGACGCCCATATGATGCTTGTGCTGGCCAGCCTTGTGTCAACCTGACACACAAACTGGGGTTACACAAAAAGAGGGCGCCTCAATTGAGAAATTGCCTCCATAGGGTTGGCAAGCCTTTAGGAGCATTTTTCAGTGATTGATGAGGGAAGGCCCCGCCCCTTGTTCGTGGTTCCATCGCTGCACTGGTGCTCCTGGGTTCTATAAGAAAGCAGGCTGAGTAAGCCAGGAAGCAGCAGCACTCCGTGGCCTCTGCATCAGCTCCTGCTTCCAGATTCTCACTTTGTTTGAGTTCCTGTCCTGACCTCCTTTCATGATAAACAGCAATATGGAAGTGTAAGCCAAATAAACCCTTTCTGCCCCAATTTGGCTTTGGGTCACAGTGTTTGTTTGTTTTATTTTATTTTGTTTTACTTTGTTTGAGACAGGGTTTCTCTGTGTAGCCTTGGCTGTCCTGGACTTGCTTTGTAGACCAGGCTGGCCTCGAACTCACAGCGATTCCACCTGTCTCTACCTCCCAAGCTGGGATTAAAGGCGTGTGCCACCAACACCCAGCTGGGTCATGGTGTTTTATGGCAGCAACAGAAACCGTAACTAAGACAATGCTGCGTGCCAAGGCTGCTATCCTATAATCCAAAGCTGCAAGGTCACCACTGACTAGATACTCTGCTTCCTTAGAAATGACTTCCCTCTGCTCCATACCAGTAGCCTGCTTCATTCATCAGAATGTTTGGAAAGATAAAGAACTAAAGAGAATGGGGTGATGCTACCGCAGGCATATGTTTGGTAAATTAGGGTGTCTGTGTTTGTACAACCAGGGTGGGCCTCTTCAGTTTCAGTTTCTTCAGCTACATCCCACCGTCCCCAAGCATCCTGGCCCCCCAGCTGGTTTGCTGTGAGGTGCAGGTCAGCTCTGAGGAAGTTCTGAGTCACTGTCTGAACTCCGGCCTAATGCACTTTGCAGGCCTTGTCATTTGCAAGCCGGGGCCCACTTCTTGCTCTGCAAGTCTCCTGTTTTATGGCTGAAAACATCTGTATGAAACCGGGTTCTGCCAAAGCAGCTCCTCCCCACCCTGCTTTAGCACCTGAAGTGCCGGGCCCCTTCCGCCTGTTTATGACTGTTTGCTGTGGAAACGGCTGGAAGGCTGGAGTCGTGGCCCAAGAGGGAGCAGGTGCAGAGGGAACTGGGAGAGCAAATGAGTTCATGAGAGTCCTTGTGCCTGCTTTTCATTGAGACCCTGAGGAATAGGGAACGCAAGGCAGCCAGATCCGCTGAAGGGGGACACAAGCATAAGAAAACCTCAGGGAGTGAGCTGGATCTGAGATGGACCTCAGATGTGGGGCTGAGAAATCCCCTCATGTTTGAGCCTGAGCTTTGCCCACAGTACCTGGGAGGACGCAGAGAATACTTCAGGCTATGACAATGCTCCTTATTTCTCTGCCTGTGGGCCTGGCCTCTTGCTCCAGCCTGCTGTGCTCGGCCACTGGGCTCTGGGTTTTGCACATCCTATGAATTCTGGCCATTCAGAAATGAGCTTCTAGGAAGACAACAGAGCCACCCCACCTGGTCAGCTCTCATGTGGATACATTAAAGTAAGAAGGATCAAGAGAAAAGCAGAGACAGGATTTTCTACACAAGTGTAAGCAATCAGTTCACTTACTACTCTTTGGAATATAAACAGGCCAGTGAGTTTTCCAGATAAGAGCCACCAGAACGGGCCTATCAAGAGATCCCCATGAAGGAGCCTCCATCACTACTACCATGTGAGAGCACAAAGCCCCATGGCCAGGTATGCTTGAAACAGCTCTTTCCCCACTAAGGGAACTGGGAGAGCAAATGAATCCATGAGAGTCTTGGTCTACTTCTCACTGAGACCATAAGGAACAGGAAATGCAAGAAATTCCAAGCTGTTATTAAGCTCCTACTGTGTGCAGGGCACCGTGTTAGCTATAAAAAGACAAAATGTGGCCATAAAGTCCTTACTTCTCTCTAGAGGAATAAGAACACAAACCCTTCCAGTGCCATGAAGCCCGAGAAAGGCTGCCAGTAAAGGGAGGACGGCAGCTAGTATGGGTGAATCACTCTCAAGGGCAGCAGGTGGGAGCTCGGAGTTTCAAGTGGATTTCTGGGAAAGAGTTGGCAAGCAAAGTGCAGAATGGAAGTGGGGAGGAGGAAGGCTGAGGGTAATAGCTTTGAGTCCACAAGAAAGGTCCAAGAAGGCAGCCTCTTCAAACACAACACAGCCTCAGGGCCTTGTATGCACAGCTAGTTGGGAGTATCCTCTGTGGCCTTCTGTGGATAGCCACCAAAGGTAACTGTCAATCAATAGAGAAGATAGCAACTGATGAAATAGGACTTTCATTTCAGAGCCAAAAGACTCCTTCTCTGCTGATAGGAAATGATGAATCTACAATGGGCAAATGACAGCCTCAGCACCCATTAGCAATGTGGCCTTGGGGCGGCCAACTCAGCCAGTCCTGTGGAACCAGGATGAGGAGGAGCCTAGGGGTTGAAACTAGGATCTGCTCTTTCCTCTCCTAGAGAAAAGAGGTCTCCCCACTTACCACATAGCCACCTGCTCTCCATAGCTACAGCCCCTGAGGCCCCCATAAAGGGCTGTGTTGTACAAAAGATGGGTATCTGGAATGTTTTTTGATGTTCCTTCTGTTCAAGGTCAAGGCCACATGTGCACAGCCTACATTCTTCTGTGGTTGGACCAGTTATCTGGACCGAGGTCAGGCCCAAGTCTTCAGTTACTCCATCTTTCCTCCTACCTCCCACGGTCAGCTCATTGCATTCTCAGGGTATTCCTTCTCTTGAAATCGACATTTTGTCTTTATGTAACTAACACAGTGCCCTGCACACAGTAGGAGCTTAATAACAGCTTGGAATTCCTTGCATATCCTGTTCCTTATGGTCTCAGTGAGAAGTAGACCAGAGACTCTCACGGACTCATTTGCTCTCCCAGTTCCCTTAGTAGGGAAAGAGCTGTTTCAAGCATACCTGGGCATGGGGCTTTGTTGGGGGAGCAGGGGGCTTTAGAGGTCCTGGGGCTTCCCAAGCTCCCCAATATGGTCCCAGAGACTCATGTAGACTTGATGCCCCCCCCCAGTTCCCTCCTCATCCCTATCCCTCCCTTATGAAGCCGTTCCTGAGGCAACTGCGCTGAGATGCTGCGGTGAAACCAGGCCATGTGTCTAACAAGGAGGGTCTTTGCGTTTCCAAACTCTGCCTGTATTCTTTTTCTGAGTTAGCTTCCTGGACTGCGAATATAGGATATCCCTAGAGAGAAGGCCCCTGTGTCCTGAGCTAACTCTCCAGCTCACAGCTGCTGGGGACGATGAGGCCTGGCATCTCTGTCCCTTTCCCTTTTCAAGCCAAGACTGCCACAGTCTCTGTTGAGGTGTTTGTGACCGGCTGTGGAACATTCATAACTGAATGTACGCCACGAGGTTTCAGTGTGAACTTCAAACCCTCCAACGAGATGACACTGGGGTGCTCTCAAGTAGAGCTGTGTGTGACCCTCACCTTGTCCTCACACCCTCAGACAGGGTGACATTGTGTGTTCTCATGTAGAGTTGTGTGTGACACTCATGTGTCCAACAAAGCTACAGTGTCTCCTTGCCTTTGTCTGGCTCATCACTAAGATGCTGACTTCTATAACTTAGAAGGAACTGAACAGAAACTCTGCAAGTGTGTGCTCTCTGCATCCCTGGTGGCCTCTGAAGATGTCCCACTATTCTGTCTTCTCCATATATCTATAGGACTCATGTGTACCTGTTGGGTCAGAGCTTTGGAGGCATAAAAGAAGTTAGAAAAGGAGTCATGAGCCCTGAATTTTGGGGCCAACCTGGATGTGTGTAGACCTGTTGTTGGAAGCTTGGAGCCAGAATAAATCTAGAAACCATCCTTCAGGCCTCATCTGGACAGCCTGGCACTGAGATCAGAAGCTTGCTGGAGAGTTCAGTCCACTTGTCTTCTCCAGCTCAGCTCTTCCAAGCCCAAATGAAGGCTGTCCAAGAGACCAGATGTCCAAGAACAGAAGTCCTGAGCTGCGCAACCCAGCTCTGCCATTTGAGTTAGCTCTGTGTAGACTTGGCAAAGTCCCACATGTGTCCTGGGACTCTCTTCCCATCTGTGTCCTGAGTGATTAGAGTACATTGCCCAGAACATCTATCCTACACTTTCCTTCCACAGGGACTTCTAAATGAAGCATGAGGGAGCTCACTTGAAAACTGGCCACAGCCCACACTCATGAGAACACACTCGTCTCTCCCACTAAGCTCTACAATCTTCCCCTTCCAAGCTTTCACTCAGGAACTTATGAAGGTCAACTTGTTAGTTCAAACTCTAATGACAGACAACAGTATGATTTCATCACTCACCATGTAATGTGTGTTTTATGTATTTATTGTTGCCATATGACTCTAAGCTGGGTCTTGTCATCCCAATCTGAGGCTCAGGAAGGGTAAGAAGCCCTGAGCTCTACCAAGCCCATGAGGATGATCTAGAATCCAGAGAGGCCTTTGTGCTCAGGGTCTGTGTTCTCTCCATGACGTGGGACTGCCCGCAGCCCTTACAACCTTGCCTCTCTGTTGAGGATAGGAACTTGGGCTTGTGCTATACTGCTCAAGTATGGCAAACCTGTTGGTCCTCAACCTTGCAGTGTGGTGTGAGTGGAAAAGGGAATACAGGAAGGCAAGGACACGGAATTCAGCACTGTCACCAAGGCCAATACCAAGGGAACAGAAGTTTCCTTAGAAGGTGGCAACATTCCTCCTCAGTACCCCTAACCTCACAGAGGTCTGCTCTAGGGCAGAGACTTCTCCCAGTGTAGAATACTCTCCTTTCATTTCCCAAAGGCTGCCTGGGACATCAGAGACATTAGCCACAGCACGGGTGTTCTCGGCCATGATATTGGAGTAGACACCAGCTGTGAGTATGAGCCTGAAGTCTTTACCCAGGTCAGCATGGATGTGAATGGAGGGAGAGTGAGGTTACCAAGCACAGAATAAGGAATGTAAGAGAGGGGCCAAGGGGTGGGGGTTGGCAGAGGATGAGGGAGCATGGGATTCTGACATCTTTTGCTATGGCAAAGAGATGTCCATTCCTCATCTGGCAGCCTGCCAAATGATAAGCTGATCTCCCAGGTGCCTCTCTTAACCTCTACAGCACATCCAGGAGGCAGCACTGGGGTAATGTCTATATAAAACCAGAACCAGATGATATTACACCCACTGACAACCCTCCAATCTACACACACTACACACTATATATATTCTACCACAGTCTTCAAGCCCTGTCCCCCCCCACCCCATGAACTAGCCTGAACTCCCTCCCTTCCTATCTCTCTAAATACCAATCGCTTTGCTCCCAACCTAGCCATCCCTTAGTTGAAGCAAAGTATTCACAAAGGCTTGTGGACAAAGAAAGTGGGCAAAAGGTCTGGGCTTGTCAACTGAATTGTTTTTACTTCTTAATCTATTCCTGTTTTCCTAACACTGAGCAAGTTGTCAAGTTTCCTCATAGGGTCTGGACTCCTCCTATGCCTCCAGCAAACACACCGCCTGCACAGAAGAGTTGGTGATACACAGTAACCCGCATCCTTGACCTTTGAACAGCAGAGATTGGAAACATCTGGTCCCTATCTGAGCGGACACAGTGGCTTCTCCTTCACTAGCCAGGCCAGATTCTGGTTCATACAAGCTGCCTTTTGTCTGGCTTAACACTACCCCATTTGGACATCTGCAGGCCCCATTCGTGGCTCATATCCTCTGACCTTCTTTTCACACAGCCAAGAGAGATGACACACTGGCCTGGCATCTCCCGCCCTTGCCGGTTCCCTCCTTAGCGTCAATAGGAAGGCTGTGGGGGATGTGTCCTGAAAAGTGAATGGGCAGCATATGTTGGATGAATGACATTCTCCTACTCTGGAAAATCTGACGGCATCTCAGGCACGCTGAGAGGAAAGGTAGGAGGGGAATGAATGGACAAACCAAGTGAATGGAGAGAGCCATGGGAGAGACTCTCAGAGCAGTTTACCGTAGCCTGACTTTTGGCTACTTTATTGGGTTCTTTTTTTTTTTTTCCTATCACCCTTCTCCACCCTTCCAACCTCCAACACTAGGAAGGAGGAGAAGAAGTGTAGATGGGAAAGGAACGTTAGTATCATTAACTAACTTGATTAGGGACATCAAGTTCCTTGGGGCAAGTCCAATTTCTTCTACTTAGCAACCAGCAACCAACAGTATCCAACCAGCAATCAGCAAATAGCAACCAGCAACCATCACCACCAGCGGTGATGATGGTGACAGGGTGCAGGCAACAGCAGCAGGGGCAACAGCAGCAGGAGCAGCAGGAGCAGCAGGAGCAGCAGGAGCAGCAGGAACAGCAGCTACCACCTCTCGGTGACCTAGCAAGTCTCCAGAATTCCAAATGTAAACTAGCTTCAGCTGGCAAAAATCACACCCCTGCCAGAGCACAGGACAATCTGAAGCAGCCCCATATTCCACCCCTGGATTAAAACAGAAACATAATCCCATACCACTTCTATGTTTTTAAAGGAATCAAAATTCTCACTATAGTTTGCTTAGCTCCTAGAAATATCACTACCACACATACCCAGGATACAATAATCAAAAGCAAAAACTTAATATGAAATATGACCAGATGGGCTGGAGCATACTGTGACCTCGTCAGGATCCCACGTTGCATGCATTTGTCACATCTCCTTAGTTTCTCCCACCACAATCCCCCAGTCATCTTTGTCTCCCTTAACGTTACTGCTTTTGACGAGTGCCGGCCAGTTGGTTCATGAGACGTCACTCAGTTTGAGATTGTCTGAGCATTCCTTAAGATCAGATAAAAGTGAACCATTTTTGGCAAGAATGAGGTACCCCTCTCAGCGTGTGTATGATATCAGCATGGGTGGCTAAGTATTAACCATTTTTTTCTTTGATAATAAACTCATCTAGTGGCAAATATGCATGCATCCTGAATCCAAGCATATATTTTTACTCATTAAGTGTAGTATCCATCCGTGAGTTTTGCCTGTGAAAGCTGTTCCCCTGGTGATACACTCTTGCCGCAGGGTGATTCCCAATTTCCCTCACTTCTATGTATTAACTAGATTGCTGCTGCAAGCAAAAGTCCCTCCTTCCCTATTTATTTATGTATTGTTTATCTACTTATGCCCACTGGAGCTGGTGCCTGTATTCTGTCAACTACAATTCCCATCTATCATTGCTTGTTTGATAGTTTTTTGTTTTGGCTGATTCCTTGCCTTGGTTCCTGTAGTGGTTCATCTTGTCGTATTCCTGGCATTGGGCACACCTCTGGGTAAGTCTGTGAGGGCATTCCCAGAGAGGAGTGTATCATCCAGCCTCTAACCTAAAGAATAAATTTACCCTTTGATGGGGTCAAAATCTGAATTGACTCAAGGCATGACCTGGCTGGAGGAAGTATGTCACTGTTCATCTTGCCCTTCCCCCTTTCTACCTCTCTCTGCTTCCTGGTCATCACGATGTGAGCTGCTTTGTTCTACCACACTCTACCTGTCACGGGGAACAGTTTCTCTGTGTAGTCCTGGAAGTCTATCTGTAGAACAGGCTGGCCTTGAACTCGGAGATCTGCCTGTCTCTACCTCCTGAGTGCTGGGATTAAAGGTGTGTGTCACCAAGCCCAGCTGTTGTCTCCCTTAAGCTGTGTCTGCCAGGCATTTGACTGACATGATAGTAAAGTGAACACAACTCCTGGGCCCTGCGGCTGGGGGAGACTTTCATACACTAACACCTGCTGTAGAGCCGGGTCTGGCTTTGGGCAGTGTGAGGCTCTCTGGGAGGTTTCGTTGTGTAGCCTGGGTTGAGTAAGACACACTGACAGAGCTCAAACTCTCCAGTTCACACGGGGTGGGGGGGGGGGTGATTCTAACGCTGAGGCAGGAGAAGGGATTAGCTTATCATTGACACAGCTGAGCTAGGGGAGCTGGCCAGCTCTCTGTCCTCTACTTTTCATGTCTGTCTGTTTGTCTGTCTGTCTCTCTCTGTCTCTCTCTCTCTCTCTCTGTCTGTCTCTGTCTCTCTCTCCTCTCATATCCCTTCTGCCAAAGCTCATCCTGGTAAAAATAGATGGTCTAGACTGTGGCTTTTGTGTCTAGAAACTTCTTTTGGTCCCTATCAGGAAGGCTCTCAGCTTAACAGTAGTCTCCTTCTGTGTCCTGCCAGCTGGTCAGGTGGTGTCTTGGAAAACACAAAGACAATATTTCCTCCTGTTCTCTCACAAATGTCTCATAGAGTTTTCTAGAAGGTACATGTGATGATCAACAGATGCTGGAATTCATCTTCTAGTAACACAAACACATAATGCAATATTGTGTTATGTTTCATACTCAGATTTTGTTTATGTTGGAAAATAGCTAGTTTCACAAAAATGGATTATTTGTGTTAACACATAATAGATATTATAAGTACTTAAAATATTTGTCACAGTAGGTACTGATCACATATAATCTACATTTAACTATTTGAGGTCCTGAGAAATTTTTTTTATTTAAGTAATTTATTCAGATTACATCTAAATTGTTATCCCCTCACTTGTATCTTCCCATTCCCCCTCCCTCCCTCTTTCATCCTATTCCCCTCCCCTAGATCTGTGACAGAAGGGGACTTCCTCCCTCATCATATGATCACAGCCTATCAGGTCTCATCCTGGCAGCCTGCTTATCCTTCCTATGAGTGCCACCAGGTCTCCCCACCAAGGGGAAGTGGTCAAGTAGGGGGCACCAGAGTTCATGTCAGAGTCAGTCCCAGCTCTCCACCCAACTGTGGAGAATGCATTGTCCTTGGTTGGTACAATAATTTGAGCAGACCCCCCTGGGTCTAGATCCACCAGCCTTGATGGTCTTCTTGTAGGTTTCTAGGACCTCTGGATTCTTCTATTTCCCCATTCTCCCATATCTCTCTTACCCGGAGTGCCACTAGGAAGTCCCAGGATCTATCCCAATCTCCTGGTAAATGAAGACTTTCAGGGGACATCCCTGCTGGACTAGTGTCCAGTTATAACTGAGTATATACCATGTGTATCTTTCTGGGTCTGGGTTAAGTCACTCAGGATGATCATTTGCAGTTCCATCCATTTGCCTGCAAATTTCAAGGTTTTTAATAGCTGAGTAGTATTCCATAGTGTAAATGTACCACAGTTTCCTTATCCATTCTTCAACTGAGGGACATCCAGGTTGTTTCCAGATTCTGGATATTACAAATAAGGATGCTATGAACATGGTTTGAGCATATGTCCTTGTTGTGTGGTGGAGCATCTTTTGGGTATATTCCAAGGAGTGGAATAGCTGGGCCTTAAGGAATCCCTATTCCCAGTTTTCTGAGAAAGTGCCAGATTGATTTCCAAAGTGATCATACAAGTTGCCATTCTGATGGGTGTAAGATGGAATCTCAGAGTTGTTTGATTCGTGTTTCTCTGATGACTAAGGACATTGAGCATTTCTTTAAGTGTTTCTTAGCCATTCGCTATTCCTCTGTTGAGAATTCTCTGTTTAATTCTCAGCCCCATTTCTTAATTGGTTTATTTGGTCTGATGATGTTTGATTTCTTGAGCTCCTTATATATTTTGGATATTAGACCTTTGTCAGATGTAGGGTTGGTGAAGATCTTTTCCCAATCTGTAGGCTGTCATTTTGTTCTGTTGACAGTGTCTTGTGCCTTGCAGAAGCTTCTCAGCCTCATGAGGTCCCATTTATTAATTGTTGACCTTAGAGCCTGGGCTGTTGGTGCTCTGTTCAGGAAGTTGTCTCCTGCAACAATGAGTTCCAGGCTCTTCCCAACTTTTTCTTCTAACTGATTTAGTGTCTCTGGTTTTATGTTGAGGTCTTTAATCCACTTGGAGTTGAGTTTTGTGCATGGTGATAAATATGCTGAGAAATTTTTTAAGAGTGTAAACAGATCTTGGTCAAAAAAAGAAAGAAAGAAAGAAAAAAAGAAAGAAAGAAAAATAAAAGAAAAGAAAAAGAAAAAACAAGAACATTCTATGGTTTCTTTTATCCTTTATAGAATATTTTTGCTAGTGGCCTATAACAACTGGAAAAAAATTAAAATCTGCACTCTACCACATCCAAATCCTTTTCCTTTAGAAGCTGCTGGAAGATTAGGAGACCTCCATCAGTTACCTTGCTCCATCACAGAGCCTGCTGTGGCCTTCACGAGCCTGTCCTCACTTCAGGCTTGACTCAGTGTTGGTGCTTCAGGCTCATCCTCTTTGATGATTTCCCTGACAAGTAAACACAGAAACACTTCCTGGAACACACACGGGCAGGTGGTGTACTTCACACATCAGAAAAATAATGAGTATATTAAAAGTAAAATTGACTTGTTTATATATTTTTAAAAGTAAGATCTGCTTTGAATCGGGCAGTGATAAAAGTATCATTGTCATGCTATCCCCAGAAACCAGGAAGGGACTCATGCCACACAGGAAACACAGCTCTTCTCTTGCATTGCACTATGGTTGGAGAGAAAAGAGGTGGCTTGTGCTGGTCAGTCCAGAGGTAGCTTAGCCCCCTGGCATAAGGAGCCAATGATAAAACAAGATCTTGTATGGGGTTTTGTTTATTCCTTTGGTTGTTTTTTTTTTTTTGCTTATTTGTTTTTGTTTGTTTGTTTAGCTTGAATGAGTTAGAGGGGACAGTGTACCCAGGGCACTAATGTATCTCACAGAGCAACCAGATCCACTCTCTGGCCTCTGTCTTGTGAGCAGTAGATAGGCACTGTACTGCAGCTGCACCCAAGGCACTCTGAGCAGAGGAGCCACACAGCCCAGCAGGACAGCAGGACATCTCCAAGGCCACCCACCCCCCAGTGGTGGAAGCAGTCCTTGGAATGTTTATTCTCTAATCTGATGTGTGTAAGAATCGTGTGTGTGTGTGTGTGTGTGTGTGTGTGTGAGAGAGAGAGAGAGAGAGAGAGAGAGAGAGAGAGAGAGAGAGAGAGAGAGAGTGAGAGAGAGAGAGCGTGCACGCACCTTAGTCCTTTTTGGAGTGGACCATGGGCAGGGCAAGTGTCTGTGTTTTCTAAGCATTCCAGGCGATGCGTCAGTGGAAAAGGAAACGGAAAGTCTTTGTTGGAAAACTATTAGAACTTGGAGATGGCGAGGACAGCACACTGAACCAAATATACAGGCAGACCCTGGTGGCTGCCCAGGTTATCTCCCACACAACCAGTTTCCACAGCAACCTTCTCATCCTGGGGGCTCTGCTAAGCATGCCCTCAGGATGCATCCCCCTGACAGCCAACACAATGATCTTGGGCAACCTGGAAAGGAATGAAGTCATCTCTGGGGAGGGTAAGGACCAGAGGGAGGACCTCCTCCTTAGCTCTACCCAAGCTCCTCCCCTGATCACAAGGAGCTCCTGCTTCCTCAACACCTGGTTGGTGGTTAGTGAGCGCTGTCTCCTGGCTGCAGGGCCAACTTCTCATTTGCTCCTGCTCACCATCGTTGGTAGCCCATCCCTCTCTGTCCCACCATGTGCACCCAATAGGGGCCGATCAGGGGGACCGAGTCTGCCCTTCAGCCCATGACAACGGCTGCCCAGGAAAGGGCATTTCCAGTGGGCATTTCAATCTTCCAGCATGAAGGAGTGGAAGACAGATTCTGTCTCTAGCCAACTCTGGGGACAAAGAGACACAAGTGCCCTGGCTATCAGTAATGAGGCCATCGGCGGCCCGTAGGGGAGCAGACTGGGCTCATCTGTCACTTGATGGTAGTTTCTGGATACTGTACTGTCCATGATACTCTGGGTGCTTGGGACGTAGCCTTGTGATGGCTGAGCTGATGGCTTGTGCTCACCAGCCTTCGGCCTTGCCTGTACACAAAGTTTGGCACCAGGGTCTGTTGAGCCTTGGCACAGTGTGCCATCTCTGATTTACTCTGTTCATCTCTGTCCAGCTGGCTTCATACTCTGGAAGGTGGCACTTCATAAGCAGTGTGTGTGGGGGGGGTGGGGTTGGGGAATTTTTGGTTTGTTTCTGTCTCTGAAAGAAGGCGTGAACGTAGCGGTGTGAAGGACCAAGGGACCCAGTATGTCATCTTTGCTTCCTCCTGGTTCTAATGTTTCACATCTAGTAACGCTTTAGTCACTTACAAGTGATGTCAACTTGGACATCACCCACTGCTTCTGGAACGTCTAAGGCCAAATGCTCATTTTATACACAAGGAGCCAGAGGCCCAAGCCTCAATTCTGACAGCTGAGAACACGCTCCTAATTAAGCCATCTGCAGAGCTTGACAAACCGCCTGTGATCCTGGCTGCTTGGCTGCCCACCTGACCCATTACACTCCTGGGGATGGGGCATGGCTGTGGGTGTTTAAAGTGCTAAGGTGAGCCAGGTGCAGAGGTTTGTGAGCCCTGATCTCGGGGAAGGAAGGAGAGACAGGATCGGGAGAGTAAGCACGTTTGCCTATCCATCTTGCTCATGTCCCCCCCCACTGCCCCAGCCTCTGTTCATTTCCTACAAACTCCAGCCCCTGTGGAGGTGGCAGAGGAGCTTGCCTGGAGAGCTTGCTGGGGGAATCCTTCAGAGGGGTCCACTGGTGGGATTAGAGCCTGAGAGCTTAACAAGTGCTCAACAGGCCTCTGCCTGTGCCTTCTGAAAGGCTGGTGCTTTGCTTAAAAGGATCCTAATAATCTGGGGTCTAGAAGCTCACCCCGGAGCCTCTCTATGGGTTCCTCTGGGCAAATACCTGAGGCAAGATGGACTTGCTCCACGTGCTGCTGGCCCTGCTGCGGCAACTGTGGAAACTCAGGCCCAACGCCTACTCAGAGCTACTCACCGTAAGTAACACAAGTTTAAAGCTTATGTATCTTTTGTGAGAGTTACAAGATGGAGGAAAATTCCATTTGCATTTTCTGACTGGCTTATTTCAGTTTGCATAATGTCTTCCAAGTTTACTTACGTTGCCATAAGTGACTAAAATTCCGTCATATATAAGTATATCTGTGTCAGGAGTTTGTTATTCACTCATCTTTGTTTGGGATGACTTCCCCATTTTGGCAACAGTAGAACACTATTCTGAGTACCCTTTTAATTTCAACTATTTGAATACATAAGCAGAGGGAGGCTGTCGGATTACTCATAGGAGTCCTGTTTTTAATTTTTTAAAGGAATCTCCTCCATTTTGCTTTCAATGATGGCTGCAATTTTTAACCCCACTGAGTCCATGAGTTGAAATTTCTCCATGTTTGCAACTGTGAAGTGATGATTACTGGACTTTTGATTTGCACTTTCCTGACATGACACTGGGTGTCATTTCATGTATTCTTGGCCACTTATCTGTTGTGACTGGAAATATGTCTGCTCGAGTGTCATTTCTGAGTTTCAAATTGGGTCACAAAGCATTTCTCTATTGTAGAAATTCTTTAAATATTTTGGAAACACATCCCCTACCAAATTTGTGATTTGTGAATATTTCTCCTGTTCTGTAGGTTGCCTCTCCATTCTGTTGACTTTGACTTCGATTTTGCCTCTTTGTTCTGTTGACTTTGGTTTTGTCACTTGGGCTTGTTATGCATGGGAAACCACGACCAAGACAATATCACACATCATTGCCTCTACTTTTACAGTTTCAGATTTTTTAATGTAGAAGCCTCTAATCCATTTTTCCATTGGTTTTGGTGTCAGGTGTGGGTTTAGTTTTACTGTCCCCACCCCCACCCCACCCCTCTGTGGGGATTTGCAGTTTTTCCAATATTGTTTTTGTAGCTAACATCTCTTCCCCATTATGCACTCTTGATGCTTCTAACTGTAGGTATGTGGGTTTATTTCTATGGAGCAAATCCTTTACAGAAAGAATATTTTCTACCCTGACTGTTCAGCTTGAGGCATAGCTCATATAGAAAAGAAAACCAGCATGCGGAGCTGTCTGCCATTTTATCTGCCAATAACGAACTGGCTATCCATACTGTCTAAATGCATCCATGAGCATAACCAACGTGGAGTGTCATCACCTTGTCACCTCTCTGTTATTGTACTGTCATTCTACTTGTTTTCCTGTGGCTGTAGGAGACTCCTGCAGTCGATCCCCTGGTTATTTTGACTTGGCTTTGAAAACTTCCTTGGTTTTCAGTATTTCAAAAATATCCCATTGTTTGCTGGGCTTTCCAACCTAGGTGCAGCTATTTGTCCTGGAACCCTGGTTTCTTTTACTGGAAAAAATAGCTTTGCAGAATTGGGCATAAGGATGCTGACTGTCATTGCTACTGGCTGCTTATTGATTTTTTTTCCGATGGAGAGTTAGACCTCTTATCTGTTTTTGTTGTTGGTATTGTTTTGTTTTTACTTAAAAATGTAGGATTATAGGGGTTTTTACCTAATTGCTTTAATTTTATATGTCTGTATCTTTTACACTAAAACAAAATCTTGGTTCCTGGTAACATCGTAACTATAATAAATATACGTTCAGAGAATAAGCCCGCATCAACACCAACAAGAGTGAGATAAAACAATTTCAGTGAGTTCCCCCTGGTAGTTCTTCTGTCTGTATCAAAGTTACTGTTGGGCTCTTCCATTCCTCACCAAGCAGAGATGCTGTGATCTGAATGCTCGTGTGCCTGTCCCCAGGGTGATGATGTCAGAAGGGGCCCTTTAGTGGTTGTTAGGTTGCCGGGATGGACCAATGAGAAGGATTAGCACTACTACCGTCATATAAACAAGGTCCTTCTGAAGGGGACACATGAAGACGTGAGAACAGCAATAACCATCCATGAAACCGGGCCCAGGACTTCCCAGGTTCCTGACCTGTGAGAAATATAGGGTCTTCACCATGTGTGGTGTCTTGTTCTAACAATAGACAGAGACAGTGGCTACTTTACCTTGATTTATATTATTTCTAATTTTCAGCATAAACCTATGTTCTGTTGCTTTTTTTATTTAGAAAATGTACATGCACACATGTGTAAGCCGTGGTGGTGGTGGTGGTGGTAGTGGTGTGTGTGTGTGTGTGTGTGTGTGTGTGTGTGTGTGTGTGTGTGTGAGTGTCAGAGGACAACTTTCAGGAATCAGTTTTCTCCCTCTGCCTTGTAGGGCCTGGGGAGTGAACTCAGGCTGCCATGCTTGTAAGGCAAGTGCTTTTTTACCAGCATCACCTTTTGTTTTGGTGTGGTTTTTAAACAGGGTCCCCTTATGTACTCAAGCCTAACTTTGAACTCTTAATCTTCTTGTCACTGCCTCTGGGGGACTGAGCCGAGCACGTCAGGGCCCCGATTGTATCTGGATTGTCTTCTTAGATAAAGAATAGTGTAGCTGTATGTGTCAGTCTCTTTTCCCCGTCTCACTTAATGTGATAGCCTGGAGATAACTACCGGCTTTGGGCTCCTCCACAGCACATGGCCATATAATTAAGTGGGCCTGGGATGGTTTCAGCAGTCCCCCAGACATCTACATTTTTCGTGCTCAGAGTCACAGTGAAGAGTAGGGTGGGGTCTCACAGTATGTGGGGCAGTGTGTTTGAGGTTTCTAGAGGCAAGACTGTGGGCCCAGAGTCGGTACAGACATTAGGGAGTGGTGAATTTCCTTCAGGGGTGAGGATGGAAGACAGCAAGAAACACCAGAAATGCTTCTCACAGGTATACACTCTGAGCTGGCTTTTCTACTTTTAATAATCCAGGTCTCAATATATTTTGGTAACACACACTGCCAATCAAAAATGTTTTTCTAACATATGTAAATTACATGTTATATATTAACATAAAAATCATTTGCATAATAAATATATATTTATATATGTTAGAAAATAAACGTATATTTGGTTTTTTTGAAACAGTCTTGCTATATACCCTCGCTGTCCTGGAACTATGTGGACCAGGCTGGCCTCAGATTTACAGAGCTCTGCCTGCCTCTGCTTTCTTAATGCTGAGACTAAAGGTGTGAACCACCATGCCTGTCTTTCTAACTAAAGTGTTGACAGAAATCAATAAGCTTCCATGCCTCAATGGTTTTTCATTTTGGACCCATAAACCTCTGCACTCAACTCAAGATGATATGAACAAACTTCCAGAAACTTTGCTGCGAAGAATGAACTATGAAATAAGCATGGCTGGGCTAGAGGGTTTGCAGTAAGAAAAAAAACAAAAACAAACAAACAAACAAACAAACAAAAATGGGGCAGCCTTATCTTATCTTCCCAGAAGCTTGTAATCCAGTAGAGAGGGTAAGGCTGAGAAATAACTGTGGCCTAAAATCAAATGTGAAATGTCGAGGGGAGCCCTGGTGGGAAAGACTGCCCATGAAGAGGAGGACCCATTTCCAGCCAGATTGGCTGGGAAGATTTCTAGCAATAAGAGAGATCTGCCTAACTTGGGTCAGGGAAGCACTTTCACAGGCGTTGGAGAAGGCAAGAGGTCATGCTGAGGTCTGGGGAAAGGAGTGAGGACTGAGCACTCGTGCTGACATGAGAAGCTTTACGTGGTGGGGAAAGCCCGAGAATAAGGGGGTGCCAGTTGCAAGGGCCTGGGCTCGGTGGAGGAGAACAGCTCTGAGCAGCAGCTGTTAAGCACTGGGAACTGAGAAGGGGACGCCGGTGATTAAGATGGTGTTGGGTGGAGGTCAGTGGGTCCTGTGAGCTGAGGTCGATGTGGGGGAGAACCTGGCGGGGCTTGTTCAGGTTCTGTGTGTGAAATGATAAACCCAAGGAAAGGCTAGTCTGAAAGGAAAGACAGGTATCTTGAAAGCTTTCATGTCCAGGCAGGAGAGGAAGGAATGAGCGAGTCTGAGCTTGCAGTGCCGGGAGAAAGAGAAACACTCCAGGCAACAGGGAAGGTACACCAGTACACGTGTGGAGGCCGAAAGACACGTGTGTAGCTCCTCAGGTGCCATCCACCTTTTCTTAAGATGGGCCTGGTCATTCACTGGCCAAGAGCTCATTTGGTAGAGTAGGCTGTCTGACTAGCAAACCCCAGTGACCACCCATCCCACAATCCCTCAAGCTCCCTAGGGCTGAGATTACAAGAGCATGCCCCATACCTGGCTTTTATCTATCTATCTATCTATCTATCTATCTATCTATCTATCTATCTATCTATCTTACCATCTTACCTACCTATTTGGTTTTTCAAGACAGCGTTTCTCGGTGTAATAGCCCTGGTTGTCCTGGACTTTCTCTGTAGACCAGGCTGGTCTAGAACTCACAGAGACCTGCCTGCCTCTGCCTCCTTGAGTTCTAGGATTAAAGGCGTGTACCGCCACACCAGGCTTCTATTTATTTATTTTAAATGTGGGTTCTGGGGATTGAGTTCATGTGCTTTATGCTCTCGAACCAAGCAGTTTACTGACTGAGCCTTTTTCCCCTCTCCCCACGCTCTTCCTCTACAGCCCTCCCCTTTTGAGACAGCTCCTTACTATGCAGCACGAGCTGACGCTGAACCCACTGTGTGTCCCAGGCTAGTCTCAACCTTCTGATCCTCCAGCCTCAGAATCCTAAGTGCTGGCATAACAAACACGAGCCACCAGGCCAATGGTTGACTTATACAGCTCTAGGGAATCTTTGGCTTCCCAAACATCCACTGCAGATGCACAATGCTGTCAAACTTCTTAGTGTCTCTCCCTGTGCGGGGCCTGAGAGGGTTGCATACCCACCTACTCTGGCTGACTTAAGAAGTTTAATAGGTAGGGTGGACATTTGTGGCCACTTGGCCACCCATTACAAATATGCTGTTCTCAATAAACTTCTCTGAGTTTGTCTTAAAATGTACTTCCGGCCCCGAGTCCTTGTAATCTGGGAGGATGTGTTCTACCCCCAGGTTCAGAGGGTGTCTAGTAACTCAGGATGTGACCCACACCATATTTCTAAGGGATTAGTCCAAGACGGAGTCCTGGATTTTGTGGTGTTCCGAGATTGCAACCTCTCTGTCCTTTCTTCCAGACTTAAACTCAGAGGACATGTGGGTCAGACTGTCACAGGGATCCTGTATGAAGTCCACTCAGGCAGAACACAAACTGTTTTTTTAAAGTAACTATTTGGTATTTCGAATGCACTGTGGAGGCAGTTTCTTTGTCCATGGTTGGCATGTGAAGTCCCTTGTCACATCAGAAATGCATTTTCAGTAAAATGGGTCAAACTGGGCGTGAGCGGGAACTGAAATCCACGTTCTTCTCGAGCTCCCCCATCTCTGGGACCAACACTCTTAGAGCCAGGCTGACACTCTTTTGGCCTATCTGCTTCTTTCCCAGAAAACATCAGGCTCGCACAGGAGAACCAAAGACAGAATGAGTACTTGAGCTTACAATAGGCTCGCTGATGCTGTGTGCTTCTAGCTAGATGTGCTTTGTACATTTGTCACACTTTGGCCTAAGACTTGCTTTTGGAGCTTTACTGCCAGACACCGAGGCAAGGGAAGGAACATGGAGGCCTCATCTTTTCCTTTCAGCACCCATGCCCCACACTTATGTAATGGATAGTTGTACTGAGGAAAACGGGTTCTGTAGACACTGGGACGTGGGTTCAACTGTACCATGCCCCCACCCACCTCAATTAGGGAACAGTGCATTCTGTGCTAAATAAGACCACATTTTAACACCTGTAAGAGGCCCAACCTGCAGTTCCTCGTTAGCACAGTAGCATAGGCTATGTCCATCACAATATGGGAAACAGCACTGTGACCTTTAATTTCTGTCACTCCTGTAAAAAGAGAATCACAACAGCTTTTGAACGATGTAATTCATTCCACTTTATTCTGGATGAATATTACAGATAATTCACAAATATCGTAGTGGACACTGAATGCTAAGGCCATTCTGTGAATTATTTCTAAAACTTAGTGTTCCCCACATAATCTTTTAAAAACGAGCTACCGAAACCAAGACTCTGAAATAAAAATTTAAGGTAGGTATACAAGACACCTTTAGGGCCAAATGTAGTCTGAGGTTCATTGCGTGGCAGAGCCATTTTCATCCTCTACAGTGTAACTAAGAACTCCAAGGCAGCCAGTAGCTCAGAGCTCTCCTCTCCAATACAGCATACTGTTTTGTTTTGTTTTGTTTTTGTCAACCAGTGACCAGTGTTGAGACCATTTTCCAAGGAGAGACTTTTTCTAAAAACACGTCCTAGAATTCTTGGAACAAGGAAAAGAAAGGGACCCGTAACTAAGGCACTGAAAGCACATTGTTTTATATAAAGAAATGTAAACAGTTTGACGCCAACAGGCTCCCTCAGTTGGTCTTTATCATGGCCGCACTGGAGCATCTCTGCTGGGCCAGAACTCGAGAGCTGGTGAAACAGGAAACCTGTCTGCA
The DNA here is from genome assembly GCF_964271855.1 of Acomys minous. NCBI lineage: Eukaryota > Metazoa > Chordata > Mammalia > Rodentia > Muridae > Acomys > Acomys minous. The sequence goes on along the minus strand of NC_140489.1, from coordinate 105,760,994 downwards.
GAACTCAGACGTGGTTACCAACATATGGTCTGCATGTGGAGTAGCCACCGTTAGAGTCTGTGAATGGAAGATGCAGTTTCCTTCTCCTGTGTGCTCTGAGAGCATGCAGAGGCAGGACTTTAGGGAGACTCTTAAGTGATAAGCTCTTTCAGATATTTATCTATTTTGTTTTCAGTCTTCCCCTACGTTGCCTGATTAAAGGTCAGGATTCCTTGAGTTTAGTCCATCAAAGACACCTAATGTGGGAACTTGTCACCCAGCCAGTTCCCCTCCTTATTGGTTCATATTTTAAAGTGAAATGGTTCACATTATAAATAACCCACATTACCATATGTAAAGTCTCTTAGAATGGGGTCAACTGGCCAACTAGTGCTGGGAGCATTCCACTCACTAGGCTCTCCACCGCAGGGGCAGGGTCTGCCATAGCAGGGCTGCCAGCTCATCAGGGTGCTGCTGGCTGAAGGGTGGGAGGTGTGGAAGGGGAATTCCTCAGCTGACAACCATCAAGTATCGACTTAAAGCAACTCTAAGCTCAAAGGTATTATATATATATATATATATATATATATATATATATATATATATATATATATATACACACATAGTCTTAACACAGCTAAATGTGTAGGTAAGAACAAATAATTATAATTTAAAAACTTTTATTTAAAAAGGGATTTTCCCCCCTTTCGGAGAAGCTTCTCGTAAAGCAGTTGGCATACCCACATTCCTTAGTTTTAGTGTTATACTTAGTATGATGAATTTGGTGTAAATAAAATAAAAGTGTTTTCTACCTTAAACATGTTTTCTTTGATCAAAAGAGGTGAAGAGACAAACAGGAGACAAACAGTCTGAAGTCACAAATGAGATGGATGTCACTGGTGACTGATCCCAACAACTGTGGGCAAAGAGGACGGCTCTTCTCATTTACCTGGGGAACGAACGCAATTTTGATTGCTAGCTTTTCCCATGTCTAAATGTGATCTATGAGAAGTCTCAGAAAAATTTAAAATTAGAAGCTTTTCTCATTAAGAGGGGAAAAAAAGGGGGGGGGGTTGTACTTTTTATGTTTTTAAACCTTAAAAACTATATAGTCAAACAGGTGTGTTGAGAGCAGGTGTGCATGGCTACTAGTTAGCAAGCTCCCAGCAGGTTGGTAGGCTGCTGTGTTTCACCAGAGGCACCAGTTAACACTCTCTAACACAACACACATGCACACACACACACAAAACACACACACACACACACACACACCCCAAAACCAAACAAATAACCCTAAAGATGGTATGTTAACGCTGCTGTCCCCACCCCGGCTTTCTCAGAGAATGTGCTGGGTACAGCAGTGCTGTGAGCGTTGAGGAAGTGCGAATCTGCACCCACAGGGCAGTAACAGCTGCTGAGGCTGCCCGACGCAGGGAAGCTGACAGGATTGCTAACAGCTGAACAGTTTATGTGCTTCTGCTCCTGCCCAAACACATGACACAGACAGGAGCATGCACTTCGGTAGAGTGGAAACAGCGGCCATAGGCTTCTCTTAGTCACAGCTGGTCAGTGTGGCTTTAAATGTTACTGCTGAGAGAGATTAAGAAGAGACGGTCCTTGATCACTGAAAGAGCTCATCTGTGTTAGCATTTGGGTTTTAAGAGTAAAGGTGATCAAAGCTTGGGGGCTTTAGTTACACCATCCTGTCTGCATGCATTTTTGTTGTAGCCCTAATTGCAGACTGGCACACACCTGCCTTGTACTGTGTGTACATTCCAAAGAAATATTCCATAAGGCAGCTTCTGTCTGAAATGCCAGAATGTTCTTGAATGCATCTTTACATGTATCAGCTCACACTAAAGAAGGCGAAGGGGAAGGAGAGTAGGACTGGGTGCACGCGAAGAGCAGGCAGCATCAGCTCCTGTCTTTTAAAAGCCAGGTGGAAAGAGAGAAGGCGCTCCCTGAGCCGAGTGCACGTGTGACTTCCAGTTGAGGAAGGGCCCGTTCTCTGCCATCTCGTTTCGAGAGACTATGGGCAACGGGGGGCTCCCTGTCAAGTGGTGATCAGTTTAGGACAAGACAGTTCTGGCTGTGGGCTTGACTGGTGTGAGAGGAGAAAAGCGCGAGCTGTGCCCCATGGGGGAGGCAGGCTACTTCCTGCCTGCATGTTCTGGGGCTGGTGTGCGTGGTGCCAGGCCTGCCTCTGAGCTGGAAGCCTGTCAGAAACGGGTTGGCCCTTTCAGAAAAGCTTGTCTCTTGTCTCAACAGTGTGCTGATTGTGCCTGGCCCTAGTTATTCACAGCAAGTGACCCTGCTACATACGCAGCACTGGAATTACATTCAGAGATTTTTAAAGAAACCATAGCAATATTTCCCTCACAAAATTAAGTGCAAAATATCTTTAACAAAGAATGATGATAGTAAGAAATATTTGACATAGTCATGCAAAACCCAGCAGTTTACAAAGACTGTGACACTTCCGAAACACGCCTAGGACTACCATCTTACTCATTTTTCCTTGAATTTAAATGTGGGTGCTTGTGTAAAAAACGGTGACATCTAAGTTCAATGATTTCCAGTCCACCAAATATTTTCCCCTGCAGCACGAAGAACACATTGCTGACAATAAAATACCACCAAACAGGGCTGTACAAACATATGAGCAGGCACACTGCAAAGAGGAACACGGTCCAGTACAGTATGGACAGCAGCTTGACCACAAAGACTCTGAGCTCAGACTTGCAGGGTGGAGCTGTGCTCTGTCCAGTAAAGCGGAAGTTTTTTTCTCCTTGGTAGAAGGACCGCAGCATCTCTTCCTTTTCTTCCCAGCGCTTGTGGCACCAGAGCTGAAGGTCCTCCTTGGCTGTGGGAAGTGTGTCAATTGGATACCTACGCACATGGAAGTGGATCTCTTTGGGGAAGTGTCCAAGTAAGAAGTCTTTCTCAGTTTGAGTGATGTTGTAAGGATATGCCACGGTGATGTCATGGATTGCATCGAGGTTCTTACCTAGGTTTTGGAAACATGAAAATAGCTTTGCTTTAGCAACAGTCAATGTGTTGGTAATGCTGATTCATTCTGCAAGGCAGAGCCACGAGCACGAAAAATCAGGACAGAGTGAACCACCATGAACAAACAAGGGCTAAAAATATCAGTGTTTCTGGGTACTTAGGTCAATATTTACCAGCCATTTTTAGCTTTTTTCCCTCTGTTTGCTAATTACCACAAAGACCTTTAGAAAGAAATTATCTTCATTCCCAGAAATGGTAATCTGCATTCTAGAACTATAGGGAGACACAGAGTGAGCTGGATCTGAGGTAGGAATTAAAGTGTATAGACTAGCCCTTCAGCCACAAGATGCGTTACATAGACACTGTCTGTTAACACACTCATCTCTTCAAAGGCCATGGAAATGTGCTTCCCTTTGCTTTAAAATGACCATAATTGCTGCAAAGGAACCTCAGGAACAAACTTGAAGGAATCGTCAGAAACAATTTTTTTTTCTATACAATTTTAAAAATAAGCATTAACAACTTTGATACTGAAACACCATTCTGCATAGGTATTTAAGTGGGGGTTGTTTCTGAAGTCACATGCCTAGTGTCCTTCAAAACGCTTCCAACATAATCAGGGAAACAAGTATGCACAAGGTCCCAAACAGTCCCATGGGGACATGGAAGATGAGGGAGGGAAGCAGGTTCTGTAAATGAGTGCAGTGAACACCATGGGAACGGCATTAAGAACAGGCCGGGACACATGGCGTAGTTCCTCCTGGAGTACACTGCATGTGGAAGAAAAGCATGTTGGATGGTGGCCACAGGTTTTACACAGATAAACAAGGATTACCCTGGGGGCAGTGGGGCAACAGCAGTGTGGGGCCCAAAGGCAAAAGAGTGTGGCTGTTACACCAGGCCAGGAAAAACAAGCAAAGGAGTAGACCTGTATAAAAAGCTCACAAGAACTGATGTGATGTGGCAGTCAACAGGAGAAGGAGGAATACCGAGGCAGGAGTCAGACTTAGGTTATTTTGGCACTGAACTTATGGTAGGGCCTTTGAGGTTAGAGAGTCAGTGCACTGTAAGATCTGTCTTGGGTTCCATCAACTGTTGGTCCTGAAAGAGCAATAGTCCTTTGCTTGAGTTTTAGAATTTTGGAAGGCTACTTTATTATAATTCAGCATTATTAAAATACTACCTACTTATATGACAAGCAAGTACAGAACAACATTAGAGTGTCCTGTGTAAGTGTTCTTTCTTTATCCTAAAATAAAGAGATAAAGGGGAAGGGAGCTAGCAAGAAGACACTTCTTCCTTGGCATTCACATCCCAAGATTTACACGTAGCTTAAAGGCTTCCTCAAGCCCAGAGACTTGGTCATGGGTAAACATAACAGTGAGAGGGGGCAAGGAGAAAGGTTTTGCTTACAGGTAGACAGTCAACAGTCCTGACAAGTTTTAACCTTTATATTAGGTAAAGGTCTCTAGACAACACAAAAGCCAGAAGACACTGTTTTGCTGGGTGTGAGAGTCCACTTGTATTCAGGCAGATAATGTCATATCTCATCCAGACCCCACAGTCTATGCCCTTGAGCACAAGGAAGCCAGTACCACCAGTTAAAGAACCAGAGGAAGGGCAGCATGGCTGCAGGGGTTAGGCTCACACATACGAGACAACAGTGAAAGGGAACATCAACAGGTGAGATGTGACTTCACTTAACCCATTAAAGTAATGAGAAAAATACCCCTGCTATTCCTAAGTGCTGTCTGCCTGCACTGGGTCAGAATGCGGATTTGTTCTGTTTTAGATACTGTACATAATGGGATTATTTCATAAAGCTAGCCCTCTGTTAGAACAGCCATGCTCATTAGGACTTCAACTGTTTCTCTTAGTGGGGGAACAAAGCACCTGCTCACTCTTCAAATCTTACTTTCAAGACTTTGACAAACTTCCACTCCTTGTAATATACTCAAAAGATGCTCCAGCACACAAGGACATATGCTCAACCATGTTCATATGAGCGTTATTCATTATAGCCAGAAACTGGAAACAGCCTAAGTGTCCCTCAGTAGAAGAATGGATAAAGAAACTGTGGTACATTTACACTATGGAATACTACTCAGCTATTAAAACAACGAATTCCAGAAATTTGTGGACAAATGGATTGAACTAGAAATGATCATAATGAGTGAGTTCACCCTGAAGCAGAAAGACTCAAATGGTGTATACTCACTTATATCTGCACACTAGCCCAAGGAGCATGTCCCATGAAAGTCTTCATTTCCAGGAAAGTGGGACAGAGGGGAAGATATCCTATTGGGACATTAGGTGAGAGAAGCATGGGAGAATGAGGACATAGAAGGATCCAGAGAGTCCTAGAAACCTACAAGAAGAACATTATGATGGGCAGATCTGGGCTCAGGGGTCCTGCTCAAACTATGGCAACAGCCAAGGACAATATGTGCAGTAAACTTTGAACCCCTACCCCGATCTAGCCACTGGACAGGACATTCTCCACAGTTGAGTGGAGAGTGGGATCTGACTTTCAAATGAACTCTGGTACCCCATATTTGACCATGTCCCCTGGATGGGGAGGCCCGGTGGCACTCAGAGAGACTTGATACCCTATGAGCATGTACAGGGGGGAGGCCCCTCTCCGTCACAGTCATAGGGGAGGGGAGTTAGGGGAGAGCAGGAGGGAGGGAGGAATGGGAGGATACAAGCGATGGGATAACAATTGAGATTTAATATGAATAAATTATATATATATATATATATATATATATATATATATGGCTTTGACAAACACTAGGGATTCTGAATACTAAACAACCAACAGCAGTTGAAAACTAAGAGTGATTTTTTTCCCCAAATGCAATATCCGTAAGGGATATCTCTGATCATGTCAAGATGAGGTCATGGTCACTAAGAATTCTATCTAGTGTCCAATGCTCACTGGGAACAGGAACTGGCCAAATCCTTATACATTTGTATGCTTAACAGGAAAAACTGGAAGACAGATGCTTTCATGGGTTCTAAAAACTATCAGAGCGAACATATGCTGCTGCGTCCACACCTGCTAAGTTTGATTACAGAACAGTGCAAACCCCCTACAGTAATCTTAGACACAGTGAGCAGGCTGTCTATTTCCTTTTCTTTCCCTAGTTCATAACCAAGTCTGTATAAAATACACAGAGTATAATCTAACCTTTCATTGTGATTCCTTGATTAAATACAAAGTTCTAGTGGATCTGAATCCTTAAATTTAACCACAAATAATGGCAATTGTTTCCTTATCACCTATAAATACATCTTATGTTAAAATAAAAACCTGAAGGCCACTGATTTTTTTCATATTAAAAAAAAAAACAGAAAAAATCACCACCCTCACCCCCCATCCCAACCAGAAGTTGGGTTTCATAACTAAGTGACCATTTCCTTGCACTAGCGCTGACACAGACTGTCCTGATAACAAGCCATGACACACTGAAGACCGTCTTGAATGGACTGAGTCACAGTACACAGACTGAAAACAGCAAAAAATAAGATACCTTTTCGCTTCAAAATAAGCATGCATGAGCCACTGGCACAAAACAGTACCACGTTCATACTAGATAAATTCTGTAATTTCCTACTTGGAACATTATTCTCTTTGTTTGTTTGTTTAGCCCAAGTTGCAAATTTATGGGACAAAAGATGGAGATATACAACCAACCCATGTGAAACATTGTTTTATACTTTCTATCCACATCACTTTAAATGGATGAGCATTTGAGAGAACAGAAGTCCCTTGTTTTGGGATATTTACATTATTTCCATTTAAGTGGCATTAAGTGGCTATTTCTGTAATCAATGATAATTTTCTAGATTATGTTGAGCAGCTTGCTCAAAGAATGTGAATGAATGCATTAAGAGATTTGTGCTGGATGGATCCAAGATGGCTGTGCTAATCACTCACTGTGTCTGGTCAGTGGGACTGAGCTAAGGGACCAGGTTGGGAGCTATAGAGTTCCAGATCTGGAATACCCTGGGTGAGAGGGGTCTATACTGTGTGGAACACGGATGGGTCTAGCCTCAGGCCATCCAGCTGGTCCATGGAGGAGTCCTTGGATCCCTGAACGTGTGTGCCCAAGCCCCATAGTCTGGATGCCTGCCTGCTAGCTGCATCTGAGATCTACATCTTGAACTCTGTGTCTCAGACTGAACTGTGGGCTGCAGGGCACCAGTGTCTGGGTCTTCTAGGTCAGGAGAGACCCCAGGGTGCCTCAGATCACCCAGCCAATCCACAGAAGGCTTTCTGGCCCAGGTGGGCAAGGTCTGCAAAGCCAGCTACATGCCAGCAAGCAAGCTGCACCTCCACTCTGTTTTGGACTGAGCTGTGGGCTGCAGGGCACCAGCATCTGGGTCTCCTAGCACAGGGGAGACCTTAGGGTATGGAGCACAAGTGGATCTGACTTCAGGTCATCAGGCCAATCCTCAGAGAGTTCCTGGGCCCAAGAGGACATGGGCACAGGCACAGGCACAGGTGTAGGCGTAGTCTCCAAACCTTAGCAGCATGCCTACAACTGTGCAGAACCCTTGCTCTCTGTCTCTGACAAAACAGTGGGGCGCAAGGCACCAGTATTTGGGCCTTCAACCCAGAGGAAAACCCACAGTGTGGAACAGGGATGGATCTGACTTCAGGCCACCCCACCAATCCACTTAAGAGTTCCGGATCTGAACCCAGGTCACCTGCCTGATCCATGGAAGGGTTCCCTGATCTCCACAGGTGAGAGATTTTAACCTATAGCCTCTCACCTATGAGCTGCTCTCGATGGCCAGTTTAGGACACCAGAAAGTACCACCCAACACTGGTGGCCAGTGTAAGAACACAAAAAACAAAGCCAAAATAATATGGCATCTCCAGAACCCAGTTATCCCAAAGCAATCAGCCCTGGAAACTTTTAACACAAGAAAGTGGCCTCAAATCTTTCATAATTAAGATGATAATAGAGGAAAGAAATAAAATCCATAAAAAATACAGGAAGATACAGCCAAAAATACTGAGGATCTTAGAGAGGCCATGATAGTGGCTTATAGAAAGGAAATAAATAAATCACTGGGAGAAATTCAGGAAAATACAATCAGGTGAAGGAAATCAATAAAATGGTTCAAGAGCTAAAGATAAAAATGAAAACAATAATAAAAGCACAAACTGAGGAGAGGCCAGAGAGAACTAAAAGAAACTGCAGAGGTAAGCATCATCAACAGAATACAAGAGATAAAGGAAAGAATCTCAGGTGTAGAATACACAACAGAAGAATTTGATGAAATGATGAAATAAAAGGAATCAAGGACACTATGAAAAGAAATCTAAGAATAATAGGAATTGAGGAAAGAGAAGATGCTTGGCTTTAAGGTCCAGAAAATATTTTCAACAAAATCATAGAAAAAAATTTCTCCAATTTAAAGAGATGCCTATAAACATACAAGAGGCCTACAGAACACCAAATAGAGTAGACAAGAAAAGAAAATCCTCCTGCCACGTAATAAGTAAAACACAAAATGTATAGAACAAAGAAAAAAATAGTAAAAGCAGCAAGGGGAAAAGGCCAAGTAACATACAATGGCAAACCTATCAGAGACCATATAAGCCAGAAGGGCATGGACAGAGACCTTACAAACCCTAGGAGACCACAGGTGGCAGACTACTATGCAAAACTTTCAATAACCATAGTTGGAGAAAACAAGACATTCTATGACAAAAAACAAATGTAAACATTACCTACCCACAAACCCAGCCCTACAGAAGATACTAGAAGGAAAATTCCAACCCAAAGAGGCTAACTACACCCAGGAAAACACAGGAAATAGATAACTTCACTTTAGCAAAACAAAATCCAGACAAACACACTACCATAACTAACATCAAAATAAAAGGACCTGTAACAGCCACTGGTCATTAATCTCACTCACCATCAACTCTTCAATAAGACACAGACTAAGAGAATAGATGTATAAACAAGATCCAACATTCTGCTGCATTCAAGAAACACACCTCAGCCACAGAGATAGATTTTACCTCGGGGTAAAGGGCTGAAAAGGGTCTTCCGGGCAAACAGATACAAGAAGCAAACTGGAATAGCCATTCTAATATCTAATAAAATAGATTTTCAACCAAAATTAACCAAAAGAGATGAAGAAGGACACTTCATACTCAAAGGAAATCTCAACCAAGATGACATCACAATTCTGAACATCTATGCCCCCAAAACAAGTGTACCCACATTTGTAAAAGAAACATTAATAAAGCTTAAACCACACATCAATCCCCACACATTAATAGTGGGAGACTTCAACACGCCCCTTTCATCAAAAGATGGGCCAACAAAACAGATGCTAAACCAAGAAATAATGTTACTAACAGATGTCATGAATCAAATGGACCTAACAGATAGCTACAGAACTTTTCATCCAAACACAAAAGATTAGACCCTCTTCTCAGCACCTCATTGAACCTTCTCCAAAATTGACCATATACTAGGCCATAAAGAAAGCCTCAACAGATACAAGACGATTGTAATAATACCATGTATCCTATCAGACTACCATGGACTAAAGCTGGACCTCAACAACAACAACAGAAATAACAAAAAGCACGCGCGCGCGCACACACACACACACACACACACACACACACGGAAACTGAACAAATGTCTACTTAATGACAACTAGGTCAGGTAAGAAATAAAGAAATTAGGAACTTCCTAAAATTTAATGAAAATGGGACACTTTGAAAGCAGTGCTAAGAGGAAAGTTTATAACACCAAGTGCCTTCAAAAAGAGACTGGAAACATCTTATACTAGCAACTTAACAACACATCTAGAAGCTCTTAAAAAAAAAAAGAAGAAGCGGAAACACTCAAGAGGAGTAGACAGCTAGAAATAATCAAACTCAGAGCTGGGGTTACGGACAAACATTTGCAGGAAACTTGTGGCTTGTTTTGTGATTGCCAATCTAACTTGTGATGTCATTTAAAGGAGAAGCTGTGGGGCTCATTCCTCTGTGAGTGCAGCTTCATTTCCAAGATTACTTCCCAGAGGCCCTTTATTTACTCCCTTCTAGTCCATTTGCCAAGTTCCTTTCTTATCACAGACTATTAATTCTCTGAACACCGTGTTACAAATATTTGTACAAATACTATTTATTATCTTTACTGAGAGCATCTTTTCCAATACAACTGTATATTTATCAATAAATTTTTTCATGTTAGAGGTTTTCTTTTTTTAATATTTTATCAATTTATTCATATTACATCTCAATTATTATCCCATCCCTTGTATCCTCCCATTCTTCCCTCCCTCCTGCTTTCCCCCATTCCCCTCCCCTATGACTGTGACTGAGGGGGACCTCTTCCCCCTGTATATGCTCATAGGGTATCAAGTCTCTTCTTGGTAGCCTGTTATCCTTCCTCTGAGTGCTACCAGGCTTCCCTATCCAGGGGACATGGTCAAATATGGGGCACCAGAGTTCATTTGAAAGTCAGTCCCCACTCTCCACTCAACGGTGGAGAACATCCTGTCCAGTGGCTAGATCTGGGTAGGGGTTCAAGTTTACTACACTTATTGTCCTTGGCTGGTGCCATAGTTTGAGCAGGATCCCTGGGCCCAGATCCGCCCATCATAATGTTCTTCTTGTAGGTTTCTAGGACCCTCTGGATCCTTCTATGTCTCCATTCTCCCATGCTTCTCTCACCTAGAGTCCAATAGGATGTCCTCCCCTCTGTCCCACTTTCCTGGTAAGTGAAGACTTTCATGGGACATGCCCCTTGGGCTAGTGTCCAAATATAAGTGAGTATATACCATTTGACTCTTTCTGCTTCAGGGTGAACTCACTCATTATGATCATTTCTAGTTCAATCCATTTGTCCACAAATTTTGGGAATTTCTGTTTTTAATAGCTGAGTAGTATTCCATAGTGTAAATGTACCACAGTTTCTTTATCCATTCTTCTACTGAGGGACACTTAGGCTGTTTCCATACTCTGGCTATTATGAATAAGGCTGCTATGAACATGGTTGAGCATTTTCTGGGTATATTCCAAGGAGTGGAATAGCTGGGTCTCGAGGAAGCCCTATTCCCATTTTTCTGAGAAAGCACCAGATAGATTTCCAAAGTGGTTGTACCAGTTTGTATTCCCACCAGCAATGAAGGAGTGTTCCTCTTTCTCAACATCCTTGATAGCATGTGGTGTCACTGGAATTTTTGATTTTAGCCATTCTGATGGGTGTAAGATGGAATCTCAGTTTTGATTTGCATTTTGTTAGAGGTTTTCAATGCTTACTCCTGTCTCTTTTGTACCCATATGTATGGAACTTTACATTTCTTTGAAGACAAAACCAACCAACAAATAAACCAAAACAAAAAACAGCTTCCCTCCTCTATTATACTGCCACATTAACCTGGTCATGGCTCTAACATCTCTAGTCTCTCTTTTTTCTCTATTGCTCCATAAGCCCCACGTTCATTTTGCTCCAATATCATACCGTTTTTTGTTTTTTGTTTTTGTTTTTTCCTACTGACTCGACAGCTGATAAAGCAGGCCTGCTTTTGTGTTCTCTATAACTGGCCTGACCTGGGCAACTATCTTGTTATGCAAACTCTCTAGGAGCATTTAATCCAATTCTAAGACCACCTTATGGTGGTCTGAATGAAAGTAGCAATCCTGCCAGGGTCCCTGTCATGATGGTCATGGACTCACTCTCTGAAACAGTAAGCAAGTCCTCATTAAACTCCTCCTTCTATAAGTTGCCTTGGTCATGGTGTCTCATCATAGAAACAGAAAATTAAGCCACATCTCCAAAAACAAAAGAAAAAAACCTAGCTGAAGACCCTATTTATATTGTATGTGCTTTATAATTTTGGAATAACTGCCATTTTATATTGTCTTTCTTGTTTTATGTTTAGTTTTCAAGCAAGGCCTTACAGTAGATTTTCTTTTATTGTTTTCATTATTAGCATTTACTTATAATAAAAGGATAGTACTGAGTTTAAGTAAAATGTGGGTTTTAGTCCCTCAGTGTATTAAATATTCACTTCAACCTCTTACTACAGCACTCTGGTCAAATATGATTGTATTTAAGTAGTCCATTTCAATTTTTATTTTTCCTTGGTTTTATTATAGATGTCTTAACTTTTCAGAAGAGGGTATTTGATCCCCTGGAGTGATAGGTCTGATGTAGGTAAAGGGAACTGAACTCAGGTCCTCTGCAAGAGCAGTATCTGCTTTAAATCACTGAGCCATCTTTCCCATCATGTGGTGCTGCCCAACACAAAAAATCAACCAATGATCTTTTCAGACTTTATGCATGATAGGGCCAAAAAGTCTGCCCACCCCCCCTGCAAGAAGGTTACTAGCCAAATATCTACAGACTCAAATCAAGTCTTAGTAAGTCAAATATTTAAAGAATGGGAAGGCAAAGAGAACTTGAAAACCAAAACTAAGTTGTAGGCTTCAGAATGCCTTCCATAAATGTGACCTCCACTAGATAGAAATTAAATGAAGGAACTTAGTACTGACAAATTTGAGTTAATATACTTATGTGGAGCCATACATCAAGGTGGTTTTATGTGAATGCTTATATAAAATTACATTGTAGAAAGAAGCTTTAAATACGTTTGAGACTTTATAATCCATATACTCTCATCAAAATTCCATAATAGTAACAATTATAACAACATATTCCCCTTTAGAAATCATTTTGATAATCTTTAGGTAAAGGAAGAAATTGAAAGGAAAATTATCAATCAAAAAATGAATGAGAAAGTAAATCTAAGAGATACTGTAATCAAACAAAAACTTTATGACTTTACAGGCTGAATCTGAAACATGAAAAGGGGTAATTACTCATGTTGGAAACATGAAGGAAAAATACAAAAGGAAACAGGCAAAGAACATTATTCAAAGTAAAGAGCAGTATTTAGCAAAGCTAAAAATAACAAGGATAAATAAATGTGAAAGCCTGTTACATGACAGGGTGAATAAAATACATCCCAGGGGTCTGACTGGTGAAGAACCTCCTACGTTACATGAAGGCAGTGAAGGAAGCCAAGCGTGCGCAGAGTGGAAGGAGCATGAGAACCCAAACCTACCCATGTGTTAGAACTGCCCAGAAGGTTTGCATGACCACACACACACTGCACAGGAGATTATGATGTGCACATATACTGCATGTGACACTAGAAATCTGGTTGATGGATATTTGTGTTCAATTAAGAAGTCATATTGTGCCATTAAATTAGCCTATTTTTAGTAGAAATGCAAGCATACGGCAGAGATGCTAACCATGTGGTAGGGCGATCTAGAAGCTACACTCATGTGCAATGCCTGGACTCCTGAGATTTTTCACATACATTTAATAAAACAAAAATGGGCAGCAGTAAACAAAACAGCATAAAGCTCTTAGATAGGAAAGAGACAGGCAATATGTTTTCATCCCAGGACCTAGCAACTACTACTGCCACCTACATTTTGTACAACTGCATTGTATCACTGATGACATAGACTTTCAGCCTGTTCTTTCAAAAACAAAAAATCAAAACTATGTGCTTTGTTTTTGTTGTCATTCTCTGCTAAAATGATGGGAAAAGGCAGTTGAAATCCAGCATGGTTTTTAGATGTTTTAGCATCTAAAAGACAGCATGATTGTTTAGATGCTAAAACATCTAAATAACAAAATCATTTGGACACAAATCATTAGTGTCAACACATACATCATAACTGAGTTTCTTCTGACCTTTGAAATGAATAAGATTGTTACTATGGAGGCACATGATTATGGTCTCCATGCTCTGATACTAGTGGTGAAGGAGACTAATGCACACGTGGGTACACCTTTACTGCGTGCCTCCTATGTGTGATATTGACCTTATTCATTCACTAATCTATAGAGCACTTAAAGCATCAGATTCAGCTATATATGTGTAGGGCTCACAAGAGAACCAAAGGAAGATCCCTGCCTTTAGGAGTTTCCCAGGGCATAGTCAACATGCCTTACCAGAGAACCACTCCTCTCCTACAGCTCGGAGCGAAGCCTCAGAGCAATGAAAGCAATGCCAGCACTCAGTTCCCTGTGACCGGAGCCTCATGACTCTATTTTCTCTGACATTGTTTTGTACCTTCTGCAAATACGTAACTTCCCCTGGCCTCAGGTCTTCATTTGCAGAGTGTGGGACTAGCATGTGTCTTGGGAAGGAGTCTGTCCGCCAGCATGTACAGCCAGCTCCTACATGTGATAAGTCAGTTGTCTACATGAAAGGCTGTTTTTATTTCAAGTTTCAGACTTAGACAGCATTACCACCATCTTTCTTTTCTTTTTTTAAAAATTTTTATTAATTTATTCTTGTTTCATCTCAATGGTTATCCCATCCCTTGTATCCTCCCATTCTTCCCTCCCTCCCATTTTCCCCTTACACTCCCCTTCCCTATGACTGTGCCTGAGGGGGATTACCTCCCCCTCTATATGCTAATAGGGTATCAAGTCTCTTCTTGGTAACCTGCTATCCTTTCTCTGAGTGCCACCAGGTCTCCCCCTCCAGGGGACATGGTCAAATATGAGGCACCAGAGTTCGTGTGAAAGTCATACCCCACTCTCCACTCAACTGTGGAGAATGTCCTGTCCATTGGCTAGATCTGGGTAGGGGTTTGAAGTTTACTGCCTGTATTGTCTTTGGCTGGTGCCATAGTTTGAGCGGGACCCCTGGGCCCATATCTGCCTATCATAATGTTCTACTTGTAGGTTTCTAGGACCCTCTGGATCCTTCTACTTTGCTATTCTCCCATGCTTCTGTCATCTAGCGTCCCAATAGGATGTCCTCCCCTCTGCCCCAGTTTCCTGGTAAGTGAAGGCTTTCGTGGGACATGCCCCTTGGGCTACTATGCAGATATAAGTGAGTATATACCATTTGAGTCTTTCTGCTTCTGGGTTAACTTACTCATTATGATCGTTTCTAGTTCAATCCATTTGTCCACAAATTTCAGGAATTCCTTGTTTTTAATAGCTGAGTAGTATTCCATAGTGTAATGTACCACAGTTTCTTTATCCATTCTTCTACTGATGGACACTTAGGCTGTTTCCATGTTCTGGCTATTATGAATAAGGCTGCTATGAACATGGTTCAGCAAATTTTCTTGTTGTGTGCTAGAGCATCTTCTGGATATATTCCAAGGAGTGGAATAGCTGGGTCTTGAGGAAGCCCTATTCCCAGTTTTCTGAGATAGATTTCCAAAGTGGCTGTACTAGTTTGCATTCCCACCAGCAATGAAGGCGTGTTCCTCTCTTGCCACATCCTCGCCAGCATGTGCATTACCACCATCTTTCAAGCATACTATACACATGCTCTATCAGAGCTGTGTCACACTGTAGAGGAAGTATTAACCCAGTACACAAATGAACACTTCTCATTAGTGCCCAAGCCATCAGTCTACTGAGCCAGCAGGCAGCCCTCTCTTCTACTCTGTAGTCGTCATCCAGACTAAAGCAGGAAGTCTAAACTACAAGGGGGAAAGTTAGTAATAAGATGATTTCAATACAAAAAGAAGTTCCAAAGCAAAGTCTAATATTACTCTTACTAGCCCTTTATCTAATGTCACTCTCCTGGCATCCTCATGGTGTATGTGTGAATTTTCACATTCTCTTAGTCACTCTCTTCTCCTTTGAAAGGAAAAGTAAGTTTTGCTGGGGACAGGATATTGTTAATGAAAGAGGGACGAACTACTGTCTCTGTAAGAAAGGTACCTAGGGAAAATAGAGTGAACATATCTACTAAAGGCAAGCTTTGTCTTTTTTACAACTCTGGTTTTGCACTACAAGCCATCCTGGTCTCAAGGCAGCTGTCAAACTGCCTTTAGCTTACGCTGTATCTCTTAACCTAGACACCTCGTCAATGCCAAGAAACTGAGTGGCTTTGTCTTCAGTCACTCAGAGGAAGAACTCCCTTTTGGTATGTGGAGCCTCAGCCTGACGAGGACCAACGAGCGTATCGCAGCAGAGTCCTCTCTTGGCCTCCTGCATGTCCAGCTCTCACACGCAAGAGCTGCCACTGCTCTCGAACTCTTTCTCTGAGAGGCTGAAGAATCAGGGAGCATGTGGCTCAATTGTGAAACAAAAGTCTCTGGTTCTTCCAAGAACTTAGTCTCTTCTTTAATGCAGTATATGGAGTAACAGGCTCTACATATTTTAAAAAGGTAATTTTGAAAGAACAGAGCAGAAATTACGCTAACAGCATCATACACCATTTTTATGCATTTGAACCAAACAGTTTCACTTTCCTGTCTCTCTTCTTCCTTTTCCTTTCCTTCATTTATTTCAATGGTAGATGCTAACATCACATCACAAAACTAGCTATAAAGGCTGCTATGCTACGCCTTTTTTAAAATGATAAGAATGCCACAGGTGCAGTCTATTTGGAGATTTACAAATTCTGGTTTTGAGTAGCTGTAGCTCACCCTATGCTCATCCAGACAGAAAACATAGGACCAACAGTGACACAAGGAAGTGAACATGCCACATCGCCATGCTCTTTCTGTATTTGCTTTTATTCCTTAGACAAGGAAAGACTTCTACAGGAATGGGGGAAAACCCATAAAAGCCAGGTCTGTGAGTGGAGTGGCCTTTCTGCAGGAGTCAGAGTACCTAGTGTAAGGTCTCCTAAGCCTACCAAGGCTCATGCAGCCTCTCGGCACTGACACTTTGGAGGGGGCAGAGGCTGACATCAGAGGAATAAAGGATTATTTGCTAGTAAACTATTGAGACTTCATCAGAAAGCTGAAGCCAGAGTGACAGTGCCTAATTGTGACATAACTGCTGGACCGGAGCAGGAGTGGAACCAGGCTTGGGTGGTGCTCCAGGAAACTGAGCTGAAGAGGCAGTTTCATACTCTGCAGATCTTCCTCCAGACACAGGAAAGAGGAGGGAAAGAGCCTGGTCCTACAGGCCAACTCCTAGAGTTACCATACATCTCAGTCCGTTTGGGCTGCAATACTGAATGACCATAGCTTATGTCACTTAACACATGTCACAGTATGGGGACTGCAAAGTCCAGTACCAAGGAGCTTGCCGACCCAACAACTGGTTTACAAATGTCCATCTGTTTGTTTTATCTTAACATGAAAAAAAAAAAAAGCAGAGAACAATTCTCCCCTCCCCCATAAGGGCACCAATCTCATTCACTTTCCCAGGAGATTAGCTCCAAAAGCCCTACATCTTAACATCACAGTGGAGATTTAGGGATGAGGGCTAACATTCAGTCACAGCAAAGTCACACACACACTGACATCCTAACTGAACTTGGTCTTGTTTCTTAGAAACATGGAGAATAACATTTGGATACGTAGCTGCTGATAATAAACAGTGGAAACATAGTAATGAGGCAAGTCCATTACAGTGTTCCAAATAGTAGGTTTCTTATATGTATCTTTTAAAATTTCAGGATATGAAATAGGGTCCTTCAGATTGTGACAAGCTGAAGAACCCTGGAAGCCACCACTAGCTAGAGACAGTAAGGGATGTTCCTGCCAGAGCATTTGCAAAGGGTCTGAGAGCCTGTTGACTCGGAGACCTTATTCTGACACCTTCAGAAAGGCTTACTCCAACACAGACCTATTTTTTTTCCTTCATTTATTGTTGCTTTCATAGCATATAAAAGATTGGGACTGACTGAAGAACTGGGCTAGATGCTCAAATGAACACCTTCGCTTATTAGACAAATGGAAACCACATTCCTACAAACCAGAACAGCCACAGTGAACACTTAGAACTCTTCCACAGTGTTGACGGCAGCGCCAGAACTCAACCACTCTAAAACATCAGCTTGGCAGAGGCCTAGCAGTCATATACTTGGGTATTTTAACACACACACACACACACACGCGCGCCAAATAAAACAAACAAATAAACCAAAAAGCCAAACTCAACTTCACAAGGATGCGTGTATGGAAATATTTAGTAATATATATAATATATATAACATATATACAAAAATTTTGTCAATATATAATATATTCATATATTACATACCACAAAGAAACTACATGTATTCCACACAATGGGATGACATTCCATAATAAAAAGGAAGAAGATACTTGGGAATATGGATGGAAGTTAAAAGCCAGATGTAGAAGACCACATACTATATAATTCTGTCTACACAAACCTCTAGACAAGGTAAAGTTATAGTAACAGACAACACATCAGTCATGCCCAGGGCCCAGGGGTGGAGCTGTGAAGGGGGCCTGGAAGAGAGCTCTGGGAG
Source organism: Acomys minous (assembly GCF_964271855.1). NCBI lineage: Eukaryota > Metazoa > Chordata > Mammalia > Rodentia > Muridae > Acomys > Acomys minous. Next base: position 105,742,730 of record NC_140489.1, on the reverse strand, counting down.
TGACGAAAAAGTCTGTGTTTTGACTACTTGGGTTACGTGTTAAGTTACACAATGATACGTGGTTATCAGATCCAGTTGTACCCTTTAAATGAACGCATTTTATGACAGTGAATTCGAACTCTAAGTGTTGGGTTTTAAAGCTTCTTGGGCCACTGAGTAATTCATCAGGTAGAGAGGCATGTCCACTCAGGCCTGATGACTTGAGTTCCATCCCCAGACCCCACCAGGTGGCAGAAGAGAGTCAACTGAAGAACTGTCCTGGCCTCCACAGAAGCACCATGGTACAGGTGCATGCAAGCACATTACATTGGAGGGTGGGGGTGAGGTGCAGCTTCCCAAATATTTGCCCTGAAAACATTTAAACAATGTAATAAATGTGTTATATGTACAATAAACTAAATAGAGCTTTATAAAAGTTGCTTAGAACCTTGCCAAATCAAAACGTTAGAAAGCAAAGTTTATGTCTAAAACCCAGAATTCATTCCCATGTCTAAGTTTAAAGATTTCCCTATGCTAGGATCACACTAGAAACAGCTTTGCTCACTCATGAAAGTGAGCACTAGCATGCCGTCAACTGTGCCTTACAGTTTTGTCTCCTGTCCAGTGTACAACACAGTTCCCTAGTTATGCTGTATATAACCTGACAAGTTTAAAACTAATTTTTTTCAGGGTCATAAGCATATTTTCTTGATAGTACTTAGAAAGAATGGCATTGAATCAACAAAATTTTGAAGCAATTGCAAATAATCCAATTAGAAGTGACAGAAACAAACAAAAATCCCAAGAATAAAACTGAGAGAAGTGAGGGCTAGTGTGGGCTGGACATGAGTGCTTTAGAGGCAGACAGCTCTCAGTTACTAGATTACTACGGTGGGCGCAGGCTGCCTGTTTGCCAAGAAGCAAAGCACACATGTCCATATTCAAAACTCCCATCCAACAGGAAATACAATGACAATGTGTTTTTAAGCTATTTAGCAGTTCTGAATTGGACCAAACCCTCAATAATACTGCCCCTCCCCAAACAGTTCCCTGTTGTTGACTGGCAATTTGATGGGATTTATTTAGAATCTCCATAGAAACATGCCATTGGACATGTCCGTGAGGGATTTTCTAGATTAAATTAACTGAGGGGGGAACCCCCCCTACGTGTGGGTGGTGCTGCCCCAGGGGTTGGGGACCCAGACTGGAGGTGAGCTCTGCAGCAGCATTTATGTCTTGTTTCATGACTGCAGATGCAATGTGACCAACTGCCTCAAGTTTCTGTTGCCATGACTACCTTCCTTCCTTAGGTTTTTGGGAGGTTATCTGTCACAGCAACACAACGGATAATAAATCCACTCTTTGATCCTTGTAACTTGCTTGTCAACTTGTGTAACTCCTCTCATTACCTCTTCTCGATACAGTTTTATGTCCCTTCCAGCTACACTCATTTTTCCGGTCACCTACAGCTAGCTACATTTCTTTTTTTTAACTTTAAAGACTGGATTTATTTTGAGGAAAAACAAAAAACAAAAACCCTCAACCCAAAGGATGGGATTTTACATCTCAAGACATCTCCCCAAAAATGTCTACAGATTACAAGTCATTTTCATAGAAGATATTTTTGTACAAATTTTATGCAGTGGACTTGATTGGCAATGTTTGAGGAGGGTTAGGAAGTGCGGCTTTGAGAGATTACAGCCTTAACAGATTATAGTCCGGAACCCCACATGCGGTTCACTCTGTTTCATGCTCCTGGTAAAAGATGTGACTGCTCAGCTTTCTGCTGAGCACTGTGATTGCTCTTGCTGCCATGTTTGCCATGTTGTCATGCTTATCCATTATGATGGACTTGGATGATCTAGAACTGAAAGCCGAAGTTGCCTTGGCCATGGTATTTTATCATAGCAACAGAAAAGTAACATGCCACTCTAGTAAGACTCTGCTCACCAGTGAGCATCTTCCAGTCACATTCATTGACCCCCTTTGGCCTTTTGTGCTTTTCTGCATGGTCACAGCTCTCTTCAGGCAGTGTGGTCTCTACTCTGTGAACTGCTGGGTTACATGATTTCTAAGTGTCATAAGCCTGGGCTTGGCTCCCAATCTTCTCCATCCCTCGGTGACCTCAATACTAAACATATGCTGCTGCCTCCAAATTCATAACTCCAGCTGGTCTTTCATTTTTAGACTCATATATTTGACCACTAATCTTACATCATCTTGATGTCTAATAAGTATCTCAAATCAATGTGACCTAAACCTAGTCTTTTGGCTAAAATCTATGCTTTCCTCAGCCTTTGTCTCACTTAAGACAAAAACTGTCTTTCCCCCAACTCAGGTCAGCAAACCTACAGTCATCCTTGTCATTCTCAGACACCCAAAACCCAACTGAAAATTCTATTGGCTCTACTTCAAAATATAAAACCAAATCCAGCCTTTCCTCCCCCTCTTTTAACCTTACTAGTCTTCATAACTATCTTTCTCATTTGGATTATTACAAGTGCCTTTATAAATAGTTTTGTTAGCTGCCTGCACACTTATTATAATAGCTAGAGCAAACCCTTTCTGAATGTTACCCACAGCACAACATTTACATTCCCCTCGACTCTTCCATCTAGTGACTACCGGACTCATTGAGAAGGCCCCTGAGGCCTTGGAAGCCCTGTGCCATCTGTGAGCATTTACTGTTTCCTCCCATTCCCTACTGGCCAACACCTTGCTCTACTCTGACACAATGAGCGCCATGTTCTCTGTCTCACACGCTAGGAGGAAGTATGCCAGGCACACTCTCGCCTGTTCTTTCTTCATCAGAGGCCCTGGCCCCACCCTACTGAACACGGCAGGTTCCCTAACTCCTCGGCACATATCATCATTGGTGTGCTACGGAATTCACTTACTTACTGCACCCTTCTGCTAAATGTAGGCATGACGAGGGCAGAAATTTCCCAGTGATTTCAGTAAAGACGTTTCTGGAATCAACATTGCAATATGCAGATATGGGTGAACTGAACTGAGCCTCTCTGGGATATTTCTACCTGAGACACAGCCTAGAGCAGTGCTCCGGAACAGCCTAAAGTGGGGAGGGACACAAAAACCTCCAGCTGGACACTGCCTGTGATTAACAATCCCCCAAGCCAGAAGAGTGAAGGCAGCAGCAGTTGTGTTTCCTGTCCCTATCTGCACAGCCACTGCTACACTGCTCTGTAGGTGCTGGTGTTCTTCGTGGGCTGTCAGCTGACTTGTGGTGATAAAATGTCACATAATATAGTAGGATTCAAGGTCTCAAGTGTGGTGTTAATAGCCAGTCGTGGGAGCTAAAGTGTAAGTGTCAGAATGCCCATAAGGAGCCCAGAAGGTCTGCAAGTTTAAAGAGCTAAGTAAGTTTGATAGGTCCCTCTGTCTTTCCTGTCCCTGGAAGATGACTTTCTAACCATGGTGTGTTTGACAATGCTAAGTACATAATGTTGTTTTTAAGATGGAATTATTCTCTGAAATTCTAGAATACAACCCTCTGTGCTTTGTGCCATCAGTTCTGATTTTAAAAAAAATCATTAACTATTCTGGAGAGCAGACTCTCTACACAGATATTATCATAGGACCATTTGTTTCCTAATTAATTCCCAAGAATGTCTTTAAATAGAATCATTAACTTCCTTACAGCATTTTTCATTCTCTACTGTGCTATTTTTCCCCCTTTCTATCTATATGACATATGGGACCCCCACCAGGTAGAAAAATATTCTCACTGAAGATTTTAACCAGGGCACATACTTTTGAGGGCTACAATTGCTGCCTCACACATGACATTCTGGTTCTCTCATCTTTCTCCTGAGTTAGAGACCCTCCTCCCATCAGTTAATGTGGCCTGTCAACCACCTTCTCGGCTGACCTAGCCAAGATATGCTCTTTTCTTCTGGGCAGCTTCCAGCTCCTAAAACCTCACCAGGCCTAACTTGGCCTCTGATGCCATCTTTCTCTGTGTGAGACAGAGAGACACAGAGACAGAGAGACAGACAGGGAGGAAAGGAGGGAGGAAGAGAGATAGGAAGGGAGGGAAGGAGAGAGAGGTGGGGGGAAGGAGAGAGATTATGGTTCCCCAGAGCCTGTTAAGCAGGGGGGTGTGGCTGGAGATGGGGCCTCAGAAGGTCCAGGGATACCAGGGCACCTCTTCTTGCCCTCTCCTTGCATTTCCTCTCTCCCTCTGCTGATGGGATGAACAAAGGTTCTCTCCTCTGCCTCTCACACTCTCACTCTATCCCCAGGCTTCCTGAAGCTGCAGCTTACAGTTGAGACTCACCATCTGGTTTGCTTACAATGGCTTCCTTGGTATATTTTCTGGATGTTTTTTGTTGCCTTGAAGTAAATCAGGACACATGTTTGGTTTCATATTATCAGTTTATTTCAGTTTTCCCCTATTCATACATAGGCAGCAATGCAAACTTTTTCATTTACATATAAGGGGAAGAAGTTTGAACTAAAAGAACCAAGAACAGAAAGAAGGCTGGACAAGAGGACAGAAGAAATAGGCTTCATTAAAGCTTAAGAGCAGGTGGTGTGAGCAGACCAAAGCAGGAGGAAATACTGGGGGATGGTGATGAAGAGAGAAGCCAAAGGTTCCCAGAAATTAAATCTCACATCCACTTAACAGTCGACACTGACAGAGAAAGGGAGAAGTATGGGCAGGGGAAGGGAGCAATAGTGATTAAGTCAAGCAGCTTTAAAGGAAAAGCTAAGGCACTGCTTGGTGGCAGCATCTTAGCCAAGCCGCACCAAGTTATGTTTGTGACCACACAGACCTTAATTCAGGGTCTGTCGCTAGGGCTACACTGCACTGGTGCCTAGAGCAGATGAGGCACATTGAACGTGCAGAAGCTGGAATGAAAACTGACTCTCAAAGCCAAGTAACATAGGACTGTAATGACTTTAGGCTCCGACACATTACAGAACAGGATCAGCATGTTGTACTCAATGGCAGCCTGTGCTAGCCATTACGCTACTCTCAAATCAGCAGTGTGATATTACACCTAGACCTGCATAACTACTAAGACAAGACCTGAAATATCCCAGAGTCCTGTGGATATAAAGATAATCCCCCCACACTTTGATGCATAAGTGAATAAATCATATTAAATTAAATCAGCCTGTGCTTGAGGAACTACCTTAATCAGAAAGATTTAATGAAAAGCCTCAGCTTAGATGAATACTCTAATTATTACAAGCTTATATTTGTCCACAGAAAAGGAATTTGTTTCAGTATTACTCTGAGAGCAGGAGAAGCCAGAGGCACTAATTCAATAATGGAATGCCTAATTAAATGATAATGGATCCTAATTATAATGTATTGCTTTTCCCTACACTTGATTGATTGAGCACATAGCATTTCACACAGTTCATTAAGAAAAGCTAAATAAAATGCAGTTACTGAAACTAAAGGAGGAAAGATAAAGAGAACTAGCAAATGTAAGCTTTCTCTTAAAAAGAGAAAGTCAAGTGTAAGAGGAAGTTTACATTTTAGAGAGAAAAAGTCCTACTGGAGGAGATATGTTCAAAGAGTGCCTGTAGAAACTATGCTGTCTCCTTCCTAAACTGCTCGCTGCCCTCATATGCTTACAATTAATTTTGATAAAAAGGCATCCACTCATCACTTGAGAGTACGGATGAGGAAAGGCACTTATGAAATGCTCACTGAATCACGGCTATGAGAAGCTCAGGCGCCTTGTTAGCTGAAATTACCAAGACCGATTCCCAGACAAGCAAGGCTCCTGTGCCTGTTGAAGGTTTATAATCCAGGTGCAGTACAAGATACAAGCATGGGAAGAGCTGGGTGACACCCGGAAATGAGTGAGAATACAAACCTTCAAGGGAAGGGGGTGAGGGTGAGAGGAAGGAAGCACTCCGAGTTCAGAAGAGGACTACTCGGGTGGAAATGTCCAAACTGCTCTGGATAAATCATGCAAGAACAAGTTCCCGAGACTAAGCAGACATGAAGTCTTCAATGGCTACAGAAAAATAAATATCAGATGTCTTATGGGAAAAAAAGAAACAGCAATGCAACAAAATAAAATTCAAAGCCAGTCTCACAGGTATATGGAAAATTAATTTACAATAAAGATGACATCACAAAGCAAGGTGAAATAATGAATTGTTTAGTGGGTAGTATTGAGAAAAAATAAAATAAGATGCATACCAAAGGAGACATGTAAAGGATTCAAGATGAATAAGAATTAATACAGTTACATTATTAACAGAAGGAAGTGAAGGCCAGGTAGCACTGTGGAAAGGAAGTCTTCCATTAAAAACAAAATTTTAAGAAAAGAAACAATAAGGCAAAAATTATTGCTATGATTATATTAAGTGAGCATGGTGGCACAGCCCATAACCTCAGCACCAGGCAGGCACAGGCAGAAGGGTAGGAATTCAAGGCCTGCCTAAGCCTGTGAGACCCTGTCTAAACACACAAACAAACCTGTTTAGTAACTACATACTAAGACCCTGTTTTTGATATCTAAAAATGATTTAAAACACACACACACACACACACACACACACACACACACACACACACACACACACACACCACACAAGTCGTTAGTCCAAATGAGCAACTAGGTTAGATCAAATAAACAGGCTCTACAATCACCTCATTAGAAACACCAAAGATACAAACAGGCAGTTCAGTGAAAAGAAACCCAGAAAACAGACACAAAAACCCTTTTTAATCAGACAACAGGAAATTGAAGCCACAAGTTTCCACTTTAAATCTGCTCAAGTGGCAAGGAACACAAAGCAAGGTAATAACAAAGACTGGCAGGAGCATGCTGACTTACCTCAGCCATAGCAGTGAGAAGCTGTAGGAGAACAGCCAAGCTAAGGAAGTACTGAGCAAGCCACACAAAGCAAGCCAGTCCCCACCCGAAGGTCCTGCTCTTGTGCAGCATCCATAGAAGGTTCTCAGCACATACAAAGCCCTGATAAGGGTATTCATGTGCTGATGGATGTGAGGGATACAGGGTACCTGGTTATCTGTCTTTAGTAGCTTCAGTAAATGAGACATGTGGAAGGGACACACCAGAGAAAAGGCATTTACCAGAAGCCAAGGACATGAACATACGTATTTTAAAAGACAAAATGCCATACCAAAAGCAAGAAAAAGAATGGGGTTGCAATTCTATTTGTGTTAGTTAAAAAAAAAAAAAATACAGAACCATATAGCCAAACATGAAGTTTATAGGAACACAAGCAAAAAAAACAAACAAACAAAACTCATTTACTAGAAAGATTTGCTCATTAAAACAAAACAAAACAAAAAAGCAGTATAGGAAAGGGTGCATCAGGAAAAACTGTAGACGTGGCAACACCCGTGACCAGTGACGGCGAAGCCCCAGAAACTGCCAGCAATGAAGGAAGAACTCTGCCCCTTGACACTGGGGTACTAACTTATGACTTGTAGCTGGAAATGACAGACAACTTGGACCCAAATCGGGTCTGTTACAGGTCCCCTCCAATCTTTACCTTTTTCATTCACCCAAACAGCATACTTAAAAACAAAAACAAAAACCACCGAAGTACAGAGGCAGCATTTAAAGGTCACCTTCCCTACCTCAGCCATGAAACATTACATTTAATTTTTGTTTTGTTTCATTTTTTGAGACAGGGTCTTGCCATGCTGCCCAAGGTGGCCTCTAACACCCGAGCTAGGTCACCCTCTGGCTGAACAACTACAATGTTAGAACACACATGGAATGAGGGAAAAGAAGGGGATGGCTTGTTGTTGCTAGTAAAACCTATTCTACGCTGGAATAGTACAAACCCAAACGGATTACTTAGAACTCTATGGTTTTACGTGAACCATTTAATTTTGGGTTGTAGGTCACATAATACCTGTCAAATATTTTAAAGCACAGGAATGCCTACACCCCTTTCCCTTTAATCCTAACTTATGAATAATATTTTATGCTGGGGTCACCTAAACTTTGAGGTGTATTTGGTGTCTCCCTTCTGTAACTCGGTGCCTCTCTTACAGAACTCACCGTTGTTTCCGGTGGAGATAGTGTTACTCTAAACAGTATTTCTCAGACTAGAATCATGACCCTTGAGGGCAGGCTGCCTAGCCTTCTCACCCATGACTTCTGGGAATATACTCTTCCCACCAGTACCTGTGGAGGAAGGATTTTTTTTTTGGTATATGGAGGACTAAGATCAAAGAAGGAAGACAGTGAAAGCCACATGCCTGATGTTTTCTCACATCATTTTACTTGACATTCGCAGGATTCCCATGAAGTGGGGTCCTGAAGCCTGACACAGGTCGGCTAATCTGCTACACCAGTGAGTTGCTGATTCCAACCTAGGCCTGTGTGATGTAAAGGCCCTGGGAGGTCAAGCATTTAACGTCAGGAGGCAGTTCAGAACTTCTGCCTTTCAAGTTCATCTGGAAGAGAAGGGATCAAGTGATTTTCAAGGAGCTCTGGAGTTGGCTTAATGGAAGGACTAGATTATAAAACCAGATTCTACCTTCCAGTTTTGTTGCCTCTTTTTATGATATAAAAGGACTAAAGTAAAAGTTCCTGGGCTATATTTTGATATTCCTAATGAACACAATTTCATTTGGCCGTTATATTATTTATACGTTTGGTAGCAAAAGCCTTTAGACAGAGTGAAGTATCTTAATTTTATTACACCAAAAATCTAACTGAAATTCTTGAAACACAAGCTTCAGTTAATCAAAGTTTGAAGAAGAAAGGTCATTCTTCCACATTAGGGACACCAGCTGAGTGGTGTCCCTCATCCATCAAGTACTGAGGTTACAGGCACAGTATATGTGGTATATGGTTATAGCACATGGGTGTTGCAGATCTGAACTTGGGTCTTTGTGCTTGTTCAACAAGCACTTTATCTCCAGACACCACCCCCAATCTGCTATTTAAATGAGTAGATCTGTTTTTAAATAAATGTTCTTACATCCAGCCTCACAGTAAACAAACAAACAAAAACTAAAGGCTTATGAAGGAGTAGAACAGGCACAAAAACTTATGGCCTGCAGTCTCTCTATACTTGAGTTTTTACAGTGCTCTACTGACCACCTCATGAAAACCCATCAGTTATTCTTGGGCAGAGTTTCCTTTCTCACTTCAGAAACAGAGGTGCTGCTGTGCAGTGCTGTAACAGCTGGCTCTGCCAGGTCCCAGGGCGAATCCAAGTCTCTTTGACATGGCACTTTTCACATCTCTTTTTAGTTATAGCTTCCAATATTCTTGTGTGTGTGTGTGTGTGTGTGTGTGTGTGTGTGTGTGTGTGTGTGTATGTGTGTGTGTCAGAGACAGAGACAGAGAGACAGAGAGAGACACAGAGAAAAGGAGAGAGAGAACAGAGACACAGAGATACACAGAGAGAAACAAAAACAAAGGGAAAAGGGAAAGGGAAGGACACTCAAGCCTGGGTGACACCAGTATGCAAGGGATCATCACCTCTAGGAAGGTGGACTCACCTTAAACAAGCTGAAGCGAAGATGGAATAATCAGCCATTTTGTGAGATTTTTTGTGCTTTTCCTTCTCAGAATCTCCACCCAGTGCAGTAGCTTGCTGGGCTACAGCCATGTACCTTTGTAAGTCTACACACTTTTCTGAAATTTTTAGAAAAACATAACTTTTCCTTTTCTTGTTTCTCTTTTCTAAGCATGCTTTCCTAAAATGTCTCCCCAACATTTTGGCCTTCCTTACTCTTTCCTTACTGTTTCCCTCCTAGCCATACGGCTCCAGTTGGCCATGGGTCTGACCTCCATGCCAGCTTACTGCCGTGCTACTTTGTTCCCTTTTTTCTTTCATTTTCTGGGCAGTCACTGGGATTACATCTTTCTTTAAAATACACCGCACGCACACACACACACACACACACACACGTGCGTGCGTGTACACACACACACACACACACACACACACACACACACACACACGCTTCCTCAAATAAATTTGTCCTTGAGTCCATTCTTAAATTCTTTTATTAATGAGACTAAGAGCCCCAGGAGGGGGAGACCCCAATGCCCCTGTGTCAAGAGTAGCTAGAAAATTAAGACAGTCCTTTTCTTCTTGTATCTAACTATGAACTTCTAATCCTTAGTAACATAACTGAGAAAAAAGTCTCAATATCCACTCAACAGGACTTCTGAGTGAGATACTATTGGCTAAACTTGTGTTTTAAAAAGTAACTAGGGTAGATAGATCTATTTATAGACAGTAAGTAATCCTGAGGCTGTAATTTGGAAACCTGTCCTCTTAGGAACAGAATAATTTCAGGGCCCTCTGGAATTATGTTAATTGTGGTCAGTTCAAAGGATAATTTCAAAAGAAAAAAATAAGTTTTTTCTTTTGGTTCTTTAAGATTGTGTAGCCCTGGAACTCACCAGTAGACCAGGCTTCGAACTTAAGAGATTCACCTGTTTCCACCTCCCAAGTGCTGTAACAGATAACATCAGTCTCTGTGTGATGCTGTGGTAGTTGAAATCTACCCAAGTGAAGGCTAATTCTAATTTCACTGCATTAGTATTAATGGGAACAGATTCCTATGGATATCATGAAGGAGGAACAATTCATCAAAATAAGATGAACCATTTGGTGCTCTGTATTGAACTTCTGTGTACCACTTCCTGAGGCATTTCTAGTGTGAGAGTATTAAAATGGTGGTACTTCTTAAGAGAAACAGGAAAGCAGGAAGAAAGGAGGGAAGTTCATATTAGATATATTATATTTACATGATGAAGCAATGTCTAAAAAATACATTTATTGGAGACACAGGAAGATTAGACTGGAGGAGACAGGCTGGCCAGAAGCATGGTCTGAAAACCATTAGCAAGAAGACCGTGAGTCACCTATGGAGGTATATTCTCAAGGAGTCACTAAGGAGACCAGTTGGGGGCAGTGGCCACAGCTCTGAGGAATGCTTTTCACACAGAAGCCAGGGAGGCTAGCTGGAGAATACAATCTTGAGGAACAATCAGTGATGGAAGCCAATGGAAAGCATGTGAAAGTGCACAGAGCTTAGGCCAGAGCCTTGCTGGAAGGCTTCTGTTAGTACTTGCCAGGGTGTGACTGTTCTAATTACTCTGGGGTGGGCTAAGGCACCCTTAGCATCTATGAGGGCAGCAAAAGTCCCTTGGTCAGTGTTTTCAATTAACTTTCCTGTGGGCAATCAGTCAGAACTCACGATTTTGGGATGGTAAAAATGTAAAGTTGATACTGGTTACTTTTCAAAACCAAAGGAAGGTAAGTCAGAGCCCTTACTGGGCCATGGGGACCTTGCTCCTCCATTTCTCTCCAGGCACTGGATTCACTCGGGCCTTCAGCTCACTGTCACTGCCACCTAATCTTTCTTTACAAGAGCAGCTTTAGGGCTGCAGGGGGAAAGGAGACATACTTTATTTTCAGAATGGGTAATTGTGTCACTGACGAGGAAAATAGCTTTCTAAATTCTTTTAAATTAATTCTGCAAGTCTGGAGTTGGCTTATGTGTCTATTTTATATATCCGAATACATTTTAAGTACTAAAGCAATTTCTAAGAATAGCAGTAAGAGGGGAAAAAAACCAGAGAAATGAACCAAAAACACAACATGCAAATTAGTCTTCCTTAGACTACATCTGCATCTAGTGTCCTGAAGTGGTATATTTTATAAAGGGAATTAAAGCCATGAAATTAACATTTTAATGAAGCAGACAGACTTTTGACGTCAAGACTGCTTGCTGACTGCTGCTTCCAGGTGGCCTAATGAGATGAAAATGGAGTTTATACCTTCAGCTAGTCTAAACTAAGGCAATTCAGAGATTATGATTCGATTTCAATTAGAAAATACTGCTGTGTGCAAACATGGTTAGGCTAGTAAAAAGTCTTTGTAAACCTTGGCACTATAAATTTTTAATTTCACACACACACACACACACACACACAGAGAGAGAGAGAGAGAGCGAGAGAGAGTCAGTCTTCAAACCCCCAGGAAGTCACTGCACTCTGAGAACTGCATGCTTTCTCTGATAAACTCCTCTAAATTGTGGTAGAGGTCCATGCACGGTAAGAACTGAAACAGCAAGGCACGTGAAGTTCCCTGGGGCAGGCAACCTTCCACCTGCATAGATACTGCAAGGACACAGGGAGCAGCTTCTCCACTGCAGCCAGTGATCAGAAGAAACATACTTATCACTGAGGAAACTGCAGACTGCATCTGCTGCCATCCCCAGGCCTTACTCTTTAGTTTGTCCTAAAGAGAATGTGATATTCTTCAAGTGGTTGAGGCTGAGTCAGTAAGGTACAATTCCTAGGTCAACTCTACCTGTGTCTGAGGAACATGTGCATTCAGACTGCTTTTTTTTTTTTTTTTTTTTTACTTTTTCTTTTAAATGATGAGATTCTGAGACTACTTGGAGACATGAAGGTTCTATGAAAACCAAGTGTCAAGTTCAACAGAGTTTCATAAAGGCCTGCCCATTTGTTCTCCTCAGCACAGCTACATGGCTGGAAAACCAAGTACAGGCCTGCACAGCCTTAAATATTTACTGACTGGCCCTTTACAGGAAAGGTTTGCCAACATGATTTGAATGCAGCTGTCTCTCTTCTAGCCTTTTTCTATGAAGTCACAGCTCTTAACAGAGCACAGAAGAGATTTACAGGTTACTCAGGTTCCAGTCTGCCCTGTCTCTTCCAAGCTGCCGAAGCGTAGGAGAGGGGAGGCTGAAAGGTCACATATGGTCACCTGGACATGACAATCATTTCCTAGCCCTCCAGAAAGCACCCTAGCACATGCGCTTCTGCTATCCCAGGGAGGAGAAAAGACCCGCATTCCTTCATGGTCTCAATAGAGCTTACATCCCAATTTATCACTCACATATAGCTAGGTAAAAATTCACAGTGGAAATGAACAGCAATTAAATTTCTTTTCTGTCCCACTAATTATTTTCCAGAAGTTACAATTACCTCACTTTTTTCTCTGCCAATTTTCTAGAGATTTGTACCTTTAGTAGGTACAGGTACAAATCTCTTCCCATTTATTCAAATATCAGCTGGCTTATCAGTTTTATCTTCTTGGTGAAATTCTCCTTGGAGCCTTCCACTCTCTATGAATCAGGCCCAGACCTGGGCATCTGTTCCCTTGGCACCTGTTTTCCTGTCTCCACCCTGAGCACTGCTCCCTGCTCTCTAATACGCCTCTTTGTTGTTCCCTTCTTCCCTGTTAGGCTACATAACAACATCTCACTAAGACAGGTTAAAGATGTAATCTAGGATGTCTTGATGCTTTAAATGCTGCGTCTCCCAACTTGCTTGAGAAGCTGGCTCTGTTTGCTATGTCCAGAGCTCTTAGCTGAACCCACTTTTCTTAGAAATTGAAGAACTTTCACTTCCTCTGCCAGTACTGAGCAATTTGATGCCTCCCTAATGTTTGCTTTTCTCAAAGCACATACTTGTCCTTGGTAGAAGCTCTGAGCTTTGCTTTTGGAGCTCTAAGTGGACACGCTGCACTTTCCCATAGACTTCATTCTATCCTGTCTTTACCTACAAATGTTTACTCTAATTCTAGAACACTTTCTTTGATTCTTTACTACCTGTGGCAGCAAAGACTGCAGCACTCAGGGGCCATGTTAAGTATTTCTCCGGTCCAGGACTGTTTCCTATATAAGTTTCCTCAATATTTTGGGTCTTACATTTTTGTTTTGTTTTTTCAAGACAGGGTTTTTCTGTGTAGCCTTGGCTGTTCTAGACTCACTTGAAAACCAGGCTAGCCTCAAACTCAGAGATCAGCCTTCCTCTGCCTCCACAAGTGCTTGGAATACAGGCCTGCACCACCACCATGCTCGGCTTTAGGGTCATATGTTAATGTTAATTTTCTTATGCGTTGTTTTTCACCAAATGCTAGATCTTGATTCTCCTTTACAGATGAAATGGTAATCACCTGCTATACAGAGGTGGAAGCATGAAGCCAGTGCAATTCTTTAACTCCAAAACCCATGATGCTTCCCTGGCCTTGAGACACAGCTCTATAATTCTTACTCATGCAGACAATCTCTTTCTCTAAACTTACAATTAGTCAGCTTGAAAACCAAGGTTGAGAGACCAGTATTGATTGTGTGGGGAGAGGTGTGATTAGGAAACAGTACTTAAGGACCAAAGTGCTGTTTCCAAAAAGTGGCCAGGTAAGGAGCCCTGGTGCTTAGCTTTTTCCAGTCACCCCTTTCTTTTATAGTTGAAAGTCAAAGCTGATGCCAGCGATACACAGGGAAAGAGACACTGAGGAGAATAAAGCTTCATCAGTCTTTGAAACACTTAATGGAATGAGGCACAGAGGTGATGACCGTGGGAAAGGGTCAGCAAGCAGAACAGCTCCAGTGTCCAGCAGGGACAAGAGTAAGATGGCCAGAGCCTCAACTCCTCTTGCAGGTTATTTGATCCGATTATGAATCCCAAGATTGTAAACTGCTTGGCATGGTTGAGCCAAGAACTTTCTGTTTGTCGTAAACAAGGTATTATGGTGTGGTTCGGCCAGCCCAAGCACCCACCTTTAATCCAAGAGCTTTCTGTACACAGGATTTAATAAAGTTAACCCTTCAAAGAGCAGAGCAAGAAACCAGCTGACAGGGATTAAAGAGTAGGAGAGACTTTGAGTTGAAGGGTATTTAAGACAGCATGGACAAGAAGAAGGGGGCTTTTAGGTTTCTGAGCTTTGAGCTAACAAGCCTTTGCCCTTGGGTTTTTCGGCCTTTTCTTCCTCTGCCTAAGTTGAGCTGGTGAGCTTTTTGGGCTTTTTCCTCTGAGAAGTGAGCTGAGTAGGAAGGTCAGTGGGGTGCTTTCTCTGCCTCTCTGAGCTAGCAGGTTTCCGTCCCAGCACCTGGCTCCTGAGTTTTCTTTGGTAAAATCAAGCAATTGGGATTTTCATTTATTATAACAACGAACTTCAAGCTGCTTTACTCAAAGATAGAGTCACAAATGAACTCAAAGCCTAACTTTTAAGTTGCAAGTCTTTGCACCCAGTGGTCTGACACATTAATGAATGAACTTTGCAGAATAATGAATGCAGACACCTGAGGAGTCTGCAACTCTGAGCTGCTGGTGAGGTCTAGTGACACACACCAGCCAAAAGTCCTTTAACAGCTCAGCTACCAACATGGGCTTCTTTTTTTTTTTTTAATTACTTATTTTTATGTATATGAGCATTCTATCTGCATGCATACCTGCACACTAGAAGAGGGTATCGGATCACTTTATAGATGGTTGTGAGCCACCATTGTGGTTGCTGGGAATTGAACTCAGGGCCTCTGGAAGGGCAGACGGTGCTGATAAGCCACCTCTCCAGCCCCCAACATGGGCTTCTTACAGCCACTTTCTTGCCCATTGCTTGTCAGTTAAAAAAAAAACATTGTACAGGTTCCACTGGTTAACCTGAGGAAACCAACGTGCTACAGCTGACAACCTAAATTCTTTTGAAGCAAAAGTTATGTAGGGCAGAGGAAAAAGCCAGGTGCTGTGTTTTTGTTGTTGTTTTAACTAGTAAGGGAAGTTTCCTTCATCTGTTTAAATTGTATCTGTGTATGTGTTTGTATAGAGGCATGGTACATGTGTGAGGTGGCCCTGGAGGCCAGAAGAGGGCATTGGATCTGCTGGGGCTAGATTTATGGGTTTCTGTGAGCCATCCCTGCTCAGAAGCTAACTAGGTCCTCTGTATTAGAAAGAGGAAGGTCCTAAAAGGACCCATTCCACCCATTATTAGCGACATAAACCCTAACAGACCATGATGGAGCTGTCTCCTAATGTGAGCTAGTCTTTTTGTTATTCTTTTTGTTAAGTTTTGAAGCACATATAGTTTAACAAACATTTTATATTATATGCCAGCTGCATGACTATAAACCTCTTGAATTCAGCATTATATCACTTTGCTGGTATGTCTCCGGCACTGTTTTAAAAACACAAAGAAAAATTGCCAAATAATTTGAATGCTTTTGTTAATGTGCATTATTTCCTAGATCTGTTAACCTTGAGGAGCGCTTGCACTGCTTCGATAAAAGATTTATGCTGAACTGGTCATGTTCTTTAAATATGAAGTCTGATAGTACAGTTAACACACACACACACACACACACACAGAGAGAGAGAGAGAGAGAGAGAGAGAGAGAGAGAGAGAGAGAGACAGACAGACAGACAGACAGACAGACAGACAGACAGACAGACAGACAGACAGAGGGGGCCTCAATCTATAGTCTTGATCTTAATGGTTATTGACCAAAGGAAATAATAAACTCAAGAAGTTAGTGTTTTGCTTGGTTGTCTCACCACGTCAACACTATGTTCACCCAAAGCAATCTGGTGTTAAAAAGCTGCCCAGAAATATTACAACACCTCTAGGCATACAGCAAAAACAGTTGGAAAGTGACAGTATGCAACATTCAGATTTAGTATCCCAAAACGTAGGCTTTCTTTGGGGAAAGAATAGAAAGCTATTATTTGAAGCCTTAACATCATCTGAAGAGAAATATTCCTAACATATATTAATGTATCTATTACGCTCAGTAGA
This sequence comes from Acomys minous, assembly GCF_964271855.1. Taxonomy (NCBI): domain Eukaryota; kingdom Metazoa; phylum Chordata; class Mammalia; order Rodentia; family Muridae; genus Acomys; species Acomys minous. The sequence goes on along the minus strand of NC_140489.1, from coordinate 105,726,209 downwards.
AGTTCAAAGTAGCTGGGTACTGAAGGATGCTGGTAAGGAATAGGAGAAAGGTGCATATGGCATTGGAAACCAGGGGTAATGTTCTACCTAGGAAGAAGCATAACTGGTTCAGAAGGCATTCAGAGCCCAAGCTGAGCACCAGGGAAATAAGACCCAAGTTTAGTACTTAGCACGTAGCTGCACAAATCCATACAAGTCAGCACTGCAGGGTGGGTGGGAGAAGGGCTCAGGGGGCTCTGCTCCTAACTCAGGAGCTACTGGCAACTGATGGCTGGATCCTTCTTAGGCCTTGTGGCAGCTGCCAGGCTGCCTGCGCACAGGAAGCACTACAAGGAATTGGGCTATAAAAAGAAGGAAGAGAAGATAAAGGCGGGAGGGAGGAGCCTGTGTTTATTCCTGGACAGTTTCAGACATACACAATGCATCTTAGTCATGTTCATCTCTTCATCTCAACTCTCACCCACAACAGAACAACAAATCTTATTCCTAAAGATACTAGCTTGGTTTTGTGTTTCATCTCCTATAAACTAGATTTTCAAGTATTGGGAATTTTAAAAAATAACTATGAGATAAATTTACCAAAGCTTTATAATAAAGCATTGGATAAATTTATCTGTAAATATTGAGTTTTGAAGGGCACTATGAACCTATGCTCCCTAAACCAGAATATACTAATATGTTGCATCTGATTTTAAATTATGAAAATCATTTTACCTCTAACACTCCCCACCAGGAGTAAGGAGTTAAAGGCTCGTTAAACTGGCTAATTGAGAAGAAGAGGAACTATGTTTTATGGTCTATTTCACATCAATGGAGAATAGCTCACTAAAGGAAAGTGCTAGTATAAGACTGGGCAGTAACAAGGAACTTCTTCTATTAATGAACAGATGGCCCTTGTAATCAATGCAATAACTGAATGTATCTAAACAAATCATTCTAAAATATATGAAGTGAATCAACAATTTTTCCTAAATTTTACTCAATCTGTTACTCTGCTGGGTACCTCAATGGTGTAATTCATTTTGAAATGAGAAAGTCACATTAACACACCTTTATAATACATTTATATAACTAAGGTAGGAAAAAGAAGATTCTCTCTTCGTAAGTTATTTTTTTCAGGATTCCGCCTTGCTCTTGCTGCTCTGTCACTGTGTTTAAGGCATATGCTGGGATACAGGGACTGGAGAGAAAATTAAAGAGACAGCATCCACTGGTCCACCTCATAGAGTGCTTAGGACATGGTAATCCCAGCTGAAGATCTGGGAGCACAGGATAAATAGGGACCTTCATATTGGTAGGAGAGATCCCTTGTAGCCTACGGATCTTGTGATTTTCTTGGCTCACCCTCCAAAGCAGTGGAGATTACAGACTGGCTTTGCCAGCCCTGACTTAAAGAAAGTGCTTAAGAAAGCATGAGCCAAACTCACTTTACAAGGAGTTAGATATTCATAGACTCCTTGAGGCATTTAAGACAAAGAAAGACAAGATAGCATGGTGCATTTTTAATTGTTCATGTCTGCCTGTCAAGAGCCTGTGAGTCTAGGCAGTAAGACAAGTCTATGTTATATTATTATATATTATTGTTGTTGTTGTTGTTGTTTTTCGAGACAGGGTTCCTCTGTGTAACAACTCTGGCTGTTCTGGAACTCACTCTGGAGACCAGGATGGCCTTGAACTCACAGAGATCCACTTGCCTCTGCCTCCCAAGTGCTGGGATTAAAAGTGTGCACCGCCACTACCTGGCTCATAATTATTATTTTAATCTGGGTACTTTCATATGTGTGTGCACATGATGCTAGGACTTAAATTCAGGACCCTGAACAACAACAACAACAACAACAACAAATTATCTCCTCTACCAGTTACTACAGCACTCTAAATATACCATGCAAATTCAAAACAGTTGTTTGTAACATCTGTAGAGAGTGGTAAGCAAGAATTAAAGAAACATGCTATCTTATTTAGTGTGGTAAAACTAGTTCCAAAAGCCTTCTCCTTTATTTGCATTAAGGGTTCAATATGAAGATTCAGTGCTTAGCTGGGTGGTGGTGGCACACACCTTTACTCCTAGCATTCTGAAGGCAGAGGCAGGCAGATCTTTGAGTTCAAGGCCAGCCTGGTCTACAGAGTGAGTTCTGAAGAGCTCAGCAGCTGCAAACTGTTTTGAAACATGGAACAACAATGCTGAGCTGAGCTCTTCACACATGTCACAATCCTCGCAATCCTGAGGCAAACATCTTCACTTTACAGTCTCACTAAGGGCCTTTTAGTAAGCTGATCACCAGTTTTCCAATGTATTTACTTCTCCAAGTTGAATTATGAAAACTGGTCCTTACAATTGTGTTAAAACTACATTTAATTTATTTTTATTTTGTTTGTAAGAGAAAGTGCCAGAGCACAAATGTAGAAGTCAGAAAACAACTTGTGGAGTTTGGTTCAGTTCTTTCCACTGTGTGAATTCCAGTCCTTGAACTTGGGTCCTCACAATTAGTGGCAAATGCCTTTACCTGCTGAGCCAGCTCACTGGCCCACTCAACTGCTTTTACCAAGCCCTAAATCAGCACTCATGTGTCTGCTGATTGACTAATGCAAAACAAATTAAATGTCAGTTATTCAGTCTGCTTGTAAGATGGAGGAATGCACAGCAGGGACATTTTTAGGACATTAAACACTATTACAGCTTTGATGTCATGAATCCTAAGTAGATTTCACAAGTAGCAGCTCAATAAGCAATAGAAAACATATCAGCCTTGACTGGTGGTTTGTGTGTTGGTTTATTAGCACTTTTAAAAATCTGCTGTGTGGTACCATTAATTGTCCAAAGGTGCTGTATACATGACCAACCACCTTGGCTTTCTGTGTGTTGAAGATATTTCCATGTTGTGAAACTTCTCCTGTGATCTCTGCACAGTGAGACACCTGTGATGTGCCAAGTTTCCACCCCAAAGTACTTGTTACAGTAGCCCTGAAATCCAATAAAATTAACCAAGAATTTACTTTGGCAGTAATCTGGACAGTGTGGAATATTTTCTCCAACAGGGTCAAAGCCAATTCAGGACTGGAGAAGGAAGGCTGCTGGAAGGCTCAGGACAAGGTGGCCAAGGTGCTGAGGATACTGGCAAGGGTACAGTTGAAAGGATGGACGGAATACAGAATATAAATGGGATGGGAAACAAGAGTGAAGGGAATTATATATGTAAGATTCAAGTGGGTAATCAGAGGTGGGTTGAAAATGATCATTACATGGCAACTAGGTGGTCTGAATGAGAATGGCTCTCATAGGCTCATGTATCTGAGTATCTGGCTCTCAGCTGGTGGACTGCTTTGGAAAGATTAGGAAGTGTGGTCTTGTTGGAATAGGTATGTCACACCCACACCTGGTCTAGTCCAGACTCTCTCCTCTGTTCGTGCTCTCCCTTTCCCTCTCATTCATATTCACACTCTCTCTCTCTCTCTCTCTCTCTCTCTCTCTCTCTCTCTCTCTCTCTCTCTCTCTCTGTCCCTCTTTCTCTCCCCCCTCCCTCTCTTACCTGATGTCTATTCACAGCAATAGAACAGTAACTTTAATTAACTAATTAGTACCAATCTCTGGCTTTTGATAAATTATGACATCAGCATCCTCTTAGACAAGCCAAAGTAAATGCTGCATATGGCTGGGCGTAGTGGTACAGGCCTTTAATCCCAGCACTTGGGAGGCAGAGGCAGGTGGATCGCTGTCAATTTGAGACCAGTCTGATCTACAAAGTGAGTCCAGGATAGCCAAGGCTACACAGAGAAACCCTGTCTCAAAAAACTTGGAAAAAAAAGCTGTATATGAACAAAAGTAGACACAATAGTGCGTAAAGAAGATGAACCATGGACTACCATCATGGCAAGAGTGCTGCTGAGAGCTAAGAGAACAATGAGATAAATGCTGACGACCTTGAGTCATTAAGTTAGGATAATCACCTATAACATAACTCACTCTGTTTGGCAAGAAAAGTGCTCTTTGTATAAAACAATATTTTCCAAGTTGACACCTAAGGGTTATTAACCTAGTAGAGGATTCTGCCAAATTTCCTGTTAAGGGCCCGGTGTTCTTTCATGCAACTTGGTTGTAGTAGGTTGGACACATTGTTTTTACTGAACAAGCACTGCTACTGTATGTATGCAGCTGATGCTTGGGGTGAGCGTGCAGGTAAAAAGAAGGAAAAGCACTGACAGGGAGTAACAGAGATGAAGACAGACCTGTGATTCTTGTCCCAAAGGTCTTAAGATAAAATAGTTTGCATGTAACTTATAAGAGTGGCTCAGCACAGGGGGACCCAAGATGGCGCCACCAATCACACACTATGTCCGATAGGTGGAACAGCAGTGACTGAATAGCAACCTAAAGACCAAACAGAGAGCTACAAAACATCAGTGCTGTTGTTTCCCTGGTGAGAGGAGTCCACACTGTGTGGAGCATGAGTGGGTCTGGCCTTGGGCCACCTGGTGAATACACAGAAAAGTTCCTGGGTCCCTGTAGGCTTGTGCTCTGTGTCTCATATTGAACTATGGACTATAAAACACCAGTGTCTGGGTCTTCTAGCACAGAGGAGACCCCATGCACTGGAACACTAGTGATTTTGACCTGAGATCACTTGGCCAATCCACAGAAAGTTCCTTGGTCTGGCAGCATGGGCCCCAAGGGTGCAGGACCCGCGGTCTGTGTTTCATATTGAACTTCGGGCTACAAAACACCAGTCTCTGGGTCTTCTAGCCCAGAGAGACTCCAAAGACCAGAAAACAAGTGGATCTGAACTCAGGACACCCAGCCGGTCCAAAGAAAGTTCCCAAGTCTGAACTCAGACCACCTGCATGATCCAACTAAAGAGTTCCCTGATCCCTGCAGGAGAGGGGTCTCAACCTACAGCCACTCGCCTACAAGCTGCTCTCAACAGCCAGTGAAGGACATGAGAAACTATCACCCAATGCCAAACACAGCCAGATGGCTAAAGGCCAGCATAAAAACAACAAAAGCCAAAGTAATACGCCATCTCCTGAAGCCAGTTATCCAAAAGCAATCAGCCCTGGAAATGCTAACACAACTTAAACACAAGAAAATGACTTCAGATCTTTCCTTATGAAGATGGTAAGGGAAGAAATGAAGAAAATTACAGCCAAACAAATTGAGACTCTAAAAAAGACCATGACAGTGGCATAAAGTAAAGATATGAATGAATAAATTTCTTCACTGGGAGAAATTCAGGAAAATGCAAACAATCAGGTGAAAGAAACCAATAAAATGGTCCAAGATTTGAAGAGGAAAATGGAAACAATAATAAAAGCACAAACTGAGGAAAGCCTGGAAAGAGAGAACGTAGAGAAGAAAACAGGAACTGCAGAGGTAAGCGTCATCAATAGAATACAAGAGATAGAGGAAAGAATCTCAGGTGTAGCCAATACAATGGAAGACTTTGATGCAACCATCAAAGAAAGTGTTAAATTAAAAAAAAAAAAAAACAACTCCTGACATAAAACATCCATGAAATCAAGGACACCACGAAAAGATGAAATCTAAACTTAATAGGAATTGAGGAAAGAGAAGATGCCCGGCTCCAAGGCCCAGAAAATATTTCAACAAAATTATAGAAGAAAATCTCCCCAGTTTAAAAGAAAGAGATGCCTATAAACATACAAGAGGCCCACAGAACACCAAATAGAGTAGATAAGGAAAGAAAATCCTCCTGCCACATAAAAATTAAAACACTAAATGTACAGAACAAAGAAAAATTATTAAAAATTGGTAAGGGGGAAAGGCCAAATAATGTACAATGGCAAACCTATCAGAATCACACCTGACTTTTCAGCAGAGACCATATAAGCCAGAAGGGCCTGGGCAGTTGTTTTGCAAACCATAAGAGACCACAGATGCCAAGCCAGACTACTATACCCAGCAAAACTTTCAATAACCATAGTTGGAGAAAACAAGACATTCCATGACAAAAACAAATTTAAACATTACTTACCCACAAATCCAGCCCTACAGAAGATACTAGAAGGAAAACTCCAAGCCAGAGAGGCTAACTACATCCAGGAAAACACAGGAAATAAGATAACTTCACCTTAGCAAAACGAAAATTAGACAAGCACACATACACACTATCACAACCAACATCAAAATAAAAGGACCTAACAGTCATTAGTCATTAATCTTGCTCAACATCAATGGTCTCAACTCTCCAATAAAGAGACACAGACTAACAGAATGAATGCATAGACATGACCCAACAGTCTGCTGCTTGCAAGAAACACCTCAGCTACAAAGATAGAAACTTTCTGAGAGTAAAGAGCTGGAAGAAGGTCTTCCAAGCAAATGGACAGAAGAAACAAGCTGGAATAGACATCCTAATATCCAATAAAATAGACTTTAATCAAAATTAATCAAGAGAAATGTAAAAAAAGACATTTTATATTCAAAGGACAACTCAACCAAGATGACATCACAATTCAGAACATCTATGCTCCCAATACAAGGGCACCCATATTTGTAAAGGAAATATTAATAAAACAAGCCACATATCAATCCCCACACATTAATAGTGGGAAACTTCAGTACTCCCTTCTCACTAAAGGATAGGTCAATAAAACAGAAGCTAAACTGAGAAATAATGACACTAACAGATGTCATGAGTCAAATGGACTTAACAGATATGTACAGAACTTTCCATCCAAACACAAAAGATCATACCTTCCTCTCAGCATCTTCTCCAAAACTGACCATATAGTAGGTCACAAAGCAAGCCTCAACAGATACAAGAAGATTGAAAATATACCCTGTATCCTATCAGAAAACCATGGACTAAAGCTGGACCTCAACAACAACAGAAATAACAAAAAGCCTACACACAAATGGAAGGTGAACAACTCTCTACTCAATGACAACTGAGTCAGGAAAGAAAAAAAGAAATTAGGGACTATCTACAATTCAATGAAAATGAAGGAACAACATACCCAAATTTATGGGACAAATTGAAAGTGGTGCTAAGAGGAAAGTTCACAGCACTAAGTGCCTTCATGAAGAGATTGGAAACATCTCATATAAGCAACTTAAAGGCACACCTTAAAGCAAGAGAGGAGGCATGCCCCAGAGGAGTAGACAGCTGGAAACAATCAAACTCAGCTGAAAACAATACATTAGAAACAAGGAAAACAACTCAGAGGCACTATCCAAATCAACAAAATCAGAAGTGAAAAGGGAGACATACACAGACACTGAGGAAATACAAAAAATCATTAGGTCTTACTTTAAAAGCCTGTATGCCTCAAAATTTGAAAATCTAAATGAAATGGACTATTTTTTTAAAAATAGATTACACTTACCAAACTTGAATCAAGATCAGGTAAACAAATTATATAGTCCTATATTTTCTCTGGAAACAGAAGCAGTCATCAAAAGTCTCCCCACCAAAAAACAGCCAGTGTCACATGGTTTCAGTGCAGAATTGTACTAGACTTTCAAAGAAGAGCTAATACCGAAACTCTTTAAACTACTTGACAAAATAGACACAGACGGAACATTACCAAACTCATTCTATGAGGCCACAGTAAACTCGATACCTAAACTACACAAAGATCCAACAAAGAAAGAGAATTTCAGACAAACTTCTTATATTTTTTATTGTGAGCCTAGCCTTTAATGGCTGAGCCATCTCTCCATCCCCAGATGAATTTCTATTATGAACACTGACGCAAAAAAAAAAAAAAAAAACCAAAAAACCAAACAAAACCAAACTAAAAAACTCAATAAAATACTTGCAAAGCGAATCTAAGAACACATCAAAAATATCATTCACCATGACCAAGTAGGCTTCATCCTAGGCATCTACAGGTGATTCAATATATGTAAATACATCAATGTAATCCACCATATAAACAAACTGAAAGGAAAAAAAACCCACATGATCATCTCCTTAGATGCTAAAAAAGCATTTGACAAAATCCAACACCCATTCGTGTTTAAAGTCATGGACAGATCAAGGATACAAGGCACATTCCTAAACATAATAAAGTCTATATACAGCAAGCTGGTAGCCAACATCAAATTAATAGAGAGATACTCAAAGGAATTCCACTAAAATCAGGGACTACACAAGGCTGCCTACCCTCTCCACATCTCTTCAATATAGTACTTGAAGTTCTAGATAGAGCAATAAGACAACAAAAGGAGATCAAGGGGACCCATTGGAAAGGAAGAAGTCAAAGTATCACTATTTGCACGTGATATGATAGTGTACATGAGTGATTCTCAAAATTCCACCAGAGATCACCTAAAGCTGATAAATACCACCAAAGTGGCAGGATATAAGATTAATTTTTTTAAAAATGGAGCCCTCTTATACACAAGTGACAAATGGGCTAAAAATATATTAGGGAAACTACATCCTTCATAATAGTCTCAAATAATATAAAGTATCTTGGCATAACTCTAACCAAACAAGTGAAAGACTTGTATGAAAAAAACTTCAAGTCTCTGAAGAGAGAAACTGAAGGAGACATCAGAAGATGGAAAGATCTCTCATGCTCATGAATCGGATCAACATAGTAAAAATGGCCATCTTATCAATAGCAACCACAGATTCAATGCAATCCCTATCAAAATACCTACACAATTCTTTACAGACCTTGATAAATCAATTATCAACTTCACATGGGAAAAAAAAACCAGAATAGCCAAAACAATCCTGTACAATGAAAGATCTTCCAGAGGAATCTCCATCCCTAATCTCAAGCTGTACTATAGAGCAACAGTAATAAAAAGAGCATAGTACTGGCATATAAATAGACTCTTTGACCAATGGAATTAAATTGAAGACCCAGAAACAAACTCTCAGACCTAAGAACACTTGACTTTTGACAAAGAAGCCAAATCCGTACAATGGAAAAAATATAGCATCTTCAACAAATGGTGCTGTTCTAACTGTATGTCTACATGTAGAAAATGCAAATAGATTAATACTTATCACCCTGCACAAAACTAAAGTCCAAGTGGATTAAAGACTTCAACATAAAATCAGACACACTAAATCTGTTAGAAAAAAAAGTGAAGAGACTTGACAGAACACCAATAGCTCAGGCTCTAAGATCAACAATTAATTATATAATTCCTGATTGTTTCATAGTTCTTCTTGCTGTAAGAAGTTTACTGTATATGTGTAATAATATAAATGTATATGTAAAATGTAAAAACACATTTAATAATTAAATAAAATGATAGCATTAAATTTAAAAAAATCAGCAATTAATAAATGGGACCTCATAAAACTGCAAAGCTTCTGTAAGGCAAAGGACACTGTCAAAAGAAGTAAACAATAGCCTCAGAATGGGAAAATATCTTCACCAACCCTACATCTGACAAAGAGCTAAAATCCAAAATATATAAAGAACTCAAGAAATTAAACACCCAGACCAAATTATCCAATTAAAAATGGATGGTGGGGAGTGGGCCTGCCTCTGACATGAACTCTGGTGCTCCTGATTTGATTACTTCCACTTGGTGGGGAGGCCCTGTGGCCACACAGAAGAAGGGGGTGTGGGCTACTGTATCCGGCTGAGACCTGATAGGCTGTGGTCAGGTGGTGGGGGAGGAGGATCCCACTCATGTCCAGGTCTAGAGGAGGGAAATAAGGTAGAAGAGGGAAGGAGGAGAGGAATGGGAAGATACAAGAGAGGAGATGTAATCTGAATTATAATAAATAAGTAAATAAATAAATAAACACACAAATAACAAAACAACAACAAAAAAAGAGTAGCTCAGCATTAGACTCCGCAATGGAAGCTTAAAACACTAAAGGAACTAATGAGGAACGTGCTCAGAAAATGAAAAACAAAATGGCGCTGCAGATGAGACTCTGTAAAACAAAACAAAACAAACAAACAAACCACCCACAGAAAATGACAGATACCGTGGAACACATCTGTAACCCCAGCACTCCTGAAGGCTAAAGCTATTGGAGTTGGAGACAGGAGTCAGTTAGCTGGCCTGGAGAACACAGCACAGCAGTAAAACTGGAGCAGCACTACCTGCACAGGGAAGAAAAGGAGAAAGGACTCCTAACTCCTAAGAGTTGTCCTCGGACCTAAAAACACTGTGGCAATCATGTACTTACACACATAATTACAAGTGTGAGTGAGAGTGCAAGCACAAATGAGAGTGCGAGTACAAAAGCTCACCTCCCACACACTCATTTAAAAAAAAGAAAAGCAGAACTGCCACCTGGTCAAGGACAATTGCTCCTGGGAATAAACTGGAAGGACTGTAGGTCAGTGTAATAAAAGGTGCCTTTGTGCTTATAACCAAACTATAGGACCTATCTAGGTAGCTACCTGTAATGATATTTTTTAAGAATTCTGGACTTCTGGTTTTTTTTTAATGCAGAAGTATTATAAAAATGTGCTTTCATTTTAATCCCAGTTGTGGGGATGTGGGGTTATTTTGGAATGCTGTAGCAGCTGACTATGATTTGCCTCATGCTCTAGCAGAAGCATGGTTTTGCAAGCTGCAGATAGTTTCTGCAAGTGTGCAATATTGGAATTCTGGGAACTTTTCAGGTGGTGTGTATATGTGTGTATACACACACACACACACACACACACACACACACACACACACGCTAGAGCCCATAGGAGATCGGTGGTTGCTGGCCATTTACAGAGGCTGGCTGCAGTTGCTGGTAGGAGTGACCAAAGAAGAAACAAAAGGAAGAATTAGATTCAGAGATTCTCCTAATTCCTTTCTCCTTTATGTCCTTGTTTCTCTCTTATTTAGTGTTAAGGGGTGAAATGAAGACAGGGAAGACAAATGATGGGAAAAAGAACCCACAAAACAGCAAAGACTGACTACACCCATAAACCAGTGAATAGGTAAAGAAAATGCTATATATATAATCAAGTTTACCACACCTCCCAAAAGAATTATGTCATTTACTCAAAAAAAGGGGGGGAAGGATAAAACTAAAGATTATCATATTAAAGAAAATAAATCTGATTCAGAAAGACAAATATCATATCCTAGGTTTTTCTTACATGGGGTGTGGAGGGGGGAGGAGAGAGACAAAATCTACATACAAAGCCAGTCATGACAACCCCAGGACTGTCAGGGTGGGGGCGCGGGGAGGACTGCTGAGCTTGCTGAGAATGGAGAGTAGAGGTACTTTAACTTGCTTCTTTCACCCACCCACTTTCCAGATTGCCTGACCCAGTCTGCTGTAGACAACACAGCCTACCATTGAAACATCTCTCTTTTCCACCTCCCAAACCAAAACATGTACTGAGGGCTCAACCCCACTTTGTGCCTTAGAAAAGTTATTACTGTTCCTATTCCCTTCCCGTTTCTCAGAAAATAGCTCTGTTATTAATCCCTTCACGGTCATCTTTTGCTATGCTCCCCCAGCCATCGTTGGTGGGTCCCCCTCTGGTTACCAGCGCCCTATTCTCTTTATCAGCAAGCTCCCTTATACTCCACTTACATCTTTTCACTACACTAAGCTCTCTGGCTTCTGCCACTTCAGTCCTTTGCAGCATATTCCTAAGGTCACAAAAAATATGGTGGTTGTACTAAAAGGATTCTTTCAGAATTTTATGCCTAAGGCTATTTCTGGCTCCTAGAAACCAATTATCTTAGAGATATCATACAGAAGGCAGATCCATTGTGTGTACCAGCTTACAATCAGACTCATTACAGTGGAAGAGACTGATTCTGATCAAATCAAGACCTACAGATAGAAAATATGACCATTTATAGCCATGCACAAAAAAGACAAAGTAGGTTGTTTTTTAAATCTCCATCTATTTTGTAAAGACATGAATAAGGCATTTCTTCAGTGACTCTTTTCTGGCATCTTTGGAATCAAGATGAATCATACTTTATTCCTACTATATGTCATAACATGCTCTGTAAATATCTCGCTCGCAGTTTAAAGAAGATGTAAAAATATGTTTACTGGATCTCTTTTAAATAAAATGTAATTATGCAGAAACCTGAAAACAAGGCACTATTTTGGGATAAAGATGACGATGACAAAGCCAAAGACAGGTAGTAAATGCCTGGGCTAGTAAAAAGGGACAATCTGTTCACCAATCCTGAAATATCAACAATCATAGCTGCTACCTTTACAAATGACACTGTTTCTTATTCCTTTCATTTTCTGTTTTGTGAGAAGTTAGACTTCATGACAATTAAGACTACTTTTGTAACTTACCTCCTCTGCCTCTTTAATATTAAAAATCAACCCCGGGCTCCAGCCAGGCCAGTCTCTACACAATATCTCATACTAAGGAACTATGCCCCTCCTGGTTTTTCATCCAAACCATCAGGACCTAACTCAACTTATAATTCCCTAAATTTTATCTGCTTGTCATATGGTCCTTCTCTACTCACCAATTTGTTTATGTCTGTGTGTTGAGATGTGTGCGTGCATTGGGTGCACGTGCATGTGACCATGTGTGGTGTCAAGGCCAGAGTTCCTCAGTCACTTTCAACTTTGTTTACAACAGGCTCTCTCACTGAATCTTCAAGCTCAATAACTGATTGGACAGGCTGGGCAGCAAGTCCCAGGGATCAGTCTGTCTCTGCCTTCCCAGGGCTAGGATTCCAAGCTTGTTCCACAGTGCTCAGTTTTTGTTTTTGTTTTTTAATTTTATATGCATTGGTGTTTGCCTGCATATTTATCTGAGTGAGGGTGTCAGATCCCCTGGAACTGGAGTTACAGACAGTTGTGAGGTGTCATGTAGGTGCTGGGAACTGAACCCCAGTCCTCTGGAAGAGCAACCAGTAAGTGCTTTTAACCACTGAACCATCTCTCCAGCCAGTCCTCAGTACTCAGCTTTTGAAGTGCTCAGCAACCAAACTGAGGTCCTTGTGTTTGCACAGAAAGCCATCTCCAAGCCCTCCACTTGGCAAGCTGCACATGTTTTTGTACTATCGGATCATACACTTTCTATGTGTTCATCATAAGTTTTTATGCTGATGTTGTCACCAGCACACTTTGATTACTGGTACTATGTGACGAAGACCTTGAAGGGAAGGCATATTTATTCATTAAAATTAAACATAAGATTATATCTATACAAAGACATCTTTGTTGGAGTATCTACACATACACACCTTCAATCCACACAAGTATAAAGATAACACATCCAGACAAGCGCTCTGTAACAGGCTTCTCTTTCCTTGAATGCTACTTATATTACAACGTGAAGCCAAAGCCCCTGTGTTCCCCTTTTATTTCATTTCAGATCTTGCCAATGTCCATCCTTGAGGAATTTAGATGAGCCTACATTAAAAGTAGTAACTCAGGAGTTGCTACAATACATCTTTATTACAAAAAAAACCCAAAACAGACAAAAAAAAAACTAATTATGACCAACACAATGAAGACGCTTTCTACAGATAAGTTTTTAATTTCTTGTAAAGATGTTTAAATTGTGTGTTGCATGTATGTATGTTATGTATGTATGTATGTATGTACCTGTATGTGTACATGCCATGGTGGACAGGGGAGAGCAATCCCTGGGAGCTAGGAACTGATTGCTGGGAACTGAACTCAGTGCTCTTAACTTCAGCTATCTCTCTAACCTGTTTTTAATTTCTATAGCCAAAGTTAAGTGGGAAACTTGCTTACATTTAACATCATGAAGCCTATTATGGACTTTTTTTTTTCACTGTTCAAGGTTTATTTGGTGTTCTCTTTGGCATGACACTTGGGTAGTTGGTTACATCATCCATGTGCAGATCTTACTTTTTATATACGATTGCAATGTACACTGACACATATAATACACAAATAGACAGTTATGCACAAGGTATGCATAAACAGACTTGCACACTGGAGCCAGGTTATGACTGGCTGGGAACACGCTGACCTGGACATGTTTGGTGAGGGTGCACAGCAGTGATGCAGCAGGCCCCCAGGATTACTGAAGCCTGCACACAATTGGCAGGCTGTCTTGGAGACAGTGGGACTGTCACACTAATCAGGTTACCACTACACAAGAACCACTTAGCACTAGGGTGGAGCTGTGGGAACTGAGGGTTTCCTCAGTCCACCTCAACACAACTGCACTAACCACAGCTCAGATGAAGAGGAGACGGAGTGTGGTCTCCACAGAAACCCTGTGGCAGCCTGGAGAGTGAAGTGTTAGGACGTGGGGAGACTTTAGAACTGCAATTCTTTCTGGATACCCCAGAGAGTATCAGCACTCATCTTCACGCGGACCTCCTCCTCTTCAGGAGTCAGGGTCACCTTCACAACATCCGAGATTCCATTTTGTCCCAGGACACAAGGGAAACTGAGGAAGACATCTTCCTGGATTCTATAGAGGTCCTTAATCATGGTGGAGATGGGATGCATCCGCCTAAGATTCTTCATGATGCTCTCAGCCAAGTCTGCCACTGAGAGGCCAATGGCCCAAGACATGTAACCCTTCAGTTTGATGGCCTTGTAGGCACTGTCCACGACTTGCTTGTGTACCTCCCTCCACTGCTCCTTGTCCGCATCAGTGCCCAGTGCTGGGTTCAGTCTTCAGGGAGACGCCGGCAACATTGAAGCCACTCCACACAGGCACACTGGAGTCTCCGTGCTTCCCGAGGACCCATGCGTGGCAGCTTAGCGGGTGAATGCCCAGACTTTCTCCCATCAGGTAACGGAACCAAGTGGAATCCAGATTGCAACCATTTCTAATAACTCAGTTTTGGGGGAAAACATTTATTTTCCAAGCTACGTAGGTCAAGATATCCACTGGGTTGGACACAATGAGCAGCTTGCAGTTGGGACTGTACTTCACAATGTTGGGAATGATGAACTTGATGATGTTCGCATTTCGATGGACCAAATTGAGTCGTCTCTTTCCCTCTTGGTGACGTGTTCCCGCTTTGATGATGACCAGCTTAGAGTTTGCAGTCACACTGTAGTCTTTGCCAGAGACAATTTTTGATGTTCTCAGGTAGAGGCTGCCATGCTGGAGGTGCATCATCTCCCCCTTCAGCTTGTCTTCCATGACATCAGTAAGGGCAAGCTCATCTGCCGAGTCCTTCATTAACATACTGGTGGCACAAGCCATGCCAACACCACCAACCCCAACAATTGATATCTTGTTCTGGGGGTAGGGGGAGGAGCTGATCTTCCTTAAGAAGGTTCACAATCAGCTGGTCCTTGAGGGATGCCATCTTGGACTTTGAACCTTTTGGGACCACTAGTGTATGACGGTGGGTATTGAGTGCGTGACACAATGGCCTGTACTTCGCAACAGTGGCTCCAGCACCGTTCTAGATCTTAAAATACTGTTCTATGAAGACGTGCTTCTTATAACTCTGAAGTACGTCACATTCGTTACAGGCACATGGACTATAGATTCGGGGTAATTCCCAGGCACCTGTGTGGCAGCATGCCATGGTTGGGCTGTCAGGTCTTCTGTAATGACATACAACCTGCAAGAGCACAAGTAGTGTAGTGGCCACCTTTAAGAATGCCGGCCGATTGGGGAGCCCCAACAACGAGAGACTAGAAAACAGGATGAAACTTACTGACATTGTAAATCGTGAAGACCTGAAGTGATGAGGAAAAGAGAAAGAACCTGATGCACTGGCTTCTAAGAAGGTCAGTGCTCAGGCTTCTGTTTGACTAGCTCAGCTCTCCTCAGCTCGGATAATAGCATTCCTTCCCTTCGAGCCCTATGCACACATACTTTTATTACTTGCCGCTGGTACTTTGGACCACATTTCACTTACTTTATCTTCTGGTAAAGGCCATTTAAAATGCTAAGGAAACAGAGATGATAGGTTATAAATAACTACGTATGAGGCATTTTAAAAACTTCTGTACTCAAAAGTCCTGTCGAGTCTCTCCATGGGATCCCATACTACTACTTATATCACAAAATTAACCCAAAGAATTGTTAAGTCTAAGGAGACTGAATCACTTCAAAGTGGCTTTTAATCTACAGACAAGGCAACACAATATAAATGCTTCAGATTTTTAAAGCTAAGAAATTTTGTAGCACTATCACACTGCCAAAGGCTAGTTGTTTAAAAGTACATCAAAATCATATAATACAGATTTTAAATATGACAAATAAACCATAAGAAATTACAAATATTTATATATTTGTGAAAGATAAGTATTTCAGTCCTCACAGGAAATTGTCCTGAGCAAGAGACAATGTTCATGGTCAAAGACAAAAATGAACAGCACAAGCATGAGGCTCTTATAAGAGCTTCCTACATTAGAGCAGCAATATAGAAATAGAATAATTTCACACTGTATAATACAAAATAGCCTAAGCACAATGTAAGTGAACAATTTATGAATTATGTGTTTTGTGGCAACTGCTGATTTCTGTGCACTTGTTTTGTATGTACAAACACACCATCAAGACTTGAGAGTTCTTTATTTATAATATTCCAAATCTTGACCTTTTAACGCAAGAAATTATACTATCTACAAAAGAATGCAGAAAGAATATTTTGAATAAGAATGAATAAAATCTACAAAGCCAACACAGAAAGTTGCAATCTTCATTTTAAAAAATGGACACGTGTCCAGATTAGCAGCAAACAAGACAAACCTTTTTTGGTCAAACCCAAAAAAGAAACACAGCATGCTCACAATGAAGTTATATACAGAACCAGAGGTGGCCATGTGCTCCTGTTAAGATGAAGTTATTTAAGAGTTCAGAGAGTTTACTATGTTCAGGCCAACATTTGACCTTTACTAAGAACACATTTTCATGTGAACAGGAAGCTCAGAGCACCGTTACATACACTCCCTCCTGACCACAGGCCTCCCTTACGCCTTGTTCAAGCAATACTCTAGAGGCATCTTACATGCTGCTGCCACATGCTGAGTTTCCAGTGTGACAATCCAGCAACGATGTACTGTGCTTTCTTTTCTCCCCTTCTGCCTTCAGGGGGAGAACTGGGAGGACATGTCAGTGTATGTAACAATGCTTTCATGGTCAGTATACACTGCAACAAGCTATCACACAAAAGCAATGCTACGAGTTTTACTTACAGATGTTTCTTCTTTCACAATTCTGATTTTTAAAATAAACATTTCATAAATGTCAGTCATTAGCAATTTCCAGGGTGATACACTTAAAATAGACATTCTAATGGGACACCAATATATGGGGATAAACAAGAGTTTCAAATGAGTAAAATACATCAATATAAGATGTTCACTCACTTATAACAAAAGTAACTCTGCAGTAATAGAAATATTCTGAGGGCTTCTGTCGTGGTATAAAACAGCAGACTTTATGTCAGGTCCCTCCTTTCATTTGAGTAGGCATTCTTTACCATCTGTCTGGTAATTTAAAAACAGTATCTGACCAAAAACAAAATTTTTCTCTGACTGGAGGCTAGTGTTATAAAATGACTCAACTCTGCCTGGCTGTCCCGGTGGCAGAACCTCCTCAGAATGAAACTCACTGACAGAAATTCTAACACTGGAAACATTAAGAACCACATTCTCAGTGTACTACACAGACTTGCTTGAAAATAACTTTGTGTAATAGAGTACCAAGTGCAATGGATACAAATGATGAAGACTTTTTAAAAGTACATTTTAATATAGATTCATATATAACCAAATTCAATTTCAGTTACATGTTTCTACATTTCTCAAAGTATATACACATGGGGGGGGGGAGGGTTTATCCTGTATAGCTTAAAGAAAATGCAGGAGCATGTCTGAAACAGCAGTTACTATGTGCATCCACCTTACGTGGCCCTCCAGACTGTCATACATCTCACTTCCTAACAGAGAAATCCTCTGCATGAGTATCTGCCTAGGGTCTAAGTTCTAGAATGAATGGTTAGTCGTATTAGAGATAACTCTTGGCTCTGGTGATCTGGGTGGCACACACAACCTTTGCTGCCCTTTTAGAAAGGTAGGGTAACATTAAACTACTGTGGCAATTAAAAAAAAAAATCAACTGTGTGCAGCATGCTACTAGACAAAAAGCAGAAACTAGGAACTGACTCAGAGACAGTCCTTAGAAATAGTAAAGATTAAAAGAGAGGAGGACTGCAGGGTTTGACAGACAGATGCAAGCAGAGACAAAATGTAGAAGCAGAAGGCTGACCGAGAGCGGCCAACCACTTCAACCTCTGGCCACACTGCATGATGGGACATTCAGAAGAGGGAATTTTAAAAAGCAGACAAAGCCACCTTCTTCTATATCCTTTGTGTCCCATTGGTGGCTCAACAGTTAAGAACACTGGCTGTTCTTTCACTGGACCTGAGTTCAATTCCAAGCACCCACAATGGAAGTTAATAACCATCTCCAACTCCAATTCTAGGGGATCCGATGCACTCTTCTGGCCTCCACAGGTACTGACTGCACATACATATGTACAGGCAAAAGACACCCATAAACATTAAAAAGTAAGACTAAGACAAAGCGGCTTTCTTTCAGCCATTAAAAAGAAGCAGAATGGAACCATGTTAAAATGACCAAAGAATATAAAAGTTCCATAAATATTTAAGTGCCTTTTTGAAAAACTCTCATTTCTCTAATTCTCAATTCATATGCTACTTTTTATATCCCCAAGATACTTTCAGGTTTTTTTTTTCTTCCTTTTTTTTTTTTCTTTTTCTTTTTGTTTTTTCGAGACAAGGTTTCTCTGTGTAGCCTTGGCTGTCCTGTACTCACTTTGTAGACCAGGCTGGCCTCGAACTCACTGAGATCCACCTGCCTCTGCCTCCCTGAGTGCTAGGATTAAAAGTGTGCATCACCATGCCCAGATTATTTTTATTTCTTAAGACAATGCACTATCATTGTTTTCCAAACTCTAGTTCAATGGGTGTTTGAGAACATTCCCTGAACAAATAAACACATATGATTCTCCTAGAGTGGTACTTTACTGATAATGTCTAGAGTGGATTATAAAGGAGAAATCAGAGCAGGTAAATTAGAAGGGTAAGAACAGAGAAAGGAAGAAGCAATGGTGACCACCATCAATGGGACACAGAGAACAGGAAAGAAGGTGGACATAGCTGTAAGAGATAGTTCCAAGGCATTCTTGGTGGAATAAAGAAAATAAAAATAAGATTTTTCAAAAGCCTTGAGAATAAAATTTAAACATCTTGGTAATTAGGGTAAGGAAACTGACTGTAAGAATCCATCATGTGGTATTATTTGTAAAAACAGGAAAACTAGAACCTAGTTACAGTAGTGTGAAAGAGCAGAGAGCGCACACTAACAAATGAGAACATGCTGTAAGCACTTACATGGACTGGACCCTAGTCCTGTTTGCTGTGTGCATATGTGTGCAAACAGATGCCAGAAGAGCAAGGCTGTCCTTCGGGGCGACTGCTTAAGCTTGACTTTCTTTTCTTCTTTATAACTAATTTTCCTACTTGTATATAATAAATGTTCTTTTATAATAAAAATAAAAATAAATATCCTTATTTTTAATAGAAAGAGACCCTTTGTTGTAAACATAAAGTTATGAGGCAAATCTGAGATTAAATGGCTAAAACAAGGGAAAATGGAACCCCAGTTTGGAAGAACAGGGACTTCCAATATGATTTTGGGGTGGTTGCAAATGTTTCTATTCTAGAGGAAATACAAAGTAAGTACACAATGACAATCAAGTTATCTGGAGTAAATAATGTAATAATTCCCAAATAAAATTATTTGTATAATGTACTTGACGTAATTGGTGTTAAAATTTAAGGTAAGAATGTTCCATTCCAAATGTTCACTTGTCCTTAGAGAAGCAGAGATAAGCATGGTAAATAAAGGAAATAGACAAACAAAACAGATTACTATAAAGAAAACAACACACACACACACACACACAGTTTTGTTTTCTTTGTTCATTTTAACTCCTATCAGTAGGAAAAAAAAAGATGGAAAGCATATATTTTATATGAAATGGCCACCTAACATTTAGCAAATGCCCATCGTGGTCCAGGCATTGAGTTGTCCGTGTTTTCCCTTGTCTTGTGTATGCAGTAGAATCAGACGTGGTGCTTTTTACAAACACAGATACTTACCTAGCTTCAGGCTGAGGCCTGATGATTCAGTCTGGCGTTGCAATCCTGGGTGCGTAGTCCCCAATCCACAGTCAAACACGTCACCTAATTTTCCCAGCTGAGCCATGTGCCATACTTGTACAGACAGGCTTCCTTCAGCAGCTTGTCTAGGGTCATGTGGCTTAGTAGAAAGATCAAACTTTGAAGTTAGGTTCATTTCCTGCTAAAGCTTGTCACGTCTCAGTGTAAGTTCACAGTTTTTCTGTTACAAATACTATAAAAATCATTCCTTCTTGCCACCCTCCTAACCAAAGATTTCACTCTGAGTGTGTGTGTGTGTGTGTGTGTGTGTGTGTGTGTAACATATCCCAGGAGCTCAGAGTGAAATCTTTGGTTAGGAGGGTGGCAAGAAGGAATGATTTTTATAGTATTTGTAACAGAAAAACTGTGAACTTACACTGAGACGTGACAAGCTTTAGCAGGAAATGAACCTAACTTCAAAGTTTGATCTTTCTACTAAGCCACATGACCCTAGACAAGCTGCTGAAGGAAGCCTGTCTGTACAAGTATGGCACATGGCTCAGCTGGGAAAATTAGGTGACGTGTTTGACTGTGGATTGGGGACTACGCACCCAGGATTGCAACGCCAGACTGAATCATCAGGCCTCAGCCTGAAGCTAGGTAAGTATCTGTGTTTGTAAAAAGCACCACGTCTGATTCTACTGCATACACAAGACAAGGGAAAACACGGACAACTCAATGCCTGGACCACGATGGGCATTTGCTAAATGTTAGGTGGCCATTTCATATAAAATATATGCTTTCCATCTTTTTTTTTCCTACTGATAGGAGTTAAAATGAACAAAGAAAACAAAACTGCCATTTATTTCACAATGTTAAGTCACCAAGTTACTTAGGTGGCTCGCCCTAGTGATGAGTACTTAACTCTCCTTTAGATGTTGTTGAGCTTATGTCTCACAATGGGCAGACAGGCTCTGCTCCATATGGCATGACCTCAATAGAAAGCCAAATGCTAATCTACAAAGATATCTGCAAATGTGAGAAAGCAGAGCAGGTCTCAGAAAATATTCTTGCAAATGTCAAAGGTCTATTGTACAATCATATTTTTTAACATAAGGGAAAGGTCTTGGCATAGTTATAAACGGCTCCCAGCAGTTAAGAAAAGTGCCACAAAAGGTCAGGGTGCATGATATTTAATGCCCTGAATATTTCAATTGTTTGTATGATGCCTGCCTGTCTTTTTTGCCCTCTTTCACATGCGGCTGAAAAGGGTAGCTAAAATTCCATCCTGACTCATTAACTAAAATAAGTGAAGTGTGCGCTGCACAGGGTTGTGCCCTGCACAGGGTTGTGCCCTGCACAGGGTTGTGCCCTGCACAGGGTTGTGCCCTGCACAGGGTTGTGCCCTGCACAGGGTTGTGCCCTAAGCTGGCTTTACTTCCCTACACAAAGCCACTACAGCAACAGACTGTCAGCAGGTAGTGGGAATCAAGCCTCAAGTTCAAGAAGTGAAAGGAGTTCCACAGTGTTGCTGAAGCTGAGCTGCCTATAAATGCACTGCTGTTGCTTGCAGTTCTCTCATAGCAAAGGAGGCAACAGTAGCTAACAGAGCCAGCCACGCCCATCAGATACCAAATATGCATGAAATGTAGCACTACGTCCACAAACTGAACAAACTGAGCTGCTTTACTCAAGTGTGCTGATCCAAGTTACCTGTTGGGAATTTATGTTTTCTTTAATGATTAACTGAGTGCCACCCAGATTCCTAGAAAGGCTATATCTTCCACTTCTTCCTATGTAGAATTTATTCATATGAGCTACGGATGGAGAAATATAGACTTGTTTTAAATATTTAAAATTTACTGATTTTTTTTAACCTAAAACTACATAATAATTTGGAGTCTTAATAGCTAGGCCATTTGCTTGGTGACTCAATCTATTCATAGACTAAAGTTAGGACTACCTGAGGTATTACATTTTTCAATAATCATGGCTCTGAACATGTTAAAGTACTGACTATTGTTACTCCTCAGGCAGTCTTCAGCTCCCACAAGCTGATGTTTGCAAGGTGACTGCTTGGTCCACACTAGCCCGTTCTTGTTCTTCTTCATCCATGAATTTTCTTTCCCCCTCTCCAGCTCATAGAATCTCCAGTATTCACGAGACACTCAGCCTCTTACAGGAGCCACACATGAATGTTTCAGTACCACAGGCCCTCTTCAAATGAGCACTCTTGTTACTCTTTAGCACAGTGTTTGCATACTATGTGCCATACACTTAGCACTTAACATACATGTTAAAGTAGACAGACATTTTTCAGTGTGTATCATTCTAAGACTATAAACTTCTTGAAGATAGTCACATCTCAAATTGGACCATACCCTGGAACAAAGGTTTTATCTCTTTCCCTGGGCAATCTAGCCTATTTCAAGTTGTTTCAGTATGACTTATACTTTCAACTGTACTCACCTGTGCCTCATACTGGTGAAAATAATTATTACAATAGCATCATCTATAACAAAACTCTATAATGGTTGGACCAAATCACCTGAGACTATGATGAATATTATGTTTGGAAGCAGTGGTTTCAAGGTTTAAGATTACATTATACATTTTATTATAACTGATAATTAAGAAAAAAGAAGAAGAGCCGAGTGGTAGTGGCACACACCTTTAATCCTAGCACTCAGGGAGGCAGAGACTCTGCCTCTGTGGATCTCTGTAAGTTCAAGGCTAGCATGGTCTAAAGAGAGAATTCCAGGACATCCAAGGATACACAGAGAAACCCTGCTTTGAAAAACAAAACAAACAAAAAAGATGAAAGAAAGGCCTCTTTCCTCTACGCTGGTAACTGCTTTTGAGTTTGGATTGTAGTAGTAGTAGTAGCAGCAGCAGCAGCAGCAAGAGCAGCAATAGAAAGTTGCTGTAATTAGGAGTCCTATGAATCACCCATCACAAACACCTATAACATATGTTTTGAAAAGCATGCTAGGACACTAATTTGTATTACTTTCTGGCACTTTTTTAAAGGTTCAATGCAACTAATACTGATTATTTTCATTGGCAGGGCAATTGCACATCCCTGAGAAAGAATATAGCAAGACTCTGAAGCAACCACACAGATGCTAAAAATTGAGGCACTCAAAACAAACTCTGCCATTACTATTACAGAAACAACCTACTTGTAAAACATTACATAATTACGGTTACATTTTCCAAGTATTCTCAGTCCCGATAAAACAGACTCTAAAGAGAGACATGGCTCCTTTCCCCTCTCGCTCGGGCTTTGTCCTTAACTTCTGATACTCTGAACTCCTGTTCACCTGCTTGTGCTTCCTAAGCAATAGACAGCAGCAACGTTAAGCTCAGCTGCAGGTGAGAAGCATGAAGAAGGAACTTTGCGAGGATTTGTTTTAATGTGCTGCCTCTGGAGTTTATTGGAACACTAATCGTGATGGTCATTTGTTATAATAGCAAACAGCAAGCTTCCTTTTCACTGTGTACTTAAAAGCAGATCTTCAGAGCCTAACAATGAGAAAGCTGTGCTGGCTTCTCCTTGAGTCTTACATTCTTTTCTAAAGGAGTGCTCTGGACTCTGGCTCTGGACTCTGGCTCTAAGATCCTCTTCACTGCTGACCCTGATGCAGATCTTACCGTTGTCACTAGAACCTCCTTCTCCTGCCAAGAGACCAAATCTGTTCTCAACTGTAAGCTGTGCCTCAGCAGTCTATGCCTGCTCCTCGCGTCACCTCACTCAGCATCATACACCCACCTGTGTGACCATTTTCCTTCCACTCTCTGGCCATCTAGCCTTTTCCCTTTCTTTCATTTAAAGTCTCTCTTAAAACCACTCAGGTCCAGCCGGGCGTGGTAGCGCCCACCTTTAATCGCAGCGCTTAGGAGTAAGAGAGAGGTAGGTACATCAATGTGAATTTGAGGCTAGCCTGGTCTACAAAGTGAGTCCAGGACAGCCAAGGCTACACAGAGAAACCCTGTCTCAAAAAACCAAAAGCAAACCAAACCAAAACAACAACAGCAACAAAACCCACACAGACTAACTCTAGTCATACAATACATGAAGGAGCACAGAGCATATGCTGCTCGGTCTACACTATTCCAATAACTGTTGGACCTTGCTGTCTGCCCTCATGGTACATGAAAACTGCTCTGGAGGCTTGTGAGGAGGAAGTGAGCTTGGACATTAAAAACATTTAGCACAATGCCTGAGACCTGTAAATACTCAATGTTAGTGGCTATTACTAGTTTAATAATTATCAACATGTTTTTTCTTTTTCAGTATAATATAGGTTTCTAGTCCACAATTCTAAAGGAAATAAACAGAATTATCATCTGGTTTTCTAACCAAGGCAAATGAGATCATCTTAATTTCTCCTCATTTAATGATAATATATAGGGTGTAGGGAACCAGTCACCAGTTCTGGCAGGAAAATCTTCTACTTGTGGTCACTGGCTGGTGCACTGAGTGACAGCTAAGCAATATACACTTATTGAGTGTGCAACAAAATTAACAATCAGGTTGCTAGTAAATATTTTTTAGATTTCAGAACAGAGAACATTAAATATATACCCTCATCAACTATAAAATAATCTCTCCATTGTCTTGGTGGTATTTAGGATGAGCTTTATAAGTAAAAGGTATGTCCCAAAGTCACCCTCTATTATTTGAGAAATATAGTAATGAAACAGTTTCCTGACGTCACATATTCCTTTAAAGAATTACTAAATACATAACAGAAACCATATTGTTAACTGAAAAGAGAGTCTAAGTTAGATGGACTATTACTTAAGAAAGAGGTACTACAAAAAAGAAATGAGAGAGAAGAACAAGAACACAAGACACACTGCTTTCCGCAGACGCAAAGAACTCCACCCTCCCTCTGTGTGCTTCTATATGTTACAGGTACGGGCACGCAGCATCCACTGGCAAAGCAAAGTCAAGCCAAAAGTCCACATCATATTAGTTATAATCATAGAATTTCAAAAACAAGACAAATTGACCATGGACAGTTTTGGTTTTACCATTCCAATGTGATTTTGGACTGGTACCAAACACTTCTTCAAAATCACGGTACTTAACATGTAAAAAAGCTTCATTTTAGTAGACAATACCTAAAGCACATTAAGACTCTAAAAGAACAGTGATGCCATTTAGAGAAAGAAGCAGACACTTCTGACATAAGATTTCAAGGTATTTCATGTTAGGCACAGGTAATTTTATGGCATGTAGCATTTAGAAAAGGAATGTTGACTAATTGTCATAGGTCAGCATTGCATTACTATGGCTCACCAGATGTCGAGTCCTACATATTTAGCTCACAATCTGGGCCACATTTATTTTAAAGCACACAGTTTAAGATAAACTACCTACCTTTTCTTAGACGGTCCACCACAAAAGTAAAGCCAGTAGTTCTTGGATGTAAGACATATTCGTATTTTTGAAGTCCATTCTTCTCAGCAAAATCATTACTCAGAGCCTTGTTATTTTCTGAACAAAATAATAGACTGTTAGAAGCCATAAAGAAGATAGTGAGGTCAGGAAAAATATGAAGAATTACTTGTATAAATGTAGTACTTATGACCAGGTAGAGGCAGGCAGATTTCAGTTCAAGACTAGCTTCGTCTACATAGTGAATTACAGCCTAGCCAGGACTAAAACAGGACTACCTTGCCTGTGCCCAAAAGCCACTTACATATTCTGTTGTTACAGACAGTACACGAAGATTATGCAGACATTCTGAATATGCATACGAGTGCCTTGCTTGTGCGTATGGGTGTCAGTGTGTGCAGTGGCCAAGAGAGCCAGAAGAGGGCATCAGGTCCTCTGGAACTGGAGTTAGAGATGGTTGTGAGCAGCCATCTAGGGTCTAGGAACCAAACCCGGTCCTCTACAAGAGTATCAAATGCACTGTACGACTGAGCCATTGCTCCAGCCCCGCAATGCAATCACTTGAAATAATCCCTTACAAAGATCTCAATCTACTGGCACTGGTAGATAGACAGGTTAGATAGACAGACTATCTACATATAATGTTATGAATGGAGTCTTAATAAGTTTCCTTAAATTTATACCTCAAACTTTAAAATTATTTAGAAGACTTCAAAAAAGCCAACATATAGATAAATGGGATATAGAAACAAAATACTAATAAGCTAAGATTTTCATTAAAGTCATCTTTATGTGAGGTGAGGATGTTCTGTATGATAAAGCACTAGGCTACCATATGCAAGACCTTAGGGTCAATCCCAGCACCACCAATAATAATGAAATCCTGAAATAATAAAAGTTTAAATGTAATATAAAATGCTAATAAAACTAAACATTAATAAAAATACAAGGATCTAGACATCCAGAAGAAATAACCAGCAGTAAATGTATCAGATCAACATTTTCTTTAACCCAATAATTTAGCAGAGTGAAATATCTGCCTTGCTCCAGCACAGAGTGGCTAATATTACTAACCAAAACCACTGCACAACAAAATAGGCACATGATTAGCACATCATGTACAAAGATCTGAACATGGTTTGGCTGAATACAGTTACAGAGACAAGTATATGTTCCAATTGCTGGCAGTAACTTCTTTTTCCATTCCATGAGGTCACTTTACAAATTCCAAAAAGAACCAAACTCGTTATTCAGCAAATACAATTGGAAAATAGTGTTCAAAAATTTGGCCTTGACTAGGAGAGATCATGATCTACTTTCTGATGACAGCAGATGTTAAGGCTGTAATTCTCAGCTCTATTTGGAAATTTACAGACTAGTATAAAAAACTATCTATATAATATACACAACTCTTCTAGGAGTAAATTTAAGATCAGTGAGTTCTCCAGCAACCACAGATGCATCCCACAGCACAATACCCAGCAGATACTCTTACAAAAGGCGTGTGTCATTTCTAACGGAAGCACTGAGTCAAATACCCACAGCTCCCCCAGCAATTAAAGGAAAGGCCTTGGAAATGGAAGTCAGTAAGCTTGTGAGTGTCCTGAGCACAGGGCTTTCACACACTAGTGACAGTACTTCTGTGAGAGCCAGCTACAGACCTTAAAGGGGATTAGCAGTACCAGAGAAACTAGAGATGAACAGTAACTAACGTCTCATCACACTGTTTTTCCAGTTGTCAGCGATTCTGGGAATCTCAAGTATAACTGAATTCTGTTACAGATGTGAATAAAATATACACAATTCTAATATGTACAGTTACAACTTGGGATGTTAGAAATCAGCAGACAAACAAATTAGTGTGGTGATGCTCCCTCCCCTGACTTGCTCTACCAACTCCTAGGCCATCATTATTAGTAACTGCATTAGCATCCCATTTTCCAACCACAGCCTCTTGTCAGCTCACTCCCTGCAACTTTCCTGCTCCTTCCACCCACACCCACAGGACCGCTGGCCACTCTGATCTACTCAAGCCAAGCAGGCATATTCCAACCTCAGCCTGTAGAGCTGCTGTTCAATCACCAAGACGGTGTCTCACTGCAGATGCAGTCTTCTACCTTGTACACTGGTCCCTACTTAAGCAGAAACTTAACAGAGAAGCTTGCCCTGAGCACCTCACAGCCTAGTAGCACCCGCCTCCCTTCTTTCACTCTCGATCTTCCCAGCCTGCTTTATTTTTCTACACCAACTCTTATGACAGGTACACAGATTCTTATTGTCTTATTATCTCTTTCCTCTTCGTGGAAGGGAATTAATTTTGTATATAAGGTCTCAGACACTAGGATATGTATGAAGTCACTTTATGTGCAAGAGTGTCAAATTATACATAGTGTCATTGTTAAACCTGGAGATAGCATTCCTTTCCAGATCAGGAAAATGGAGCTAAAAATAACCACTGTGTTTGCTAACTCTGTGTCAACCTGACAAGGTTGTATGCGGCAGGCTTTAACTATCAACTTGTCACAACCTAGAAGCACCTGGAAGGAGTCTCAGAGGAATTTTCTGGATCGTGTCTAGGGACTGTCACCTGCTAGAGAGGAGTTCCTGAACAATATAAGAGAGAAAGAAGGAAGCCAGCTGAGAGCAAGCAAGCAAGGCGGGCAACCTTCCCCTCTCTCTGCTCTCACTGGGGATGTGACCAGCTGTCTCAAGTTCCTACTTTGACTTGCACACAATGAGGGGCTGTGACTGAAATTTTAAGCTGTTGTAAACCCTGTTTTGCCCTAACTTACCTTCCAGTTAGGGTATTTATCATAACAACAGAAATGGAAGTAGGACAGTACATTTAGTGTAGAGGTTTTGGAGAAGGAGCCTTTTAGGTAGGATTACTATTCCAATCAGTAGTACCCCACAATGTGATGGGTTTCATGCAAATCAACTGTCTTAGAGACAAGAGCACCCTTACCTGCCCTATAAGGCAGCCTACTTCTGCTGGAGCCCACCTTTAGTTTTCAACTGTGACTCTGCCCAGAACCCTACCACTGACACACCTAATCTGTCAGGTCTGCCATGGCAAGAACCACTCCCTTAGAGCAAACCCTGATCTCTCTCTTCAAATATCTTAATAAAGATATAGATAGATAGATATACAGAGAGAGATATAGATATATATTTATCAACAGTATAAAATCACACAATCTTCTCAAAGGACAACTAATGTGAAAGATTACAATGTTAAACAACATGAAATGGACAAGGAAATATATGGTCTATTTGCTAGTTTTAAGGTTATATAAGAGCTGGTCATAAATACATATACTCCTAAGAATGTGTGCATGTACGTGTGTATCTATGACCAAATGATGAACAAAGCAGATCAAAAATTCAAATTGTACTCATTCATGGGTTGTGGGATTACAGCAACCTGTGTATACTTCATGCTTTTAAATTTCTCAATATACACTGTTTCCCTTAACAAAAAGTTCTAGCCAATTACAGTATACGAAGACAAAATGTATATAAAGTCACAGTGAAATACACTAATCTAATATGCAAGAAAACTAGATTCAGAATTGAAAGTAGAATATTAAAATGTTGTGTTAGGGTTTAAAATTTCAAATTTAAAGTTAACTCTAATAATTAAAACTATGTTTAAATTAAATGATGCCTTTTCTAAATTAGAGAAATTTTTGTTAGCCTACAATGTGAAGTTAAGTCATGCTTCTTCATTCATTGCAAGTCTTGGAAGATAAGTTTATATTTCTCTTTCCCATACAACTTGTGCATTTGGCTTCCACTCTATCCCCAGTTAGGTCTGTGTTCCCCCATACAGCATACCCCACCCTTGTCACATTCTGCTGGGCCATTCTTGAAGTTATGGCTTATGACGCTGTCCCTTTGACCTCTTTCTCCAGAGCTGCTTAGGCCAAGCCGTAACTCCTCTCCCAGCCCTCCCAATACTCAACCAGGAAAGTTCTCCATTTATCCATCTATAAAAATCAACTGTGGTTTAAATAAAAGTGAAAAACTACTTTAGTGCATGACAAACTATATAGTATTTTATTAATCTTGTTTTTATCTGCTGAGGTAGAAAGGTTCTAAATATGTTCTTCTGTGTCTCATCTTCAACTCAAGCATGGCTGATTTTTCAAAGCCTTTTTTGGCCAGAAGTAGGGAGGTGATTTGAATATCGGTAGAAAGATCACAAGATTTGAAATTGGTTGCTTTTGGATTATTATATGGAAGAAGTTAAAGGATAAAGGGTTTACAGAACAAAGAATACTTTGGAAGAGAATATATAGATGGACTCTAACATGATTTTGAAATTCAGTTTGTGTAAAGATGAAGACTGATATTTGAAGCTCTAGGACTACGGACATGAAAAATAAAGGCCTCTTGTGGTTGCCTATAATAAATTCAGTATGGTGGAACAGGAGTCATGGGTCCCCGGGCAGTGGCTGTTTTATTGGCTGGCTTCTGGAACTGTTTTGAGATAGCTGTCCTCAGCAGCCCAGGCCCGTATCGGGTTTACATGCAGCTTAAGCCAGCACACCCAGCTTCTGGGTTAAGAGGAGGAGTGGGGAAGTAAATGCAATAAAAGTAAACTGTATGAATGTATGGAATTCTCAAAGAACTAATAAAAATTATATTTGAATCAACATCAAATATATTTTATATATTAAAATAATTTGCATAACACATACTTGACACTGAAAGTGTAAGTTTTATTGAAGCTTCACAGCTTCTGTTCTGAGAGCATATTCTAACTCCATAGAATTGACTTATATAGACTTTGAGTAAAGTTAATTTGAGTGTGTGATGTTTTTACTTATTTGCAAGGGTTTTTATAATAAGATTTATAAAATTGTATTTTAAATTTTCTCTTCTTTTTGGCATTCTCCTTACCCCATAGTACTGGAAACTGGACCCAGAGCCTTACAACAGTCTACCACTGAGCTTTATTCCTAGCCATCTTTTTATTCTTTATTTTGAGACACTGACTCACTACTTAGGCTGGTCTTAAACTTGTGATCTGCTTGCATCATTCTCCTGAGTAACTGGAACTTTAGGATTGTATCATCTGGTCAGGCTTGAGTACCATTAATTGAGTGACCTTGGGGCATATCTATTAATTTTGTTGATATTCACAAACTTCATATGAGATTTGGCTGGTGGTTTCTAAGTTTTTAAATTCTGTGACCTGAGCCCAGTCTGTCTCACCTGTGAGGTCAGTTCCTTCTGGAAAGATGAGAAGTTGTATTGGTTCATGGATGTCACAAAAATAATCAATCATGTCTTCAAAATGGCTCTTATCATCCTTCCACTTCCTGTGGACAAAGATAAAGGCGGCAGCTTGCATGGCCCAGCCTAGGAAAAATTGAACAAGCATTTGCATGAACTTCAGTAGCACTGCCCACAAACTACTAAACGTAATATCCAGGCCTTCGACTTTATTTTACTCTATTTATTATCATAGTAAGCATTCTATGAAATACCATAAATAATATATAAACCACAGTACTTTTTAAAGGAATCTGGTAATCCTGGGGTTTGCAAGTTTTTGTTTGCTTTTGTTGCTGTTGTTTTGAGAAAGTGTTTCTCTGTGTAGACTTGGTCGTCCTAGAACCAATTCTGTAGACCAGGCTGGCCTCTTAACTCAGAGATCTGCCTGCCAGAGTGCAGAGATTAAACAGTGTGCACCACCACCACCCAGCTAAACTCTTTAAAACTTCCTTTAAGCCATAGCTTGCCACTGTTATCTCAAGACACTACTGTTTACCAAGTAGTAAGGAAAAAAGGTTCTCAGATCACAGGAGAATTCTATATTTCCTTTTTTGTACTCTCACACTAAATGCAAATGCTATTTTGAATAGTAGTCACTTAAGATTTTACTTAAATGAAAAGGGAAATTCTAGAATGTCTGCTATGCACATT
This sequence comes from Acomys minous, assembly GCF_964271855.1. Lineage (NCBI taxonomy): Eukaryota > Metazoa > Chordata > Mammalia > Rodentia > Muridae > Acomys > Acomys minous. Next base: position 105,694,844 of record NC_140489.1, on the reverse strand, counting down.
CCTTGTAGTGTTTCTGTGGGCCTACTGCCTTTCTCAGAGGGAGACCCACCTTACTGCTGGAAAGGCAGCCTTGATAAGCCCATCTGGGTTTCAGATGCCCGCCCATCTTTCGCTATTTATAGCCTCTGCAGCTTCTGCTGGAGATGCCTAACTCAGGAGAGCCTATGTACAGTCTCCGGAAAAGCTCACAAAGGATGAAAAACATGGGCACAACACAGTAACTCTCTAGGCCAATGTCCATTCTGTCTTCAAACTTCCCCTAGGACTATAGGAAAGCAAACACCATGAAGCTACTTCTGTCAATGACAGGGAGCATTAGGTAGCAAGAGACAGTATGGCCGACAGTATGAAACATGGACTCCCTACTCCTTGGCAGACACTGTGCTGACCTCAGCTAGACTGGCTTGGAAACAGCACATCCTATTCCATTCCTTTGCTTTTCTCACCTTTCTGTATTTAGTGAGCCTGTTGAAGCAGGCAACTCCATCAACACTGAGTTCAATTATTAATCTCCACCAACCCAAACAGCTCTTAATTCTATCATTGGGTAAGCAGAAAGAATGCAGCTTAAATTTAATTTTAATTTTTAAAAAGTAAAATAGTAAGGCCAAAAATGTATGCTTACCACCACCCTTGTCACAGGATTTGTAGGAATCACTAATTGATCCAAAGACTGTTTACTTTTCTGTCACATTCCTAAACCTCACAGAGATGTTTCTAATATTTAGACTTGACCCCAAGTTTGCTGACCTCTTTGCTTGTGCCCTTCTGTTAGACCTCTTCTTTTGAAAATTGTTTTTGTCTTCACATTCCTGAAATGTATTTTTGGTTCTTAACTTTGGAAGCTGGTTTGGCTAAAAATAGAATTTGAGGTTCCAAATCACTATTTCCTTAGAATTTCAGAACATTTCCCACAGCCTTCTATCCCTCAGTGTGGCCAGTGCGGCTAGCAGCCAGGAAGAAGCCAAACCCAACCTCAGCCATGCAATAGCCTGCCCATACTTCAAGCTTTAATGATTTTTCTCTTTTGTCCCAATAAGTGAGTTTATCTCAGCAATCATATTTTTTGTTTTTAATATTTGCCAATAGTTCTTTTCCATACCAGCTATTTCATGCTCAAATAGTGTAAGAATAAAAATAATATTTAGTGAATGCTAACAATGTGCTGGGTATTATTATAAGCATTTCATTAATTAATTGGGTAAAAATTACTATTTCTAGCACATTGATGAGACATTTTGAGATGCAAGTAAAACAGGATTCAGACACAGGTGGTCTGGTTCCAAAGCTATATTTGTGTTTGTTTGTTTGTTTTCTTGTATTTAGTTTAGTTTGGTTTTGAAACAAGGTCTCACTATGTAGCCCAAACCCAAGCTGGCTTCAGACTCACTTTGCAGCCTAGGCTGGCTCACTCTCCCGTCATGCTATTTGTTCTTACATTGTTGGCTTGAAATTATAGCATCAAATATTTCAAATCTGTGTGAAGGTTCTGCAGCGATGTCTCAGTGCTAACAGAGCATACTGCTCTCTCAGAAGACCCAACTTTGGTTCTCAGAACCCATGTTCAGCAGTTCATGGCCACTCATAACTCCAGCTCCAAAGAGATTGGACACCTTTGGGTTCCACAGCATTTACGTGCACACACACACACACACACACACACACACACACACACACACACACCACTTAAAAATATTAATAAACCTTTATAAATCACTGTGATGTATATTCTAAACAGCTTCCCTCCAATAATACACATTTGAATTTCTCTTAGTACATTATGCATAACATTAATGCTCTGAGAATTATTATTCATATTACATGTCCAATTTTAAATCATTCGGCTCTTTGAAGCTCTACAGCTTCAAGTCCATCTATCCCGAGTCCCCCTTAGACTAGGCCTTAGCTTTGCCAACGACTCTCATTGAGGCCTCCAGGTGCAGTCTCCTTTGACGACCACCCCTCAAGAGGAGAAAAGACACCTACAGCATGACTAGCCAACCTACACCTACTTGGCCATGATCACCCTGGAAATTCAGGCTATACCCTCTGCAAACTGAAGCTGTCCCAGATTATCTGTCAGGTCCAGGCAGTGTTCCCCTTCTTCAAGGATCATTACAAGGGCTGGAAGGACTGCATCCACCATAACAACCTTTCCTCTAGCCCGTGCTTCCGTAAGGTGCTCAAGGACTGTGCACAGCCCCAGGCCAAGGGCAACTTCTGGGCAAAGGGACTGTGCCTTCACAACACTGCCCTGTGCCAGGGATGGCAGAACCCGGCACACAGCTGGCCTCATCAGCCACCCAGTGCCCACCACCATCCAGGGAAGATTTCAGCATCAAGTCTCTACTAGGGGACCTTGGGAAAGAATCAACATGGCCCCAGAATCCTGAGCTTGCTGGACAGAGCAGTCCAGCTCAGACATGCACCTGGTCTAAGGAGGAAGAAGGGGTATGCTCTGTACTCTCTAACTCCTCTGAGAAGATTCTGTGGCCCCTCTGTCCCTTTCCTGAGCCCACAAGAATAGAGGAGGAAACGTCCCAAGGAGAAGTCATTAGGCCTTCTCCCCTTCCTCAGAGCAAGGCATCTGGCCTCTCCACTTACTTCAGGGTACCCCAGATCCTATGGGAAGTCCAAGACAGGGAGCTACCCCATCTACACTCCGAATATAGTAATGCCCTTAGCCACACACCTCCCACTCTTGTCTCCAGTGTCCATCTTCAACCATTCCAGCCTACTAGCATATAGGCACTGAATCCCAAGAGTCCCAGGACCTCATTGTTGATCTAGATTCCCACTTTCAAGAGGCACCACCCAACAAGAGCATCTGTAATGTGCGGGTCAGCCACCACTGGGACCTGGCTGCTCCTGCTCTAGGCTGGCTCTTTTCCTGGTATAACCTGACAGAGGATGCTTCTCTTCCACCCATGGATAGCATTTTGATGAAGAACCAGAGCTAGGGGCATGACAACAGCAACAACTTTAACACAAGACACAGCCTTCCTGAAAGTCCACAGCTTTAATTGGGTTACTCCAGAAAGGGTTTTGCCTCTGCCAATCATGCCTTTGACTCTCCCACAAACAGACAGGTCTGGAGCAGAGGGGCTCAGCCTAGAGTACTGCTTCTTTCCTTGACCTCACCTTCTCAGGCCATCATGCCACCCATCTAGCCATCCCTCTGTCACCACGCCTTCCTAGCTCCAGGCTAGGGGAGGAAGAGCCAAAAGTAGGTCCAATGTGAATGAAGTCTTGCCCTCCCTCAACTGCAGGGTAGGAGGTAGCGCCTTTTGGGGAAAGAGTAAAGAAACAAACACTGGAGCCTACATGGTTTGGGTATGGTGGAAGTAGGAAAGATTAACAGTAAGGAAATTTACATTTTTTTAGAAAGCTGTGCAGTTTCTTTCTTTCTTTTTCTTTTTTTCTTTCTTTTTTTTTTTTTTCTTTAAGTTTTTCAAGACAGGGTTTTCTCTGTGTAGCCTTGGCTGTCCTGGACTCTGTAAAGCAGGCTGGCCTTGACTCACAGAGATCTGCCTGCCGCTGCCTCCAGAGTGCTGGGATTACAAGAGTGCACCACCGCCGCCAGCTCGTAGTTTCCTCCAATACTTGTTTATACCATGCTCACATTTGTAATGAATGTTCTAGGGTTGGCAAGACAGCTCAGAAGGTAAAGGTCCTCGACGCCAAGCCTGCTGTCCTCAGTTCATTCCCCAGAACTCACTGACTGCTCAAGTTGTGCTCTGGCATCGCCATGTGCACACTCATAGATATAAGCAAGGGAAAATGGCTGCATTGTCCAGTCTCTCTCTCCTCTCCTCTCAAGAGGTTAAGATCACCTGGAGCCTTTAACATCTTCCTTTCCACGTACATGGTGCCTGTGTTTTCACATCTTTTTCACATAAATATTTGTTTCTTTTCATTAAAAATAAAATAACATATTTTCCCTTTCCATTTCACTGTCACCAATTCATATTTTATCCATGTTGAAAGCCAATGATCAGAGTTTTCTTAACCTTACTGAAATTCTCAAAACATACACGTTCATACATTTATTTAAATTTTCTTGGACTAATTAGTGGCAGTGAAACTTAAAATGAAAAGTCAGTCTACAGGTCTTTTCATGTTCCCATGTACTGTCTTTGCCTGGATTTCTCAGGAAAGGGCCATCATCAGTCAGGCTTACAGAAAATGTGTGAGGTCAAGCCAGCCAAGACAGCCGTCTTCTTTATAAATCCCCAGTTACAGCATCAGCATACATTTCTCAGAGCAGACGTGAGAACCTCTGGCATCCTCTATGTCCTACCATGGTCCAGACTTTTACATTCCTTTTTTATGAAGATGTAGAATTTTCTAGAAGAAATTATTCATTTGAATGTGTTTTTGTACTATTTTTCAAGACAGGGTTTCTTTGGTAGCCTTGGCTGTCCTGGAACTCGATCTGAAGACCAGGCTGGCCTTGAACTTAGAGATCCTCCTGTCTCTGCCTTCCCAGTGCTGGGATTAAAGGTGCAGGCCACCTCTGCCAGACTCATTTGAACGGATCTTTCACTTAAAAAAAAAAGCCTCCACATGTACACAGGTAGACATTAATACATTTTTGTAATAAAAAGTATACTTATGTACCATCATTTTTCTCTTTCACTCATTTTAGTACAGAAGGCCTAAAAGGTAAAGACTCATAAAAACACCTGCACTACTTAGCTATTACTCTCAGAACTGAACCTTGGTGATAGCTTAGACAATAGCATGGCTGTCTGTGTATCTGCAAAAGCAATGTGGTATTGTCTATATCTTCTGTTAACACTATGAACAAAACACCAAAGACCAACATATTAGTCAACTATTCTGTTCAATAATATTTTCAGTCCTGAACCAAGGATAAGGGTGAAACCAAGAAATGGTTCCAAAAGGTCTCGAATTAAATGAGAATGAATAATATGAATATATGCAGACTGTATGTTAAAATTCTAGCACAAAGATACTGAGAAGCAGCTACTGTTCCCAGAATGCCAACCTCAGTCAAGATGCTAAGTGTCATCTAGGTAAAGTCAGAGGAGTGCCACTGTCCTGGAACTCACAGCAAATGGAGCAAAGCTCTCCACTCTTCTGAGAACATCAATGTCCAAAGTTTCTGACTTTTCAAAACACCCCGATTTAGGCAGGCCCTGACCTCAGAGCCTCTCTCTCCTACAGTGACTCTGTTGCAGATGCGGCAAGATTAAGTTCACAGACAGTATACTCAAAACAAAATGCAAAGCATGAAACACAAGGAAGTAAGTGATCTTCTAAAGCAAACCTATTTTATAAAACAACTTCCAAATCCAAAACCCACAAAATTGTGAAGGAAAACAAACCCAAAAATGCACGCATGGCACACCCTACTATATTCTCCTGGCATGGAGATTATCCTAGAAAATATCCTCTCTCCTGGCTGACTCTATACACTCTTGTTTAACACTGAGGAAATAATATTTGTTGGCAAGGTAAGGTCTCTCATTTGTGGTATAATTCAGTGGCTACATTCTAACATAGGCCAACAGGTTTTTCATCCTTTAGATTATCCGCTGATCAATTTTCTAGATGTTTTATCATCTACCTACACCTTTATCGAATTCTCAAGCTAAGTATATCACTAGCTCTGTAGGACCCAGACTATGCTAACAACTACAATGTAGGAGGCAGAACCATGACAAATTTCTAAGCATATCCACAAAGGAACTCCTGAATAGCTGAATATGTTATGTTACAAACAAAGGGCAGCAGAGGTTGCTATGCTGTTAAGTTTAAGACTGGAAAAATTAGCCTACATTAATTTAGTAAGCCAAAAGTAATCATAATAGCCCCTAAAAGCAGAAAAGATGGGGAGGGGAAAGACTCAGTTTCAAAATGAAAGGGTATAGACTCAACTAGTCACTGTTGTCTTTGAAGATGAAAGAAGGGGCCACAAACCAGAAGAGTGTATCTACCATATGCTGGGAAAGGCAAAAAATCCAGCTCCTACAGAGAGCACATCAAAAAGGACCTACACCCAGGAAGGGTTCCAGACACCTCTTAACACAGCACTCTGTGAGTTTGAGGCCAACCTGGTCTACACAGTGAGACTTTGTAAGAGAAAGGTAAAAGAAACAAGATAAGTATATCAAAAAGGCAGAAGCATCAGCCTGAAAGAATTTCCTACATCCCAAACTAAAAAATGTCAGTAATAATGACAGTACTAGACAATAAGCCAAATAATAAAACAAGTATCATGAGCATGGATTGTTACTGGTGAATATAATATAGTTACTGGTGAAGATACAGAATGTAGTATGATGAATATAATACCATGGCAGTAGAGAAGCCTAGCTGACACCAGACTACATCACTCGAGTGATTAAAGTACGGATCACTGACAGAGCACTTGCCACCATGAACCTCTCTGATATGAGAACGGCACCATCTAATGTAGAAACAACATAGACACTAAACATCAACAGCATCCTACCCAGAAGCACCATATAAACAAGGGCATACTGCCACAAAGTGGAGCAAGGTAACTAAAAGCAAGGCGGTCCCTCAAGGGATCCTAGGAGGAAAAAAAGGCATTAACAGAAAGATTGGTAAAGCCAATCCAATCATTTGAATGAACTACTGTTATGAAAGAAACTAACATCATGAGAAACTGTGTAAATAGGGACATCCTTTATTATCTTTCCATTTCCAATAAATCAAGAAGTATTCCATGGAGCTGAAAAGATGGTTCAGAGGTTAAGAGGTTGCTCTTCCAAAGGTCCTGAGTTCAATTCCCAGAAACCACAGGGTGGCTCACAATCATCTATAATGGGATCTAGTAGCCTCTTTTGGAGCAGGAAGAATACTGTATACATAATAAATAAATGAGTCTTTTAAAAATTTAAAAGAAAAATTATTCCATATAAAGTTATTTCAGAGCATTTATTATTTGTTGATAGGAATTTTTGCTTAATTAAAGATATAAGTTGTGACCATTTTCCATCTACTATCAAAGCCTGAATATTTTACTTAAAATTCACATAAGCTATATTAATTGAATTTACTAGTTGGAGAGTATCAAGAACAACATTCTTATGATATTCTTTAGATACTGCTTTCACTGAGGAAACATTTCTAATTCCTAGTTACCTCAGGTGCCCCTGGCTGGCATCCCTGACGCAACTGCAGATACTCATAAATATCTGATGTTTGTTTGTTTTACAAGACAGGGTTTCTCTGTGTGGCCCTGGCTGTCCTTGAACTCAAGAGATCCACTTGACTGTTTCCTGAGTGCTGGGATTAAAGGTTTATACCACCACTGCCTGGCCAAAATATCTGATATTAAACATAAAGGAAATATTTTCTGTAAGATTTATTACAAGAAATAAAAAAGATAGCAGCTGCCAAATTTTTAAAAATGACAGAAGCTTAAAATAAATATAATTTCTAATTTATCCTAGCACTAAAAATGCAGTAACACTTTACATATACTTAGTCACAAGAGAAAAGACCATTGAAAATATTAGTCAATATCTGGGCACAGTGGTGCACACCTGTAATTCCAGCACTCTGGGAGGCAAAGGCAGGCACATCTCTGTGAATTAGAGGCCAGCCTGGTCTACAAGGTGAGTCCAGGACAGCCAGGGCTACACAGAGAGACCCTATCTTGGGGGAAAAAACTGGTCAAGTTATCTATTGAAAATTAAGGTTAGGAGCTGGAGAGATGCCTCAGTGGTTAAGAGTACTGCTTGCTCTTCCAAAGGACCCGGGTTCATTTCCCAGCACCCACATGGCAGTTCACAACTGTCTGTAACTCCAAAATCTGACACCCTCACACCAACGCACATAAATTAAAATTAAATGAAATTTTAAAAAGGAAAAAAAAGAAAACTAAGGTTAGCAAACAACTATCAGGTACAGAGTCTGTCTCTTGCGCCCTTTTACTATTATGGCAAAGCGGGCTCTAAACTGGTCACTGCATTGTGTTTATGCCTCACCAATAAATACAAAGCAGACTAAAGGCCTTACAATTCACCCAATTCGCTTATTACTCACTCCTAAAATGAGCACTACAAAAGCACACCTTAAAGATAATGTTAGAACATAATTACAGGGAAAGGAATTCTTTGATTTTTAGAGACCTAAGGATACAAACTATGCGTCTTGCTTTCCCATGCCTCACCTGCAGCCCTGTACATCTCGCTGAGAAGCCAGCTGCAGTGCACATCAACAGGATATCTAACTAAAGGGACAGTTTGTAGTAAGTTCAGTTCCGTGACTGATTGGTAACCTGTAAGCCACTTCTCTGGACCAGGGAAACCTGCCACCTTCCACATAGCTCAGGGTTCATCCTCTGCTCAGAAGTCAGCCAACACATTAAAAACAAGTTATAGGTCATTTACTGAGACCAGTGACAGTGTCCTTAGCTGCATGTAATTCCAGAATGTGTAAACCTGACATACTTTTAGCTTGTCATATAATTTAACTGAACTAAACCTTTCTTCCCCAAGGTACCTCCTTACACACATACACCCAAAACATAGCACAAGCAAATTCATTTCTGCCAAGCAACTCTGGCAAGCAAACTACAGAATAAACTGTTACATTCAACTACCAACAGAATTGCCGATGTGAAATCATCTATTGTGTGAGTCCTCTAGGCAACAAAACTGCTCACCATACTTCATTTGACAGTTTTTATGATGCTCTTAGCTCATGACAAGCAGTGAGCCCAACGATGAGCACGTCACAGCTTGGAGAGACTGTGGGAAGCACATTACCTACAATGGTTACGGCTATCAGTAACAACAGAGCCATCTGCAAGTCTAGACCTACAGTAAGTCTGGCCCCAAGGCGGGCTCCAAGCCCAGGATGGCATCTCCTAGCTGCCATGCCCTCCTGTGGGTGTGGATCGTGCCATTCTTCACGTTGTGTGGTTCTCCTTTCCGTCCCCTGACACACATGTCCTATGCACTGTTTTAACAGGCCTGGCTGGTCTGCACTCTCAGCGCAAGCTCCAAAGGATCAGAGGTTGAGGTGTGAGGATGTGTGGAGCCCTGTGCTCCTGTCTGTACTGGTCTGCAGTAGTGTCTCTGAGAGGGCAGGGAATGGGAAGGAACACTTCAGGACAGGAAATGTTTCTGAATCTGTCAGGGAGTCGAGGACTTCAGGTGGTGACTATTCCACCATGTCTTCCGGGAAGCAGATCTATAGTAGATGCTGATGCTGTCAAGTCCCTCCAAGCTCTTCTAGTATTTTGCAAGGCTTTTTTGGTTTTGTTTTTTAGCTATCTTTTAAGTATTGCCTTTGAAATGTTAAAGTCACAGTGTTTTGTTTTCTGAAGGACCCCAAGCACAAGCTGAGTGTGTCTTGTCAGCAGAAGTGTTTTATTTTGTGGACTTTCTTGTAAAGTATTTCACCTGTATACTGCGGCCCAAGTCTAAGTACAGCATTCACTTGACCTTTATATCAGTCTTATACTCAGGGCCTGTAGTGATTCTACACAGCAGTTGCATTAATTTTGTGCATTTTGATAGCACTAACCATGTGGGCTCACAGTAGAATAAACAGCATCACGTTAGTATTTTGAAACTTTGAGACTTTAGAACTTGAAAACTCTGATCTTCTGATGGGGTGCTCAGCCCAATGTGGGTGTCAGAGCACCTGTAACAAGCTCTTACTCCAACACAGTCCCCAAACCACCGTGTCCGCATTGTGGTTCTCCTCCTTTTCCTTGTAAAGCACTATGGAGACTTCTTGTTACGCTGTTTCCTGGTATCATTTTCTTTTTCCTCTATGTTCTTTAATTCAGTGGGTTCTCATCACATCTCACCTTATTTTCATGTCAACTAGCATCCTCTGTATTTCTCATTCAAAATGTTCTATTCAAATGCTTATATCATAATATTTAATTCATTTTATAGTGTTGGGGGGTTCTGTTTCTGTTCTCTACATATCTACAATAAATAATAAAACTGAGACTAATTATAATTTTTTAAAAAGCTAAAAACAATCTCCTAACTAAACAGTTAAGGCATCCTATGTGCAAATGATGATTGTATACTAAAAGCCCCTAAAGATGTCACTGATAAATCATGCTCAGAATAGTGGCAAGAAATGGTATCAACATATAAAAAACATCTTATGTACCAATGGTAAATACACTAAAAAATAATCCCATTCACAATAAACTCTAAAAAAAAGAAAAAAGAAAAAAGTAAGAAAGAAAAGAAAAAGAAAAAGAAAGAAAAGAAAAAGAAATCTTGGACTAAAGCTAAATAACGAAGTGAAAATCTATAAATGAAAAGTATGAAACACAGAAGAAGAACTGAGGAAAATATTAGCAGATTGAAAAGCCACCCCACACTCACAGATCAAAAGAATCATGAAAAGCAGTTGTTCACCAAAAGCAATCTATAGAGTAAATAAAATCTCCATCAAGACTCCAGCACCATGTCTGGCAGAAACAAGGGGAGTGGGTCTTAAATTTATATGGAAGCACGACACACCCCAGATACTCAAAGCAACCCTGAGCAGAAAGAATGATACAGGAGGAGCGCCTGATGTGAAGTGACACGACCCAGCCACAGGAGCAACGGCGGCATGGCCCTGGCACAAGGACAGACACTACATCAGAGGGACAGAGGACCCACATATATGCCTGCACAGCTACAGCCACTTAATTTTTTGACAAATATGCCAAAACACACCCTGGACAAAGGCAGCCCCCTCATCAACTGCTGCCGGGCAAACTGCAGCTACAAGCAGAAGGAAACTAGAGCTTTGTCTTCCGCCGGCACAAACATCAACTCCAAACAGAAAGACCTCAACATAAAAACAAAAACTCTGAAACTGTTATAGGAAAAGCAGAGAAAACACTTCTCAGTAGGGCTCCAGCCCCCACAAAATAAGAGCAGTAATCTAAACTAATGGGAAGGTAAGCAAGAAATTACAAAGTTCTGTACTGGAAATGACATAGGTAACTAAGTGGGGACACTGCCTGCAGAATGGAAGAAAGGCCTCACCGGCACTTCACCTCACAGGGAGAGTACATAAAACGCACAGAGGTCTTAGAGAACCAAAGCAAGGAAGCAAATAATCCAATTTTTAAAAATGGACTATGAAGTTGAACACACCATTCTTAAAAACAACAATACAAATGGCTAGCAAATGTTTGAAAATATGTTCAACATCCTTACCCGAATAAATGGAAATTCAAACTACTTTGAGATTCCACCTCACTCCAGCTAGAATGGTTATTATCAAGAAGACAAACGACAACAGATGTTGGCGAGGATGCAGAGAAAAGGAGACCCTCACTCGCCATTTGTGAGGATGTAATCTGGTATAGTCACTATATAAATCAGTGTGCAGAAAAAGACCCTAACAACACAGCTTCCAAGGCCCAGTCAGTTATTTATACGATCCTAGGCATCTATCCACAGGATTCCATATCCCACCACAGAGAGCCTTGTGCAGCCACGGTCATTGCTGCTTTATTCACAACAAGGTGAGAATCAGCCCAGATGTCCACCAACTGATGATTGGGCAAAAAAGTATAGTCATGTATACAACAGAATTTTATTCAGTCAATAAAAAAAGAAAATTAAAAAACAGCATGAAAATAAATGGAGCTGTAAAATAGCTTATTAAATGAAGTAACTCAGGGTCAAAGACATAAACACCACACAGGCAAAACAAAAACAAAACAAAACAAAAAAAACACCACATGGTCTCACATGAGAACTTAGCTTTTATTTTATATGTGCATTTATGAAGAAGTAAATATGTGAGGAATCCAGGAAACTAAAGATTCTTTAAATAGAATAGTTGTGTAGCAGAACGCATGAGATATAAAAGCAGGAAAAGAAAGATCAGGAGATAGATTTAAGTGGGTGGGAGGCAAGGGAGGGGGCAAAGAAGAGGTAGGAGGAAGGGGCAACCAATAGAGTAAAAAAGAGAGAGAAGGAATTCTGATACTCAATAAGCTAATCAGAACATTTTTAAAGTGTGGAAATGAAAGTTGAGTGAGTAAAGCAGCCCCCAGAAGCCAGTGGTTATTAAACAAAAACCCCAGTGCAAGGAACAGACTATCTCCCTATGAGTGTTTAGGTCAGTCAGTGAGGCCACTCAAGCCCCCAAACAATATAGGTAAATGCTACTAAGTTGTTTCTTCCCCAGAAACAGAGGCAAGAAAGATTCTATTGCTGAAGATGCCACATACGCTGATCACAGGACACAGAGAAATCAAGCTAGTAGTGGCCTGGAAGCAACCTCCCTGCTGGCCAGCCTTCAAAATGTTGCAAGGTGCCACATAGGCTGCTAGAGGAGATTCATTATCAACAGTCTTATGTAGCTTGTGTGTATGTGTGTGTCTGTGTGCGCGTGCAAGATGTATCATAGTGCAATTTGATGCCTAATCCCTAAGAAGAAATGCAGTGGTACTGTCAATTAGTCCAAAGCCCACGGCTAGGACATCATAAGCCAAAGTGAGAAAGCTACTGCTGTTGTTTTACTAATGGGATATGATGTGCCTTCAAAGTGTTTTCTAAGTAACTGTATTTATGCAGGTATAAGCTCTAGTCAGAGAAGCTTCTTGTTCCAAGGAGCCATGCTGACTGTAGGAACTTGTGCCTGGTAATGATTCTTGAATATCCACTCCTAAATGGGACATCTATAGTGTCCCTTCAAGGCTCAGGGAATACCATGGAAGGCGCAGAAAAAACATAGAGTGTCAAGAGGGGACTAGGCTCTGTGACCCACTGCCTTGTGCAATGACTACTGCACTTAGAGCAGCTGCAATGACCTGCCGTAGACTGGGCCCAGTTACACTCTGGGTTGGAAAGGGAGAGTCTCATGGGACTCCAGACCTGGTGGAGTTTTATACACTAACAGTTGCTTGGAGGAGCAGCCATTTTTTTTTTTTTTTTTTTAGCAGTATAGCTATTGGTAAAGTATCTACACTCTTGTGAGCCAACTCTCATCTATGCTCCTGTAAAAGATTTTTATATCTGGTCACACACACAAAAAGAAAAGACAGGAAGGTAGAGGTGACAAGTCAGAAAATTGAAAAGGATTATTAATGAGAGTAAGGATGAGAAAAATGAAAAAACAGGGCGAACACAACCAAAATACATGTATGTATTTTGTATGTGTGTATATGTACATGTATGAATATGTTATGGTATGCTAATAAATTTATTGTAAAAAGAGAAAGAGGCAGAATCCATGTGGTCTTGCTTTCAAGAAAGAAGTCTACTGTAAAAAGACTCAGCCCAGTGTGCTGCAGCACTGTGATCTGGTGCAGCTCTGTGATCTGGTGCAGCTCTGTGATCTGGTGCAGCTCTGTGATCGGGTGTAGCTCTGTGATCTGGTACAGATCTGTGATTGGGTGCAGCTCTGCGATCGGGTGCAGCACTGTGATCGGGTGCAGCTCTGTGATCTGGTGCAGCACTGTGATCGGGTGCAGCTCTGTGATCGGGTGCAGCACTGTGATCTGGTGCAGCTCTGTGATCTGGTGCAGCTCTGTGATCTGGTACAGATCTGTGATTGGGTGCAGCACTGTGATCTGGTGCAGCTCTGTGATCGGGTGCAGCACTGTGATCTGGTGCAGCACTGTGATCGGGTGCAGCACTGTGATCTGGTGCAGCTCTGTGATCTGGTACAGATCTGTGATTGGGTGCAGCTCTGCGATCGGGTGCAGCTCTGTGATCGGGTGTAGCGCTGTGATCTGGTGCAGCTCTGTGATCTGGTATAGCTCTGTAATTGGGTGCAGCTCTGTGATCTGGTGCAGATCTGTGATTGGGTGCAGCTCTGTGATCGGGTGCAGCTCTGTGATCGGGTACAACTCTGTGATCTGGTATAGCTCTGTGATTGGGTGCAGCAATGTAATCAGGTGCAGCACTGTAATCTGGTGCAGCAATGTGATCAGGTGCAGCACTGTGATCTGGCGCAGCAATGTGATCAGGTGCAGCACTGTGATCTGGTGCAGTGCTGTGATTGGGTGCAGCACTGTACTCTTAGCACTTAGGAGACTGAGAGGCAAGGGACTCACTCATGTTTGAGGCCAGCCTGAGGCTATCTCAAAAAACAAACAAATAAACAAACAAACAAAAAATCCAAAAATCAAACAGACTAATAATTAAGTAACAGCTCACAGGTATAAAGAGTGTGAGGAGCACAGAGGAAGGTGAGGTGAGATCAAGCCTACAGCTGAAGGAGAACCTCATGGGCCTAGTCTTGAGGCAGGCAAGCTAAGGAGAAAGTGGCTAATTTTGGACTCCTGAACACCTGAGAATGAGTTTGTGTCATTTTAATTTGTTAATGAAGTTCTTAAAGAAAGTTACCAATCAGTTGGGAGGAGCAGTGGCACAGACCTGTAATCCGAGCACTCGGGAGGCAGAGGCAGACGAATCTCTGTGAGTTCGAGGCCAGCCTGGTCTACAAAGTGAGTCCTGGACAACCAAGGCTACACAGAGAAAGCCAAAAATACACTCAAAATAAAACAAAACAAAACCAACATCAACAAAAAGAAAGTTACCAATCTATTAAATTCATATCCTTCAATGTGGTATCCTAAGAAATGATCTACTTCCTTGATATTAGCTTATTTTCTCTTCTAGAGTAAGATATTTTTAAAACAGAGATTAAGATAAAATCACCATAACAAAGCCATTAAAGATAAAAAGAAACTGGAAATATTTTTAGCTTCATGAGAAAAGCTGAGAATAACATACTGTTCAACTTATCTCATTCTGTCTTAGAGCAGGCACATTACACACAAAATGAGTTAAGCACTTAAAATAACATATGAATAACATACCGAATCCAGGAATACCTTTGACACTGTATTTGAGGCAAATTTTCTCCAATCTGAGGTAGCTGTACCTCATCAGATAGCTCCACAGGAACAGCCAGTCTACTCTTGTCCGATGGTTCATAATAATGATACTCCTCTCTCCAGGTACAAAGCCATCACCTGTTATAACCACTTTTACACCAAACATGGTCTCCAACAGTGCCTGCAAAAAAATTAAAAATGCAGATACAGAGCAACTTAGTTAGGGTTTTCAGGTTAAGAAGTCAGATATGAAATTATTCAAAACCAGGCTTATGAATGTATTAGATATTTACTATATTAAAAGAAGTGAAGAGCTGGCAGTGGTGGCGCACGCCTTTAATCCCAGCACTGGGGAGGCAGAGGCAGGTGGATTGATGTGAGTTCAGGGCCAGCTTGGTCTACAAAGTGAGTCCAGCACAGTAAAGGCTATGTAGAACCTGTCTCGAAAAAACAAACAAACAAACAAACAAAAAAAGTGAAGAAAAAAATTAAGAGTTATGGATTTTTTCCTTCTTGCTAACCTTGTCATAACTATGCTATATTGCTTTTATAATACAAAAAAATGACACTTAAAAACTAAATAACTAAATGAAAAGATTGTCTTTAGGAAAACAAAACTGAGTCCAAACTAAAGAATGATTTATTTGGTTTTTAAAAGTTACTACAATTTTCCATAGGTAAATGTTATCCCTATGATTCGTAACATATAAAACAGTTTCCAATATTGTTTCTGTAATAAATGGGAGGGGGTCTGCCCTAGTGTAAAACTATATAAAGTAATATCTACACTTCAAATATCTTCCACTAGTTGTAATTTCTGGAAGTTTGTTGATGGAAAAATATGAACTACCTTTCAAATCTTAAATTGTATATTATTAAGTTAAAAGAAGTACAAAGTAAGATTCTACTGGGCATTTTTAAGATTATAAAGATTAAGACTATTGTATAATTTTTCTAGGAAGAATAATCAAAAACATAACTGAATGAAGGATTGAAGAAACTAAATTTCTTTTTTTTTTTCTATAAGAAGATTTTGTTGCTCAAAAAGAATGCATAAAGACTAAACTGTCCCCTGGGCACGGTGGTGCACGCCTGTAATCCCAGCACTCTGGGAGGCAGAGGCAGGCAGATCTCTGTGAGTTCCAGGGCAGCCTGGTCTACAAAGTGAGTCCAGGACAGCCAGGCCTGCTCAGAGAAACCCTGCCTCAGAAAAAAAGAAAGGAAAGAAGGAAGGGAGGGAGGGAGGGAGGAGGGAAGGGAAGGAAAGAAAAGGAGAAAAAAGAAAAGAAAGACTAAATTGCCTACTAAAATCTTTTGGTGTACCACCTATAGCAAATGAATGCTCAAATGTTTGCTGAGTTTGTTAAATTAACATTTCTAATGCCCGTGAATATAATCTAAATATTCAGAAGCAAAGTTGTTAAAAAGTGAGTTAGCATGCCCTACCCTTTTCCTTTTTCCTTCTTTATATTGCCTAGAATCTGGGCTTGAGCTTCTTCTATCACAGTCTACCAAGTAATCTAGATACAGTGCACATCACTATTCCCAACTTCAGTTTAAATTAAAACTATTCATATATAAATCCTATGTTGTTTTATAACTAATGAAGAAAGGGTTGATGATCAAAGAAGGTTAAAAGCTAAGAAAATCAAGCCTCTCAAATATTTTTAAATAATTCAACACTAACAGTAAATGAGGAATGAGTATCTATGGTAGCATGAAACACAGAGTTGAAAAACAAGCAAAAACAAATCATAATTTAAATACCCACATATAGCCGGGCACACACCTTTAATCCCAGCACTCCGGAGGCAGAGGCAGGTGGATTTCTGTGAGTTTGAGGCCAGCCTGGTCTACAAAGGGAGTCCAAGGCTACATAGAGAAACCTTGTATCCAAAAATAAATAAATAAATAAATAAATATCCACATATAAGGCCTTCTATACCAGTAGGACACTTTAGAGGAAAATAAACACAGTAAATAAAAAACTATTTTAAACGTTGTATTTGTGGCCACTTCTACTCAAAAAGAGGCCACTTGAGCTGGATGCTAGGTAAAACTTCCACTAGAGCTACCAAAGCTATCTCTTGACATTCTTGACAGTATGGTTACTCCAAGGGTTGCTGAGCCTGCTGATTTCTAGTCTGAGAAAATGAGAGTCCGAGGTTCAAGGATAAAACCCTACCTTAAAGGAGTAAGTGAACAGTGACAGAGGAAAATACAGGGCACGCTCTTCTGTGCATACACCCCTGCCACATTCAGTGACATACATACTAGTCATTAAACTGGGTTTGTGTTTATTAACTTTGATACTTTTTTCTGCTTAAAAATTAAAAGCTTTATGGGCTGGTCATGGTAGCACAGGCCTTTAATCGCAGTACTTGTGAGGCAGAGGTAAGTGGATCTGTTCTTGTGATATTACAGAGTAACAGTTAACATCCCATTAAAAGAAAAAAAGAAGTTTTTCATTCAAATGAAAAGCAGTAACGACAAGGTGTGTAACTGTACAATTAGGCAATGGGCTGTTACCTGTGGAGACAGGTAGCCGCCCTCATCTGTCCTGCTCATTACAGCCACGAGCCTGGCTTTGCTCTGCCTATGTCCTGGGTACTTTGATGAAGCTGAGTTTAAAGATAATGAGCTAACTTGTTTGACAGAGGACAAGAGAGCATTTACTCTGAGGCATGGCGTCTTTTATTACATTTACCCAGGCTTACAGTTAAAAAGAGAAGAAAAGTCAAGCAGTAGTGTCTCACACCTCTAATTCCACCACTGGAATTGTTCACGTTATTAGCTTTGCAGACATGAAAGATACAAGACTGAAGAGGTCCTGGAGTCCACTTCAGAGAACAGCTGAGGGCAGACTGTGATGCTTTGGTGCTGTGAAGGTGAGCCTACGTTTCTATGGAGATGCAGGATGTTGAAGATATCAGAACCTTTTGTCAGAGTATTCCATCATAGAGTAAGAAAAGCAAAGAATACGGCAATTGTGCAAGCTACTGAACCCCTAAAAGTCTCTATTTCCTTCTCTGTGAACCACTGCTAATAGTGGCACCTGAAATGAAGCCCTCCTCCTTAAGCATTTAGCACATGTAATGTCGTGTAAGTGGCCAGCTGGTGTTACTGTTGTTGCATCTCATCTTCACTTTGTTTTTCCTTTAAACAAAGCCTTCTAACTCTTTTTATACCCGAGTTAAATACTCAACCATACCTTGGTTACTTTCGTGTCCCCGTACACTACCAGCCTTTTCCTTGTGCCTGCAGAACAGACCATTTTAATTGCGAGTGTAAAAAAAGAGAAAAAAATGAGGCAAAAAGGAGGGTCAGAAGCTAGGAGCACCAGGCTGGCAGCACTACATTCAATAAAACAGATACATCTGTACATAAAATCTAAAACACAAATAACTTTAAGAGGAGAATAGCTCTGAGCAAGGGATGAATGCAAGTTTAAAAATCACTCACTACAGGATACAGTTTTAAACAAGAACAATATATTGTAGATGATTTAAAAGTCAACTGTCAGCAAACCCCTCCCCCGAAGACAGGGCTTCTCTATGTAGTCCTGGAACTCATTCTGGAGACCAGGCTGGCCTCAAACTCAGAGATCCACTTGCCTCTGTGAGTACTGACATTAAAAGTGTGAGCCACCACCGCCCAGCTGTTATTAGGAAACTTTTAAGAAATGTCTATCCTATTCGTGTAGAAAACCCACCCCAAACACCATGTCAGTAAGTACTGAGCCCACCTGAACCTGAGGAGCCCACAGCAACTGCTGGACACTACCATCCCGTGGGCAGGTGCTCTCTCTGCCCACTGTCTCAGGGAAAATAAGCAGCTCAATGTCAATGGGACAGGACAGAAAGGATCCTTTACCAATTACAAGAGATTATTTCCTCCTTGTTTTCATTTTCAGATGTTAAACTTATGCCTCTCTACCAAAACACTCTGCTAAAACCCAGCAGCCTGAGGAAAAAGACCTGGAACAATCCCCAAGACAGCCAAGGCAAAGACAAGCACACTGCTTGGCAACAGCCTCCTCCCAGAGGCGGGAGGAGCTGGACTGGGAACCAGCAGTCAGGCGATGCACTCAGGGTAATGTGGTGGCCTTATAGAGGGCCACATGCCCACGACTCTACTGAACATTGTGTGTGTACTTTGATCTTACCCATGCTGTTTGCCTCATCTTCACTTACAAATCCCATATCTTGACTTCTTTTTTATGTTCCTTATTTATTTATAAGTAGACAGTGTTCTGCCTGCATGTGTGCCTGTACACCAGAAGAGGGCATCAGATCTGAGGGCATATGGTTCTGAGCCACCATATGGTTGCTAGAAATTGAATTCGGGACCTCTGGAGGAGCAGCCAGTACTCAGCCATCTCTCCAGCCCCTATGTTCCTAATTTTTGTAATTATTGGAAAGACCTGAATCAATCACACCTCTGTCAGAAGTTTAGAAAGATGTTTACTATTTGAATCTTCATGAGATGGGTTACACTTTTACTTAATTTTTTTCATACAATACGTTGACATTCTTTCCCCAACCCAATAGACTCTTAGTAAGTACAACTGTTTTGTAAAATACAAAATGGAAATTTTTCAATCTTTAAAATTAACATGTTTTCTAGATGTAAATGATATTCTTCATTGGATGAAAGAGTATGTAAAAGAAAATTGATGAAGAATATAGAAAGAAGCCCTTAATTTTTGTAAGGTTCATTATGAATATTTGTGTTTCTAATTTCTAATTTTTCTATTTTCCCTTTTCTTTTTTAGGTTTGGTCCTCCTATAGAACATATTTAGGATTCTTCTGAAAACCATATCTCCAATGCTAACAAACTACAAGAGATAGGCTGCCCTAATACAAGCAAACAGACTTCTTTGGTAACTTACCACAGGAAGTGTGAGCCACATAGCCACAAAGCGACTGCTGATCCAGCGATACCATGACAGTTTTATAATCATCAAAGGTATAATGGGACCCAGCATAAAAATACTTCCAAAATAGCTTCCCGCAAACAAGAATAAGATAAAGGAAATCCCCTTGCATGACACCATGATTCTGAAAGGTAAAACAAAAACAAAGAATATATTTTACTACTATGCATTTACTGCTCCAATTCCATCACAGTTATGCATATAATAATCTCTAAAGATAAGCTTCTAAAGAACTGGTGATGGCCAGCAGATTCCGGGGACACAAGCCTAAATTCCCTGTTCTACAAGCCTAACAAGTTGTCAGCACACTGGAAATTGATACTCTCAAAAGAGAATACAAATGTCTATTCTCCAAAAAAAATATGTTGTCTGGTTGTCTGGTGTTAAGAAGTAGCAGTAATAATAATAATAATAATAATAATAATAATAATAATAATAATAATAATAATAATAATAATAATAATAATAATAATAATAATAATAATAATAACAACGACAACTTATCATTAAAAGGTTTTTTTTTCTTTCGTAGGCTACTGTTCCCAAAGGTTGTTTTCTACCTAAAACAGAAATAACGTGTGAGGATTTGAGGACTGCTTCCTAAGGGTGAGAACAACTAAAAGCAGCAGTTTCACATATTGCAGTAAAATTCAAAGAAAAGAATCTGGAAGTGCTCATTCTTTTCAACAGACCCTAAAACTACAACTCTGGGCCATCTGGTCTTCACCTGGCTCTTTATGAACTAGCTAGGTAAGTGAGCTGAGCCTCCACGGCTTTACCCCGCCGTCTACCAAAGGATTACTCAGGGGCACTGAAACCAAACCCAGCACGGATATTTTAAAACAAATGCTTGGAAACATAGTAGAAAATAAAACTCCAACATCTGATTTTATAACCTAAACTGAAGTTTAACTTGGTACCAAGTATATTTTTTTACATTTCTATCAATATTTGATGGTATAAATACAAAGTCCTACTAAGTAGAAAAAGAGCAAATATTTCCTATGAACTTCTAGATCTGAACCTTTCGGGAGAGGGACAAGGGAATAAAGGAGAAAGGGACGGCTAGGAAGCCGGGGAACAAACTGCAGCTCAACTGGGCTAGAGCACATGTGCTCCCACACTATCCACTTCACTTTCTTTGGGCCTCTTTGCACTAAAAATATCAATAGCAAAGCCTGGTGTGGCACAGGCCTTTAATCCCAGCACTTGGGAGGCAGAGGTGGGCAGATCGCTGTGAGTTCGAGTCCAGGATAGCCAGGGCTGCCTAGAGAAACCCCGTCTCAAAAACAAAACAAAACAAAATCAACAGAAGCTTCTCCCTAATCTTCAACTTCAAGCTTTTTAACAGGAAAAAAAAAAGGCACACAGGCTTTAAATTTAATATTTCAAGACCTGCTTCTTCTTATGCACATGCACGCTCCACCACCACCACCTACGATGCTCGTGTTGTATTAGAAAGCCTTCTATCTAGCTTTACCTAACCCTGTTTCCCCCACTCAGCCCTCAGACAACTCTAGACACTTGTTCTAATCTCCCTGGCAAAGCTAGACTTTCCACTGTTATCCACTTGGGCAGTGGCCCCGTCAAAAACTCCTGCGTGCTTCTTCCTTCCTGATATCATGTGATAATAAGAAAAATTACATAGTTGAATGGCCTAGCTACCATATGAAATCTTTCCATTATATAGTAATGAGTCTGAGCCCCACAGAGGCTAAAGTGGCTTTCCTAATTCAACTCAAAGCATCCACTCCTGACGAGTGCACCTTCCACTGCACCATGCTACCTCCCCCCACTGAGTAACTAGGAATCAGAGACCAGCATCAACCTTTAACCGTGTATTTAAATAAAGATCTATCACATGATTGCAATGGAATTCTATAAATCAAACCTAATCTAAAATTACTTCAATATCTATTCGTTTTTATGAAACAATAAGCACATAAAGAAATCTCTACTACGCGGCAGCCATGGGCTAGTCAGCAAAGACCTCACACGTCCAGGAGTGGAACTCAGGGCCTCATGCCTGCAGAGCACAAGCCCCACCCTCCTCCAGTGATGTCCTCACTTCTCCCTTATGTGCGCTCTTCTCTGACTGCATTGCATAGCCTTTTTCTGTATCTTCATTCAAGTCCTAAAATAGGGGGGCTGGGGGGCAATTAGGTTAAGAATAGCTACATACTTATTTGGAATGGGCAAATACTGAAGAAAAACAAGACAATGTCAAGAGCTGGCACAGCTGTGCAGCAATCTGCACTAATATAGATCCCTGGTGGAAATAGCAAATTGTACAGTGCTCTAGAAAACCTCTTGACAGTTTTACAAAATACTACAGTGATAGTCACCATATATACTAGAAAATATACCAGCTGTCTAGTACAAAGAAAGTTATCTCCACACAAAAACATTCGACATAGTCCTTTATAGCGCCATTTCTCATAATTGTGCAAAACTACAACTAATCTGTTGGTTGAGCGTGAGTAAATACGGAATTACTACTCATCGCTGAAGATAAATGCCTGATACAGGCACCTGCGCTACTTCTGTACTGTACTGTACTGAATGAATGACACTATGCTCTGAAGACATTTCTTTTAGGAAACATTCTAGACAAGGCAAACCCACAGGAGAGGAAACAGAGTTAGAAAAGGAGGATGCTCTGGGTATAAAGGACAGCACAAGGGAAGCATGGCAGACGAGCACACTGCTCTGTTTCTTGCCTGCAGTGTGCACTGGTGGGAAACTCACATCTACTAGCTCCCTTTCCCTCTTTAGAGCTCCGCACAGAACGCCACGTGTACCCACTGAGCAACATTTGTAACTGATCCACTGAGAGTGGCACCTGCCTATTATCTAGCACTTAGGAGGCAAGGGTCATGCGTTAAAGTACATTTGAAGGCAGCCTGAGCTTTGAAGTGATACTCCGCTTCACAGGAAAACGTTTCAAATGACTAGCTGAGGCAAAAGTTATGTTCTTAGGAAATTCTATTCTTCAAAGTATTTCAATAATAATGGTCTGAAATATTTTTCTAAGCTTTTATAATATTGTTTCATATACTTGATTTGAATAGACTTTAGCAGTTAGTCACAACAATCTCATGGTGTGGGTATTTTTATTATCCTTATTTTGTTCATCAGAATTCTGTGGCCCAACACGTTAATTTACCGAAGATTAAACACTAGTAAATAGCAAAGCTGAGAATTGCCTCTAAGGATTTGATGTTGGTGTCTATAATGTTTTTAAAGAAGATGTTACTTTTGAAATTAAGCACAGTTTAAAAGAATTACACTATGAAGATATAATTATAAACCAAGTTTTAACATTCATTTTAAAAGTATTCTGAATTATAGAAGTTCACAGGAACTTAATGAGAAGGACTTGCTACATCTGTCTTGAAGGCAGTGATTTTTAAAGGAAAAAATGGAAATGACCCACATAGATGGATAATAGCTATGATGGTGCACACAGGAGGCCTCTAAAGTACTGGTAATGTTTTATTTCTAAAGGATTATGACTACATGTACGTTCACCCAGTACTTTTAGACTACCAATATCCAATCTGAACATATTTCATATACACATTACATTAGCAATAACATGAATATTTTATTGGTCTCCCCCACTCTTGAATAAAATGCCGAGGAAGGCTTTCACGCCTTAATCCATTCACTTCTGCATTACTCATGTTTGTATTACTCTAAGTTCTTAAGAATAAACATGCATTTTACAACCTAAAATACTTTAACTATAATAATTTCAAGAACACACTAATTAACCCATGGTTAGGAATATCTGTTGCCATCCTTAATTACTTTACAGAAAACACAGTCTTTAAGAGTTAGCTGAGACGCCCAGGGGTTCTGCTCAAACTATGGCACCAGACAAGGACAATACATGCAGTAAACTTTGAACCCTGAACAAGATCTAACCAATGGACAGGACAGTCTCCACAGTTGAATGGAGAGTGGAGAGTGGGAACTGACTTTCACATGGTCTCTGGTGCACCATATTTGGCCATGTCCCCTTGATGGGGAAACCTGGTGGCCCTCAGAGGAAGGATAGCAGGCTACCAAGAAGAGACCTGATTCCTATAAGCATATACAGGGGGAGGAGGTCCCCCTCAGTCACAGTCATAGGGGAGGGGAGTGGAGGGTAAATGGGAGGCAGGGAGGGAGGAATGGGAGGATATAAGGGATGGGATAACAATTGAGATGTAATATGAATAAATTTATTTTAAAAAAAGATATTTAAAAAAAGAGTTAGCTAAGACAAATGTACCAGAAGTTTAATAAGAAACATGTAAATCTTGACTCACATGATGACACCAAATATATAAGAGAAAAATATGGGCACAAATGTCAATAGCTGCATATGTGTGCACATAGAATAAGTTGTTGTTGGTAAAATGATCAAATAGCAGTGAGTAAACAATCACAGCCTGCTCACTGAGGTCATCAATGTGTTCCTTCTGTAAACAGGTGAAGACCTGCCATTCCGGTCTACTAAATCACAGTGAAATACTTCAGAGCTGACGGATTTCTCATGAACCCATGTGTGCATACTAATTTGTACAGCGCTATTTCATGGACACATCTGCATCTGCCCTGCAACGGCTGCTGAAGAGTTTACACAAGCTTCTTTGTGCCCAAAACAAGGACCCATATACATTTTCTTCAGAACTTGTAACATAAATACATCTGTCTTGCCCAATAAAAATGGAAGGTCTCCTTATGCCCCACGGAAAGCTGTATTTGTTTCCTTTCCAGTGTCAAGGGCCAGAAAGATTGGGGCTAAGTGGAACAATCCTTTCTGGGAAGGCAGATCACAGCTATTACCTTTCTTCTCTTACCTCTTATTGTTAAGTCTCAGTGACATTGTCACACGTGTCTTTTATTAAAAGCAGCTTTAAATTATTTCAGGAAATAGACTACTTAATTTAAAATACATTAAAATCTAAGATCACCACTAGCAATGTTATTCAGCTTTACTTCCTAGTCATACAAATAAGTCTTTATTAAAGCATGATATCAGGAAACTACTTAAAAATTCCACCCAAGATATTCTGGAGACAAAAACATACATACTCTTTTATAATAAGCAAATAATCAGGACAAAGGCTTCTTTTGACAAAAATAAGTCCAAAACTTAATTTTTATTTTATGTTACTTTATTTTTTAATAACTTGAGTACTCATGAGTACACAGAGGACGCTGAAAAGATAGCATCAAATTTTCTCTGGACCATTTACCTATTTGGAAAAAAAGACAGAGACACTGTAACAGGGAAGAGACAAAGCATGCCACTTCCTTTTTTCCTAAAGCAGCATTTTCTCACGAACAAATAAATACAGTTAACTGGCATAGTAGTCAGAAAGGCCTTACAAGAAACCAAACCACATTTAGCCATTCTGATAAAAACACAGCAGAACTGTGAAGAAGTAGAACGGGCCCAGCTTCAATTACATCTACTAGAACAAAGCAAGAACAGACTCAGTCAGCAAACCTGCCGACGCCTTCCGGGGAGTCCACTCCGGCAGTTCTCAGAACTGGGCCAAGTGCAGCAGGGTGGTGTCAAAATGAAAGTGGCCTACAGAGTGAGTCCAGGGCAGCCAGGACTATACAGAGAAACCCTGTCTTAGGGGGAAGTGCTTAACTCATTATCTACCTTTTGGCATTTGGATTAAAAAAATGTATGTGTCTACATGAAACTTACCAACATAAATAGTATATGTAAATGTTTGATACATATAAATATTCAGTTCTTAAATCCGGATCCAATCTTTTACTTAAATTTACTCACAAGTCAGTATGCAGAAAGAAGAAAGCGTGTATCATATTATGATCCTTTTTACTCAAAATTCCAAAATAGATAAGCAGTCCTGGAAAGAGCCCCAGAAATGCTGTTTCTTGATTTGCTGCTGGTTACACTTTCAAACGGAGTAATTTTATGAAGTCTCACAGAATCCCACCCTTACAAATTGTACATATAATTAAAGCTAGATACTTTATAAACAGCCCAGCCAGAAATACGCTGCTGTTCATGAGAAGAAGATACCAATGGCCAGTGCCTGCTCTGCCTGTTACATCGTGAAATCGCCAGTGTCCCCCCTTCACAGGTGAAGGGGCACAATGTAGAGCAAGCCTTTCAGAGGGCAAACTGGCTAAGCAGCTATTGTGCTATGGATATGCTTATCATCAGGAAACAGCTCAGTGCTGACCTCCGAGGCCAAACGGACAAGCGTGCCCTGCTGTCCCACCAGTGGAGAAAAGAAGCTGAACAGACCACCGATGGGGCAAGCTAGTTGAAGGCGTCCATCCAGCGCGTGGATTCCTGTGCAAAATCTGGAACAAATGAGATGTGTGCCTCCCACACTGCACTCAACAGCTCTTGAGGAGGATTTCTTTTGAAATCTCAAAGTTGAGATTCATTCCACATGCTGAGGTTATAGGCATAATCCCACCACACCTAGGCCCAAGATACAGTGCTAGCAGATGAAAAATATGATGCCCGCTGAGGAAGGGTGAACAGCACTAGCTGTAGTTCTAGCACGTGAGACTGAGGCAGGAGGATTTCTTGAGGCAGAAGGAGTCCAGGAGTTCATAGCCAGCTGGACAATACCAAAAAAACAGTCTCAATCCCCAAACAATATCAAATGAGATGCACAGAAATCTGTCCACAAGGGCAGCTGCCAGTGCAACATACAGTCACCTCTGTAGAATGACGCTGTCAGCAACTGGGATGGTCAATGGAAGTTAAAATTTCCATAATGTTTATTGGTTGGTTAGTTCGTTTCCCTGGCTGTCCTAGAACTCACTCTGTAGACCAGGCTGACCTTGAACTCAGAGAGTGCCTGCCTCTGCCTTCTGAACGCTGGGATTAAAGGCGTGCAGCCCCACTGCCAGGCTCTTCCATGGTGTTTTTATATAAGGCAAGCATTTCCACATGCTACTTTATCTTAAAAGGAAACCAAGACAGAATGAAGACAGTGCAGCTTAAGTGTAGCCAAAGTAACCTAGTCTCAGCAGTCCTGTTTCTAGTTTACACCATTATCAAAGCAAACGTGGGAATCAAATGATAAAGTAGAAACGATCTATACTTCTAAGCCAAAGGACAGTTTGCTAGACCCTAAGCTCAAAGTAGAATTTTACACTCTAATTTTAAACACTATTTAAAGATACGTTAAGGCAGGAATGATGAAAATCTTCTCATTAACTTATACTGACACCACCAAGGATCCTGAGCCTGACAACAGACTAAGCCACCATTCAGCCAGGCTTTGTGGCACGCTTTTAAATACGGCTTGGAGTTCTAGATCAGCCTAGACTATATAAGGAAACCCAACTTCAAACAAAACTCGTGCCATTGACTTCACAGCACTTATCTCCATCCACTTGGTGTTTAGACTCACATGCTCAGTTCCTCCCTTCATGAGACACAGAACGAGCCAGTCAAAATGTGCAGAGAAGTTCAGGAATGGAACTCAGCCAAGAGAGTGCTGCCCCGGCTCCATCCCCAACGCCACACAGACCAGGGAGGCGGTGCTCGCCACTCTTCCACTTACTTCCGAGGGAGAAGAGGCAAAAGGAGCCTACATTCCAGCTACGGAGTGCGAGAGAGGCATCACTGGCTGTCAAAGCAAGCATGGGATCTAGTAAAATTGTATTTACAAAATATGACATCATGGGGAAAAAAAGACAATGAGATACAAGGAAGAAATGGGGATGGAAGATGGAAAAAGAGGGCCGGGCATGGTGGTGCACGCCTTTAATCTCAACACTCAGGAGGCAGAGGCAGGTGGATCGCTGTGAGCTTGAGGCCAGCCTGGTCCACAAAGCTAATCCAGGACAGCCAGGAGTACACAGAGAAACCCTGTCTTGAAAAACAAAACAAAACCAAAAAAAAAAAAAAAAGATTGAGAAAGCAGATAAGAAGTGCAGGGAGAGGAAGAGGTAACTTCCTCCAGTGAGGTCCTAGCAGCAAACAGATGTTTAAAATGTGAGGAAAACAAAATGGGCATTTATAACTGCATCCCTGTTTACTTTTAAGTTTTAATCAAAGTATACACATATTAAGATAGAAAAAGGAAAAGAACCTGCCTAAACTGACCAAGTTATTTCAACAGAAAACAATCGCTCATCCAATGCCAGCCATCGTCAGGCATGGCACTGGGAGGAGCAGCAGCTCAGGATGCCGCCCACTACTGTGCATGGTGGAGCACACTCAGCAAGGGAAGAGAAGAAGGGAGAAGGGGGACACGAGCAAGCACACAGTCAAGGCCAGGGCACAGAAACTCAGCAGTGTGTCCGTCTGTCTGTGGGACTGAGGTCATGGAGCTTTAAAAGCAGCACAGCCCACTGTCTCAGCTGATATGCCAATGAAGAAAGTGGCAGGTGCTTCGTGTGAAAGTAGAAACCTCACTTGCACCTAACAGGGCACAGCCAGTTATGACAGGGTGACCACTAAAAAGAGACCACAGACAAGACACTGAAAGGGATAAGGCACAAACAGGGCCTGGGCCTGGAGAGGGGACAGTCACAGTTAAACAGACAGAGGCAGGTGAGATGGTGCCGCTGTCCTGTATGCTCACACCACCTTGGGTGACGCGCAGGTCCTGAAGAAGCTTTGCTGAAGTCTTGAATTTCCACTGGATTCTGTCACTTCCAAATCATTTCAAGCAATATGAATTATTAACACCAAGATTTTAATGAAACATCACCAATATTTTTCTGTGTAAATGGTAAAAACACTGTATTTCAGCAATTTCCTGTTACCACAAAAGATTTCTCTAAGAACTAAGAGTTAAAACCACCATCTGCCCACACTGAGCAGAACATGACCAATGTGAAACCATCTCAGCAAGGATGATTAGAGCAGCCATGCTGCGTCCTAGCTGGTACTTAGACAGCTACCTTCCTTTCCAGTCACTAATTACAGCCCTCAAAATGTTAGCCAGAGTTACTCTATGGCCCAGGAACTCTACTCCTCCGTATACTCCAGTGAAATGAAAGCACACATCCATACAAGATCAGTGACAACAGTGACTGTTAAAAACAGTCAGAAAGTGGAGTAACACGAATATTCCCTAGCTACTGAGTGGCTAACACTTCCTCACATCCATCAGTGAATACTACAGAACCACAAAAGGAATAAAACGCTGCTACCAGCTACTGTGCAGACTGGCTCCAAAAACACCACGCTAAAGTGCACAGCATCAGTCAAAGACTCATATGGGTGCCACAATTTTGTTTTTATGAAATGTCTAGAACAGTTGAAGCTACAGAGGCAGAGAGTAGGTCAGTGGTCCCCTAAGGCAGGGGTTTCAGGAAATGGAATGTGACTATGAGTCCAAAGTGTACTAGGGAACTTAAAAGAAAGGCTCTACCTTTAAACTGTGGTGTGACTTTGCAATTGCAATCTATAAGCCAGTGACTTGTAAACTTACAAGTATACCAAACTTCCCAACTGTGCAGTATGTAATTACCTCTGAAAACAGGAAAGTCAAATGGTGGATTGTCAACACTGGCATAATCCTAGCCAGTTTCCGTCTATAGACCACAACTCCTGACTGAAAAGAGGAAATTATGAGACAAAATAAACTAAAGGTATTGGGAAGGGTTCCTCTGTGCGTAGCCCTGTAAGCAGGCTGTGCGACGAGGAGAGGAATGGGCAGGGCTAACACAGAAAGGGCTGCCAGGAAGAGGAGAGTCAGGCAGAGGAGCAGCAAGCGTAGAATGGGGCGTGGGTACTGTCAGAGTACAGCCTATGCATGTGCAGAAATGCATTTCACTTTGTACAGTTAGCATTCGGTGATGTTAAAATATGCAAAATAAAGAGAACAAAAGGAGACCACAAGGTAGATAAAGTAACTGATAGTTAAAAGACCAGTCACTCAATACGCTCCTAACACTTGTCCCTGTGGAGTGGCTGGTTGCTTATTTTCTAGTGGTGCAAAGAGCATGATTTTTATATAATAAAAGCAAATCAAAAGTCAATATTTCTCTGGTCTGATAGAGCCTACCACTGTTACATTATCTTTCAGGTTAGTGTTAATGACTGACAGAAAGTCTCCTGCTGTGTAGGAACCATGCCACATGCTTTTCATTAATGCACTAAGTTTTCCAAGTTCTGGACAACCAGGTAAAACTGAAGATACATCACATGCCATTTAGAAACCACGCCACAGAATTTGCATTAATGGAACTAGTTTTCTAAGTTCTGGAACAACAAGGTAGAATATCACATGAATTTTCTTTTCTAGAAAATGATTCTAAATTGGAAAATTAAAAAAAAAATCCAACAGAGTATTAAAGAAAAAGTAGAAATACAAGATCTACTGCTCATACATAGACCATGTCATTGTATTGTTTGTATATTGTTTGTATACGTGTATTAGGCTTTGTTTCAAAACCATTTTGGGTGCCATAATTATTATATAGTACCTTGTCATATAAATGGAATTAAACCATTTTCATCCAAAGCATGTCATATTGAATTTTATCAACCATAAAATTCTCTGCAACTGTTACAAAACACTTTCTTATAACTTATTCTGAAAAAAATAACTGGGTTTCAGTTCATGTACAAAGCATATTTTGTACAAATAACAGTTTAGGAATGTCTGCTTTGCTATTAAAATGTTGCTTGTGTGATCTTTTTTTCCTTAGACTAGCAAAAGTAAAAATAAAGAGCAGATGGAGAATGACCTTGGAACCCTATCCATGTATTTTCAAGTGATTCAGGTAGCATGCTCGTATCAAAAATAAAAATATTCACTTGGTAACAAAAGTTCTGAGGCCTGAAGAAAAGGAACTAATAGTCATAATGTCTTTAAACATATTTGTCCTAAATATAATGCTACTATGTGGTGGGGCAAAAGCAGTAGTTCTCACAGTACAGTGCAATCATCACAATGTTATGAGACACATGGAAACTCATATGTTCAAAGAGGTATGATAGATAATCACGATAGAACCCTTTGTTTAAAATTCCCACAAAAACTCATGTGTGAACAAAAGCATGGCAGCTCTGTGACCCCAGAGTCCTTCCTTACATCCAACTCGCTGTTCCTGGGCCACTCCTTTCCAGGGTATTAGAGACATCACCTGAAATGCAGGCAAGCCCTTTACACCACACTTCAGGCATCAGAGGTCCAGGTATATTCAGCTGTGAGGCAGTTTTTTTACTCATTGGATTTTCACTTGAAGTCACCAACACAAAATTTTGGTGATTAACAAAAAAAGGCCTTAGGGGATAGAGAGATGGCTCAGCGGTTAAGAGCACTAACTGCTCTTCGAGAGGTCATGAGTTCAATTCCCCGCAATCACATGGTGGCTCACAACCATCTATAATGTGATCTGATGCCTCTTCTGGCCTGCAGGTGTATGTGCAGGCAGCGCATTGTGTACATAAAAGGCCTTAGACTGGGGCAAGCCCTCCTCCTCAATCTGATTTCTCTCTGAACTGTGTGGCTCTATTTAAATTGAGTGCTCTAAGAACGAGTCTTTCAGAAATCATTGGAAGTCAAGAGAGAGCTATTATAAAGTGTTTTACATTTTGCACTGCAAGTCTCAAAGCTCTGTGAAGTGGGTGAAGCACTCCGTTTGTAGTTGAAAATGACCTTAACAGCATTAAATGCCTCAACAGCAGAACCAGCAGGTAGAAGTCAAAATTTAAACCCATATGCATTTAACTCAAGAAAGCTTGTTCTTTCCAACACAGAACTTCACATTTGTGTAGCAAGAATTTCAGATTATAAAATAAGAAATCCGTAGTACAAACAAAGAGAAACAGCCTCTACCACATCAGTTATAAATGGAGCCAGGAAGAGGGCAGGGGCTGGAAAAAAAAATGGTTCTATGACTAATTGTATGACTACTCTTAGAGAAGAGTGAAGTTCAGTTCCTGGCAGCCACAAAGAACAGGTCATAATTTCTCATTTCTACCTCCAGCTTCAAGCAATCCACGTCCTCTTCTGGTCTCCAAGGACACTACACTTAGGCCTCTCTTCTCCCCCCCCCCCCCCCCACGCACACGCACACACACACACACACGCGCGCGCACACACACAAACCCTAACAGAAACTAGCTGTAAAGATGATATTGACATTCCATTAAAAACAAACAAACAAATAAAAAACTGTAGGATAAATAAAGCAAAGCCTTGTTTAAGTGAAGATTTAACAGATGACTTGAGGATGTTTATAAAGACACAGCCAGGGCAGAAGGGGGGCAATACCTGTAATCCCAGCATTCAGGCAGAGGCAAGAGGAAATCATATATAGTACAGGATCAGCCTTGGCTAGGAAGAGAGACCCTGAATCAAAAAAAACTCAAAACAAAATACACATCTAAAATAAAATAAATAAAAAAAATGGAATCAATGTACTTAGGTGAAATTGTAGAAGTCTAAAAATGCAAAACCACAACTAGAGTTACTAAGATTGAGCAAATATATAAGAATTGCTATACTTTGTTTTGCAACAAAAAGTATTTGCAAAAAAGTAAAATATCCTTCAGATACTTAACAGAAATGACTAATGCAAAGTCTAGCATTTAAATATACATCTAAGTTTTTCTCTAATGTCAGTACCTTTAATTACCAGGGATCCTGACAAAAGAGGAATTCAATGTATATAATGCCATGAAGTTAAATTACTATAAAACTCCACAGGCAACAAGCTAGAAGCTACAGGAGCAAGAACTTAGTAAGTGGGTGAAAAACAAAGGAGGGTCAGCTGGTGAGGAGTCACTGGGCTTGTGTCCATTTCTCCCAGGACAGAGACTACCAGAGTACCAATGAGTACCAGGACAGAGAATACACGCAAGGCCACTTCCCTCGGTAGCCACCAACTTACTACACACTGCAGTGAACACTTTAGCCCTCAGACACAAGACTACAGGCTTCTCATGGGATGTAGCATCTACCAGGAAACCAGGTTCTCAGGAGCTATAAAAGGCATAACAAGTAGGATGTGCTCTCTGAAGGGTCTCCTTGCCTAACATAGAAATGGAGCTAAGATTTTAAAGAGAGCATACATACATTCATTTACCTTAACTATGCAGGGTGATGTACTGTCCTATAAAGTTCACGCTCAAAATGGCACAACTGAGTTACCAAAAAATGTACAACAAAGCCTACAGGTTCTAATTAAGTTTGTGATTTTGTGTCGGGCCCTATCCTAGTATCCTGGACTGCAGGATACTCATATAAGAGGCAGCGTGTTACTGAAGAAGGTGCCGCTGGGGTAATGAGAACTGAATAAGCAATGGCAAGCATGGATTTGCTTCTTGACCTGTGTTTTCTTTCCTTTCCAGTTAAGAGAGGTGGAGTTTATTTTGGCTCACAATTCCAGGTTAACAGTCCATCCCTGTCGGAAAGTAAAAGCGGCAGGAATGAAGAGCTGGTCACATGGTATCCATGCTCACAGGCTGGGACAGAATGAATGTGTGCATCATAATGCGTAGCTTGCTCTTTCCTTTGTATCTGGTCCAGGGCCCAGTCTATGACCTTTTTTTTTTTTAATCCCTGACAGACATGCCCACAAACTAACCCAATCCAGATAATCCCTCACTGAGAATCTTTGAGGGTGATTCTAGATAGTGCCAAGGTGACAAAACTATTGAGCATGACAATTGCAGGAGAGCTCGGGTTGGCTCGGGTTGGTGGTGACCTCCTCCTCCTACAGAGCCACTCAGGAATCTAGGTTACCTACACTGAGGCTCTGCATGCCCTGGTTCATGTCCATCCTGCACAGAACTTCATTCAGACTATGAAGCAAAAGGCCTATCATCTGTAATCACATGCCATGATCTAGAGCCCAATCACGGGGGAGAAGGAAAAGCTCCTTCTGGCTGACAGCTGGCACTATCTTCACACAGAGAATCCGACAGTGAGCCGTCCAGGAGTGTGGAAGGGAGCTGGGAAGAAGGGCGCCTCATGATAGAAGTCAAAGAAAAGCAACAAAATTCCACAAGGACGAGGACCTGTCTGAACACAGTTTACGGAACAGTGAGGGTGAGGCTGCTTGCAAGTATGGTTTTCCAAACATGCCAAAGTCTCTACCTGTCTACAGCCAAGTGAAGAATAAAAATACAAGTTTATGACTCAGTAATAATGCTAAATTAGTATTCAATTCGCTATTACTTTCACGGATGATGTTAATGACACTGAAATAAAATTGTCATGTCTTAATTTTGTACTAAAAAATCTTTAAATGTCATTTAAAGCTGTGTCTGAAGTTTTTCTCAGATAATGCCCTTTTCTAACTACAAAACAATTCCGTTTTTATTCCATAAGAGGCACTTAATTTCATCTTTCAGTCTAGCTACACATCAGTGTGCCAGTGTTGGCTAACCAGCCTGAGTGCTATTAGACTGGATCCTACATAGAGTTAAAGCACACGCATGACTTACCTGCAGTGAACAGAGCAGCTTACCAGCCAGTATCAACTATCCACATCTAAGTCCACCACAGCCTGTCAGACTGTCTGCCTTCTAGGTAACAATGTCTATACCCACAGTGCCACCTTCCCTGAGGCCAGAGAATCTCCTTTTGTGTAATGGTCAGCAGTGACGTCACAAGCTCATATGTAGTTGAAGTACAGAGAATAAGACAGACATATACGTGAGACATTTGTAACACAGAAGATTGCAAAAGAGGAAGGAAAAAAATTAAGAGCCAAAAAAAAGGGAAAACAGTATAGAACACTGACTTCTGGGCAGGGCATGGCTTTTGAACTCAAAGACTCACAGCATTCTAAGTGAGAAGGCAGTATTTAGTTACCATTGCAATCAGGAAGGAAAACTGAGCATGCTGGCTCACATCTGCCTCAAGTCTGAGGCTAACCTGAGAATGTAAGTCCACGACCAGCCTTCACTACAGTGATGAGACCCTGAGAGTTAAAAAAGGGGGGGAGGGGGTAATAAAGAAAGTGAAATTATCTTCTTTTTCCTATAAAAATTCAAGTGTTATTCAACAATAAACGTAAGAATTTTATTTGCAATCTAAGAGTATTAAATTTAACACTACAGAAAGTGAGCATCTACCAAGTATTTAGGACTAATAGAAATATGAGCTGATTAAAAACAAAAAGCTAATTTATAGCCTCTAACAAAACCATGGCTTTTTAAAAAGTCAGTTCCTCCATTTCCACATGTACTACTAATGGCGAGTACTGGGAACAAAGGCACTGACTGCATAGTACATCTTAAAAGAACAAAGAAAACGCAGCCTGGAAATCAAAACTGCGCTAATGCCACTTGCTGAAAATCTAGTGAAAGGCTTCACCAAGGTGCTAACACTCATGTAATTGTTAACCATGCAACTCTCCAGTCAGTTTAGAAGCAGGAGGCTATGGCAGGACCTAACCAAATGAGGCCAGCTATGCATGGAAAACATCTGCTGATGGTCTCCACAGAGTGGCTTGCAACGGTAGTGTATATCTCTGACCATAATGCTTGCCATGGAAAAGGCTCAAGTATTATTTGCTGATAAAGCTCACACTGTGTTAAATGGAATGACTATCCAAATCTACCACCATCAGTCTGTTAATGTTTAGATAATGTAATTAGTCAGGTTCTCAAAAGATTTCCCAAAAGTGAGAGTTTTTTAAATGTAACAAACATGCATCATCACTATAGTAAAACGTCTAAAAAGTTATTTTCACAAAGAGAATCTCAGGTCACGTAAACTTAGTTTACCCTGAACACTTGGGAAATTGAAATTGTACTTATTAAATAATTCAAATTTTAAAATGAAGTTACTATTAAAAATGGCTGACAAATAAGTTAGTATTAAATTCTCACAAAATGTGCATAGCTATATCCTCTAGTCACATTACTGCCATGCTCTCCACAACTGTGCAGGCATACATTGTGACAACACTAGTTTCAATCATACTGAAATTCAGCAGCTTAGATTTACAGGATGCATCGCCAAACTTGCACTCTAGACAAGGAACTAAACAGGCCTTACTGATTGTATTCTGAACAGCACAGTTTTTAACAATAGCCATAGTCTTCCCCTGCTACTATCTTAAAATATGTTAATTCCAAAGCCACCTGCTACATAACACTGAGAAAACACCAAAAAAATATAAGCGAGTACCTCAAAACTAGGTGCACAGAACACAACGAGAAAACAGACTTGAACCCCTCTCCACGGGGGAACACAGCAATTCTTTCTAAATGTGACATGTGCCTTCAAATAAGAAGGGTTTGGGAAGGCTGCAGTCACGCTCCAGCAATGCTGTCATACTTAGAATATCTCTAGAACCCCTCTTTGGAAACTCCTGTAGGGTCTTTAGCACAGTTGATTAATTAACAAATGCTAATAAGTCTCTAAACTGGAAAAGTGGATCTGAGTTTTTGAAGCTCTTAGAAATTCCCTTGAGGCATGCACCAAGGAATGTGATGAATCACCAAACAATGCAATCTCTACTTGGACAAAAATGAGATATAAACAAGGCAATAAGACTAATTTTCCTGGGAGGCAATCTTGGGAAGGTAAAGCCTTCCAAGACGACTGCCCTGAAGCATATTTCTCATCTAGATAGAAGATAACTCCATCCTACAAGTAAACAGCCAGCACAAACCTCTCTCCCATTTTTCATCCAGTAAACAGAGATCCTAAGAGGGAAAGACAGTGCCCTAGTTTACTGCAATATTTAGTAGCAAACTGAGAATTTAAGTTTAGGTCTCTTAATTCCTAGTTCAAGAAAGCCTCATTGTGCTGCTGGTTCAAAATGGAAGCAGTTTACTTCCCCACAGCGACCACCATGACACACCACTGTCTCCAAAAGCCCAAATAAGTGGATGTGCCCAGTCCTGTCCCTGAAGTGTCAGAACTCTGAGGCAAAAAAAAAAAAAAAAAAAAAAAATGCTTCTACTTACATGACCCATCTCCATCGTCATTACAGTGAAGAAAAGCTGACTGTTAAGTTTCTCCTATTTGATGCACATATTGAACATCTGTTTACATCGACACTTTATATGATGATCAGTATTTATTATCAGAATAAACTAAGAGGAAAGCTTTCGGGCATACCTCATGAGGGATCATCTTGACTAGGTTACTGTGTATACAGATTATCTACTTTAGATTAGCCTCAGAGCACTCCTGTGAGGGATTATGTTGATTAGGCTAGCTGAGGGGACAAGATCAGCTAAGATACCATTCCCTGGACCTCAAACATGAGTCCTGTGGTGCATACAAATAAGGAGAGGCTGAGGTGGTTCTACAGTCAAAACCACAGCGTGCTCCTGCAGAGGCCCTTCAGTTTGGTTCCCAGAACTCACATAGGCAGCTCACAACCTTCTGCAACCTTGGCTCTAAGGGATTCAACACCCTTGTCTAGCCTCCTAGGGCATGAGTGTGCGCGTGCACACACAGACAGACAGACAGACAGACAGACAGATTGGGGGGGTGCATGCAGGCAGGCAGACTTTTTAAAGGGAGGAAGACAGCCAGGACAGGCACCCATGGCTCTCTGCACCTGACTGTGAACACAGAGACCCGCTGCTTTAAGCTCCTCGCACCTTGACTTCTCCAACATGAAGGACTGTATTCTGGAACCCTGAACCAAAACCAGCCCGTCCTTAGGTGCTTCTGCTAGACACTCTGCCACAGCACACGGAGAGACAGACATGCTGGGTGCTTTCCTTCCTTGACCTCATTTATTCCTCTCAACAACTCAGTTAGACAGACATATGACATCATTTTTAAAATAAAGAAACAGGAATCCAGTAAGTTCCTATAACGTAAATAGAGTCACAAAGTGTGGAGGTTGTATTTTCCAAAGATGGCTATAAAAATACCTATGTTCTTTTTCTAGCAAACATTTCTTTTGATAGTTAAGATTGCTAGAAAAATTGCAATGTCAGATCAAAATCCTCATACACCACGTACCCACCCTCACCTACTATAGCATCTTAACATATATGTGATGATGATTATTATGAACCAATATTAATATGTGTATGAATTAGAATACATATATTGTTTAAACTGCCTTAGTTTTTACCAAATCTTGTCCTTCTGTGGCAGGAACCATCAGTGCCCTAGTTTACTGCAATATTTAGTTGTGTCTTCTAGGCTGTTCTTGGCCATGACAACTTCTCAGGCTGTCCTTGTTTCTAATGACTTACAAAGCCAAAAAGCTGAGATTTTAACCCAGACAGGGTACATTCTAATGACAGTCCTAAATTAATGGCTTTTTTTTGGGGGGGGGGTGTTTCGAAACAGGGTTTCTCTGTGTAGCCTTGGCTGTCCCGGACTCACTTTGTAGACCAGGCTGGCCTCGAACTCACAGCGATCCGCCTGCCTCTGCCTCCCGAGTGCTGGGATTAAAGGCGTGTGCCACCATGCCTGGCGGCTTATTTTTATACTGTAAAAAAAAAAAAAAGAAAGAAAGAAAGAAAGAAAGAAAAAAAGAAAAAAAGCCTCCAACATGGTCAATGCAGTGAGCCTTACATGGCGGACATACCACAATTTGGGAATTGTCCCTATGACAATACTTTCTTCCAATGACTGACTTACTCTGTGCTATATTCAGTATGTGTATGAGCTGCAGTGGCATGTGAAACCATGATTCCACAACACATGACTTCTAACCATAAGTACAAATTGTCCACGTGACAGGACTGAGCAAGTTGTGTTACTTTATCTTTAAATGGCTATATGCCCTTCCTGCAATGTTACCGAAATTTTTAAATTAAAATCCTATTTGTTTTCATCAAATGTAAGGAGTGCTTGTTAAGTGTTATTAGATTCATTATACACATTATTTAGGGTTAAATTGAGGCCATTGCTAATTATAACAGGCTTGGGGAAAAAGTCTAACCTACACTGATTAAAATTCTATTTATAAAGGAAAAATCAAAACCACAGAAATAGTGCTGAGTTTAGTAATTGCCAAATGCAGTTAAGACTTACCACTACATTGAAATTACAAAAAAAAAAAAGTGAATTTCCAAGTGTTTCAAGATAAAATGGTCTTTGAATAATTTTCAAGATTTGTAATTGTTTTCCTGAAAAGGTAATCTTTTAATTTATTAAAATACTAACTCCAGAAGTTAACACAGATTGAATATTCAATTTTATTCTTAAATAGAAGATGCTTCAAATTCAGAATATCTTAACTCCTAACCCAGAAAAAAGAACCAGGGTCAAAGGCCAATGCTAAGTTCCTCCAGCCCTATAAGGATGATGCAAACCCTACTGAATTCATGTGAGTCAGGGTGTCAAAATATCCATCTAACCGGCTGTGCAGAGATAGGCTGTGGTGACCACACACTGCCTCTGCTTCCTCACTCCCACTTCCTCCTCAGCCAACCACAATCAGCTATTTTTGTCCTGCTGTCATGTCAGAACTACCTTGGCAGTACCTCCATGATGCTGCACCGATGGCCACTCCTGCCTCATTTTAATCTACCTCTTAGGGGCCTTCTGCACACATCTACTCTCTCTTTGAAATGCTAGCCTTGCTCAGCTTTGGTGACACCACTACCTCAATAGTTGTACCAGCTGGGGTGGCTCTTCCTCTAGCAGAGGGCCTCTCCATTCTGAGGTATTCTCCTCCAGGGACGACGGCTGTTTACTCTCTAGCTCATTCTGCTCTTTTCTCCATGGGGACTTTATGGAGAACTTCCGCTATGTATAGCCAACGCGATCCTCTCCTCTGAGGGCCACACTCATGCTTAACGGACACTTGGGCAGTAAGCAGTGAGTAAATGCCCTAACATCTTTCTCTTATATGTCCCACTGCTCGGAAGCTTTTTACATCAATAAACAGAATAGCGTCTACACAGACGCTGGACCAAGAAACTTACAAGACAAGTTTATTCTTCCCCTTCCCTTATTCTCTAAACTCACACAAGATATCAAGGGGCCTGGTAATTTTATCTCCAATCCTAAATCTGTCTTTGACAAATCACTTTTGTCAAAACATTCATCTTTTGCTCACACCACTGCAGACATCCTTTCTTTCACTCTTGGTCAAATGGCCAACATGTCCAGTTCTTTCTTCATACTGTAGACAAATGTGAATCTGATTGTACTATTTCCCAGTTAAAAGGATTTCCTTGGCTTTTCCCTTAGTTTTTATGTTACTGGGGTGTCAACCAAGGTAAATGCAGAATATACAAATTCAATAGGACTTTATCTACACTCTTAGGAATTATAATCCAGGAAACAAGGACCCAGAAAGCTCCAAATAGTTACGCGAAAGAAGGGAGGGAAGCAAAGTAAAGAGTTGAAAAGGAAAAAAAAAGTTGAAAAGGCAGAGGGCTACATGGCCAGCAGAGGATAAAGACATGGAAATGTCCACAAAACAGTAACTTTGTTATCCGCATACAAGCAACTCCGGTTATTTCCCATGTCCAGATACTTAACTTCCTGAACAGAACACCAACGGCCCAGGCCTTAATGTCAACAATTAATAAATAGGCCTCATGAGGCTGAGAAGCTTCTGTAAGGCAGGAGACACTGTCAAGAGAACAAAGCGACAGCCTACAGACTGGGAAAAGATCTTCACCAACCCTACATCTGACAAAGGTCTAATATCCAAAATATATAAAGAACTCAAGAAATTAAACACCACCAAACCAAATAACCCAATTGAGAAATGGGGCTTGGAACTAAACAGAATTCTCAACAGAGGAATATCAAATGGCTGAGAAACACTTAAAGAAATGCTCAACCTCCTTAGTCATCAGGGAAATGCAAATCAAAACAACTCTGAGATTCCATCTTACACCCATCAGAATGGCTAAGGTAAAAAATTCAAGTGACACCACATGCTGGCAAGGATGTGGGGAGAGAGGAACACTCCTTCATTGCTGGTGGGAATGCAAACTAGTACAGCCACTTTGGAAATCTATCTGGTGCTATCTCAGAAAAATGGGAATAGGGCTTCCTCAAGACCCAGCTATTCCACTCCTTGGAATATACCCAGAAGATGCTCCAGCACACAACAAGAAAATTTGCTCAACCATGTTCATAGCAGCCTTATTCATAATAGCCAGAACATGGAAACAGCCTAAGTGTCCCTCAGTAGAAGAATGGATAAAGAAACTGTGGTACATATACACTATGGAATACTACTCAGCTATTAAAAACAAGGAATTCCTGAAATTTGTGGATAAATAGATTGAGCTAAAAATGATCATAATGAGTGAGTTAACCCAGATACTTGTCAAAGAATCAAAATGACCAGAGTCCCCAGTTTAGGCACCAGCTGCAGACCTATATTAGTGATGCTTCCCAGTGGCCTCTGAATGCCCCTGGGAAGCTTGTTCAATATTGCCTTCACAGTAATTTTCTTTTTAATAAGAGCTGTCACCATTGTTTGCTTTTAGTCCATAGCACCACATCCAGCACACATGGAAACCTTAGTTTCTACTTGCTGAAAGACTTAGTTTGAAAAGGAGAATGCAGGGAGGCAGTCAGATAAGTTGCTAGTCATTTGGGGGAAAGATTCAAACAAATGTAGTTCAGTTGATCAAAATGTCATTCAATTAGTGGTTCCTTTAATTCTTCTGAATTTATATCCTTTTTAGGTAAAAGTACCATTACAACAAATACAGAAGTACAAAAGAAAAGCAATGCCATTACAGCCAGAGTACTTTATCTAGGGGCCAATGTGCCTTCATGTTTTGCCTCAATTGATTCTGATAACAGCAAGTGTTGTTTCTACTTTACAGATTTGGCGACTAAGGTTCGGAGAGGATGACGAAAGGTTAAACCACAGATTTTTTTAAAAAATATTTTATTAATTTATTCATATTATATCTCAATTGTTTTCCCATCCCTTGTATCTTCCCATTCCTTCCTCCCTCCTGCTTTCCCCCTACTCTCCTCCCCTATGTCTGTGACTGAGGGGGACTTCCTCCCCTGTATATGCTCATAGGGTATCAAGTCTCTTCTTGGTAGCCTGCTATCCTTCCTCTCGGTGACATCAGGCCTCCCCATCAAAGGGACGTGGTCAAATATGGGGCACCAGAGTTTGTATGAAAGTCAGCCCCCACTCCCCACTCTCCACTCAACGGTGGAGAATGTCCTGTCCAGTGGCTAGATCTGGGTAGGGGTTCGAAGTTTACTACACTTATTGTCCTTGGCTGGTGCCATAGTTTGAGCAGGGCCCCTGGGCCCAGATCTGCCCATAATAATGTTCTTCTTGTAGGTTTCTAGGACCCTCTGGGTCCTTCTATTTCCCCATTCTCCCATGTTTCTCTCACCTAAAATCCCAATAGGATGTCTTCCCCTCTGACCCACTTTCCTGGTAAGTGAAGACTTTCAAGGAACATGCCCCTTGGGCTAGTGTCCAGATATAAGCGAGTATATATCATTTGAGTCTTTCTGCTTCTGGGTGAACTCACTCATTATGATCATTTCTAGTTCAATCCATTTGTCCACACATTTCAGAAATTCCTTGTTTTTAATAGCTGAGTAGTATTCCATAGTGTAAATGTACCACAGTTTCTTTATTCATTCTTTTACTGAGGGGCACTTAGGCTGTTTCCATGTTCTGGCTATTATGAACAAGGCCACTATGAACATGGTTGAGCATATGTCCCTGTTATGTGGTGGAGCATTTTCTGGTAAACCATAGATTTTTAGTGGGGTAGTAGAGATTTGAACCTAGTTCTCGTGATTTCTGCAGTCAGCTCTCCCACCTCTGTGTCTGTGTGTGTCTGTGTGTGTGTGTGTTGTTTGGGTACACATTTTCAATCTTTTAAAACTGAAGACAGAGGCACTCCCAGCTGTGAGACAGATGTATAAGAGCTGGAAAAGGAATGCCAAGAGACCCCAGTCATGATTTGCAGTCAGCTTAGTGCTGGCTGTCAGCTTTGTTCAGAGAAGTTTCTTTCTGTGATTGGCAGCAGTGACTACAGAGATGCATAAATGATCAAAGTGCTGAGGATAAGTGACTGTTGGATGCTCAGCCATATATAGGACATCAACACCCTCCAGGACTCTGAGGACATCGTGGGAAAGGGGATGAGAAGAATCTCAGGGCTGGAGGATGGGGTCGAGGCTGTGCAATGCTGTCTATCACACATGGCACTCCTGAACTCATAGTGGCCATGATGACCTGCACAACATGTGTACAAGATTAGGCCTCTCAACATCCTGTCACGGAGGGATGGCTCACAAGGGCCCACACCTCTCTGGGGATTTCTAGGTAGCTAAGGACTGCTGGGAGAAGGAGAAAACTTTCTTCAATGGTGCTTACGCTCTCCTATAAATACCCTCTCACACATGATCCTGTGAATACCCTGATGAACTTCACTGGGAAGAAAAGGAGACTAGATAGGAAGAGAAGGGGAATCAGCAGGAATGGGGAGGGGACAAGAGGGAGTAATGGGGATGAATATGATGAAAATATAGAGAGACGTGAAATGCTATCATGGAACCATAGCATGATTAACATATCCTAATAAAACAAAACAAACTCAACTATCTGCTCAAACTATACAAGCCCTACATATATCATCTGTTAGAAGCAAAGCAAAGAGGCAGCCCAACTAGATCCCACAAAGTATTTCCCCTCTATGTACTCAAGTCAGAAAATCTATCTGAATCTTAACATAAAAGTTTTAATTCTTATGTGATACAAAACCAAGCCTTAGATATAAATACTATGCAAAATATGATATAGTTTATGCCTACTACAGTTACTTAATGAAAGCTTTTAAAATAAAATCCAATCTTACCTAACTTGTAGAAGCCAATGAGATTAATGATACTTATGGTGGGGATATTTTCATGATAGGTCTGCTTTACAGATATTTGCCTACTTTACTGTCAAATAAAAATTTGACTCCCGAATGAAAATGTAAACGTGGAAAGACAAGTCTTGGCTCATGAGGATGGACATTCCAAAGCATCACATTTCTGAGTCAGCATTTTCCCACTAGAACTGTAAGACATGCAGGGATGGGGCTTTTACATCAACTCAAACATACCTGAAAATAGTACTAGCAACATAGTCTTCAATTACCACGGACAAAGCCTCACTTGGAACTGTAGTCTATAACTTGTCTCCTATCACCCCATCCTGTGTGGTAACTTTCTCAGACTGTGGGAGACCCCTCCTATCACCCTGTCTTTTCTGTCAAACACTTCTGTGACTGGCTTATGCCTACTTTTTTGTCACCAACTGTAAAAATCAGATGAGGGAATGAGATGATAGCTGCACCCAAGCTTTATGAATACATGCCTTGGACTGAGCCCAGAGTGTTTCTATCTAACTATCCCTAGGCCTAGGCCTGGAAGCTTCTAACCTCCATACAATCTAATCTTCTTTAAGCCTGGACCCTAAAGCCTTTAACTTCCAGCCTCTGTCTGCTAAATGTTTTCAGCCTGCAAGACTTACTGCTAAATAACTCACTCTTTCTGTTCTTTCTGAACTCTGGCTAACTGGTTCAACTCAGCTGTTCTGGCTCAAAACTACTTTCCAAGCTGACTGATTCAAACTGGCTTTCCTCCACTTCTCACCAAATTGCTCTGCTTGAAAAAACTGCCCCTGAGCTCCATAAACTCAATTTAATGAATTCAACTACACTCAACTGAACTGCACAAACTGTACCTTACTCCGGAACTCTACTGTACACTGTCTCCATGAACTCACCTGCTCGCTCGCCCTCCCTCCTCCTCCTCCTCCTCCTCCTTCTTCTTCTCCCTCTCTCTCTCTCCCTCTCTCTCTCTCTCTCTCTCTCTCTCTCTCTCTCTCTCTCTCTAGCTCTTAAGTAGCTTCTCTTTCCTGACTCATTCTGTCAAATCTTTTTCTGATTCATCACTTTGTCTGCCAGAGAGATTAAAGGTATGTTGTGTCTATATTCCAACCAGAGGGATTAAGGGTGTGTATTCCGAGCCGGGCGTGGTGGCGCACGCCTTTAATCCCAGCACTCAGGAGGCAGAGGCAGGTGGATTGCTGTGAGTTCGAGGCCAGCCTGGTCTACAAAGTGAGTCCAGGATGGCCAAGGCTACACAGAGAAACCCTGTCTCGAAAAACCAAAAAAAAAAAAAAAAAAAAAAAAAAAAGGGTGTGTATTCCAGTTGGATCACACAGACTTCAGTCTTTGGATGTGATCCCTTGCCAAAGCAGTCATGTTGCTGGATTAAAATTCCTCTACAACCAATACTGTTCACTTTATTCACAGATCATAGGTGACAGAATTCAGACAACAATTTATTTCTTTTGTTCCT
Organism: Acomys minous; assembly: GCF_964271855.1. Classification (NCBI taxonomy): domain Eukaryota; kingdom Metazoa; phylum Chordata; class Mammalia; order Rodentia; family Muridae; genus Acomys; species Acomys minous. Next base: position 105,649,872 of record NC_140489.1, on the reverse strand, counting down.
TAGGTTCCTTTTGATATTTTTCACAGCTAGAAAAACCTTTGGAGTTGAAGAACTGAACTAGAAAAACAAGAAATCTTTAAAAGAAATTGTTCTTTTTGCCAAAAGGCAAATGGACTCAGAGGGGGTTTTTCTCGGCTTCTCCTTCCATTGGAATAGTCTCTGTTACCATCCTCAGTCCTTCCAGACTTTAAATCCTATAGCTGGGCACTTCTGAGCTGCTGTCCGACTAGGAAAGCTTCCAATTTCATCTCTCATCATAATGTCTCTCATTTCTCATTTTGACTTTTAACTAGAAAGTGGGGAGACATGCTGATAACTTATCTGTAGGTACACAGAGAAAGGAAGAGTGTGAGGAGGCTAAGGGCCAGTCAAGTCATTACAGCCATCATCAATCTGTAATCTAATTAGATGTCCATTAGGGACCACATGAATCCACTGAAGCAAATAACAGTTTCATTAAAAACAAACAGCAACAACAACAACAACAACAAAACACAAAACAGAAATGAGAAACAGCTCCCTTATTGTGTCCACATAGCAAAGCCTGGCCTGAGTACACCATAACTAGCTACAGCTTAGAATATTAAACAGCTTGTTCTAATCTGAGATTAATTATCTACAGATGGAGAAATCAATTTCTTTTTAGTTAGTGATAAAAAGTGGAAAGACATAACCTAATGCAGTGGGTGTTAAGTGGCTCTGGAAGCCAAAAGAGTCCTTACCATTTTGAAAGAACTGACACCTCTCCAGTCACTTCTCCAGATCTCAAAGCTTTAAAAGAAGTAACAGTGCAGAGAAGTCTTTATGAAGAGCCTTACAGAATGAAAATTAAAAATCAATTTTAATATTCAGACAGGCTTATGACTCTGCCACTTCTATTTATCTGTGACAGGGTTTCACAGTATAGCTCAGGCTGGCTTTGAACTGGCTGGCAGTCCACCTATCTCAAGCTCCCAAGTGTTACAATTGTGTCCAATTTTAGCAGTCTTAGTTAGGGTTTTATTGCTGTGAAGAGACACCATGACTATGGCAACTCTTACAAAGGAAAACATTTAATTTGGGACTGGCTTACAGTTTCAGAGGTTTAGTCCATTACCATCATGGTGGGAAGCATGGCAGCTTCCAGGCAAACACGGTGCAGGAGGAGCCAAGACTTCTACATCTTGATCGGAAGGCAGGAGGAGTCTGGATGTGTTTCACACTGGGTGCAGCATGAGCATTTAAGACCTCAAAGCTCCACCTTCACAGCCACACACTTCCTCTAACGAAGCCACACCTCCTCAAATAAGGCCACACATCCTAATAGTGTCACTCCCTATGGACAAACATTCAAATACATAAATCTGGGGCCATACCTATTAAGCCCAACACTTTTCCAACTAAAACTCATAAGAAACCACACAATTAAGCAGAACAATGTAAAGATAATGCATCAACAAGTAGAGCAAAGCTAGGTGTGATAGCAGCAGCCTGTCCTTGCACTTGGGAGATGGTGACAAGAAGTTCAATTTAAGGACAGGCCTTGACTACACAGAAAGTTCCAAACCAGCCAGGGTAACTTGAATGCCTGACTCAACAAACACAAAAAGGAGACTTGAGGCTCAGCGGATAGATGGCTAGATGGTTCCGCAGTTAAGAGCACTGGCTGGCTCACGCCTTCCTTCTCGAGGCCTCACACTCACACAGCTGCCCACCCGGCCACTGCCATCACCCCTCAGAAAGCCAGCGGCGCAGTGTCTTTGCCTCCAGAAGGAAAGCTGGAGACCAAAGCTGGACACATGCCCACCGGGAAGGCTGGTGGAATGCAGACTGTGCAGAAGCACCCACATACTGGAGAAGGAGAGGAAGAGAAAGACAAAGATGAGCAAGAATGGGAAAGCACCAGGCCACCCAAACTAACAGTGTTTATCTCTGGTGTCACTGCCCGGGTGACAAAGACTTCCCGCCAGCGGCTGCACAGGTGGCCCACCAGCAGCCACGTGCCTCCATAGACAAACACGTTTCTCCAAGAACGCAGCATATCCAACAGCCTTGCAAGTGACCGGCACAGGACCACCTCCCAGGATGCTTCCCTGACCAAAAGACCTCACGCTTTTCACGTGGCTTACTAAATCCAGAAACTTAAGACAAAGCAAAGTGGCCTTTCATTGACCCAGACCCTCCCCATATTTAAAACTAGAAGCTCAAACCCCAAACTTTGTTTGTAAGAGTACTGTACCCCAGCCCCAAAAGTGCTATTAGCAGAACTTGACAAGTCCTGGGTAAAAGGTAGTCTTCACACTATAGCAATCACCTAAACTCCTTACTCGTGGTCCTAAAAGCAGTGTCGCCAGCTTCAGGCCACTGTGAGCTACATGCATACCGCCAGCGTTTCTGGGACTACTCAGGAGGCCTGTGCCGTGTCACTGAAGGAGGATGAGCTTCTCAAGTTTTATGAGCAGTTTGGTGCTCCAGCAGTGGACTTAACAGGGAGCAGTACATAAACCTTGAGACCCTGTGTTGTCAGCCTCTTCCTTCATAATTACTGACATGGTGTGAACCAAGGGTTGCTCTGGAGACCCAGACTTGGCTGAAGTACCGCCACAGAACCCACAGCCTTGCTCTGTCATATGGAACCAAATGTAGGAAGGGACCTTAGAGCCAGACACACCTGGTCCCCCTTGCAGACTTTCTCAAACATCCTGAAGCATCCACAATCCCTTTTAGTTCAGCAACTCAAGGGGCCGCCCTCTGTTCCGCATACTCTGAGCTAGCTCTGCTGTGCGTCTGTGGACTTCAGGTCATTGAATGCAACATGTTTTCCCAAATGAATTTCTTAATCTTTGATGTTGAGAATATACTGACTATAATAAGCTCCTGCATTTCTACCTCAAAAAAACAAAACAAACAAACAAACAACAACAAAAAAAAAGAACACTGGCTGATCTTCCTAAGGACCTGGTTCAATTCCCAGCACCCACATGGCAGCTCACAACTGTCTGTAACCCCAATTCCAGAGGCTCCAATACCATCACACAGATATATGTACAGGTAAAACACCACTGCACATGAAATAAAAATAAGTAAAAAATAAATAAATAAAAAGAGAGGCTTGAGCTCACCTGATACAGACAACTACTGTGCAGAGCTATCGACTTTCCTGTAAAGCAGCTGGAGTCACTGACTGCTTCCCAGCCCGCTGTTAGCTTACATGAGCTGTTAGAGCTGCAGCTCTTTCCATACAACCTTGGGCAAATTATTTAACCTTTATGAATCCCAACTTTCTTATGTGGGGTGTGTGTGTGTGGAGAGGGAGAAAGGAGAGAGGGGGTGGGGGAGAGGGAGAGAAAGAGGGAGGGGAGAGGGAGGGGAGGGGGAGGGGAGGGGAGAGGAGGGAGAGGGAGAGGGAGAGGGAGAGGGAGAGGGAGAGGGAGAGGGAGAGGGAGAGGGAGGGATTGATTGAGATTGTTATTTTTAACCAGGATGTCAAGTGGCCTAGGCTGGCCTTGACCTTCTGATTCTCCTGTCCCCACCTCTCACATACTGAGACCACAAATATGAGTCATGATGCCTGGTTCACAGTTTCTACACCGACCAGTGCATGTTAAATCACAAGGCAAGTAGACATAAGCAGCTGAGGGACCATCTCCCATCCACACACAAGCAGCTACTTTACGTCAGTGAAGTCCACCAGCTCATATACAGGAGTTTTCAAGTTCAAAGCCCCGGGGAAGTGCTGCACACCAGAGATACTCAGTATGCAAAAGTCAGCCTAACAGGAGCCTTCGAGCTGAGGAGATTTTAAATGCTATCTGCAAAAGTCACTGGGCTCAGCCAGATGAATCAGAGACAGTCAAATGCGCCCTTGAACATGCTAGGGTCAGAAACTTACCATGTGAACACAGCATACAGGGATTACTGGAATGCTCCTTTTGAAGATTTCATTGAACCTGTGGTTGCCTCTCAATCATGTTTCTGAAAGGCTAAATTCACTAGAGGGCATCATGTATCAGAAGAAGTCACATCAGAGAAAACATTACAAGGAAAGAATTGTTTACTCAGAACTATTGTACCTGACTGTACAAAACATACATGTTAATGTAAAATTGTTCACTTTAGCATACATTAAAAATGTTGAGGAATTAAACAAAACTTGTGACAGGTTGAGTGGTGTATCCTAGGGTGGCATGCCTATGTTGTGACAGGCAAGTGGTGTTATTGAAAAGCCTGGGTTCTTTCCAATCCCCCTGCACAGCCTCTATAACTTCATGCACGCTTCATACTTGCTGTAAAAACCATACAAATCACTCTATACTTACTCTTTTCCTTCCTGTAACCACCAGATGTTCCCTCTCTCCTTCAAATAATAAATAAATAAATAAAGCCACAAATTCAAAAGAAAATTACCAAGTTCCTCTAAGACCAGCAAAGAAAATTCAAACCTAGGTCTGTATATAATCAAATATTTAAAGCCAAATTATTTTTCATTAACATAATGATACAGCTATAAAAAGTCATGGAGTTCCAAGAATATCCAGAGAAATGATCTCAACCCACAGCCCCGCCCATCACAGCTCACAGTAACAAGCAAATACCCCAAAGCTCCACCCCTACAGCTCACACAGTATCAAATACCCCAAAGCTCCACCCTCTACAGCTCACACAGTAACAAGCAAACACCCCAAAACTCCGCCCCCTAGAGCTCACAGCCCCTCCCCTCCACTAGACAGGACACCTTGCCATGCCTAGCACTCCCTCCATCTCAGCAGATTCCCTTCCACAGCTCTGCACAGCAGGCATACCTAAGAGCAGGTGCCACTCTCTGAGGAACAAGATTCAAGGGACTTCCAACCTCTCCCAAGCCCCTCCTTCCCCCAACAGCTGTTCCATGTGCAATCCATTTCAACATTCCTTCACCCCACATAAATCTGTGGGTTACTTTACTTTTCCTTTGAACCAGTTAACCCATGTGGCTGAACCCACACTGACTAGGATTTACATGAAATTCTTAACACATGCTTATTTTCAGGTCCGCCTGAGTCCCTCACTCTAGACAACATTATTAGGAAGACACACCTTGGTACTGCAATATCAAAACAATTAGAAACTAAAGGAAAGGTCCATCTCCCAAGGCACATTAACACATTAATGGCTTTTGAAAAGCACCAGCCCTTTATGAATTTGGTTGGGTGAACTAAGTCCTGAGTACTGGATAAAGACAGGAAACGTGGTTTTCACCATTTGAAAAACCCATCATCAGCGTGTGTACATCATGAGGAGCCCCAGCACCCCCAGCATCCTGGTGCCCACTCATCTTTACTATGCACTTAGGCGGCCTTTGAAACTATTACGCCAACTGAGCAAAATAATTGCTCAGACCAATAGCACAATTAATTCCCTTTACAGAGAATTATGGTAGACTTGACCTGTAAAAGGTTCTCAAACTGCCTCAGTCCTTTAAATAAATCCATGATCTTTAAGCCATCTGTAACAGTAGATATTTTACTCCATGAAGGAAGAAATTAACATAAAAGTCTGTTCGATTCCATAAAGTTCTAAGTCTATATTTATGGAGAATTATAAGGTAAGTGAAGGCATGAGAAAGGTATAGATAAGAATGGATACAGACGACCCAAGCCAGAACCATCAGGTGGCATAGAAATCATCAAGTCCTCTACCTCTCTTCTGGATCCCCAAGAGTAATTAAAAAAAAAAAAAAAACTGGGCTGGAGAGATGGCTCAGTGGTTAAGAGCACTGACTGCTCTTCTAGAGGTTCTGAGTTCAATTCCCAGCAACCACATGGTGGCTCACGACCATCTATAATGTGATCTAATGCCCTCTTCTGGCGTGCAGGTGTATATGTAGGCAGAGCACTGTATACGTAATAATAAATATTTAAAAAAACAAAAAAACTGAGTTGGCAAGATGGCTTAGCTGATAAAAGTTTGATGCACAAGCCTCATTCCCTGAGTCTGATCCCCAAAGCCAGTAATGAGAAGAGGAAGCAACCCCACAAGTTGTCCTCTGATGTCCATATGTGTATCATGGCATGCATGGGCCTGCACTCTACACACACAATAATAATAATAATAATAATAATAACAACAACAACAACAACAGGTTTCTTACTTAAATTTTTTTATTTATTGTCTGCACATGTGAAAGTCAGACCACAAGTGATGGAAGTTGATTTTCTCCTTCCACTATGTACATTCCAGGGACCAGGCTAAGGTCATCAGCCATGGCAGCAAGTGCCTCTACCCGCTGAGCCTTTTGCTACCCCTTGTAATAAATTTAAACTAATTTTATTTATACGAAGTACTTGGCCTATTTTTCAGAACTGATGTGTGTGTGTGTGTGTGTGTGTGTGTGTGTGTGTGTATTATATATAATACATGTATTACACATTCCAAATACAGAAATGTCTTGCATATATATTTAAATATATAAACATATAAACATATAATTCTCACACATTCATCAGAAATATTTGTGTAGAACCTATCTAAATGTTATCAAAATAACCCACAAAGACAAATAATAAGACATCTTAACAAATGCAGGACTATGCGTGCTGACTCTAGGGCACTGGTTTCCTTAGGATATAAGACATCTATCTCCCTTCTGCAGCACTGGTAGCCATGGTCCTTCTTTCCAGTGTAAGCAAAAGCATCAGGAAAAGAAACTGGCTAAGGCTTGAGAGAGCTACTTCAAGTCAAGCTGGATATGTACGTGCAAAAAATGTTTAAAGCTTTCAGGGTTAACCTGGCGAGCTTTCCATTGCCGTAAGCAGTGATAAAAGGAGAGGCACTAGAAGCAGCTCTAAGCGTCCAGTGCCAGAATGCAGAGGAAGGCAGCTGGAGCCCTCCAGTCCACAGAGCAGCAAGCTCCCACCTCCTCGGAATTTTTCATTGATGCTTTTGTGTACTCCAGACTGTGAAACTGCCAACTACAAAAATTATAGCCATGTGAAATCTCTTTTACTCTAAAATTTGGGGCTAGCAAAAATAATAAATTGTCATCTTACAGGTTAGCAATTAACTCAATTTATAGCAATTTTACAAATTTAAAAACTGATGTCATATTCTAAGATGAAAGACTAAGTAAAATCAGGAACACAAGGACAAGCACTCTCACCGCCACTGCTGCTCAGCACTGTGGAGAGTTCTAGCCAGGAACAGTCAAGTAAATAAATAAACTCATCCAAATCAGAAAGGAAAGTGTAGTACCTACAAAACATGATCTTCAGTCTAGACATCTCAGATGGAAATTACAAAATTACAGGAGGAGCTAATAAATTCAGCAGAGTTGCAGTGAACAAAAACCAACACACAAAAGTCAAGGGTGAGTCAGGCATGAAGGTTCATACCTGTAATCTCAGCACTTGAGAGGCTGAGACACACAGATGGTCTTCAGTTCAAGGCCAAACTTGTCAACCTAGAGAATTCCAGGCCAGAGTGGGGTTTACAGTAAAACCCCAGCCAGAAATAAGAGGGGGAAAAAAGGAAAAAGACGGGAAAATAATGACAGGGATGGAGGGATGAAAGGAGGGAGATTAAAAGTAAACCCCCCCAAAAAACCTTAGCAAAACAAGTCACTTTTATAAGTACACTCAAAACCTACAAATAAGTTCAACCAAAGAGGTAAAAGACTTAAAAATTGCTATAAACTAAAAACTACAGAGCACAGCCAAAGGCAATTAAAGACAACTTAAATATTTATAAAGAATCCCACATTTATGAATCTGGCAACAAAACACAAAGCAATTTAAAGGGGTAATACAATCTCTATTAATCCTTTTCTCCAAACATGTTAAAAATATAACTCTCTAAATCATATGAAACGTAAGAGCTCCCAGTACCCAGAGCAGTGTGGAAGAACACCCTGAAAGTCTAGAGCTTACCACAGGAAACAAAGATACAGGAATCAAAACAGGATGCCATAAGAGTGGCATCCTGGCATAAGAGTACCAGGATGACCAGTAGCAAAAATGTAGCACTACATTCTCAGTGGCTTAAAGTAAGTTTATTCTTTAAGCTTGAAACGCAAATGTGTGAAACAGTATCACTGGACCAAATTCAGGTATATGCCATACTTCCTCAGGGCTGGGGAAGGAGTGGCTCTCTGCCTCATACAGCTGCCAAAATCCCTTCACTTGTGACCATCTCCTTCTAACTCTGCCTCTGTGGTCACTGTCCCTGCTGTCTGTGTATTATGTCCCTCTACTTCCCATTTGCAAGGCTGTATGTGACTTCTTATAGGACCCATCCACACAACTCAAGACTGTTACCTACTCCAGTACCTCAAATAATTGAGAACTCCCTCTGCTACAGAAAATACTGCATCAGAGCCTACAGATCTAGATTACAAGGTCTAAGATCTTGTCTCCAGAAACTTTTTTAAAAATCCCACTGAAATTCATCAATCTCATCAGACATATAAATGTCTGTCTGTCACATGTCACAAGATGGTTGTACTCCAAATATAAGAATCTGTCCTGTATAAAGAGGATGCAATTCTGCTCGAACATAGTCTGTCCTGAGCTACCTGTAAACACGCATCTGACACGCCCCCTGAGAACCCAGCTTTCTCTCTGCTGCCTTAGTAGAGAAGGGTCTTTCTGTTACAAACAGAATTTACAGAATTGGGTAATATTAAGGTTTTAAGTAAATCTGAAGCAAACTACTTTCCAAATGCAACAAGTTTATTTTTGCCCTCTAAATTTTTCCAGACAATTTCAAGGCCCACTAGCCCTTGAATCTCCTCCAGAATCAAGTTTTCATTCCATGAAATCAAAATAAATTCCAGATGAATTAAAGGGTTGCATGTAAACTATGAAAGTACTAAAGAATTAGAATAAAATATAACAATAGGAAAAATTGGCAAAGAATCAAAATAGTCTCATATGAGAAAACACACACAAACATCAAATTAAGGCAGCATGAGGCATGTTTTCAATTACTAGTCTTTCCTATTTGTCAGTGATAGTATCTAGCAGAAGTGAGCACATGAGGAAAGAGGGCAAGCACAGTATTACTAAGGGCATTAACAGATGGGGCTCCTTTAAAAAGAAAACAGTGAGACTGGTACTTTTAAAGTGCATATGTATATATGCCAAAAAGTATCATTCAAATTTTCTATCTTCGAAAAATAACCCCCCCAACACCACAAAAAAAAAAAAAAAGAGAGAGAGAGAGTAAGCTGGGCATAGTGGAGAGGCAGAGGCAAGCAGATCTTTGTAAGTTCGGGGCCAGACTAGTCTACAAAACAAGTCCAGGACAGCCAAGGCTACACAGAGAAACAAACAAACAAAAATCAATAAAGTGAAAGGAGCAACTTACAAAACTGTAAATAAATTATTCTATCATTAGTCAAAAGGAAAAGAATCCTCCCAAACCCTATAAATGATGTTTATGTAGTTTATGTATTAATAAAAGTCATATAAAACAACAACAAAGACAGTAGTAATATTAGTGAAAAAAAAGTGGGTACAAAGTTGTGTAACTATATAACTAAAAATTACACAATATAATAAGACTGTCGATTTCCTACATAATTGATCTGGTCCCTGGGTCGGGTTACAGGTCTAGAGGCAACTAGTACTGGTCCTTGACATCAGTCTTGTCTTGCCTGGCATATCCTTGAGAGAGTCACTGTTGGTTTAGCAGACATTGAAGGATTAATTCCTCAAGTGAAAAGGGCAATATTTCAAGGGGTGGGGCTTAGGACACTACTTCCTCAGGTGAGCTAAAACACTGAGAATCTATGTGAGGGTTCAAAGTTCTCAGCTTCAGTAGGGTTCTCCCACACATCCCCAAGTTACAAGATCCCATCCTTTACCAATTAATACCCTTATTTTAACCACTGATACCTTGAGACTGGACTTGAATTTTCACTGTAATTGATCCAACCTTATAATGAAGACCTCAGTTTGATTTTCAGCAACGCAAGCTCTATGGCCCCTGGAGAGAAGATTGCCTTTCAGGGCACACTTAGAAACCTAAGACTGTTTATTCGCATAGGGAGCCAGTCAATTTTATCATTAAGTACATTGTAGTCCTTCAACGTAACCAAAAGTTGGTTAATTTTATCACGTAGCTCACTTTTATCCTTTATCAATTCATCAAGAGATGCTAAGAGCAACCAATCATTTTCTTTATTTTCCCCCAAACTCTAGAAAGTTTCATACACAGGGGGACTAAATCCACTGCCACTCACTACTGAGGAATCAAGACAATCAAAGGTGTTTATCTCTAAGTTAGAAACACAGTTTCTACCAGTGGCTTTCAATCCTCTCTGAGCTCCCAGGAGAGTGACTGGAGAGGTTTCAGTAGCTCAAGGTGCGGGCAAATAATAAAGCCTGTTCCAGGTACTTAAAAGACTCATCCTTACACTCTGCTCCTCTAGGACCACTCCGGTACCCAAGTCTGTATTAGACAAGTTCCTCTGGAGTCACAGAACGTATGGACAATGGAAGAAGGAGGGTTTGTTTGTTCTGCCCTCACCTTGCCAGCACAGCCATTCCTTCACTGGCACTGGAGCCTATTCCTTCAGGATCCCAGCATGTATACGAAGACCAGCTGAGATATCCAGCTTCGTGAGACTGAGCAACTACAAGATTCCTGGACTTTCCACTCACAGCTAGCAATTGTTGGATTAGTTGGCTGGCAGCCTGTAAGTCATGCCAATAAATTCCAGCAGGTGTGGACCAGATTGAAGGTGCGCCTTCCCAAGCCAGTTATACACCTATAATCTCAGCACTTGGGAGGCAGAGGCAGGCGGATCACTGTTAGAGGCCAGCCTGGTCTACAAAGTTGAGTCAGGGACGGCCAAGGCTACACAGAGAAACCCTGTCTCAAAAAACAAAAACAACAAAAAGCAAACAAAAAAATGTGCCTTCCCACCTTAAAATCTGGATTAAAGGCATGTGCCATCCACCCTCAAGCTCCAGACCAAAGGCATGGATGTTGTCCTCCTGCCTCAAGATCCCCATCACAGGTGTGCCCTCCACTTCTGGACTGTAGTTCATTGCAGACAGAGTCAAGTTAACAACCAACCAAGAACAGGCATCCCAACTCACTACACTAAGGTCCACTGTGGTGGCTTGAACAGGATCGGCCTCATAGACCCCTGTGTTTAAATGCTTGGCCCATAAGAAGTGGCACTACTAGGTGTGGCCTTGTTGGAAGAAGTGTATCACTGTTGGTACAGGCAACAGCAGAGCAAATGGGGAGACATGCCAGAACTACCAACAGAAGTTCAAGGCAGGACAAGTAAATGCACAAAACGGACAAACCCTGGCAGAAAATGGAAAATGAGATTGAGAATGAAGTTAGCTCAGAAAGTGGTGACTAGGGATTTCAGAAGGACACTAAACAAGTGGGACCTAAGATTGTACCGACAAGGCCAGAATCAGAGGTCAGCTATGCACGCCGAGAAGGCCCTCTGAGAGTCCCTGTTGCTTTAAGAGCTAATGGCACCAGCCAGTGATGTTCTATTAGCCAGTATGTACACTGCAAGAGTCACATAAGTTGGGCCCAGCAAGTGGCGCAGGCCTGTAAGGCCCAGCTGCTGGGAAGGGTTGAGCAGAAGGACAAGTTGAAGGCCAGCCTAGACTACTCTTTATGCACTCACTTTCCAAATGTGTAAATGTTATGCAACAACCAAGCTAATTCCTCAGCCTCTCAGAATTCCCTCTAACTCAACTCTTTTTTCTCCTCCCCTGCTGATAGAAATCATATGCTAGGCAAACACTCTACCCTGGACTTTACCAGTCTCATCCCTCCACACTATTCACCAGCTTCCCAGCCCAGAGTCCTTAAGGAAAATGTTTTTAAGCACTAAGTGTCAGAAGGAAAGGCCAATGCAAGAAGACATCTGGGACTGTCTTTCAACTCCCCCTGCCCACTAACCCCCACACTGTCCAGGAAGCTCCAGTGGTTATCCCTACAGTAAGGGACGCAGCTCTTCCCGGCTCCCACTCCCTCAAGAGCACAGCCAGGTCTAGCAGGCGTTCAGCAGGTCCCCAGGCACTCCATGAGGATGCAATTGCTGCACTTCTCTATAAAACAACATGCTCAGGCCCATCACGCCAATATCTGTGTTAAGTACCTTTCTGTTGCTGTGGTAAAAACCCCATGCAAAAACATCTTAAGGAAGAAAGCATTTGTTTGGCTAATGGTTCCAGACAGATGGTCTGTCAAGACAAGGAAGAATGGCACGGCAGCAAGAGCAGGAAGCTGAAAGAACACATCTCAACCTCACATAGGAAGAAACAGAGAGAAAGAATAAGACATAGAATTCCCTGGTTGCTTTTGTCAACTTTACACAAGCTAGTGTTGTCTAAGAAGAGAAATTTCAACTGAAAAAAAAAAAGCCTCCATTAGCTTGTCTGTAGGACATTTTCTTGAGTGACGTGGCATGGTCCTGCCCATTGAGCGGTGCCACTCCTGAGCAGGTGGTCCTAGATAATATAAGAAAAAAGGCTCAGCAAGCCAGTAAGTAGTATTCCACCATGGCCTCTGCTTTGGTTTCTACCTCTAGGTTCCTGTCTTGAGTTTCTGTCCTCACTTCTTTCAATGATAGACTGTGATATAGAAGTGTAAAAAATAAAACTTTCCTTTCCAAGTTACTTTTGGTCATGCTGCTTTATCACAGCAATAGAAACCCTAAGACATAGAGCCAGGCTACAAGTACTCAAAACCTGCCCTCTCTGATACACTTTCTACAGTAAAGCTCTACTTCATAAAGGTTCCATAATATCTCCAAACAATGTGATCAAATGGAGACCAAGTGTCTAAATACATGAGCCTGTAAAGGACCTTTCACCCCTATTCTTCTCCATTAAAAGATGTTTCCAGAGATTAAAGGCTTCGACTGATGTCAGGAATAGGTAAGAAGCCCACATGCCCAACCCAAGGTGTCAGCTAAGACCCACTTGGCGAGCAGTAATGAGACATGATCGCATCAATTGAATTGAAGCAGTCTCCTGACACTGAAACTTCCACACCTGCTTAGTGGGAATAAGGCATTCTGCCTATGTGCTAAAGGGCCAGTTTCTCAAAAGCACTAAGTAACATGAATCATCCAAATGAAATGAGTAATTCTGAATAATCCCATAATGATCATGAAAACTGAACTCAGATTACTACAGCTTCTAGAATCCAGAAAAACAATATAAAGGACCATACACATATGCACACACGCACACACGCACACGCGCACACACACACACACATACATACACACACACACTCTTCAGAAAGCATTAGGACAGGAATTCAGTGATATTAAAAACTGTTTTAATCCAGGATACAAAGCTAGCTAAATAGTCAACAATCAATCAATACAATACGCAATACTAATAGGTCCAAGAAAAATAAGAATACGATCATACATACCAAAAGACACACAAAAATGGCTTTTGAAAACAATCCATTACTTGCTTGTGACCATTTGTCTTGCCTGTCAGCCTGACAGAAGCAACTATGAGACTTGGAACATACCCCTAGTCACATCCACAAGGACAGTTTCAAAAGAACTCACTGCTGGAGGAGATTTACCCTGACTGCGGGCCCAGGCTGCGGGCAGGGGTAGCCCACAGGCTGAGTGCCTATTTGAAATGAAAGGAGAGAACCCACAGAGGCAGCCTCCCTCTACATCCTCAGCGCTACAAGCGGAGATACTCTGCTTCATCCACCCTTCTACCATGATGCAATGCACACCACAGACCCAGAACCATGGAGCTAGACTCTGGGGACTAAAATCTCTGTAGCTATGAGCCAAGATAAGTACATCTACCTACTTTAAATAGTTCTTGTCAGAGGTCAGGCTAAGGTAGGGCAGAGGTTAGAAAGATGGCGTTGCGTGGTTGGGCACAGCAAGGCTGAGGCGGCGGTCAGGCATGGGCAGTGGCTGCTGGGAGCTCCCTGTGACCATGATCCTGCAGCTGCTTGATTGCAGGTTTAACTTACTTCTTCATCAAAACTGTAGATTTAAAAAAGCACCGAGGAAGGCTGAACCTCAAAGATCAGACCCAGGGTCAAGTGGGGAAGCACACAAGAGAAGTCCCTTGCCGCAGCCTCTGGAGGAAACTGTCTTTTATCCCTCCCCCACCCTATGAGAACTCTCGGGATGCCCTTTTTCTTCACTGTTGGGTTCACAGGCTGTGCATTTGCATCAGCTGCTATTGGCAATAGAATTTGAAATCCAGGGTGCAGAGTTACTTTGATGGTATAAAAGCTGACTGTTGGAGGAAACTTCAGAAAGGAGATTAACAAGTGGTGGAAGAGCCTAAGTGATGCCAGCGGACAGTGACAGGTAGCACAGCTGCAAATGCCCTTGTATTCTGCTTATGGAGACTGCCGTCCCTGTTTCAAACTGTGCTCAGCATCAAAGGCTCACTGTTCTCCAATGTTGCTGTCAACGTTCAGTCACTTCTCCTTATGTATGTTTTGTGGAGCTTCTCCTCTAGCATCGGGAACACTCTGGGCCACGAGCAGTTTGCGGCAGTGTACCTGTCTGCAGGTGTTATTTCCAGTTTTGTCAGTTATGTGTGTAAAGTTGCCACAGGAAGATATGTACCTTCACTTGGTGCATCATCAAGAATCATGACTGTGCTTGCAGCGGTCGGCACCAAGATCGCGGAGGGGAGACTTCACAGCGGGCAATGCCTTAAAAGCCATCATCACCATGGATACGGCTGGGATGGTCCTGGATCGACATTTTCTGATCATGCAGCACATCTTGGGGGAGCTCTTTTGGGAATATGGTATATCACTTACGGCCATTAACTCATATGGAAGAACAGGGAGCCTCTACTGAAAATGTGACATGAAATAAAGACTAATGGCCATGAAATAAAGAGGTGGCCCTAAGTGAGGCGAAGCTGGCTAGAATGGTGCATCTGGTCCTTGCTGCCTGCAGCGTCTCAGTACCTGCTGCCGCAGTGTTTTAAATGTCCCCAGTATATGTCTCCTTAGCAAATTATGGCAAAGTTGTGAAATAAACATTTATATCTTTAGTTTGTTAAAAAATAAAATAAAAATTTTTTACAAAGCAGTTCTTGTCAAGCATTTTTATCTGAAAAACTTATCTACTCACAAACTAAGCTCTTGTAAAAGGCAGGGGGGGAATGATTAGATGATAAGCAATTAGAAATAACAATACAGTAATTATTGCATTTACTATGAAAAAAAACCCAACACATAATGCCCCCCCCCCTTTGCCCACATTACTAAAAGCAAGACAAGTACAATTATCACCCTTGTGAACATAACACTCAAAGTTCTTGCCAACACAAGGAGACAATTAAAGACTGGCATACAGAGAAGAAGAAGACAGAATTTCCAGTTTGCAGATGGTATAACTGGCTACATAGGAAATCCCGTATCACCCTTACAACCTCCTAGAACTGAGAGAGTTACAGATACAAGATAAATACTTTAAAATCAACTATATTCATATGAAAACCCAATCTGCAAAATGGGAGAAAAGTTTTATAAACCATGTTTCTGATAAGGTTCTCAAACCTTATATAAAGAACTCTTATAGCTGATACCAGGCAAATAATTCAATTAACAAAAGAGGAGGGCAAGGCTGGAGAGATGGCATGGAGGTTAGGAGGTTGGTTTTTTGTTTGGTTTTTGTTTTTTTGTTTTGTTTTGTTTTTTGTTTTTTTCGAGGCAGGGTTTCTCTGTGTAGCCTTGGCTGTTCTGGACTTGCTTTGTAGACCAGGCTGGCCTCGAACTCACAGCGATCCACCTGCCTCTGCCTCCCTAGTGCTGGGATTAAAGGCATGCACCACCACACCCCGCACAGGAGGTTGGTTTTACAGCCAACCCTAGGTCAATTCTTAGCACCCACTCCAAGTACCTTACAAGGAAATGAGATGCCAGTTCCAGGGAATCCAACACCTCTGGCCTCTGCAGACACCAGCACATACACATAATTAAAAATACAATAAATCTTTTTTTAATAAAAAGTATCTGAATAACATTTCTCCAAGGAAAACATACATATGCAAATACACATAGGAAATTTTGACTGATACTAATTTGCCACCAAGAAAATACGAATTAAACCATAATGAAACATCACTCTTCAGCCACTAGAATTACTTCTCTAGGACATCTGTAACACACATACACACACAAAATAAATAAATAAATAAATAAATAGTAACAAGTGCTGATGCTAAGAAGCAGAAACCTGGCCACACTGTTAGGGAAATATTAAACTCATACAACCAGTTTAGAAAACAGTCTAGTAGTCATTCAAAAAGTTAAGCACAGCCAGACAGTGGTGGCGCAGGCGCACGCCTTTAAGCCCAGCACTTAGGAGACAGTCAGGCAGATCTCTGTGAGTTCGAGGCCAGCCTGGTCTACAGAGTGAGTTCCAGGACAGCCAGAGAAACATTGTCTCGAAAAAACAAACAAACAACAACAAAAACCCCAAGGAAGAAAGAGAAAAGAAAAAGTTAAGCACTATTACCTGTGCGCCAACAATTCTAGTCCTAAGGATATACAAGAGAAAAATGAAAACAAAAGCTTATGCAAAGTTTGTACATCAATGTTTACAGCAGCACTATTTCTAATAGCTTCTAAGCAAAACCACTCAAATGCCCACCAGCTGATGAATGGATAAGTAAGATGTAGCAGGCTGGGTGGTGGCGACACACACACACCTTCAGCATCAGCACAGGAGGCAGAGACAAGCTGTTGTCTATCCGTCTATACAGTAAGCTCCAGGCCAGTCAAGAGTACACAGAGAGACACTGTCTCAAAAACCAAAATTAATTAATTAATTAGTAACAACAAAAACAATAACAATTGTGGCATGACACACACACATACACACACACAAACACTAATATAATTTTTTTAAAAATTTTAAAGGAACAAAATATGTTTCATGTTTTTGTTTTCAAAACCTAATGAAGATAGTATGGTACTGACATGACAAAACAAACAGATCCAGGGAACAAAATCTAAGGGCTCAGAAATAAACCCATGTATCTATGCAACCTCCATATGGCCCAGCAGTTCCTTGCTGGGTATTTACTGCAGTGAAGTAAAAATTTACATTCACATAAAAACATATACACAAATGTTCATAGCAGCTTGTTTCTAAGAGGCAAACACTAGAAATAACACAGATGCCTTTAATGTGCACATCCTTATGAAGGAATGCCAAGGATGAGAAAAGAAAAAGCTCATGCAATAACTACAATGAATCTACAGAGAATTGTGCCAAATGGAGGGGGGGTAATGGAAAAAAGCCAAATCTCACAGACCAAATGTCCTTTAAATCCACTAGTGTTTTTAACATTCCTTTGGTGACAAAACTGTTCAAACAGAAAACAGACTGGTACTTGTCAGAAGTTAGGGAAGGGAAGGAATGTGTCCATTAAGGACAACAGAACGAGGCCATGAGGCAAGACTCCTCTGTTGGCTACGTGTGCATGTTTTGGGTTTTTGAGACAAGTCTCATCATGTAGCCCAGACTGAGCTGGAATTCACTATGTAGTCCAAACTAGCTTCAAATTACCAATCCTCCTGCCTCAGCCTCCCAAATGCTAGGACTGCTGGCACTTATCATTGCGCTTGGCTCCGCACATTACCAGTTTCTGAAAGGAAGTAGGTTAGGGGTGAAGTAATAGACATTTTCAAACTTTGTAAAGTTAGGCAATTAATCTTGTTTCGTCACTTATAAACAAATTAAGAAATATTACTATGGTAGGCTGAATGACTTCTAAAGTATATTCACATCTATAAGGACATCCATTCTCACCACTTTTATTCAACAAAGTACTTGTGATTATAGCCAGAGAAATAGGGCAAGAGAAAGAAACAAAAGGGACACAAATACAGAAGACGTTCAGTCATTCCTACTTGTAGATAGGATTTTATAGTTGAGAGATTCTAAAGACTCCACAACATACAGAACTCTAGGACTGATAAACCTTTTCACCAAAATAGCAAGATAAAAATCGCAGGCCTTTAACCCCAGCACTCAGGAGGCAGCGGCAGGTGGATCTCTGTGAGGTAAGAGGCCAGCCTGGTCTACAAGGAGTTCCAGAACAGCCAGGGATACACAACAGAAAAACCTCATCTTGAAAAACCAGTAAGTAAATAAATATCATTCAAGAATCAGTAGCTTTTTATACATCATTAAAAAAAAAAAAAAAACCTCACAGGATGTTGGGGGAGGGCATGTCTCTAACCACATTACTTGGGAGGCAGAGGCACACAGATCCCTGAGTTCAGGTCCAGGTTAGTCTACAGAGTGAGTTCCAGGATAGCCAGAGTATACTGAAAAACCCTGTCTCAAAAAAACAAAACAAAACAACACACTCAGAAAGCAACCAGGAAAGTAATCTCACTCACAACAGTCTGGTGGGAGGGGGAGGTTCTAAGCATAAACCTCCCCAAACCATAAAAGGTTGTTGGGGTTGGTATGATGTAGTTTGATGCTAATTTTCCATCACATCTGGAAAAGGTAAGAGATTGGTGTGGCTAAGGTTCCCAGGGTTGGAGGAACAGAAAGAATCTTGGCAAGAAGGGAAACCGAAGGAGAGGAGAGGAGAAGAAGGCTCTCGCCATCATGGGTTAGTTGGAGGAGAAGCACATGGCCGTCATGGATGGAGATTTGGCCCAGATGAAGATCATTAGCAAGTATGTGGGATTGTGGATGGGAGGCAGCTTGATAGAAATTATTAGAAGCAGATGGCATAGGATTGGGACAGGTATCCCATACCTGCCCCACTATGGGAAGTAGTTTAGGAGATTAATATCTGCCCTGCCCCAGGTTAACTAAGGCTATTTTAAAATATGACAAGTGTCTGTGTCTTCACTGATTGCTAGTGGGTTATACTGCTGTAATAATAATTATAGGCCTGGTAATAAACATTATTAGGCCACACTGGTAAATTAACAACAAAAGGCCTCTACCATAAAAATGTTAAAACACTAAAGAAACACACTGAAGACACTAGAAAGAACAAAGACTTCCTTTTACAGAACGGCAGAGTGTATACTGTGACGTCAATACTGTTAACTTGACAGAAGGATCCAGGAAACATGCTTCTGGGTATGTCTCTGAGGGATTACCTAGGCTGGGTTAGCTGAAATGAAGAGACCCACCTAACTGTAGGCAGCAGTGTCCCATGGCCTGGGATGCTAGTCTGAATAGAAAGGATAAAGCTGAGTGAGGTCCAGTGTGGACCCACAGCTCCTTCAAGACTGCAATACACTGTGGCCAGCTGCCTTACGCTCCTGTCCCCTGCTTTCCACACCAGGTAAGCTGCACCCTGCAACCTTGAACCAAACTAAGCTCTTCCTTCCTTAAGCTGCTTCTGTCAACTAGTGTGTCACAAGGGAAAAAATAACTGATACGAGGTGTATGGAAGTGTCAAAATTAAACTATGTTATACAATTAATATATTCTGATTTAAGACACATGAGCATCGCACATCCTAACCTCTGAAAGTGACAAATGTTGTGTAGAAAAACAAAAGAGGCTCTGTAAATATGGTTATTAGGTACCTTACAATGGGAGGGTTTCTTTGAAATATCAGGGAAGAAAAAGGCAACAGGGAAGTTGCACACAGGAGAGGAGAAAGGAGCTGTGGCCATAGAGACAAGGGCTGGAGTGATCAAACCACAGAGGGGTGCTAGCAGCCGCCACAGGCTGTGCGGCCAGAGCGATTCTCCGCTGGAGCCCCTGAGGTGCTACAACCCTGCTACTCTTGACCTTAGCTGACTAACACTTCAGACTGCTCTTGAAAGCCACCATGTCTGTGGTAATGTATTACAACAGCTGTAGGAAACCAATGTAAACACCTATCAGCCTCTAAGAAATGCTAGCGAGTACCAGCGGGTGGAAAGGCCCTCAAGAAGTCCTAAGAACAACCACAAAAGACAAAATCAGGCATTTAAGAGTTAACTCAAAGTAAGAATATAAGCCTCCCTTTTTTTTTCTGAGACTTGATGAAATTCTAGACTGAAAAGGGAATAAATATAGCTTTGGGAACAATCGAATCCAATAAAGACTCAGTTCCCATCAATTACTAATTATAAAAATGCCCATCTTATGTAAGCATTTTCATTTGCTTGTTTTGTTTTGAGACAGAGTTTCTCTGTGTAGGCCTGGATGTCCTGGATCTTGCTCAGTAGACCAGACTGGACTCAGGGGTCACAAAGAACTCACAGAGACCAGCCTGCTTCTGCCTCCGAGAGCGCTGAGATTAAAGGCTGCACTACCATGGTCTGGCTGGAAGCATTGTCTTAACCGAGGTTCCCTTCTCTCAGTGCCGTTAGCTTGTGTCAAGTTGAAATAAAACTATCTAACACACATACACACATACACACACAATATTTTTATTTATTTAAAAAGTTCATATATGTATAAAACATTTTTATCAAACCCACTTGCACTCCCTCTCTACTTCCCATTTGCCCCCCCCCTTTAATAACACACTAAGTGCAATTACTGTTGCCTGTAAGTACACAGGTGTCGGGCCATACACCAGAACATGGTCAACCTACCAATGGTCACAACCCCAAAGAAAAAAATAATTCTTTTTCCCCAAGGAGCCACCAACTGCCAAAACCTCCTCAGTGCATGGACTAGGTAAACGGACATGTGAAATTGAAGTGAATTTAATGTTTACATGTCCATTTACCCATTCACAATATACAGAATACTTCCAACCTTCCAGAAGGTTTCCTACATGTCCCCTCCCTGACACCATGATCAACAACCTGGAATAATCACCACTCTGACTTCCATCTTCCACAAGCTGTTATACTCGAGTTCAAGGTGGAACAAAATCTGTGTGCGTCCTTATGCCTACAAGATGATTATATATACCTATATTGCTTTAGCAATGCTTCATTTTTTAATACATCACAATTTACTAAGCTATTCTGCTGCTGTATATTTGTGCTTATTATGAATGAAGATACCATGAACATTATTTCAATAAATAGGTGCATTTGTTTCTCATGAGTATAGCTATGGCTGAGCAGCTGGACGATTGGGTAGGAGTGGACAAAGCCACACCATGTCAAAGTGACTGTATGTGACATTTTACACTCATACCAATAGGATAGTTTGGTTGGCCTACATCCACAACACTAGCAGGGATCATCTTTTATATTTAGCCACTCTGGAAGGTGGACAGTAGCATCTTGTTACAAATAGCTTCTTCCTGCCTGTATCTTGCTCTTCATTCTCTTAGTGACTCTACATTTTAAAGAAGTCTAAAGGCAAATTTATCAATAAGTTTTAAGGTCACTGCTTTTTGAATCTTTTGAATATATATGTCTAAGCTACCTGAATGCTCATTTGTGTCTATGATTTGAAGGCTTCTGCAACATGTTCAAAATAAATGAAATCCTGCAACTGTAGCCAGTCTGCACTTTCACTGGAGTCAAGTGCCCTGCACTGTGTTCTGTTGTCCAGGCTTAGTAATTCCAGTGCTATAAACATTTGCATGATCTGTTTACAACCAGCTAATCTCATCAGCAACTGTTTGCACACTAACATCACTTCTGTGCAAATACATAAGTACCCGAATAAGCTGGGGGAAGGAGGGGGGAATGGAAATACATGTCTATACATGTCTATAATCCCACCATTGGAGAACTGGAGGCAAAAGATCAGGGATCAAGATCAGCTTCAGCTACATACAGAATTCAGAGCCAGCCTGGGCTACATAAGACCTGGTCTCAAAATAACAACAAGAAAACCTAATTTAAACAAACAAATATATATATGTTCCAATACCCATTCTCCCAGCAGTATTCAGTTTTTCCAAAACATATGTTATACGAGACTTCCCACTCCCTTAGAACCATCACAAAGAATCCAGCCAGCCTTTCCTTGTCATCAGTCAGCTATAACTCCAATTTCCAACCGTCAGTTACAAAACACACAATTTTTATTTTGTGGAGGACCTCTGCCTTTCCACACCCAATCCACTTTACATTCTATTCTCATTTCCAAATTCCTGGAATCTGAACTCAGTTCCGCACGAGCTCATGCCCAGCCTAGCCTACACACCAAATCTGGATTAGGAAACTGTCATTTTTTTCTTTTTTCTTTTTTTTTCTGAGACAGGGTTTCTCTGTGTAGCCATGGCTGTCACGGAACTTGCTCTGTAGACCAGGCTGGCCTTGAACTCTGAGAGCCGCCTGCCTCTGCCTCCTGAGTGCTGGGATTAAAGGTGTGTACCACCACCACCTGGCATGAAACTGTCTTTTAACTAGTCTCTTCTTTACATTCTGTCACTAAAGTCACTTCTCAAGAACATAACTAGTTGTGAGACTTCATATTAGCCTGTCATCCCAGCACTTGATAAGCTGAGGCAGGAGGATAGCCACATATTTGAAGCCAGCAACAAGGCAAGTTCCAGGCTAGCCTGAGCTAGAGTGAGACTTTGTCTCAAAAAAAAAAAAAGTAAACAAATAAGCAGAACAGAAAGTTGGTCACATTACTTTATGTCTTAGTTAGGATCTCTAGTGCTATGACAAAACACCATGACCAAAAGCAATGAGGGAAGAAAAGGTTCACTTCAACTTACAAGTCTCTGTCACAGCACATCAATGAGTTTTAATAGTCAGGGCAGGAACCTGGAGGCAAGAACGGGGGCCATGGAAACACAAATGCTACTTACTGGCTTGCCAGCATTCCCATGGCTTGCTAGGGCTGCTTTCTTATAACTCAGAACCATCTGCTCAGGGATAGCACCACTCACAGAAGGCTGGGCCCTTCCCTATCAATCATTAATCAAAACTATGACCCACACACATACTAGCCCCAGGCAATCTGCTGGGGGCATTTTCTCAACTGAGGTTCCTCTTCCCAGGCAACTCTGTCAAGTTGACAGAAAAGAACAGCTAGGGCTGGAGACTTTGTGTCCTTGTTCATCCTTACTGGCCACAGCATAACATGAGTCTTAGGTGAAGGTGAGAATTCACAGCCTGGACCTGACTCTTTCTGTCCTCCCTGTGAAAGGATACATACAATCTCTCCTTTATCCTGCCTTGACAGTTTCCTCCTATGCACTTTTAGAGGCCGACCTCCCTTAGGCTCTGTTTAGCTTGCTTCCTCACGTAGGTAGGCCAGTCCCAGCAAGAAGATCACAAGTTCAAGGCCTTCCTGGGCTAAAGAATGAGTTCAGGGCTAATCTTGGCAACTCAGTAAGACCCTGTCTCACACTAACAATAGAAAAGGGGCTGGGGACAGCTCAGCGCTAGGGCACTTGCTTAGATGTACAAGCCGCCGCACTCCACCCCCAGTACAGGAAAGACTGAGAAACGGAGTGGAGGCCACAAGCTGGACTCTGCAATGCTGGCTGTGACAACCGACTTACAACTTCTCCTTCCCTGCGGTGGGGCTCTGCTGTCCAGCCTCGGTGGAAGACGATGTGCTCAGTCCTGATGGGGCTTGATGTGCAGGGGTGACTGGTGGGTTGGTGGGGGGTGCAGGACTGTCCCTTTTCTGAACAGTAAGGGAAGGGGGAGGGAGAAGGGGGAGGGTAAGTGGGACTGGGAGGAGAGGAGGGAAGGGCTACAATTGTGATGTAAAGCAAACAAAAAAATAAAATAAATTGATTTTAAAAACGTCAATGTACTCCAGCTTTCTCATCTGTGAAAGTAGTAGGCACTTTACACGGGTGTTGGCTGACTGACTTGACACAACACCAAATAAGAGTTGCACATACTAATAAATGTCCATTTTTTAGCACTGTTTTCAAGTCTTTTATATGAACTGTATTTTCTCCCTTTACAAAAATTTAATGAAGACGGCTTGGTGAAGAAATGTCATCTCCATTCAGAGACAAAGCAAAGCACCCCACAGAAGTTATGTAATTACCATATTTTAAGAAGCATCCTAGTTACCACTACATATGAACTCAACCCCAGACCAAACTGACCCTATTTGCCAAGATTCAGTTTGGAAGACTCCGCTCCTGACATCTGCAGTAGCTAGCCTTTAGCCCTGGTGGGAAGAGGGAGCCTCAGCATTTGCTCAACTTAAAGCCATGTGGAAGCCACTGTGCCAGATAGTCACTGGCCACTCCTGAGGCAGTAGTTATTGGGGACTGAAGCTAAATGCTCCCGTGAGTTTTCAATTCCCCCCCTCCCTCTCCCTCTCTTTAATAATTCAAAAATACACAAGTTTGGTTAAAAGCACTCACTGTTCTTTTTAGGGAACCAGGGTTGGGTTCCCAACACACAAATTAGGCGACTCAAAACACATCTGTAACTCTACTCCAAGTCTCCACATTGCATAATGCATATAAACTCATGAAGCCTCATACCCAAATAAAAGTATTTTTTAAGTACACAAATTTTGCAGTCTCTCATCAAAGTAGTATTTTTAAAAGTAGCCCAACTATTTAAACTTTTATGACAAGATGTTTCTTTACCGAAATACATAATGTAGATAAATGGGAAGAATTTTATTTTGGTAATAAACTTCTTTTTCAATACTTTTTTTGGACTTAAACTAAATGCAAAATAGCCCAGCTCAGAGGAAAGGAAGAGAGGTGCATGCCTGTAATCCCAGCACTCGGGGAGACAGAGGCTGGCAGATCTCTGTGAGTTCCAGGCCAACCTGGTCTACAAAGCCAGTCCAGGACAGCCAGGGCTACACAGAGAAACTATGTCTCAAAACAACAGCAAAAACAAAACAAACAAACAAAAAAATAGATTTGTCCACACCCATTCAGAGCACACTGAATAGAGTAAGTGAACTTCAAAGGCAACTAAACCTTCAATCAAGATCCAGGAAACAAACCACATAGAAAACCTCTTATATCTTTATTGCTTCTAGTCAAACATAAACTTAGATGTTAAGATACAACCTGAAAGACCCAAAGGGCCAGATGGGCGTGGTGAAGCACGCCTACTAGCGCACCAATACTAGAGCAGGGGCAAGAAGGACCAAGAGTTAGAAAGCCAGCCCTTAGCAAGAGCACTTCTTGAAAAAAAAAAAGAAAGAAAGAAAGAAAGAAAAAGAAAAATGTAGCCCGACGTCTGCCTCCAATGAGGCCTACCTTTCCATCAGTGACACTGCCGCCTAGACCTAGGGCGCACCTCTGTCACCTGCCTGCAAGAAACAAGCAACTTGGGCCCTGAAAAACTCTCCTGTGGGCCTTGCACGTGGTGACCCCTGGGAAGCTTTGTGTACGTGGGATGTGACAACACCTTAGGCGGTGTTTGGAGAGCCGGCAGCTCCCGGGTCCGCGGAGGTGTGGTGTGGACAGAAAGGTGCCTGTCCGTGGACAGACTGGGCACCCGGCGCTCTTCGCCCCGCAGCCCGCTCGGCCCCGGAGGCCTCCACCTCCCTAGAGTCGCACGCCCTTGCCCTCCGCCCAATCCTGCAGGCGACCGTCCCCCAGGGCCCACCCGAGGAGGCCTGCGCTCTGGGAAAGCCGCCGAGCTACAGCTCCCCATCCGCCCACTCGGGGAAATCCTCTGGCCGCCGCCATGTTCCCCGCGCCGAAACCCGCACCTGACACCGCGGGCCGCGCACCTGGGACCCGGGCAAAACGCGCGACGGGAGCAGGAACACTGGGGCGAGCAAGGACACCGCGACTCCACCGGGGGTCACAACCTGCCAGCAGAACCCGCCGCTAATTCATCCCGTAGCAGGGAGGCGTCGAGCCCGTCGCCTTAGTAATGCGTCCCTCCAGGCTCCACCCTGATTGGCTACGGGCGCTGTGACGCAAGGCGTCCCCTCTGCGTGGGAAGCCCTTAAGCGGGGCGCTCCGCCCCTCTCCGCAGCCCTGAGAGACCCTGGGCGTGGTCTAGTCTCCTTTAAAGGGGCCGTGCCTAGATCATCTTGCTTCTGCAGTGACTGGCAGAGAAAGCTGGTGGGGTAGGGGAGCAAGAAACCATAATTGAACTCAAGGGTGGTCTCCAGGAAACCTGATGTTGGGGAATAACAAATCTAGAGTACTCATTTGTAACCTTAATTTTGACACCGGGAATCAAAGAGCAAATTAGCATCCAGCCAATTCTAGAACCTGAGTTCCTGATGGTGCAACTAAAGGCATCTTCAACACCTGAGATTGCTTTATGGATCAAATCCCAGCCAGTCATTTACAAATCTTTATTGTCTTGCCCCAAGTAAATAAAAAATTAGCATACGTCCAGTTCTAGAACCTGGGTCCTGATGGTGTACAACTAACCGCTCGTCTAATTCCTAAGGTTGCATAATAGATCAGAGACAACAATTTACAAGCCTTTTTTTTATTTTTTATTTTTTGTGCTGGGATTAAAGGCGTGCACCACCACAGACGGTTTAGGATCAGGTCTTAAAACTGGGCAACAGATTACACTCTCCCACTGGGGTGATGTCTGACCCCACCCTTTTACCTATCCCTAATCTGTCTGTCCACATACCTCCTGCCAAAAAATAATAGTAATAAAAATCTATGTGTTCCATCAGCCATCTTCATAAGGTCAGGTCACGACCTCTGGCTGCCACTTAGACCTTGCTATCCATTACGGTAATTAAATCGTCACTGCTTCTCATGGCTGTCTCACTATCCTGGCGTCTGTCATTCCCAGTGTTACTACTAAAGGTTCCTATTTTAGAACAGCACTTCCCATAAGCCCTGTCCTGCTTTTGAAGACAAACACCTCTGAGCTTCTCAATGATGCCGTTACTCCCAGGAAGAGCATTTTATTTTAAAAATAAGATGCCAGGCAACAGATATTATATTGTATGAGATTTATTATATGAGCATGGCGCGAGATGGAAAACAGGGAGGAGTACCCCCAAAGAAAGAGAGACACTCAGACAGAGGAGGAGGGAGAGAGGTGAGAGAGAGAGCCCCCAGGAGGGTTTGGCCTTTTATAATCTTGGGTAGAGGCACACCATTGGGAGGTAGGCAATTATATGTAGGCAGACTGGGGCAGAATCCTAACAGAGAATCTCTCATCACTTTGGTAAGTAATGTCCTCCAGGCCCTTTCTGGGGGACAGGGAAAGCCAGGAATCTTTCTAATCAGTTGGCCAATGCATTTGAAACATCTCTAATATTGTTTTTTTCATTCCTACATCCATATTGTATTCTCATAAGAGTTCTGTCGTCTCTCTTTTAATGTGGCCATTTGCTTTCCTTGTGTTTTGAGAGGCATCCAAGCAGTATGTTAGAATTGGATCTCAGAGCTCTAGCCATGGCAGAAACAAACAGAACAAAACCACATTTTACCTCCTTTACTGTCAAGTCAAGATGAGGTTTGAGCCGCAGACCCAAGTAAGCAGACCCTGTATCTTGTATCTTCCAACAAAATCAAAGAGGCCTGCTTGAATCTGCGAGTTCAAGGTTCCCAAGAAAACCTCACCCCAAGGCTCAAGGTTCTGCTGTTTCTGTGCCAGCGCCCCAACTTTGGCATTGGAGATAAGCCAAAGATGAGAATCTAGCCAGCTTTAAAGTTCTGGAGTCATGCCTAGTCTTCGGTTAGATGGCAAGGGAGGAAAACCTTTTAAAATTCTGCTGAACACATCTTCTGACTCTAACCTGCTGCTTGCTTAATAATAGCCATCCATCTCCAAGTCCTTAAAGTATTTCCTCCGAACCTGTCAGTCATCAAAGGCAGGCATCAGCTAATGTACCTTCTTCTCCTCCACCCTTGCCTTGTTCAGCAAAGTCATCTGCCAGGCTACCCCAGGTTCTATTAATACTCCAGTCGCTAGCCATGGAATGGGTCGCTGTTGCCTAGCAATGGGACTTGTCCTCATTATATTCCTCTCCTCTTAAGAATCCCATCTTTAGTTGGCTTCCTAGGAACACCTCCTGCAGGTGGCTTCCTAGAAATGAGGCCTGAAGCAGAGATCCCATTACAGGACTTGCTCTCAAGAAAAAGTGGGGTGAAAGAAACAGAATATGGAGATGAGAGAGGAAAGTGATGACGATGGCAATAGAGTCTCAGCTGAAGACAGTCTTGAGCCAGAACCCGTGAGAACCCTGAAGCGGAAATTACTCTACAGCCTTGAGGCAGAGGAGTTTATTCTCTTGTGTTACGTTCCTGTATTGGGGAGTTATCACGAACAGGTGACCTGCGGATGTGGTACAGAACCAGCGCAGCGAGGCAGCCCCCACTCTTCTCAAGGATGTTCTCTGGAGAAGAGGAGCAACTGTGAGCCATTAGCAACCCCAAAGCTCAGGGCAGCAGGAGGATGTGTGCCCCATAGTGCAAGGACCCTGACAGTGTCCACTGCAGACGCACAAGGAACGCTAAGTGAGCGCTAGCTTTTTGAAGGACTGCGCATGCCTGGGACTCTCTGGAAAGTCACAAGAGAAACTCTTGCCAACAGTTGCTTCTGGGTAGAGAAATTGATACCAGCAAACTGCTGTGTCTGTATTCCCTATTCTACAGTTAGGATTTTATCCAGGTATGTCTTGTCTTTTTTTATTTTGATATAGAAAGAAAAGAAAGAAAGAAAGAAAGAAAGAAAGAAAGAAAGAAAGAAAGGCCCCATTTATGAGACCATAAGGTTACAGGATGATATTAATCTACTCCACTGCCCAGAAGGGTAATTTCTACCAAGTTTCTAAGTCTTTCTTGATTTCCTACAATACAACAACCTCACGAGCCATTGATTTAATAGGCTCATTTAATCTGCAATGCTCAAGGAAACAGGATCACAAGCAGTAAACCCATGCCCTAGTTCTTATTATGCTTTTGTTACTATTAAATGCCTATATGGCCATGTAATTGCTGCTTCTTCCAAATGCGATAGTAATGAGGTAGAATGTGTGCTCAGTAATAGACTTCAGAGAAGGGCCAAGTGAGTTGCTGCCAACAAAATTAGAACAACTCTCTCCATTGGTAATGAGTAGAAGGAACAGAGCTGGCAGAGGCCACGGACACTTAACTGAAGGCCTAAAGCAACCACTTCTGCAGCCCACAGCAGCCCAGGCTCAACCAGCATTTGAGGTAGGATGCTTTGATTTCCTAGGAGGCAAGCTTTGTCTTTGGTAGTTCAGGAGTTTGGGTGCCACCTTGAAGGGAATGGAAGAAGTCTATGCAAATGCACGCATGCAGGCAGGCCCTGCACGTAGGCACACTTTCCCGGCATCACTGGCCCCTATATCTTGCTCTTTTCTAATCCACACATCTGGCATCTCTACAATATCTGGTCCGCTGTCTCTGGAGGGGTCAAGCATGAGAGGCACACAGGTACCTCAAGGTATGCACTCCCTCCCTACAGAGCTGGGTGAGGCGGTGGTCCAGCTTGGCTTTTTTCTCCAGCGTTCTAGAAGCCACTCGCTCCCCTTGTCCCTTGAGACAAGGCCCAAATGCAGGACTGGCTCAACATTTTATATAGTCTCAAGGTGCTTTAAATCTCTTTTTAATTTTCTTTAATGCTAATTGCTTCTTCCTCTCTTCTTCCCTTTTCCCCCTTCCTTTTCCCCTCCCTCTCTCAGTGCCTCCTTCCTTCTTTCTTCCTTTCTTCCTCTTTCTCTTCTTTTTCTCTCTCTTTTTTTCCCTAGGACTCTGACTGTACCTAAGTCTCTTATCCTTTCTTCATTTATCTCTTCTTGCACTATTGGTTTCTTGACAGAACCCTGACTGATACATTGATAAAAACCTCTATCTCACTTGGGCTAAATGCGGGGAAAGGTCATTTTACTTGCTCCTCAGTGCAGACCCTCTGTGTCTGCAAGGAATTCCTCGGTACCCGTGGCTTAACCTACAGGGACATTTATTATTATTCTTCAAAGTATAGAACTGATTCTATAACTCAAGGGTGCCAACAGGTCCCTTCTTCCTCCTTTGCTTCCCACCCTCCAAGGCTCACAGCCAACGCAGGAAACAGGAAACAAGGGACAGGCGTTCTATGTTAGAGGCTTTTGTTTGCTTTCTGGTTTTGTTTTGTTTTCTTGAACTAGTTTCTTGCTAAACACAGCTGACCTTGAACTTGAACTCGGTCTGCTTCTACCTTCCCATGCTGAGCTTAGGGGCTGGAGTCACCACCTGCCTGATGATCTGTATTGTTACATGGGGCCTGACCAAACCTCCCAATAAATGTCCCTTTTTGCCCAGTTATCTAAAAACACAGGCCAACTTTATCTGTAAGGAGGTGGAAAGCAAGTATCTAACCTTCTGAACTCTGCAGTGGGATGCAGCTAAGAGAGAGAGGAAACGGATGACATTTGCATAGTCAACCTATGTGACAAGTAAACCAACCCTCAGGCCAGTTGTCTCTCTCTGAGAAATTCCTCTAATGTTACTGTAAGAATTACATTTATTTGTTGATTGTTGTTGTTGTTGTTGTTGTTGTTGTGTTGGAGGGGGGAATACTCACACTGCTACAGGATGCTACAGAGGTCAGAAGACAAGTTGTAGGAAGGAGTCAAGTCTTGCTTCCCACTGTGTGTGGGTCCAGTAGCTCACACTCAGGTGGTCAGCCTTGGCAGCAAACATCTTTGCCTGAGACATTCCTGGTTGGTTAATTGGTTGGTTGGTTGGGTTTTTTTGGTTGGTTGTTTGTTTGATACAGGGTCTCTCTGTGTACAGTTGGCTGTTCTGGACTCACTTTGTAGACCAGGCTGACCTCGAACTCACAGCAATCCACCTGCCTCTGCCTCCTGAGTGCAGAAATTAAAGGCGTGCACCATCACCACCACCCGGGTCTACCTGAGACATTCTTACCCTATTTGCCAATAGAATTATCTATTCTTTCCCATATCACTTCTCCTAACAGCAATAACCTTTAAGACCCTATGGCAGTTTCTTCAAACTCTGGCGAATGACCTCTAATAGCCGCCCACTATGTCTAGGATGGTCAACCACAAATCGGTATTAACTATATATTTTATTTTTGTTTTCTGGATGCATCTGGAGTCTCAACATTTGGGAAGGGGCCACTTGTCCCCATTAGCTAATTCCCAGAGACAGCAACCAACCCTCCTAGATAGGCACTGTTCCTAAGCAAACCAACCAGGCTGTCTGGAGCACCTCACTCCCTAAGCCTTATATTCCAAGCCAGAAACACCTGCTGTAGTCACCCCAGGGCTAGGTATAAACTGACAACATGACTGCTCCACGGTGTGGTCGAAGGGAAAGTTTAATTGTAGATATGGGGAAGAGAACAGACAGAGGCATCTGGGAAAGTCCAGAGCGGAGAGAGAAAGTTGTAGAATTTACATGGCCTGCAGACTTGACTGGCCCTGAGAGGAGAGAGAGACAGAGAGAGGGCAAAAAAAGAAAGAGCACAGCCAAAATAGCAGCGTCATGCCAACAGTGAAAAGCTCTGGAGAGGACTTCCCATGACCTGGAGGGAGTTTAGGGTAGGGGAGGAGCAGGGAGAGCTGGAATGTTAGCATGGCCTCCGAAGTGTGTGTTAGGCGCTCCTTGTGGTTCTGAGGGAACCTGGAGGCTAGCTTGTGCTTTGATGTGCTAATAGGCACCATAGAAAGCCATTTGTCCCTTCTGCCAGTGATAAGAAAATGATTGCTTTGGTACAGAGAGAAACTGGCTTCACAACTTCCTGAGGAATGCTGGCTTTTGTCTAACCAAAAGAATTTGGACCTGGCAGCATCCTGTAACAGGACAGTCTGTGCTTTGGCCTACTCTTAAGGCTACCTGCCCTGCTTCACCTACCTGCCCATGGAAACCACAGTGGCTTTTCCCCCTGTTCTCCTGCTACTTCTGCCTCTTAACTTCTCCTGTTATGTCCCCTGAGGTCCCAGAGGGCACGCCAAGCACTTCTCTAGGGAACCACGAAGTGTAAACTGCCTTTTCCATGGGGGGTCACCCCCTGATCTGTTGGCTTCCCCATAACAGAGTAGTAATACGACTTCTATTTAATTTGTTTAGATTTGTTCATTTTATCTTTCATGTGTGAATGTTTGGCTGCATGTATGCATGTGTACCATGTGTTTGCCTGGTGCTCATGGAGGCCAGAAGAGGGTGTTCTATCTCCTGGAACTGAAGTTACAGATGGTTGTGAGCTACCACGTTGTTGCTGGGAATCGAACCTGAGTCTTCTGCAAGAGTAACAAGTTCTCTTAACTGCTGAGCCATCACTCCAGACCCATAATAGACACACACACACACACACACACACACACACACACACACACACACACACACACGTTTCTCTGTGTAGCCCTGGCCATCCTGGAACTAGTTTTGTAGACCAGGCTGGCCTTTAACTCAGAGATCTACTTGCCTCTGGCTCCTGTGTGCTGGCATTAAAGGCGTGTGTCACCACCGCCCAGTAGCCATGACCTATATTTTAATAGGTTCTCTACATTTGCGCTCTCTCTCTCTCTCTCTCTCTCTCTCTCTCTCTCTCTCTCTCTCTGTCTCTGTCTCTCTTTCTCTCTGTCTTTGTCTCTCTCTCTCTGTCTCTGTCTCTCTCTCTCTCTCTCTCTGTCTCTCTCTCTGTCTCTGTCTCTCTCTCTCTGTCTCTGTCTCCCTCTGTCTCTGTCTCTGTCTCTGCCTCTGTCTCTCTCTCTCTCCCAGTTCTGTTGAATTGCTGTTCCTGCCCTACAGTGTTGTTCATTTTCTTTCTTCCTTTTCTTTCTTTTTTTTGGGGGTGGGTGGGTGGGTAGGTGGGTTTGGAGACAGGGTTTCTCTGTGTATCCTTGGCTGTCCTGGACTTTGTAGACCAGGCTGGCCTCGAACTCACAGTGATTCTCCTACCTCTGCCTCCCGAGTGCTGAAAATAAAGGCATGCTCCACCATGCCCCGGCCCAGTTGCTCTTTTTCTACCTACATCGTCCCACTGAATAGACCTTCAAGCTTGCTACCAGACATGTTAACACTGGCCACCTCCAGAAGTATAGCTTAGCCAGATGTTATGGCTCATACCTATTAATTACAGCATTTGGAAGCCTGGAGCAAGAGGATGATAAGGCAAGACTGGGTTACACATGAGTTCAAGGCCATGTTTGTACTATATAGTATGACCATGCTCTGCTTAATTTTTGTCAACTAGAGTCAATTAGGAAGAGGGAACCTCAACTGAAGATATGCCTCCCTCAGATTGGCCTGTGGGCATTTCTGTAACCTTTTTTTTTTTTTTTTTTTTTTTTGATTGATAGTTGATGTGGTGGGGCCTGGCCTACCATAGATGGCACCATCCCAATAGGTGGTTCTGTGAGCCACAGGAAAGATTGCTCTCTGTGAGGCAGGGAGCAAGCTGGTAAGCAGTGCTCCTCTATGGGCTCAGCTTCTGTTCCTGCCTCCGCGTTGCTACCTTGAGTTCCTGCTCTGGCTTCCCATGGCTGACTTATAACTTTGTGATGAAACAAGCTTTCCTCCTCAAGGTGCTTTTAACCATGATGTTTTATCCTAGCATTAGGAAAGCAAACAAACACAGACCCTGTCTCAGATAACAAAGACAGCTAATTTTAAAAAAATATGTATTTTCATAAAGAAGCTTGAAAGGCCACGTTCTTTGGGGCTGAGGAGAAACATTAAAGGAGAGAAGTCTATCTGCTATAAATGTGTTTAATTATTTCGCTTTACCATAACCCCAGACATAATATATTATCTTCATTTTACACCTGTAATACTAGGGTTAGTGTTGAACTTTCCTGCTGATGCTGTAACAAATTTAACACAAACCGAATGGCTTTGAAAAACTGACACGTAGCATCTTGCAGCTCAGACATCCAAATCAAGGGGACTGGGTGTGAATTACTTTGCAACAGTGGGACAAAACACCTGACAGAAATGACTTGAAGGAGACAGTTTTCATCTGGGCTCACAGCTTCAGTCCATTCTGGCACGGAAGGCATGGGAGAGCTCTCAGCAGCAGGAGTGTGTATTGGAGGCTGGATACCTCACCAGGAGCAGAAGGCACAGACTACCAGAGACTAAGGGCCGGGCTGTAACTGTCAAAGCCCAGTGACTTCTTTTCAGCTGTGTCCTACCTCCTAAAGTTTTTATAGTTGTGCAAACTAGCTACTGGATGAGGAATAAGGATTTAAAACACGAGCCTATTGGGGATAACTCCGATTCAGACGACAGCCCTGAGCTAACGTCAAAGGCTTGAGGAAGTGGTGGTAAAGCTCTACTCTTCGTATTGTGTCCCTTCCCTTCTATCTGTCACTCACTCCAAGCCCTGCTTCCACACTGCAGCCCCTTCTCCTCTGCCATGGTAAAAATCTCCCTTTGTCCTACTCTGCTAAGGACACTGTGATTACACTAAGACCCCCTGGATTATCCAGGATAATCCCCTCATCTCAAAAGCCTTCGTTTAATTGCAATTTCAAAGTTTTCTTCTGCCACATAAGGTGGCGTTCCTAGGTTACATCACTAGCACCCGGATGGTTTTAAGGTCCAAACCAGGTGCTGGATGAGCTGCCTGCCTTCTGGTACACAATTCCATGACCTTGCCCTTTCCTGCTTCTAAAATCTACCTGCATTCCTTGCATCATGACTCCTTTCTCTACCTTCAAAGCTTCGGAGCAGCGTCAGATCTCTCAAGAGAACTTCAGTCCTCCGCTTCCATTGTCACCGTTCTTTGTTTAGCTCTGGCCCTTGGCTTCCCGTTATCTTCTAAGTGTGTCGAGAGGAATGTGGATTGAGAACCTGGCTGCTCTGGGAAGAGATCACATCCAAAGACCTTCTGGGTCTGTGTGATCCGGCTTCCATCCCAGAAAACAGAGGCAAGAAGATCTCTGAGTTCAAGGCCAGAGCAAGTTTCAGGTAAAAAAAAAAAAAGCTGAGGTCCAGGCATGGTTGTACATGCCTTTAATCCCAGCACTCAGGAGACTGAAGCACACAGATCTGAGTTCTAGTCAGTTCCGTCCAGTCAGTGAGGTTGAGTCAGTGAGGTGAGAGGCAGTGCAGGGGAGCTGAGCCCATGGCCGTTCAGTTCATGGGATTCAGAGGCAGTTTTACTGGGAGAGAGACAGACGGAAGAGAGAACAAACCAGACACAGGTGAAGACAGAACGAGCCAGGGAATGACAAAGAGTCAGAAGATGAGAACAGATTGCTAGAGTTAGTTTGAGGTCAAGCAGAGCAGTTCAGTGAGACACTGAGAGAAGCCAGATTGACTCAGTCAGCTTGGAGAGGAGTTTGAGCCAGAGAGCTGAGTTGAACCACCCAGCCAGAGCTCAAAAAGAACAAGAAAGGGAGCGCTTATTCAGCAGTAAGTCTCAGAAGCTGAAACTTCTAGGCCTAGATTTGACTGTATGAGGTCTAGAAGTTTCCACAACTAGGCTTGGGTGAACAGATGGAGGCAGTAAGCCTCCTAGACAACAATTAAAACAGGAGAATAAAAGCTACTTTTAAATAAGGGTGTACAAAGCCCTTAATGCAAAAAGTTACTTTTACTTACCAGCTCTGGAAACTGAGGGCTACAGTATCTGTGCTGCTTCATATAGAAGGACATTGTTGGATGCAAAGGTAGCAGAAACAGATGGGAGGAACTACAAAGAAAAATGAAAGGAAGGAAGGAAGGAAGGAAGAAAGAAAGAAAGAAAGAAAAGTGAAAACTCTGGAAATTAATGGTTGTGATTATCTAATTGGATAAGCCTCATGGATTTCAAATTCTGACATGTCAAAACCTAAATTGCATGTTTTAAACATGCGCAAAGCGCCATGTGTGTTTTATATCTCATTAATCTGGTTAAAACTTCATAAACTTAAAAGCTGGGCGTGGTGGTGCACGCCTTTAATCCCAGCACTCAGGAGGCAGAGACAGGTGGATCACTGTGAGCTCAAGGCCAGCCTGGCTTACAAAGTGAGTCCAGGACAGCCAAGACTACACTGAGAAACCCTGTCTCAAAAAAACAAAACAAAACAAAACAAAACAAAAACAAAAACACTTCATAAACCAAGAAGCTGGAGACCCAGGCACTGGGAGGCAGGGTAGCCAGGATGCATGCTCACTGCTGCATGTGATGCTGGTCCCTGTAACTGATAGATGTTCAACACATGGCCACTCCCTTCCTTTTCACTTTGAGACTACTGATCAGCCAAAATTTCTGAGATTCCCAGGATATATCTTGTCTTAAAGAAGCTATGAGTGACCTCTGTGGTGGCGGCAGCACATGCCTTTACTTCTAGCCCTCTGGAGGCAGAGGCAGGCAGAGCTCTGAGTTCAAGGCCAGGACAGCCAGGGCTACATGAAGAAATCCTGTCTCAAAAAACAAAAACAAAAAAACAAGACGGTATGAGTGGCTGTTTTCTAAGAGAGGGTCTGAGTAGAACCAACAGATGAGGAATTACTGACTGTGTACAAAATCATAACCTCAGAAATCTGGTTTGGTCCATTTTGCTACCTAGTGACTAGAGACAGTTTCTGTGAATGAAGAACAGGGAAAAAAACATGTGAAAGTTGACTATCAGATACAAGCAGGGCGATGTGCGATGGCCAAGGACACTAGCTAGCCCCAGTGTCTGATGCTCTATGTGTGGCCTATAGTGGTGAAAGCAATACAGCAGGATTAGGAGGCTGCTCAGGTAATCCAGGTCTGTTGCTATGTTCAGACCTCCTTCGGCCTTCAGCATAGCATAACTGTAGCCATTTTGTTTTCAAGTCTCCATTTTGATCATGAGGTGAAATTAAGTTTAGGTTCTCAGGCTCTACCTGCCTGGGAGCTCAAATAGCCTTTTACTTACAGTTCAATTTTTTGACAGTTCTGCTTGAGTTAATGATATGTGCTCTACTTAAAAAAAAAAAAAAAAAAAAAAAAAACCACAGTACCCTGCTCTGGTCCTTTCTCCCAAAACGGTGAGACTGCAAAGTCTCCAAGCCTATATTCTAGCCAATCAGCTTAAAATGCTTTGTCTAGCTACCTGGATACACTGTGCTCAGGACAAAATCGATTCTTACGTTTAGCTAATCAAAGTGATGTGGTTAATGCTGCCCTCCTCTTGGTTCCCACCTGGTTACCTGGTTATGATTTTTCTTTCAAAAGGCCTGCCTTAGAAACAGACCTACATCACTGTTAAGCTCCTGAGTCCTTTCTGTGACCCTGATAGCAATCAGTGTGCACTCACTCAATAAACCATCACTATCTCACTGAGAGCGGTGCTTGGGTGGTTTGTGTGGCAATTCCTGTACTACAACAGCTAAAGTTTCATCCTAGCGCAAGAAAATGTCATTTATGTGTGTTCATCATCTGTCATGTATGTGTTCATGTGTTCACAAGGGACCACGTGCTATCCCAAGATCAGCTGGAAATGTCTTGAGAGGGGTTCTTTGTGTCAAGCTGCCCCCTCCCCCTGGAATTTTCCATGGACTACTGTTCTAGCTCGCTTTTTGTTGCTGTGATTGAAATCAAAATCAAAACAAGACAGACTGCACTCTGACCCAATGCTACTAGGGAAAGAAGGGGGTTTATGCCAGCTTACACTCCCAAGTCACAGACCATCAGTGGAGGAAGTCAGGACAAAAACTCAAGCAGGCCCTGGAGCCCAAACCATTGAGGAACACTGCTCACTAGCCTCTGGTTGCTGTTCAGCTAGTTTTCTTATACATGCCTGCCCACCTGCCCAGGGATGGGGTCACCCACAACGAGCTGTACCAGCCGGCATCAATCAAAACTCTCTGAGGCACGGCCACAGATCTGTCTGACCGAGGTAGTTCTTCGGTTGACGTTCATTCTTCAAGGAGACTCCATCTTGTATTGAGTCGACAGTACAAGCTAACCAGCACAGACACTGGGCACTGCGGCTGCTCCATCTCTGCTGGGGCCTCCCTGGGTTCTTTTTGAAACTGTATAGTTGTAGAATTCCCCCTTGGAGTTGTCTGTTCTTCATGTTTTAGAGATTGGGTCTGACTCACTATGTAGCTCAAAATTACAATGCCTGCGTCATTTGCATGTTTGCCATGACAGATGGGAACTGCCATACTTAGTCATTTCTTATTTGTAGATCCTTCTGTCTCCCCACCTAAGAAATCATACAGAGTTTGTTTTCCTCGCATCCGTGTAGTTAATAATTTTTTTCTTTTTTTTCCGTGTAGTTAATAATTTAAAGAGAATAAGGGATGGAGGGGGATAATCAGAAAGGAAATACATGAGAAGAAAACGGCAGACATGTCAGTCCTCAGTTGACCTTCATCAAACAGTGCAGCCCGTAGGTCTGGAGGCTAGCTGTGGATCGAAAGTGAGCAGGAGTTTAACCAACGGCTTCCTGGATGGTAGTGATAACACAGCGAGCCAGATTCCATTGAGTTCCACAGCTGCTTCCCAACCCCGTAAGCAAGCGGATTAGTTTTGCCCTCCTCGTGAAATGAGAATAATGAACAGTTCCAACCTCACGGAGCTGCTGGGAGGTGAATCTGCCTAGGAGATGAGGGCTGCTCACTAGTCTTCCTAATTGGGCTCATGAATTTGTTCCAGCTACGTCTCAGGGGGGAAGGAAAACGCGAGTATCAATCAACCCGCAAAGAAAGTGCTCTTACCCTGTGACCCGTGGAGAAATATTAGCTTCAAAGGCACCAGGAGAGTAGGCAGTTGTGGCCCGCAGCCACACTGGGGCACTGAATCATGTCCTGTTTTGCAATTGATGGCTAATTGTTTCGAGCCATTTCCCCTCTCTGAGATTCGGTTTCCTAGCTAGTTACAGCATGCACTTGGGCAGGCGCTTTAAGCCCTGGTGCTGGTTTGTGCTCATATATCTCTACTTGCATGAGGGAAACTCAGACTGTAACAGCTGCCACGGAGGGCTGAGCATAGCTCTTAAACAGACCAAGTCCTGTGCTCCAACATGAGACCTTCGCAGGCATCCGAGAGCCCTAGCTGCTGCCTAGAACGCTCGATATATACCAAGTTATCACTCAAGACAGTCACCAAACCACTCACCATTTAGGGAGTATCTGATGAGAAAAGAGGTACCTCAGCTCAGGGGGT
The DNA here is from genome assembly GCF_964271855.1 of Acomys minous. NCBI lineage: Eukaryota > Metazoa > Chordata > Mammalia > Rodentia > Muridae > Acomys > Acomys minous. The sequence goes on along the minus strand of NC_140489.1, from coordinate 105,611,043 downwards.
GTCCTGCCAGAAGTAGTGAGTTCTCAGACACTGCAGTTGGGGCTGTTTTCCACATGACTGGAGGCTGAGGTGGCCAATAATTTGTGTTCACGGGAACCATGGCTGCTAGCTTTAGCTACATGCTAGAGTCCCTTGCAGAGCTTTTAAAACACCATAGCTTATAATGGCGTTGGTCGGGCATGGGCTCTGTCTGTGGAAGCTTTTAAAAGCTCCCCAGGCAATTCTAAGTGCATTCAAAATGGAGACTCATTGATCTAGGCCGGATCTTGGGATGTAATTACTGGGGTCCACACCTGATTTCCTGAACACACCTGCCTGTAATGTGATAAGCCTTTAAGTATGACTGATGTTGGATGCGTAAGTGAAAGAATAAACAAATGAGACAGCGTGAAGGACAGGGTTTGAGATTAAAGTTCAGAAAAATCTTACACTTAGCCCTGGCCCAATTATTATACTAAATGGTAGCAAATTATTTTCCTTAAGCTTCAACTTATTCTCTTGTGGAAAGGAGATAATAGTGCTTGCCTTATCCTACTCTCTAAATCACTGTCAACACAGAGTATAATAAAGGGCTTTGCATATCTGTGCATTATAAAACTTTATGAAATTGTTTAAAATAAAGCACAACAGTTATTTTAGCTAACGAGTTCTTAACCAAGCTAGAAACCTGACTGAGATAGAAACTGGCCTGTGCAGGCTGATGAAAGTGAGGGAAACAGGGCCCCCACTGCAGGAGCAGCACTCTTGTCCTTCTGCCTTGACCTTAGCATCGCTGCAACTCTTCCTCAAGACTGCTATAGCCTGAGTGCTCTCGTCCTCTCCAAGCTCATGTGATGAAATGACGTGCTCAGTGTGATGCCATTCAGAGGTGGGCCTTTGGGGGATCACCAAGACAAGGAGGATGGAAACCTTGTGAAGGGGACTAGTGCACTTACAAAAGTCACTCCAGAGAGCTTCCACCCACTTCCTTCATGGGTGGGCACAAGGGAAGCCACATGACCATTTAGCCCATGAACAGATAAATGAATAATGTGATAGATATACAATAGAGCTTTATTCAGCTGTAAAGAGAAGAAATTATGTCATTTGCAGGAAGATGTATGGAACTGGAGATCAGTGCATTAAATGAACTAAACCAGACTCAGACAAATATTGCATGTTTTCTCTCATATGCAGAATCTAGGTTTACATATAAATACATAATCTCTCTCCTCTCTCTCTCTCTCTCTCTCTCTCTCTCTCTCTCTCTCTCTCTCTCTCTCTCACACACACACACACACACACACACACACACACCATGGAAGTAGAAGGGAAAATATGAGGTGAGAGGAGAGGAATGGGAAAGAAAACCAAAATATCACATATTTTCCAACTGAACTATAATCTAGATTTGTGTGTGTGTGTGTGTGTGTGTGTGTGTGTGTGTGTGTGTGCTCGTGTGTGTGTGTGCTCGTGTGTGTGTGCTCGTGCGTGTGTGTGTGTGTGTGTGTGTGTGTGTGTGCTCGTGCGCGTGTGCGCGCGCGTGCAATCAGAAGAAAGGCTATTTGTGGGGAGGAAGGGAACCACAAAAAATGGTGAAGTAGTGAAGGGGGAACATAAACAAGGCACAATGACATCCGGGTTAAAGATGTCATAATGAAATTCATTGGTTTATTAAAATTAACTTTAAGAGGGTGGCTAAGGATATACCTCACTCGAGAGACTGCTTGCCCAACACACATGAGCCCTAACTACAATTCCCAGCACCACATAAAACCAAGAGTCACATGCCTGTAGTCCGAGAACTTGAGAGGTGAAAGCAGGAGGATCAGAAGTTCAAGGTCATCCTCAGTTAGAAAGTGAGTTCAAGGCCAGCCTGTGAGCCCTTGTCTCATAAAATAAAAGAAAAGCCACGCTCTATTAAGCAGGAAGAGCACCCATGCTAGAGGCAAAAATCCACCAGTAATGTGGCCCCCTGGCTTCACAGCCACCAGCACCCAGAGCAATAGATCTATGTGGCTGAGGAGACGTCTAAGCTGTAGCATCCTGTTATGTGTAGCAATTCAAATGAACTAGGAGGCAGAGCCTTGAGCCATGTTGACTAAACAAAATCCTCAGTCAACAAGCCTTCACTAGCACCTGCCACCAGGGCTTCCCCAACCCTGGCTATCCTCCCCGCGTCTGTCTGCCTACTGCTCGACACAGTATTGTCTGCCATCGGTGTTCAACGGACACACGCACAAAGGCTGCTGGATGCGGGGTTCCCGTTTCCAGCTAAAGTTTTAACATCTATCTGTTTTGATCATCAGCGTGGTGATTTGGGAGCAGTTTCTTATGAGACTCACGGAGCTCTTTAGGCTAGATGTCCCCTGCTGCCGCCTATGAATGCCCCCCCCCCCCCGCCTGTCCTCAGCCCCTCACAACGGGGTGTGTGGAATTCACACAAATCATGGTGTTGGCCCAGAATCTTGCAGTTTTTATTTATGTTTTAAGTAACTTGTTTTTCTTATTGCTACAAAACAGCACATGTCTGTTTGGGAAAAACTAGGCAAGTAAAAATTAAGCACAAATCTTTCATAAAATCCCTCAGTCTAAGAAAATCACTGTTGAATGTTTCTGGTTTTGTGTATACACAAGCGCGCGTGCACGCACGCGCGCGCACACACACACACACACACACACACACACACATTTCGAGAAATGGGGTCATCCTGTATATAGTCATTGGTAACCTACTTTTTCATTTAACCATGTCTCGCTGCCTTAAATGGTCCTCTTGGACTGTTATTTATCCCCACTCCCATGTGTCCACTTTTGCTGCCATCAGTTCCCTACAGCTATTTACAAACCAAGCACAATAAATTAGAACAAATTAAACCAATTGACAGAGTGGAGGGCTTTCCTAGCTAACTGGTACTTTGGCCAATGGTGGTGTCTACTCAGACACAAACCTTGTTGTATCTCATGAAATGTTTGTTTCATGCAGAACTCCAGAGCCCAGGCTGTAGCAGAAATAAAGAGTTTATGGGGCAGCCATACCCTTAAAACTGTTTCAGTTTCTAGGAAACTGGAAAATTCCATTGCCACGGCCAATGTCAACAGCACAGGCAAGAAAGGAATGAAGGAACTCAAAAGGAGGAAAGAATTTGATTAACAGAGACTAGGACTAACTGGCAAAAATGCCATAAACAGGACCAGAAAATGCTGGCTCCCAGCTCTGATGTCTAGAAACTGGGAAAGGCTTGTGCCTGTCCTGTAGTGAAAGGATAAGGTGGCAGACATAAAACACATGTTCAGGAGGGATGGTTGAGGTTGCAAATATTAGCAGCAATGAATCTAGCTAACAGCACCCCAGAAAATCCCCCATCATCATGGCTTTGGGCCAGCCTGCATACTGAGGATGCCTTTGGCCTTGGACCACCTGCTGATTCCTGAGGATGCTAAGCCTCTATAAAAGGGATCTTAATACTGTTGGAGAGGAAGTAAGAGGGGCTTGTAGAAAGAGGCTTGGCATTCAGACTGACAGGTAAGGGAAAGGGTCCTGTAAGGAGAGGCTCCATTTGTCTGGCTTCTCCATGCCTGCCCACTATGGTGATTGTAGAATTGGACTCGCCTGTCTCCTGATGCCTTTCTTCATAATCTGTTCAGCAAGATGCTATCTGGGGTAATTTTCAATTTTGTTTTCATTTTGTTTGATTATTTGTTTGCCTTTTGAGATAGAGTCTCAGTATGAAGCCCAGGCTGCCCTTTAATTCTCACTGATCCTCTTGCCTAAGCCTCCTTGGTGCTGGGATTGTAGGCATGTGTCACCATACCCAACTACAACAGTTTAAATTATCAGTCACATTACATATTTTCTGAGCTTAATCCCCAGCATACAGAACCAACATGTTTTCTTTTAAAAAAAAGTTTTTGAATAGTTTTATGGTTTTCCTTGAGCTTCATCTTATGGTTCTATAGTTTTCCATAAGCAAATTTCTAGTTCTTTTTGTACACTTTAAAAAATTATCTAACTTACTAGCTACTCCTGCAGTCCTACTTTTGTTCTGGTTATCTTTTCTGACTGTCTTCCATTTTTAGCTTCAGAGCCCTTGACACGTAACTCTCTTCCTGAATCGTTTTTAGGTAGTATCCTAACGTAGACCCACTGTTCTTCAGATCCATTTTGTTGCTGTTGTTTTGTTATGTTGAGACAAGCTCTCATGAAGCTCAGGCTGGCCTTGAACTCACTAAGTAGCCAAGGATGACCTTGAGCTCCTGATCCTCCTGCCTCACCTCCTAAATGCTGGCATTAAAGATGTATACTCCACTCTTGGCTTTATTTGTTGCTAGAGATACAACCTACACGTTCTCTCATGCTAATCACGTATTCTAACCAAGCAGCATCCATTTACTTTTAAAGCTGATAGAGTACATTTCCCAACAAAGGCTATCTGGGAAGTGAGATTTCTGGCTTTTGTATTTCTGGATACAGCATTATTTTTCTCATCAAAGTTCATAAACTTAATCAGCTGTTAAGTAATATAGTGCCACCAGGCGGCGCATGCCTTTAATCCCAGAACTCAAGAAGCAGAGGCAGGATCGAGGTCAGCCTGGTCTATAGAGTGAGCTCCTGGACAGCCAGGGCTACACAGAGAAACCCTGTCTTGGGGTGGGAAGTGGGGGGAAGAAATCCAGTGTCATCCTTTGGTCCCTTCAAAATGAACTTCTCTGTCTATTTAATAGAACCTTTAAAATCTGGGTTATTAGCTCCTTTAGTTTGGGGAAATTTTATTGATATTTTGGTTAACAACTTCTTTCCCCTTAATGTGTCTGTTCTCTCCTTTTTAGCAAGGCTGCTACATAAGACACAGAGTGCCCAGCTCCATGGGAATTTCAGATTATCAATAAGTAACTTTTTTTTAAAGTAAGATTTTGCTATATAGCATAGGCTAGTCTAGGAATTTCTGTGTAAATCATGCTAGTCTTGAACTGAAGATCCTACCAAGTGCTAGGATTATATGTATGTGCCACCACGCAAATAACTTTTTATCAGAGCTGTGAGCTTTGCAACATGTTTTTACTATAAATATGATGCTCTTCTATCTTCCTCTTAGGTAAATTGTCTCACTCCCCATGCAAACCACCCATAACCAGGTCTATTAGCCAGTGTCTTTCTGTCTTTTCATAACCTCTCATTTGTGTATGCACCAAAGTATGACCACCATAAATCATAATGGCCACCAGAGAGTCACAGAAACAGAAACTTTTCAAAGTGAAATGGAATTCTCTATAGAGCAGGCCAGTTACTGGTACACAGGAAGTACATTCTTCTTCTTCTTCTTCTTCTTCTTCTTCTTCTTCTTCTTCTTCTTCTTCTTCTTCTTCTTCCTCCTCCTCCTCCTCCTCCTCCTCCTCCTCCTCCTCCTCCTCCTTCTTCATTTCCTCTTTCACAACTGAGATTTTATTAGCTGAGGAGCAGAGTACACAGACATTTCAATTCATAGCACCAGCACCCAGACTCTGAAGTGTTCACGTACCCAAATGAAGAACCATGTGTTGTCTCTCTTTGAACTTATTCCAGCAACATTCCAGACTCCAACTTAACAGGTTTTCCTTAAGACCTCACATAACAACCAAATGCTAATAATCCTCAGTTCCACTGACTCACAATTTTATGCCACAAACAGTTACATACTCAATATTTCCACCTTTCACAGCACATTATCACAATTGTTAGGAAAATGGACTGCCATGACCAGAGACGTTACAGTTCTGACAGGGCAAGGGCCAAGGAGTGGTTTTCTTAGGAAATGGCTCTACTAGAAACAAGAGACCAGACCTAACGGAAAATATTCCAGACATGAATACATGGCTGAGACTCCAAATTGCCACTTAGTACACTCTGTATTGTAGGATATAAAACTAGAGAGGAGGAGAGATAGATAGATAGACAGACAGACAGACAGACAGACAGACAGACAGATAGGAAGGAAGGAGACTTTGATACTCTCCTAGAGAAAAACACTCCAGAGAATGCTTTGAGAAGTCTGCTGCTGATTCATTCCACTGTGGCTGCTGCTGTTTGTTGTTTGCTATTTAGCTGGACTGCTAAAATCCTGATGAAGAGTGAAATCATCCCAAGGAACTGAGTCTTAAAAGGTCTATATCCCATGTCCCTACTAACCTTTCTCTCCTACCTAGGGTCCGTGGGTTGGAAGGGAGGTAGAGGCATTAAGGAACCCCAAATAGAGTATATTTTAAAAAATCAAAGCCTACCCCAGAACCCACATGGCAGCTCACAAACTGCTCTTCTGCTCTCTGTAGGCATCAGTGACACACGAGGTACACAGACATACATGCAGGCAAACAATAAATGATATCTTTTTTTTTAATTGCCATCACTTCAGTTTATATTTGTGAGATGGAAAGTTCTTGTGTGTGTTGGAACATTGCCACTGGGACAATGAAACTATAGTTGGAACTTGGAGTTCTGACATGATGCCATTCCTCCAGAAGAACTGTCTGATGTTTAGCCCTCAGGACCCAAGAGATGTGCTCAAACAGAAAGGGGCCACAGGTTGGAGCCATAGCCAATTTCAAGTGTAAAGAACAAGAGTATCCTGCACTGCTTCTGATAATCAAATCAAAGGAGAAGCTGAGAGCAAGCTATGGACAGTCTCCATCACTCTCCACTGATAAGGCAAATGCTGAACAGTTATCTCCTGTTTCATCAGATTTTGCAGTATACAAAAACAAAACCTGGAAATCCTATTAGACAGAACCTGAACGTGAGACAGAGAACTGAACATAAACAAAAGCATTTCTACCAGTGATAAAAAGATGGAAGACTCAGATAGCAGGCACGGGCGTGTTCTCTGCATGAGACAGACTGCTCAGGATCTAGATAACAAAGGCAGAGTAGTTATTGCCTGGGCTCAGCCACAGAGATAAAAGCTATAGTGGGTACGCTGTGAAATTGCAAGAAAAAAAATCATCAAAGGTTTCTGTCTAAGAGCAGGCAGGCAGGCAGGCAGGAACACAGCAAAGCAGCAACCTTGTGACTGTCACATATTGGGTCCCAACTTGAAAGGAGCCTCTCAGATAGTGTCTGAAGGGCAAGAGGAAATCTAGTAACAGCAAAGCATGTGTTGGCCAAAGGGCAGGAGGAGAAAGGGGGAGCAATAAAACCAGACCTTTCAAAGAAGAAAGAGAATGCTGCTGCCTGGAAAGAGATTTTGGAACACAACCTTTTATTATTTTTCTGTGTTGGCAGCCAGTGTGTCATACCTAGGTTTCCTTATAGTGTTGTGATAACAGAGGCAAAGCAATAATAAAGGACAAAGCAATAAAATAAAAATTTAAAAAAGGCTTATTTTATTTAGTTACGACGATTGGCAAGGACACCAGTAGGATGAGGCACAGTGTGGCTAGAGAGAAGGAGAGAGTGTGAGAATCAAAGAGGAATGAAGACAAACAGGTACTTAGAAGGGGTCATTTGTGGGAGAAACAAGCAAGATAGAAGCAAAAGAATTCTATGGTCCTTTGGCAGCATATCCATGAGAGTATGTGCACATGTGGGACCGCCTAACGCCAAGGATGGCACAGAGAACCAAGGGAAAGCCTTACCAAATGCCTGAGAGAACCTCCGCTTCAGAAAACCGCAAGTCTGCAGTTCACATGTGAGGCAGCATAGGGACTAATTGTTGAACCCCAACAGGGCTACATTTAGAGTTGTCTTCTTTAATCCTTGAAAATCAAACATGTGAGGGTTGGCACAGGCTTGGAATCTTTACACACATCTGGTGTGTTTCATCTTTGAACCAATACCTCTTTTTTCACCCAAACCGTTTCTGGAGCCCAGAGTAGACTCTGGGCCACAGCTTCTGAGCACTGGCCTTGAACCTGATGCCTCTAATCCCTACCTTCTAGATCTGACTCCCAGCTGATGCACTCCTATACTATCCCCAAATGACCAATTCACTATCTCCATCACAGGTGAATATATACTGGGGGACCACAAAGTATCACACCTTCCATTTGCATGCTGAGGGACAAGGAAGAGATTTAAGGCTGGGCAAAGAAGACATGCTTGAACAGATCTTTTTAGCCCTGTCACTTCCCCTTCTCCCTTTCCCTGAAAACAACAACAACAACAACAACAACAACAACAATAACAAAAAACAAGAATCTTTTCTCGTCGTCACAATGGCTATTGAACAATTTCTGACCACCTAGCCATACCTGAAGCCAAGCTTGTGTTTCTTATTATCTCGTGGCTTCTCTTTTCTTTCTTTCTTTCTCTCTTTCTTTCTTTTTTCCTTCTTTCTTTCTTTACTTATTTATTTATCTCTTCTTGTTTTTCAAGTCAGATTTTCTCTGTGTGTAGCCATGGCTGTCCTGGAACTCACTCTAAAGACTAAGCTGAGCTTGAATTCAGAGATGCACCTGCCTATGCCTCCTGAGTGTTGAGAATCAAGGCATGGATCTAGCTGATGAACAGCACATTCTCCATGGTTGTGTGGAGAGCGGGACTGACTCTGACATGAACTTTGGTGCCCCCTTACTTGACCACTTCCCCTTGGTGGGGAGGCCTGGTAGCACTCAGAGGAAGGGGAAGCAGGCTATCCAGATGAGACATGATAGGCTGTGATCATATGGTGGGGGAGGAGGTCCCTTTCTGTCACAGGTCTAGGGGAGGGGAATAGGGTGAAAGAGGGAGGGGCGGGAACGGGAAGATATGAGTGAAGGGATAACAACTGGGATGTAATCTGAGTAGATCATTTAAAAAAATAAATAAAGGCATGTGCCACCACCACCAGCTTATCTTGTGATTTCAATCCAATCCAATTGGCAATCAAGGTTAACTATCATTGATGGCTTGTTCTTCCTCAAAGGAGTGTACATTAGCCCTGGAGGCCTAGTAGCCTACACTTTAGGCAGTGAAGCACACATGTGCCTTTCACAGTAGTTTATGTTGTGTGAGCACACAATAAGTGATGCAAGTTACAATCAGTTTAGGAACTTATGGCCGGCCCAGGTGGTGTGTGTGTGTGTGTGTGTGTGTGTGTGTGTGTGTGTGTGTGTGTTGAGATGGTGAGGTCAGAGTAGAGATAACATTTATAAACATGAAACAGTGTGACAGGATAGTTTAAAACAAGGTATGTTCAAGGGCTAAGTTGCTCTATAGTCATCAAGAGAGAGGAGAGCTCAGTCTAGACCAATGGCCTTTGAAGGATAAAAGAAATGTAAGAGAGTGAAGGACCTGGGAGGAGGAACAAGGTGTGTAGGGAGGGAGGGAGCAAGAAGGAGGGAGGAGGGCGGGAGCTGAAGCTTGCTGAGGAAGGTCACAGTCAGCTCCGGACAGTGTAAGAACAGCGATTGTCTGATTTCCTGTCAGGGATCCTGCTGTGGGACCCAGGGGCCCACAGGGTGTCACCTGCCAGAGTTCTAACTGCACCCTGCACAGGGCTCTTCCAAGTTTCTCCCTACCCATGCCTGCTTTGTCCCTTAGTCTACAGGATGTCCTTCTAAACATCCTTAAAGCTTGAGGCCCTGGCATATTTGTCTCTACTGAATCGCATGCTGAAGAATACGTTGGGTAAAGCTAATGAGTGGAGACATTGCTGAAGGTGAGACAATATGAAGGAACAAGCTGCCTCCTCGATGAAATATGCTGTATGTGACAGGCATGCTAAAGCATCCAGATGACTAGATATGGCATCTTGGGTTTATGTAGATTTATTTTAAAAGGATCTGTGTGTTCCATAAAGAGTTATTGAAAGCCCATAGTGTTTCTGACACTGCTTTTAGAGATTTAGGGTATGGCTGTGGTAAAATGGAGAGGTCCTACCAAGATGAAGCAGATGTTTTGAGTGGGAGAGACAGCAGGCCTGCTACATAACTTAGACCTAGTGCACCATGGGAAAATGTGTTTTTGTTTAAACAGCAGGAGAAAGAGTGTTCTTAAAGTTACTAAAGTATAAGGCAGCATATACTTTGTGTACTTAGAATGCTTTAAGCCTTGGGTTCAATTCTCAGCATGCAGGCACGCACACACACACACACACACACACACACACACACACACACACCCCTTTCCTGTTTTCTGTAGCCTCCCTTTCAACTTGCCACACTATCCTTTTGTTTGCTATAAAATGTTCTTTAAAAAAAAACCCACACATTTTACCATTATCACCAAGATTTTGATCATCCTTGTAACACACAATGCCAGTTTCAAATGTAAAATAGGAGCCACTTAATGAAATTACATAGTTCATATTTCATAGCTCATACATGCATATGGACTTAATTTTTGCCAGAGCAGTGGAAAGTGCACAAAGCTAGTTCAGTTGTTTTTATTCTGGACATTGACATAAAGTACTCTCCCCACACCCTTCTTCTGCTTTACTGATGAGTTAAGAACGTCTGGAATGAAAAGAGCTTTGGGTTGCTTTGTGTGTGTGTGTGTGTGTGTGTGAGAGAGAGAGAGAGAGAGAGAGAGAGAGAGAGAGAGAGAGAGAGAGAGAGAGAGAGAGAACTATTCAAGCCATGAAAGTCCCCAGAGGCTACCCAGGAATTTGCTTCCAATGCAGAAAGAATATGATACATGAAAGAATCATGCATGACTGAGGAACCTCATCCATCCTTCCTGACTGTGTTACTTTCCTATATTATGTTAGGACTGGGTCTGAATGTGTCTTCTGGAACACTGTTCATTAGGAAGCAACCAGAAAACCTTTGACCCTCTTTCAACTTAGTCTTTCTAGTACAAGCCTTCCTAACAGAGACCCTGAAAAGCGTTTGAGAATGTTGCACGTGTTCATCAGGAAAGCTCAGACCTGACTACAGGCTTACTCCCACAGTTCAGTGAGATGGAAAAGAAAGGATTCTTGATTACAAACCTTGTGCGTGTGTGTGTGTGTGTGTGTGTGTGTGTGTGTGTGTGTGTGTGTGTGTGTGTACATGCACACAGAGCACCTGGGAGGTATCTTGGCATGGGGCTAGAATTTGTGTGATGTTGTGCATGGTGTTGAGTCTGTGTCAGCTCTGAGTGAGATTTAGGAGTATGCTATTTGTGTGTACATGTGATATGTATATGCTTTTTGTGGCACATGCTCACCACATGTCTGTGTAATTGTGTGTAGCCTCTGTGGCATGTTTATATAGGTGTGCAATGTGAAAAATTAAATTTGTTTCAGTTTTCCTGCACTCTTTGCCTCCAGGCTCTGTAATCTATATCTTACATCCATTTTCCTCCTACACACACACACACGCACACACACACACACACACACACACACACACACACACACGTGTCTCTTCTTATGGTCATCTAAGTAAAATAACATACAAGTTTTTAACATTCACAAACAAAACCTGCCTGGTTTTTATCTGAGTCAAGTACTCCCTGGAGCTTTGTGTTTTTGTTTTTGTTTTTCTTTCCTCCCCTTCCTGTAAATCCATTTTATGCGCTGGAGTCATAGGATGACATCTTGTTACATCGCGTTAGACGGCACCATTGTTTTTTCCAGCAAACCATTTCCAATCTGCCTAAGCAGACAGAACTCAACAGACAACCCAGTGTAAATAAAGGGTCGGCTTGTAGCCCTCTGGGAGGGACCCAGTCTGAGGCCACCTTGCTCTATTCCATCTCACCTCCTTTAGTTGGGGCTGAGCGGCTTCTCTAAGCTCACCCTTCTCCGGTGACATTGTATAGTCCTTCTCTCTGCTGGAGTTGAGGCTTGCGGAAGTTGCGCTTCTGCAGGGGAAGGAGGAACAAGCGTGGCTGGCAGGGACGGATGCTCAAGCAGAGAGGTCCTTTCTATCCTGCGCTCAGGTTAGGCCTGCCTTTTGGTTTCCAGATGCGGCTGCTATTCAGTCCTGTCCTTTTGCTATTCTGCCCGCACCCGCTATGGTCAAATCAATGCATATATTTACAAAGAGCTGCTCTACGCTCAAGTTCAACCCAATCCCAGAGACTTCCCTTGAGCTGTCTTCACTCTGAATCTCAGGCACAAGATGCCTCTGGGTACCCTGCTCATCTTCTGGTACCGCATGCATCTGTGTGTATGACAGTGAGCCCAAAGTCCTACAACCCTGGCATGGCTCTACACTGCGGCCATAGCCTGTGCTGTGATGAGGGGGTTTTTTGTTTGTTTGTTTGTTTGTTTGTAGGATGGAGCTGTGCTGTGTTCTTCAGTTCTTATTCTGGGGAAGGCTGGAGATGTGGCTCAGTTGGGATAGGACCTGTCTAGCACGCAGAGTGCCCTGGGTTCCATCCACAGCACCACATAAACCAGGTATGGGGGCACATGGCTGTGATCTCAACACTTAGATGGAGACAGAGGATCAGAAAAAGACAGCCTGGGACACACAAGACCTTGTTTCAGAGAAGAAAGGAAATCTTAGTCTTGATGTTAATGGACAGGCGATTCGGCTGGCCTGCCTTCAGGGTCCTAGCAACACCTGTCTTTACCTGCTGCCACCACCAGGTGTTCCAGGTGTGTGCAGGGATAAAAGCACTGCCCTCCAACCCCCAAGCTCTGTCCTGGCCACCCCTTCCTCTCCCTCCCTGCCCTCTCTTTCTGGGCTCTCATCATCATGGCCCACTCACTGTCTCTATCCCTTCCGTGGCTCCCCCCAACCCCTTCCCACAATAAATTCTCCTTATACCAGATCTGTTTGCCATGGGCCCCGCCATGACACCTCACCCCCACCCCTCTTAATCTACTTATGTGCCCTTTCCAAACAAATGTCACCATGTCTGCATTTAACCAGTAAACATTCCCTGGCTTCCTAGCTTTACTGCCCAGACAACTGAGACACAAAACCTTAAGATCTGTTCTGTACAGTGAAGGAGCCATGAGGTTGGTGGACTTTGAGGTAAATGAACCAGGTTTGAACCATAATTCCAAGTCACGTGATCCTGGGCTAAGCCAGTGAGCTTCCTCTGCTGTATAGAGCGTGTTTGTCTCCGGGGGGAGGCAATGAGGATAAATATGAAATCATGAATGCAGTAAAGCAGTCTGGAAACTTCCTTCATCTCTTGCTTCTTATCCTTCTCATGAGACTGTGGCAAGAGGTAAAGGTGGCAAGGAATTGAGATGGGTTGGAGCAGCGGTTCTCAACCTTCCTAATGCTGCGACCCCTTAACACAGCTCCTCATGTGGTGGTGATCCCCCCAACCATACAATTATTTTCATTGCTGCTTCACAGCCATAATTTTGCTACTGTTATAAGTTGTAATGTCAATAGTAGATAAACAGGATATATAATATCAGTCCCCTGTGAAAAGGTTGGTCAGCCCCCAAAGAGGTCACAACCCGCAGGCTGAGAATTGCTGTTCTAGATGAAAAAGAATATCTCAAGGAGCATAGTGACTTAACATTCAATCAATAATTGATTTTTTTAAATTAAAAATACTTGAGATTAAAACTTGTGAGGTATTTACACATATGCTACATTTAATGTAAGTCAATAAAGATTAATTGAGCGCATTATAAATTAGTCAAATTAGTCAATACCAGAGATATAGAGTAGAATAAACAATCAAAATAGGAGATTCTTGTTGCAAAAAAGAAAGATGAAGCAGTATAGCTAAAACCAGAGAATCTGGACCTCAACCTCACTATAGAAATTTGAAATGGGATAAATAAAAGTATAAGGGGAGATTATCTCATTGTGACGTAGGTGTCACTGGGCATTCATTTAGGAAGCGATTTTATTTAGATCTGTACTTTATATTCTATAATAAAGGAAATAGCTTCTAAATTTTGAAACAGTAGAAGAATCATCGAGAATAATGCGGACTGAGCTTGTTCCCTCCTCTGTCACTGCCACAAATATACCCAAGGAAAAACAAGTTGATGGGAGAGGTTTTTATTCTGACTCATGGCCTCCCAGGCCCATGGTCCTTGTCCCTATTAATTAAGGGTCTGTGATGAAGCAAAACACCACGGTGGTGGGAACACACGGAAGATGTTAGTCATCCAGTGGGGGACAGAAGCCAGAGGGTGACAGGAAAGAGGCGGGGGGATTATATACCCCGAAGGACATGCTCCAAGTGACCCATTTCCTCCCACCAGTCTCTAGCTTCCCCAGTTCCAGTCCTATTCACACTCAGAACCTGCCGTAGAAAGGATGAATCCGCTCATAAAGGCCGAATCTGTGTGACCCAATCTCTGCTCAAAAGACCACCAGCTAACAAACAGGACCCTCCCAAAAAAGACCATGGGGGAACTCCCACATCCAAATCATAGCAGACACAGGGTGTGTGTGTGTGTGTGTGTGTGTGTGTGTGTGTGTGTGTGTGTGTGTTTAAGTACACAAGTGTGGAGGCCAGAGGAGGACGTCAGGTGTCCTATTCTGTCAATTTCCCCTTATTTCAAGGCTGGCTGGCCAGCAAGCCCCATAGACCCTCCTGCCCCTACTTTCCCAGCCCTGGGATTCCAGCTGCACGTCACTACAGCCAGCCTCTATGTTTTTGATTGACAAATCATTTATGATATATGATATATTTATGAAGAACATCACATCTTGACACATGTACACATCATACAAAAGACTCAATCAAACTAAGTAACATGTACTTTACTTCTCAGTTTGTTGTTGTTGTGCTGTGTTTTGTTTTGTAATGACAACACTTAAAATCTTCCATTGGCAACTTTCATGTTTATCTGTAATACTACTGTTTAAATTTTATTTGTGTGTATAGGGCACCTACATGCTGTGGTACACTCAAGGAATTTAAAGAATACTATTTTTTTTTTTTTTTTTTTTTTTTTTTTTTTTTTTTTTTTTGCTGGCTGTGGTGGCACACACCTTTAATTCCAGCACTCCGGCGGGAGGCAGAGGCAGGAGGATCACTGTGAGTTCGAGGCCAGCCTGGTCTACAAAGTGAGTCCTGGACAGCCAAGACTACACAGGGAAACCCTGTCTCAGAAAAAAAAATTTAGAAAGAACAATTTTGGGGATTTGGTTTTCATCTTCCACTTTGTTTGCTGCATAGTATACTCCAGGCTAACTGACCAGTGAGCTTCCAGATGATTCAGCTTCATCTCTGCCTCCCATCTTGCCTTTGGAAAGGTAAGTTATAGCTGCCTGCTGCTACAACTCGCTTTTTTGTGGAGGTGAGTTCTAGGAATCAAATGTGAAGTGATACCGCACTGGGACTTTAATCCCCACCCCCACTCCTTCTAGTGGTTACTGCTGAGCAGTGTTCAGACAGTGTTAGCTTTTTTGTTTTGTTTTGTTTTGAGACAGGGTTTCTCTGTGTAGCCTTGACTATCCTGGTCTCTCTTTGTAGACCAGGCTGGCCTCGAACTCACGGAGCTCTGCCTGCCTCTGGCCTCCCGAGTGCTGGGATTACAGGTGTGTGCCACCATGCCCAATTTAGGTGTTAGCTTTGGTATGTTTTCTTTCGACAAATGCCTACTCACATCTTTTGAATGTCTTTTCTTCTTTGTACTTTGCTGGGGATTGTACATGCCAGATGAGCACTCTACCACTGAGCAGCACCCTCAGGCTCTTTGCTCTTTTTAATTGGGTTGTTTCTTTTCTCAATATTGAGTTGTTTGAAATCCTCATATATTTATAGACAGGAGGAAAAGTCAAAGACCAGGATATCCCTCCCCACGTTGTGCTGAATTTAAGTTCCTGAGCATATTCCTATTTTAAGGTTTGCTACTTGTATGTTTATTTGAGTTGACTCTGATTTGGTAGTACTGAGGCTTGAACCCAGGGCTCCCGCACATGATAGGCAAGTGCTCTATTCCTTGAGCTATCACCACCCACAGCTGCTTGGCCTGCTGCTTGTGGGTAGCTCCCCTCCCCCTCCTGCCCCAGCTTAGCTGTCCAGTTCCAGTTCCAGTTCCAGTTATTTGTCTGCTTGTTGTCCTTCTGCTGTAACTTTCTGTATCAAATGCTCATTTCCAGTCATGGCAACCCTGAGACTTCCACATCCCCTCCTTCATGTCCCATAACAGTGTCCCACGGTGCCTACTCCACACCAGCACATGTGTCCTGCCCTTGCCGTGTGCTTAGCTGTTTCACTATGGTGACAGCAGAGCTTAGGCTAGCTGTTTAAATCCAAAGGCTTACCACTTGCAATTAGCTTGAAAGCAGAAGGAAAATTCTAGAAGGAATTAGGTACTTCCTCTCATCCATCTTCCTTTCTACTTTCTGGTTTCCTAGGGGCCAGCTTCTGAGTCACTGTTGGATTGTATGTTAGCTCACCATGCACCCACAGGCAGATCAGTGGTCCTTTAACACCATACACAGTTCCAGGCACACAGCTTACAAAGATGAAGAAGATGCAGCCTTTGAGAGCTTGTTACCTAGTGAGGAAATACACACCATACTCTGCCTTGGTTACTTTTCTGTTGATGGGATAAAATACCCTGACAAAAGCAACTTAAGAGAGGAAGGATCTGGGGCCAGAGAGATGGCTCAGTGGCTAAGAGCACTGGCCATTCTTCCAGAGGTCCTGAGTTCAATTCCCAGCAACCACATGGTGGCTCACAACCATCAACCCAGGGATCTGATGCCCTCTTCTGGTGTGCAGGTGTACATGCAGATAGAGCACTCATACATAAGAAATAAATTCTAAGAAAAGAAGGGAGGGATTTATTTTGGCTCAGACTTTGAGGGTACAGCTCACCATGCATGGGAACTCAAGGCAGCAGGAGCTTGGAGGCGCTGATCACATGGCATCCAGGGTCAGGAATAAGAAAGCAATGGATGCTTGTGCTCAGCTTACATTCTCCTTCTTACACAGTCTAGGGTCCTAACAAGGGAATAGTGCCACCCACAGTGGGCATGCCCAGAGACCTCTGTCCCAGGTAATTCTAGATGTCATCAAGTTGACAATTGAGATTAAGAATCACAAAACCCACTTTTCCTGTATCAAAATAGACCCTATTTCCAAAAACAATGTGTAGAAGCAGTTGAGGAGAATACCTAGAGCCCACCGCTGGCCTACACACACACACACACACACACACACACACACACACACACACACACACACACCTGTGTGCATCCTCACACACACTTGTACACACATGATAACTGGACACATACATACACATACCCAAAAGCTTAAAATAAAGGAAAAGTAAGAGTGAGGAGGGTCAAATAGAATAAAGTGAGATGGGATGTCTTGAGGCTTGAGGCAGAATCACTCACAGACAAGGAGTGACTCTCACCTGTATTTTAGTTATATGAGACTCCAGCAAAATGTGTCCATCTGTGAATGGAAGGAGGTCAGTTCTTTTTCTCTTAGCCAAGACCAGCCTCAAACACAT
The DNA here is from genome assembly GCF_964271855.1 of Acomys minous. NCBI lineage: Eukaryota > Metazoa > Chordata > Mammalia > Rodentia > Muridae > Acomys > Acomys minous. The sequence continues at coordinate 105,593,779 of NC_140489.1, read as the reverse complement.
AAGCACAGTGGACTGAAGAATTACATTCAGCATCCTGGTAGTTTTTAAAAAGCAAGTTATTTCAGCATCTGCAGGCAGAATCAGCTCCTTCTCATCTCTTTAATGCCCCCCCTTTTTTTTTCCTGAGGATGCCCTTTCTCAGAGGGCACACTGACCCTCTCCTCAGTTCTAGGCTTGTTTTCCCTCCTCAGATCTGCCTTTGCTCTCTGCTCTCTTGTTTGCAGTGTTTCCTGTTTCTACACCTTGGGAGCTGGCCTTACCATGGCTGTGTCTATCCGTCATCCATTGCACTGAAGGAATTGGGCTCCGAAGGGCAGACAGGAGAGAGTATTCTCTCCTAGTCATTCACAGACAAGGCGTGACCCTCATTTGTATTGTATTTATACTAAATCCCAGTAATATGCGGTCATTTTTTGAATGGTGAAAAGTCGGCTCTTTTTTTCTCTATTACCTGTTCATACACTGTGTCCACAAAACATACTTTGCAGTTATTCTAGGTTTATATTATTTAAATTAAATACAAAATAGTAAAGAGGTCTATACTACTGATACTAGGTTAAAAGTTCAAGGGCTTTCGGTCAGTTGGGATATTTGTGAAAAAATGTTCAACCTTGGTTGTTGGCTGTTTTCAAATGGATTCTGATGCATGTGGGAAGAAGTCAGGTTGAGAAAACTGTATATTTTAAAAGTTTCAGCATTGCCAGTTCTCCATATGAGTGAATGACCTTTCGTTAAGTGGTGAATTCAAGAATTAATCATTTAGCAAAGGAATAAGGCACTGCTTTCCAGCAATGGTGCTAAAAACATCTACTAGGGGAAGAACAGACTTTTGACAAGTAGACACACACAAAAGAATGAATTTACTCTTCTACCTCATTCCATATACACATCCACTCAAAAGAACATTTAAAAACCTAAATATAGGAGTCAAAGCCCTTCCCATTTAGAGGAAAACATCTATAAATCTCCATGACCTTGAACTAGGCAACAATTTTTAGATGTGACACCAAAACACAGGCAATAAAAGAAAAAAATAGATAAAGGAGATTTCATGATAATTAAAGACTTGCACATCAAAGGCTACTATCAAGAAAGTGAAAAGTATTCAAACCACAAAAGAAGAGAAGCCATTTGTAACTAATATATCTGCCTAAGGTCTAATACCCAAAATATATAAATAACTCTTAGAATTCAACAACAAGATACACAACCCAATTTAAGAGTAGACAAAGGCCTTAAATAGGCACTTCTCCAAAGAAAATACACAAATGGTCAACAGGCACATTAAAACAATCTCAACATCATTAGTCATTAGGGGGAAGTGCAATTCAAAACCAAAATGAATTTACATTGGTTTTCATACCCATTAGTATTGCTATAATAAAAATAAACAGAAAATCACAAGAAATGGTGAGGCTGCGAAGGAAGTAGAGCCCTTGTACATTGCCAGTGGGATTGTAAAATGGCACAGCTGCTCTGGAAAAACAGCTTGGCAGTTTCTCAAAAAGTTAAACATAGAATTACCCACAACCCTGCATTTCCACTCATAAATATACACACGAGAGAATTGAAAGCATATGTCCACACAAAACCTTGTACGTGGACATTCACAGAAGCATTATTCATATGAGCCCAGAGACGGAAACAACCCAAGTGTCCATCGACCGACGAGCAGATAAACAAAATGTGCTGTCTCACATAGCAGAATATTATTCAACCGTGAAAAGAAGTGAGGTACCGGCCCATGTTAGCACATGGATGAAACTTAAAATATTATGCTAAGTTTATGAGGCAGACACAAAAGGTTGCATGTTGTATAATTCTGTGTATGTGAAGTGTCCAGAATAGGCAAGTCCACAGAGACCGGAACTAGGTTAGTGGTTCCCTAGGGCTCGGAGGCAGGGGAAACAGATGAAAGCCGAATAGGCAAAGAATTTCTTTGGGGAAGATGAAAATGTTTTGGAAGAAGGTAGGAATGATGGCTGCCCTACTCTTTCAAATATACTAAAAACCACTTAAGATGATAAAGTGTATGCTATGTGAACTTAATCTCAAGGAAAGAAAGACTGAGAAAGCCTCCCGTGTTTCATTGTGCTAGCTTTAGCTAGCCTTCAGGACCTGCTGTGTCCATGAGATAACGTGGTTCAGAGGCACTTTTTCTGGTGTGTTCTGAGACAGAAATGGGTGGGGGCCAAACACCAATATGAGGTGTGTTCTGTCGTCACGGTGCTCATGTTCCACTGGAGAGAAGATTCAGACCCATTCTTCACCAACCAGAGCAACAGCCCAAAGAGCAGGAGCAGAGGGAGCCGCTACTTGTTCTGGTGAAGAAATGCCATAAGAAAGTGTGGAGTTACAACCCCCATTGGCAGAGTACTCCTTGCTCTCCAGGCTTAGCATGCACAGGGGCCTGAGTTCGATGTGCAGCACCCATTAAAAACAGGTGTGGTTGTACAGGCCTGCCTATCTCAGTGACCAGGAGGTGAAGGCAGGAAGTCCAGGGACTCAAGGATATCCTTTGGGTATAGAGCAGATTAGAGGCCAGCCTGAGATACATGAAACCCTAGAGGTCTCATATATAGAGGTGTGTGTGTGTGTGTGTGTGTGTGTGTGTGTGTGTGTGTGTGTGTGTGTGTGTGTGTGTGCGCGCATGCACGCGCGAAATGGGATGGCCTTATAGGATGAAAAGGAATTTGGTACATATTTGAGGTGTTGAAATGCACTCTAGGCAGTAGGAATGACTTAAAGAAAGGCATATATATATATATATATATATATATAAAGCATTCAAAAGTAGTCATGCCATGCCTGGGTTATGATTCTAGCTCTCTGCTTTTGCTTTTTACTAGACATCAGAACCATTCTCCAATCTCAGAGAAGATGCCTTCTGTGTGAAAGCTGGGAGAGAGAAACATTATCCTTGAACCCTGGCGAGGCTTGCCAGGGTCCCTTAAGCTCCCTTACGTCATCAAATCCTACGTGTAGTCATCTACACGTGAGGAACAGAGCCAGCGCACCGCTCTGGCCCTACACGCTGTATCTCCTCTCTTGAACCTCTTCGAGCTGCAATGACTCGATCCGTCCATCTGCTGGACAGATGTCCTCCTTCGTTCTTAGGTAGGCTTTTGATCCCTGAATGAGGAAGCTAGGGACAAAAGGAGATCTCCTGGGAAGAGCTGCCCCATCTGGCTCCTTTGGAAGTTAGATGTATTTGGCTCCTATTTGGATGGCAAATCCACTGCCTCAAGGTGGAGAGCTGGGGAGCCGTAGGGAGGTTCTTGGTGCCTAATGAATTGTTCAGCAAAGAGTCCTCTCCAGAAGGAAAGGCAGATTCTCGGTCTGGATCCTCAGAGCCCCTAATGCTTCCCAGATGAGCAGCTGGCCACAGACCTCCAAGGGTGTGCTTGCTGACATCTGTTCCCACGTGCATGGGCATAAGCCTGTTCTATTGTGCTTACCACTGTGTATGGGAGTCGGGGGGTGGGGGTGGGGGTGGGTGGTGGTGGTGGTGGTGGTGGTGGTGTAACTGATGCATTTGCAAACCCCGAGCACCACGGACGGTGGAGCTGGCATCTGGCAGACTTTCTTTAAAGCCAGAGGTGATCACCCTGCACCAGAACTGCAGTGTGATGGACTAGTCAGGGTTTCAAGCCTCATGTGCTTACAGGAGATTAAACCTTCTGTCTCAGGCAGAGGCCTACCTGAGACTGGATGTCCTACCAAGGAACAACGGGTGGAGGGGAGAAGACCCACAGCAAGGTAAATAGGCTCTCATACACTCTAGACCAAAAGAGACATGATTTAACACTGACCTGTCCTTGAACCTGTTGATAATTTGTTTTTAAAACCCAAGCAAGCTCGCCTCCTATTCTAGCCTATCTCTGGCTGTCTGGGGGATAATGGCCTGACAGTGCCGACAGGGACCAGATGTGCAGTGGATGGGTCGGTCAGTACTGGGAAGAAGAGAGGAGGGAGCGAAGCGGCTTGGATGTCATTACTTGGAAGGGTCACGGAGTCAGTGACAGTGGCAAGAAACAGATTTTTCCAGCTGCTTTCAGGCCGAGATTTGCTCTGCATAATCTGCATGCTTTTATCTGTTTCTGAAAATAGACAGGAATTTTTTCCACAGGCTGCTCCAATCTGGCTGTGGAGACGTGAGGGAGGATTGAGGAGACAGTTGCCTGTGGTCCGGGATGTTTGTTTGGAGCCCCCATCCTCCACTAGCCCTTCCCCGCACTGGCCCTATGGGATCACACATTATTTTAAGGCCTCTTGAAGATGAGAGTCAGAAATGGGGGCAATACTTGGCGAGTTTTGCTTAGCATCAGAGTGAGCGAGCCCTCCTCCTTTTGCCTTAAACACTCAGAACAAAAGGCCTTGCTGAGGTCAGAAGCATGGCTCCTTGACCCTATAGAACGACACACATCATTTGGGAGATGAATGATGCCGGAAAAAAAAAAGGGCTCCATCCGACTTATGGAGACGTGTGGTCGTTACCAGTTCCACAAATCTTTCTCCACCTTTGTCCCGGGCTACAGGGAAGCACCACAAATTATCTACAGAGATCTTTGGGAAGGTTAACTCTGGATTAGATCAGCCTCTCTCAGCAGCTGCTCCCTCTCATCTGAGATCAAAAGGACCCTGAGGCTTCCAAGTGAACCGCTGTCAAGCAAACAGCAGGAGGACCTCAGATATTATTTACATAGAGTTTTCTTTCTCCAATTATGTATTGGTTTCTCCTTGTTACAAAGCCTATCTTATAAACATGGAAACCAAGACACAAGAAAGAAAACAGCATTCAGGATTATGTAGGCAGTCATTAGCCTGGAAATGAGCATATCGAGATACCAGCAGTATTTATTCCAGCAATGCATTTAATTGTCACTCGCCACCGAGAGAGAGAGAGAGAGAGAGAGAGAGAGAGAGAGAGAGAGAGAGAGAGAGAGAGAGAGAGAGAGAGAGAGAGACTTTTGAGTATGCCAGCCTTGCTTTTCAACTTGGAGTTTCTCAGGCCTACAGGAAATTGATCTGAGCCTTTGAGGCTGGTAAATTTATGGAGCTTATTTGTAAGCTTCCTTTAAAGTAGACCTTGTTACAAATGGAAGCAAGAGAAGAGCTCCAGATTGTTCTAGAATGCTCACAGTGCCCTGTGTCCCTGAGATACCTTCCTTGTCCTTACCAACAGCCACTTAGTTACCTCAGGTAGCAGTGTTTCGGGGGATTGGGTGAGGGTAAAAGGAGCAGAAATGTGAACTTACACAATCACCCACCACAGCCAAGGTCCTCAGGGAGCTCTCATTATGGCGGTGCCTACAACCTGCAGTCTGGGAGTCAGTTTCCCAGCTCTCACACTAGTGCTGTGGTGTCATCGCGAAGACTGTTGTTGTGCATGAGAAAAAAGCTTCATTCAGTTGTGCGTACAATGCTCTGTGTCTCACCAGTTTTCGACCTGGTCATCAAAGAGGAGAAAGAATGGGAAGAAAGGCACAAAGGTCAGAGGGAGATGGACAGAGAGATGGGGGGTGGGGGTGGGGGGGGGAGAGACGAGAAAATAACTGCAACAATGGTAACAGGAAAGTAGTCAACAGCCTTGATATAAGAAGGCACGGCAAGCCGGAGAGGAACAAAGGCATTTAGCAGAGAGTGAAACCTATATTGACTCTAGCACTTGCTGTACCCTTAAGCCTCACAAGGGACCTAGACAAAACCTACCCTTCCAGCCCAAGGAAAGGGGAGCAAAAAGTTGGCTGGCTTCAGGTGCCTGGAATAAGTGGGCTAGCTTCTGACTCACCCTCTCTTCTGGAAGCACTAGCACACTAGAAACTTGCCACTGATGTCATCTGGTGGTGATGTGTAAAAGGGGAAATGGTGGCCCATGGGGCCATGTGGGGTGGGGGAACCATGGGACTTGAGGAGCCAGTCCGGACCAAGAGTAAAGTCAAGGTGTGTTCAAACCCAGAAAAATCTCATCTAGAGACTGGCAAGAGTAGGACTGCTTCTTCCCTGCCCTGGGCTTGCATGTCCCAGAACATGTAGCCTTAAATCTCCTACCTCTGCAACCCTTGAGGTGGTCACATAGCCTGGAGGCCAGGTAAAACCTCCTCTCTCCTTAGAAGGACATGTCCAGCAAACACTTGGAACTCCTCATCTTGCAAATAAGGTATTTCCAGCACCCTGGTCCCAGCCAATAAGGTACATTTACCTTCAAAACCTCTACCCACTCCCCAAAGATTTAAATAGCCTTTGTTCCCCCGCCCCCAATTAAACAAGCCGTTTCACTGAAGCCTGTCTCTCAAGAAGTCTGTTTCTCATGTTCACCACCACCTGAGATCTCCTCACTCCTTGCTGGTCCTGTCGCCTGCTTCTCCTCTCAGGGTTCCCTGTCTATGATTGCTGGTGATCACACTTGCTATGAGTGGGGGACGTGGCGCCTTGACTGGCAGGGCCAGGCACTTGTCCACACTATTCTTTATTTCCCACAGTGAAACTCCAGGGATGCAGAATTGTGGCTCTTCTATAATAATAAATAAAGTCATAAAAGGAAAAAAAATGGAGTACACAAAGGGACAGACTTTAAGAATGATGTTTGGTGTAGGAAAAAACACATTTCGTTACTCCTATTGGTCCATTGGGAGGGTATAGTGTGGCAAAAATCACACGAGCATCCACCTCAGGAAGATATAAGTGCAAGCTTGCCTTTGCCACATAGTGACCTTGCTTTCTTTGAACCTCAGTGTTCACCTACACATCTGTGCAGTGGGGAAATGCCTGCCATGCAGAGGTCTTATAAAGACTGGTGTACTGTGCTTGGCATTTGAGAGATGGGCTGTTGTTAGCTAGTGACACCCTTTTTGCTGACTCCCACCCTCAGCTTAAGAGGGAGCATCTGTGTTAGAAGTCCCGCCTACCTCCTGATATTGTGTTGCGCTACTTGGAAGCAGAACTTCCCGAACATGTAGTCCAGGCCGTTCCTTTTCTGGTCCACACAGGTGGGTGGTTGATTCAAGGTTGTCAAGCAGGACCTTGAGCAGATCTGGGGTTGAAGCACTTGGCTTCTGGACAGTGTCTTTCTTTACATCCTGTCTGACCATTTGTACGGGTGACCCTGATGGTTCTCAGTACAGCATTGCCTGGTCACAATACTGACTCACAGTCCTTGTCTGCGAAAACCGGATGAAGAAAAAGATGGAGATGAAAATGAATGAACTAGAGATCCACCCTTTTGTTCATCGCTTATCTGGGGCCAAAGCAATCAAACCTCCATCTCTTCGGTGATATGGGGTGGGGGCAGCAGAGACTTCCATCTGTAACTAAGCTCATGGCTCTCTCTTCCACAGGAGGCCTCTCTACTTCCCCGGGAGGAGGTAGCAGCCATGACACCATGCTGTGGAATGCTCTATCCACTTGCTTTGGATTTTAGGAATCCATCCAATGAACATTCAGGAAGTCATCTCAACCTCCCTTGCCCGTAAGAAGCTGTAAAGCTGGCCAGAACCTCGGGGACAGTTGAGCTATTAATGGAAAATGAATCAACTCCGAGGCCCTTAAAGTGTTATACTACTTGTGTAGTGTAAACCACATTCCCATAGACCTGGATGCGCGTCTAGGAAACCTTGTGGCTTCCTAGAAGAGACAACCTCCTTCCAAGCTGTGTTGCTTCCTGAGTTTGCATCAGCCTGAGTAGGTACACATCTTCAACATGGATGTGTTAGCATAGGCAGGGGCAGGATGGGAGACCAAGAAAGAATGGGACCACGCCCTTAGCCCAACCTCCTTTCTGCGCCAAGTTCAACCTCAAGATTTCCTTTTCCTATATCTTACAAGTTATAGGACAGAGCACCAGACACTTGGACTCAGGGACTCCTCTAACTCCAGGCAAGGCTTACCTTTCAGAGTATAGGTCTGTGTGCACTGACCAGGGCAGATGTGTTTCTAGAAGCTATCCACCACTGACACCCAAGCCTGGGGTCCTCCTCCTGGCTGGATAGCTCAAGGGCTTGAATTGCAACTGCCACATCTGGGAGGAGACTGCTTAGTCCTCATTTAGAGCAATTGAGCCGATGTACCTAAGACAGCACAAGATAGACTGTGGGGTACCAGAGGGCCCTTTCTAGGCCGAATACATGCTCCAGCTCCAGGCAAACCATAAAGTTATTTTTTGTTGCTACTTCATAGCTGTAATTTTGCTACTGTTATGAATTGCAATGTAAGTATTTGATGTGTATTTGATTTGTCGTTTGATCCCCTGAATCAGTTGCAACCCACAGGTTGAGAACCACCCCTCTAGATGATCACCTATCTGCTCCATTTCTTTCCCTGTGCTCACACAAGGGGTTAGGTTCAGGGTCTGCAGTTTTGAGGTGAAGGCTTGCCTTCCTCCCTTTCTATGTGCATACACAAATGCAAGCATGCATGCATGCTTTCTACCCCTGACTAACTCTATCATTCTCTGAGCCTTGTTTCCTTCCACGGCAGGGTCCTTGGAGCCCAGAGCTGAGCTGGTGTTGCTCTAAAAATAACCGTGTCCGCAGTGATGAATGGGAAGGCATTTGCTCTCCTTTCCCTGCCTCAGCGTTGAGCCTGACTCATGTTGGGAAATGACATTCTGTTAACACAAGCACTTTTGTCTCCTCCTGTGCTCACTCACCATCCGGTGAGGCCCCTGGCTAGGACTGGTTTTTAGTTTTCAAAGCCTCTTCTGCGGATTTATGCCATACCCCTATCCAGTGACATTAAGAACACCTTTAGAAAAAGAGGGAGGAGGGAAGCATCTTGTACATCCCTGGAGGATGCTAAGGATGTGCTGAGTTTGAGCCACAGCAACACCTAAAGCAGGCATGGTGGCCTACCCTTGTGTTCCTAGTACTTGGGGAGTGGAGGAAGAAGGACCAGAAATTCAAGGTCACCCTCCACTACACAGAGTTTGAAGCCAGCCTGGACTACATAAGACCCTGCCAATAGACAGACAGACAGACAGACAGACAGACAGACAGACAGGTTCTGTCGGACAGAAGGGTAGGCAGACATAGAGGACACTCAGCTTCTAAAAGTGGCCATAGGGTTGTGTTGCCCAGCGAGTCTTGCCTTTCAGTGACTGATGAGGAAGTAGGAGGAATTGGGCTTGAGAAGGAGATGCTGGCTCTAAGGTAGTTCCAGTGTCAACTCTTGTTTTGAACTTGACCACTTTCACGGGACAATAAGGAAGCAGGAGTGGTCGCTAGCTCCTAGACACAGATACGGCTGCATTCCGAAGTGTATGCACCAGTGGACGGAAGCATGGGAGGCAGCTTCTGCGGCTCACTGGATCAGTGTGGGGAAAGCTTGGGGAGATCTTTAAAGTCGGCTTCCTCCTGTATTTTCTAGGTCTCCGTTCTGCTCTGTGACTCCTTACAGCCAGCAGGTCAGGAGAGCTCCTTCTCAGAAGGCCTGGACTTCACCTGGTGGTGACATCGTTCCTCTTTCCACTCAATATTCTTTGTCCTCTCTCTGTCTTGCCCTTCTTCCTTGCCTCTCTTAATTGTAAGACAGCTTTTCTTCTTTTTAAAAAGTTGACCATTAATGTGCGTTGGTGTTTGGCCTGCATGTATGTCTGTGTGAGGGTGTCAAATCCCCTGGAACTGGAGTTACATACAGGTGTGAGCTGCGATGTGGGTTCTGGGAATTGAACCCAGGTCCTCTGGAAGAGCAGCCAGTGCTCTTTACTGCTGAGCCATCTCTCCAGCCCTGCTTTTTCTAATATTGATACCTCTGATCACTGAGCAAGTAAGGACTATTCTCTTTGAGTTCTCTGTTGACTTCAGAAGGTCCCTGGACCTCCTGGGCAGTTTTAATCCTTGCTTGCCTTCTCACAGGCATTTCCTTAGAGTTCTGGGCTTTTGATGTGTTTCTTAACAGTTCATGTGTTCATCATAGATCAGTGGTAATTTGTAGGCAGGACCTTTGAGCACGGTTACATGAGATCATGAAGATGAGGTTCCTATGATGGTATCAGTGCCTTTATAAGAGGACAAACAATCTGAATTGGCACGCTTCTCCTTTCTCATGATGGCATGACCACCTCCATGTTATCAGACAGCAAGAGGGACCTCAGCAGATGCCAGCATCTTAATTTTGGACACTTTGGTTTCTAGAAGTATGAGGAATTAAATGTCCTCATATATGTCCCAGCGTCAGGTGTTTTGTTACAGCAGCGGAAAAAGAAAATCATACGCCAAGAGGTGTGCCCCTATTTTGAGTAATCCCTTTTCCAAATCAGATTCTGTGGGGACTATTTTGGTGGCCGCTGACCCCTGAACGCCTCACCTGAGTCAACTCCTATTGCTTTGTCTTTCCTGACAGTTCTTGTTTGCATGCAAAACTCTGTGTCTCTGGCTTTGTGGCCTCACCCCTCTTTAAGACGTGCATTCTCTGTATTTACTGGTGCTTGTCTGCTAATCAGCAGGGACAGTTAACTGAGGGAGGCCTACCAAGGCAAAGGACCCAACAGAGATACCCTCTCTGCACCCAGTCATGTCTATTGAGGTTTCTCTGCTGAGAAAGCTGCTGAGAGTCTGGGAAACCTTTACCCTCTACAAGCTAAGATGGCAGTATAGGTCCTAGGGAATTATCCTGGATGCTTCCAGAGTGGAGCCAAAGCCCATCTCAGGATATTTATACGATGACAGAAGCTTCCAGCATCGATCAATGCCGTGCACCATTGAATAGCAGTGGCTTCTGCCAAGTCTTCTTCTCCATTTGCCAAAGTCTCCCGCTCGCTAAACATGTCGCTTCCTCACTGAGGGCTGACTGCTCAGCAAGTTTTTGATCTCTATGTGAGAAAGCATCCAAAGTCACTCCCGCAGGCAACCAGGCTGCTGCCCTTCCCCTCCCCTTCTCTGTCTCTAGATGACATCTGAGCAGCCCTGTTCTGATGGGTGCCAGAGAGTAGCTCCTCCAAAATTAGAGGGCACGGAGATCTTTTTCATGTCTTTTAAAACTTGGACCTTGTAAGCTAACCTTCTCCCCAGTGAGGTAGGCTTCTCGGCAAGCTGGTTTCACTGCTATAAAGATAAATGAAAGGCTAAGTAGGGCTGTGAGTGCCTCCCGGGGCTATAGCTGATGACTTGACAAGTCATTTATTCCAGGGCATAGCCTGGCTTCTAGCCAGGCCCTCCAATGGAAGCTGAGCTAAGGAAAAACCCCCAGTGAGGTGGGTGACCCCCAGCATGGGTCCTCTGCTTTCCCGCCAAGGCCGTCCAGCATCTGGTGGATGCACACAATTAGTAATGCTTTTGCGGATGATGACTTGGTCTCATGGAAAAAGGAGAGTTGGTCCAAGATAATGTCTGGTAAACTTTGACATTCCACCCTGAAATGGCCTTACACTCGCATAGAATCACTAAACAGCTGTGCGATCACATTACAGCATCTTCTTCAAGAACCAGCTTGTCATTGAATCCATCCCCAAATCCCATTTTTTTCCCTCTCAAACAAAAGAAGGAGGATCTGGAATCGCCAGATGGAAGAAAGAGTGTGGGCTGCCAAGGCTACAATAAACTTCTAAAGGTTTTGGCCCAATAGGCTTCGTTTTGTGTATGAGAAACCCAAGACTGAAGAACAGAGAAGCTCTCAAGGTAGAAGAACAGGACAAACGTGAATGACTTTCACATTCCAGGCCAAGGAACCCATTCACCTCTTAACGTTGCAGAGCCATTTTATCTCCACTCTTAAAGAACCCCCGAGGTGAAGTGACTAGGCCAGGGGGCAGTGGTGTAGTCTCAGCAGTGGAAAGAAATGAAGCTGTCTCCGTAGGCTTGGCCAGGACATGAGGTCTTGCTGTCCAAGAGGGGAGGAATGAGCAAGAGGTGCTGGCCAAGTCCAGATCTTGCTAACCCACAAACACAAGGCTCAGTGACGTAAGCCAAGTAACCTCGGTCGGTGACACAGGTAAGAACCAGTGCCCTTGAAATCTTTCCAGAGGACCCAGCAAAAGAGCAAGTCATGTTGCTGATGTCAACAGCAAGTCCTAAGCACCCGCTGCATGTAGCGCATCCTGCCACTGTGCGGATGTTATGGGGAGTGAAGAGGGTGGAGCGGGGCAGAGTGGCCAGTCCAAGAATCCTTCTGGTGACCATGATGGTGGCAGTTTTACAGGTGCACACTAAGGGCGTACATGTCAAGGAACGGGCTACTTCATAAAGTCCAGACGACTCTCTTCCTTCCGACATCCTTCCACCATGTCCCATCTGCTTGAGGCTATTTGTAACGCAACCCCTAAAACTTTAATATTATCCTCGCAAAATAAAATGTTGGCCACTTGCTCAGAGTCCTCGCGAGTGTTTTGAAACAGTGCTTGGTGACGAAATCTCCAAGGTTGGCAACCATAGTTGAAAAGACTTGGCTCCTGGGACGGAGAACCATAGTCTTAAATCTGAGTTTGTCATTTATTAGTTATGTGACCTTGGGGAACTTCTTCCCATGCAGAGTCTCTATCTTTTCTATGGTATTGAAAAGTCTCCCGAAGAAGGAATTCCCACGGAAGCACATACCTAGGTACCCACAAAATGCACCCCCTGTCTTCAGAAACATGTCGTGCTTACTTGAGGTACATATACACTGTACTGGGTACAGAGAAAGACACAGGAGACTTTTGACAACCTTTAGTCTCAAGGAGACAAAAATGTGGCTGATGCGAGTGTGTTCTGTCTGAGAATCACAAGCGACGTAGACAGCTTAGCGGGTGTCTCCTCTGCTCCAGCGGATTCTTCACATTGCTAGCGGTGGCAGGAACTTTCAGAGGCTGCCTCGCACGGTCCACATTACATTGTTTTTCCATGGCTGGCTTCAGTTTACACTAGGGCTCCCTCAAAGCTCATAAAGTTCCCCTAAGACCTCGTAACATTTCACCTGTGGAAGTTTATTGCCCACAGGATGTGAGCTGTGTCCGTTTGGTTTTGATAGATTTGCCATTATTAAACATGGTCTCTCATGTCCTACCACCCTTGTGAGGATGGCTGCCTCCTAGCTGGGTATAGTAGGCAGTCTCCCTTTGTCCCAGTGAGAAAATATCTCAACTCCTTGAAACCGAGTTTAGTTAGTAGGCAAGGAGTTTTGTTCCCAGGCTCCCAAGGGTTCGGGAGTTTGCTCCAGATCTGGGCAATGAGTATGCTCCATGAAGTTCACCTCCTGCTTACTGTAGCTGTTCAGACTCCTCCCAGCTGTCATGCTTAGGGAACTATTTATGATTGTTTGCTGGTCTGCAGAGTCAGATGGAGTGGGTGACATTAGAAGGGTGTTAGAGATGTTCATGGTGGTTTGAATAGGAATGGCCCCCCATAGACTCATGTGTGTGAATGCTTGGCCATAGGGAGTGGTACTATTAGTAGGCGTGGCCTTGTTGGAGGAAGTTTGTTCACCGTGATCAGGTTTTGAGGTTTCAGATGCTTGTGCCAGGTCCAGTATCATCCTTTCTTCCTACTGCCTGCTGATCCAGATGTAGGACTCTTGGCTCCTTCTCCAGGTCTGCCTGGACGCTGTCATGCTTCCTGCCATGATAATAGACTAAGCCTCTGAACTTTTTTTTTAATTTAGGATTTTATTTTTAAGTGTGTGTGTGTGTGTGTGTGTGTGTGTGTGTGTGTGTGTGTGTGTTTTGGATCCCCAGGAACTGGACTTAAAGTTGTGGGTGCTGGAAATTGAACCAGAGTCCTCTGGAAGAGCAGCCAATGCTCTTAACTGGGCGACAGGAGCTGCCAATGGCAATGAACTAAGCCTCTGCCTGCTGGAAGACCTCCTCTTTGTCAAAACTCAGAGCAACACAGACAAGGACCTTCACTTCTGTACGTCAGGCCTTGTCCATTAAGGACTGCCCATGCCTGGAATGCACATGTCTCGCAGCCTCACCATACCTGCCAGGCATGTAGACAACGTCCCCGCCCCATCTTTCCCCCCCCCCCCCCCCCCCCCCCGCTGTCTGCACAGGGACTTTCTTCAAGGCACTCTGTCCCTCACTTTTCACAGCTGCAGTCTTAGCTCACGTGCCCTTTCCAGGGTGGCGGGGATATTTTGCAGAATGAGGAAGCAATGTGTAAACAGCCTTATCTCTTCCTCTGGCCATAATAGCAACAATACTTCATCATACTTTTAAAATGCAAAGCTTGGCCCAGCTGGGTGAGCCCAGACCTGGCATAGACATACACACCAGCACAGAACTGCTCAGGCCCAGAAGACTGACTGCTGAGTTTATTGTCCCCTGATCTTAATCTCAAGGCTCCGTCCTTCTTCCCAAAGCCTTTTGGAAGAGAAGGGCACTCTTCTAAGCAAGGGGCCTACTGGGAAGTCATCAACATAACTTTATTCCCCACACTGGTGACATTAGAGTGTGCCCTTCCTTGCTCCGCCCCCTTCAATTCTTCTACTCTTAAAGCTGAAAACTTTCCCGACAAAGCAGACAGAGGTGACAAATCATGTAGGGGTCACATTCCTGTGTCTCCCCCTCTTGGCTACCCCTAGGCTAAGGGAGTCTGGAAAACATCAAATGATTCCCGCCTCCCCTCCCCTCCCCCCCAAAAAAACAAGCTGAATGGTCCCTCATGCTTCCAATGGGGTGCCAAGGAGCAGAGTAGCAACTGATGCAAGCACTGGACAGAGCAGGAGCTGAGCTCAGGATCCCCACAAAGAATATTTTAGATATGCTCGATGCATCTGTGTATGACTACAGGGCTTTGGTTGCTGGGGGGGGGGCTGGGCAGCGCTGCGTTCTGCTCACAGAGCATGCGCAGTCTGGTTTTCTGGATTCCCTTCTCTGTTCTCAGGGCCTGTTCCTCTGAAATAAGGGTAATGGTGCTGGGTAATTGGGGCATCTGGGACAGGCTCAGCAAGGTCTCAGGGGTTGGAGAAATGTCATTTATCTTATCTAGAGGTGACGAGCAGGCAGCAGGGGGAAAAGGCTCTCATGGGACAGTGACACGCTCCACACAATTGTTCAGCGTGTTCAACAGGCTGTGTGTGGTCCAGTGAGGCAGGCGGGTCCTGGCACAGTCTCCTGACCACAGGCTCAGTCAATAGGGAAGACTCCGATGATTACAGCTGAGCCTTTTTTTTCCTTAGAAATTCCCTAAGACCCTGCACTCTGATCTTGCTCCTCCCAGTTAGTTGACCCTTGCCAGACCCTTTTCAGCTGTCACTCTCTTTCAGACTCAGGAGTATCTTCCCTGGCTTTTCCTGGGTCAGTGGTAAGGTGGACGGTTTAGTTTCCTCGATGCTCGGGCCAGTCTGTGTGGACCATAAAGCTCAGTCTTGGTCTTGCTCGCCTGGTCTTATTCGCCTCAAGGCTGCCCTCTGTGCCTGCTCAGGGCTCTTCTGCTTTCCTCCTAGAAAAATTGCTTGGCTTCAAAATGGGTTTTTGAACTTGTGAGTTGAAAGATATAAACATTATTACAGCCTAGAGGAACGTATGGAGGCACAATATCTAAAGTGTCCTATATGGGACTCTGGAATAGAAAAAAGCCTTTTGTTGAAGACCAAGACAAACTCAGTAAAGGTTCTTAGTTGATAAAAGAGTCAAAACAAATTGACTTTTTTTCCTATTGCAATCCTGTTTGAATAATCCCAGATTTCCCCCAAATGATAGCTATCTTGAAGATTAAGACCAAGAACTAGAAGAAGGAAAGCATAAAGATTGATGTTTTAATGGGCAACTACATGTAATTTTCCTGTAATTTCATTGGTTCCAAATAATTCAGCGGAAGAAAACTGACCCCCACAGATAATTTACATAACAATTTTAGTAAGATATGTTTTCGTATACTGCATGTCACCCATTGGAAGTATATGATTCACTGGTTTTAAAAATCATATTCACATCGGGCATGGTAGTGCACGCTTTTAATTCCAGCACTCGGGAGACAGAGGCAGGTGGATCTCCGTGAGTTAGAGGCCAGCCTGTTCTAGAAAGGGAGTCTAGAATAGCCAAGGCTCACACAGAGACCCTGTCTCGAAAACCAAACCAAACCAAACCAAACCAAACCAAACCAAACCAAAAATCATATTCACTAAAGGAGGTAGAGGCAGGTGGATCGCTATGAATTCGGAATAATCCTCTACACAAAGTGAGTACACTTCAGCCAAGGCTACACAGGGAAACCCTGTCTGGAAAACCCATAAACAAACAAACAAATAAAACTCAGAGCTATCATAATTTTCCACATGGGCAGTTTGATTGTTGTTTATTTATTTATCTTACTGGAGAGCAAACTCAGGACCTTACACATTCCACTTGACTACTGATCTGTAGCCCCCAACCCTGTTTTATATTTTATTTTGAGACAGAGTCTTACTGTGTTGCCCAGGATAGCCTTAAACTGAATCTGTATTCAGGCAGGCCTTGGACTCACTCTAAAATCTGGGCAGGCTTTGAACCTGCAATCCTCCTGACTTAGCCTCCTGAATGAAAGAGGATTATAGACCTCCATAACCAGGCCTAGACATCAACAACATTTTTAGAAAATAGACACTGAGGTCGTGGGATGTGTGTCAACATGTTTACATACATGCATGTATATTTAATTCTATAGAAAGTCTACTTTAGATACACTGACCTGCCTGAAGGAAAATTTAGCTCACAACAACTGTTTATAAGGAACCAGGAAACATTTTCCCTGAGGCTTAGGGGAGAGGGAACATCCGTTCCTTCCTGAGCCCAGCCCTTGCCGTAGCTTTTGTTATGCAATCATCTCAAGAAAGGTCTCTCTGTAAGATAGAATATTTTCTCCATTTCTTAGATCAAATAGCTGAGGTTCAAGACTCTTCAGCTGACAAGTGGCAGAACCGCAGATTTTAAAGCAAGTTGGTTTGAATTCATGACCATTCTCACTGTAGCTCCTGCCCCTACCCCAGAGAGTTTCAGAGGACAGAAATGGCAGGAGTCCTGCCCGAGGATGGTCCCCCCTACGAAAGTGGGAACTCAGAGCCAGAACTTGTCCAACGTTATGAGAGCCACGCACAGAGGAAACCACCGCCGGGCTATGTCCCCAAAATATAGCTCTGAATCCCTGGGTTGTCTGTGAAACCAGCCATAAGCAAAAAGTCCAGAGGTCTGGTGAAGTCTCTAACCATCTACCTTCTGCCAAAGGAGCCGTGAGCAGCATACCCTAATTTTCTGAGTCCTCCGTTGACTGAGGTCATGGTAGTATGTGCTTCCAGAACCATCCTGGTCGATTGTCTTAGTCTTAAAGACCTAATAACCAAGGAGATAGGCTGTGGGGATTTGGCCCAAGATATGGGGTTGTCTGCTCAGGATTCCATTAAGCTCCTGCCCTTGGCTTCTGTTTCCTCCCTCAAACATCTTGGCCCCTTTCATGTACCTGTCTATTTATTCACATTTTCTTGTGTGTGTGTGCATTTGCACAGTACACGTGTGTTTGGGTATATGCGTATGCGCTATCCATGTGTATATGACTGTCAGAGCACAACCTTGGGTGTCATTCCCCACAAACACCAAGTGCTTTATTTTGAAATACGATCTTTTATTGGACTAGAGCTCACCAGTTAGGCTAGGGTGGCTAGCCAGGAGCCCCAAGAGTCCTTCAGTCTCTGCCTCAATGGGATTCCAAGCAAACTTCAGACCCTCACATTTGCAATGCAAGCCCTTTACCAATGGAGTCATTTCCTCAGCCTCCTTGCAAACATGTTTCACCTTCTCCCTGTTTTGGGGGCTGGATCCTGTTCTTTTCCATTCCAATAAAGCCCTCGTGTCTAAGTTTTAAAGATTGAAAGTACTGGGTGTTGGTAGCTACATGGGCAACGGTTTCATTTATAGGTAGAATTTGAAATGGAATGCCCCATCTAGAAAGCAATTGGGCAATAACTTTGGAAAGCTTAAATATGTTAAGCCGTGGACTCAGCAATTTAAATTCCTGAAAGCGCTACGGTGGAGGTACTTACACACATGGGCACACGGATATGCACAGCTTTTTGTTAAAACACTTGGAAACAGTAGACACATTTATCAGTTTGAACTGCTAATATGCATTGGTCCAGTCCCACAGAGAAAACTGGTAGTCATGGAAACAGGCATTCTATATATTTTCATAGGTATATACAAGATAGTTTATATGTAGTTGCTTGAAAGCAGTATACACATTTAATGGTCAACAACTATTAGCAACTTACTCTGTGCCGGACACCTGTGCTTCTGTTCATTGTCTTGTTTAATACCCAGAGCGTATAATAACATCCCCACTCTCAGATTAGGCTTTGTACAACATTTACAAACCTTACCCCCACGTCACTCATCAAGCAGCCACACAAGATGGCAACCGAGTCTGTCTCGCTTTTCAGCTCTCCAGTGCAGTCACTTTTGTTTCATTTATTTTCAGATAGGCTTTCATTACTTAGCCCAAGCTGGCCTTGTGCTCGGTCTTCCTGCTTTTCTGGCTCCTAAGTGCTAAGATTACAGGTGTATATCACCATGCCTGGCTTTATAGTTATGTACCTACAAGGAACACATATGCATGATATGGGCCAGCAACTGTTCTTTCTCCTTCCAAGATTTTTGGGAGCGTATTTTTCTCCCTTCCATTCCAGAAAGAATTTGCCAGCTCTTATGGGGTGTCTCTCAAGCTCTTTGTGAGTGGCCCAAACACTCAATTCTAATCTTCACTTGTTGGCCATTTACCTCTATTATTTTACAGACTTTTCGTAGGGTAAGTCCTGAAATTTCCTTTTGTAACTCCAGGGCCTGTCACTAGGTAGAGAGTGCGTTTGTTGAAACCATAACGACATTTCATACCGGAGAGACAAAGGCCTCAGGGTCCAGGTTGTCCAGCTTTCTGCTGACTGCTGCTGTTCTGTGAGAAAGATCTGTTGGCTGGGGCAGGAAGCTCAGCTTAGCTGCTCTTTAGGATGGCCTGCGCCATTCTGAGCCCCAGAAGGAAGCTCTCACAGGGCTAGGGCAAGGTTATGAAGAAGCTGGTACCCTAAGGCTTCAGGACCCACTACCATGACTTTTCCTGGGGAGATGTGAACAAGCATCTGTCTACGCAGATGTGACATCAGATCAAAGGCAGGATTCTGGGTAAGTCCAGTTTAGTGGATGAGGGCGTTTACTGTGGCCACTTACAGCAGCATGGGCGGTGGAACGGCCTGATGAAAAATGAATCTCTTGGAGCTTCCTGCATGGTTTGCAGGCAACCCAGCTGCAGGGAGAGTCACTTCTCCCCAGCAATTGTTCCTACTTTCACAACATTGGACAAGGGCTTTGTCTTTCTTGTTTCAGGAGGTATTTGAGATTTGTGAGGTTTCTCTACTTTTTTTTTTTTAAGATTTATTTATTTATTGCATACACAATGTTGTATCTGCATGTACATCTGTAGGCTAGAAGAAGGCACCAGATCTTATTATAGATGGTTGTGAGCACCGTGTGGGTGCTGGGAATTGAACTCAGGATGTCTTGAAGAGCAGCCAATGCTCTTAAGCTCTGAGCCATCTCTCTAGCCCCTCTCTACTTTAAAAAAAAAATTATTTATTTATTTATTCACTTTACATACCTATCGTAGCCCCCTCCCTCCACTCCTCCCGGTCCCACACTCCCTCATTCTTGCCCCATCTCCCCTCCCCTACTCCTCAGAAAAGGGGAGTCCCCCCCCACCGACACCAACCCACCTCAGCACATCAAGTCACATCAGGACTGAGCACATCCTCTTTTCCTGTGACTTGGCAAGGAAGCCTCACCTGAGGGAAGTGATCAAAATGCAGGCAACTGAGTCCATGTCAGAGACAGCCCCCGCTCCCCTTACTAGGGGACCTGCATGAAGCCAGAGCTGCCCATTGGTTACATCTGTGTAGGGGGCCTAGGTCCTGTCCATGCATGGTCCTTGGTTGGTGCTTCAGTCTCCACTAGTTCCTTCTGGGCCCTGGTTAGCTGCCTGTGTTGGTCTTCTGGTGGGGCTCCTTGTCACCTCCAGGTCCTTTTATCCTGTATCTCACTTCTTCACAAGACTCTCTATGAATAATCTCCCAGTGTCTGGCTGTGGGTCTCAGCATCTGTTTCGAAGCACTGCTGGGTAGAGCCTCTCAGAGGACAGCAATGCTAGGCTCCTGTCATGTGTATCTTTGACCCAGTGCGACACACCTGACAAGAGCCTAGGATAGCTGTTTGTCTACTTCTTGAGCCTTCATGACCATTCTGCTTCCTGAGAGTCTCCCTCCTTTTAGAAGGGAGGAATTAGTTATAGGAACTCTATAAAGCATTACCTGAGTTTTGCATTTGTAGTTTTCTCACATTTGTTGTTAAGTCTACCCTCATCATAAAAAAAAAAACAAAAACAAAAACAAAAAAACAAAAAAACAAAAAACCTCTAACTTCAAAAACCAGCGCAGTGATTCCCAGGCAAGAAGTTTTAATTCTCTATCCCAGACAGGCCCTCTCTCTCCTTTGTGGTTTTCATCTGTGCTTCAAAGCACTGCTCCCCAGGAGGGAAGAATAGTTGTCTAAGGTTTCCAGGGGTGTTCAAATACTTGTGAAAGCTCAGAAGAAGGAGAGGCATATTTACCCAGCAGTCCTTAAAGGTCATTTGAAATGCCAAATGGCTGTGAGCAGTCTGCAAGGTACCAACTCAGATGGGAGGGGACACTGGGCCCTCATGCCATCAGATAACGGACTGACAGACACGTTTCATTTATGATCAGCCAGCTCATGCAGAAATAAGATTAGCTTTTTAAAAGTCATTTCACTGCTTGGACTCCAAACCCCTGAAAAACTAGTGTTTCAATAGGAACCTTTGGTGGTGAGGACCCTAGAAATCATCCTTTTCAGCTTTCTCTGTGCTAATGAGCTTTCTCATCAGTTGGCTCCCAGTGCCAAGAACCAATGACTCTGAGGACAACAGGGAGGCTGAATAGAAGACCCTGCGTAAGCTAGCCAGCCTGCTTCCTGCTAGTCCTCTGGGGCCTGGGCTCTGTCTGGCTGTCTTGGGACCAATGGGATGGCTTTTGCTGAGAGGAACTAGTAGTTGAATGTTCCTGCCCCATTGCTTCTGCAGGCCTGGGATCGGCACTCAGCCTGACCCTCTAGCTGGGAGGAGAAGCTAGCTATAAGGCACTTGGCCTAAGGGCCGTTTATTATTTTAACTGCCCCCTTTACCTTTGCCCACCTCTCAGCCCCATGCTGTATGTGCCTGTGAGCAGCCATTGTCCAGAAGAAGAGAGTAAGCAAAAAAACAGGGAAGGCAGAAGGAGTAAGAAGGCAGGTGAAGAGTGATAATGAAAGGTAAAGGAAAAAGCAGAGGGAGGGCGATCAATGAAGGAGGAGGAAAGAATTGGACCTGAAAAGGAAGAAGAAAAAACTCATGAGACCAGGAAACAGTGGGCTATGATACACACACAGCAAAGTGAATTCTTTTAGGACCTCCCAGGAAGAGAACATGGCTCTTTTCCTCGCGGTGTGATGAAGGCTGTCCCCAGCCGCCTCCCCCAGCACCAGCATCACACTCCTGTGAAGCCTGCGCCCACTGTTCCTACTCATGATGTCAGTTTCCACCACCTAATTCAGGGCTGACACGGCCCTTTCAAGACCATGATGGGCTTTCGCAAATCCCAAACAAACGCATAGCACAGCAATTGCTCAACCCGGTTCATAAGATACCACCACCTGGGGTAAATGCAGGCCAGCTGTTGAACAGCTGTCCCGCGTCAGCCCTCATCCACAGAGGTGGAGCAGGGCTGTAATTCAACAAGATAAAGAGAAACCTCAGAGGCCAGGGACTCACAGCAAGAGCTGAGGCCTACAGAGCCACAGCCCAGGCTCTTGGCCTGAGCTTTCTTTGTCTTTGCAGTTTTATTATAAATATACTCATAAAAATAAGTACCACTCTCCGTTTGCAAAAACACGTTGTAATTTAAGCATTTCCCATGCATTGTTTCATTTGATCCCTTTGCATTTAAAATTGTTTTAAAATTAGCTAAATGGCAAATGTATTTATAATCTCCCCTGACTTGACCTACATAGTTTGCACAAACATTGTCTGCTGCTTTCTTATAAATGTAGCACAGGAGGAAAAGATGTCTTTGCCTATATCCCCCCCTCCCCAAACCGGCCTCTTACAAAGAAGCCCTTTCTTTCCTCTGGCCACTTCTCTTGACACTATAATTACAGGTTTTTGCAACTTTGTTTTCCTGTCTGTGTCTCAGGAGGTGGCAATTCTTTGTTTCCTTCCCACTTCCCTTTGAGAAAACATTTGTTCAGTTGCACCTGTGCCTTGCCCCTTTTAATTCTTCCAGTGTCAGCACAGCCAAGTGTCACCAGGTCCTTCATCACAACACCGAGAGGCGCAATTACGTGTTACCTAGTCAACTCCTCCTCCCTACAGCCCTCTGCCTGCAGCTGTCCTTCTATGTCCCGTATTTTATTGTCTTGAAGCCAGCTTTCTTTACCTAACCCAGCAAAATTAAAATCTCTCTTAGCAGATATTCCCGCAACTGTAATACCAAAGTAGAGCCCAGCAAACTTTATGGGTTTGCGATCAGAAGTTAGAAAGGAGGCCTGGGATGTTGCTCGGCTGTCAGAGTGCTAGCCTCACCTGCATCAAAACTCTGCGTTCAGTCATCCTCAGCACTGCATAGACCAGGAATGACGGTTCCCACTTGCAATCCCAGCACTCATGAGGCAGAGGGAGAGCAGAATCAGAAATTCAAGGTCATCCACCTCAGATACACAGTGAGTTTGAAGCTATTGCAGGCTACGCAAAACCTTGTCAAAAACCAAAACCAAAACAATAATAAATAAATAAATAAACCCCACAACCACCGTGGAGAAGGAAACGATGCATGGATGCCGTAGAGCCTTGCATCTGACCCCAGTCTCTCCCTTTGCACTTTCACCTCTTTCAGACTTGTAAGAAGAACATTTGGCTGTGGGATGACAAGTGCTATGACTCATCCCAGCCTTTTGCCTGCCTGGAGTAGACACTCATTTTTTTTTGTCTCATTTAGCACAAAGGAAGACAGAGATGATGAAAGTCTGCACTCAACGGTCAGTGCGTTTGTCAGCATCAGACTGAAGACATGTAAATGTACACTCCGGACTAAAGGCTGTACCAATACGAATCCTCAGCATCACACATTCCTTGGTGGTTTTGGGGTTTTGTTGTTGTTGTTGTTGTCATTGTTGTTTTGTTTTTTGTTTTTCAAGACAGGGTTTTCTGTGTAGCCACGGATATCCTGGACTTGCTTTGTAGATCAGGCTGGCCTCGAACTCACAGAGATCTGTCTGCTTCTGCCTCCCCAAGTGCTGGGATTACAGTCGTGCACCACCCCTCCCGGTTTCCTGTACCTTCTTAAAGATATTTTTAAAGCAGTAGATACACATATAGACGTTCCTGTCTTAGCCGGTTTTAGTGTATAGCTTAGGAATATTGTTTACCTTATTACGTTATTGTTTAATTAGTCATAGAAAATCTTTATCTTGCAAAGCTGAAGAGGGTAATTAACTGTGCTTATGTGTACAAAGCCATCATCTAAGGTGTAAACTGTTTCCCTCTGAGGTCCCCCTCTGCAGCCTCCTGAGGCTGAAGCCAGCCATTGAACTGGCACATCCAGCAGAGGGCTATCTTAAAGTTACCTAGTGATGGGCCCACGAGTTTCCTCCGTGGCATATTTTCTCCACAGGAAAACTCTACCTTCCTAACACCATTGCAACAGCAGAATTATCCTTTGGCTTCTAGAGTTATTGACTTTGCCTTCTAACTATACAAAGCAGGCCCTTATAACCTCAGAGTGGCAAAAATGGTTCATGCGTCAAGGGGGCAGGAAGACCACAGAGAAGCTATGCCCACTTTGAGGAGTCACAGGCTCTGGAACCAGTGATTTGCTTCCGTACCAGTTCATTTTCCCTTGCTCTAATGAAATGCGTGAAGCTAAACAGCCATCAAGGAAAGAGGTCTGATTAACTCGCAGTTTGGGAGGTGGGAAGTCTGAATGGCATAATGCCACCCCTGACAGGGTCCCCCATGGCTCCATTACACTGAGGCAGATCGCCTTTGTGAGCGTTTCCATGAGGAGTGGTGGTGTGTAGCTACTTCTTCCCCCTAAGGGAAACATTCACTTCCGGAGGAAAGCTTAAGAATCGGGAAGTAAGACTTGAATGTCACAGGAAGTTCCCAAGAGAAGATAAGCAAACCTTTCCCCCAACGTTATAAAAACAGGAACAATAGCTGAGGAGAAGAAACTGGCCAACCAGCCAAGCTGCCTGGAAGCCATTCAGAGAACCCCAGGGATGCAGCTTTTGTGAGTGTCACCCATACTAAGGGGTGGGGGCGTTTTTGGCAAGGCTTCTGTAAGTAACCTCTTACCCATATTTCTGTCTGTAAGTGACTCCATGAAACTTGCTCACTCACTAAGCTAGACTTGGCGGGGGTGGGGGATGGGGGGGTGGGGGTGTCATTTGTTGAGTCTGTCACTGGTACCTAGTTATGAGTAAGCTGACGTTTGTTCATCTCTCCCTAGGAAAAGTCACACAAGAGTCAGATGATTGGCTGGGAAGCCAGAGGATGATTCAGGGACCAGTTTAGCTCTGGTGAGAATTCAGGGTGCCCCCCAAGAACTACGTGAATCCCTCCTAGATGCAACACGTTAGCCACTGGCTAGACCTCCCACTGCACCCTACCTCTTAAAGATCCCACGTTCCCTTAATTCCAACACACTGGGGAACCAAGGTTCCAGTGCATGTACCCTGGAGGGACAAGTCACGTCTAAGAGAACCGTACCTGGTTGAAATGTTGAAAGTAAGTGAGTGCTCATCTCTAAGTGGGACATCCACACCAACCTTCTGCCAGGCACAGGAACATCAAGGAAAAGGAGACCAGAAAAGAGTTTAAGAGTTGGAGAGTGGGGAAGGGGGTTGTGAAATGCTGTCGTCCGGCCATTGCATGATCTTACCGCAGCTGCAGGTATCTGCTACAACTACCAAGCGAGCAAGGTCCGGTCAGCATTGTAACAGACAGCATTACTTAGACTAACTGGGCTCTAGACAAGAAAGCAGAAGACATAGAGAGGAGAGAGGGATGTGTTAGTGTGCCTCCAGGGGTGGCTGGGCAACTGGGAATGCGCATGGCCGGGATGCATTGTTTACATGTTTGTTTACATGTATGCCGTTGCCAAAGAAGAAATGGAAAATATTCAAAAATTAAAAATTAATTTATTTTTATTTTAGGTGCATTGGTATTTCTGCCCGCCTGCATGTCTGTGTGAGAATGTCAGATCTTGGAGTTACGGGCAGTTGTGAAATCACCATGTGGGTGCTGGGAATTGAACCCAGGTCCTCTGGAAAGAGTATTCAATGTTTCTAACTGTCGAGCCATCCCTGCAGCCCCAAAATATCCAACTTTAAGAAGGGAGCCCTAGGGATTGGAGAGATGGCCCAGTGGTTAAGAGCACGTGCTGCTTCTCAAGAGCACCTGGGTTTGGTTCTCTGTACCTACTTGGCAGTTCACAACTGCCCTTAACTCCAGCCACAGGGATCCCATCCCCTCTTCCGGCACATGCAGTAAAACACGTGCACCATTGTGCACATATATACATGTAGGCAAAATACTCGCACAAATAAAAGAAAAAAATAAATGTATTTGTAAAGAAGGAGCTGTGTTCTGAATATCTATAGCCGTTCGTCTTTTCTCTTCTTAGCCACACTTTTCTCTTTCTTCATCATCCTAACCCTGATTTTGGAGACTTCCTCCACTTGTCCTTTGATTTTTTTTGCTATTTCTGTTCCATTTTCTTCACCTCTCTATGGGGAAAATGGCTTGCATTGATCGCTTGTGTGGAGGGGCAAGAGCTATTCTGTTATTTAAAGTCCTTGGCTCAATGCCTCCCTTTGAGCTCTTTTAACATGCCCTACTTCTTCATGTTATCTTGAAAGAGACGAGGCTACGACACTTTCAATGATCCCTTTAATTATCTTAATTTCTTCCTGCTTCATAGGAATTTGCATAGTCTCTATTTGATCTTGCCAAGTTTCCAGGATTGTGAGAATAGTTACTTTTTGATCAGGAGAAAAGCACCTTGGCCATCTTGAGACACCACAGTCAGTCACTTATATAGCTTTGTGTGCCTTGGGTTCCCCTTCTCCACACAAAGATAAACATACTTTACGCAAGAGCTGAGTGCTGGGGATAGTACTTTTTGCATCTTTGTTGCTCTGTCACCTAGATTCCCTGATCAGAAAGATATGTTTTGTAACCACCTCTAGTTCATAAATAGCTTGTCCTTTTTATTAGCCTGTTTCATTGTCACCTTTTACAAATTTTATGCTATATTATCGGGATAAGAAACATCTGTGTTTCATTGTTCCATTTTAAAGACTTTTACACACTTTATGTGGGTTGGCTCCACAGCTGGTGCACCTAACTAAACAACCTCGACCCCAGTATCTTTAAAAATTCCCACATGTAGTAAAACATGCAATATCTCTTGCAGATCCTTATATTTTTCCATGTAATATTTTTTTAGCAGGAACTCATTGAGAAGTTTATATATTTAGCTTAAATTATATTTAATGTTTTAAAATTTAGCATACAGAACAATGGGTTTCATTATGGCATTTCATACATATATGCCACTGTTTGTTATTAGCCATTTCCCTTCTCCACCCCTCCGTAGCCCTTCTTTTTCATCTTTTATTGATCCCTATACTCCCAAAACAGCCCCTCCCACACATGCATGCACACACGAACACACACACACACACACACACACACACAGAGAGAGGGGGGGGGGAGAGAGAGAGAGAGAGAGAGAGAGAGAGAGAGAGAGAGAGAGAGCAGAGAAACACACATAGGGTGATGGGGGATTTTTAATCTAAAACCTACATATAAAATAAAGTATATGGAATTTGCCTTTTGTAAGCCTGGCTTATTTTGAGTAACATAATGATGTCCGGTTGCATTCATTTTCTTACAAAGGTCGTGATTCTTCCTCCTCCTTCTTCCTTCTTTTTTCCTCCTCCTCTGCTTCCTCTTCTTCATCCTTCTTCTTGGTTTTTAAAATTAATTTATTCATATTACATCTCAACTGTTATTCCATTGCTTGTATCCTCCCATTCCTCCCTCCCTCCCATTTTCCCCTTACTCCCCTCCCCTATGACTGTGACTGAGGGGGATTACCTCCTCCCCCTGTATATGCTCATAGGGTATCAAGTCTCTTCTTGGTAACCTGCTATCCTTCCTCTGAGTGCCACCAGGCCTCCCCATCCAGGGGTCGTGGTCAAATATGGGGCACCAGAGTACGTGTGAAAGTCAGACCCCACTCTCCACTCAACTGTCTTCTTTGGTTTTTTTTGTTGTTGTTGTTTTGTTTTTTTTTTTTTTGAGACAGAGTTTGGCTTTCCTGGACTCACTTTGTAGATCAGGCTAGCCTAGAACTCACAGAGATCCTCCTGCCTCTTACTTCCTGAATGTTGAGAGTACAGGTGTGTGCCACTGCGCCCAGCTCCACTTTCTTTTATAATGTATGCACGCCACTGCTCCTTAACCACTCACCTTAGCTATTGTGGGTGTCTGTAGGCCCACACATGGCACAGCTGTGTAACATGGTAGTTCTGTTTTCAGTTGTTGAGGAATCTCCATACAGATTTCCACAGTGGCTGCACCGCCTACTTTCCCACCAGCAGTGAGTAGGATTTTCTCTTTCCCTAGCATAATTCATAGATTTAACCATTCCACTCACTCCTTGTATCAAAATTTACAATAAAGAAATGTTAGTTGTTATGTAAATATCAAACAATAAGGAAATGGACAAATAATGATCATATATTTACATAACAAATCTTTATATAACTATTACAATTTTTTTTCTAGATTTATTTCTTGTTGTCTGTATGATGAGATTTCTGGTCTTTGTTTTTGTAGGATTGAGAGCATACTTTAATATTATCTGATTTTTTTCTATAATGATCACATATTTATTAACAACAAAGTTAAAACTAAAATTTTTAAAAATAAAAAAAGAAAATCTACATAGACAAGAAAGGGCTTTTTATGATACAAGTTGAGAAAGATTGATACTATTGAAAAATTTTAAGCACACTTAATAGTTCTTTCAAGTTTTATCCCTAAATTTTGATTAGTTCAGGTTTTCTTCTTCATTCCCACTCCCACCCCCATCGTGACTATTTTCAAATCTTTCCTTTCACTTCTATTTCTTCTTCATGTTTGTTCAGCTTTCCACCCAGATCCCATGGCTTTTAAAATCCACACTCCCCTCAGGGTCTTACTTCAGCCCTAGGAAACACAGGGAATTGAAACAGTCATTTAGAAGCTCTACCAGTGCCCATGAGGCAACTAAAAGCAGATGAAAGCCTGGCAGCTTTGCCTGCATTTTATTGCCTACACTTTGGCTCAAGGCACAAAGATAAGTGCATAACCTTGCCTTTCCTCTTGAGTCACCTTGAACTTCAGGAGGGGCAAAACCTTGCAGAACAGATCCCACACCCTTCCCAGGATAAGGATGTTGCAACCTCAGAGAGAGAGAGAGAGAGAGAGAGAGAGAGAGAGAGAGAGAGAGAGAGAGAGAGAGAGAGAATTTACAACTTCACATCTCATTGGCTCACCATGAAAGACCCAAGTGAGGCAGTGATGAGTCACACAGAGTGGTAGCACCCTTGACCAGACTCTTTACACAGACCTCTTGCCCTCTACTTAGATGTGAGCTCATGCCAGCACCCCAAAGATGGTCTTGGAGTCACTGATCTTTCCAAAACAGACATACTGAATAAGGCCCCTTTCTCTGTTTTTCATCATTATAGTTTCTTTAATTGGCATACAAAAAATAAATGGCTGATGGTAGCTTGCTAAGGCTGCCAGAGCCCAGGCTTTATGCTGAAAACACCAGTAACATTGTTGTACCTTTGTCCGCTGACTATGTCTCTTGGCCCTATCGAATTCCTATGAAAGTCTTGTACTCATTTTATAGGGAACTAATTCTAGTAACTACACATGATTAACAGGGTGTTACAGTCTTAAAATGCTTGAACATGCGTAATTTATTTAATTTTCCTAATTGGGTTTTTTTCAGGAAGTGGATAAAACCTTATTAACCTTATTTTACAAAGGACAGAATTAAGCTTTCCCATGTTTGCC